>NC_046184.1:2630643-3927310 GCF_011004875.1 Balearica regulorum gibbericeps | reverse complement strand
GAATGGACCAAATGGGACTGAGGAGAAGAGAATGCAGCTGCAATAATGAATTGGATGTGAAGAAAGGCAGTAGTGGTTCAAATTGGAGGAAGCGTTGTACAGTTAAAGCTTGTAGTTGGAGGAGGGGCAGAAATATGTATGTCGATGACTGCTCTAAAAGAGTGTGTCCGTACTTTTAATTAGTTACAAAAAAACCCAACACAACCAGAAAAACCCCAAACCCAAGATGCATGTGCCAGAGCTTATCTGTGAAGCCTGCACGTGGTCTAGGGATGCCACTGGTTTCAGATGTCTTCAAAAGGCAATACTGACAGCTTGCTTGACTTCCTTAGCACACAATTCATGACTAATCACGGGAGTCATTTCAGGTCTAAGGGAGCTAATGGCAACACTTGTGGTCAAGGTTCCTGTGATGATAATTTTTGGCCCTGACTCAGGTGGTGTGTCAGAGCTGCTGGTCAGAGGGTGAATTTCTTTCTGCAGGAGAATCGAGATCATCTTATATCCCTTGGCACTGAGTAACTTCCAAAGTCAAATGAGAACAAGCCTTAAGCATTCTTGTGGCTCCTTGTAACAGTGAAGTAGTTCTTATAGGCAAACTGCAAATATTTTTTTAACTACCTGTGAAGTTCTGAGGTGTCTTGCTGGGGCTGGTGCTCATCCCAGACGCAGAACCGTGCCCCTGACAGACGGGAGGTTTCATGGATAAGTACCACGGACAGAGGCGACACAGCCCAGTCCAGGAAATACTCATGTGAAACAAGACGATGTCAGAAAAACTTTAATCAAAACAGAAAGCACAGCTAGCCCAACGTGGCCAGGATCCAACTCAGACAAGCAGTCTGAATATCCCATTTTGATCATCTGTTTGTGACACCTGACATGTTTTGCCCTTGTTCAGTTTAAGGCCTACCTTGCCAGTGGCCGGTGTGTGTCTTGCCATGGAAGCACTTTGTTTTGTGAGGGAACTTTTGTGCTTTTCATCTTGTGAGGTGCTTCTCTGAACCAATCTCAATATTTTCCTCTGACTGTGAAGGTGAGGAGGAGAGCAGGCAGTGACCAAATCCCAAAATGCTTTACAAAGATGGCATAGCAGCAGAATTCCATTCAGATTTACTAACTGACCTGGGTTTTTTTTTCCAAAATCTTAAGTTTCTTGAGAGGGAACTGAGTGTTGGACGTTGGGTTGTTGCTTTTTCAACATGACAACCAAACTGTTCAAATGGTCTCCTTAGATGCTCCTTGGCTGACTGCCAAATGCAGTCTCATCATGAAAAATCCGAGAGGATAATCATTATCTTGCTGTGTCAACAGCTGGCCTGCATGCTATCTCTATCACTCATCAAGGTTTGGTCAATTAAAGTTCAGGGGAGGTGCTGCTTCAGTTTTATGTGGATTACAAGTAGTGGTATGGAGTAATTTGCTGACCTGCCACTTTTTAAAAATTAATCCATCAGGGAGGTGCCAGGTTCTGGTGAACAGCAATATCCATGTGATGTAGCTTTGTCCTATTTTTTTTTTTTAATCACGAGGCCTCACAAGGAGGGAGGATACTTGTGAGTCACTTGCAGTGGGATTAGCAGTAACGTGTTCTGAGGGTTTCGTAACTTAGGTGGCACTAAAAGGCTGTCAATGAACTTGCTTCCCTTAATTATCCTTCACAAATCCTTCAGAAGTGGTCTGTAGACTACAAGTTCTATATCATTGTTTTTCCAATGCTGTGTTTCAAAGCACGTTTAAAAACGTGCTATAGTATCCTCTCAAATGTGAGAGATCGGATTTAATTTCCAAACTTCTGTCTAGTACTATGAGAACCGCATCTGTGAACTCTGATTTACTGTTTTGCAAACTCTGCCTCTGTGTAAAAGCTCTGTTTTCTTGCTTAGATACTGGCAGCAGCCAACATTGCACTTGAAACAACTGTAGCTGTTTGCACATACAAGCCAAAAAGTACTCAGCTTGCTGAAATGATCTCTATGATCAAATAAATGCATGTAAGTAGGGACTGTGGTAGTGAGGACATATCTGTTTAATGATTGGGTGTCACTTCTGTAAAAAAAAAAACTTTTCCATGTGTTACATTTAAAAGGAAATTATATTGTACAGGGTTAAACAGCGTCTTACTGAAGCTTTCTGAGGAATTACTACTTGTTTATGTAACTGGCTGCTCACTCAAGGCATGTGTGGCTGCCTGTTGTTTTCAGATATTGAGGCCATGAGCTTTTCATTTTTGCTATGTAAAAATAAATGAAAAATGTTAAGTGCTGAAGAGAGGATTCAGACCTCTTAATTAGTTACTGCCTTCTACCCTGGACTGGTTAATGAGATTACGGGGCGGGGGGGGAACTCAGTGGCACAAGAAAAGCATTCAGCATCTCCTAGACTTTTTGGGATTGTATCGTGTTTAGTAATTTCTCTCTACAGCTTTTCCTCTTCAGTCAGTAATGTATTTGTCATAGGAGCTAGCATCGCATAGTGACAGGCCAGTGCCATGTTCAAAACAACCAGGGCTGAGTCCTCACTTGCTGCTTCGAGCTGTCTGCCCGCAAATGACCTGAGTGATAGCAGGGCCTGAGAGGCACGCCGAAAGGTGTGAAATCGGCGGAGATTTGCTCCAGAGCTGATTTACATCTATGTGTACGTGAAGAAGCAGAAGAGGGAGGGAACTTCCACCGAGCCATTCTTACCACTTTGTGCACCCCTTGGATTTAGAACATTGCAAGTAATAGTTCTTGCAGTGCACTGGCATTATCATGTCTGTTTCTCACCCCTTTTTGTTTATGACATTTTACGCTGAGTCTTAACATTTTTTTAAAAAAATAATATCCTAAGCAATCAGTTACTGTCACAAGTTCAGTTTTGTCTCCCATGCGCAATTGAATTTCCTTCCCAACATACATTTTGTTAGCTAAATATCGCAAGTACTTTTCACAAGTTTACAGCCCGTGTCCCTCTATAATATGCTGACTGCAGTCATTTGAATTATGTCCAGCATTTACTGCAAGTCCGCTGCACTTGCAGATTGTGAAGCTCTCTTACCCCCTAGTGGCAGTGTTTCAGTCGTGAGGATTTTATGCAGCCCTCTTGCTCTGTCAAGGATCAGACCTCCTTGGTAAACATCTTTTTGACATTTTTGTTGTGTGCAAAATATCACAGCATCTCCTTCTTACTGTGCAGTAGCTTGCCTTATTTTCTATTTATTTTCAGGTATTTGTTTACCAAATTTCTATTGTCTTTTGTGTTTGGGTTTTTTTTTTTTAAATTATATTACATCTAACTTTCTACTCTGGTCTTCCTCTGCAAAAGACTAGATGTCAACTTTGTCTAGCCTAAGCTACTACTTAAATACTGTTTCTACACAGTTGCTCAAAGAGTTTATGTAAGTTGCTCCTCATCTTAGGCCCTTACTAAATGTAGGGATGTATTTTTCGATATATTATTTTTCTAACATTCTGCATTTCAAAGTCTCAGAAGAGATTGACTTACAACTGAGGGAAGCCTGAAATTACTTGACTTGAATTTGGTTTTGATTGCAGTTGCTGCAGATAAATCCTACTCTTACTATCAAGAGTAAAAAAAAAAAACAACAGAGGCACTGAACTTTGGCGACTTTTCCCTCTTTCATTATTTAAATAATAATTTCAGCTTCAGGAAATTGAGCACAAACTGGATACAAAATTCATTTATTTACAACATTTCAGGAGGAGGGATAGGACTTCCATAGACAAGTTTCATATGCTTTTTGTATCAATGGTAATATAGCAACCATATTCCTCATGATTATAATAATTTTCATTTCAATGAGCCAGAGGTATTAATGCTCTGAAGATTTGCATGCTTTTTTAATTAAAAAAACCACAAAAACCTGGCATGGTCTCGAATGTTTAAAGCAGCAGATAGGGTTGCAAAGACATTTTCCATCTACATTAGCATTGCTGATCAAATTTAGATGGCTCTCCTGCCAGAAATGTCTCAAATATGTCTTGAATTTAATCCTTTTGAGTCAATGATTTAGTCCCTGACTACGCAAGTGAACACATTGCATGGTACTCTTCAAGAATTAATGATATTTAGTCTATAATTGTCTTTTTGTTCTCAATTTCCTTATTGGGTGACTTTCACAGTACTCATTAGTCTTATTTAAAAACTTCCTTGTGGTTTGCAGCTAAAACAAGGTATGTAGTTGTTGTTGTGCCAGCATTGTTCCCTGCTTTTTTTTTTTTCCCTCTGCTCTGCCACCCATTTGCTTATAAACTGGATTAATTTTCCTTTGAAACTTCAGGGCAAGGTTGGAGGTGAAAATAGGCAGGTTTATGCTGATGAGGGCTCCAAAGGCTCTGTCCTCTTGCTTTTCCGTAAAAGCATAAACAATGCTTTTGTCGACAGGACTCTGAATTATCTGACTATGTATCAGTTTCTACTTAAGTTTACATAAGAATTAAGCATTATTTCTTTTTTTTTTTAAGAAATGTTTGGGGCTTTTGGCTTTGCTAAATGTTTTGGTAGGGACTTAAACTGTAGCAAACCAAATGCTGCTCAGAATTTTTTAAATTGATGTCTATTACTTTCCTGGCCTACCAAATGAGAAGATTGAAGTATGAGACCGAAACCTATTAGAGAATGGGCTTGCAAAATACAGTTTTCTATGTTCTTAAACAGCAATATTAAGTGGTTTATTAGCATAGGGCTTGTTTTCGAGGCCATGTGTGCAGTTCACAGTTAATTGCAGGGAAGAATTTGCAAAATACAAGAGTTCTGAGAATTTTTCATGCCAAAATCTTGATTAAAGGCCAGGAACCTTTACCAGCCTTTGTAAACTGACCCAGAAAGAGAAATGAGACAAACAGGATCTGTAAACAAAGATCACGTGCTCGTCACAAATACATTTTGGAAGGATGGTTGCCTAGGGAAACAGGAAATGGGGAATTATACAACAAACAAAAAAGGACTGCCAAACAAATTTGCTGACCTTTTTTCGGGGAATTATGATGAAAACTGCTGGAATCCTCAGTATTTCACCATATTTCTAAATCTCGAGGTGGAACAGAAGAAGAGCTTGGTAATTATACCACAACTATTCAAAAAATACAACAAACTTCCTTGACATCTTTGCCCTAAACGAAGCAATGCAAGGTTGTGAGCTATGTAATCTTGAGTTCATCTTGAATTTTTTTGAGTTTCCCAGCTTTTACAACTAGAATCACTCCACTCATATCTACAAGGATCGTCTAGCTCTACCTCGAGGCAGTTTAATCCTCATTTCTGAGCTGGTAGTCTCCCAAATAGCTCTGCCCATGCCTTTCCCTGGGTCTCAGAATGTTTTTTGTGATTTCCAGGAGTCACAAATAGGAAGGGAATTTGCATTGGAATTGTCCTTAGCAGGGAAGAAGTCAGCCTCTGGGTCAATGTTTCTTCTCCTCCTGCCTCGCACCCTGCTTTGGAGGGCATGTGCAAGAAGTGAATTGTTTGCTTGGTGACTTCTGTGCCCCTTCTATTTTGAGATGTACTATTTCAGTTTTAAGGTGTGGTAAATAACAAGATCGCTGTGCAGGAGATGTCATAGAAAACAACCAGTTTGGGGGCACTCAATCCCAAGTTTTTGTTTTATATGAAAGATGAAGAGGTGAAAGTAATTAAAAGGAAGAAAATGGGCAAACTAGGTAGCGACATTAAACTTAAGACACTCTTTATCCCAGAATACTGAAGAACTAGTTATGTGAAATCTCATGCTTGTACCATGGATATTAGAAAGTCTGCCGAATTGCAAGGGGAGGGAAATGCATTTGTCTGATGCTTTGTTCCCTTCCTGTATTCTCCATTGTTTTCAGTGTGTAACTTTTTTTTTTTTTGTCAGTTCCAATGACAGGTTTCACTCAAAGGGCTACCATTGATCCCGAACTGAATGAAATCCATGTCTTGTCAGGGCTCAGTAAAGACAAGGAGAAGAGGGAAGAGAATGTAAGGAATTCCTTCTGGATTTATGACATTGTGAGGAACAGCTGGTAAGTTGACGAAAAGGGTGCTGTTTCTAACATCTGCACTGACTTTTCTTTAGAAGGCAGTCCTACATGATCCTGTCTCCCAGGTAACTCTATAATCTCTTAACCATGCAATGGTAATGTTAAAGACAGCTGGGTTCTCTTGAGGCACCTCTTTTTCCCATAGTCTTTAGGAACACCATGGCAAAAAGTCAAATGAGGGAGAGAAATCATGTGAAACTCTTTATTGGAGGCAGGTAGAGGGGATGAGGTGATGTAAGCCATTATAAGAAGTTTTTTCCTGTAGGAAATGTTCAAGGCCAGGATTCATCATCAGTGCAGCAAATTCAGTCAACTCTTAAGTTGTTAATAGCAGTGTAAAAGGTACTGGTTATTAGATACTAAGGAAGCTGGTCTGCTGTATGAATGGTGATGGAGAAGTGTTCATGCTAGATCTATCAGCTCTTTCCACCATGCAGTGGTACTTCAGGTAGGGCTAGTATTCTGAGAAAATAGCTCCTCATCTACTTGCTGTATGGTATTTGGTAGTTGGGTGCCACTGCCCCTTTCCAGAGCTGGCAGCGTTTTTGTGTTCGAGGTCTCTTCTGGTATGGGGCCAATCACTTTGAAGGGTGTGAATGCTGTTTTTTAAAAAAAATGGGGTTTTAGTTGGAAAAAACAACTTAAGTCTACTTAGAAACCAGTATTTAAATGCTAGCTTTGCTGAAGCTTCTGGCCTGTAGCTCTACTATGTCCAAGATATTCTCCATAATGAAAAATACCACATGCTGACAATTCTGCTAGCAAATAATGCAACATCTAAAGATACCTGCAAAGCTCATGACTTAAAATTTTCTAGAAATTTTTCCTGTTTGGCTTGTGATTGAGGACTCTGTTCAGCCAAGATGACCTCTGATTTTTGGATGAGTTTTTTTGTAGAGCAAAGAATGGGGGCGGCATAATAGAAGACAGTATATAAACAAGTGAGAAGATCTTTGGTGTTACATGCCAAGCAGTTCAAATTGACATAATTTTGCCTTATTTTTTCTGCTTCGTGTCGGTACTACTAATCATTACTTACCGTCTTGTATTTCAGGTCTTGTGTCTATAAGAATGACCAAGCAGCAAAAGAGAATCCAGGTAAAAGCCTTCAGGAAGAGGAGCCCTGCCCAAGATTTGCCCATCAGCTGGTGTACGATGAGTTGCACAAGGTATGAGGGCTCAGATACATAGATGGTGATTTTTTTTTTTCCTGTCTTACTGCTCTTCCGGTGTAGTTGCTTCTGCAAAGATGGTACAATGAATATAGCTTTTTGTATAGTGTTAATGTGGTGGGTAACTTTCATTTAACTTAGCACCTTATTTCAAAAGATGATAATAAGCTCCTTTTTATGTCAATGTGAAGTAGACATGATAGCTCCTAGATGAAATCAAAATGCAGACAGTGGGATCCACTAAACCTCTACAAAGTTGTCAAGCAGCTAGCTCCTAGCTGTTCTTGTACTTGAGAACACTTGAAGCCTCATTCATTATCCTCAGGGACTCAATCTCACAAACTGTTAGTGACTGTGGAGTCATTTATTTAGTTTTGCTGCCACATTCATCCCTAGAAATGGTTACACATATTTACTTACATTTCTAGAAGAAGTTGTGTTTGAATGAAGTGAGCACTGCTAAGAATCTGCTCTAACAGAGGTGCCTTACTTTGCCCTGCATGTCAGAAGCAACTGTCAGTCTTTAGCACTATCTGACTTTAATGGACACATTCGTGCTTAAATATACTTAAAATTGTTTGTAGCTTACATGACTGTTTAGTTACTTTAGGGCTTTGTGCATATTAACCAATAAAGCACAAATTCACAGATTAGGTTACCATAACTTCATTAACCAATGAATTTAAATGACTGTGACACTTAATCTTTCATGGATATTTTGCAATTAAAATAAACTCTTTTTGTTTTTTTTTTTTTTTTTTAAGTCTGAAATCGTCTGAACTGAAAAAGACAAATATTCTTTAGTCTTATAAATCCATGGGATGTTAATCAAATCTGGGAAACTCGGCTAGCCCAAAAGTTTGGGGATAAGGGGGATTTTTAAGGAGGAATAGGTGTAACTTCTGTATGGAGAACTTGTATGGTTTGTTTTCACCATGTACATTAACGCTGGACAGTAAATATTGTTCTGCCTTTAATGGCTTACTTCTAAGTATAAGGTACCATGAGATTGAGAGTAGTAGTTTACAAGTTACTGTGAAGGTTTCTAAATCATGGCAGTTGCCCAGCTTTATCTGAAGAGCTGTTTGATGTACTTGTTTTGAAGAGTCTTATTTTTAGAAACCTCTGTTCAAATGACCTTTCTAAACTCCTCTGATATAAATGAGAGCCTACATCAGTGGGATGCAGAATACATTGTTTTGAGTGATTATTTTTAAAGCTGTGAAGAAAGGTAGCCTGTTGGACTTCTTGAACCTCAGTATTTGAAGACCCTTTGTGGTATGTTTAATATCAACAGTTCGGAGTCTGAAATACCAAATGATGTGAAGAAATAAACAGTTCTCTTTTAACACTTCCACTTTTCTTGATATTTGCTTCTCTCTGTAAGTCTAGCCTTGCATTTCAAAAGTGGTGTATCCTGAAATATCAGAACAGCTGTTAAAGACTCCTTCATTTGAGTTACCCTAAAGAAAAATGAGTTTTATGTACAAGTATATTTAATATCTCCATGACTGGCATCTCAGGATTGCTAGAACTTTTTTTGAAGACAATAAACAATAACGGTTCTGACTTCTGATTCTAGCTAAGATTGGTGGGTTTTTCCTCATTTCTTCTTATCATTACAGTTTTGGCTTTGTGTTCTACTCTTTGTTCAGTTAGCTCTTTCCTTTGTGCCCAGGTAGTGTGTCGAGTGTCGTGCAGCTAGGCAAGCTTGAGATGAGACAAATCTGCCCTTCCAGAGACCATGGAAATTTTTATCTGCAAGTCAAATTAAGGTTCTATAGAGCTTATGGGATGTGGGGACCTGTTGATTGTCTCACAAGGTTGTAATGAACTGGGCCTGTTGGCAATTTACTTTGATTATCTTTAGGACTTCCCACTCACTTTGCCAGTGACCCTTGTCTTTGGGGAAGATAATGGTTTTTGCTGATTCAAGGAAAAGGCTGCTTGCCTGAACTGTGATGCTGTAGTCATGCAGCATCACCAACAGTGCTCTGACTGGAGCCAGAGCATTAGTCTACAAAGTCCCTTTTTTCTGAGTCTTCCTTAGAAGCATAAATATTTCTTCTTCAAAGAAAATGTGTGATTGCTGGAGTAATCTCACAATTACATGGGTATCATCTGCTTATCCCCAAATTAGACAAGAGTTTAACATTGATGCCTTAATTTAGTCTCTCTCATGACAACAAGAATTTGGAGTCTTTGAGGACAAGATTGGAGAAGTCAGTCCTATTACTCCATCAATTTGAGTATTGTTTCCATCAAGTATTTTGAACAGGGCAACAAGAGTTGGCTTAGATTCTTCTTTTCTGCTCATATCTTAACATGCTTAAGGATTTATCATACTCACAGGTTTTTCTTAAAGAGACTACATGGTTTGTGGATGTTTGGTTATAAATATCTCAGGAATCTGCTAGAGGGAGGTTCTAACAGTGCAGCTTTTTTATTATCTTAATGTAAGCAGTTTAAGAGAACTTTCTTCATCTCCTAGGGGACAAAGTAAGGCTAATAATAATACGACAGTTTTTTCCCTCCAGAATAAACCTCTGCAAAGATGCTGATGTAGTAAATAGTCTTGGTTTAACAGATGCACACAATCAACTTTTTGATCTGCCTCTCATTTGCTTAGGTTCATTACTTGTTTGGAGGGAATCCTGGTAAGTCCTGCTCTCCAAAGATGAGATTAGATGATTTCTGGTCTCTGAAGCTCTGTCGGCCTTCAAAGGAATACCTGCTAAGACACTGCAAATACCTCATAAGAAAACACAGGTATAGAAGCAAAAGATGTTTTGCCATTTTCTTTTCCAAAGTGTCTTTTTTTTAAAAAAAAGTTGCTAAAACTTGAGTATCTTTTAAACTGTTTTGGGAAATGTCACTTCACTGGTTATATGGTGGTCTACAGGTTTCTTGGTAATTTTTACTTTTTTAAAAATTTAATAATAAAAAGCAGTGGGACAGGGTCAAAACTACAAAATCAACTTCATTCTGGTTTTACTATGTTATTCTAAAACAAGAAAAATCTGGCTATTGTGTGGGGAGTCATGGGGAATTTTTAGACTCCCTTTTCACTCTGCTGCTCATCAACATGTGTTTTGGTACTGTCACCTCCCAAGGAAACGGAATATGTTTCTGAAACACTGTGCTAGGAGATAGTAACAGCTCGCAAGGATGCTAATGAAGTCTGGGGGGTGGATTCCTTTGCACATCTGAGACTTGACTGTGGTGAGGTCATCAGAGTTTCTCATTCAGAATCACTTGCAAGATCTCACTATGCAGAATTCAGCTGGATGCTTCTTGCGCTCCGGATGTTTCAGAGCTGCCTTATATTTGCTATTTAGGGCAACAGCTTTTCAAAATTGGTGTTGCCTTAGGCAAGAAATTGCAGCAGCAAGACAGCCTTTCAAGACCCAGCAAATTATTTGAAGCCAATAAATAGCTCTTTCTGCATTCTTGGTGAGAATGCTTTGTTACCAGGTTCTGCCAAGAGTTGGAGGTGAGTTTTTACTGACGACATTTTACTTCCGAGGCAGCAAGCAAATTGCTGTATTCAACGCACAATCACTGTGACTGGATGAGGCCTTTTGCAGATTAGCCACGCAATAGATGTGAATACCTACAAGAACAAATAAAGGTCTTGTCCAATAATCTGGGAGGCTTATTAAACGCACGTGTGGTTGTATGCGAGTGCAGCTGTACAGCCTCCAGAGACAGCTCTGGGTTGCTTGTTTTTACTTGCTTAAATTGCACTCAAAGGAAAAGTTGCTGCATATTGTCTGGCAGAAGTTTGGGGTTTATGCACAGTACTCCCATTTATTGGGGTCCGTGTGAAAGAGCTGAACGTGACCAGCCAGGGACTGGTATGATGGGTACTTTGCTGGAGTTCATGTCCCTCTCAGGGCAGGAGCTGAACTGCTGTGGAGTCACTTGGCTGCCTGTTATCTGCACTCCATCAAGCTGTAGGTACCACAACAGCTACTTGGCTTGTGTATGTGGCAAATCCACTGCATCAGCTGGAGCCGTTTGGCCTGTTAACTTGTTTAGTACCTGTCAGCCATAGCAGAGCCAAGCTGGCCAAGCACAGAAGAGCGAGGTGTCAGTGCTGCCACATTTAAGGTACTTCAACTCTCTAGACTGTGGCAATATCATCTGAGAAAATCTATATGATTGTTCTGAAGAAAACATGTTTAATTACCCAAATGTTGTGTACATCAGGTAACAGACATAGTCTTTGTGCTCCACTCACTGGCTCTACAACTTGCAACTTCACACAATTTCAAAACTTGGGCTACAGATGTCCACTACAGTATAAATAGCCAAGTAGATGACTCAAATAAATAAAAAATATGATTAAATCTATTCAGTGTGACTTCTTTCAGTTTGACAAGCTATGCCCTGTTAAAGGTAACTGAAATACATTATGAATAAAATATCTTGTGTTCCTGTAAGGCAGTTGATACAAGGCAGTTAAGTAAATGAGAACATGGATTTTAGGGTCCTCATCTCTGCAATCCAGAATTGTCTGAGCTGTTTTCATGGGGATGCTTAATACTGTGTATTGGTGATTCAGAAGATGATAGAGTGTGTGATACTGCACTCAGCGGATAGGTGATAGGGAAAAAACTACAGAATTTTAAACCTCGTCCTTTCTAGGCTTATGCACCCAACTCAGTGCTGCAGGGAAGTAATTCTGCTCAATGAGGATATTGAGTCCAGAATCATTTTCTGAGGGCTATGTTAGCTTAAAGGGAGTTCACAGAAGTTACAGTTTCTGTTCGTTAAAAGAAGATGAGAAAATAATGGTGAAAATTTTTACGTACACGTGCTCTTTCCAAAGGTGGGATATTAAAGCACAGTATTCTTTGAATCCAGGGGTTTTCACCCCCGTCGTCCCTCTTTCTGTTGCCTGCTTTACTGTATTTGTGGAAAACAAACTGTACTAAATGTTTTATATTTATGTATGCTGTACGTATGCTTTTGAATATTTTTACTAAAGAGTGTAATACTTTGCCCTTGTAACTCCCATACACCCCAAAACCCACTCCTCTGTGTTTCAGTCTGGCTTGAAAACATGTGCTCCAGCAAATATGAGGCCGAGCTGCCATTAACATTCTTTTGTTTGGAAATATTTGGCTGAAAATTTCGTTCGATAGGTTTTGCTCTTTGTAGAAATAGTAGTCCTGAATGCTCATGTTTTCTGTCTTGTCTTTGTAGATTTGAAGAAAAAGCTCAGACTGACCCTCTTAGTGCACTGAAGTACCTGCAGAATGATTTGTATGTAACTGTGGATCACTCGGACCCCGAGGAGACAAAAGAGGTAGTGATGAACGATCCTTGTCTTACTTATAAAGAAATATAAACTGTGTTCTCACGTGAAAGCTTTATGCCTCTTAAACCTTGTTTTTATTCAGTTTGAAAAAGCTCTACAGGTGCATGACACTTTGCTATAGCATATATTTCTTCTTACTAAAGATCATGCTGCTTTAGAAACATTTTACAACTGCAGTTCCAGATAAAATAGCTTTTGTACTCATAATAGTGAAGACTGGGCCTTTGTTTTAATTCCAGAGTACTGGTGTGTATTTTGGGAGCTTTAATTGAAATGTAAACTCTCTGAAATGTCACGAGTCTGTAGTTGGTTGTGTGGTAGAAAGTGAATAGAAAATGTTATTCATGCTGCCTTTTGGC
The DNA here is from genome assembly GCF_011004875.1 of Balearica regulorum gibbericeps. Classification (NCBI taxonomy): domain Eukaryota; kingdom Metazoa; phylum Chordata; class Aves; order Gruiformes; family Gruidae; genus Balearica; species Balearica regulorum. Next base: position 3,914,433 of record NC_046184.1, on the reverse strand, counting down.
TTGTCAATATTAAATAGCTCTGGGGGAGGGAAAGAAGTTTTTCTCCAGATGATAAGTATTTCTGGAAGTAGATTGTGTGTGTATATATATACACATTGCTCGCTACCCTTAAACTCTTATTTCCTTTGCCTTTTGAATATTATCCAGTAGGCACGTACTTTTATTTGTTTCAGGAATTTGTTCCCATTTCCTGTTTTGATTCCATTACTGCAGGACGTGTCACTTTACAAAAAAGGATTAAAGAAATAGTGAAAAGTGTCAGATAAGGTGGTTGATTTGACTCTGCCATTAATTTTCATGTGGAATATGGATGTACAGGCATTCAGCTCCTTACAGGTCGATGAGGAAGAGGAGACCATAGTTCTTACTCTCTTCTTGTGTTAATGACTTTGGAAGTGATTTGACAGCTCCTATTATAAAAAGTGTCTATAAAAATGTATAAAAATTTAATCCAGAGACTCTGAATTAAATCACTTAATCTGGTGGTTTTAACTTGTTACTTTAGATAAAGAAAAGATCATTATACAGACACTAAAAGCTTTTGGGGAAGAATATGCTTCTTGCATATGCACAGTATAGAATTGTAGGGTTAGAAGAATTGAGAAAATTATATGTACTCAATCTTGGAACCAATCACATTTGTCATAAATTCTGGTTAGACTTAAACATTTAAGTGTTATGTCTGTAAGTTCTGTTAGATGGTTTCTCATTTAAATTGTCCCATATCAAGTAGTTTCACATCCTTTCTAGCCATTTCTAGCATAGGAAATACAAATAACAGACAGTCCTGCTTTTCTTCAGATAGAAAATGAGATTTTTTTTTTTCCCCCCCATGCAGCATGCTTCAGGGGGGGCTCAGCCCAATTACGCCCTGTCTTCCCAGCATGGTAGCACTTTCCTCTTCCTATTTGAACCTCTAATAACCTGTGACATAGAACAACCACTCTGGTGCTCTATTCTCTCCTTCTTTCCCTCCCACCCACTATAAGACCATGTCCTGTGTTCTCTTCTCTCCCTTTTCCCCCATGCCGTACCTGTGTGCTGGTAGCCCCATCATGCCTGTGAAGGCCCATGTCTCTCTTGGGCCAGTTATTCCATCTCATGGCTGGCTGTGCTTTTTTATTGCCTGAACAGAAAACATCTGTGATATGAGCAGCAAGCTCCTCTCCTTTTAGTTCACGCTGCCTCCTGTCACCAACAGATGAAAGTAACTGCACCTTATGTGCATCTGGCATAGAAAATCCTTTAATATTCTGCATCTGATATTCCCAGTTCAATGTGTAGTATTTAACTCGTCCACCTTGTAAGAATAAAGTATTTACCTGACTTCATGGAGTCCTCTGAGATTCTGGGGAAAAGTAGTAGCTTTATCATACGAGGTAGAAATAGAATAAAACATTAAAAAGAAGTTATCCCTTTTCACCGGACATACTAGTGTTCTGCACTTTAATGATCTAGCACATGAGCTTAGCTCAGTCCAGCCGAGTGAATATATTGTGGATCCTTCCTCTGCAGACCTAACGCCTGATCTGAACTAAATTCACTAGCTTCTGTCCATCGTGCTGGTCTGTTGGATCAATGCAATACTATTTAGCAGAATGAAAGCTTTGGTTCCAGTCGTCTTCTAAAACCACTTTAACATTTTCTGGGAGGCTTTGTTATTTGGGGGTTTTCTTCTTTCTTTTTTTTTTTTTTTTTCCTTCCCCAAATGTACTGGTCAAAAAGCTTTACCTTCCAAAGCTGTTTGACATTGGAACAGATCTGCCAGGTATATGGCATCGAGCCAGCTACTGCGCTGGTACTGACTGGGTGTATTTCCAGTTGACGTCAATTTACCTTCCGGTTATCACATTGAGTTGGCTTTTTGCTCTGGCATTACATCTTCAAATAGCTCTTGCACTTTCCAAAGGATTGACGCAGGCTTTTTGGATTCCATATCAAATTTCAACCACCAGTTTGATTGTGTATCTCAGCCCAGACACCTACATACTCTGTCTTTATTTGTCGCTGAGATCGTCTTAATACCGAAGGCTGTATATCTGATTGGCTCGCTCTGTGCTGGCTGCAGCCGTTGAACATTGTAAGGCTTCTTAGCGTGGCAAATCTTGAGGGAATTGATTTTTCACTGTTCTTTTCCCTCTCTCCAGGGCAACTGTTAAATTTGGGAAGGACCAAGCTGAATAGGTTTATCACCGACTTTGTGCTACAGTTCTCTTAGACTGGTCTATATGGTTTCATGTTTTATGGATTGAGATATGGGTAGTGTTCTATAACATTACAAGCAAAATTTCACTTTGAGGTAAGGCTTACTTGCTTTATAATAGAAGTAATTTCTTCTAACTTTGTTAGGCAAGTCTCTTCAGCTGTTTTGAGTTGGATGCCAAAGAAAATAAACAGACTGTTCTTGAAACTTACTTTGTCGTTAGTAACCAATTTTGTTTAAAGTAGCATGAATGATTGACAGTAGGAACATACCCCCAGATTTTCATTCCTTTGTTGTGAATTTTAGGGATGGTAATAAAATTATAGTTTTACTTCCTTTTTTTTATTATTCTAAAGTGAAGTAGATGCCTGCAAGTAACAGTTATCGCATGGGTGCTTGTTTCAGTAGCCACAGGCTAGATGGCAGCTCTGACTCTGCTGTTGCCCACAAATCAGATCCAGTTCTTTTTAACTATGATTCTGCTTGAAATAATTTTAAACCTCTTCAGTTAGTTCAGTGTTTTCAGATCAGTGAATCCTTTTTTGCTGGCTGTGGATTAATAGCTCTGACACTGTATGTAAAGGAAGTACTGGAAGTTTGTCCGTGTATTCTAGTTCATGGAGAGATTAAAGCTGTATAAAAGACTAGCATTTGTTATGTATAAATTTCTGGTGGCATGGATGTTCTTCTGTTTCATATACACACAGATGTGTGTTTGGTAGTTTGAAAGTAGAGGGTTTTAAAAGAATGGTGAAAATATGAAATCAAAATTAATTACAAGTTTTGTACTTGTGTCAGGGAAAAAAACAGTTGCTATAAAAGCACAAAAACTTCAGTAGATCACATACAAGTTTAAAGGTGGTTTTCTTTGAACACTGGAGTAATCATCCCTAGAACTTTGCAGCTGCTTAGCGGGCTATAGAAGAAATCAAGATGATACAAAAAATGACCAGTGCTGCCCAGGTAAAGGAGAATAAGATGATACTCTATATTGAGATTCAACTACTGGTGAAGCTCAGTCCCATGATTGCTATAAAACAGATATAACGTGCAAGTAAAACTTGCAGCGTGTTTTTCTTGGAGCATGGTAGGAGAAAGAGCAAGGACCTGGAGGCCAATTTGAGCCCTGACGAGCTTGTAGACTGAGGCTAGAGGCCCCTGTTCAAGGCCGCTTCATACTTTCCATTCTTAAGACTTTGTCTTTAATAAATTTGCCAGATAAAGCCAGCAGGGCCCAAAAGTATTGTTTGAGTCTGCATTAGACTGATATTTCTGGGAAAATTGAAGCCCAAATGGGAAAAATAGTTCTAGGAAGGAGCTAAGAAAAGCATGCTTCTCTTCTTTGTGTCCTGCTGTGATTCTTTGTAAAGCCTCAGAGTCTGAGTGCTGCAGGAGCAGAGACTTTGGAGCCAAGGAGCCTTTACAAAAACAGCATTCAGCCTTCCCAACTTCAGCTAGTGACGGCTCCATCCTCAAAAAATTTGAGCCTCTCGTTGCTGCTTTGAACCTAGGCTACGAGGCACAATCCCGACAGAACTGGTCAAAGCTGAGAAACTGTTTTGCATTCTCATCTGAGCACTTGCTGTACAGGCATTACGGAGGAGGAATTACGTCTGATTCATGCAACCTGCCGGGTGTCCCAAACAGGAGTTACTCATTCCCCCTTAGTGTTAACCATTTCATTTGTGCAAAAGGCACAGGCGTGCAGCAAATATACTAAAATTTGCATGGGTTGCCACATGGCAGAATTGCCTTTTTTTTTCCCCCTGTACCTAGATAAAGTACACACAACTGATAAAAGAACAATAATGTTGGAAACCTGAAGGTCATACATTGGAATATGCCAGAATTAATATTACTCATGTAGTCTTAATTTAGCCTCTCCCCTGAATGTGGTTGATGATATTAGTTAACTTTATATTAGTTACCCATATATGTAACTAATAAGCCAGATATATAACTAATATAGCTTTATATTAGTTAACAAGATATATTTATCTCTAAGGAACCTCTGCCTCAACTCAGAAGGTGGGTTGGATCTCTGAGAGAGAAGTTAATTGTGTAACGAAGGGAACCGTTGTCTTTTGAATAGAGGCTTAATTTGGAATGGATGAAGCCAGAGGGATTGTCAGAAGAAAACTGGTGGTGGTGTGATTAAAGCAGTTGGATGCTTCTGCTGGGTAATTGAATTCTGGTCCTGCCTCTGTAACAGAGTTGCTATGTGACGTTAAGCAAATCGTTTTTTCCTAGATGGTCATTAATTGGGTCTTTCATTCTGGTGCCTGATGGGAGAGATCTGAGGTGTGATTTGCTTGAAGGCTTTGCTCTTCTGGCTGCAAGTGAATTCAGAAGCTGCTGCATAATACTATGTATTTTGAAAAATCAGATTCAGGTAGTTTCAAATAGGGGACCCAAAACTAATGAGAATTTGAAGTGCTGTCCGTTATAACAATATGATAGAAAAAATGATGACGAAATTAATTCCGTCTTTAGAGCAGAGTTTGAACTTCATGAAGAAAATACTGCATTGGATATATGCTGTGAACGATGTGTAGACACCTGGTCTTGAGTAAGCAGTAACTCTCCTATGCGTTGGGGGGAAAAAAGTAGGGGTCCTTTGGGAGAACGTCATATGGTTAGCTGGCATTGTAATGCAAATGCAGAGTGAACCAGCTTAGCCTCGGTGCTGTCCATAACTGATGTTCTTAACTTACGTGCTTGACTTTTCTATCAGAAAGCACTTTTAAAATGTGAGATGATGCATAAAATATAATTTCAAAACAAACAACAAACCTCAAGGTTAACTGAGATGCAGGGTCATCAGTGAAGAAGGAAACAAGATACTCCTTCCCCACAAAGCTGGAAAGAAACTCGTAGCCCTGAAAATCCATCATGCCTAGCGCAGATGAGGCTGGAATATTTGGCAGAGGGTCTTTTCAATGGATTCTTGGTCTCAGTTCAGCAAGTTTACACAGTCCCTTAGTTGATACCCAGCTTACTTTCTTTTTACAGTTGCCGGTGTTGCTGGGGGAGGAAGGGGAACCCCTCGAAGCATGTGGCATCCACTTTATCCTGACATAGCCGGCTTCATGCGCTACAAGACGGTTGGCAGCAAGCCCATAAGGCAATTGTGTGCGAGGGGAAGGTGGCCAGAACGTGGCGTTCGCTATCTGAAGCAGATTTAGCCACCCATTTTATTGGAACTTTTGAAGCTATTTATGTCAGGCATCTGTTTAAGTATGTTGCTGATTTGGAGCCAAGCAACTCTTACAGGTTACGCTAGCGGTGAAATACAGGTGTAGTACTGCAGTCCCTTTAGATTTCACATAACCAGACCTCTTGGTCAAGAGGGTACTTAATCAACCACTTCCCCCTGTTCTGCAGTCTGTCAATCCTGTATCTTTCTAACCTGTTCTTAAATATCTCAAGTGCTAGCTTCTCACGATAGCCTCCCAAGATGACTGCAAACATATTCTAGCATACTATGGTCCTGATCTTAGACATTTTTTTGAAACTGAATCTTGTCAAAGTATTTTTGTGGCTTCTTGCACTTAGTTGTAGATTTATCTTTTTGTAGTGGTCTTTACATTTGTGACTTTTAGCAGTTTCATCCTTGGGCGTTCTTCTGTGGAGGCTCTGCAACCCTGACTCCTTTGAACTTTGTTTACAGAGTTTGATTTTCAGACCATTTGATTTTTTTTTCTACTTCTTTCCTCATATGTTGCTAATTGATACAGGGCATCCAAAAGTGGCTGCTTTATGGTAGGTGAGACTTAGGAGCCTTCATAATGGCAGGAATACTTGCTTTATTTGAAGATTCTACTCCTTTTCATGCATTTTCTACTGCATTTGTCATTTTTGCAATAGAATTGTACTGATATAACTCCTAAATGCGTTTTCATGAAGCCTTTGTACACCAAGCTGTTTTATATAGCTGATTATGCTCTTTGTGTTGATTTGCACTTGGTCCTAGTGAATTGCACCTTGATGCATCATCTTAAGCTGGATGAAATGAAAAAAGAATCTGAAGTCTGTCTGCTACCATGCTGGCAGTCTGTCCGAGCATGGTGTAAGGTCTGTGGACTCAGTGAATGTGCCCTGTTCTGTCAAGCAGGTTATTACTGAAAACCCAGGATGATGCTGACCCTGGGGCACAGATGAATCACTTCTGATTCATGGCTCCATTTTGATGTCAAACCATTGATGGCTACCCACGGTAAAGTTATTTGTCCTATTTGCCATTCCCTGTTAGCTTAATCTAGGTGATACTTTGATAATTTGCCTTAAATATCATAGGAAAGCATCAGAAGTCCTATGAAAGTCGAAATGGACAATGTCTATTGCCGAGTCCCATCTGTAGGGCCTGCTGCTGCCTTGTAGAAGAAATCAGATTGATGTGATACAACTTGTTGTTGCCAAATCCACATTGGCTGCTACTCGTCACCTTCTCCACTCCTAGATGCCAGCAAATTGTCTGTGTTCCCATTTTTTCTTGAAATTGAAATTAAACTGGTGGATATGTAATTCCTGGCTGTTCTTCTAACTCTTTCCCTCAGCATATTTGCTTATCTTCTGTTTTTTTTCCCCCGCCCCCCTTCTTTCTTTTGGGCTGTGTGCTGTAAAGACAAAAGATTACAAGCCTTTAAGGGAACGGCTAATTCTTTAAGGAAAGGTGACAAAGCACGAAGCTTTGCTACAATGTGGGTAACTGAAAACAGCAGCCGGGGGCAGAGGAAGATGCTGTGTTCACTGTCTTATCAGTAAGACAGGGAGAATAAAAATGTAAATGTGTTACTTAGAACGTTTTTTTTTTTACTCATGATCCTGATGTTTCCAAGCAAAAGACTTTTTGTTTGTTGGGTTTTATGTTTTTGTTTAAAAAACATTACCCTAAACTTGTGATACTAGCTACTGTGGCAGTTCAGAAAGGTTGTTTCCACTTCAAGCTTTCTCTGTGTTCCAGAAATTCATGCTCCGCTGTAGCAGTTACTCTGTGTTTGTGCCATCTAGTCCTTGCTCTCTGAGACTGCCATGTTCATCCTTGGGAATGGTGTTGTGTGGAAGAGGCTCTACCTTACTTCTTCACTGTGACATCTGCCAGGCAAAAAAGTATATATAAAAAATTAGGTTTTAGGGCACCCAGTCAAGTACCTTTCATTGCATCAGCGCGGCTCGAATTCTAGGAAAAAATGTCCAACTTGCTCTGCCAAGGTGACAAATTGTATTGCTCATATGAAAGTGTATTCTGCTGTTATTCATACACATGTGTTGTGGTTTAACCTGGCAGGCAGCTTAAAACAACCACACAGCTGTTCACTCACTCTCCACCCCCATCCCCCCCCCCCCCCCCCCCGCCCGCGGAGATGGGGGAGAGAACCGGAAAAAAAGTAAAACTCGTGGGTTGAGATAAAAACAGTTTAATAGGGCAGAAGAGGAAAAGGAATAATAATAAGAATAATGATATAAGAATATACAAAGCGAGTGATTCACAGCACAGTTGCTCACCACCCGTTGACCGATGCCCAGCTAGTTCCCAAGTCATGACCCTCCCTGGCCAACTTCCCCACAGCTTATATACTGAGCATGATGTCATATGGTATGGAATATCCTTTTGGGTCAGCTGTCCTGGCTGTGTCCCCTCCCAGCTTGTTGTGCACCTCCTGCAGAAGACTCATGCCTCCTTGCTGGCAGGGCCTGAGAAGCTGAAAAGTCCTTGACTTAATTGTAAACATGGCATAGCAACAACTAAACATTAGTGTCTTACCAACATTATTATCATCCTAAATTCAAAACATGGCATTATACCAGCTACTAGGAAGAAAATTTACTCTATCTCAGCCGAAACCAGGACAAGGTGTTGGCACAGTAGTTCTAAGGACTGTGCAAAGAAAACCCAGCAACTCTAATGCCACTTGGACTTCTATGAATCTTTTGGGTTTTTTCCTGTGCAGTTAATAACACTTTTTCTTTCTTTCTTTGTCTCTCCACTTCCTCTTCTGCAGTTTCAACTTCTTGCTTCAGCATTATTTAAGTCTGGCTCGGATTTCACCACTCTTGGTGAGTATTGTGTATCAGATGAATTATACTAAGTATGTTGCCTCTCATAATTACGGTTAGTTTCTATGGGTTTTTATATCAAATGTTATGGTTCATATGAATGTTGTAGGCCCTTTTTGGTTTGAATATGCGAATCTCCACTACATAGAGATTACTTATAATGACTGGTGTCCAATGCCTCGAGCCCATATTAAAAACAACTGTCACCAGTGGTTTTAAACCCATGCCTCCTGGGATCATTTTGTCTCTCTTATTACATCTGATGCTTCACTGTTACCCAAATAAACAGAAGCTTTGGTCAGAGTACAGCACCTCCTGTCATGTCACTTTGGAATCTCACAGCATGGCTACGGCTCTGTTTGCTGTGATAACTGCAATTCCTGGAGTAGTTTGGTTCGCTCTGTTCTTTGCAAAACTAGTTCTTTGGGCAGAATGTCAAGAGCGAAGAAAACAGTGGCGCGTAGGGCTGGAAACAGGAGGTCTGAGCCAAAGCCATAATTTATTTCACTATTCTGTCCAGTTAACTGTTTTAAACAGTTGAGAGATTAATCTTGGGCAAGCTATAGGCAGCCTATAGGCATAACTTACATTCTTGTAGTAATGTGCTGTCCTCAAGTTACCAAGCTCTCGCTAGGAGTATGGGTGACTTCAGTTTTTGACGAATGCATAATTCCTGATCTGAGGAATGGAGGGGAGGAAAAAGCTTGCTGCGCTATCTGCCCTGCTGGATGGGAAGTTCTGCTGAGTTTGTGTGGTTTGGAAGATGTTACCTAGAGGATGCTATAAGATGAATTTTTTTTTAAGGAAGAAAACCCAAGTTTCAGAAAGTTGTTTTTTCCTTAGTTTTAAGTGTTCTAAAAGATGAATTAGTTCTTGACACAATGCAATGCTTTATTCGGAGATTGGCTTTACAGATAGGAGGATACATATATCAAGCGGTGCTTCTAAAATAAAACAAAAAACCCAAGCCCTCCTTGATTTGATTAACTTGGTTGACTTTCATTAACTGAAGAGATCATTCATTGAATTAAAAAACATTCCTTTGAGATACCAGTGATTGAAGTAATACAAAGCGGAGGAAATCATTGTATGCCCACTCTATTGTTCTTGCTGTTGATGGTTTAAGTGTGGGGATTTGGATAAACAATGCTTCTGCTGCAGACTAAACCCTCCCCTTTTGGGAGGCAGCACTTCACAAAACTAGTTTGCAAAGCACCCTTGTGCCAAGATGCAGCCCGGGTCCTCCGTGCGAGTCCAGTGATTAAATAACAAAGATGACCTGGGACTCCTACCATCAGCAGAGCTTGTCTCAAAAAAACCTGCAAGCGGTACAAGTAAGTACCAGTTTGGGTTAAGACAGTAGTGAAGATAATGAGGAAGGCCTGAGGACAGAAGAAATGAGGCACCAAATAAAAATAGCTACACAAGTTTTGTTTTCTGGGACATCAGAGCAGTCCCCTGAGGACTCTTGCTTCCCCCATTTCTTCAGGACTGTTGATGAGCTTGACAGCCGTTTGCTTTTTTTTTTTTGGCATTTTGATTGCAGCGTTGGCTTGGGGTGATGTGATCTCTCTGTGTGTATGCACATAGTAGTGGGATGGAGAGCTGGCAGCCTTCTTAGTTGAAGCAGAAGTAGCAAATAGTTAACGTCCATCCAAAATGGACAACTGGCATACTCCAGAGCTCAACCAAGCATTTAAAGTAGTGAGTGCTCACTTGCTTTCCCCTTTTCTTCCTCCTCCAGGATTTTCAGATGTTGACCACACGTATGCGCAGAGAACTCAGCTGTTTGATACACTAGTCAACTTCTTTCCGGACAACATGACCCCTCCTAAAGGCAACCTGGTGGACCTCATCACGCTGTAACGGAGCAATCACTGGACATGTGGAAGAGGGGAAAAGCATCCATTTTCAGTATTTTAATTTTTTTACTGCATTGATTGACTGCTGGGATGAAGTAATATAGTAACCCCTAGGTGCTTGAAAGGGGTTTTATACTTGTATGGTGAATCCCTGAAGCTTTTCCCTTGGAGTAGGTTAATAAAATGTAACTGACATACTTCCGACTAAATATATATATTTTTTCTGACTTTGGATTTTGAGTTAGCAAATGTAAGATGAAAAGGTGGGGGGAAAGAAAAAAAACAAACCAAAAACCAACCCCCAATCATGCAGTGCTCGTTTTTGCCTGTAGGGAAAAATTGATATTTGTGGGTTGTCTGGAATTAAAGATGATGAGTTTTATTTTGGGTTTTGTGAGAAAGGGGGGGGAGGTTGTTCTTCGCTGATTTGTAGCAAGTCATGATACATTGCTTTATCCTACAACTCCATCCTCAGCAGCCGAATAACTTGGCAGCAGGACACTGACACGCGTTGAGGTAATAGTAATGTATGTGTCTTGAGTCTTGTAATCGCAGTGTGTCATGTGAAGGGGAGCACGTGTTACAAATATATGTCTCCTCGTCCCAGAACTGGCCCAACAGTGGTGTCTAATTGCATCTGATATCTGGTCTAAACCTAAATACATAAATGGCTATCTTCCATTCTCTGGAGTCTTCCACTTAGACCTGATGGGCAAGTGGGAACCTCAGAGAAACCGCTGGAAAATGGGAGTGCAGTCGTTGTCTGCACAGGCCCGTTTTCAGGGATTGCTGTTTTCACTGCCATGCTCTTCTGATGAGAAACCGTGCAGGTCCTCTCAGAACCAGGCAGAACTGGGTCTTCCACCACATGCACGCCCAACCTCTGCAACCTGACTCCAGGTTGGGTGTAGAATTTCTGAAGCAGATTGTCTTCGTTTACGTGCACCTATGCTTCTGTGTGCGTTTGTCAATGTGTAAATGTAAAGAGGATTGCCCCAAACAGCTTTTTTCCTTCCTATGTAGTGCAGCTCATTCACTTTTAAATGCATTTTAGACCTAGATCTGAACGTGAGGGAGGCCTTTTTAGCATAAATCTCTTTGAAAGCAAGCTGATGCATATGTATAGAAAATATATTCTTCCTTGCTGAAAGCCTTCTTTATAAATAAGGTAAGGGCTTGGTGCTGCACTATGAAGTGGAATGAAGGATATGCGTACCCAGCATTAGAAACTGCGCATTTGGTGTCGGTGAGCATTCAGTAAAAACTGGCAGATGTAAATATTTATATGACACTGCAAAGCTTTATGTCCAGAAATGTTCATGCCAGTAGGGTGTTGTTGGTGCACCCAGTGTGGCTACACAACTCCTCTTAAACTTGATGGAAGTCTTGTGTGTGCAAAGATGATTTGGACTCTTGAAATAAAGAGCTAGTGAAGTGTCTTTTTCAGAGCTTGAGTGTTTGCTTGCCTTGATTGCGTTCTATTGCCTCTTTATCATGTTCTTTGTGTGGCTTTTGTAGTCCTAGTATGCTAGAAATAAATTTAAAAACTCAGAAAGGAACAATATGTTAGAGGCTGCGCTTTGCTTTTTCTTCAGGGAGGACAATACAAATACAGTGTTTTTAAGTAACCTGTAACTTGAGACTGCTTAGACATTGTATACTTCAGTGGATGGCAAATCAGATGTCTGTGGAAGAATCCACTCTGTACGTAGTGTGGTAAATGAAATCTGATTGAATTGTTTCTTTGAAACATTACTTTTTTTTCCAGTGATAGAGAAAGTTTTATGTCACTGCTAGGCTTTGCGATGTGCTACCTTTGACGTTTTGTTAACTAGTTAAGATAGAGCTTATATGGTACGAATGTAGATACTGACGGTGCTCTGCTGGGGGAATATTCCAATCGACGCATTGTTTCCATTGAGATTGAACTGAGCGCTTTTTAATGCCAAAATGCTGCAGCCCTCTAGTACTTACAATTTTAGTGCTGTTGTGCTCCCTTATTGTTGATCTCATTGCCTGTGTATTCTCCAACTTCAATCAAATGATTAATTGCCTTTTGTGAGAGTTTTCTAATCAACCAAGCACTTGGTAAACTTTTATGTGTACAGCTTCAATAACTACGTGTAATAACTACCCAAAAGATCACAACTAGGCTGAGGAGCCCCAGCAAGGGCACAGTGGAAGTTTAGGAATGCCAAGAGCTTTGTGAACAGCGTTGGTGCTGAGCCATACATTGTGTCAGACTTGATTTGTGTTATAGAAATTCAATCAAAGGTCATTGTCCTCTGCGTCAGGGGTGCATGCAGAGCCTGACAGCCTGGCTCAGGGTTTTTTGTAGCATAGCGTAAATGAATGATTCGCCCGAGCGCAGTGAACATTGCTTCTGCAGGACTGACAATCCCAGCTCATGAGAGCACTTCAGGATGATCAAATATTGACCTAACTTTATCCTGAGCAGATCGATTTCAGCTTGCACGAGTACAGTTTATGGATTACAGCTGGTGATTAACCAGCAGAAGCTATTTGCTCAGCTTTGGAGTATTTGTTGAACAGCAGAGGCACCCTGTGGCCAGAAAGGTTAATCCAAAGTGAAGGTTTATTGTGGCTTTGCCAGGGGTCTTTCCTGGTCTGTGTCCTTAAAGCAAGGAGTCAAAATTAAATTATTTCTTTGCATTAGTGTATCCTATGCTACCTGATTTAAAATAATTAAAAAATCTGAGCAGTGAAGTATAAATGTCCTTTCAAAATAAGCCAGTTATTGACAAGCATTTATAGGGAGAGTTTGAATTTAGTTACATGCAGATCTTTACCGATACTCCAGGAGAACGTTAGATGTGAGCATTACAGAAATACTGAAGTACAAACAGAAGAGACCGACTTGATCTGAAAACAGCGACCTGAAAACGTTTCACAGCGCAGTGCATGCAATGTTATATACAAGCTGTAGGTGAGAAGTCTTCAAACCTCACCCTTACTGCTTGCAGGCTGTAGCAGAGACGGCTTTTTAGCTTAGACAAGACAAAGATACTGTATTTGCCTTGACCTTATATTATAGAGCGACTTTGTGTATGGATTTAACACCGCATAATCTTTGCACTACAGTAGTTTACCTCTAAATTATGTGTTAACTTGTAAATAAGATGTTGCAAAAGAAAGCATCCTTACTAGTCAGAGAGGGACTGATGATGACTGGAGGGTCTTTAAAGCCAAAGTTACAAGGTTCTGGTATGTTTTTTAAAGTTATAGGAAGTCAGGGTGGGATAAATTTGATATGGATGTCAAGACTTCAGTCCTGATTTAGCCTTTTTTAAAAATCCATTTGAGATCCATGAGTTTGGTTCACGGACACTGGCCTTCAGCATAGTTGCCCTTACAGTATTACTCAGTAGATCATCTCTTTGGAAAAAAATGAAATTATTCTTCATGCAAAGTTGTTCCTATCAAGGGACACATTTTCCTAGAGACATAAAGCCCTTTGGATTTGATTTTTGGTCACTAGGATTAGGCAGAATTAAATGAGTTTCTTAATGTTTGTCTTATACAACCGCGCATAGAAGTCATGAGGCAGAAGTCCTTAAGAGTCCTCCCAAAAAGACTTCTCCCAAAGAGGACCTACTTAGATGATCTAGTTAAAAATGAGGAGACTATAGCTGCCTTCTTCCCCCCCCTCCTTTTTTTTTTTTTTTTTTTGAGGATCCCAATAGTTAATATTGATCCTGGGGAGACCTGAAGGGTGATGCAAAATGGTTATTGAAATTAGCTGTAGTTTTTCCCCTTCTGGGTCTTTTAAAGATAACATTTTGGATGTATGTATTCTTAAATATCTCTTCCTTTTGCTGAGTATAATGAGGAAGGAGAACTTTGTCTTGGAAAAGTTTAGTTTGCCCTTTCTCTGGACAGTATCTTGTATGTGTAGTTTAGGTAGTGATGATACCCAGTTGTGTAAATAAATGTCTGGGATTTGGTTCTGTTTGCCCAGGATGGCTCTGAGTGCACACAGGTTACACAGTACCTCTGTGGTCAGGCTGGAGCTTCCTACCAGAAAATCAGTTAGCAAAATCATGCTCTCATTTTGGAAAAATCAGCCTGTGAAGACCCCATTGGAAAGATTTTTCTAAAATTTTGCCTTGTGAAGTGGCAACTAGAATGAAATTAGGAAACTTTCCCAAAGAACGTGCTAAAACATGAAGGTTGTACTGGAGTAAAGATCCAATGACAGGCTTAAATTGCTGAAATTTCTTGATCACTGATGTAACAACCTAGCCTGAAAATTTGACTAAACGGTCAGTGAGCAAATGAATCGTACTCCCTATTTGCAGGAGGGCAGGCTCTTTGCAGCGGTATGGGGCTAGTGGCAAGGGATTATGATAGTTTTATCTGTGTTTTTCTTTAATCGGCAGCCACAAGTGTCAGGGTCTCCATTAGCTGTTTATTCTTCCAGAAGAGACTCCTTCCAAAGCAGAGTAATGACTCTGGAAGAGTCTTTTCCGTAGGGCTTTGTGTAACAGCTGTTTTCTGAATCATTTTCCTGACGTGTGCAAATTTGTAGAAGGGAGTTTTCTTTGTCACAAAGTCATACACTACTCTTGCCCTGCTGTGCAAACCTGCACTTGTGAGTGCTGGAGGCAACGAGTGATAAATTCAGAGCAGTGTTCTGAGAAACACTTGAAACTCATTTGCTGCTCTTAGTGCAAGAAAGATTAGCATTAATGCTGCTTGTTTCAAATGCAGGAGAGTGGCAGGTACCTATAATATTAATACTATTAATTCTCTTGCCTCCTGTATTTCAGAATTGAGAAGGAAATACTTTTGTAGAGCTTATTGAATGAAACTTTTAGTGTGAATTAGCTCTTGTGCAGCCTTAAACTTGAATGCTCCTACATCTCTGTACATGCAGTAATTGTTTTGATGTAATGCTGTGCTGCTTCTGGGGAAAATGGCAAAAATTATTAGATACATTTCCAATCAGTACCTTTGTTTTTAGAAGTGGAAAAATGTCTTGTGAAACCTTGAGTCCCGGTGTATGCTTTGAATTTTAGCTTATGAGTTGTGGTTGGCTCAGAGTTAAGGAATGTTTGGCTATTGTCAAGTGAAGTCCTGACAGTAAAAGCAATTCATGTATGTCTCTGGAAGTGCTTGTGTCATTTTATAGCTGTAGTTATTACAGAAACGGAGGTGGGCCCAATTAAAAAAAAATAATAAATTGCTGTTTTGAGTAAGGGGGAAGATTGTAGAAACTCTGTGTGAGCTTGGCCAATTTTATTAATACACATGATAATTTGGAGACAGGTCTTATTTTGTAAAAGGAGAGATTACGAACAACCATATGACTTGTTCTTGATATAGATTGATGGTAGTATATAAGCTGTAAATGTTGTTGAAAGGAAAATGTACTGTCAGAAACTTGTTAGTATATCTAAACACCTATGGGTATGGTAGACCTGATCATACCCTGTCATGGAAAAGGTTATGCTGGAAATTATTCAAGCTGTGGTAATGACTTATAGGCAAAAATTCCTGTGTTACTGAAAGCTTCTGTTAAAATGAACAGTTGGAATGGAAAAAAGTAGGTTTACTGTACTGGAACCATTATAATAGTACATGGCTCAGTGCTTGGATAAATTGACTCCAGATGCTTTATCTGTAGGCAATGGATCCAAACGCGGTTTTAGAGTGGAAGCCTGTTAGTGACCTGCTTATTGCCATTGGCGAGTCGCACAAGAAAACGTCGCAGTTGATGCCAGCAGGTATACTGTTGGCGTTCCTGGCAGAGGTCAAAGAACTGGATGGAGTTTTGGATTATCCACGTATGCTTTGGTTATATACGTAAACCTCTGAAGAGGATAGTGGTTGCGTGGGTTGTATATAACACCAGCTATATGGCTTAGGTTTAGAGGTCTGCAAGGCAACATTTCCCCAAGCACAGATCCTAAAGGTAACATACTGCTGCCGTCTCCTTTGCTTTCATGTATTTGAATTTGATTTGTTAGTGATGAACTCCAGATACTTGCTGTGACCCAAATTCAGTGCTCTGCTTCCAAATACCTACAGCCACAGATTTGCTTAAGCTGCTATCAGTGTATCACTTCAGTACCCTGAAATCTTAATTTATACTTGGTGCAAAGGTACGTGTTGGCTTCGCTTCCAGCTGTTTGCTGTAAGTCAGCACAGCTGACGCGGACACTGTAAGTATTTGAGTGCTGTCAGAAATCAGTTGACTCTGTTCAGCTCTAGCATGACATCGCAGCTCATTCCTGGGAAAAGTAGGGTGAGTGAATAGCTCAAAACTGGCTCTCCCAGGTTAGATTTTTGGTTTTGCTACTAATTTGAAAGGAAAATCTATCACCAGTATATATGCTGTCCAGCATGATGGTCAAAGCATGGTCCCTTGGGTATTCCCCCATTTATTCTGGTTTCTTATTTCCCTGATTGTTCACTGCTATTAAGTGTCACGTCATCACGCTCTAGTTGCAGCAAACACCTAGTTACTTGTGCCTCTCCATGACCCAACTTTCCAGGCTGTGATAAGCCTTTCCTCCTGTCTCAGCAGGGTTTATTTTGCATGGTACCAGGAGTGTGGTAGCTGTTTGACAGAAGACAAATACGATTATACCAATTCTCAAGTTCATTGAAACAATAGTCCTGTGTTTCTGCTACCTGCTTTCATAATCCCAAATCTTTCACCAGCGGGGGCAAACACCTAGTAGTTGGGGTATTTGGTTTGTTTCTGCAGTGTAGCAGGGCAGAGGGAATGGGAAGAGAAATAGACTTGGGGATAATGTAGTGGTGGCTCATGTGAGCTCATGTGTGGTCTGTCCTTTGCGGAAGGACTTTGAAAACTCTCTTAACAAGTAGGTCTGCTATTTAGAGCTGATTTTTTTCATGTGAGCTGGATTCTCTGGCTCTTTTTCAAATGGAAGTGATGCAATACCAGGATCTTCTAGACCTGGAGCTTCACCTCGAGCTTTGGCCTTCTTTACCCCAAAGACACCAGAGGCACTAACACAAATTATATTTTTTTTTTTTTTTCTGCAGTCCCTCTGCAGGGATTGCAAAGAAGCCAGCTGGGCTCAACACTGTTCCAAAATACTGGAGGGGTGTGCAACACAATTGGTTATCAGATCAGGTCTGGCAGGCTTAAGAGGTTGTTAAAACTTAAAAACATTCTGAGCTTTCTGATGAAAGCTGCCAGTGAGCTTAAGGGAGATTAGCTGCTTTTTAATTAATATGGTGGTGGGAAGGCTAGACCACAACAGTGGCTCCATGGTTGCAGTCTTCTCCACATCCCAAATACCAATAGACAGGTTTTTCTCCCCAGTGATGAGAAAATACACTTTAAATATCC
This sequence comes from Balearica regulorum gibbericeps, assembly GCF_011004875.1. Classification (NCBI taxonomy): domain Eukaryota; kingdom Metazoa; phylum Chordata; class Aves; order Gruiformes; family Gruidae; genus Balearica; species Balearica regulorum. The sequence goes on along the minus strand of NC_046184.1, from coordinate 3,896,966 downwards.
TGACTTTGTAACTAGCTGCCCAAAGGATTGAATCAATTACTTCATGTTTCACTAAATAGAAAAGTGCTGCAGCGTGTGAACAGGGTCTTTGAGGCTGAAAAGTGTTATTTTTTTTTTTTTGAGGTTTTGACAAAAACCTCAGCTCTTAAAAGGAGAAAATGGCTCTTATCAACCTGTGGTTTCTTAGTTGCGAGTCAGTGACTTCACTGCAAATAGCCTGGTCTGATCCTTGTACCTCTTCTTACCCTGTGATAATACATGCTATTCAAAAGGTGACAGCCTGATTTCCTTCCCCAGGCACTACGGAGAACTCCCACACTGGAGAAGACTTTTATCTAACCATGGAGGGAGATAACTATTGTGCCACTGACTTGTTTTCCCCTCTCGTCTGCCGCGGTAATTGGGAAGGCAAACTAGCAGTGGAGGCTGAATATTTCCTTCCATCTCTTCCTCATAATTCCTATCCTTCCTCCCCTCTCTCCCTCCTGTTGATGTTTTGATGTGCAAAACACTTTTCACTTCAGAAACTGCTGTGCTGGGTAGTGGAAAAGAAAACAAACCCCTAGTTATTAGTAGCTGTTACTATTTATTAAAGCTGTATTTTCTGCTACATCTTCCAGCATACCCTCCTCCACAGCAGGAAATGAGGGGATGCTGGGGAGACCAAAAGCAAGAGAAAAGAGCTTAATAATACAAACAACTGTGTTTATGGGAGTCTTGAGTCTTGGAGGTCCCGAACCTTGCAGACCACTTTGCCTAGGGCAGAAAATTACAGCTCGTTGGCTTATTCTCAGTTAATGGGAGACGAGGTTCTCGTCCTTGTGGGCTGGTGGTCACGTGCATCGGGTACGTTTAGATGCTGAGATGTAACGTGCCTCATTTTAGAAGTATCTAGTCTTGGTAAGCATTTTCCCTTTGAACGTTGTATGTTGAAACTGCTGAAACAACCTCTCTCTCCTAGACGCATTGATAGCATAGACAGGATCTGGGTAGCTTGGGGTTAAACACTGCTGAGCTTGCTGGACACCATAACCTGGTTAGGGGTGCTTTTTCAAGCTGTTTCTTTGAGCTGTTGCCTCCACTCTTAGCGTAGCACTATACAGTGTGGTTGTTGGTTTGTCTGTACCTTCGATGTTCGTCATCTCGTCCTCTACACCCTCCTCGTGTGGTTCCCAAAAGTTGGTTATTCTTTTTGTAGTGCTTGGAGTTGTGAGCGTCCCGCTCCCTGTCCAAAATTTGGCCCTTTCTTCTGTGTTGACATCCAACTTGAAGCATTTCCATCTCTACAGCAATCCCACAGACTCCAGTGTCCGTCTGAATTCCCTTTGGTGTCTTGTCCTGCAGTCGTTGTCTCGGATACCTGACCAGAGGAGAGCTGAACCGGGAGGTGCAGACAGCCCTGGGCTGGAAAGGAGCGTCTGTAGGGTGATGAACGCTGTCAAGTATGCACGTGTTTTAATACGCAAGTCAAGCATTGACTAGTCCTGTGCTGAGCCCTTGGTGGTTACAGGCATCGTTCCTGGACTCCGGTGATTCCCCATCCTGCCCTTTTCTTTGCGGCTAAACAGATGATCTTTGTTCAGCCTGGAGTGTTAATTTTCTTCCTTGGCGTAAATCACCTTTGATAATTTCTGGGTTGGTATGTAAGCCCCATGCTGTACAGAAATGAATGAGTGATATGAGGAATATCTACAAATGTAGTTATGTTGTATGTAATGTACATAAGGAGAGAATGTATTTTGTTCATTTTTTTCTTAATAAAAATGTATATGCTAGCAAGGGTGTTTGTTTAAGTTCTGGTTTATTTAAGGTCTGTTTGTTCTAACATTGCTTGTTTCTGAGAATGAAAAAATGTCTGTGAAAGTCTTGTAGTGGTGCAGAAATTGTGAAACCGGTGGTGTTTTACGTCTGGGCGGCAAGCGCTGTTCCTGCTGGAGGAGCCTGTCGTGTCCCTGAGGACAGCAGAGAAAATTTCCTGTTTCCTGAAATCACTGATGGGCTGGGTTGGTATCCCATAAATCCAACGTGTGCTTAGCAGTTGCAAAAACTTGTTGGGAAGGAACACAGTTAAAACCTGGCCTGATGCAAACCACTGACTTAAATTTAGTTTGATTCAAATACTCTTTTTTTTAATTTCTTTTTTTAATTTCCCTTGCTTAACTGGAAACTTAACCTGGAACAAAATGCTTTATTTTGGGCACTTGAACACAAATGGAGATGCTGGTGCTGACCCTGCCATTGCCCTTGCATGATGGCCCTCCTTCGTTAGGCTGCTCTGGCTTAGGGCCGTGAGGTTTGATTCCCTCCTCCACAGCCTGACCAAAGCGTGAGGAGGGCTTGCGGAATAGGAGCGAGGATGAAATACAGAAAAAAGGGTAAACTCCCTCTGCCTTCCTGCCAACATAACCCCAAAGCCACTAATAGTTCAGACAGGTACTCTGCCTGTAGTGGGATTGCCCTCACCCACATCAACTGAGCATCCCACATCAACTGAGCATCCCACCCCTCTGGAGTTTCTGCTTTTTTTTTTTTTAATTAAGAGAAGTTTTTCACTGCTGTCATACTTCCATCTGCATGGGAAAAATACATGGCTGGCTACCTCTGATGGTCTGGGGTGGTTTTACTCCCGCTTTTCCAGTAGTTTTACGTGTTCTTGCTAGCAGGGCCATGCAGAGCCCGTGCTGGGTTTCCAGACGAGCTCTACCCATAGCCAGTTGTAACATCGACATAACTGATAGCTGTGGCTCTGGAGCATGAGCCCTGCTCCCCCCCACCCCTGTTCACTCAGCCAAGAAACCAGTTTTTTACATAAGAATGTTTATTGACAGAAATACATGATGCTTTCAAAATATATCTGTAGGAAAATGCAAGAATAATCTCTACAATCCAGTTCCTCAGTAAATTCCAGTGTAAATCAGACTCCTGTCCCCGTGAGAGATGCTGCTATACAGTACATAAGAGCTCTAGTATATGTGCAAGGTTCAACGGATAGCCACCTTGGGAAATAGGTTCTCCTTCTGCAGTCCCTTATGGATTACGTCTTCTCCTGTATGTCTTCTGTAGGCAACAGTCACGGTATCAACCTCATCAGCTGGGTCATGGCACTGCGAGCGGGAGATAAATGGTCCTAAAATATTTACACATTCCTTGTGAATCCGAAAATAGAAAAGTCTCTTGCAAGGACAGCCGAGCTGCTCGGAAAACTCTCACTGAAGGTAAGAGCAATAATCTCTTTGTACAATGTGTTGGATGTTAAAGCTGTTTTGGGGGAGAGGAGTGTGGGGAAGGGAGGGGTGGGGAGGGAGGAAATGCCTGGGTAGATTTATTTTTTTAATTTATTTTTGGTCTAACAATTATGGCTACAGTCTACAAAGGGAAGGATTAAGGCCAAAGATACTCATCACTGCATTTCCTACCTGAACTTTTTTTTTTTTGCAAAAAGAATGTTTTCAACATAAAAAACATACTGTTTTTTTCCGTGGAAATAGTTCTTTAAATAGGGGAAGGAAAATCTACTATAAAATATTAGTGGTTTAAAAATATGGTGTCTGGAAAAATAAATAAATGTACAATTCCTATTCAAATATAAATCACTATAAGCACTTGCTGAGTAGTTAATATCTTCACTGGTCTCTGCTCAGAAAGATTTAAGGTTGCTTGATCTCAAGCCTTTGTAGGGTTCTCTTGGGAAGTCTTTGGACCTGATTCATTAAAGCACTTTGGCATCTCTTCGCTGGGAAGGGGGATCTCAGGCACATGCCAAAACCCGACTGCCTGGGGATGCTCTGCCAGGGGCATCCTTACGGCAACGCCAGCCCCGGCGGCCAAAGCCTCGCTGCTGCCTCGTGTTTTCGATGCGTTTATTTTCTGCAAAGGACAGAAACGTGAGATTGCTGACCCGCTTGCTCGTGTCTCGGGGCGACTGGGAGGCAAACACGCTCACGAAAGCAATTGCGAATGCCCAGACTGGTTCTTTGAGCCTTGCTGCAATGTTAAAGAGCTGAACTTGATGCTGCTGGAGCGGGGACAAAGCCGTGGTGCAGGGTTATCCGGGTGGGAGGCGTTTTCCTGCTTCATGTCGAATTTTGATCCCCTACCAGACTGGCCTTTTAGCTTTTTTTTTAATTTTTTCTTTTTTTTTTTAATTTTAACACCCCACCCCACCCCCCTCCAAAATTACTTTCCCGTAGTGCAGTGCACAGGTAAGTGAAGTGTGCTGAATACATTGCTAATGAATAGCAGGAATATTTACATACAAAAATATATAGGTTTGAACACTTCAAACTCGGCCTTTCGGTACAGGAGAGAAAAGAGAAGAGCCAGTCCCTTTGAGAAGATGTATCTTCTGCCAGCTTCTGTCCTGGGGCCGAGCAAACCGCCCCGACCGTCTCCTTGGTGAGTACTCCTGAGGACTGGCTCATCCTGGCTTTCTCTAAGCCTGCCATTGTTCGGCTCCGCTTTTCCCCTCATCCAGGGCAGCCATGGGAGCAGATCCCCATCATGCTGACTTGGTGGAGGAGCCCGAAGGAAATCACCCTGTTGTGCACTGGTGAATGCACGATTTATGGCAAGCAGGAGAGAGGAAGGGCTGTGCTCAGGCATCATTCTTCATCTGCAGCTCCTCTGGCTTGCAAAGGGCTTGGGACTATCACCATCCTCACGTGGCAGGAGATGCACTCGCCCAAGTGACCCTCTCGTCCTCTGCCCTGTGTGCTGCAGGATGGAGCCTCGCTCTGATCCCTGGCTCTGACGGGGCTCAGCTGCTTCACCAAAGCCAGAGCGAAGGTGTGAAACTCTCCCCATCCTTGTACAGCCATTTAGGAGCTGTGATGGGGAGTGGAAAATAAAAAATGGCCTCAGTCCAGCTACTTTCTGCTCCTGCATATTTTTTTTTTTTTTCCCACCTCTAACATTGATGGCAAAGGGAGACCTGGACAAGAGACTCAGTCCCAGCTTTGCTGAGCTGGAAGTTTCTTTGCAGGTCTCTGCTATTTTACCTGCTTTTGGAGAAAAGCTTGAGGATGTGGGCTGAGCTTATAAACCTTGTGGAGAGGAAACACCAAGGGCTGTACCGATGGAAAACCCTGAATACCACCAAGGTACCTGGCTCGTGCTTCTCTTGCTCTTTTCTCTGCTGCTGCTCACGCAGGAAGGCACGACCGCAAAAATCACAAACCATCATGGTGCGCGTAACCCGTGGTCTTGGGGGAGGATGGACATGGGCCACGAGATGCTGCTGCATAACTACTGGAAGGCAATCAACACTTCATTAGGGAAATGCAGCAGCAGAGCTGGTCTGTGCTCCTGTACCATGATACCCCCAGCCTTGTGCCTGGCCTTGGTCTCGTTAAACCCTTCCTAGGAGGGATGAACTCAAGGAATGACTCCTCCTCCTCTCCCTCCCCTTTTTGCATCAATACAAGAAGCTGTTGCACCTTTCCAGGTCTCCAAGTGGGTGCAGGATCTGTCCTGCAGCCCTTTGCGGCACAGCTGGTGGTGGTGCAGGACTGAGCATCACTTGGCACTGCTGCATCCCCCCGTCCAGCTGGGTCTGGATGTGTTCGTTTGCCTATGGCACAACGTGGGGCTCTTGTGCGTTTTAGCCAGCAGTTTATGGGGAGAGGATGGAAACTGGAATAAAAAGAACAGGCTGTTCCAGCTTTTTCTGCTTGATACCTGGGCATGTCACGTTGAGGAGGGCAGAATGACGGCTAAATCACATGGGCCAGAGGCTTTTTCTAGCTGTAACTGCCAGGTGCTGGTTTGCTGATGGGAGTTGTGCTCCCTCTCCCATCCTATTTACATTTATTTCCTTTTATTTTTAGAGTTGCTTGATAGCTGGAGGCTGCGGTTGGCCTGGTCGGACATGGGATAGGAGGTGACAAGCTTGGAGACACCAGCAGCTCTTCAGGAGCAAACCCACCCTGCTCGCTCATGGCTGGTCAGGTCTGGTGTTGTAGGTCCTGCTGAGCACCCGTGAGTGATGGAGGGTGCTCATCCGAATCCGGCCACCATGGTGGCTTGTGTGGACAACGCGCCCCGGAGCTGTCCTCTCGTGTCCCTTCTTTTTCCATCCTGCACCCCACATGGTGGCACGAGGGGCTGTGATTAGTTCATTAAGGGATTTTCTGGGGTTTGTTGGGAGTTCTTCCTTGTTTTAGAGTTGTGTGTGTGTAGGGATTATGGGAGGTTTTTTTAGGGGGTGGTAGTCGGTTTTTGCTGCTTTGAATTCTGTATCCTATAAATGCGTGTCCTCCTCTTCCTCCAGGTCCTCCTTCATGAGGGTGTCAAGAGGAACAATCCAGCTGTCCCCCAGCTCGCCATTGAGGTTCACCTTCTTCTCCTGCATTTCAGAGGAGGTCTCCATCACTTCCAGCGTGGGGTTATCATGGTAGCCGTTCTCCATTGTCTGCAGCTCCTCGGTCAGGCGCTGCTGCGAGGAAAGAAAACCCAGAAACCCCAGTGAAAAATAGCTTGGCCATGCTGTGCATGTCACCTCCCAGACAGCCGTGGGTGCTGCCCCGTATAGATGTATATAACTACATATAGAGACTTTCAGAGTCTGGGCTGGTTGAGGTTGGGGGCTGCAGTCAGCACCAGCGCAGCGCAGGGATAGCACGGAGCTGGCAAGAGAGAAACTCTGCTAATTGTGGCAGGGAGGAAAGAGCAGCCAGAGACACGCAGAAAACCTCCAGGAACAGCTGCCAGTTTCAGCCTGGCCACGAGGCCATGGCTTGATCCCAACTGAGCATCACTGCCATACCCCGACCCTGCATCCCAACTCCTGCGTCCCCAACTCAGCTCCATTCTTCCCCTCCCCTTTCTGCACCCCTGTCCCTTTTTAGCTGATTTATTGTTATTTTACCCTTCCACCCAGGGCAGCTCCCACCTTGCAGGTGCTGCCGGCCCATTTGCCCCTCCACAAGCATCATCTCAGACCCCTATTCTGGAGCTCGTGGTGGAAACCAGGCAGGGAAAGAACAGCCCCTCCTGCCCCTTTCCCTTTGGCCATGCGTGGTTTTGGCCGATTCATGGACAAATCAGGCACTGCATCACCCTGGGCCTTTGGTATGCTGTGCTCCAGGCTCCGACCCAGCCCTTCAGCCCCTGGCAGAACCCCATCCCAATTTTGCATTCACCACAGCAACTCCTTCATCCCCATCCCACCTCGGAGGGATTCACTGGGGAGCTGCAGTCCTTGGTCAGCCCTTTTTTGGGGAGTGCAGGGCTCTCGATAGGCACCTCTGTTAAAATCTGCCTGGATTTACAGCTTGGTTTATTACAGTGCTCCTAATAAATGTCGGGAGACAGGCGTGGGAGGGAATTCATGGAGAAGGAAAGGGATGGAGAAGTGAAACTGCAGGGCTTGGTGCTAGCAGGGGGGCTGCAAAGGCGCTGCTGGGGGTCCCCTGGCTCGCACGTTGTGGGGGGGGGATGCGGGCAGGGATGGCGGGATGCTCGAAAGCAGAAGAGGCACCTGGGCTCTCGCAGGGGCTGTTCCACCCTCCGGGGTTGCTGGTACAACCCCCAGATGAATAGATGGATGCTTGGGCAGCGCTTTCTCCGGTCGTGGCAAGGCACCCCCCTCCGCCGTGCAGCAAGGGGAAGGGGTCTTTAAAGCTGGGCTTTAGTAGGCTTTAGTCCTGTTAAAAGCTACTGAATCCTACCAAGCACCAGGTGTGAGAGCTGGGGGTGTTACGGATGCAGTGCCCACCCCTCCAATCCCTGTGTTGGAACTCACATTAAAGATCAGGGCCACATGTCCATCATCAAACCCGGGGAGATCAGGGTGGATGTGCTGGTTATTTCCAAGGTAAAACAACAGCAGGGTTTAAAAGGGAATGGGGTGGGGAGGGTTGGAGAAAAATAAAAATAAAAAAAACTTTCAAGTCATTTTTGGAAAAGAAGCAGGAGGAAAACAAAAGAAACCACCCAAAAACAAATCCAGAAAGGAGAAAAGTGTTTGATCTTATCAACTGCTTGCAAAAAGATCTTTTCCTGTGCTCTGAGCAAGAATCAAACTGAGGAAGTGGCATCCCTTGCTTTGGTTTTGCTACCTTACCCTGTGGCTGGTGGGTATTTACCTCTGGAGCATCCAGCCAGGGCTGGTACCGGTTCCTCTGCACCATGTTACTTGAGGGACACACATTCCCATCGCTAAAACTACCCTATTTCTACTTGTTTTCTAAACAGTACAGGGCAAGAGCATTCCACTGCTTCCTGTCCCTGCTGGGATGGATGTTTTACACCCTGACCAGGGAGATTTCAGCTGAGGGATGGCCCGGCTGTGAAACCCCCTAAACTACATGGGGACCACGGTGGGGGTCAAATATCTATTGAGGTCTTGCATCCTCCCAAAAAAATGAAACCTTGCAAAAACAAGCCTGATGCTGGCATTGGTTTGCTCTTCCCTGCCTCCTGTGTTCATCTCCATTAGATTGCAAAACACTTAAAGCAAAGGTTGCCTTATCCCTTGCCTTCACACAGCTCCTGGCACATGGGGCAGAGGTTGGGACCCCCTGGGAAGGATGAGCTGGTTTTGGGGGGGAAACGACTTGAAGTAAAATGCAGGAGTTTGCTTCTGCATCGGGAGGGTGGTTTACACTAATTGCATCATTTGGCCTCATTTTATTATTTTTTTTTTTTTCCCACCCTCTTTCTGTCTCTCTGCCAGAACTAAATCCTCAGCAAGAGCAGCAGGGGCTGATGCAAACCGCGGGTACGTGGCAGAGCTCTCCCCGCCGGTGCTGCAGGGCGTGGGAACGGCCAGTCCTTGTAGGTGTATGTGACACGAAAATCACCCAGAATTGCTTCCTGAGATAAAAATGATACTATTTTTTTTTCCGTGTCTGTTCTTCCTTAAATCTTGCTGTTGCTGCTCTGAAATTTGGCCCTGGCCCAGCTCCCCTAAAGGCTGAGCCGTGTGGCGTACAGCATCGATGTCCTCCTGCCATCCTCCCACCCTGCAAACAGCCGCCGGCTCCCCGCAGCCCCTGGGGCTTGAGAATTCTTGAGAATTTTTGGGGCGGGGAAGGATGGATGGGTTTGGAGAGGGGCTGTTGGGTTGAAAAAGCCTTTCTTGTCAAAGTTATGATCTGAGGATGCTGCTCATCCTCAGATGGGTGGCAGCAGGGATGGATGCTGCTCCTTGCCATACCCCACCGACACCGGCCCCTCATTTCCCTGTTTTTCGTCCTGGCTACCCCCCACCCCGACACCCCCAAAGGGCAGCTCCTGCCCCTCCAGAGCATCCACAGCACTTGGACACCCCTTGAGCAATACGCAAGGGTGGCGGCCTGCTGGGCGAGCCAGGATGTCTCCACCAGAAGAGATGACAACGATGATGCTTTTCATCTCCTGAAGATGCCTCTGGGACAAAAAGGTCCCAGGGTACCTGTCCCACCCGGCTCCTACCTTACCTGGTCCTTCTTTTGGGAGAAGCGCTGGTGGCAACAGCCGTAGATGGCTGCGATCAGCAGCAGGGAGCCAGCCAGAGTGACGATGGTGATGATCAGGGGTGTGCTGAACTCATCGTTGATTACCATCTCCCTCTCCATTTTGTCATAGGTGATGTTGGTGATGCCAAGCTGCGACAGAAAGGATGGGTCAGGCCCCAAAGAGGGCTTCCTGTGTCACCCACCTTGGGGGACATCCAAGCCTGCTTACCTTCTCTAACTTGTCCTTCTTCTCCTTCAGCTCCTCGAGGACTTTTTCAGGGTCTAAAGGGACTGGGGGAAAAAAAGAGGCTGCAATGAGTGCGGAGGGGGTGGTGTGGTGTGTGCAGGTTGTGCCACCACCTCCCGGTCAACGGGGGTGACCCCCTTTCTGGAAGAGGTGGGTGGAGATGTGTGGGCATGGAGCCAACCTTTGCAAATGCCTCCACAGCCAGGCAAGGAGCTGAGACCTCTTCTCCTGGCAGGGGGACAGCCCCAGAGACCCCCGTCCCCACCATCCCCACCATCCCCCAGCCCTGGGCTGTGCATACCCTGGTGGGGGCCTCCACTTTGGTGGGCAATTCGTGAGTGGGACCAGTGAGGAGCTGCACCCGGCTGCTCGAGGCCGTGCCGGAGCGGTGCAGGATCAGTCCCAGGGCTGGGCTGCCCTGCCTGTGGTCGGGTGCTGGAGGCTGGACCCCCCCCACACCCAGCCCCTGCCCTGATGACAAAGAGGAGGAGGATGGGGCTCAGCCCTTCCTCCCCCTGGCACCAAGGCAGCGTGATGCCTCCATCCTCCTGGTTCGTCGGTGCCCAAAGGTGGACTCCGACGTGGACAAAAACCTCCCTTCCGAGGTCCCTTGGGGAAGGATTTGAGCTGGGCACTGGGTTTTAACCATGTGGGAGGAATTCTTCCTCATGGAGACTGGTCCCTGTCTTGACTTATCATGGATGGGAGAGGGATCTGGTGCATTAACTGGGGAGCAAAGCTCGTTTCTGGGGTTGTTGTGCCTCTCCTAAGCCTCTGAGATGGGGCAGCCCAAGGAACGGAGCCCCTTGCTCAAGGTCTAACAGACCCCAAGGGCTCTGCCAAGCCTCAGGCTGCATCCCCACACCAGGGTCCCTGATGCCAATCCCATCCCGTCCCCCTTGGGGCAGGACGGTGGGATCATACTCACGGTGCACAACCGCCCACACGGCCCAGCGCTGGGAGCGGGGCTCATGGGAGGCCAGTGTCACTGTGCACGTTTCCCTGCTGGCGTTGAAAGCGTGCTGGCCCGTTGAGCAGAAGCTCTCGAAGAAGGAGATGTTGTCACTGGTGGTCTTCCACTCGGCCTGCGGTGACAGCAAGCGCTCAGTACTGTCCCCTCTCCCAGGGACCGCTGAGGAGCATCCCACCCCATCTCCAGGGATGCTGTGCCCATCCCCATCCTCCCCCATCCCTTTGCACCGCCCGGCTGCCGCCAGCCCTCCCAGGGAACAGGAAAAGTTTAAAAGTAGTTTCTTTACGAGAAGCTGAGCTCTTGGCTGCCGTTCCTCACCGGGGCCCTGCTCTGGTCTTATCTGAGCGCCGCAGCTTTTGGTGTTACAGGAATAGCAGGTCCCTGAGGGAAACAGGGCGGGGAGGCCAAGGGGCCGCGACGGGAGGACAGGACTGTGCAGCCCCCCCCTGTGTCCCCACAGGCATCCGTGGGCCTCCCACCACCTGCATTTCTACCCTCTGTCCCCACCAACACAGGTCTTCATCCTCCCTAGGGCTTCCCCACAGCTCTGTGGCTCAGCGGAAGCAAGAGAAAATGTTTTGCTTTCAGATAAACTGGAGCATCCCCGGAGGGAGTTAGTCCGGAGAGCGCTGGAGGGATGGAGCCCAAATCCCCCCTGAGATGCTCCTGAGGCTTTTTGCGTCTGCTCGATGCTTCGTAGCAGCTGGGAGCTCACTAAGGTAGAGACGATTGTCCTCCTGCCTGCAAAGGTCCGATATGTGAAGATGCTGTATATACAGCTCCTACGTGCACAGCTCGTGCATGCACAAGCACTGCGTGCACAAGTTGTGCACAGACAGGTGCTGCATGCACAAGTCCTTTGTGCACAGGTGCTACGTGCGCACGGTCTTGTCTGCGCAGCTCCTGCGTGCAAAAGTCCTCCGTGCGCGTTGAAACGAGGTGCTAGGCAGGAGGAGCCCTGGCTGGGAAAGACTCTGCTCCTGCCTGCTCCAGCACCCCAAACCTGCCCCCCCTGCTCTGCAACGCCATCCGGGCCGGGTCCCGCTTGCACCGACAGCATCCCGTTTGCTCCACCGCAAGGATGGGAGCTGCCTGGCTGAGGAAGGCACCTAATCTCACCCCATCTTATCTAAATATTTGGGAAGTGGCGGTGGAGACAGGATGCGCTTTCCGGGGCGGAAGACTGGTCCTGGGCACAGCACGAGGATGAGCTCAGCACCGTGAGGCCCTGGCTGTCCCTGGGAACCGCCGCTGGCCCTCGCCTGTCCTTTCGCTTTGCATGGGGAGAAACTTCTCCCGGGCCCCTCTGTTAAGTCCGCACTATCCCAGCTGCATCCCTGGGAAAAGAGCTGGATGGGAAACCTGCCCTGTGCCAGCACAGCCCACAGGCAGCAAGACGAGACCTCGGCAAGGCAGCACCCCCAAAAAGCTTGTCTCCAGCAGGACAGGGAGGAGAGGGTTACGGCTTGGTTCAGGCGGTGTTTTTATCATCTTTGGACGCTGGGTTGTGCTCCTAAGCTTTAAATGTCCTGCAGTTCATCAGTCCCTGCCTGTGCAGTGTTTTCTGCTTGGCAGAGGCATGAAAAGCCTCTCTGCTGCCTCCCTTCATGCTCCTTCCCCAAGTTTTACAACAGCTCTGCCTTCCCCCAGCCCTTAATAACCCAATTCTCCTCCTACCACCCCATGGGGGGAAAAAAAAAAGACCTTTAAAATGCTTTTTTTTTTTTTTTTTTTGGGTGGGAAGGGAAATCAGATGCGAGGCTGAAGCCCAGCTGAGCACTGAACTGCTTTGCTGCTGGATGGTGAGCAGTGCCTGAACGCCTTTGGAGCCTGAACTGGAAGGATTTACCCTTTCCAGGGTTGGAGAGGGGCACGGTAAGGGCCACTGCCGCTGGCAGGGATGCCCCGGTGGCGATGCTGCAGCCCCAGCAGCTTCTCCCCTCCCGCTGCCGGAGCCGCTCGCATTCCTTGGCTGGAGTTGACAGGCGCTGCCGAACAGCTCGAATCCGGTTCCCACACTGGCGGGGACCTAAAACTAACATCCCCGAATGAGGTAACAGCTCTTGAGTCAACAAACCACCCCCACCAGCTGGATGGGGCGAGGGGGACCACGACCCTGCTTGGCACGAGGGTTCCTCCAGCTGCTCCGGGGACCGTCCTGCTGCCCCCAGCCCTGCGGGTGACACACAGCAAATTCCCTCGGGCACCTGGGTGTGGGTCTAGGTGGTCCCGCTGTTGCTTTTGTGTCCTCCAGCTCGAGCAGGCTCTGGTCCTCCCCAGCATCCTCCAACTTGCCTTGCTGGGCCCATCTGTGCCCTGGCTGGGGACATGATGGAGGAGCCACACTGGACCCCTGGGAAGTGGCCACAGTGGCCACCAGAGCTCAGGGGACACTAGCCACCTCTGACATGGTCACCTCTCGCTTCACCTAATGCGTTTTGAGGTTGGGATGAGGAACAGAGCATCCATCCATCCCAAGGCTGGAGCACCCCAAGCAGCCAACAAAAACCCAGCTGAAGATACATTTGTGAGCTGGACCTTTAGCTAATGAGCCTCATTAGGAAACTCATTAAGATCCTGCTGTAATCAAAGGAAGGAGAAGGGGCAAAAGGGAGCATGGGGGAACATGGACCAAACTTCAGCACTGGCTAAAAGCATCGCCTAAAGAGGAAGGATGGTGGAAACCAACTAGTCCATAAAGTACTTTTGGTCCACAAAGTGGTACCAGCCATATATTTGGCTCTTTTTTTTTAAGATTGACAGACTGAGGTGCGTTTTTTTATTTTTAAAGTTACTGCAGCTGGAGAAACTGAGGTGCAACAGGGTGCAGCACCCGCAATTCCTGGGTTCAGTCTCAACCATTTTGCTGGGGTCCCTGCATTGCTGGTGCTGCCCCGTGAGCCCAGCTATGCATGGGGGAAGTGGTCTGCATTGCTCTGTCCTCTGCCACGTGTGATCTGGTCATGTCGCCCACCACCAGGCCACCGTGTTGCCCTTGATGCTTCCCCGGGCTTCTCTCTGGAGCTGAGCTTTTAGTACAATGCCGTCCCGACTCTGGCTCATTCTGGCGGACCAGGATTGGAGCCATTTCTGGAACACTTCTCCTTATAGCACGCACTTTCCTGTTTTCCCACGGGTTGTGAAATGCAAAGGATTTTTTCACTTTGCTGTCAAGATTTGGCTAGAGACTTGTTTACTGGGCCTACAAAGCAGGGAAACCAGATAGTGCCATTTCTCTGTTATCTGCTCAGCTTGGGAGGCATAAAATTTGTTGCAATTTTCAGGAATATGCCGAGTGGAAAGTTAACGGCAAGCGGGTGGGAGGTGTTTTGGCAGCCCAGGAGAGTGATGCTATGGGAGGATGCACCCTTGCAGTCTTTCTGCAGCTGTTTCAAGGCATAATTGGCATTTTGTACTAACAATGCTTCGGCTCGTTATTATGCCCAGAGGAATCTAAGGGAAACAGGGCGGCAGACTTGCTGGCTCGCCAGCTCCAGCACACCATTGCCCAGCAGAGTGGGCAGAGAGGAGTGATGGATGATGCTAAGCTGTGATGTCTGCCCACCCCTCAGCTCGCCGTCGTATCACTGCGCGCCGGCACTTCCCAGCTTTACCATCCCTGTTTCCAAAAAGCCTCCCGGCACAGCTCCAGCAAAGCTACGGGGAGGACAGCGGCTCCATGAAGAGCATGACTGGGCCCAGAAGGAGAAGGGAAGCATTGAACACCAGCACAGTCATAAGTCACCTGGATGCTTTAGGCTCCAAAGTAAGATTTTGTCAATCTGATGAAATATTTTTATATATTCAATATAAAATTTGATGAGAAGCTTTCCCAGTGGGGCACGGCTGCAGGTTCTGACATTGCACAAAGCAGGGCAGGGGATGCTCTTAGGAGAGGCTGTCCTACTGTGGAGTCTGGACCACAGGCATCGTGGTTATAAGGTCCCTCCTTGGAGTCATCCTCAGTGTTAAAGGGCAGCATGGCTACGAACATCATCATTTCTGCAGGTGTGCAGGCAAGGAGCATTTACACCCAGTACAGCCGAAGTAGGAAGGTGATAACCATGAGATGGCAGCAGACAGGCACTTCCCCTCCTCCAGGAGCATGGTGGGTGCCGTCAGGAGGTCCAAGCCCTCTCCAGGGCTGCCAGGCAGGGCCACCACCAAGCCACAGGGAATTTCAAGAGCCAGTGTGGTCAGTAGGAGTGATCCTGCTCGTCTCAACATGTATCTCAAGGGGTTTTATGAACACAGTGTGGCTTCACTTTGTGTCTCACCACCATATGGTGAAGAGTCACTCCATTTCACAAATGGGACAGCAGAGGTTCATGAACAGCAGAGGTTCATGGACAGCAGAGGTTCATGGGACAGCAGAGGTTCATGCAGGTATTTCTGATGCTGTGCAGCATAAGCTGTGAGAAGGTCCCTGAATTTCCCAATGCTTACGTTGCCTTGGCAGTGCTGAGATCCAGAAACCAGAGCATTATAATGCCAAAACAGACTCCTGAGCCCTACCCATAGCTCAGATACAATCACTCTGTCAAGATCTTACCAGCCATGTGGTGTTATCTCTTCCTCTTTGTCATAAACTTAAAACTTCAGCCTACTTAAAAGTTATCAATATATTGCATCTTCCCTATTGCAGGAAACTCATAGTTTCCACAAGAATCAATTTGAAGGTGAGTATCCCTCAGAAAAGCCAGCAGACAGTATCCACCCACCAGAAGTAGGGGTCTTGGTGTACAGTCTTAGGTTGGGCTTGCCTTTCCCCAAACTTGGCACTACATTTTACTACTCCTGGGTCCTGTAGAGTGTCTGAAACAAATGAAATGGAGTTTTTCGCTCTCAGTTGAGGGTTCTGTGAGAGCTGATGTAGCACTGAGGAGCATAGTGAGTCCCAAACTCCAGGCTGTTGTGGTTCCCAGTTGCTCTGCAGTTGGATGCTACCCTACCCCAGCTGTGAGGTTACAAGGTCTCACCAAGTACACAACAACTGTGGAGGAACTCCATATTTTTTTGCTTGGGTTTTGGGATGAACTTCTGGCTCCTCTGCAAAGGCAAAAAGCTTTCCCGTTAGCCTTTGCAGAGGGACAGTTTCACCCTCTAAAATTTCCCATTGCTCTTTTTCTGAGTCCTGGGTGGGCTCAGCTGGTCCTTCTACATGAAGAAGACCACAAGGGCCATTTCTCCTCCTGCCATATCCCCCACCGGGTGATACTGCTGAGTGTGGGTTTGCATTTACCATTTTACACCCCAAAAGTGTTTGCATCTTCTTTTGATGAAATTACTCTCATCTCTGTAGGCTCACATGCTTGGAGTACCACAGGTTAAAACCTGATCTCCAACAGCAACACAACTGCTAATCCTACATAGAAGTCCAAAAGAGTGGTACTTACACAGGTTTTAGCTTCTTTCAGATATATGGTGGGCCAATTATTTTGCACCTGGTCTTTACAGATGACCTATAAAGACAGAAGAAAAGCAGCTCTCAAATCGTTGACATAGGTTGGAAGGACAGTTGGTCACCAATACAACAGACTGCCCCAAGCCAGGAGACATCCCAACCAAAGCTCTGATCCATTTTATGGAAACGAGACAGGCCCAGGAGGCCCTCACTCAACCCTTCACATGTGGAAAGGGTTGTCACAGATAACTGACACAGCTGTCTGCGGGATGTTTGCTAATGCACTTCCCAAAGCAGCGTTAGGATTTGCAGTAGGAGGTAAGGCAGGAATTGGCTCCGGCAGTCAGAAGATCCACGCCAGTGGGCCATGATGCAATCCTGCCCTACAAAAGCCGAGCATCTAGAAACAGGATCGCCTTCCCTCCTTCCCAGCACTTTAGTTATCCTGGCTTGTATTTTGAGACCCCCCTGCGCTCCCAAACCATTTTCTGCTAATATCATCCATAAGTGGCTGATGCTGAAGTGTGATCTCTCTCTCGTCATAACCAAGTCCGCCCCAAGGCAGCTTCTGCTCTCCATAATGCTTCCTTATTTCTTCCCAAATTTAACTTCTTCCCTGTTCAGCACGCAGACCATAATCCTCTTCACCTCCACCCTCCATGTCTCTTCACTGTAAAGCCACAGGAGAAAGGGATTTCATCTAGAATTATTTTGTTTTCCTAAGGCTTTACATGTGTGTGCGATGCCAGATAAATATTAATAGACACCACTACGAAATGCCCACTTTCCCGTAGGCGTCATTACCTTATTTGGGAAAGAAACGTTAGGGTGCTGGTGGCCAGGACTGCTGCTCGCCGTCTGGTCCCACGGGGCTGGGGCTGATGGCTGTGCATGGGCAGGGCTCTGGTCAGCACTTGCAGGTTTGGTTGATGCAGTTCTGCCATCACGGCTTCTCTGGTCTAGGTCCCCGATATACAGCAAAAAAACAAGCAGACAGACACAGTATTGAGGGTACAGCTGGCACAGCTCCGTTCATGAGCAGCTGAAAATAAGTTTTCAGCTCTAGCCCTGCCTTGTAGCTCACTGTGGCAAAACCTGAAGAGGTTTTGCGTTTTTGGGGTTTTTTTTGGTTTTTTTTAAATTAACTGTGACATGAAAAAAATATTACTGCAGATTTTCTGCTACTGAAACCCATCAGACTGTTCTGGAGAGGTGAACCCAAAGGCTAGGGTTCCTAATTTATCTTTAAATGATGACACAGAGAATTAAAACACCACATCCTGTTCACAGCCTATTTGCTTTTGGGACTCCTGCCTCTTCCACAGAAAAGATGAGAGATATTTCTCTCCCAGACACATCCTGAAGGCTCCAGGAGAGAATGAAGTTCAAAGCCATCAGTTTCTCTTGCATTCTCCCATCTATTTATTAAATGTAAAGGTTTTTTAAACCTCTTCATGCTCAATGCTTGAGGTCAAATTTGAATTAACATAATTTCATATATCATTCTTTAATGGAGAACAGTCCTGTGGAGCAGGAGGGGAAAGAAATATCCTTCATGAAGACACCCATTTCACGTCCTAATGCCTGCTAACATGCTCAAAACGTGACTTGGATGAAGCCAGTGAAGATGGTTTTGCATTAAGTGCAAAACCAGCCCATTCAGTGATGCTGACACCAAGGAGGAGCTGGAAGGCTGAGGGGGAAGGAGATGGTTTTTCTGAGTGGCTTCTGTATTGCAGGTAGCTGGAAATTGGGTGAAGAACAACCTTCTCCAGAGGAAGACAATGAAGGGCTTCAATGTCATCAGAGCTTTTATTCAGAGCCAGATGTGAGCTGAACCCACAATCCCACCCAAATCTGGAAGGCTCCATGGAGCCCTCACAGTCCCACAGCGTGATTGCTTCCCCATAAACGCTACCAGACAAAAAGCCAAAGGGGGACACTAACTTGCCTCACCAGGACACTTATGAACTAACATGGCTCTGTAATGCTTCAGAGGTCTAGAGAAAGCATATTAACGGTGTTCAGGAAGGTCCTAAACACCATGTGGACACATAATGCTGCTTAGATAGAAGTTTGCAACCAAGCCCCCCGCAGCAATGATGAATATCCTACCTAACTTCTCAGACTCCTTAGAGATTGTAGACTCAGAGTTTAGCTACAAAATCTCCTTAGTCATCTAAAGCTTATTTTCTATGCATGCCCAGACAGCCTTCACTAAGCTGTCAGCCATACTAAGAATCTTCTACAGTCAGCATTCAGGGTGCTGTCAATCTGTTTCACCAACTCTACAGCATCAGTCTCCACCTCCGAACTCATCGTTGCTGGCTCCCATTTGCAGTCACTGAAGATCGAGTCATTGCAGTTGATGGTACTTCAGGCACAGTTTGGTCCATCCGAAAGCCGATGTCTATGTTTTGCCAGTTGATTCATGCCTTGAATTTCACTAACTGCTTTGACTCGATCTCCACCGATGACAACAGGGACCTAACCACCCAGTTGTCATGGAGACAACAACACTGGAAAGTCCTAAAATGCGACAAGGTGATGACACCCCATACTGACAGGAGGTGTTTAGAGTAGCCAAAGGAAAAGACCACAAAAGGGCCTCCCAACTCAAGAAATCAAGGCTCTGGTCTTCTGGTACCTGCTCCAACAGTCGGCGTGGCGGCTGCCTCTGAGACCTTGTTGATACTGCCAGATGATAAAGACAGAGATGTTTTACTAGTGGTGAGGGAGATGGATCCATTCAAAGGGGTAACAGAAGTGTTGATGGTTCCAGGTTTGGTGGAAGAGGCCAGTCCATGGACTGGAGAACTGGGAGAAGAGTGAGGCTTCTTGGCAACAGATGTGGGAGAAAAGACACCATAGTCCTTCAGCCCAGGGGGATGGCTGCTCGTTGGGGCTCTGGTGCTTGCAGTGGTGCTGGTCAACTGGTCCGACGGCTGGCTTGCCTGAGGTTCCACCCTGGGAGGGGATGCGACAGTAGTCCCTAAACTTCTTGGGGTGGTTGGAGGGCTGCTCATATGAGTGAGGACGGGATTTGCAGCAGTGGTGGCTGCTGAGCTTCCCACGCTAGCTGGAGGGCTGATCTTCTGGGTCACGCTGGAGGTTGTAGTAGGGGTGGCTGTTGAGGCTCTGGAGCTGTTTGAAAAGCTGGCCTGTTGAGGCAGGTGGGGCAATGTTGCGAGGGTGGGTGGTGGGTTTCCCGTGTTGTTTGTGGGGGTGAGCCCTTTAACTGCAGTAGTTGATGTCACAGAGGTGGATGGCGGGTTTCCTTGGTTGCTTGTAGAAGTGGTCTCTTGAACAGAGGAGACTGGTGAACTTCCCAGCTTGTGTGTAGGGGTGGTCTTTTGAGCTGTGGTAGGTGACACCGTAGAGGTGGATGGTGGGTTTCTTGTACTGCTTGTAGTGCTGATCACTTGCATCTTGCTGATGTTTGTAGTCGTGATGATCTGTCCTTTTTCTCCTGGGATTGCAGTAATAGTCTTTGTAACATCCTGAGAGCTGACACCTATGGAAAAGTAAAAATGCCAAGATAAACTTTAAACTAAGGAAACTACCCTTGGTTTCCACCCAGAACAGGTATTTGTAGAAATAAATGCTGAACAGAAACCATGAGTCATTCACTCAGGTCTTGTCTCATGCTCTCTGAACTCATACCAAATGCCACGTTCTGGTATCACTGTGTCCAGCAGAAAGCAGAGCGGAGGAAGAGGAGGAGGAGGAGGAAGCCTGAGCAACTTCCATGACAAACATAGTCAAACTCACGGGAGTTCAAGATGGCAGGAGGGCAAGACCTGCTGGTTCCCAGAAGGCAGGTCTCCCTCAGATGGGAGGTGCACCAGCTCCCATGCAAATTGCTGCAAATCATTCCCAAAATAAAGTACATCCAGCCCTTGTAAGGGGCAGCCAAGGGACCGGCCAAGAGCTGTTTGTCCAACCGCCTTATGAGGGTCTCTCACATCCCTAAAGTGGTGAGGAGCCTCAGATAAATAAACTGACATTTCTGACCATTCTGAAAGTTATATTCATTTGCAAGCTTAAGCTTTTTTTCTTTAATTGTTCACGTTTCAACTTATGTTTTGTTTTCCTTCCCAAACTCAGATGATTACTATAAAAACGTCATAAAATAGGCACTCTCAGTTAAAATCAGAGTCAAACCATTGAGGGTGGTGAGGCACTGGCACAGGTTGCCCAGAGAAGCTGTGGCTGCCCCTGGCTCCCTGGCAGTGTTCAAGGCCAGGTTGGATGGGGCTTTGGGCAACCTGGGCTAGTGGAGGGTGTCCCTGCCCATGGCAGGGGGTTGGAACTAGATGGGCTGTGAGATCCCTTCCAACCCAAACCATGCTGTGATTCTATGAAACTTTGTACAGACTGAAATTTCCAGTTGGGTGAAGTGTGGAAACAATATTTATTCTACTTTCTTTGAAAGAATGGGTCACCACTGGACAGAGTTTGCAAGTAAATACAAAAAACATTTTCTTGGAGCTGCATTATTTTAATTTTAAATTTAAGAAATTAAAATTAAAAAGCTGTCTATTGCAAATATTATCACCAATTGACAGTCACACACTTCTTTAGCTGATTATTTTACTATTCCGAAAAGCCTGAGAAAATCATATTAAAATGTTTAAAGTAGTGTTCACTTTCAAATGAAAATCTTAAAAAAATAAAAATCAAAGGATGCATTTAGGAAAAGGAGAAGCAAGCCAGGAAAATGAAGGGCTCCATCTACACGTACAATGCAAATCCCTAACTCCACCACCTGAACCGTGAAATTCCCATGTGTTTTTCCATGGTCTTTACCCTGTATTTGTACATTACGTAGAAATGCTACTTTAATCACGGCTTATTTGTTTTTGAGGAAATCCATGAAGAATTTCACTAAGAGTTGACATTACCTAAGTGGGAAAAAAGCTCAGTCTCAAAGGAAAGAAGGTTGTCCATTGCTCAATTATCTCACATTATCATACATACGGAGATCTGCACTTGGTTTCTGAAGAATACATTTTCAAATTATGAAACTGTTTCTCAGTACGGGATACAGCTGAAGGACAGCTTGCCAGACAACAAATTGCAACATCCCGCAATGGTAACACGTGGCATATTCACTACTAGACTGGATATAAAAACTTTTTCTGTTTGTAATCACTGCAGGAGTTCCATCAATTGCCACAGAGATAATTTCCCCCCATCGCACATGGTAACCACCAGCCCTGGGCACTTGCTCAAATTCACCCCAGGAAAGGTTTGAGCAATTTTTCACCTTTCCGGAACGGCAGGCTGCGCTGAGCCATTTCATCCGTGGATCTGTCTGGAGTCAAGACAACAACCTGATTTTGGGGGGGGTGAGTTTCTTCCATTTGATAACTGTGCAGAAGAGGGCTATTTTTTTTGCCCTGTGTGGCACTTGTATATTATTTCCAACCCTCCAAAACAGGAATCACACTTCCAAGGTTTGATTTTTAGCCATATCCAACTGCTGTTCTCCAGAGATCTGCTTTGTTCTTCCACGCTGGCGTACTGGCAAAGTATTTGCTTTTACAGAGCCTGTTTATTAGCACTGGTTGTGCTTCAAAGATCGAGTTTCTGAGATTCATACTGCTGGGGAAATCTAACCCCACCACGTCAGGACCCAGAGGCGTGGAGGTATGCTTGAGATAGGACCTGGTGAGTGAGGTTTGGGATCCTGCAACAGGTTTGGGGTCCCACAGGAGCTGCCTGGGGACAGGGCGGGTTTGGAGGAGGCAGGGGGGCTACGGCTGGGCTCTGCATAGGCATCTCAACAGGGAAGTGCAGAGCTGGGAGAAAAGACATGCAGACCCCCTCCCAAAACATGGTTCCTATTCCTGTTTCTCCACAAGTTGCCATTTCTGAAAACACCATTAAGGTGTGAGTTTAACTGAAATTAGCAGCATGAATTATTTTAGGAAACCCTGGGTTTGTGAGAAAGTCATATTTCCTATAGACTGACCACTGTCTTCACCAGAAGAAGAGGTAAGGAAGCAAAACACAGGCACGGGGACCTAGCGGAGGAAACCCAGGTGCAAATGATACAAGGGAGTTTTCATCTAGCCACCTCCTTTTAGCTGTATTATCAACTCGCCCGGCTTGAATCCTCAGTGATGGTTGCACCAAGCTGGACACCAGGCATCCAGTTAGCCACAGAAAGGGTCTGTGCCATAACTAGGGCTGTAAAAGTTTGACAGGGGTTTTGAGAACAAGAGAGGTAAAAAAATAAATCCCCTAAAGGTAGAAACAGTACAAAAGAGACATAAATAAAGAAAGTGTCGGAAGGAAGGTGGAGGAAATCACCCACTGCTCTCACTTCCTTCTCATGCCCCGGCCCCATCCCCGAGAGGCAGGAAGCAAACATGCACCGAAGGAGAGGTGGAAAAGACAATTCAATTCAACTCAGTCCAGAAGGGAAAGGGGCAGGTCCATGCTTTGCCTCTGGGCCAGCCTGGGTGGCCAGCCGTGACCCTGTGAAACAAGAAACCAGCGTCCCTGCATTTCCCCATCCCACCTTGGGGAGCTGCACACACTTTTTTACCACTTTTAGCAAAAATTGGGGGAAAAAGACCAAAGCAGGGGGTCGTTCTGCTGATGGAGAAATCTGATGGTATCTTCCAGGCTTGCCCTGGCAGGGTGGTAGCGGGGTCTCTTTCAAGGGACACAGGGTGATACAGCCCCAAAAGACAACTGGGAGAAGAACTAAGACTCAAGTTGATGCTCACAAAGCTTACCAGCAATTTATCTTTCCATATCTCTGCATCCACTCCTAGTGCTCTTCTCCTGCTAAGGTCAAGAGATGTTAAAAAATCAATTTATTCTTCATCATTAAGCCAGGCTCAGTGATTTAAGTGGGCTCAAAACAACTTGAGGAGCCAGCGCACTTCTGCTTAGAAGTAGTGAGCCACCATGCAGGAGGTGGATGGATGGATGGATGGATGGATTCAATGGGTGCTGACCACGTGGGCAGGTAGGACACCATCCATCCTACTACATGGGCTTGGGAGAGGTTAGGTGATGCTAAGTGCCACAGAGGTAGAAATCACTCTCCTTTGGTGAGTAATGACCTGCATCCCTTTGGCAAGTGGCATCACAAACGATATATGAGCCAGAAAATGCTTCACCACACCATTCCCTCCTACAAACCCGCTCCTGCTATATCGGGCTGGATGGGACCACTGGGAAGCCCAAAACTTGATCTGAAGTTTGGTAGCTCAGCTGGGCTGCTACCAAATTTTCCCTTCCCCCCTTTCTTCTTCCACAGCTGGCTTATCTCAAAGCAGAATATTTTGAAGATTTATTGGTGCTGGCAGAAATGCAATGGCTGTGGTGAACAGCAGCCATGGAGATGGCCACAAGCAGAGGAAATCCAGGCAGGTTGCAAACTTGACACTCTTCAAGACAACGTGCACCGCTGTGGGCCAGACCCACAACATGCCAGTGGAGAGCAGTTGTGGCTATGGCTGGGTGAGATCCTCCTTCCATGGAGGATCGGCACCCCTTATCCATCCCCACACCTGTCCCCCAGATTTTTGGGCACCCATCCATCAGTTAAATTTACCTTCTCTCTTCAATTGCATTAAATTAAACTGTTTTCTCACTGCTTTTGCTCAAGGAGCCAGATGCTGCTGCAGTCACAGGGCTGCACACCTTTCTGCAGTTTTATTGCTCTGGGCTTAATATTAGTTGTTTGTCCAGGGACTCTGTCTCACTGCAGCATTAGGAAAAATTTATTTTATTTAGATCAGGGAAAAACAAATTCCATTTTTTTGGTGTCTTGCAGGTTCACCACCTGCAGAATACCTGGCTATTGCAAACTCATTGCTCTCATTTTTCAGAAGCGTAGTAAATACTTAATTCCAAAGCAGAAACAAACGCAGAACAAGCAGCGAGCGAGAGCACCGCAAGCCCAGGAGTCACTGTTTTCCTTCCACACGTGCTGTATCTCTTTCAAACACCAGAGCACTATTTTTTTTGTCTCTTCCTCCCTAACTGGCCACCCGTGCCAAATTTCAGCAGTGGACCCAGGGGTAATAAGTGGTAACGAGCCCCTGTTTGCCTGGGCTGGTAGCCAGTATTGCCTGACGACTGTCCTCAACAGAAGAAATGAAAAGGATCTGGTCAAAGGAGGAGAAAAACCCCTGTAACCACAGACTGACGATAATAACAGCCAGACAGGACAGGATTATGTTCGGTGCCCCTTTAGCATGAACATTACTTACAAAAGATACTATACGTCCTTTCGCAGGAAACAAATGACTCTTTCATGCTGTGAGCCCTGGAAACAAAAGGATTTAATGCATGCCATGAGAGAGAAGGAGGATGGAGGAGAGATCCTCTAAGCTATCACTCCCCTTACCAGGAGGAGATCCTTTCCAAAAGAAAGTTAACTTGAATTTCAGCCAGAGTCCCTCACCCTGTTTTCCAGAAGGCAGAAAAACTACCTGCCCCGACCTTCCTGGCTGCATTTTGGCAGGGCAAGGCCACTTATTTGATTTCACTTTCTGGACCATCATCAATTCCTCATTTTAAGGAAAGTGAGAGTAACATGGGAGCTACCAGTGTATTTTGACAGCAGTGGTTGCAGTGAGTCTAATGCTTTGGTCTGCACCTCTCCTGTTGCACATATCACTCAGAAAACCCCAAACTCTTGCACTTGTGTGCTGGGTGTGGGGTAGACCCACAGGAGAAGGTGCAAGCCCTCCACGCGTGCATCTGTGTGCATGGTGGCCAAACAACCCGGAGGAAATGAGTCCACTGCAAAAACATGATTTCATTTCCGGATATGTGTATCCCATGACCATGCCTGCAATACAGTGTCTCCACAATGGGGACAACCCCAGACGGGAGGGAACTTTCCCTTATTGCTAGCTATCAAGATGGGCTTGTTCGGCCCCCAGTGAGCAGTATCTGGGAGGCTGGAAGTGCCACTGTCGGTCCCCACTGTTACGTGCACTCATGGACAGGGCTGGTGTGGGAATACTCTGGTCAGGAGCTGCTGGGATGTGAAAAACCACCCAAAATGTGAAAGGAAAGGCATTCTGGTTTGTGCCAGTGCAGCTCCGTGCAATATCAGTTGAATGCCACAATTTTTAGCTGCTATGCACCACCACTAACCATGCCTTGAAGTGATGCTCTGGTTATAACATCATTGCAGTAGATGCATGGTACTTTGTAGGCTGGGGAAGATGCTCGGGGGCACCAGCTTGTTTGGAAAGGTCATGTCCTAGAGTACAAAAAGAGAAGCAAACTGGCACAAAATGCAAAGCGAAAGGACATGTCCTGTCCCTCCTCCCATCAGCCCACCCAAAGCCACCACCTCTCCACGCAGCTCCTCTGATTAATTCCCTGCCCAACAGCTTCCCGCTTCCTATTTTGGTAACGCCTCCCCCCCCACTCCCCCCGCATCCATCTTGTTGAAACAGCTCAGATGATTGGCTAAAATTCTATTAATAGTGAGAAAAGGAAACCCAAAAGAATAACTTAGGAAATGGTGGGTGACACACCCCACGCCGGCAGGCTGAGCCCGGCTCAGAGCCTTACGCCAGCCGGCTCCTGCTCCTCCCAAGGCGGGATGAGAAAGCTAAGGAGCCCGAGCAACTCAGGGAAGGGGAAGGGATGTGAGCCAGGCCTGAGGAAGTTCCTATTTGCCTCCCCTTCTTTGCAGCCTTTCCGGATTAAATAGGGGCAACGGGTTGAATTTGTCAAAGGGAAAGCAGGGGCTGAGGCTCCAGCGGTGGCCTTTGCTAGGAGATAGAGTGTGCCAAAGCCAGTGAGGAGGCATCTGGTCTTTTCTTTGCATCGCAAGAGGCTCCTGGGGAAAAGGAGGGTTTTATCCACCCGCTGCAATGCAGCCGTGACTGAGCTGGAGCAGAGACCTGTCGCTGCAGAGGACAGGAAATTTGTCACCTCCTTTTAAAACTGTGAGAGCGATCAGATTGGCAGAATATCACAGAACGGCATTATTTATCCTGGAATTAAGCTGGGCTACCTCACAGGGTTTTAAAATTTTGCCCGTGTAGAGGCTCTCTCCCTTCCGTCTGCTGAGGGAAAGGTGGGCTCCAAACAGCACCATCCTCCCTAGCTCCCTGCCGAGACTTCAGCAAGGGATGTGGTATGAGGATGCTGTTAGCATGCACGCCACCCTTCGCCCTTGCAAAGAGGCACTCTCCATGTCAGAAGATACACTTCCAAACTGGCATCACCCAACCCCTTTGCTGCCAGTCTCACCATCAATGTTATGAAATGTTTTCACCCAGGCTAAAGATCAACTTGGCTTCCTGGGTGAGAAGATGGGGAAAGGTCCAACAGCCGCTTCCAGAGCATTTTCAGACTCTAATACATCAGTCCAATTATCCAGTGCAGGGATGTCTATCCTCTCCAAAAACCCTGCCAGAATAAAAACTGCTGCAGAACAGTCTTGATAGAATGGCACTGCAAAATATTAAAGATGAGACCTAACGGCTGGTGCTACAGTATCATCTGGGAAGGAAACAAGTATGTCTGGACTCTGATTTAAAGCCACTGGGCTTGTTTTTAGCCAGGAACCTCCTTTACCCCACTGTGAAAAGGCTCTAATGAAAAGACCCTCAGATCGATGCTGTTTAGATCTTGCATGCAAGTGACAGTGAAATCAAGGCAATAACACTGACATGTGTCCTCTTCTCTGCTGTCAAATGAAATGAAGCTGCAGCCACAGCCTCTGTCCTGAAGGACTTGACTTACTTACCCAATGAGCCCTTACTGGCTGGACATCCAGGGAGAAAATGGATGTGCTTCAAGCCCTGAGGGGTTTTGCTCCATCTCCTAATGAAGAGGAGCATCCAGGGCTTCCTCCGGCTAGCCTGCAGATACCCCTTGGCTGGAGATTTGGGGCATGTCCCTGCAGCATCTTAGCATCATCCTGAGGACTCTTATCAGTCTGCAGGATTTTGCAGTCACTCACATTCCTACAGCAGCCAAAACCCACTCTGTTTTAATTCAGACCTGGGAAAATTTTAAGTTGTCCCTATTTTACCCAGTGTAAGTAACCCTGAAGCTCAGAGAGCAGGAATTGAACCAAACCTCATGCAAGCTTTGGCTGGTCCATCTCTTCTGTTAGATCTGCCTGACTTTATTTTATTTACACAACAGCCTTTAAACCTCCTTGATTTTGACCAAGAAACCCATCCGCAGCCTGAGACGCCTTTCCTGCCAAGACTGCAACACACGTCCCCAAAATACAGGTTCTGATGAAGTGGCATTTTCTGACGAGAAACCTGCTTCATTAACAAATTCTCTATCAGCTTTTTCTGCAACTATTTGAGCCAGCTCAGCTTGTCTGCTGTTTCATTTGGAAGTATGACAAATATTAAAATTAATCATCCCAAGACATGTCTCCCTACTTGGACACACTCCTCTTCCCCTGCAGCCCTGACAGCTATCCTCCTTGCTCCCTTGGTCCCTCTAAACACCACATTTGGGGAGGCAGAAATGGGTTCATTTGCTGTACTAATTAATGACCAGACAGTGGATTTGAGGGAGCAGAACTATCTCAGCACTCCTCACTCCCATCTTCTCAAAAACATTGTTGTTGAATTGTCTTCCATGCCACGCTTGGACCTCTCCCGAATTTCTCCTCCAAGACTGCTTATTGCCAGAAAATTGTGATCAGAGGCATCTTTCACCCAAATAGACCCAACTGGTCCACCCCAGGGAGTGCTCCATCCCATGGCCAGCTCCAGCCAGAGGCGAGGGATGCCAGTGGTTGGAGGAAGCATGAGTCCAGCCTCTCTTACGAATAAACATAGGACATCCTATTTAGGATTGTGTCTGCACGACTCTTCCCATGGAAAGTCTGTAGCTATCTAAAAAGTGAAGGGAAAGATGAAAAAATAATCAAAAGGAGACAGGAAGACCAGTGTGGAAAACTAAGGCTCCGAAATCCTTCACACGAGGTTGTCAAGGAGGCAAACAAACACAGACACACATGCACAGCTCCATCCACCCCAGCCCCAGACATTTTTCATCACCAAGCCTGGAAACATCCTCTTTCCATCGGGGGCTGACGGGATTTGTAAGGGGCCCGGCTCCAGCCCAGCACTTTTCCCCGTCTGCAAAATGAACCATGGACTCTTTGCAGCCCAAACAGAAATGCCTCATCATGCAGGAAACGGTAGCGGAGCTGCTGGAGCGGAAACACGGGGAGCATGAGCCAAAAAAGCCGCACCTCCCAGCCTGACCAGACCCTCCAAAGCACAGAACGTAGCCACGCTCCTGCCCTTCTCCTGCCTCCTTTACACCGTTAGCATGGAGTTATCCCCTGATGACCTTGCTGCTTCGAAGCAAGATTTGTGGCAGTACAGCCTACTCCTGTATCAAGCGACCATCAATCACCCATCGGCTGAAGGACACGATGTCTGGTACATTTAGCACTGAGACCCCTCTATTTTGGCAAAAGTCACCCAGGGACTTTGGAAGAAACTCAAGGTTTACACTGAGTAATGGGCCACAAAAGTCACTCTGCAGCAAGGTAAAGCCCAGCTACCTCTGGCCCTGAACAACAGCCATGAATCAAAGCGACACTGAAAATCACCAGAATGTCATAAGACACAACTTTGTTATACACCGAACATTTGGGATTTTTCTTGTATAATAACTTTCATGCTGCAAGTCTTCAAGATACTCTTTCGGGCTTTTGTCTGCCAACATGAATGTTAAAAAAGCCTGTTTGGGTTTTTTGTTTGTTTGTTTGTTTGTTTAAAGTAAATAGATTTGTATGAATTTAGACAGGAATCTCAGGTCCACAGGAAGGACCGAGAGACTAAGACTAGCAGATTGGCAATGCCACCTTGAGTCCATGAGGGGACCGCCCAGCTTCACCTCCTCTCTCCAGCAAGGGTTGAAGGCTGGCCCACCAATTGACTTCAGCAGTAAGGAGCAGTGAAGCTGTCGGCAAGGTGGTGTTAAGGAAACCTTCAGAGAAGCCAACACTAAGAGCTGCTTGGCCAAAGCCACCAGTTTGCTCTTGAGGGCTGAACTGTCACATCACAACAGCTCCTCCTGGAGACCTGACCTCCTTTCTCCAGCCCTACCACAGAGCTGCTGCTCATTACATAAGGATGGCCGGGAGGACAGATTTATTCACCGAGACAAAGAAATTCCTCCCTATGCTTTTCACCCCAGAAAGACGATCATCCCTTGCTGGCTTTTCCTGGAGGACTACTCCAGACAACTTGAGAAGTAGTGAGGACATAAGCCTGAGAGACAGGAACTAATTTTTATTCAGCCTGATGGCTTGTCTACACAGAGGTACTCAGGAAAATTAATCTAAAATTAAAAGAAGGTATGATTTCAGAGTGGATTAGTCAAAGTGCACACAACCCACCAGGTGGCCACTCTTGTTCAGCTTTAAATCAGCCCTCATTTAATTTAGCCAAAATGAAGTAGGTTAAATCAAATTAAAGTCTCCTTAGCTCTGAAAGCCAACAAAGGGGAGCTGATGCAGTTTAAAAAAGTTCATTCAGGCGAAATCTGGTGTTGGTCCCCACACAAACAAGCCCCCAAATATCACGTTGGGCACTGACACTGACCAAACATCAGGGATGGGGCACACCTGCCTCCCCAGCTCAGGTCAGCGTTTCCCCATTCCTGGAGATAGAAAATGATGATTGACATCAGATTTGATGTCACATGGTCAGCTCTTGTCATTTGCTCAGATTTGTCATGGAGAAAGGCAGGACAATGAGAAGACAGTGGACAGACCCCACTGCAGGACTGGGGAGTGGGTGCATGGTGCAGCAGGCAGTGGGGTCCATCCACCGTCTTCTAGGACAGGGTAGGCAAGTGGACAGAGAGGCAAGGTGGGCTTGCCTATCCACAGCGAGAAGTAGCCTCGCTGGTTGGCATGGAGAGACAGAATTCATTGCCTTGCCCTCCTCTCCAGCTGGCTGGTTTCATATTTGGGTTCATGTTGAACAATGGAGTCGGCCCTGAGCTACTCATCCTGCTGGCTGAACCTCTGCCAGCTGGCCAGCACTGGGGAAGGGTTGTCTAATGTCACTCAAGTGAGGGACCGTGTATCAGCGATGTGTTTAGACTCTATCCATGAGAGATGAGAGCCACAAGGGTCTTGCAAAGCAACAAATGTGCAGATCTCCTGTAGGTAGGTTTTGCAGCCAAAAAATCCCCAGTTTTTGTAAGAATCACAGTAATTCTTGAAATGAGGAAGGGGAGTGGAGGAAATATGTCCCTTCTTGTGGCGGGGGCTCTTCCTGAAGGGAAAGAGTCAACCCCAAACCCAAATAGGGACTATTGGCTTCTCTATGACCTCACAGACCAACAAAGCCAGACCACAGAGGGACATTAAAGCTGGCATTAGCAGCAGGGGTTTAATGCCCAAACTCATGCCATCGAAATTAAGGATGCCAACCTCAGCTGGAGGCTGATGCTTGCTGGAGGCCTGGCATGGAGGAGGTCCAAGCTGCAGCCCCAAGGGGCAGAAAACAAGAGGAGAGACTCCAAACTTAAAGGAACAAGGAGACCTCAGTGTGGTCACAGGTAGCTCCGGTGCAAGGGGAAATAAAATGGAGATGGGTGACTGGCAGGTCAGTTTGTGCTGGCGCACAGCACCGCTGCAGCATTGCAAAGTGTTGTCCCCCACTTGTTGCACTTCCCTTTCCTCCCCATCTCCCCCAAAAATTTACAGCAGAAATCTACAACAGCCTTTGCCTGCTCCTGCCACCAAGGGTTTTGGTGGGGAGGCTGCCAGCCTTTGTCGGGGCCATGGTCAGGGCAGGACTCAGAAGATGCTTGCCCACCCTAGGGGCAGAAAGGCCCAGCTGAAAAGCGATGGTGAGGAGGCGATAAGATCCGAAGCCTCACCCTCCTTTGTACACTCATTGCCTTTGATGAGTCAGCCCAAATTTATGCCTTCCAGCCAGCGACTTTATTTTTAACCTTTCTGGGGTCTTGAGTCACATATTGCCTTGTGCAGCCCATCCATGCATTGCCCACCACCGAGCCAGGAAGAACCCAAAGACAATGACCTGAACACTTCTTGGACTTGATGATCCTTATGGGTCCCTCTCAACTTGAGATATTCAATGATTCTATGATCTTTGGTCCATTGAGACTCAAAGGTGCTGTGATGTGAAGTGGCTAAAGACACAAATGATGCCAAGTAACATAGGAGCCACTTCCAAGACGCACTGGTGACTTCATCAAACATCCCAGCCTAAGTAAAATTTTGGGTGATTCCTAGTTAAATATACATTCCCCAGTTACATCTGGTTTGCGGCTCATTCAGGCTATGCTGGGGACAGGTCCCTCTGCAGGCACATCTGGGACACCTGCAAATCTTCACCGACATAAGAGCTGCCTCCGCACACCCCTGACCCCATGTTTTTGCTGAAGAGCCAAGTTGGATGGCAGGATCTCTCCCTCCACCACGATCAGTCCCCCATGACCTTGGCTAGCCAGGGTTACTGAGCCAGCAGCCCAGAGATTTCCTGTTAACGCCGTGAGGAGGGCTCCACATTTCCTTGGGATCCTTTGTGTGTCAGTGCTATTTTGGGTCCCACCTTTTTTTCTTCAGCTCCCCACCCACACCTCCCTCAGGGTGGGGTCTTCCCGGATAATTCGGAGCTCTCTATATATACACATGCATATACGTATGCACCTACATATATTTATATAGCTGTGCATGTGAGTTGAGCCTTCGGGCATTGACTGGACACAGTGGACTTGGCAGGAGGCTCAGTGCTATTCTTTAGGTGGGGAGAGCCTAGGAAGGGAAGGACACAGCTAACCCTCCCTCCTATTCAAAACTATTTAAAGACTGTCTGGCACAGTTTCTTTCCCACCAAATGGCTCCAGTGACGATCTGGCTTTACAGGCTGTGTAATCTGATCAACTTCTATTGTTGGCAAATTCATAATTGCCTTATTATTTAACTCTCCTGAAACAGTCAGTTTTACAGAAAAAGAATACCCATTTTAGCTCTTTTTTTTGGTTTGTTTTATTTTTCAAGAGCACTGGGACTCAGTTTCCATTTGAAGAACTTCTGTTCTTCAACAGCTCCTGCTCTTCTTCTCCTTAATATAATGCTCATGATCACATGAATCACTCATGAAAGGTGCAAACAGTGAGAGATGACCTTTTCCAGCGCTGTCCTAGCACAGGATTTGCCAACACAGCATATTTATTACCCAGTGGCCTCTTATATGAAGCTGTGAGGAGCACCACTAGAGGAGCCCTATCCATTTACCCCCAGAGAGGAAGGATGCTCTTGTCAGCGCTATGTGCTGGCTCACATCCTTGCTCAACCACAACCCTCTGAAACAACCCTGGTTACATTTCTTAACCTCTTCCTGCCTCAGTTTCCCCTGTCTCTACATGCAAGAGTGGATAGAGTTTGGATAGAGGAGCTGTCTTCATTTACGGGCTGGTCCAGCACCTTTCTAACCGGGGCCCCAACCTTGGTTAGGTGCCAGAGCAATACAAATAATTACTAATAGTAATCCCCATGGGACTCTATTACATTATGGTTCAACTTCCTCCCAAACAATTGCTCCTCTTCCTTGCTTTGTATGTTCTTCAAAAGAAGCGGCTGCTGTGCTTTAGGGCTGGGACACCAGCCGCAGTAAACATACACCCAGCGTTCCTGCTCAACTGGGCCTGGGCAGCAAAAAGAAGATAAATCTGATTTAAGACAATCGCATTGTGGGTAGGAAAAAAATTGAGAGCTTAATGGAAACGGCAACCTAGCAGCACTAAACAGCGTTTATCCTGAGAAGTCCCTTAGGGCACATTTATTCACTATTTACAGGATCATCTTATTCAGAAAGAGCAAGAAATGTCAAGAGCAGAAGTGCCAACTGGTCTTAGGGCTCACAACATCTTTACTCAGAGAGTGGTGAAGGTCCCGACGCTGCAGGAGCATTCAGTTGAGGGAAGCAGAGATTTACTGTGGACACAGCTTGCCAGTACTTGGACATTTCCCTGCTTTCTGCCTATGCTGCAGGCACCCTGCTTGCACCACCCAAAAGGTGCATAAAGGGAAAGATGACCTGTAAGTGGGCAGAAAAATGCCACTGGTCCACAGCCAGTCCTGGGCTGAAGCTGACCTATCCACTGGGTGTGTGGGCCAGGCAAATTGTCCTTGTAGGGTACACGGAGTATAGGAGCACCCCAATGCCATAGGTATAGGTGCAATATCAAACTCCTATGGGAGCTGGGAACCCAAAATATCAAGTCTCAGCAACAGGTGGGATGGCAATGCAGAGAGGCCATCCCAAAGTAGTTTGAGCTGGGTCATGTTGGAACAGAGTGGGCTTTGGGTGGGCTCTCTTGAGGTCCTCATTCAAGCAGTCAGCTTGCTCTGAAACACATGGTGGTACATCTCTGAGGAGGCTTTTCCATTGCCAGGACCTGGAATTTAGGCCTACACAGCAAGTAGCAAGTGGAGAAGGAGAAAAGGTCTCAGTTATTAGTTGGCCAACTGGCCTGACTTAATGCTGACGAAGAACAATGCACATTTTGGTTACCCCTTCCAAGATGGAGCCTGCAACGGCTCTAATTAGTCAATTAAATGTGGCTTTGTCACAGGAGATGAGACACAACCGGGATCAGCCAGCTGGGTTCTTGGCTGCTGAATGACATTGTCTTTCCAGCCCAATGACCTCATTGTAATGACTCAATAGGGTAACAATGTTGTCCACCCAGCAGCCCAGCAAGGAGTGGGATTCCTGCGTGGTTACAGCTGAGCAGAAGAGCATGGGAAGTTGTGGGAAGTCGCCGGGTCGGGGATGCAGTACTTTGCACTCAGTGCAAGCAGGCTGCAGTAGGTTTTAATGGAACAGTTGCACGCTGAGAAATTCCGGCAAAAAATATATGGTACCTAGTGGAAAGGAAAGCTCACAGTCTGGTTGGAAAAGATGCCTGTCCATGTCATCTTTTGAGCTCAGGGCTTCACTGACATCCTCCTTCCACCATAACCCTTCTCTCCAGGGCAGTGTCTGGCGGTCGTGCCTCAGGGCAGGCCATGGCAGGGCAAGGGAAGGGAGCAAAGGAAGCAGGAAGGAAGAAGGAGCTGCATCCCCTCCCTGCTGTTAATCATCCTCCGGTTTCTCCTAAGAGAGGCCAGCAGGTCTGCAAACCCCACGTTGGTCTCCCACTTTGGAGAGGACCCAGAGAGGTGACCCACAGCTCTGGGTGTGGAAGGAGGACGTGGGGCTGGGCTTCGTGATAATATCCAAATTATTCTGCTCCCAGGATGGTGGAGACCAGATCCTGTGTTGGCTCAGCAGTGAAACTCTGACACATCAGCTTGGATATTCCCTTTAGAAAACCAAGCTGGAGGGGTGGTGGGCTTGGAGATGGGAGGAGAGAGCAGGGACTGCAGGTCGGGTCCATGATAGGACCTGCAGAAAGCCATCAGCAGAGCAGAGGAGAGCGAGAGAGAGGGCACTGAACTGGAATTCAGTGGGTGCTGCTGGTTGTAATCCTGGAGCTGGGGGGGCAGGTATGGGGAGGGCGAAGGAGAGCAAATGCAGCCCCACACTGGGAATGTGCTACGCTGGTGAACAGCTCTGTCATGTTTGCAGGTGATCACTGCTAAATCAAAGCATGGCTTTGCTGCAAAAACTACCCTATTTTATGAGATACAAGAAAACCAGCATCCCTGATTATAGAAAGGCACTGATTACTGAAAAATCCCCACACAGCCTTCAAATCCACATTCGGAGAAGCACCGTCAGATGTGCAAAAAGACCCTCCTGTTACCCTGAGCCCAATCTCATGCAGATGTCTCTGGAAATTATTATCTGGGCAAAACGCTCCTTCACTGCAGTCAGGGCAGCTCTCAGAAATCAAGCCCTGAGCCTGCTGACCATGGAGGCAAGAGCGAGCTGAGGCATCAAAAACAAACAGCGGTTTTAGTAATGCTTATTGATAACTCTCGGTAACTGATTGTATTATTGCATGTAAATAATTAATAACTAGCAAGCCAGACACTGTTCTCTGGTGCAAGCTCCTGGCCCCTATTAGCTGAGGTCACTTAGCACATGAGCATCGCCGCTTGTCCATCACCATCTGGGTTCCCTCCAGTACCCAGACATCTCTATGTGGGCCACAGCGTCACGGATGAGAGGCTGAAATGCTCAAATGATGCAAAACAACAGAGCCAGGTCCTTCACCCAGCAAGCTTCCGCACAGCGGCCAAATAAATAGGACACGCATGCTAGCAGCCAGGCGTTGCATTTTTTGAGACTATGGACGCAGCAGATGGCCAAGTCCTTTGCTGCTGCAGATTTGAACCAGGTCTCCCAAACGGGAGCAGAACCGTGTTGGAGAAAAGCAAGAAGTGGAGCAAATCCCCATCTTGCAAAGATGCACGGCGGGCTGAAGGCACCTGCGATGGAGATGAGTTACAGCACCAGGACGCTCAGCACCGCGCTGCTGCACACGCACACAGATTCTCACCCCTGGAAAGCTGGCTCAAAACCTGATATTTATTGCTATGGAACAAATGCATTTTTCCTAATCTACATTATCAAGAAGGCTCCTCCTTTTCCCACTCTTCATAGTTTTGTAACTACATGGTAACAGCCATGGATTGAATAGGCTGGGACAATTTGCTGGGACTTTGGGAAGTCCTGTAAGGTCCAGGTGGCACCAAGTTGCTATAATAAACCATTCCCTGCCTTTTGGGGGGAGAAATACGGAAAATCTGCCCACAGGCATCTCACACACATCTGTCCATCTCGGCAAAGAGCAGTCTTTTTGCTTAAAACAGGAGCCAAGAGATCTGAGGGTCTTTCTCTGCTTCTATGAAACGCATTCCTGCTGCAGGAATACCTTTACCCACTTCAGAGGCAGGCTGTGAGTAGATGTGGGCAGAGGCAAAATCTTATCACCCCTTGCTCTCTCCTGTCCCCCGATGGGATGCGTGCCTCTGCTCAGACCGAGCCAAAATCCTTGCAGAAACAACTCACCAGCTGAGCTTTTCTTACCCTGCCCTTCCCCAAGCCCCCCTGCTGCGATGAGCGTGAGCCTTCAGGATGGGAGTAAGTAAATGAATAAATAAGTGCAATCTTAAAAGTGCTCTCCAAAAACCAGCTCCAAAGCCAATTTGCCTGCAGAGGTTTCCTAGCCCTGGTCCCACTCACCCATCTGTATTATCAGCCCCCTTCTTCCAGCACCTCAGGGTACCAATTTTCCTGGACAAGACAGAAATAAACCCCTGCCCCAAAACTGCTTCTGAGCTGGATTATAAGGAAACCCTCCTTAAAAGGCCAGCTGGGCTGTGTTCTCCAGCTCGGGGCAGCCCTCGGCGCCTGGTCCTGGGGAAAGCAGCTTATATCCCTGCATCGCTGCCGCCCCCCCGGGCAAGCCCCTTCCTAATCAGATTGGAGCGGTCCCGCCAGACACGCAAAACGCTTTCACGAAAGACAAAGCAGAGAGCTGCAACCCTCATCCACCAGCTCAAACACAAATACAGCCCCGAAATAGCCGGCATTCCTTTGGCATGGCTGTCCCCCAAGTATTTCTCATCAAATCTGCACAGCACACACGGCTTCTTCTTTTGGTGATTTCCTGACTTTTTTTTTTCCAGGGGGCTTTTTGCAGGTTTTTATTGGGACTGTAAGCGGGATTTTTCTGCATGAGAGCACAGCTGAGATAGAGAGTCATATTGCAGCAACCACCTCAGCAACCACCACGCCAGAGCTTGGCTTTGGGTTTTGTCCAAAATGCACCAGCTCTCCATGGTTCCCCTCCCACTTTCCCACTGGTAAGCACCGTGCTGGGGCTCTGCAGCCATCCTGATGTCTATCCAGTTGTTTGTGCCATGTCCTGCGATGACGGGAGTTTCTGCGGTGGCTGGGCAGTGCTCACAGGGCCGAGTCACTTTTCTTCCATCAGAGATACCGATGAGACGTCATAATCTCCGTTTCTAATGTGATCAGGGGAAGGAGAGCCCTGCTTCCTTGGGGGCTGGCTGTGCCACCAAAAATTCTTTAAAACACCCAAAACTTTACCCTGCACAGCTGTCAGCTACCCATGGCCAGACTTCATAATAGGACTTCCTTTGCCAAAAGAACAGCTTTTTTTTCCCAACTTGGCTGCCGTAAATCACCCCCCAGCAGCTGAAGCCATGATTTGGAGGAACACTGACATGGAGAATATGGATGGTGATGGGTGATAGGCTTTGTGCTTGGTTGTGCAGCCCACAGTGGTGGTTGTAATGGCCATCCTTGCCCTCATTAGGAATTGCTAAACACTACCCCATCTGCTGTCAACCTTCTCCTTGTTGGAAAACCCCACAGAAAAGAGAGTTTTGGGTGAGATGGTAAATTATGGGCCAGACTTTGAGAACCACTCACCATGGCAGAGCTTCTCTAGAGCATGACAACCATGGGATATTGCTCCTCCCAACAGCCTGAGAGGGACTTGGCCTGATGAAATGCAGAGTGAGGACTGCAGGATCTGGCCCAGAGTCTGGAGTGAGTCCAGAGGAGGCCACAAAGTTGATCCAAGGGCTGGAGCACCTCTGCTATGAAGACAGGCTGAGAGAGTTGGGGTTGCTCAGCGTGGAGAAGAGAACGCTCCGGAGGAATCTTAGAGCACCTTCCAGTACCTGAAGGGGCTACAGGAAAGCTGGAGAGGGACTGTTTACAAGGGCAAGTAGTGATAGGACAAGGGATCATGGCTTTAAACTGAAAAAGGGTAGATTTAGTTTAGATATTAGGAAGAAATTCTTCACTATCAGTGTGGTGAGGCACTGGCAGAGGTTGCCCAGAGAAGCTGTGGATGCCTCATCCCTGGCAGTGTTCAAGGCCAGGTTGGATGGGGCTTTGGGCAGCCTGGTCTTGTGGAGGGTGTCCCTGCCCGTGGCAGGGGGTTGGAACTAGATGGTCTTTAAGGTCCCTTCCAACCCATTCTATGATTCTATGAATGATGTTAGTGCATCCTCCATCTTCAGCTGGGCCTAACTGCAGCATATCAGACAACTTTATCAGCCTTAACTGACATGTCCTGGCAGAAGCAGAGGTGTCCACACCATGGAGGTGATACCCCAATAGCTGTAATGGCTACGGGCAGAGCAGTGATGGCAGGAGTGGCAATTGCAATCGTCTCAGTGGCAACAATTGCTCTTGGCAGCTTCCTGCTTAATGAAGGTGTCCTCAAGACACTGCACCGAGGATGTGTCAGTTGTCAAGCCTTTTTTTCCTTCTTTTTTTCCCCTGTGATTGTTACCTTAAACGTCAACGTTTTATTTCTCAAGACTGTTGGAGAAAATGCTCTTATGTAGGATTAGCAAGGAGATGCATCAAAATAGGCTGGATGAAGGGCTCCAGGCTCCATCAGGCTTTGCAAAATTGTCAATAGTGTTTTACTTTGGAAAGAAGAGGAGAAATTTTTATCACTCCCATCCTCCCTGGACCCCCATGATAGGCATGCATTGTGGATGGAGGGAGATCCACCAGGATCTACTCGACTACATTCTTCTCCTGGACACAAGAAGGATTGCTGCAAGTCGGCCTTGTCCCATTGGGAAAGGCTGTGTGCACTGCCATGGGCCACAATCCATCATGACCAAATCTCCTCCTAATTTGTGAAAGGCCAAATTTTGTCATCCTGCACCAAAGACAAGATTAAATACATTGCAACAGGACTCAACCCAACCAGGACACCCATGGCACTTGGGGAACTTGGATTTTCCAACACTAAATGGGACTGGATTTGGATGCGAGACAAAAACTGGGCAGCCAATTAAAGGATGCCTGGTTAATTCTTGCTTTTCTTTCCTTTAATCACTGTCTGCCCACATTACGGGCAGATATCCAGGGTATCCAGACACTAAGCATGTGTTCTTCTGCCTTCAGCTAGATGGTCAAAAATTGTGAATATAAACCTTCGACTAGCCATTTAAATTCTCTCTGCAGATCAAGGACAGACATATTCAGCTGCTCCATCAACAGTTAATTCTAAGCTGCGAAAACAACTGGAAACTGGCAGCTTAAAACCAAAATTGCTTCCTCTCCCATTTTAAACAGTAAAAGTGAGATTTAAGAGAATGACTCCTGTTTATTCAAAACACTCGAGGGACGTGAAACAATTCATTTCAGTCACTAACCGCATCAAAGATTGACGCTTGAGATTTGCTCAATGAATTGCTTAGCATTAAACTCAAATGTATTTTGAAAAGTTTATGTGCTAGGTATCCAGGACCTTGGTTACTTGGTGTATCTTCAAGGAATTTTAAATGCTGTTTTGCATCTGTCAGTTTAACAGAAATTTCTTCTACAAGTAAAGAGTGATTGCTACCAATAAGCCCCAAATTAGTATTATTCGTCATTACCTAGGAAGATTTAAAAGATGCATAAATTAGAAATCAAAATAGAGTGGTGGCGGGCTATATTATTGCTTAAACAAACATGTTCGTATGTGTCCACCTGGTTAGAAAACACAGCTGAAAGGCAAGAGTGGGCTGTAAATCTCCAACTTTTATAATGAGCAACTGAGGAGAATCAGCCCTGCTTAGGGGATATAGCTATGAATTGTAAATGAAAAACATGATTAAAATCAAATCATTCAAATTAAGGCTTTCTTCTTATTTTAAATTGTGATTAAAAGTCATAATTTAAGCCACATCAATTCAAATCAAAGCACCCTGCCATAAGATGATGTTTTGAACCCTTTGTGAGGCTTTAATGAGAAAAAAAAAGGACATTCTCCAGTTGAATGCAGTTAATGGGGATTTATTGGCACCATTCATGGGTAGGAACTATCTTAGAGGCCTTCAAAATTGCATAAACTGAGAGTCTTCAGGGGTTTTTCCTTAGCTGTCTGGGAAAATCTTAAGGAAACAAAATAATTTTTTATACCAGGGCGTTGTAATAAGCTCAAAACTTACTTTTCCACAATATTCCACATGACTGTTTGGGACAGGAAAATTTATCACTTGTGCCAAAGGGGTCAGCATCTCTCATTGCTTTTTTGGCATATGAATTACCTCAAGGCTTGGGTGACCGTGGAGGCGATGATCTCGAGAGCCACCCAGGTGGGCTGAGATTAACTCCCGCGTGCTTGAAAAATGGGGTCATGGGTGTGATTTTTTTCGCTTGCCGACCTCACAGCCGATGCAATGCCACATCCCATTTTGTTCATGTTTCGCCCTGGTTGTCTCTTGGCTGGATTGGACTTTGCCAGGAGCCCCACGGCAATGGCTGGTTCATCCCATTTGCAGCACAGACATCACTGCTGCCCGGCTTTTCATTGCCACATGCGATTTTGGTGTGCTTATGGCATGGCTTTGATTTGGTGTAAATTCATGTGCCCTTTGAAAGAGGCAGTGGAGAGCACAAACATGTCATAGCGTTGTGTCACACCAGATCAGGGGATTGATCGATCCGAAAGCTAAACCAATATTAGAAGAAAAAAATAAAAAAAGGGAAAATAAAACTAAAGAGGGTCATTTCATGCATTTACTGTGTGTTGCTACTTTCTCCACTTCGCCAAGAGAAATCTATGGGAACAAGTTTTTATTTGTTCATTCGTTATTTTTATTTGTTTAGGCTCTGAAACCAAATCAGGTCACCAGCAGCTAGAGAGTGGGAAGATGGCTGAAAAAAATGCATGAATGAGAATGCTGGTTTTGGAGTTGTGCAATCCCAACGCAATTTGAGGGAGCTCTTTAGTAGCTGCCCTAGTACCTGGTAGAAAACTTGTTTCTCTTACCTGTACTTTAAACATTTCTTCTGTTGATTAATAAATTAGAAATGTCCAACAAGGACAATTTTAATTCCTTATTTAATGTATATATATATTGGTTACTTGATGTTATTCCAGTATAACCACTGCCAACTGGATCCGTGCTGGGGAGCACAGTGCAGGGCTTTAACTACTCTGCTTTTTCTCATAGTCAAGGCATACAGTATCTTGATAAGCAGTGTATAATAGTCACCCTGAGAGCTATCCATTTTCCGCAAGCTGCAGCAGTATCATTTAAACTTTTCCATTTTTTTCCCATTTGCATACATGGTGGAATGCCTTATCTCACTGTCCTGCCTTTAGACTCTGGAGAGGAGGAAAAAAAAAAAAAGTGGTCTTTGCTATTAGGTTTCAAAGAAGCACTTTCTCAAGCAGTGTTTCTCCAAACCCTTCTGCACAGTCTTTCAAGTCCCCGTTGTCAAAGTTAGAAATCTGACATTTTCTCTTTGCCCGTATCTAGCAGAAGCCACTTAGAATAAATTTCTGACAAGGTTGTCTCCTCATTTCTCTACATTTAATATATCTTTAAGTACTACAGTTTAATAACGCTAAGCCAATTTCTACCTCCTCCTCCAGTTAAATTTACTAAAATCAATTAAGGCTGAGAGAGAAAATTTCAGCCTTTGCCATTAATAACTAAGGCCTTACTCTTCCACTACAAAATTACTTTCCTCCTCCTTTCACCAGTCTCATGAGCCATGTGGCATAAGACCAAAGCACCCTGCGCACAGAACTTGTAAGACAGAGAAAAAGCCACTGGATTAATCCAATTTTTATTAAGGATGCTAAGCATATGAGCCAGACCTTAAAGCAACATCTAAAATGGGACTAACTCGGTAATAAAAAAATTACCTTTTCCATTTTGGAGGAGGTTTTAACACAGATCCTGTCTGCCTTTTTCTAAGGAATCTGTCCTGCACCTGGCTTCAAACACAGTCTTGGTTTTTAAACACGATGACCGTGTTCTTCTTATCCGCCTTTCCATTTTGCAGCCTTTAGGGTGTTCTCCTGACCCACCACCAAGAAGTTCTCCCAAATCCTGAAACCCACACTTTTTTGCCATTTTTAAGCAAATACAGATACTGCTATGCAGCATGAGGGTTTCCAGGGGCAGATCCTGGATATTTTTGGCCTAACATCAGACCCTGTTGGGGAGCATGCACAGAGACAAGCATCTCTAGGGGCCAAATCATCCCAAGACACATCTGAACTGCTTTCAGAAGATGCCTCCCTCTTTCTCCACTAAAAGCAGCTGGATTCAAGGATAATCCAGCTCCAACCTTAAATACCCCAGTTAAGTATCTGAACGTACATGGCATTACCATGGGTCCTTCAGTAGGAGGAAAAAGCAACCTGCAACAACTGCAGAAGAGCTGACAACACCAGAACTCCCTTTTCCCTTCTCCCACAAGGCAGCTCATCCCAGCTTACCCAAACCAGCACCCATTCCCTTTCTGCTGCCACCCAGCCCCAGCACTATACCGAGACGCAGGACCTTGGACATTACGCACAAGTCGAGCCATGCTGAAAGCCAAATCTCAACCTGGCGTGTTGCCTTCCCGCAGCTGCTTTACTGCGGATGCACATCTAAAAGCAGGTGCTTCAGCAGCGCTGAATTCCCATCGCCCAAAATAAAGGCTCATTCCCCTTCATTACCCCTTCTGCTCCACGCTGGGCGTTGAGGCATTACACTGAGTTAATTTTAATAAGTTGTTTGCATTCTCCCCGTCTCCTTGCAATACTTTGTCACCAAACTGTCACGGTTGCCTGCCGAGGGCTCCTGGCCTGCAGCCAAGCAAACCGTGAGACGTACGTTATTTACGGGACAGAAAAGGTGCCTGCAACACGCAGAGCAGCGTGCGCTGCAAAGATTTGCAAAGCACACACATTTAGTGATGAGAAAAACTTCATTGGCAAGACCTGGGATCCAATAAGCAAATGATTAATGGAGGATATTGGTGCCTTTGGGGTTTGGAGCAATTTCACTCCACCTCTTGATGGAGAGAGGGTTTTATTCTCTCTAGGGTTGATGGGACATCGTGGCATTTGCTGGTTCCCAATGGCTTTCAGCAATATTCGGTACCGAAGGCTGACTCTGAGACACACTATGGCTCCAGTCAAGTAAATATGTACATGAAACCCCCAAGAAGGCCACCCCAAATAACCCACCACAGAGCTTTTTTGCACTCCCAGAAGGCAATAACATTACTATTGGCATTTTCCCAGACTCCCCAAGGCACTCACTATTTCTAGCACTATTTGCAATTCAAAGATGGCACCTAACTTGAAGCAGGCTACGTCATCCTTGAAGGAACCTGTCCCTCTCCCTTGGCTGTGGAAGGAGGTGAGGACACTGGTACCCATCACCTGGAAGTTTAGCTAGAAGAAAAATACCACTGCGTCAGCATGGGTCCAGGTGGTCACATTGTAAAGGGGTAGAAACAAGCAGTGCAAAGTCAGCATCTCCTCCTGAATCACACCACAGGGCCCAGCTCCAAAGTTATGAGGTACCACGACAGAAGCCCTCTAAATGTGGCTTGTGACTTCTCCACCCTCCCCTTGCAGCGTCGCAAGGTTGCTTCTGGCCATGGAAAGCTGTTGTTGCATTGCAGTCCCCTGCTTGCCAGGTCTTCGTTGATGCTATTTGTACTGCAGCAGCCTCGGAGACCCCAACCGAGAGCATCTCCCCATCCCTGAACACTCACCGTGTGGTCTCTCCACCAAACAGTGTGTACTCTAAGCAGACACATGCAAGATAGACAGAGAAACTGCAGCACAGCCAGTCCTTTAAACAGCATTTCAGCTCTTCAGACCATACCAGATCATATATGATTTTTCTTCAATAACAAAGCAGCTCATCTTTTTCTCCCTGGCTCTACCTTCTCAGACAGGGCTGTGTATTTCAAAAGAGACGTGGTTTTGGATATAGGCTAGTCCCAATGCTTAGGCACCCTGAAACTGGAGCTGTGATACCGGCAGAGCACGTCCCTCCTGCCTCCACTCAGTTTCAAGTGGATCTACATATTCCTCAAGGACCTCCGGAACAAAAAACCACGAGGCTTCAGCCCAGCGTTACACAGACAAATATGCAATTAGAGCCGTTAAAACCTGACAAAGCTCAGATGAACTCTGCCAATCCCTCCCAAATAACAAAGAAGCCACAGGAGAAAGCACCTCACCCTAGGGTGTGAGACACCATCACACCAGGCGGTTTAGGGGAAAAGACAGGGATTTTTTTTTTTATTTTTTTTTTTTCTGTTAAGCACCAGTGGCACATGGTTTTGGGGGAGATGAGCAGTGAATCCCCAAACCTCATCATGCAGTAGAACCTGCAAGACCCCCATGCAGAATCAGGCTCGAGCCTGGTTATCTCACAAGCTGCAAGAGAAACACTCAGTGGATTTGCTTAGCAATCCCAAGACCAAAGGCGCTGCTCTCTGTGACGTGGACTATTTGGCAAAGCCCTGGGGGTTGTGGAAAACTGAGCGCAGGTAGGTGGAGAACAAATGCCAGATGACTGTGTGCATTGCTTAGAATAAAAAAATAAAATAAAAAATAAAAAAATAATAAAAAAAAGCAAGCAAGGTTTGGTCAGGAGCTCTCTGTGAAGGAAAGGGCAGGCATTGCAAAAATTCAGAAACAACATCCTTAGGTGGAGATTGGCCAGTTATGGAAGAAGCTGTGCACGTAAACAGGCTTTCGACGAGGAAGTTGGCAGAAGCATGC
This sequence comes from Balearica regulorum gibbericeps, assembly GCF_011004875.1. Lineage (NCBI taxonomy): Eukaryota > Metazoa > Chordata > Aves > Gruiformes > Gruidae > Balearica > Balearica regulorum. The sequence continues at coordinate 3,852,411 of NC_046184.1, read as the reverse complement.
GAAAACACTTTGGAGGGTTTGCGAGATTTCACATGCCTGCACACGGGGAATGGACCAAACCGGGCCACCTGGATTCCTGCAAAGGTCAAACCCTCCCGTGACGTTTGGCTCTCAGCAGAGCTGAAAGTGTTTGTCTGTCACGCAAGCGTGCCGTTGGGCTGGCAGCAGGACTGAAGGTGAGGGGGATGCTCCCGTAGCACAGAGCAGCTCAGCTGGATGTTATGGCAGGATCTCACTTCCCCAGAGCATCACTCTGTAAGGATGAAGCCCCATTCGCTCCATCCTCCCTCACCCCACAGAGCATCAAGGGGCTCTGGGTGCTGCGGTGGGTCCTTGGGGACAGGACAAAGGAGCCACTCAGTCCAGCATCATGGAGAAGGGGGCAAAATTCAGGGCAGGTGCGAGTAGGCGGGATGGATGCGGTCCTGCACGTAAACCCCAACAGCTCCTCTCTGCTCTCGTATAGCAATGCAACACCCCGAATAACACGGGGTCGATTGCACAGCCTGAGGGATCCTTGCTGGCTAGAATTAACCTCCATCAGTCCCCACGGTCTGAGCCCCAAAACACCCCAGAGCTCGTGTCGGCAGGCTTAGCTCTTTTAGACAGTGCAGATGGGGAGAGAAAATGCATGATTTATAGGGCAAATAATAACCAAAGCGCAACCCCAACCTCCCTGCAAATGCTGAGAGCTGTATTTCCAGCTGGTCTCCCATTACCACCACCATGAATGATCACCATCCTCCTCGTCATAAGTCTTTAAAGCAACTCTGGAATTAAATCAGTGTATTGCATGGTTCCAGCTCCTTTCATCCAAGGATCTTCAAGTGCTTTACAAACAATTCTTTAATTAAGCCTCCTAAACAGACCCACGGGGTATCATTACTGTATCTGCTTTGCCACTGGGGAATCAAAGGCATTGCACTGCTAAAACAGCTTGCAAAAACGTTGCAGAAACCTTATCGAAGTTTCTCCAACAGCAAATATATAAGAAGATACTCTCCGCTTCAGTGCTGATTTTAAAACTCTCTGGTTAACAATTTTTCTTCTTTTCCTGTAGGCATGGCCCCAACTGCCTGCTCCTGCCTGTGTCAAGATTGGTATTCAATGGCTCAAATGGATTTTAAAAAATGCACGTCTTTGACAGCCTGTCTTGGATGAACACAAACTCCCAGTACCAGAGAGGCAGCATTGCTTTGGGAATGAAAAGGGGTGTTTTGGCAACAAGGATTTAAAACCCATCAATCTGCGGTTTGCTTTGAGCTGGGCAAAGGGTTGATCTCCAGTAAAACCCTTTCCTGCCTTTTTTGCCCCCAGGACAGGTTTGAGCAGTGTCTCTTTTTAATCATCTGAGGATAAAAAGTATCGTTTTTCTCTTCCTGATGCAATTTTGCTATCGTACCCTCTGTGGGATAGAAGATCTAATATGGGGAAAGAATAAATAAAATAAAACGTCCTGTGAACATGCTGTAACGGGTAACTCTGAGCCCCTCACAGGCTGGATGAATTTACAGATGTTGTTTGCTCGATGTCACATTTGCTGCATCTCTTGCACACACACTGGCTGTGCCTTGTCTCACTCAGGCTGATTTTATTCTGATTTATGGCAGCAGAAATAAGGGGGAATCTCTGCAGAATCAGGGGGTTGAGATGATACAAACCTGGAAGCAAGTATTTCCAGCAAAACAGCGATATCCAAAATAGCTGCTTTTAAAAACTTCAGCAACCTTGGGCTGATTCTGGTCTGCCTCAAGCACAATGTTGTCACCTTCTTCCTCATGACACCCAAAACCACACTCCGAAATCCCAACTGCCTGCTCATCCACCCATTTCACATCCGATCTTAACACACCAACTCACGTGGGCTCCATCCCAATTACTTTTTTTTTTTTTTAAGATACCAAAAATCTTACAATTTCACTTACAAACCCAACTTCTTCCCATTTTAGGACCGGGGGGGGGGGGGGGGGGGGGGGGAGAAAGACAAATTTTAGGCTCTGAGTAACTCAGATGATTGCAGCCAATATCAGCCTTAGAGTTAAGCACTTCTGGGACTCCAAGCCCAAACACCCAGCAAGGAGAGATGCCTATTTTGGTCCCTAAGGAAGAAAATCTGGTGCCAGTACTCAGGGAGCAACATAAAAGGGCCTGCGAGGAGCTTATTTCAAAACTTAAGAGCAGCACTAATGGCAGAAAACATTGTTTTGAAGGATTTAATCAAATAATTTCTGAGAAAAATGTAATAGGATCACTTGAGAGTGCTACAGAAACGGGTCCCTCCACCATCCTCCCACTAAAAGCCTGTTTTGTACCAATCCCAGCATATTTATCACTCCGTTTTGAAAAGCAGAACAAAACCTTCTGAGAAGGCAAAGTCAGCTAAACTCAGCTAAATTCTGGCCGGCACAAGAAAAATTGCATTAACAGCTCTTGCTTTATGCCAATATTAATGAGGCTGAGGCTTCTTGAGTTTTAATGGGCTGTTTTAAAGCCCATGTCGGTGTCAGGGAGAGATGGGGGCTTCACACCTGCTCGCCCACCAAGCCCGAGTCTGAGAAGAGCAGGAAAAAAAGGGGCAGGCAGAGACTTCAGCCAGACCTCCATGAATTCACCCCGTAGTTAAACCCCCAGGGCCCTGCCTCCACTTGTGCTTTTACCTCCAGAGTCCCCCAGCTTTTGTTACCTTGAATAAAAGCACATTCAGCTCAGCGGACGCTCTGCTGGGAGACATGACCCAGAGCAAGATTTCATCTTATTTTATTTTATATTTTATTTTTTTATTTATTTTATTTTATTTTGGTTTGGTTTGGTTTGCTTTCATTTCCCCGCTTCCTCATTTTCCCTGAATACAGGGAAGAAATAACCCGCTTCTCCCCACCTTTATTCACTTTTCAAATAATCAGTGCATTTCCTTCCCCCACTACTTTTCGGTGCAGTTTATGGCCATCTCTCCTATGAAAGCCTTTGCCGAAGAACCAGACCTCCCACTGCATTACCCACAGCCATTTCCACAGCACCCTTAATCCCAGCATTATAGCAGGACACTGTTTCCACTTCCAAACCTCTCTGGCGCGATGCAGCCCCCATCCCACACGGCTCCACAGCTGCCCCGCGGTGAAGTGGTCTCCAGAAGTTTATCCTTTTTCCAACTCCACCATCAACTTCCATCAGGGATTTCCTGTTTCCTACCAGTTTTTTCCCCTTGTTTTCCCACGCCATCCCCACGAACCAGGGGTGAGGGCTCACGTTCAAGACGTGCAGCACTTGGCGCGCTGGACCATTGCAAGAGTGGCCTTACCAAACCAAACCAAAGGTCCCCCCTTGCTTGATGGGACCCCAAAAGAGGGGTTTGAAGCTCAGTGCTTTGCACACCGGTTTCCCAAGAGCCCAAACCCCTGGCCAGAGGCTTTGTAAAGCCGGATGAGCGAGCGAAGAAGCGGCATGTTTAGCTCATACCGTTGCATAAAGAAACAAGCACTGCGGCTCTTGCACCCCAAGTTGAGCTGCCGTGGACGGTTTGATGTGCTTAGTTTCTAATAGAAGAAGGTTAATCAGCCTGGATTCAGAAAGCGGGTGGGCACTCAGCATCCCCCAGTTTATTTTCCACCTTCCTGCCCAATTTGCTTCAAACTAGCCAACAGTGAAGGGGAAAAAAAGGGGGGCGGGAGGAGAGGCGAAAAGGCGAGGGATGCTTGAGGAGGGGGGAAAAAAAAAATAAAAAAGCAAAGCGAGGGTAAAAACCGGGGCGGCTGAGGGGGGGAGAGGCGTGCGGGGCCCGGGGAGGTGGCACTTACCGAGCAGCAGCAGCGGGAGCAGCGGCAGCAGCAGCGGTGCCCGCATGGTGTCTCGGCGCGGCCGTCCCCGCCGCGGCTCCCGGCGCTCTCTCCCCGGCGGGGCGGGCGGCCGCTGCCCTCCCCCGGCTCCGGCCCCGGTCCCGGTTCCCCCCCCTCCCGCCCCCCGCGCCGTTCTCCAGCCACCGGGGGAGGTGCACCACCGCCCCGGACCGCCCCCGCCTCCGCCCCCCCCCCCCCCCGGCTCGGGGGGAGCGGGGATGGAGGGTGGCTACAAGGAAGGGGGGGTGGTCCACCTGGGGGGGGGGGGGGGTGTGTGTGCTTTTCGTTGGGGTGGGGACAATCTGCATGGGGGGGGGATAGGGGTTATCATCGGGATGGGGGGATTGGGGAGGATTTGGGATTCCCCTGCCTGCGTGGGGAGATTTGGGGGTTTCATTGGAATTGAGGGTTTGTGGGGTGGGGGTGTGTTGTGTTTTTTTGTCAGGATGGGGGAATTTGGGGGTTTCGTTAGGTTTTGGGGGGTTTGGAGGGGATTTGGGGTTCTTATCTGCATGGATTTGGGGGTTTCATTGGGTTTGAGGGCGGATTTGGGGTTTTCATCGGATGGGGACTTGAGGGGTGGTGGGATTCCTCCCCAACTGGAGGGAGTTTTGGGGTATTCATCAGGATGAGAGCTTGGGAGGGATTTGGGGTTTTCTCTGGGTCTGAGACTTGGGGGGGGACACATGACACGGACGGGGACGACGACGACAACTCCTGCCTGCATGGGGGGGATTTGGGGTTTTCGTCAAGGTGGGAGGTTTGTAGGGATTTGGGGTTCTCACCTACATGGAGGGATTTAGGGGTTTCATTGGAATTGGGAGGTTGGGGAGGATTTGGGGTTTTCATTGGGATGAGGTTGTGGGGGATTTGGGGTTCTTACCTATGTGGGGGGGATTTGGGGTTATCATTGGAATGGGGGGAGTGGGGTAGATTTAGGATTCCCCCCTTCATGGGGGGGATTTGGGGATTTTGTTGGAGTTAGGAATTTGGGGGTTTCATTGGGTCTGGGGATGGATTTTAGGTTTCCATCAGGATGGGGGCTTAGGGGAGGGTGGGATAACCCATCTGCATGTTGGAGAGATTTGGGGTGTTCATCAGGATGGGGTCTTGGAGAGGATTTAGGGTTTTTGTCAGGATAGGGGCTTAGGGGGGAGGAATTTGGGGGTTTCATCTGGATGTGGGTTGGTAGATTGATTTCAGATTCACACCCACATGGGTAAGGATTTGGGATTTTCATCTGGATGGGGACCTGGGCATCAATTTGAGATTCCCACCTGCATGGGCGACATCTGTGATTTTTATCAGGATGGGCATTTGGGGGTGGATTTGGGATTTTCATCTGGCTGGGAGTTTGGGGATTGATTTTGGATTCCCACCTGGGTGGGGATTACTTGGGATTTTTCATCTAGATAGGGTTTGATCTAGGATTCTCACCATGGCCTGGGGTTGATTTGGGGCTTTTACCTGGAGGGGGGTTAATTTGAGATTGCTCTCTGCAGGTACACCCCCCTCCACTGTCTGTGCTCCGATGGTACAAAATTCCCCAGATTCCTCCTCTTCCCCCTGTTGACATGGGAATTCCCTGGAGTGGGAGATGGTGAAGGCCCAGGGGATGCACAGTGGGGGGGCTTGCTGGGGAGGCATTGTCCTGGTGGGGGCCAGCACCCCACCACTGCAGCAGCTACAGTCAATCCTAGATCTAGAGCCTGGGCATGGTGGTCCCATCCACGCTTTGGTCCCACACATTACCCCAGCACCCCCTCCAAAACTAAGCTGTGCTTTCAAGTATTATTTAAATAAATTAATGTACATTTGCATAAGATGTTTTCTAAGAAAGTTTTGCACCAGTTTGAGAATACCCTGAAGGAAGCAACATGCCCAAAGTACTAAGGACAAAATTATTATCAAATCTTTGCATTTTTATTGGCGAGAGGGAAGGGCGCTGAAAGTTTTTCATCTAGCGTTCAGGCAAGGAGCGTTCACTGCAGCTAGGAGGAGACTAAAAATAAGCTCAGAGCTTTGAACTGAATCCTCCCCCTTGCACTGGCAGATCCTGCTAAACCATGAACCTTCCCAGCCTGGACCCAGAGGTGGTAAAAATAACCTTCACTCAAAAAATCACTCTTCAAATTTGGTTTTCTTGATGCCTTCAGTTAAAGGTGGATTTTCTTCTTGTTGCAAGGTCACCTTGAGAAGACTTGAGAGGCGTGGGTTAGCTTGCTCAGTCTGCCCTACCTGCTTTTCATGCTGTCCCCAGAAAAAAACCCTCCTTGTCCTTATTTTAGCTTCTGGGTCAGTGCTGGAGAGAGACTTTCCATGTCCCTCAGCCCAGCCTCACCTCCTCTTGCTACGACTCTGCATTACACAGTACCTAAAAGCCATGAAACTCAAGTTGCAATAAATGAATGAATGTGTTGATGCACACTATTAATCTTGCCAGTATTAGGGAGGCAGTTCCTTCTGTCCCTGCAGAGTATTTCTCTTTTTAATAACAGATCACAGTCCACACACACACACACTCCCGATCAGCATATTTTGGTGTTAACTGCCAAGTCAAGACAGCCTAGGGAAAAACTTGAGCTGCATCAGTGTAACAGTGTCGCTGGGATGCAGAGGAGGGAAGTGATGTCAAGCTCCTCAAATTCGCTATTTACCACACCAGCACCCTTAATATATTGCAAAAATATCCTGCAGCGCATTACTCTGGGGTAACAGTGCCTGGGAGACTGGGGCTCCCCCGAGGTGTGTTGGGTCTCCATGTTGGGTGAGAGCTGTGGCAAGAACAGAACTCCCTCGGCAGCAACTAAAATAGACTTAAGGAAAACAAAATGGCCTGAAATCCACTTGAAAAATCAGTCTGGCCTCAATACCGTTGGTTTTTATGCTGCAATCATTGTATTGAGAGTTGGTAGGAGAAGAATTTCATCTGGCTTGTCTCATCAGCAGATCTGGGCTGTGCTGGTCCTTTGGCCATGTGCAGGGAGGAGGGAACCTTCCTGAGCATTTGATGCCTAAGTCTTTTTGGAGTGCTGATCTAGGCTGTAGGTTTTCTTTTAAATTATCAGAACAGGCACCCTGCTACTTATGCAGGCAGTTTTGTCAGTTCTCAGCAGGGATCTGCTCTCAGCACGCTTGTTGGACCTCCTTTTGCCTTAAGGGACGAGGAGGAGAGTGCAGTCACCACAGGGGGAGGGTGGATGCTGTGCAGAAAGCTTCCTTTGGGGGGTTTTGTGGTTATCATTGGATACTCAAATTATAACGACTCTGCCATCTGTGCTGGGTATTGCTTCTCACTCAGCAGGGCTACCTCCAGAGGGTCTCCCACCTCCTCTCTGACTGCTCCCTGCTGCGTGGTCATGCAGGTCCTCCCTTGCTGCAAACCTTGGCTGCTGGCAATTACCAGCTAAAATAATGGCACGGCCACTGCTTCTTGGGAAAACAGCTTCATCCAGAAATATGATGTTAAACCTCCTTCTCCAAGGGGGTAGCAGAAAGGACTCACATTATTTCTCCTGCTTTGCAGGGTGCAGGCGCATTCCCACTTGCGTCGGCTCAGGATCTGCCTTTCGTCTCTGCCGCAAAGGGGATAATTACTAAGAGGGTGTCAGATCAAGACTATGAATCATGAGCAGCTGAAGGAAAAAAAGAAAGGGATATTTAGCATGACTGCTTCAAAAGCTGGATGTCTGTTAAAGCGTATCTGGCTTCGATGCCTAACCATCAGCTGGGGGAAAAGGTCAGGAAAAAACTTAACTTAGGAAACTGGGTGTTTCTAGGAGTGTCAAAAAGGCATCAACATTTCATAGAAATAGGTAACGGTCTTTTACACCCAAAGACATGCGATATTGCTAACTGGAAGCTTTATCGCAGTATCCCAGCTCTGGAGGTTTCCCTAAATACCAGCATCTTGGGGTCAGGAAATTATGTAAAGGCTTTTGCTTTCAACTCCAAACATGAAAAGGCATGCCTTAGAGGTGCAGAGAAACCCGTGGGAAAATGGTCTGCACATCTGCCTGAGAAATGGGAACAAAAAGATAAGAATTTACTCCAAAATTTATTATTAATACTCTTATTATTTAAAATCTCATGGGCTTAGGTCAGCCAGGTGTCTTTTTTAAGCTTTATATTGATGTAATAGCACACACAGACTCACATATACCTGTGAATGTACCAGGTAAATATTTGCCTAAGATTGTGAAAGAGCAGAACAGGGAGGCAGTGGTTTTAAGGTATGTAACTCAGCTGGGATCAAACTGTCTCAGGAAGAGGGAGACTTCACGTGGCACAAGATTTCTTTGTTGGGGAAGCCATAAGAGGTTTCCATGGTTCCCCAAAGGCTGTGGAAACCCCATTTCTTCTGCCATTTACAAGTAAACTGTACAAAGGAGAAGAAAATGTGACATAGGAGATGTTCTTGCTCCTCACAATACTGGGATAAATTCCCAAAGAAAGCTTTTTCTTCTCTGTACCATATAATTCCTTCTCAGCTGTGTTCAGATTCATCATAAAATTTGACTGACGTCTCCAGGCATCCTTGCAATATTTACCTCTTTTCTCAGAAAATGACCGAGGAAAGCCTATGCAGCATGAAAATCCTCGGGCTGAGATCCAGCTTAGGATCATTTAACTTGCCAGGAATCCGATTTTATTGAATGTCATCACCTATCTTCCTTGTGCGACAGGGCACAAAAGTAATACTGTTTGGAATTCAAATTTGGGGTTAAGATGGGAAGACGAATGGCAGCGCACGGGGCTGATGATACCTCTCGCGTGAGTAACAGCGTGAACAATAACATGTGGGCTCCTAGCAGTGGCTATTTCAGGAAGTAAAGGAAAAAAAAAACCCCAAACCCAAAACTACCTTCCCTTCAGCAAGAAACAAAAATGATCTGATGTCTGCCTGACAGCCACAAGGAAATGGGACCGTTGATCACAGAATCACAGAATCACAGAACGATTTGGGTTGGAAGGGACCTTAAAGACCATCTAGTTCCAACCCCCCTGCTGCAGTGATGGAGTGAAACTTGCAGCTAGATCTGAAGGGAGGAAAAGAGGCTGTTCATGAGAAAAAAAAACAAAAACAAACAAAAAACCAGGGGAAAAGGTTGTGGTGTGTATAGGAGGGGGAATGGAGGCAATTTCCAGATATTTCAGGAGATGGGGAGTCAGAAGTGTCGTGTGGGGGTCTGTTCCTTAGCCTGGACCTGACCCAGCAGGAGGAACTGAAATGCAGCTTGCCTTGGGAGCAGGAATTGTCTCGAGAAAGCTAAGAACAGTCCAGGATACCACTCACAAGGCTAGCTGTGGTTTCTCAAACTCCTGCAAGTGAAGAGGCAAAAACCCTTTTGGAGTTGACATATTAGACAAAGACTTATAAAATCTAGGTTCAGCCCTCGGTTCTGAAATAAGCTCCTGATCTCAACTATGATCCTAGTTTGGAAGACTTCTGTTCCTCTACTCTGCTTTGGACTTGGCTACTCAGAAAACTGTAATTTCTGACTCTCTTGGGTTTAAGTTTTTAAGAGAAGGAAGTGAGAAACTTTGTTTTCAGTGAGCTGCTGACCCACCTGTAACACACACACTCCAGGAATCTCAGTCACCACCTCGACCATACACAGATGCACACACGTGCCTCTCTGTGGTGGATTTGGGTCCAGACCTAGACACTTACATTTATATATCTGTGTCTCCAGGGTAGCTGTAGGTGTCTCCATTTGAGGTGGTGTTGGAACTGCCATTATTATCACTGGAAAAGGAGGACATTGTGCAGTTGCTTAAAAATAGGTGCCTGGAAGCATCTCAGGTGCTAGAGATGTCTCCACGGGGATGCACAAGGTTCCTGTGAAACCCAAGCCCTCTGGAGCAGCAGCTCTGCTCCAGCTGGCATTACACCACTGTGCAAAATCACACCTCACAGCCTCTGTTTAAGCAACCAAATCCTGTCCCTAGCCTGAAGACCCTGGAGAGAATACAAAGACATCATGTCAGTTGAATTGCTCTCTAAACCCCACTCAGTGCCTTGACTTGAGGTTCAATTCGTTTGCCTAAAAATAGGTATCCTGCTTCATAAGAGGTCCTGCCCAACCTCCACCTACCAGTGCAGGGGTGAAGAGTTGTCTCACTTGTCCCATGTCACATCCACCAGCCCCAGGGGGATGTCTCAGACTGCCTAGGCACCTCAGGTTGCTGCAGGTTTTATCAAGCACCTGAATCTGGGGCTGAGCCCCACGTATAGTGCATGGAGAAGTGCTGCTTTCAGATGGCTCAAGAACCAACCTAATCTCAGCAGAAGCCCGTGTTGCACACCAGATCACGTAACTGCATTGGCTTAGTGCCTCCTCCTTGAATCCTTTCCAAATCCTTCAGTGAGCCCTGCACAAAGAGCTCAAACTTGTCCACCTCCCAGGGAAAGGGCCCTTCTGCACTTGGAAGGCACTGAGCCCTGCCTGCACATCTCCGTGGCTTTGGGGGGGAGAGAAACGGCTTTGACAAGTTCCATTAAAATGGTCGCCTTTCTCCTCTGCCCTGCAGGCTGCACAGCAGCCCTGGTTCAACTATTGATGTGGTGGGGTTGGGATGGATTAGACATAGGTGCATGGAGGCATTTCAGGTACTGCAGATGTCTTCATAGCAAGTGGAGATGTTTTTATGGCAGCAAGTATATTCCCAGAGAGGGGATGTGGAGCTGCAACATTGGATATTGATGGCTGTTGTATGGCAGGTGCGTTGGAAAGGGCAACATAGAGAGGCAAAACTCTCCACGTTGGGGCTAAGGAGTGTTTGTAGATACATGTGGGGCTAAGGAGTGTTTGTAGATACATGTGGAAGTTTCATATTGCTTCTGTCTTGCATTGTCCTTCATACAGAGCTCACGTAATGGTTCGTATTAAAAGCTAAGGGGAGGGGTGCAGGAAAGAAAAACAAACAGCCCTTTAGAACGGACAGACAAGCGGCTAGACATATTTTCCGCTGCTAGAAATAGGCAATGGTGGAAACATGTTGCTCTGCGTGTCTCCAGCTAAATGGGCATCTCTTTCTTCAAGCCCAAAGTGGACAATCATATCACTCCTGCTCCCAAGTCCTTTCTATTTATCCTCCCCACAAACACCTGCAGGGGTCTGTGGGCTGGAAAGGACCAGTAGGAGACCTCTAAAATAGATTTGGGGTGGATTGCTTCCTTTTGCTGGACAATGGACCGGTGTTATTTCCCTCCGGATGGAGCAGGGGAACTCCTTGGGGTCCCAGTCTCCTGGATTCCCAAGGCGATCCTTTGGACCTCGCCGTTGGGTGCAGCATGTCCGTCCAACCCAAATATCTTCCAGACCTCCCACTTGGGTGCAATACCAACTCCATATCTCTTCCCATACGCTTTGCCACCTTCTCTTCCCTCTTTGACAAGGATTTGCCCAGAAACAGCCTGGGAGTTACCAGGGCAACCCACAAAGTTCCAGCATCCTGGATCATTGTTCAGGGCTGCAGCCGTCCTGAGGAATTCACTATTTGTTTTAGAGATAAAAGCTGCAACTTCCACACATTCTTCTTCAATTTCACTCTCCATTAACTGCATTGCCCTGTCATAACAAAGCTCATTGAATTATTAGAGATGAGGTGAATTGTTCGAAGTCTGGAGTGGGGAAAGGGATGGGGGAGAGCTTGTTGTACGTGATTTTTCTTTGTGGGCCCCCTCCGTGACGCATCCATTGGTAGCACGGTGGATTTAGGATGTGGTTAGGGCTTCGCGGGCGTGTGTGGGGGACTGTGAGGGTTGCTGAGCCTTGCAGTGAGCTGGGAGTCAGGACAGGAGGGTTAGTGGTTGAGTCAGGTAGCCTTGGGCAAGTCCTGTTTGTTAGTCTCTCTGATCCTGTCCTGGATTGCAAGCATTTTAGTTCATGTCCTCCTGCTTTCCCTTGTGCTTTTTTTAAACATGGTGGAAAAATAAAGGGTAAAGAGAGGGTCAAATGGAAACCTCATGTCCCAGAATAATGGTTGACCCCTCCACCTCCTTCAGTACCATCAAAAACCTCATACTCTCTCCCCTACTCCAATGTTGACTATGGGGTTGTGCTCCCAGCTTGTCTTGTGAGCAGTTTCCGTTACCTCTGGTGCAAACTGTGGGTTGCTGAGATATGAATCACCGCAGTTGGCTTCCTTCCTCCCCCAAAACTCCTCTCTGGAATATCAGCATGGCAGAGCTGGTGTAAATCTGGTGTCACCCCAGCACATCTGATCCTTACACAGGGATTTGCTTGTAGTAGACTAAGGGGAATTAACTTCTTCAGTGGGAACCCAAGCCAGGCCAGGCTACCTCATTTACTGCAGCCAGATCAGGTGAATCCTACTCCTAAGTCTCATTTCTAATACTGATGTTGGTTTAGTTTTTAACATGTATTTTTCTCTTCCAGTACCCCAGTTTCCCAATGCAAGCTGTAAATTGCATCCTGCATCTCAAAAAGATTAACGAGACAGTAGTGAATTGGGTCTATGAAAGGTTTTGAGATCTACAGAAAGAACATGCAGTAGCTATAATAAATTTCATTATTTCCAAGAACTAACAGATAAACTCATTTGCTCTTCTTCTTGCTTAATAGTGTTTTTGGGTTTTTTAAAATATATTTTATATGGAGCTCTCTTGTATTTAAAGAGAAGCATAAAAACAAACTGGGAGCTAATTGAAACACTGCCTCCCTTTTATTTCCCTACTCCCATGTTTTAGTGAAGATTAATTTAAGGGACATTCATCCAGTTAGTGGAAATGCGTCATTCTCATCAGCAGTAATGGGAATTACAGAAGGACATCGGTTGCACAAAGAACCCCCTTAAATCCCTGTAGCCTAAGAAAGATAAGTACAAATCACAGCATGTTTGAGTTTTATTTGGCATGTTTAATGGACAAGAGAGCTAAACTGCATCAGTCAAACATGCTGGCTCACTCCTTGGCATGGCTCTTAACAGTAGCTGGTGATTCCTGGCTGGGGCAGCATCTTCATGAGGAAGGAGAAGAAATTATGTCTGACTTAGATGAATGCAGCTTTACCAAAAGATTGATAAGGATGGAGATACAAGTCCTGTATTTCCCTGCTGGACAAGTGCAGAGGAAAATTCATGCTTGCATCGCAACATCTGGCCAAAATACTTACTTCTGCAGTAGAAGAAAGCTGAAGCTCTCTATCTCTCTAGTTGCAAAGGAATCCACCACAATAAATAGCTAGAGCTTCACTGAATTTAGCTTGCTTATGAGAATAGAGAAAATAGGGATTGGTTGTACCCTGATACTGGTGTAGTCAGGAGTCCTTCTGCTGAGATCAGACCCTCTGTGACCTGCAAAGTCCTTCAAAGACTACTTGCCCCAAGACACCCCATATATCATCCTCTTCTGGAAGCAACTTCTTCAGGCGTGCTGTCTTCCAGACACACAACACCGCTGAACATCCGGGTACCCAGCACCTCTCCCAGGGTCTGCCGAGCCTGGTTCAGGAAAGGAAGACTAACGCAGTTAACAGTGCTTTTTTGGCCTGTTCTCCTTCCCTTCACTCCTGCATTGTAATGCAACCCAACCTAACTCTGTAACTCCCTGTGTCCCTGTCCCTTTGGTAGTGACAAATACAGGCAGAGTGGAACTACAGGCAGCGCAGCGTCACTCCCCTACCCTCAACTCTGATGGCTGCCCTGCACAGAGCTGAGCAGCTACAAACTTTGCCAAGTACATTTGCAAGAAGGCGTGTGGTGGGGAAAAGGGGAAACGAGGTAAGGATAAAAGGGGAAATCTCAACCCAGCCATTCCTGCTGTGCAGGTGCCCACATCAGCAGTACCCCCAGCATGACAATTTTGCACGACGTTTGTAAAACAAAAGATGTCTCAACAGCTGGGAAGGAAAAGACCTTGAGTATACGAGACCCTGTCATCATCTCTCCTCTGCATGGTGCCAGGACACCCAGCAAAGGGGTGACTTGAGTGCACCTCAGGAAAGGTTTATGATATGTTTCCCTGCTGCAGATGGGTGCTGGACATCTGTGTTGGGTTTAAGTTTCCCTCTGGTACTCAGGTCGAGGACAGGTTAGGTGGGATATATTAACCCAAATCACCCCAAATGTGGAGTCACTGTTGATTCAGCTCAAGCCACTTCCAAATCCACCACCCAGACACTGGGAAATTGTTGCCAGGAGACCCTGTGCAAACACATCACCCACTTGAGATCAAGCCAGCCCAGAGGGAGTCTGCTTACAACCTTGTACCAGTAAAAAGAAATTCTTCTTTTAGCCTGGGACATTGTCAATGAAATGTGACCTATTAGAGCTAAGGAGTATTACTATTAATTATTCACTGTTCACTACCAAACCACTATTCTAGCATTTTGAATCGATCTAAGAAAGCTCAAATAGATTCAAAGCTGTCTTTTGCTAGATGCTGTGCAAACAGGCGTTGGAGAGCATCCCTGTCCCAGCACAGAATAAAGTCGCATCCTCTTGGCTGGGTTAAGGATGCTAATTAGGTACCTGGGGACCTGACATTTTGTGATTGTTCCCAGGCTCTGCAAAACAGGATTAGCAGCATTCACCACACTTCATCTCAGCATTTTTCATCAGATACAACCCTGCTTTTTACAGCAGGTACCTCTAGCTCTCTGCTACCTGCAGGAGGAGGGATTCAGCTCACAGATGCAGGCTGAGGTGTTAGGGGAGTTTCTTTGTCCTCAAAATGTCAGGTTTGCCTCTGAAGTTGAGAAGCCTGAAGGAGGGAGCTCTGCAAATGCACCCCTACACTTGCACCCAACACATACACGCACCCGCTTACCCCTGCTCTGCAGTGCGATGGACTGCAGCTGTACTAAGATTAATAAAGGGAGAGTTAACAGCCATGGTGGAGAGAAAAGAAGAAAATGGACAAATAAGGCAACAAATGTCCAATAATCTGTGACATGTGGCCTGATCTCCTCATTCTGAGAGACAACATGTGTTGTTCACTTGCAGCAGAGTCCTTGCAGTTGCATAAGGGTTACGATATGGATCTAGCAGCTTGGAAGGATGCACATCACATCCAACACTCCTCTGCTGAAATGCAACCACTTCTGGGGCAGAACTTACTGGTGGAGTGCAATTCAAGTTGCCAGATTTTTTGGACATTCACCCACAGAAGCAGATGTCTCCCAGTAACCAGCGGAGGCACATGTCCTTTGGATCAGTAGCTGGAAGCCATGGGTGAGTCTCTGGGACATCTCAAATGAACACTATTTCTTGAGGGGGACCAGAGTGACATCTCATGCTCTTGGAGGTGAAAGATGTGGCTGTTTTTTCTGGCATTTCTGCAATTGAGACATATATTTATACAAAGCAACCTGCGCAATGGTGCATGCATGCAGAGGGGCAGAAGATCTGAAGACGCTGCAGAGAGACACGGAGGGTTTTGCAGGATTCAGCTCTGTGCCAAGTGCCAGTAGGGCACAGCAAAGCAGAGATATTTTTCCTGAGTCAGTTAAAATAACAGTTAACCAAGAAGGCAGTTTGAATCTCTCCTTCCAGAGAAGGGCATAAACATCATGAAAAAGATTTGCTGGTTAGAAAGTCAAATGTCCAAAAGAACACTCCAGTTTCACACTGTTGAGATTAACAATAAAAGGAAATTCCGGGAAGAACAGGGGGCTGGGCTGGACCTGCTCCAGTGTGCTTGCTAGCTTTGTAACGAACATGGTGGGAATGCCCTTGTTGTGGGGAGCACTTTGAAGAAATTTATGGGACCAAAGGAAGTTCTCATTACGTAGCTACATCCTGTATGTCAATGAGCTATGGTCCACTTAAGAGAACATCTGCAAAAGATGCAAAAGGACACGCAAGACCTTGGCCACTTTTTAGCTGGTTGAGTGTGATTGATTCCCCTGCTAATAAATGACAAATCCACTCAAAGAAAACCTGAAACTCCTTTCCAACATGCTTGCAAATAGCCAGAGCTAAACCCACCACAAACAGTGACCATGCCGGAGAGTTCCCATGGCTCTGAAGATTGATCAAGCTTAAGGATTTGACAAAACAGGCAGCAGCGGAGAAGGAAGGGTTGCTTTCTATACTTCGCCTGATTGACCTGCTCCCTGATCTGCACTGTATCCCAATCTTGCCAAGAGCAGGTTGGAGCTGAGATCTATATTGCACTCTCTTGGTCTCAATCAAAGGGAAGACTTAGTCTTGGTCAACACCCAACTTGTAAGTGCTGTGTGTCCTACTGTAAAGTCCCTATAGGTCTTAGTTCACCAGAAGCCGACCTTTTTCAAGTGGTTCTCTCCATTCGGGGTCAAGTCAGTGGAGGTGGAGAGGTTCCCCTGTATATGATTTACACCATCAGTCTTCGAACCTTACATTGCACTGGGTGGGATGAACAGCAAGAGATTAGCATGGATGTTTATTTTTCTCTGTGGCTAATGTTAGATGAGACAGAGCTCTCCTTTCATGCCCCAGAAGGTAATGTCATACTAACTTTCTTGGTATTTGGAGATATTTGGGATCCTAAATCAAGAAAGAAAATATAAGTCTGCTCTATTTCTATATTTCTAAGCCCCTGGACAATGGACTTAAGCATTGGGATGACTAGTGAATTGCTTTGGTGAAGGCAGGGCTGCCCATCCATGTGTAGTGGCCACTCTGATGATATCAATACTCTAGAGCACTTGGTAGGAATGGTGGCAGGAGCAGGATGGGTTCACAAGGGTGAGAAGGGTCCTTCATCACTGAGAAGAGTCAGGTAATGTTGCAAGAACTTCAGTCCCTTTTGGCTCAAAGATCTTGAGAACAAAATGAGTTCCTACCTAGACTCCAGGAACCCCTTTAGTTAATGTATAAGCTTCATATGGATCAATGCAAACTGCCTGCTATATAATGGGGAAAAAACTCTCTGAAACAAGGAATGTGAAAACAACTGCTGTCCTGTGAGAATCTTCCCTGGAGGAAGAGCCTCAGCTCCTTCAAAGCAACTGAAGTCACAGGGTAGATGACAAATTTAGATATTGACACTTAATGTTGCTTTTCAAGAATGTAATGTTATAGTTCACATGCCAAATCACAGACAACTGTTTTCTCTGTTACGGTGAAAAAGAGTCTGCTTATCCTCTTCAAACTCTATTTTCTTTGTCTCTTTGACACATCTGCATGTGATGGCATTACAGAACAGCCATCACATGAAAAGTCCTGCAGAGTGCCCAGCCTACATGTGGTCCTGTAAGGCAAGCATGGAAAATAGTCTAGGAAACATTATTAATCATTTTCTACAGATGGAAAAACAAAATATGGGAGGGCTGAACTCACCCTCAAACTTAGGTGAGCGGGTTCCCAACTTAGTTGTCTTTTTTGAGTGCTTAACCTGAGATGAATGTGAACCACAGTGATGACTAGCCCAAGCTGGGATCTCTCTACCTATTTTTATGTGACACCTCTGAGTCTGAATCATCTACTTCCCTGGCTTTTACAGCACCAGGCAGGATAGGACCAACCATTCCTTCTTAAATAGCACAGGGAATAATCACAGTAAATAATAAGAAAGAAAATGGAAGCCTGAAACTGCCACTGGTACATTAACCACAGAGAGTTTTTCCTCTGCAGTGAGCTCTGATTTTGCTGAGAGCAAAATCATTTGTCTCTCAATATCAATGAGAGATCTGTGGATCTCACTCCACAGTGCTTGTGCATCTTCTGAGCCCGGTCAACAGAGGGGCCAGCTGGCCCTTGCAAACCAGTCAAAAGCAGAAAGAGGAGTAGGGAAGGAGAGGTGCAGGAGGTGGTGAGGAGCTCCCTATTTCCTTGAGGTCACTCTTGGCGGGAGAAAAAAGCACAAGACAGCACGTATTCAGGGATAAATGAACTTCTTCCTGCCTTGGTTCCTTGGCTGTTATTGTCCCTTATTTACTAGCCAAAAGCTGAGCTTCTGGCACAGCACATATACCACCCCACCTACCCATGCTAAGAACAGCTCTCCCTATATTTAGCATTCACCATTTTCCATTGTGTTGCTGCAAACACACGTCCTGCTGGGCGCTCCATGGGCGCACTGAGGCGGGGCTTGGTGATTTCAGATGGATGCTCCCTATTTTTAGCTATCAGATAGCATGTGGATGTGTAGGCTCATCATAATTGTTTCCATGTGACAGATCTGGACACAGTTTATAGCTCTCCATGATGCAAAATCCTGCATATTTGTCCATTCTGGTGTCAGGTGGATGAAGGAGGGGAGAAGGACTGGGAGCTATGTCCTTCAGGTAGGCTGGGTAGGATAAGGCAAGATGAGTCCCCCAAGGAGAGTCAATCCAGGCAGAGCTCAGGGGACTTTCTCAATACTCAGGTTTTATGCTGTTAGGTGCCTTCATCTTCTCATGGGATCATGTGGAATATAGGAAGTCCTCTTGTGGGAATGCTTCCTCACGACCACCAGAAAGATGTAGGGTGAACATTAAGAGTGAGGCCATCCTGCCACTGTGGGCTTTCTGGCCTTTTTGCTGGGGTCTGTCAGAAATATGGGTGAGATGGCACATGTGTCAGATCCAATCTGATTGGACTGATCCAATTCCTGGGAAGACTATCCTATTGTCATTATTCATAAGCTGCAGTGGATTAATTAAATGTTCAAAGCTGGGGAACAAAGAACAAGAATGCATGGCTGGTTTTCCCCGTAGAGAAGTGATGCTGGTAGGTCCCAGCCTCTTCTGGGCTTGTTCTGCTCAATCTTTTCAGCGGCGATCTGGCAAAGGGGGGTGAATAATGAAATCAGTAGAGATTTATGCAACTGAAAACTCAGCATGAAAAGCAAATGCAGATTTTCTAGGCTGCAGGAAGTGGGCAGGAAAAGGGGCAGTCCACATTTGATGTTGAAAAGTGTAAAAGAAAGCACATGGAAAAAAAGCAGCCTAACCATACATGGGCCCCAGATTAGCCATTCCCAGGGTGACACCTTTGTGTCCCTGGAAAGAGCCAAGTGAAATGTCATCACTGCACTCAGCCAGAGTCAGAAAGGTCAAATCGAAGTTTAGAGTGTTTAAGAAAGGAATAATGTTAAAAAACCCACCCATGGCATTGCATAAATCTCTGGGGCATTGACCTCTTGCATGGTGTATACAATGCTGATCCCCCCACCTCAACAGGATACAATAGGACTGGAAAAGGTAAAAGCACCAGGAACAATTACAGGCCCTGAATGAGTTCTGTGTAAGCACTATCTAGGGAATAGACTGGGACTCCATTGTCTGCAGAAGAGAAAGCCGAGCAGGAGAACAGCCCCTGGGTCACAACATCCGGAGTGATACAGCGAGTGGGAGGAGGCAGGAGCGTTTGCTCCTTCCCGTAACTCCGGCAGCTGGCTGGTTCCGTCAGCCAAACAAAAGCTGGGCAGAGCTCAGGTGTGGCTCTCACTGCGTCAGGATGCTGTGGAGACCAGAAGCTTGAATAAAGCTGAAAAAGGATTAGAAAAATTCACAGAATCACAGAAATATTTAGGTTGGAAAAGACGTTTAAGATCATTGAATCCAACCATAAAACTAAAACTGCCAAGGCAGGTCTATCAGTGGATGATAAACATGATGCTCTGGATAGGTATCCTCATGCCGAGCTTCTGGGGAGGTCACCTATTGCTGCAATTCCCATACTCTTCTCTGGGAATATTCCTCCCTGACTATTCTCCCTCTTTATCCACTTCTAATTATTTAGGGGACATGGTGCACGCTCAGACCAGGCTTTGCTGTGACCCATGGTGGTTGTCATTTACCCTGAGGAATATGACTAGCTGGGATCTGACAGTGAAACGAAGCAGTGTAGCATCATGTCAAAGGAGGAGCCAGGGAACCCGTCAGATGGCAATTATAAAGTGAAACCAGACAAAAACCTGAAGAGATTCAGCCCCCAGGGATGTAGGGAGAAGATCTGAACAGGTCTTTTCTGTAAGAATGAAAAGGAGTCAGTGTTATCAAGGGAGATGGCAGGGAAACCTCAGAGTTTCCTTGAGAGCTGTGTCTCCCTCAAAAACCACCAAATTCGTAGTTTTATTTTCTTGGAAGCTGACTATGGAAGGGGATAAAAAGGTTCTCAGTTCTGCCAGCGCAATCCCTTCTCTGCTGGAGGGGGCAGGAGGCTTAATGCAGCCCTGTATCCCTCCCTTTCAGTTCAGCCCCCAGACACAAAGGCAGAAAAATGCCAGGAATTTCCCAGCGCCCTCCCCAAACCCGCTCCCATCTCACTTTCCCCCCTTCACCACCTCCTCCGCCACCTCCTCCGGCTGGGAAGGAGGAATACTAATAAGAAAACAAGGATCTTTAATAGGCCCCTTGCCTGGTCACTTTGAGATTGAACGCTGAAAGGGATGGACGTGACCAACCATAAGGAATGAGGCTTCTTCAAGTCCTTGTGTTTCTTGTTTTTGTTTCTTTGTTTTGTTTTTCCTTCCCCAATTTCTCCCCCTTTGCCACTCGGCACTGAAAAGATTCCTCTCGTCCCTTGGCCTCTGTTTCTTTCCCTCGGAGTCAGGCTGCAACTCTAATCGCTGCTGGGTGATTAGCATGTGAAGGGAGAGGGGAAAACAAAATCTTTATTGGTTGCTTGCAGAGCAGGAGCAGCTGTCTGGATGGATGCTGGCTTCTGTGTTATCCTCCCTGCCACCGCTGATCTCTTTCATTGTGAGTGTTTTCCTGTAAGAACAGGCAAAACACCAAGGAAAGGCACAAAACGGGGTGGGGATGAAAGTCTGAGCAGGTGGACTGTTTTTCTTGGGGGGAAGAAAAAAATTATATGCTTTTTCAGCATTGAACTTGGATTATGTAGAGGGGGGGACAGGGACTTCTGCACTGTGCCGAGGGGATGACAGCAGGAATGAAAGGATAATTTGTAGTGCCAACCTCAATAGGAGCAGGAGGCACAACACAGAGCCCTTTGATGAGATGAGGCTGAGGATGGAGGACGTGGCTTGAACTGGAGGCTGGGAGGGCAGAAGAGGCGGCTGCCACAAGTTGGGTGGTGGTGGGGACAGCGGGGTGGGGGACTGTCCTTTGCAAGCCATCACTGTCCCCTGCGAGAGAAATCTTGGCCAGTGGAAGATGAAGGGTTGTCAGGTAGACGGCATCTTTTTTGCTCATCCTCTCCAAGTCCCTCAACGAGGCATGGCATCTGCAGAGCCTGGTGCGATGAGTGGCCTAAGGACTTTGCAGGGAGCCTGGTGCTGGCGGATGGGCCGGCTCTTGCCGCAGTAATTACAGCTTGAGGCTGGACAGTGACTCTGAAGGGATGTGCTACTGGAATGGAAAACACTACCTATTTGTTATTTGTTATGAGGCTGTGATGGGAACGCCAATGCCTCTAGGGCGGGTATTCCCTGCAAGCACCAGAGCTGGCTGTGCTCAGCCCCTCCTCCTCTTGCTCCAGGTGTTTCCTTTTTTGAGCTCGATAATGAAATCTGTGAGCCTGAGCCAGCTTATATTTAGTTTCCATCATTGCTGGCAGGGGTCTGCTAGTGCCTAGCAAACAGCAGCAAAACACCACTGGTGGGTACCCAAACTCTAAGGTTTAGGAGCTGCCTGTGTGGTGGGAGGAGATGGGGTATGAGGGATGGGGACAGTGGCAGGATGGGGACAAGGAGAGGCAAGGATGTGTTCTCAGCATACATTTCATCCTGCCATTAGCCACTTCTTCCGACTAGCCCCCCACAAAGCTATGAGATCCAGACCAGTTTTGTTTTGGGAGCTGTCTCTGGCTATGGAAACTAATCCCATATAATGTCTGGTATTCCTGACCTGTCTCTGCTCCCTTTGTGAAGAAGCTCTTAGCGCAGGTAATCCTCCATCTTCCATGCCACTTGCTCCTCAAGCTGATCTTCACTTTGTACTACTGCCCATGCCACCCATAGTAGGTGGGATTCAGCTGCCTAATCATAGATTTTTTGGGCCATCTCAGTTGTATCTGTAAGGTATCTGATACACCTGTAAGCTATCTATATCTCATACATCTTAGAGCAGCTCAGCTGGTATTAGAGCTCCATGTTTAGACAACTGAGATGTTGAACCCAAGTCTCCATTGACTATCATGGGAGTTTAGATACCCAGCTCACAAGGAGACACCCAAATGCGGGTATCTTAATTTTGATGGGAAAATTGGGATTCTATTTCCCAAACAGAGATGCCCAAGGCCATGAGATCCACCTTGTGTTGTGCAAGATCTACAGTCTACATGGGGCTCACCAGTATGACATAGGACTTAGAGAAGAGCCATGCCTTTTTGGAAAGGCAGCAGGAGACTGGTTGTAGTACCCAAAAAGACACTAAGTACTTGCTTTCTGAGACCTGGATATTCCCCCAAAAGTCTACTCTAGAACACAATTCTGCTATTTATGGCTACTTTCCAGAAGATGCTGCTGCTGTGCCCCCGAACCTACCACATGCTTACCCAGTTGTTTTGGGTAAGGTCAGAAGATACCCTAGGCATGCAACACCCTCTATACCTCCTTCTGAAATGGAATCTATATTTTGGGATGCTGTAAAAAAACAATTAACCCATCTACTGTTTTGCCAAGATTTAGGCAACTAGACTGAATGGTCTCTTGAAAACTGTTTCTGGGATATGTTTTGATTCCAACCACAGGAAACACTTGATATACCAGCATCCTGTAGGATATCTTGAGCTCACCAGCCAGGCAGGACAGAGAGGAAATCTCTGAGAGCTAGATCCTTGCATCTGCTCTTAAATCATCTGCTTGTGGTTGGGTAACTCACTGTCATTTAGGACTCTCTGTTTAGGCTTAAATTAGAAACATCATTGAAATAAATGGACATCAGGCAAGGAACTCTTGATATTCCCAGAGTATATGTGGCACTGAAAGTCATCTTGAGTGATAGAAATGAATTGCTGAAAATAAGGTTATTTTTCAAACCCTTCTGCTGCAGGTAAGCTAATGTCTCTCACAGTTACAGTGACTTCTGTCATAGTAGATCCTAAACCAGAAGACTGTTGGATCAGGAATTTTGACACTACTGGTTAGGTCAGAATTGCAATGTACTTTAAAACTCATTCAGCTCGTGTTTGGTGCAGTGGTGATGTGATGCCTGTGTGTCTCTATTTGGAGAAAGAAAATTTCAACGACAGGGGTAAATATGCTATACATTTCCACTTGTATCTATGTACCTATGCACTTGCACTGGACACTTATTTTAAGGGTCATGCTCTTCAGTCTGAGACCATGTGGCTTTCATGACCAAACAAAATATCTGTGGTATCAAGCTGAGCTGTATGCAAGCAAAACTAGTACCTTGAAAATTTCAAACCCAACAAAACTCATCCAACAGAACTAGGGAATTATATAACAAAGAGTTTGGGTAGTAAATCCCCTAGCTCTGCCTAGGAGGAATTGCCCAGTTTAGAGTTGAGGCTGCACTAGTTGCACAATGGGACTGCTGAGATCACCAGACCCACTGGAGACATCTTACAGAGGGTTCCTCTTCCAAAAGTCGTGCTGTGTATAAAGTAGTCCACTGACAAAATGCTACAGCAGGCAGCCTGCTGAACCTGAAATGGTGAGTATGTTCATGCATGATTTTGGTAAAGCATTGGAATTGAGATATTTTACCTTATAATAAGTTCCAACATGTCTCAATTGTCATGAGTTCTCAGGACCTTTGATTTTTCTCTTCAACCATAGCTTACAGCTCCTGTGTTACCATCTGACCTGCAGCCAGGAATGACAGTGGAGTGCATTGTTTGTCCTCAAAGGCAGAGCTTTCTGTGGGCTTGAGATCATCATACAATGCCAGTTGAGATATATTTTTGGCGAGAGCAGTGACGTTCAAAGGAACATCCTTCTTGATGATTTCTATAGATATTTCCATTAAAAATAAACTTTTGTTTAGCCAGGGTTTTCATTATACACTCACATCCTCTTGAGAGTTAAAGAGCGTAATGAAATGCATTGTTAAATGAAACCTTTGTTTTAGTAGAAAATAGTGGATACAAGCTACTTGAAATAAGTTTCAAACTGAAAGGTAGTCAGTAGAGTTTTCTTTCTGGATAAATTTAAAAGATGCTCTTCCTAATATAAGGCTATGTGAAAATAAAAGGAACACAGTGATCACTGAGACTTGGTCTATACTTTCACAAATTTTTAGTAAAGAAATCAAAGAAAATTTGCTTCATGAGGAGGAAATAATTTATACCCATTTATACACCCCCTCTTTGTAAGGGGAACCTCTTGAGAAACTCAGAGGCAAGGACGCAAAACCAGAATGAACTTTACATAGTCAATATGGCTGAAAAGTGTGCTCGGGAAAGGAGTTTTGGGTAGGCTGATGAAATGATAATCACAGCAGCATGGCAAATAAAGCCAAGTGAGTTCAAAGGAATCAAGGCATAACAGTTTCCACACACATACATAATCCCATGATTCAACACTCTGCATAAATGTTGAGGAAAACATCCAGAATGAACCACAAAGAGCTCTTCATGCTGCCAGAGAGCCGAGGGCTTTCTGCATGGATTGTCTTTCCTTGTGTTGGCCACACAACACAAGATCTGCTAGACCTGTTGGATGGAGAGATTCTGGGCAAGGGGACAAAGCCTGGGTAACCAGAAGAGTGAAGCAGTAAGCAAAGGAATGGACACTGTGCAACAAACTCACCAACCTAAATGTAACCTCTCTTGCCTCTTCCCACAGTGATGGAGCAGCAACACTCCTATACCAGGAGGAGCAGTCAAAGCCTTCCGCTGCTCCACAGCTAATGGCCTCCCCAGGAGTGGGAGAAATGGAGGATTTGAGGGCAAAATTTCAAGCCTGGTTAATGAAGTTTCTGTGCTGACCTGGCATGGGGGAGCTAGCTTTGTGCCAGGGGCTGCAGGAAGCTCAGAGGGTGTGATCCAGCAGCACATTGCTCTGCCAAGCATTGTCGCCAAGCGCTGCAGTGACCTGCCTGTTTGCTGGAACGGGCTGTGAGCCACCAGATGGGGAAAGCTGAGCCCAAGGGCCTTGATATTTCTTTGTGACTAGTCATAAGGCACGTCCTACCTTATTATCTCTTGCTAATGCATGAGGCAGGGATTGGGTCTACAACGAGTGCAAGGTGGATGCTAAAAACAACCAGGAGTCAGGTTCAGAGCAAGAATCTGCACTTTGTTTGCACAAAGGTAAAGTAAATAGTCACTGATGTTATGTTCCTTCCAGGCAAATAGCACGCTGCCTCCGTGTCTCTCCCCCAGAGTGCATCAGCCCAGGCAGGGAGTGAAAGTGCTTACAGACACCATTTTTTCCCAAGCAGTTGACCATATTTTCTCCAGTAGTGCTGCAGACTCAGTTTTTCCTCCACAAGGGATTAATATTTTAAAATAGCTCAAATACTAAGTATGTATTCAGTCTATTCTGTTTTCAAAAGACACTGAGGAAGACTTGCCAGTGATTTATTATGGTGATTCAAGGGTTGGGGACATGGATTGGTGGCACCAGCATGACATTCCTGCTCTCCGGGTGAACTTGCGATGTAAAATTTGAACATAGATTTGTGAGTCTGATCCCACAGCTCAGTCTTAGCTGCTTAAAAGTGTATGTGGAGGCAACCAGACCAGATACAAACTCCTTTGGTGCACCTGTTTTTCTTCCTTCAGGAAGCATTAACTGAAAATCACTTCACTTTTGCAGCCGGACCTGACTGAGTTGGGATGTGAGAACTGGTCTAAGGTCCCTTTTGGAATACAGAGTAGCCATCGCCAACAGCTCTTAAGCGCTTGCACATCTTAAGTGCATGAAGGGAGTCAACTATGGGATCTGCTGGTTACAAATAAAGCCAATAAGAAATAGAGTCAAATGGAAAATAAATTTGGAAGAAAACAAAATACCTGCTGCTTGGGAGTTCAGTCTCTTTAGTTGGATCAAAGGCTCTTCTTCATTTTTAAGGACCTGGAAGGAAGGACCTTTCCTTGGATGTACTCTACATGCATGTCTGTCCATAGAGGGTCATCCACAGCAGAGGGGTATGTCCCAGGAAGTTAGGAAGGATATCTGGGTTTGCTGCTGATGCAGAGAAATGAGGTCTCCCATTTTCATAGGTATTTGCCAAAAATACCTGGCTATATCTAGATGATCACCATAAGAACAGAGAAACAGTGTCCAATGATTATCAGCTGGTAATCTGCATTGAATGGTGGAAAATCATAGTGTCAAAGCAGGTGTTATATCTTCATCTGGGGAGATTTTTTGGCTCAGAAGCTATGCTCAGAAAATATAGTCAGAGTCAAAATCAAAACACTCATATTGGTTGAACCAAAATGAAATGTTTTCTTTTTTTTTCTTTCACAGAAATAGGAAAGCAAGTAAAAATCATGTCAGGTTGAGTCATCACTTTGGTTATGTCTTAAAATTAAACACTTCATATTAGAATCAGGTGGCTTTTTTGCTTATCCCTGCAAACTCTTAAGAAAGGTCAATTTAAATCACAGCCAATTTTGCAATTTAACACTTCAAACTTTCAATTTGGAAATGAATGAAAAGAATATGTTTTTTAAACACCTCTAATTTTTTTTTTTTTTTTTTTTTTTTTTAATTTTTAAGGAACATTTCTCTGAGCAGTTCACAGACAGATCTGCAGAACCCTCCAGCAGTACCCTCACCAGCACAACTCAGTCTGGAGGAAGATGTCTGTCTATGGTTAGATTGGACCATCTAGATCTGCCAGTCTTCAGATAAACTTATAACAAGAGCACAGTTTTGACCCCTCTCCACATACGGGGTGACTTAGGCAACTGGAAGAAGGGAATCTGTTAGTGTTCAAAGCCCAAACTCCTGGAGTCATGCCAATGAGCTGCCATTGCCATTTAAAATTAAAAAAAAAAAAAAAAAAAAAGAAAAAGAAAACAAAAAGAAACACACACACACACACACACACCCCCCACCCCATTTTTGGACATGGTGGAAGCAGAGGAAAGGACAAGAGACACAGAAAATAGACAATTAGATCTCCTATCACTTGTGGGTGAACCCCAAAGTATTTTCTTCAGAAGCAAAAAAAGGCCAATTTAGCCCATCTAATGGTTTTTTTTGGGGGGGGACAGGGAAGTGACCAGCTGAGAAATGCTGACCTTTATGGCCAGTCCTACTGCAATGAGAGGCCGAGAGAGAGAGGAGGTGGAGGGATGGCTTCCCAGGGGTTGCATCATTCCTCTGCAAAGCAGAAACAAATCTGGGGTGGGGATCACACCTCAGAAGTGTGACCTGGCTCAGTGAAGTTCTCAAGGAGGTACCAAGACCCTGTTCAGGTGATAAGGCTCCCATACTCTGCCAGGCAGAGGACTCAGTGTACATATCTGAACAGAGCACTAAGCATACTTACTTCTTTTGCACTGTCAGCCTACCTAGCTGTGAGAAATGTGCTCGTCCTCCCTCTTTCTTTTTATCAGCACACTATTACTTTGTAGATCTGTAACTGTCTTGGATTTGCCTTCGCAATCCTGATGCAAACGCATCAGATCTGTGGAGTGAATTATTACCTTAATTGGGACACTCTGCTTGGCTCTCCATCTGCAAGCTGATTCCAGTTACAGGAACAAGAGGAACACATGTTTGGGGGGAAAAAAGCTACAGTTCTCTCTGTAGTGATGTCTATCTGTGTTGGCAGTGTCCTTCACAGTGTTATTCCAACCAGTATCTCAACCACTCATTTGAGGGCTGAGACAGCTCAAAAACAGCCACAGAGAAATCTTCAAAACTCATCAGCATAAATGGACATGTAGAGAGTTACGGGTCAGAGATGGAAGAATAGCCAGGAGCTAGCTTTCTGCTAGGAGAAGTCAGCAGATAGGTCTGTACCACTTATTGAGCATCCAGCCCAGCCGTGGCTATCATGCAAGCTCCAGTGATCCACGTGTGGTAGCCAGTGTTCTGGCATGGCCAAAGAGGACCTCTGCAAGGCAGTAGAGTGGGATGGAGATGGGTCACGCCATGCACACATCTTACATTCAGAGCAGCACCCATACGGACCTGCTGGCAGGTGTTTGGCCCCTGTTGGGCAATACTTTTCTAAACACTGAGCCTTTATCTTTTAATGATGGTAATAAGAGATTTTCAGGACAGATCTGCTATGAAGACTTCTATTAAATCCGTACATTACATCTTTGTAGTTAAAGTGCACTGCAAATAGACTATCTGGCCATCTGAGACACAATTAGACATCCGATTGCTTGCAGTGGGAATCTCTCAGATGCAGGCACTGGGGAGGAATGCCATGGGAGGGAGCTGGAGAAATTACCTGCATGCCAAGGAGCTGAGTCAGTCTGGGACTGAGTTTACTTATCAGGGGGAACTGGTACATGGTGGAACATTGTTTAAACATAAAATCCCATCTGTGTCAATGAAGCAGAAGAACATAAATTATGGGGAGTAGAGGGAGGGAAGGGAGACTGGCGTGCGGGAAGGCAGAGAAATGAAAGGCAGATTTCACTTCGACTTCAGACCAGAGCCTTGACAGGAGAGGGCTGAATTTAAGGCAGGAGCACTGGGCCTGAGGAAAAGGAAGGAGCTCAGCAGTGTGGAAAGAGGAACAGGTTAAAAATGTACCTATGTTCTTGTTAGTATTGGTCCATATTAGTGGAGGAGGCCAGGAGCTCCAGATGTAGTTCTCTGAGCAAGCACAGGTCAGTTCTAACCTTCCTCCCAACTCTGTGCAGACACAGAGCCAGATTCTGCTTTGGGGTAAAAGATATATCAGGAGGAAAGACTGAGTTACACCAAAGTAGGAATCTAATCCTGCACAATAGACGAACAGAGTGGACTGCAGCAACACTCCTTCCTCTGGTCTTCCAGCTCAGCTTTCCAGTCAGTGTATGGTTGTTATACATTGGGTTTTAATCCTGAAGCATGGGGTAAATGTTAACTGATGGATGAGACTTTTGACCTGCAGCAGTGATGAAGAGGTTACTCTTCCCCTTACCCCCCACTCAGCAATATTGGCACTGGCTGGCCTGTTGGTAGGGCTCTCTATAAACACAGCTCTGCTAACTCCCTGACATATGTGGGAGAGGTTAGCATTTACTGAGCATGTAGCTCTGCACAGTATGTTGAGAAAAACAGCTTTAGCTCCAAAACAAGCAGCCGATATCATCATCAAGTATTCCTTAACTCTGTTCTAATGATGATGATATTGCACAGAAAAGCTACCCGTAAAACTGAGTGTCTCTTATTGAAACTGCTCCAGGAAAAGGTCACAGAAGCAGCTGCTTTCTCTGTTGCCACAAAACTGTGTAGGAATATATATATATATATAAATAACTGAGGTATGTAGTGCTTTCTTTGCCTCAGTATGTACTGGCAATTTAATTTCTTCTCTCAAACATCGTAGATCTACCTGCCTTTTAGCAGGGGAAGAGAGATACTACCCAGAGTAGAGGAGGATTAAGTTAGCGGCTATGATGATAAGATAGGCATGTGCAAGTCCATGAGAAAGGAAAGAACACATTCGAGAGGGATGAGGGAGCTGGCCAATGCCATCGTGAGTTTTTTGAATGACTGTGGCAATTCCAGGAGTTTCCTGGCAGAAAATGGCGAACATCACACTCAGCTTCAAAGGGGCAAGTCAAAGGGTCCAAGGAACTTAAATCTGGTCAACTTTTCTTCAGTCCTTGGGAAAATAATAGGCCAAGTACCCCTGCAAACCATTTCCAGGCATGTGAGGGACAAGATGGTGACTGTGTACATTCAGCATTAGTTATTGAGAACAGACTGTGTTTGAACAACTTCTTTGACTTCTGTGATGAGCTGATTGACTCTAAAGACAGGCAAGAACAGCTGATGTCATTTACCTCTACTTAAACAAAACTTTTGACATGGTCTCACATAATGTCTTTATATACAAATTGGAGAGATGTGGACTGGATGGGTAGGCTATGAGACTTATGCAGAAGATGGAGATGGACTGTGCTCAGAGAAAACACTCCTCAAAGGTGAACAGTGAGATGGCAAGAGACAAGTAAAAAGTTGTGGAAAACAAAATTCTGGCTGGATTGAAGGTGCAATTCTTCACCATGGGCATGACTGACTATTGCAGCAGCTGCAGAATGTCCTTCTTAGAGATGTTCAAAGTTTGGCTAGATGAGATCTTGCACAACTGAGTCTAACTTTGAAGTTAACCCTGCTTTCAGCAGAAAGTAGGACCAGAGATCTTCAGAGCTTCTTTCCAGGCTATGGCTGAATGATGGTCCATAGATATGCCTCAGTGTACACTTATCAATGACTCAGAGTCCAGTGCTTTTCCTGCTCCCTACCAGAGGTATAAAAATGGTTAAAAAAAAGTTATGCAAAGAATGGCATCATATAGGAGGAATCACAGGATTTTATTTTCTTTTTCCTGAAATCTGGGAATTCCAGCAGCTTCCATAGGCAGTCTACACTGTACTGTGACAGTGAATATAATGTACATAAGCTCAAATACCTGCAAGAGAGAAAAAGATAAAAGAGCCCTCTAATGAAACGTAATGTCCAAAAGGGATTTAACTTAGTCAAAAGGGAGAAGCTTTCAAAAAGAAAACTATAAGAAATGGCAAAAGGTGCAAAATGCCTATAGATGGCACAGCAAAGAGTTTGAAGGCAACAAACTGGAGACTCAGAGGATAAACATATACCCTGTATTAAAAAAGATTTTGAAAAAGACTAGGCCTAGATAAATAAGCGGTTAGTAAAAGACTAAAAGTGATTGAAGCAAAAAGACAATTCTTAGAAAAATTTAAATGAGAAATGAGGAATAGAAAAGAGCTTAATGTCTGGAGGTTTAACACAAAACATTAATAAAGCATGCCAAAAAGATTTTGAGAACCATTTTACTGAAGGAATTAAATAGTAATAAAACCTTCCTTAAACTTATTGGTGCAAGAATCTGCTAGGAACTCTATGGGTCTCAGGCATAACTAGAGTACAAGAGATGTGCAAGGAAGACACAGCCACTATGTACAGCAGAAAGGCTTGATGAATTCTTCCGTCCATGTTAACTATGGAGTAGTTTAAGATGGTTCCTACATCAGCATTTATGTTAGGGAGGAAGAGGGAGCTGGTCAATCAAAGGAATGATTCCTAACAGAAGGGTTAGTAAAAATAAATTTTAAAAAGTCAATGAAAAGAAAGGAAACATGAATCAAGAGTTCTAGGGGAATGGAGAAATGGAAAACTACTGTATTATTGTGGTATGCAGCTTGTCACTTCAATCAGACTTGGCTGCAGGGGAATATAAAATAGCAATTGTGTTGTGAATTTTTGAGAAGGGCACCACGAAGGATCAGGGAACCTGAGGTTCAGCAGTGCTGACATCTGTATTAAACTCACTGGTAGGGTCTGCAAGGAAGAACAGCATCGACAGTCTCAGGGTTAAATGCAACACACTGAGGAAGAGGCAACACTGATTTTAGAGAAATTATTCCCCACAAATCAAACTGTTTTGAAGGACTTTGTGAACATGTGGTAAAATGATCCAACTGGTGTAGTGGAAATGGAAGAGTTTTCAGCAAGGTCTTTCAACAGAGGATTCAAAAAATGAAATTGTTGTGGGATGGATTACTCTTGCGCATTATTAATAGATTAAAAGGTAAGAAACAAAGAATTGCTTGGTTTTGATAATCGAAAACATTACCAGAAGAGTCCTGCAGGGTTTCCACCGGGAGCTGTGTTCTTGAACACACTTCTAAATGATTTGTAAAAGATTGACAATAAAGGAATGATAAAATTTGCTGATGACACAGAATTATTCATGGTAATTGAAACTAATATTCCCATCAGGACTTGTAGGAGCATCTCAAACTCTCAAACATTGGGCAACAGACAGGTGAAACTGAGTGTTAGTAAATGCAAAGTAATGCACACGTGGGAAATGCAGCTCTAAACATTTATACACAGTGATGGTCTCTAGAATAGCTATTTCCACTCAGAAAAGAGATCTTGGTATCAGAGCTCAGGGGAACTGAATGTTAGGAATTACTGGAAGAGAATAATGAATAAATCAGAAACTAACAGCATGTAGCTGCTTAAATTTGCAAAATGTGTGTCCATATCTTATCTATGGCTTCATTCTAGTTTCTTTTCTAAAACCACATTTTAAAACTATGAAGAGTGGATGAAGAATGGAGAAGGTGAGTAGGAAATGGTAAAGGTGTTATGAATAATAGTGAGGAAACTCACTGTTATATTATTCATAACACAGGAACTAGGAAGCATCAAGTAAAATGACCAGGAGTCAGACTGGAAGATGAATGAAAGGAAATACTTCATCACACATGGCCATATTAATGCAATTCCTTCTTTCTGAGTCACTAGGGTGGGATCCATCTGATCTAGCTTTAAGAGTGGACTCACCCCATTTGAACTGGGCATCTTTTGTGCTGGAAGCAACTCCTCAGCTGGGGAGTGAGGCTCCAGTTATAGTCAACAGATAGTCAGGAGTGGCAGGCTTGTGATTCACCTCACCCACTACAGACATTTGTGTTAGCAGAGGATGCATCATACCTCATTGTCCACTGACTGTATTGGCCAGCTCCCTACTGTGTACATAGAACCATGGAATCAAAGAATGATTTGGGTTGGAAGGGGTTTTTAAAGATCATCTAGTCCAACCCCACTGCCATGGGCAGGGACATCTTTCACTGAGTCAGGTTATTCAAAGCCCCAACCTGACTATGAACACTTCCAATGATGGGGTGTCCACAACTTCTCTGGGCAACCTGTTCCAGAATCTCACCACGCTCATCGTAAAAGATTTCTTCATTATATTTAATCTAAATCTAGTCTCTTTCATAGAATAGAATCATAAAATTGTTTTGGTTGGAAAGGACCTTTAAGATCATCAAGTCCAACTGTTAACCTAACACTGCCAGTCCAATCACTACACCATGTCCCTAAGCACCACATCTGCACGTCTTTTAAATACCTTCAGGGGTGGTGACTTAATGACTTCCCCGGGCAGCCTGTTACAGTAATTGATAGCCTTTTTGGTGAAGAAATTTTTTCTAATATCCAATCTAAACCTCCCCTGGTGCAACTTGAGGCCATTTCCTCTTGGCCTATTGCTTGTCACTTGGGAGAAGAGACCAAACCCCACCTGCCTACAACCTCCTTTCAGGGAGCTGTAGAGAGCAACAAGGTCTCTCCTCAGCTGCCTTTTCTCCAGGCTAAACAACCCCAGTTCCCTCACCCAATCGTCCTAAGACCTGTGCTCTGGATCCTTCACCAGCTTCGTTACCCTTTTTTGGACATGCTCCAGCACCTCAATGTCTTTCTTATTTAGTCTTTCAGTTTAAAACCATTGTTCCTCATCCTGCCACTACAGATACTGTAGTAAAAAACTTCTCTCTGTCTCTCTTATAAGTCCTCTATATATTAAAAGGTGGCAATAAGTTCTCCCCAGAGCCTTCTCTTCTCCAGGCTGAACAACCCAAACTCTCCCAGCCTGTCTCCATAGCAGAGGTGCTCCAGACCTTTGATCATCTCTGTGGCCTCCTCTGGACTTGCTCCAACAACTCCATGTCTGTCTTGTACTGGGGACCCCCGAGCTGGACGCAGTACTGCAGGTGGGGTCTCACAAGAGTGGAGTAGAGGGGTAGAATCCCCTCCCTCGACCTCCTGGCCATGCTGTTTTTGATGCAGCCCAGGATACGGTTGGCTTTCTGGGCTGCAAGTGCATGTTGCCAGCTCATGTCCAATTTTTCTTTCACCAGTCCTTCTCCACAGGGGACAAAAGGAGGCCGGGATGGCTAGTTCAGTTGTAGACTTGTTGTGGACATCAGCCTTTAGACAGCTGAACCCCATCAAGTGTTGCACTGGCACAACAGCTGAGTGGATTTGCCTACAAATGGAGCTCAAACACTTGGGATAGGTGCTCCAAGAGAAAGATAAAAGGCAGGCAAAAGACCTGTTCCCCAGAGATTGCCGTGATGACAGGCATGTCCAACAGCCCCAAGCTGCCAGGAAAAAAACCAAAGCTTAAAAGTGCTGCTGCTTCTCCTTTTTTTTCAGCAGGTTGACCTTAAAGGGCAACATGCTCCAATCTGTCTGGTTTACAGGCAGATAAGAGCCACATCCTGAGTCTGGGTGGATGAAGGGGAAGATAAGTTGCTTTCATGGATATGTCTGGGAAAAGGATAAATTATCTCCTTTATGGGCTCGTTGTTGCTCCTTGCCCAATTCAGGGCTGTATCTCTAGCAGAGCAAACACATACTTGTAACAGAGTGAAATGCTGTACATCACAGTGGGCCATTGCTCTTCTGACTGGACCGCACACTCCGTACTCACAGCAAATGTCAAGAGAAAATGGATGGAGATAGGAAACACAGAAAAAGAGGGTCAGTGGTTTTCTGCTGCTTTTGATATTAGTAGTAGAAGGAGAGGTGAATAATTATGCTCATAGGACAGAAGCGTCAATGAGATAAGGAAACCTGGTACTCATGCAAACAGATGTCCTTCCTAAAAATCACATCTGCCTGGTTTTGTCATGTGCCAGTTCTTCCCCTCCTCCAGCTTTTGATTCTGTCAGCCAGAGCAGGCAAGAGAGAAGAAAGCAATAGGCTTCCAGGACACCTGAGTTAACTCCTACCTCTATCAATGATCTACTGTCTATGCCTGGATGTGTCATTGTTTTCTTTTTAATCTTTCTTCTATCTTCTCAGATACGAGCAATATTTCTTCTAAGTCTCTAAAGCTTTGTGGGAGCAAGCTTTCCTTTTATTATGCTTTCATGGACAATGAAAACGTACTCTCTTTTGGGCTACTACACACTCCAGCCTTATGAATAGTATTAGACAAGAAATGCACAATGAAGTAGCAAAGCCCAGTTCAAACGGCTCCCAGAGCTTCCTTCCTCAGACTTGCTCAGCCTGCAACCTAAATCTTCTTTTCCCAGAGCTTGTCTTTCACCTCCCATATACCTGGGTCACGCAGAGGATCATTAGTTTCTGTAAGTCAGAGCTCAGCAGTCTTTTATCAATACAGCAATGACAGAAGACATGCTAGCCTTGTACTCTTCACTATCTCAATTTCACCTATGCCCACATACCCACAGTGCTGAGAGCTTATTGATCAAGATCAGCAATTATGGTTTTGCATGTGCAGCTCTGCTGGCACTGGTTGTGATTCAGGTAGTCAAGCTCTCAGCAATCTGGTGTGATGCCTTAACCCAGACCATTCCTCTGTGCATATTAGCAATGGTATTAGCCCAGGAAGCAAAGACTGAGAGTGCACAGTATATCCATACTGATCAGATGTGGGTGGTACATATGACCACACATCCCCAACGAGCTTTCTTGCTCAGAGGAATTCTCCAGATGTCTTAGGTTGACAGGTACACACAGCGTCTAAAGTGACTGAGGGACCATGGCTTAGAAAGCTGTAACTCACCAGCTGAGCCCCCAGTAACTGCTTGTATGCGTGGGCTGAGCCAGCCCTGCTGCAGGTATAGCACAGGCTGACGAACTTTGGCAATCCATATGTATTACAATGACAAATATAGGTAGTTAATTACTGCAGATCAAATAATGGGTTAATGAAAAAGGTTTTACTCATTTATAACATCAGAGCTTGTAATAGTGACCCCACCCTTCCTAGTATTTTTTTTTGGAAATGACTTCCTCCAAGAATAAAGCATTCCTGAACACAGGTCCTCCCAGTAGCCCTGGGAAGGATATGTCCCTATTAAAGCAGATGATGATTCACCCTAGTGAAGGCTCTTTGTCCTCTACATAGATCTTTCTTAGCCTTAAGAGTGCTTTTAACCAGATCCCCACAAGACGTCAGCTGAGACTGAGGGTGATTTATGCCAATGGGCTTGTAGCTTGACCTCCCCATCCAATGTGCTGAACAAGTGCATTTTTAACACCAACTAGGATATTTTTTTTTTTTTTTAAATGGAAAATATTTAAAACTGAAGGAATATTCTGCCTTGTTCTTCCTGACAGGTATCTCCAAGTGTTGCACTACAAGAGACTTGCAAGTTCTTCTTAGGAGGCAAATGTGCTTTTAGTCTTGGCAGGACAATGGTAAGGGGTTTGCTTTCACTAACTTCAGTCTCCTCCATCTGAACTGGTCATTTCTGCTGCCTTAATATTTACAGGAGAGGAACAGACACTTCTGGTGATCAGTTTACCCACACAGGTTTGGCTAACTGTTGTAGTATGAGATAACTTGCATTCTGGAATTGCTCATTTTGGTCTGGCCAGGTAGAATCCCATTTTAGGTTATAAACAGTTTTAGGGACATTATTGGGAGAGGCAGATCTGTGAGGTACAAGACAGTTTGCGCTGGGATTGAGCTTTGGTAGGAGTCAGCTCACAGGATCCCAGACTAAAGGTTGAGAGGGACCTCACGGAGTCTCCCTGTTCCTTGTGGCACGATTAACTCTAGAGGTTACTTCGAAAATAGAAACTCTGCCAATGGGCTGAACTTCCTGAAAAAGGGACATCTTGTATTAGTGTATTAAGTACAAAGGCAGCAAAAACCAGCATGGAAGGTCACCACTTTTTTGGAAGGTGATCTTGATGTTTACCCATGGCCAGAAGGAGAAACACTCACACCACCAGGAGATAATGGCTTTAGAAGAAAGGACAACACATCACCTACTAAGAATAGAAAATGGAGGTCCATTGGCATGTTTTATTCAGCACTTTCTCAGGCATATTCTTACTGTAGCTAATGGTAACTAAGAGCCTGATGTTGTCTCTGGGAAATTTCTCTCTGGCTAATCTAGCACAGATACTTGTCAAGACTAGATGCTGACAGCTTTGTCTCCATTGGAGGGAATAGACTTCATCTATACAGCCATGGAAATAGGCTTAAACATGTGAACCCTCATGGTCTTTTTGCTTTCCATCCACAACAGCTACTGTTGGCCTGGTGGCAGTTCAGATTCAGATGTCTTCTTAGGGCCAGAGTGGAGCAGTGGAGGTCCCTCAGCTCAGTCCAAGTCTGGCCTAGCAAGAGTACACACACCTTGAGCAAAATGATATGCTCATTACAGCAAGCGGTAATATCTCTGCTGAGCTTGTTTATAGTGCTACGACCCATAGAGAGGTATTTAGGAGGGTATATGTCCAACCCAGAAGTAACTTTATCTGCCAGATAAATTGTTTTGCAGGGGTACCATCCTCCAGGAGGAGAAAAATGTGGCAGCCTGACAATGATGCTTGGGTCAGCACTGAGTTGTGAGCAGGGGCAGAAGAAGCTGAGATATCCAGGCTGTGTTTGCTGCCCAGACGGCTGCCTGCTTGCCCCAGGAAAAGATGCTGAAACAGATTTAAATATCTGTGTATTTGCATGCATGGGTTCAGCTTGCATGTGCATGTGTGTGTATATGTAGACCACTCTGAATGACCTTAAGGTTTTCTACAACTTGGGAACTGCTGAGCTAAGCCCCTTCAGTGGCCCCAGTCCCTGGAATATCCATACAGCTGCCAAGGAAAATCAATGGAAATAGTCAAGTGATGGAGCCAGGCTTCTGCTTGAAATGGGTTTTTGCCACTG
Source organism: Balearica regulorum gibbericeps (assembly GCF_011004875.1). Taxonomy (NCBI): domain Eukaryota; kingdom Metazoa; phylum Chordata; class Aves; order Gruiformes; family Gruidae; genus Balearica; species Balearica regulorum. The sequence goes on along the minus strand of NC_046184.1, from coordinate 3,815,108 downwards.
GGACTTGAGGCTGAAAAAGGCTTTAAGTATTGAACATGTCATGATTATGATAAAAAGTCTGTCTTCAGAAGGGGCCACTTTCGCAGAGCCTGACTCTGTTTCCTCTGGGTATTTGTTCTTTTTCCAGTCCCCTTGATCAGAAACATTCTGACTGGGAGCTCTAAGGCATCTTCTGATCTGCTTTGTCCCATCGGAGGAGGAGCTGTGATCCATAAGACAGAGTTTGGTCTTTATGTAACTGGGAAGGAATCCATTATTTCCTTTGAAAATGATGACTCTGCCTTTCAATTGGCATTGGAAATGGACTGTCCCTGAGTTCAAAAGACTGAGAGAATCTCTTATCAAATATCTTCAAAAGCTGTGAAAGGAAGACTGGGAAATGCCAGCCAATTTCCTCTGTTTTTGCAGTAAACCTGTTTATGTTTTTTGAGTTCTACTCTGGAAAAGCAGTTGGCTTGAATTAATATGTAGCATGTTTGGTTTTTGCTGTTCATGTGTATGTGCACTTTATTTGATTCCCGGAGGTTGCCTCAGACTTGTTTTCTCAGAAAAGATTGAATTGTTTATTGATCTTTGCTATTGTTCTGCATTAGTGCGCTCGTCTGATGCAAGTTCTTATTTCTCACTTTCCTGCAAATAAGTGCTCAATTAAAAAAGAAAAAAAAAAAAAAAGCAAGCCCACCCCTTGTATTTCCTGTTTTGAAGAAAAGCAACAGCACTGACTCAGAACTGAAGACAAAACTGAGAATGGTTGTGATATAACAGGGTAGGATGTACCTGGATGGGTGATGGAGGAAGGGAGCTGTGTATCTCAAGTCATGTCTATGTTGCGTTGCAAGGGAGCAGTTGCAGGAATATTGTCCTCCTACACCTCATTACATTATGTCAGCCTTCAGTTCAAACTAATTGGCTCATTGTACTTGCAGAGAAGGGAGGATGAGGTTGGTAGAAGATGAGACTCTGTGCATTCTTCCTGTCTAAAACTGCACCTCAGTGTGACAGTGGAGATGTCTCTAACTTGGTGGCTCCGATCCCGTTCTTGGTGCTACAACTCTTCTCTGGAGAGGGTGTTACCAAGGGTGGGCTAAAGATGGACAAGATCAGGTTTTCCAGGGGAAGGAAGGAACAGATAGCCACAACCCTCCTGTCCTCTGCTAACAGCACACACTTCTTGCCAAGTCTTGGGGAAGAGGTTGTGTCACTGATACATCCCTTCTGACCCAAGAATCAGCTGCCTCTGGGGGAAGCCTGAGGGGTGGGAGGCCAGATCTCCTTGGTGGACTAACTAAAGGGGAGTTACATTGGAAAAGAGAAATGCATCTGATAGGTGTGGCTATATAGCTCTTCACCACTTCATGGCAGAGAAACAAGCCCTGAAGAATGCAGATGTTAGAGGCTGGGCACGTCCTCTAGGAGACATTGGTGGGACACCAAGATATTGGTGTGAGTCTCTGCACAGCAAGACCTGCCAACCAGCTCAGGCTGTGTAGACACTAGAAGAGCTGAATAATAAATGAGACAACAAACTAGACAAATGGGAATAATGAAGGAGTGAAGAGAGAGGTCCTAGAAATACCTCTGATGAAACAATTGCTTTTGAGCATCTATGAGTACTCACGGTCTTCCACTTCCCGATGAGGGTGCAGAGGGCTTCTTTCTTCTTTTATCACTGCCCTTCCCCCATATTGTTAGTTCCCAAAGGAATAACTTTTCCAGCTTTTCACCATTTATCCTAATTCAGGTTGCTATGGTTGGAGACGTCATCAATCACAACTGACCAAGAAGGGTTACTACCTTTTAGCCTCTGCCTTAGCTTTCTGGGCCAACTACCCCTGCAAATGGCACTGTAGTGATATCAGGCCTTCAGAGTGATGCAACAAAGTTACACAGAAAGGAGTGTTTCCCATTCCTTATCACCAGCCTCACCTCACAGTCTTTCTCAACGGTCTCTTCATCCAGGATCACTTGTCCCTGTGAAGCTGTTAGGGTAGGCTGCTCTTCTTTGGATTTTGTGGTATCCTCCATTTCAGGGATGAAAGAGAAGACCCAGCCATAGACCTGAGGCTCAGAAACCCCACATGGGAGTCCTCAGTCCAGTTTGATGGGCTAAACAGGCTGAGATGGCGGGGAAGGGAATCTTCCAAAAACTTAGCCTTGAGTTTTGTTGTCGGATAAGTGGGCTGTCCTTCCTGCCAAAAGGGCATATGACCCATCCTTGTGAAACCACACATCTGAAGACAGCACTGCTTCACCTGGCTAGACACCATGTACATGTTCAGACCAATTCTTTCCTCCTTGTGACCCAGGAAAGTTTAACCACAGTTGGTAAAAGTTTTTATACTGGTCTGAACTACGTACAGTATAAACAGCATTTCTCTTGGGGAGGTAAGAAAAGAAGAAAAAGTCTTCAAATTAATGTATTCCATCTAAAACATGGTTCTAGCTGTGTGTCAGAGGTCAGTGCTGGTTCTGTGGTCATCTGCCATGTGCTGTGAGGACCAAGAGCTCTGTGAGCATGGCTGGGATAGACTTCAAGGCTGCTGTTTCTAAAACACTGAGTTACCACCTAAATTTCCACTGGCTGTTGCGACGTTAAGACTCGTAAGGATATGTACAGTAACCTACATCACGAGCTATGTCTGCACTAGCCTGTTAAACTGGCAGGTCACAGGCCCAGTATGTGAACTTAATATGTTGGGTAGTGCCTCACCCTGTCTCCTGGCCACCAAACAAACTTGTGAAATGTTTGCTTTAGTTGTAGCTATGGGGGGGTGTTTGGTAGCTCACTCCTACACACACATGCTCATATGTATACGCACTCTCACTTCAGTACATGTATTTCATAGAATCATAGATGGTTTGGGTTGGAAGGACCTTTCAGGGTCATCTAGTCCCACCCCCCTGCAATAAGCAGGGACATCTTCAAATAGATCACGTTGTTGAGAGCCCCATCCAACCTGGCCTTGAATGTTTCCAAGGTTGGGACATAAACCACTTCTCTGGGCAACCTGTTCCAGTGGTTCACCACCCTCATCATAAAAGATTTCTTCCTTATGTCTAGTCTGAATTTACCTTCTTTTTGTTTAAAACCATTACCCCTTGTCATATTGCTACAGGCCCCATTAAAAAGTCTGTCCCCATCTTTGCACACAAACACTTCACCACAAGAACAGAGTTCAATTTTTTTTTTTTTTTAGAAACCTTTCAGTTAGAGAATTCAGCCTTTTTGGTCAAAAATATGTATTTTTTTTTCCTCTTCTGGGCTTCTGTAAAACAAGGAAACAAACAAAAATATACTGAAAAACCACTATAACAAAACACTTTCACCAACAAAACAAACAGGCAAACAAAAATTTGTTCACTTGAAAAGACATCCATGCATATTCCAAGGAAAATATCACTTAAAACACTGGTTTATTTTTGACAAAATTTTAGGAAGAAGAAAAAATGAACTCTTTGACTAGTGCTGCCCAAAGCTCAAAATACAAGAGATTGAAAGCCCACAGGAAAACTTCAGAGATAAAGGTCACCTAGACCCCCCATGAAGGGAATCAAATTTCAAGTAGGTGTAAGATTTATGGTGCTCTGCAGTCTTGCAAGGATTTAGTAAATGTCTTTCTTGGTCCGCTCCATAGCTTACGCTGTTCTCCGCAGACTACCCACGTTTCTATACCATACATTCCTGTGCAATTTCCAAACTCCAAACTTAAATTGCATTTCTTGAGATTCATAATGAACGAATCATTTAATCTTGTTGGGAAAAAAACTCTTTGCAGAGGATGAGCACAGGATCTGCTTATGGACACCCTGGGGGCTGTGGACCAGCATCAACTTGTACCTGCCAACCTTGTGGGAATGCATGCATAAGGGCTGGTTTATTTGCTTTCCTTGCAGTCATTTCAAGGACAGCTTTCTGATCTCCAACAGAGCAGCAGTGGCCTTCAGGTACCTCAGAACGAGCAATGTTGCTTTGATATATCACTGTTTTAACACAGCAGCCTTTTGGCATGGTGAAACGTGGCAGAAGGGTAAGTTCAGTAAGGGTTACATGGAGGAAAAAAAGGGTGGGGGTAGATCATGGGGTCCTGAAGAGTCACAAGGTTTGTGGGGAGCAAAGAAGTTCAGGACGGGGCTGAGAGAAGGAATTACCAGCAAAACAGGGGAGAGTGCTGCATCTTTCTAAAACACTTTACAGGGTGCCCTGACTAACTCACAGCCAGGGATGTTTTAGCTGTGATTGGGCGGTGTAAGTGGATTCAAAGCTCTATTTGAGTACCTAGGGTTTTAGCCCACAGCCAGAGATAAAGTACCCTAGATTGTGCTTATATTGGGAAAAAAGCTCCTGCAGGACATATGGGCCTCTGACCCATGTCTTTTCTGCAGTACATCAAATGAGCCAGGCTGCAACCTCTCTTCCAGACCTTCTGGTTGAGGTCCTGGATGCTCTTTTTCTCCACCTTTTTATTTATACCTTTCTCTTCCCAGGCTTCAGGAAATCTCCTTGTCAACCTCAGCCTTGGCAAGAGAGAAAACTAGGGTGGGAGATCCCAGATGCAGCAGGGATGTTTTCTGTTCCCTTGTCCTGCCAGTGCTCTACCATTTGGTGCATTTGGCAGCCTATTGGCTCCTTGACCGCCTTCTGGAGCACCTGGGCTTTAAACTTTTTTTTTTTTTTTTTTTTTTTAGATTTTCCCCTCTTCTTTTCCCCTCTTAGGGAGGTCTGTTTAACTTTGGTAGGGCAGCCTGATGCTGTCTTTAAGAGGAAAGCCAACAGTAGATTAGCTGCAAGCAGACCCCAAGGGTGGGGTCCAAGCAGGGCAAGCACATGTAATACCCCTCTCCAGATATTCTCCAGCTTCCAGTTATTTTCAGTGGTTTGTCTAGCTAGTAGACCCCAAGGGATGTCTCTTTTCCGTACTTGTCTTCTAAGGTATGAGACCAGACGTCTCAAGTGGAGACACAACCTCTTAAGCATTCATATTTAATAACACTTTTTTTTAAACTCCATTAAACTATGCTGGAAAGTGGATTCTCTTTACCAAACAGGGAGGAAGAGGTTTAATTGGGGCAGACTCCAGGAGGTTGACTGTTAGGCAGAGATCTGATCTGTGTTGACATGTGTATGTTACAGCTTCATCTTTAACCTCTGTCCTCATGGAGCCAGCTGGGAGATGAGGCTGGAATTAACCTTTCCTCGCTACAGGACGCCCACAGCTATCTGCTTACTAGAAAGTTTTCTTTTTCTTTCTTTTTTTTTTTTTTTTTTTTAATTATAGTGATTTCATACAGCTGTTGGCATCTTCCTACTCCTCCTGTTAACACGAGATTTGTAAGGAGGGTCTCTTTTCAGGAAGGCAGCTGTTTTTTCTCATTCCTTCACTTAATTAGGATGTGAGCTTCCGCTACAAAAGATTTCACACTGGGCTCTCCATGTTGAGGAGTCATCTGAATTAGAGGTCTGCAAGGGAAAACAAGTGATGCTTAGATCCTGATCAATGGTCAGGGTTTGCATCGTGCAGCCAGTTAGCGTTTGTTGGATCTTGTAGCAGTTTATTACACACAGAGACACATTATTTGCCAGTTTATCTGCATTCACAGAGGTGGCTGTGACATTGGCTTGGGCACTCACCGTCCTTGGAGGTAAGCACCCAAAACAAGAGCTGGATCTAACCATCCCCATAGACATGCGGTCAATATCTGAGCATGAACCTGGTACAATGGACAATAAAAACAGACAAATAAAGTTATAAGATGAGACTCTTCCTCTATTTTAAAATCACGTAAACTTTTCCTACTGTCTTCTGCATTAGTGCCTGTGACGATGCGGCTCTTCAGAGCTTGCTGGACCTTTTAGGACACCATTTGTAAGAGAACAGCGACAGCAGCAACAAGGAAAGCTACGCCTTGAAGGCAGTATCCCCTTTTGCCGTCTGCTAAAAAATATAAGCACAGGGCTGCTGCAGTGGCAGTTCCTGGACTATATTTTAAACTCAAAACGTACCCTGAGCTCAAGGAAAATTTCACCTTGTGTTGCTTATTGGGGCAAGTGACAGCAGAACATGCTCCATGCCACTGGATAGTTGCAGTTCAGAAACTTTAGCCGGTGTATCATGAAACATGAGAAAGGGGGAACTGAGGTAAAAATCCCATGGGTGATGTTTCCAGCAAATTCTGATGCACTTTGTTAATGTTTGTTGTTCATCCTCAGCCACGGGGACTGTTGTATGAGGTTCTTGGGTTTTGTTTGTAAAGAGTTGAGAATTTCTAGGAAAAAAAGCATTGAAACAAATGTAACATTAGATTCTAAAACCCAGTGAGCTCAAAATTTTATTTATTTTAAATGCTGACTATTCTGAGCAGAAAACACTGGTGAATTTTCAACATTCAATGCACTGGTGAATTTTCAACATTCAATGGTTTCAGAACCACCCAGTACTTTTTCCCATTGTCTTCTAACTGTGCTGAGAACAGAGAAGGAAAATGCATGGGGAAAGAGAAGAAAAACCTGTCTTTACCGTGCTTCTTTGACATAGCCCACACCCCACCTTTCTTTTGGATATACTTGCATTCCTGGTGCTCTTGTTCACCTGGGGCTTTGCTGTCCTTCAGGGCATTTGTTGCTGGGGTGTGTATTTACCCTGGAGCTGTGGTCCCTCACCAGCAATAGGTAGTCCAGGAGGTGTATTCCTGGTTGTGTGACACAGCCATGGCCTTAGTTCTTGTTCCTACGCTCTTTCTTTCCCATGTGCACATGGCCATGGAAACAGCCTTGTTGGCACATTTTAGCTGTGTTTTTAGTGACTGTGCTTCTGAAAATTATTCCCACCATGAAAAAAACAGGTTAGTTGTTTAAAAACATGGAGCTTGTTATTGTCATTGCATGGAGAAGCACTTGACCACTTTTGAAAAGTGATCACTGGGAGCTGCACTTTGAAGCTGAAAACAGACTGTGAAGGTCCGGATTTCTACACAAGCAAAGTGCTACTTTGAGAAGCTTTTCTCCATAAAGACCCGGGCAGGAAGGCGATAGCTCTCTGCAGCCAGCCTTGCATCAATCCACCAGTGCTCCATCTCTGTCAGTGGAAAAGGCTTTGCTGGGAAGGAAAGCACATTTCCTTAGGGAACAATCTCAAAGGATGATTAGATAGTGCCTACAGGCGGGCCGGCAAGCTCAGGGTCGTGGTTTGTGGAGGTCCTTAGGGTGGTTCCAGACTGCAAATACCCTGATGGCAGAAAGTCATGGAAGAGAATCACTCAAATGACAGCATTCCCTGAGGAGCAATGTGGGGTGTCAAGCTCAGGACCTCTGTCATGGTCTACTAGGTGCAAAGACTTGGACTTGTGAGGCTTTCAGGCTGTCCCTGCAATGACAATTAATGGTGATTTTTCCTTGCAGGACATTTTGCAGGAACCAAACCTGCTGTGCAGGGCACTATGTGTCCTGTGGGGCTGTTATGTCTGACATGTCAGGTATGCAGAAGGACAGGAGCTGGATCACCGGCTAGCAGGGACTTCCTTGGACAGAGGGACTGAGGCTGCCACTGGGACAGTTATTGCCTCTTCTTTGCTCACTAGGAGTTCATGGCCTTGCTGCTCTCCAGATTCCCAGTCAAACTTCCCAAACTGCCAAAATCAAGGAACAAATGCATGTGCCATGTCCTCTAGGGGAGAAATGTGGGAATGATTCACACCACTCAATGTCAGGAAGATCTCAGATACTATGCAATGGGGATAATATCCAGTGGGGCTGGGGCAGCACAGATACATTGGTTACCTTTCATGCATGGCTTTGGGCATCTTTATTTTCTTTGAGGCTGATACAAGTATGATTACCCACAAAGGATGGTTTGGAAGCTGGGATCATCCCTTTAACACAGGACTTGCTCGAGAGGAGATGACTACAAACTCCTCCAGACCTCCCTTTTTAATGCAATTGGATTTCAAAAGCTCTCCTCCTCATCACACAGCCTGACAGAGTTAAACACCTCCGAGGAGGCTGGAGGGAGGAATGTTTTTAATCCCACTGATTTATTAAAATCATCTAAAGATAGCCAGCTGCAACAGACAAAACTGATGCCCTCTGCACTTCAGAAAGGTCCTCCCTGAGCCAGCTCTGCATGGAAAACATTGGCAATGGCTTAGCGACCTCCAGGACACGGTGGTACCCGCCTGTCTATTGCTGGCCAAATCCAGCTCTGGCCAGCTTTCCAGCTGGGCTGCCTTCTGCCAGCTCTTGCATCTCGCCTGGTCGTAGGGTTCACAGAGAGAGGTGTCGTGGGGGAAGCAGAGGTAGGCACCGAGCTCGCTGAGAAAACTGCTCTCAAAAGGATTTTAAGCCTTGGCTGATAGCAGCAAGAGGAAGAAACAAAAAGGGTCCTGGCAAAGTGAGACAAAGAGATTTTTATTTTTCCCTGAATGGATTTATTTTGAGTATTTGTGCATGTGTGTGTATGCATGTGTGCACATGCATGTACTCCTTTGGGGCCTTTACCTGAGATTTGATGATCTGGAAGACAAAAAGGATATTCACGAAGATTTTTCTGTCCTTCAAACCCTGCTATGATCAGATGTTAATTGTGTGTCCTGGTTTTGGCTGAGTTAAAAGTTAATTTTCTTTCTAATATCTATGTTTTGGATTTAGTATAATAATGTTGATAACACACTAATATTTTTAGTTGTTGCAAGCAGTCAGGGACTTTTCAGCTTCTTCTATGCCCAAGAAGCTGGGAGGGGACACAGCCAGGACAGATGACCCAAACTGGTCAAAGGGATATTCCATACCATATGATGTTATGCTCCGTATATAACTAGAGGGTGGGCTGGGAGACAGTTTGGCTTGAGAACTAGCTGAGTATTGGCTTCAGGTGGTGAGCAATTGTGCTGTGCATCACTTGTTTTGTATATTTTTTTATTATTATTATTATTATTATTATTATTATTGTCTTCCTTTTCTGTCCTATTAAACTGTCTTTATCGCAAGCCATAAGTTTTGCCTTTTTTTTCCCTTTTTGATTCTCTCCCCCATCCCACTGGGGGGGGGGGGGGGGGCGCGTGGTGAGCGAACGGCTGTGTGGTTGTTTTAGCTGCCTGCTGGGTTAAACCACGACATCGTACTTTGCTCTTCCCCTCCCCGGACCACCAGATGAGCTCTGGCCAATGCAGTGCTGCAAAACCTTATCCTTCAAGATCAGTATCCAAGGCTGGAGGACGAAGCATCCGAGTTTCTATCATCTCACACATCTCCTGCCCCTGACAAATGGTTGCAACAAGGCAGAGTTCAGAAATCTCTGCACTCCAGGCCAAACCAGGGCTCTGCAGGACGTGACAGCTTTGATTTGTGCCTGTCCAGGGCCCGCCGGAGACAAAAGACAGTGTCAAGAGTAATTGAATGAGCGTGGCAGGCAGACCCAGCAGCTCTCTTATCAGCATCAGGGGAGGTAGAGCAGATCCGAGGAGCAGAGCAGACCAGGTACCAGGAACCAGATCTTAAGGTTACATTCCTAACATACGTGGGATATCCTGTGGTCCCCACTAAGTTTTCTTTGTAAATTGAAAATCTAAATTCTGCAATAAAAAAAACCCCCAAAACAGTCTTACTGAAAAAAAGATAATTAATTTCCTACACTGTATTAATCTATAAAGTAATATAGTATAAAGAAACCCTTAGCCCAAGCTAGAGGGAGTGTATTGTTTAAACCCCAAGAGACGCAACATTTAATTTAATTTCACAGGTAGCTATTTCTCAAAGTCTCTGAGGGAGGAAACTCTTCCAATACCACCACTCCAAGAATTTGACACAATATAATTTATATTGCCATTGTACTGAGAGACCTCAGTATGTTGCACACACATGCTGGCACCCACGCACGTCCGCAGAGAAACCCTCATGTGAACTTCCAATGTAATGACACAAAAGGCAGCGGGAAAAAAAGAGAAGAGCGGTGGAGTTGTCCAAAGTATGTGATGATCCATGAGCAGGATTCCTGGTATCCTACGACCCTGTCCTTGCTGTTCCCTTGGGATTGCAATGCCCTCCTGCCTGCCTTTATTTTTACAAGGGTTCAGAGACAAAAAGTGTATACTGCAATGCTATTTTTTAGTATCTTTTCAGTGAGAATAAGCTTGCACAGAAAGCATATACTTGCTTTTGGTGGCCTGACTGAATGGCACAACCATGCCAGGACTGCACAACCTCTCCCCAGTACTAATGCCACCAGAAGGTGTTGCTCTGCAGGGTAAGAGAGGGGATCTCCACGTACCATTCGTTCTCATTTCAGCTTCTCATCCATTCCAGACTTTATAGAGGTTGCAGTGAATAGCAAGAGGTTTCAGTTTGCACGGACAGAAAGTGTCGATAACCTCACAGGCAGTCTAAAACTGTAATCCAAGCCCCAAGGGCTGTAGTGGTTCAGTGCTTTCTGGCAGCAGTTGAATTTCATTAACTCCCCTGGGGTCTGATCTAGCCTTATCCCAAAGCAAGAAGATCCTTTTTCCCATGTCATTGATCAGACCTGCCATCTCTCACACATGGAGTGATGGACTTACAGAACTGCCTCCCCCCTCTCCTGCTGCTATTTCATGCCTTTCCTTCCACCCAGACCCAGCAGGCTGGGGTGATCCATGATTTCCAGCCCATTTACATGTTATGATGATGAAGAGCCGAGGCTATAGCACACCATCAGCTGGTATGCCATCTAACTAAGTCCCAGTCTAACATAGCCCCAGGAAAAGACACATTTCTGAGGCACAAGCCGGTCCTGCAGCCTCAGGTCTAGAGACCAGACACTGCCCTCCCCTGTTACACAGCCCCGTAATGTACTCTTCAAGCAGCTTTCACAGGAGTTTCTTGCCAAGATCCATGCTATGATCCTGCTGGCTAATTTGGATCAGGGTGGGACAGCCTAGTCCACATCAGTCACTCCTCTGGAGAAGGGATACCCAAGGGAGCAAGGGTTTACTGCTCAAGGGCATCCACTTAGCTCCACTAATCCCTTTTTGGTTCAACAGCTGTACCATGGCACTGTGCCACCCATGAACTTGTTGAGTGTGAAAGTCTCTTGCTTCACAGCTAGTTTTGCAAAATCTACGTTATTAGGATTTCAAAAAGTTGTTCCTAGTCCAAGATAAACAGAGAAACCCAAGCAGCCTGTGAGACCAGTCTCCTGAAGGGAGAGACTTGAGAGAGCAGATTAGAAAATAAAAGGAGAAAGAAATATATGTGTCCTGGCCAAACTATGACTAAGGCGAAGATAGGATAACGGCCTTTGGTTCTTTGAAGAACGTAAACACCACAATGTGAGAGCAGATACAGTTCAACGAGATGGATGAGGCCAGGCAGAGAAAAACATGTGCTGTGGGTTAGGAGATGACTTGAGGCCACAGTGGAGGTTATGAATTATTCAGAGGGAGGCGCAGAAGCCCTGTGGCTGTTGTCCATTTAACAAGGACAGTCCCACGCATAGGGAACATGCCTGGATGGCGTGGTGGTGGCAGGCTGACCTGAAATCCAATGGGAGAAGCCAGTGAAAGGAGCAGGTTGTTCCTCTGGTTTTTGTGTGGTTTCTGAAAGCAGGGCTTGGTTTGTCCATTACACCCACGTAACCCCGTATCCTGGGTTGCATCGAAAGAAACATAGTCAGCAGGTCAAGGGAGGTTCCAGGGAGATCTTATTGCAGCCTTTCAATTCTTAAAGGGGGCTTATAAGAAAGATGGGGACAGACATTTTAATAGGGCCTGTAGTGACAGGACAAGGGGTAATGATTTTAAACTAAAAGAGGGTAGAATCAGACTAGATATAAGGAAGAAATTTTTTATGATGAGGGTGGTGAAACACTGGAACAGGTTGCCCAGCGAGGTGGTAGATGTCCCATCCCGGGAAACATTCAAGGCCAGGCTGGATGGGGCTCTGAGCAACCTGATCTAGTTGAAGATGTCCCTGCTCATTGCAGGGAGGTTGGACTAGATGACCTTGAGAGGTCCCTTGAACCCCAAACCATTCTATGATTCTATGATTCTATGATTCTATGATTTAACCCATCTTCAAGCACAGCTTGCAGCTTGCCTGGCACACCTGAGATGCAAACTGTGCCACAGGGCTGAAAGATGAAGAAGGGGTATGAAACCCTTTCTGCAAATGAAATACATCTGCATTTAAAAGAACCTTGTCCCAGACGCCTGAGGTCTCTGAATGCCAAGGGTGGAACCGGTGCAGCCAGATCTGGCAGAGCACCAGTCCCTGCAAAACAGTGGTTATGTTACAAAACCATTCCCAAACTTTAATCAGTCCTTAATTAACAGGTGCCTCAGATCTAAAGTAGCACAGTGCATTTAAATCTTTTGGTGCATTGCACCAAGAAATCATCCTCCTGTCTGCAGTCCCTGGAAGCCACATCTTTCCAAAGGGACAGATGTGTATTTCTCAAGCGGTACTGAGGCCAATGTGACAGCACATTTAAATAACATGGTTAAAATAGGGCCACAGAGAGATCTAGGTTTTGCTTTTCAGCCTACCAAATCAAATAAAGTGAACTTGACACAGAAAAAAACCTCAGGATTTCCAAGCTCTAAAGAAAATCACCTGGGAGAATCTGTGAAACCTGGCTTCACAGCCAAATCTGTAGTCTAAGCTCAGGCATCTGGGAGCAGTTTCACTGGGAGAATATTACAGTGAAAATCATTTCAGAAAGAAAGTCAATGTAATACTGTAGGAAATAGAAGAATTGGTATTGCTAAGTCTTTCAATTTGATCATGAGTATGTGTTTTTGAGGTAAAGTCCCAGCTGCTGCAATAATTGTGTGTAGTGGGATTCCCAGAATTACATTGCAGTTGTAGCACGCTTGATTGCAGAGAAAAACAGCAAAATGTGACAGCTTCACCATCAGAAGGCAAATAAATGTCTTGCCATGGTCTTAGCAGTCTCCTTAAAATGGACAGTGGCAAAACTTAAGTTAGAGCACTGTCCCTGAGGTGGGGAACACTGCAGATGAGCATCCGCACCAAGATTACAAAGTGACATCTCAAACTCTGATCAGAGGGTTTTCCACCAGCCATAAGTCTGGGCATAAACATAGACTTGCCAGTTGCCAACTTCTTTAATCTTAGAGGAAGGCCAGAGTAAATTACTCATGGTGGAAGGAGAGAGAATGGAGAACTCCAAGGTGTTTGGGAAGCTGGACCTCTTGCTGCCTGTTGTCCTTTGTGCAATGTCCACCTTCACATGAGTACTATTCCTTGTAGGACTACGAAGCAGAGCTCTTCGCACCCTTTCAGCAAGGGATGCAGAGAGGGGTGGAGGCAAAGTTTATTGAAACAGAAGATTTGGGGAGACCACAGTAGGACAAAATGTGCTGAATAAGGCAACTGAATAAGGGGCATCCCAGATTAGCCTGGGGTAGGGACAGATCAGAGATAGGGAAACATTTTGTTCTCATTTCTTGCTATCGGATTGCGGGGAGCAGGACTCTGTGTCTTGGGAGAGCAAGAGCTGAGGCCACTGCTGCTGCCAGACAGACCCTGGTGGAAACATATCTTCTCCTAGATGCTGACAAGGTTGTGGATTAGAGGTTGCGTGTTGATGTGAAGCAAAGACAGCCTAGAATAGATTTTCCCTCACTGCAAAGGTATTAGCAAATTGTTTCTACTCGTTCAGTCTGGGAAAATTGCTGCAGCAACTGCCCTCCCTGAGAGCAGAGCAGTTCTCTGTAGCTTGGGGTAATGCACTGTAATTCGGACAGCGTGGGAAAATCCTCTGAGTTACCCCAGAGAAACGAGAAGTAGATAGCTGGGGGGAGGATGTGGGCCTGCCATTACAGGAGGTCTGTAAGGGCAGGTTACACAAACATCTGTCAGCTGAGGCCATAGGAGAGCTGATCCTGCCTTGCAGGGACATAATGGACTATGTGACCTTTTCAGGTCCCTTCCCACCCTCTGTGGCTGCAGGCAAAGTCGGGGGTTTGAATAAATCCTTTCTGACTACATGGAGGGATGCGTGTGCGTGCATACGGCTGTACTTGCCTGGGTACAGGCAGCGCCATCACGAAGGCTATGGTGTGGGCTGAGACCTGATTTGGGTGCAGTTCTTCGGGACTCATCAGTGCCTGCAGCCCTGTTCAGCTGCCTTTTGTGCTTTCCCTCCTTTGCTGCATTAACCATGGATTTAGACCTGAAGAGGCTGTTTTAGTCTGAAAACAGACTCAGAGCAGGACCAGAACAAAATGCAAAGCAGAAAACTGGGAAAAGCTTTCTGCAGTTTGGGTGCTGCCACCAAGATTAAATGACTTGACCAAGGTCATGCACAGGGTCTCTTTGGCAGAGTCAAGAGACAACCCCAAACATCTTGTGACCAAGGCTATTGCCCTAACCACCAGATCTTTTTAAAAGGCTCCCCAAATACTACTGAAGCATTGATCAAAAATTGCCAAGAGTCTTAGAAACTCTTGGGACAGGGGGCTGGGATCTGTTACGTCGCTAGGAGCACCTGTAACAACTATAGGAGAAACTTCTGATTTAATGAACTAGAAATTTCCTTTTATTGCAGAGAATAGTGATGGGTGCGAGCAGCAGCATCTCCTCTACGTGAGCTGGGAGCAGCCCCCACGCAGGCTCCACGCAGCAGTTAGCTGGGGATGTCCCCTCGGATGGATGGCATCCAGGCTGTATGTGTGCCCTCACGGGGAAGGAATTTGGGGTGGAGCTCAGGGAAACAATCCCAGCTTCGCAGTGGTGATTAAAATGGCCGTTAGATTACAGCACCGGATCAGGTCAGATTAAACAATGAGGTCAGATGATGGAAAGGAGCCATCTGTGCATTGCAGAGGGCTTGGATTGCTCCAGGGGCAGAGTGTGACCCGACATCCCACAGCCTGTCTCTGTCACCGAGGCCACTGCTTCCTCCTCGCTGCATCAGGTATCGCCGCCGCCTCCGGCAACCCCCTCCCCACCGTGGCTGCAAGGAGTGCTCTGGAAAGAAGCACTCTGCCCAAATCTAATCAGCTTCAGATAGCAAAATACCCCTCACCGTGGAAGGGGAGGTCCTGTTCCCAGTCCCTTTCCCTTTCTCTGCTTGACCTTTTCCCTGTGGGAGTCAGGGATGTGAGGAACAATGGGATGAAGGTCTGGCTTCCTCAGGCCACTGGGCTTGTAGGGGTGGGAATGTCGCCATGGTCAAGGCATGGGGATGGACGGGGGGGCTTTGTGAGGGTTCATCCTCCCGTTTCACAGTGGAAGTGGGAAGCACAAAGAGCTGCAGAGGTGGGAGAAGCATCTTCACAAATTCCTGCTGAAATTCCAGCTGCAGTTCTCACCTTTGATTTACACTATTTCTATGAGATGCTCCCTAAATTCATGAGGTCTTTTCATCGCCATCCCCCATCCCTGAGCACACATACTGGAGAAAGGTGCATAATTTAAGAGGATTCTTGCTACCTCCAGGGCTCTCCCTTGTCCTCCAGCATCCTTAGGTTCAGCTCTGGTGGGCAGTGGGAAGATGTTTCACGGACCACTCTTTGCCCTGTATCCCCTTCCACTTGCCTCAGCTTGAATTTATCACTTGTGCTTATCCATCATCCCTGCTCCTTTTTGTTTGTTCTCCCTCATTTAGTTCTCCTGTCTCTGTGCCCCAGGAAGAGCTTCAGGGACTTGACCAAGCTACCTGAACACAGCTGTCTGATACCACTGGAGATGTCCCAGGGTAACTATGATGTCCACACAAGGCTGGCAGGTGTGACACAAGACCCATGGGAGACCTGCATCCTTGGGGCAGCAGTTGAGTGCATGGCAGGATCCTGGGCATCTCTGGTGACACTAGGCATGTCTTTCTAAGAAAGTTAATTATTCAATTTCTTTCAAAATTTTTTTTTTATATTAAAATTATTATTTTTTTAATTATTATTTCTTTTTAATTTCTTTTCAGGATGGATTTAGGCCACCTCAGGAGAAACTGTGGAGAGTATCAGAGACTGCAGACGCAGATATTGTACAACTGTCATCTTCCTCCCCCATCACTCCCATGGTCTCATGTTGATTTCTAAATGTTAGTGACAGCTTAATTCTTCGTGTCTACAATTGGCAGTTTTCTTCTGTCGTTAATCATAATGACTCTTGGCTGCTGGCAAGACCTGATAGAGTGAGGCTGGAGTTTCCCAAGAAGCATCACAGCGGTCTCAAAAGCTTTGAATTAACAAAGACAGCAAAAAATGCTTCTCCAGAGGGCAGCCCTGCTTGCAGAAGGTGTGCGGACAAGATCAGTCAAGATTTTCCCTTAGTGACGGCCACAATTATCTCTGCGGTAGCAAAGACTTTATTTCCTGAAGAAATAACAAGTAAATAGAGTTAAAGATGGACCGTCCCCTGCCCCATCCCCCTGCTCCACTGGTCTTTCCCATTTTCTACAGGGGGAACACGTGCGGCTGTTTGTAACCCAGAGCTCTGTTGCTGTGGGGATTATCGACTGCGAGGTGGACTGGAAAAAGCCCTAATCTCTTTCCTGCCAAACTTTGTGCTTATCTGCAGACCAAAAAGGCCATGTTGGGTTGTTGTTTTTTTTCTTTCAGGACTTTGGTGATTTACGAGTTCATAGAGTTGCAGCTTTTTTCTTTCTTCATTTGCCACCTCCTTTGGCATGGAGTGTGAGCCAGCTTCTCCTAAAAGGACAGTATCTCTTGTGAGGTCTGTGTAGCTTCAAGGCATCTTTGGGTCTATCAAAATGATATAGAGGTGCTTTAGATGCTTCCTAAAGCAGTACAGCTCCAGGGGCCTTCTCCTTCCAGCACACGCCTGGACAGGGTGGCCAATATGGGGAAGAGAAGGATGTTGGCTATAGAAGAAGAAAAATGAACATCTTTTCTCCTTTGGTGGCAGGAGACCAGGGACAAGGAAAACTTTGGCTTGCTTGAAATAAAATCATGGAGGTGTTTGAGTCTTAATCCCTCAACATACACAGGAATGAGAAGGCAGAGCTGGGGATGGCTCTAGTCCACCAGAAAACAGAAACACCCTTTTCCAACCTTGTCCCACTATGCCAGTATCAGCAGGATCCTCCAGCTATCCCTTCCCAGGTGGTGGGAGGTGTCTGGGGAAAGCCCATGCCACCCATGTCCTGTAGCTTCCTGGTGAAACTGCCTCCTTGCAGGTATCTCCCCACTTCCATAGTGCAGGTATCAGGGTGGAGTTTGGCTGGAGGTTAACCTATCCCTGACAGAAATTCCCCAGACACCAGAGGTACGGAAAACATGACACAAGATCACGTTCGTCCCTGTTGCTGTTCCCTCACTGCCCTGATACCTTGTAAAATGTGATCTTCTTTTTCCTGTGTCTCTCAGCTTCTGACACATGGCCTGTAAATAAAACCTTATGGACATTTTACAGACTCCTCCTTGCTCTGGTGCTTGGATGCTTAGGGACTAAAGCCTAAGAGCTCCAAATGCTGCAGATTCTCTCCCCTGTATCAAAACAGGTTTGTCCTGGCTGTTTGTTGAGCAAATGTTAAACTTTTGCTCTGCCTTAGTCTACATTTCTCTGAACGTGCATGTTTGTTTAGTTTTTCTTCACTTTCAAGTGAAGCAGTGCTTTGCCCTGGTGAGCGTGACACCACGATTAATTGTGCTAGGCAGAAATGTGAACTGAGCTGATCTTGGCTGCTGGGAAGTATCCACTGGAAGAGGCTGAACACATCTCCCTCTGGCCAGCAGACACTGTAAGATGTGCCTTAGACCTGCCTTTCATCATGAAATAAAAAGGCACTCCAAGGGAATGCGCTCTGCTCGCTGCTGTGAGGTAGCCACCTTGGCATGGGGGACAGCTTTTGAACAGTGTCAGCTGATGTCATCCTCTTGTGCAAGTGATTTATTGCTCTTGTGAGAGAATCTTCAAGGTGCTACATGCGTATACGTAGTATACATAGCGATCCCAGATTCGATTAGACGGTCTTGTCAGACAAAGCGTGCAGGAAGGGAAATGGTTGGAGAAAGGTGGACTGAATTTGTTCAAGATCATAGTTCAGAGCTGGAAAAAGAAAACAGCTGTTTGCCAATCCTCCCTGGTCATGCCCTCTGCTTTCCAAGGCATCACATCTCAGCAGTTGCTCCATACCCAGCTGTCCCTGCCTCCCCCTTATACACATCTCACAAGCACTGAATGCAGGAGAAAACCCCCTGGCGAAGGAGGAGCAGCTCAGACCTTTCAGATCCCCATGAGTGGAGAGAAAAGTCTAATGCACGGGGCAGCTTGGTTTGAACTTGCTGGTGTCTTGTCCAACTCAACTGTGCTCCTTCAAAGCACCTGATACTGCAGAGGCTTTGAGACACCTTTCATAAAGGCCCTCATGCTGCTTGACATCCCTCCATAAAGAACATTAACCTCTGAGCAAGCTTTAGGTTATTTTGTCCCCTAAATCAAAAGAGTGTAACAGAGAGCTGCTATTGTCAGAGAACACTTCTGCATCGACCCTCAGAGCACTACATGAAATTTCCCATCACAACACTGTAGGCTGAAAAGCAGTCCTCAGTGGTGTCTCAGACTTGAAAGGACAGCATTAAAAAAAGGGCAGAAGATTAAAGAAGGCATCTAGAAGCTGGTCTGTTGTGTAGGTTGATGAATTGTCCTCTACGTCCTTCATGCTGGTGACACAGTAACCCTTGACTTCACTGTTTTCCCTTATGACTCTAAATTTATATGCTTGCTGGAGGGGCAGATCTATTGCAACGTGCATAACTTAGTCAACGTGATGCAGCATCTGTGAACACAGCTAAGTCTCAAGTGAGCTTCAGAAAAGAGAAACAACAAAGAATTTTGAAATGCTGTCTGTGTCCAGAAACCCCTCAGGTATTTCCTTTGGTGTCCTTCCGCCACTGCACACGTTCTGTTTTTGTATTGCACTGGCATTTTTTTTCTCCTCAAGGAAAAATCATTATGGTCATATTATCAGACTTATTTTCTGTAGGATTAATAGCAGTGCTTCTACACAAAAGCTAATACACACCTCCTTTCTTTGCAGGAGAGCTTGTATAATATGACTGGCTATTTCCCAGCCTAAAAGGAGGCACCCATACTTCCATAATACTGAAACAAATGTGCAGTACTTATCTCGGGCTGATAAACGTCCTCCCACACAGATGATAGGTAGGTAAGGTGAGAGCCAGAGTGTCATCTCTCTCATTTGAGGGCCCAGACTGGATCAAAAGAAATGCCAATAATCAACTCTCCATCACCAAGACTTCATTCCTACCCTGGACATCTCTCCGTGTTGTGGTCTCCTCCGGTTTTAGCCTAGTTGAGCCCTGAAGATGGCAGGTAGGAGAGACTTTCACAGCTATTCTTTCACTCTGCACAAACCGTTCCTGGAGCGTTCTGATGCTAATCTGCCCATGTATCGTTTTCCCTCAGTGTGGTGCCAGGATGAGATGACGAATCTCTCTGCAATAAACTGCCAATTCTACTTTTGCATGTTTATCTAACTGTGGCAGGTGCCTGATGATTTCTTTCTTATTTGGATGGATCCACAATAAACCGCACAGCAGTTATCTTTGGGTTTGCAGCTACTGGATGCACCCCCTTCCCCCCTCCTTTTTGCCAACGAATTAAAACCACACCATCTCCTGATCCACAAATTGCCCTGTCAGATATAACGACTTTTATTCCAGCTCTTAATTTGCTTAACAGGTTAAGACCGGTGCCAGATTCACTACTGCTCTGATATTCAGCCAATTGTTCATGCTCAAGCAAAGTGGGTGTAAATTGATAATCTTCCTGATTAACTTGCTGGGACAGTGTGAAGGTCTGAGGCAGTGGGGAATCAGGCTCAAGGGCTTGATTTTCTGCACAAATTCAGCTCCTACACACTGTCAAATGATACAGCCAGGAACGTGATGGTTCATCAGGTTGGGGTCTGGCCTTTTTGGCAAATCTGCTGCTTAATGGGTTGCAGGAAGCATGGGAGGATGCTGCGCACTTTGGTAGATGAAGGTTCAGTTCATGGGAAAAAAATCCTTTCTCTCTAGAGAGGTGAAGGAGGATTTCTTCCAGAGGCTAATTGTATACACAGAGCTTAGGCATAACAGTTCATCAAATGCTTTAAATGCACCCCAGGGAGAAATCTGGGACCAGACTTTAAGGAGCGTTCATAGAAACAAGTTTACTTAATGATATTCACTGCTATTCCTTCTCTCTCCAGAGATTTTGACTGCAAAGCTGGCGTCCGCACTCAGGGCTGCCAGTCTGGACACATCAGGGTTATAGCAGTGCTACGACCACTGAAAGAAGCCGCTTGGGCTCTTTCTGGTGATCTCTGCTGCATGAAAGCAGGTCTTTTACCTCCACGTGGACGTGAGTGCACAAATCAAGGGTCCAGGGAACAGCAGAAAAGGACACTAGCCAGGGCAAATATTTAACCCATGTGTGTAATTAAGCCCCTTCAGCAAGATGTTCTCTCCCCATCCAGCGGTGACTCCATCAAACAGCAGCTGATAAATCTGCTGCAACCTCTAGGTAACAAAATCAACTTTTATTTATCTGCTGTAGGTAGTGGCTCTTGCTTTAAGAGCCAGAAGAATCTGGTTTGTGCCTGTTGGAGATGGCTTGCTCAGGAACACAGCATCACACACACCACCGCTCAGCAGTCATAACATTAATTATGTTTGTATTAGCCAGACAGTTCACCATTTGAGGTGTGGGAATACTTTTAGCACCATCCTAAAGCAATATTCATATAGCTCCAGGCATCCTTTCTGGAAGACCTCTCATGACATTTTTTATAATGGGAAATATTTGTACATCTCTTGTTGCAAATCAGCCAGCAGTCAGTATCACCAGAGCAATATTATCACCAAGGGACTTCAAACAAACTAAAGAGCCTTTTATCCTGGATTTGAGAGGTTGAAGGGCGATTTTTACCATGGGAAGGTGGAAGAGGCTGCCCTCGCGTGGTAGTTTTAACGAAACATCCCTTTCTAACATCTGGCTTTCCCAAGCCTAGGGGATTCCCAGGGAAAGATAAACTCTGGAGGGGGGGTTTCCCTGGGTCACATTTACTTTCAGACCAGAGGCACTGGGGACTGAAGAGACGAGTGAAGGGATATCCTTTTCCCAAACTTAATACAGTTGCTTTCTAGGAAAGAAACACATCTCCAAGATAGTGTTAGTCAAATAAAATAAAATAATAAAGCAAAACCAAACAAACCACAAAACCAAACATTGGAGGAGTTTCACAAAGCAAAGCAAGATCACATCTCAGCAGGTGCCTGGGATGGGGAAACTTGTTCAGGTCACCAGTACCACCTTGTGTTCCCACAGATATTGAACTTTCTGCGCAACCTCTGCCTCTGCAGAGGTTATATCCTGGTGTACCAGGTGTCCAGCCCAGCTCAGGTTTGTCAGCAGACTGTCACAGGAACTGCCAGTGATCTGGTATCATTTTATCCTCTGTCTCTGGAATGACTCTCCAGCTGTAGGACTTGCTTTCAGTTATTCAGTTATTCAGTTATTCTTTCTCCTTGCATCCCCTAAGAAATGTTAAAATGCGTTTCCATCCGTTCCAATAGCAGATGCAACATGGAGCAGGGCTGCTTGCAGGCACTGCCTTCCTCTGTCCTCTAATTCTGTCTGTCAGTGCCTGTGCTTTCTGCATTTGACCCCATCTGGGTGGGTGGTGAGGGAGGACTCCCCATGGTGCTGATGGAGTTTGCTGGTGTCAGCTTCTCCCCACTTGCTTTGCTGAAGGCAGACTGCTGTCTTGAAAATAGACATGGGAAAAAAACCCAAAACCCTCCAAAAATGCTCCCATAGACCCCTGGTTTGGAGAAAGCTGAGTTGTGATTCCTCCTCTGCAGAAGCGCAGGCCAGAGACAGAGATGAGGCTTGGAATGGTCCCAAGTGGACCATCCAGGTGGCTGCAGCGTTGTCTCCCAGGCATCTTTAGCTGTCTGCATGTCTGATATTACCTCCTGTGAGCATGACTAAGCAGTTTGGACAGCAGAGAAGTCAGGACAGTTTGCCTCTCCGCACCCACAGTGACCATTTCCCCACCCAGTTCCAGTGATAAACATCTCTCTCCCCACCATGAAGATGTTCACAGCATCCCCAAGCAGTGCTTTGACAGCTTGCTTATCAAGGTGGAGCAGCTTTTTTTCCCCTCCTTAGCCACTCCTTCCTGCCACACTTTCCCCAGGGACATCTACTTTAAATTTTCTCCCTTCACCTCCAGCTGTGAGATCTCCAGAGCAGCAGTTAATTGCCACAGACGCTGTTGTCAGAGGAACTGTCGGCACCAGGGACGTGGTTGCAGGCAAAGTGATGACAGCCATTCCTGCCTGTAACCCATAGCTCCTTGCATACTGATACATCGTCCTCTCCACGATTGAGAAGCTGTAAGGAGGCATCTCAGCTACTTCTTACACAGCAATGCACCTGCTTTCCTTTGCAAAGATGTCTGGCGGGGACAGGGGTAGACAGGACGAACAAACAGCACAGGTAAAGGCATGGACCCCCTCAGACTTAGTGGCACTGACTAGTCTGCTGTTACGAGCTTAATAGCAGGACTCTTCTGTGGCTGAACTAGCTGAGGTGTGTGCAGGAGGAAAAAGCATCAGTTCTCCTCTGTAGAAAAGGGGAATCAGCTTGGGCATGAGCCTGTATCCACTGCACATCTGAGGAATGTGAAGATGTGAGAGTCCTTAGACAGACATTCAGGAATGGATTCTTTTGTTCTTCCTGAGACACCTCCTCTGGGACACGAAGAGCTGTGCCCTACAGCCATCCCTCTTGGACTACAAAGAGAGTCTGAAGTGCAACACAGTTGCCCATACATTCATGCTTTTGAGATGCCATACAGCGTGGTTTTTTTAAAACTCCAGCTTACATTTCAGAAGTGTGCAAGTCTCCTGTAGGTCCTCTGTTATACCCACGAGACCCAAGGAAATGTTTTGGATATGCTAGGACATCTCAAAGGGTACCAGAGAGTCAGTTCAGTTGCCGGAACAATGTTTAGAGCCTGTGGTTGAGATTCAGCTCACAGATGAAGATGCTTATGGTGTCTCCATGCTCACCATCAGGGTGTCTCCATGTAATCTGAGTATGATCTCCCATTACTGCCAGGGGAGGTCCAGTCAATGCAGGTTTTGGGAATGGGGAGGACTGAGCTCACCATTAACACCTACATTTGATCAGCTGTCTCCTGACCCTGCTGAGTCAGTGATTTTCAGAGGCTGTAATGGGAGCTCAGTTGCCAACTCATGTGGAGATGCCTCTAAGTAGACACACACTTTTCTTATATGTCTCTGTGAGCTTAACCCTCCGTCCGTTAAAGTCTGGTGGGACAAAGGCCACCCATGACTGTTTGGGTGGATTCAAGAAATTTGGCAGCATATTTGAAGAGCCTGAACTCATAGCAGGACCTGAAACAGCTTCAGGTTATGTGTGGGACAGACACACCTGTACAGACAGATGCTGTGTCTGTCTGTGAGGTCCTAGTCCCCCCTATAGACAAGAGTCACCTTGCCCTTGCCAGGTCCTTTCTGCAGGACTACAGACTGCTTTTCCCACCATGATGGATCAATAGGGAGACTCCATGTCCCTGATAGCGAGCAGCATGTCCACGCTACGATCCCTCTTGCGAGGAGCGTGCAGCTGAGTTTCTTGCAGAGCTGACTGCGTGGGGCTTTCTGTCCTTTGGCTTTGGGAGATGCCATCACACGGCCTGAGCCCTGGAGATAGGTCCTGTAAACAGTTTGAAGAAATAGTGAACGAATCCATCTCCTATTTCCTGCACGGATGTCACCTGAATTCACTGGGCCGTGCTAGCAAGAGGGCAGTCAGCAGGTTGAGGAAAGTGATTCTTCACTTCTCGTTAGCATTTGTGAAACTGCATCTGGACATCATGTCCGGTTTGGGCTCCTCAGTGCAAGAAAAGCAGTGATGACCTGGACTAAGTAAGTAAGTACAGCACAACCCACCAAGATATTCAGGGACATGGAGCACAGGACATGTGAGGAGAGGCTGAAAGCCGGGTCTGCTAATCCTGTGGAGGAGAAAGTGCAGGGGAGACCTTATTGCCATCTACAGATACCTAACGGCAGCCTGTGGAGAAGATGAAGGAGGATTTTCCTTCAAGATGCACAGCAATAGGACAAGAGGGAATGAAGACAAGTTGGAACACAGGAAATTCTGATGAGATATTAGGAAAAATAAATTCAAAATGAAGGTGCTCAAACCCTGGCTTGGGGCCCCAGGTTGCTTATGGAATCTCCGTTCTTGAAAATATTAAAAATTTGACTACATGGGGCTCTCAGCAAGCTAGCGGTACCTTTAAAGCTGTCCCTGCTTTGAGCTAGAGGCCTTGAAAGATTCCTTCCAACCTATATCGTTCTAGGAATACATTATATTATGCGTGTCCCAAATTCTAGGAGCCGATACCAAGCAGGAGCTTCGTCAAAACTGGGCTGCGGTGCGACTGTTTTCTCAGCCAGTATGACCAGAGGCAGGCAGAGGAATGCCCACAACAATACACCCAAAGGTCTGATGGGAACCGGTCATGACCCAGAACACCAGGAGCAGCAGCCAGAGGCTGTAACTTTGAGCAAGCATTTCTAATTTCATCTGCCTATCCCAAAGGTCTTTCCTGCAACCCCTCCCAGGCAGACACGGAGACTTGTGCTGTGCTTCTCCAGCTAACGAGCAGCAACATGAAGGGGTCTGGTCTCCACTGGTTACCCAGGTATGCTGATAAAAGAACCATAATAACGTCTTCATTTTACAGCTGAGGGAAACTGAGGCATGGGGGAAAGGTTACCCCAAGAGCTGGGAGGAAAACAAAGGAACACTGAGCTGTTTGAAGATGTTGTAATTACTGATATTGATTTTTTACTTTGTTGAGTTTATTGGGTTCCTTTCACTAAACAACCCATGCAAAGCTTTATTGGGAAAACCTAATTTAGCAAGTTTTCTAAACAACCCAGCATGGCAGAACCCACATGAAAGACACCTCCATTTTCCTGGGGAACTGGTCCAAAAAGCCTATCTTTAAGAGACTTTTTAATCACTAAACTAATTTAGATGTGGACTCAACCAGCCTGGGGGAGGTGGGGGGAATGTCCTCTCAGTCCCATGTTATCACATTGACATGAAATAAGAGCATTGCTGTAACTGTATTCATGCCTGAGTAATATTGCAATGCCAGAGTAACTCACCTCATTAAATTTCATGTTTTATGGAAGGACTTCTGGAGCATCTCTCATGTGAGGAAAGGCTGAGAGATCTGGGGCTGTTTAGCCTGGAGAAGAGAAGACTGAGAGAGGATCTGATCAATACCTACAAATATCTAAAGGGTGGGTGTCAAGAGGATGGGGCCAGACTCTTTTCAGTGGTGCCCAGTGACAGGACAAGGGGCAACAGGCACAAACTGGAACACAGGAAGTTCCATCTCAATATGAGGAAAAACTTCTTCCCTCTGAGGGTGACCGAGCACTGGGACAGGCTGCCCAGAGAGGTTGTGGAGTCTCCTTCTCTGGAGAGATTCAAAACCCGCCTGGACACGATCCTGTGCGACCTGCTCTGGGTGATCCTGCTTTAACAGGGGGGTTGGACTAGATGATCTCCAGAGGCCCTACCAGTCTGTGATTCTGTGATTCTGTGATTCTATAACTTTTCCCCTTCCACTCGTCTGTGAGTTGTTTCCCACAAGGTTTAGTGCCCCATGTTGTAGGAGCCCAGACTACACACCACCCTTGTCAAGGGTAAATCACTCTTTCCCTCTGTTTACAATCAAAGTTTTACAGATCAGACCTCTGTCTTGTAAGTTCTTTCCACATTTCCAATGCTTTCCCTGCTAACCGTAAAACCGTAATTAAGAGTTAACACAGGTCATCACAGAGAGCCCCTCGCTGAGCCCCAGCTCAGCCTTTCTCCAGTCCCATGGTCAGAGCTTTGTCTCTATTAATCAAGGTCGGAGAGAAGGACTGCATCAAACGCTCCTTGAGTGTTGCTGAGGTGAAGGCTCCTCTTCCATTCAAACCGAGCTGACTTTGAGCCTTAGTATGGTTTTGCAAACTGGGCGCTTTGCATTGCGGTGTGCAGCCAGCTGAGGGCAGGAGAAGCCCATGTATTAGGCAAATGTGTGTTCATGGATTTGTGACTGTGAAGGAGGAGGGGGAGATGGGGGAGGAAAGCAAGCAGCACTGCCTTGAGCATGTCTCCTGCAGCAATTCCTCCTATTTTAAAGCTCCACGACTGAGACTGGTCCCAAAAGAGTGCCTCGGGAGAGGCTGAGGTGGGAGGTGGTGGTGTTGAACACCCCAAGGTTGGAATGATAGAAGAGAAAGGGTGGTGGGATTTTGCATTATACCAATCCGAAGCATGAAGAGGAGTCCCCATGAGCCTCAAGAGTCACACTCCAGAGACTCCGGACTGGAATAACTCTGCTCGTGGACTCAGGCTGGTGGTGGGACCACCGCACCCCAGCAACTGGTGGATAATGAGCTCCCTTCAGGCAGGCAGATGGGAGATGATGTCCTTGCATTTCCTATTTCTGATGGAAGGATTCTGTCCAGGCAATGGGGAAGATTTTTCTGACGAGCAACAGCTGTCATTAAGCTGCTTCTGCTGACAGTGTCCATGATCACTCACCATGTATTTCAGAATTTTTCATCTGACTCCTTTAATCTGACTCCCAGGTTCTGCTGGGTAGCCCAAATCCCCTTTGCAGCAGGGCTGAGTCCAGCGGGGCTGTTGAACTCTACAGTACCAGTTTGCTCCAGGACCCAGCTACAAATCCAGCCCTGCTTTGATGCTTAATAGGTCTCCTGGTGAGCTTGTCCGCCCCAGCCTGAGATCTTCTCTCACAGTCTTTCCTGCCCTCCAGAGCTCTTCATGACTTTTCATCATTTGAAGATTTGAAGATACATACCTACCACCACTGTACCATGGCCACCCTCGAGTCATGTGTTATCACAACCATAGATCCTTCAATGTCTCCTCAGTCAGCCCAGGACATAGTCTTCATAGGGTGACAAGGAACAGTGTCATAGTGAGACATCTTTTTCCAATGATGTCTTCAGATCCTCACACTCTGGTGAGTGTGTAGTGCTAGATGGAAAAACCCCAAACATTAGAGGAAAGAGGTAATGCTGCAGAGAGCGGGTCAACCTGAGTGCATCTCAGGCAGGCTGCTCACACACTAGTGATAACTGGTCCTACCCAGATCATTCCAGCTTTGCACACTTCTGAACTAACCTCTGATGCATCTGTTGACAGTGTGCATGTGTAAACCCTTTCCTTTAGTACCTGTGATACTTCATCATCCAGTCAATCCTATCTGTTAGATAGACTCCTATTTTCACTATAATCTTCCTTTTGCTCACTTCGCCATATTATTTACTATTATTGTACCTTCTGTGGAAGTTAGGCAGGGGGCTTCATGGATCTCATTTTCTGTTTAACGTGTCCCTAAGCACAGACATGGTGTTCTCAGAGATACAGCTACCGTGCTTTCCCTCGGGAGTACTTAATATTGCTTCATTCCAGGTGGTTTTCTTGCTGTAAAATAAGTATTACTGCTTGTGTAAAAAAATCAAAGTACCTTAGGGTGCCTGAAAAGTCTTTTCTCTCTCCAGAGAGGATTCATACAGCTTTTGAAAACATTTTGCTTGCCTCTTTGGGCTGGATTAATGGACACAGCTAATTCATAAACTGTACAGAAACAAATCAGAGAAGAGGTGGGACTTCCATATTCCTTTCCCTTCCCAACATGATATACAGGAAAGGTGCTTAAAATTTGCTCTTGTGCCCTTTATTTTAAGCCTGATGGTTAAAGGGTTTTGGTTTTTTAGAGTATCTTTCTCTTAGACTAATTTTGGCCTTCAAAATTGGTTTGCCAAGTCTCATTTTCCCTGAGTTTTGTTGGAGTATGTTTGCAGGAGTCTCGTAGCTACTTTCTGTGAGTATTTTCACCTTAGCAGGAAGGAATAGCATTTTGAATCTCTGACCAAAAACGTTCTTTCTCCCAAATCTTATGCTGGGACTTGTGTTAATTCAGTAATCAACTCAAATGAAAGGGATTTAAAGAGTTTGACCCCAAAGCCCCTTTTGCAACATTTGTTTACCCTTCACCTTATGTATTCTTGCAAAAGCATCAACTTTTGCAAATATCTTATTCTGAGTGCTTCAGCCAGCATTCATCTTCTCTAATTTTACTAACCTAAAAGTTAAGCAGCTACATTTTAACTGACTACAAAATTTGCTTCAGAGGAGTGAACTGAATTTTTTTGTAGATTGGTACACATTAGCCCTCCTATTACATAGAAGGGTCGAAGTGATGTTTGTTATTGGCTAGAAAAAACAATTGTGATATCTTTATGTTAGAACACTTGATTAGGTATGAAGAATTGGTTTCGGGTTTGAATCAAATACAAAGGCAAACTGCAATACTAATATAACCATAGCAACGCAATAATATGTGCTTGAAATGATCTGTGTGGTCAAAAAGAGCAGAATATCTGAATGTCTTGGCCAGCAGAGCTAAGAAATGACTATGAAAAAAATAAGATATGAAGAAGCATGTTTAAAAAGAGGTGGCTGTTGGGAGCTTTCTGGGACAATGTTTCTGGATGCCCTGAGGATAAAACCTCAATGGGGAAAACTCCATATATTCTAATGTTGACTTCAACAGAGGCAATCCCATAGTTTTCTGTGATAGATTGTAGCGTGACTGGCCCAAATTACAGCTAGAACAAGATGTGCTGATCAGATCCTTTTAAAGATTCCCTGTGCCAGATGGACAACATCCCACCCAACAGCCAAGCTGGTAAACACTGGAGTAGTTCTAAGCTTTCCTCAGCAGTCAGGCTGGGAAATGTCCCCACGTTCTGCAACGGAGGTTTTTTTCCCAAAATCTCTTTGTTTTTGCCTGCAGCAAGACCCAGTATTTCAGGGTATGTCCCACCAGGCTGCTGGCAGCCCTGGGAGGTCACAGGGCTCTGCCCAAATGATCTCAGTCCCCTCCCATCTTACAATGCCCAACTGACAAATGTGGTGCTAGAACTTCCCATGTAAAGCGTCCCTGCAAAACCCAAATGGTGGCTGCCTCCTGGCGACCCAGCAGATCAACACAGCCAAGTGTCCAGAGCCATCTCCTTGAAACCTCTCTGCCAGCCAGCATCCAGGGCTGTCTGTCCTCAGGAACGGCACGTGTAGATGCAACATGTTACAGCGGGTAGCACTCATGACACCGACCCAAATACCTATGAAGAGCAGCCAAACCATGGCTCCAGAGCTGCTCGCCGCCATTTCAAGCGTGGTTTGCACCAAGCCTGCATCCCAGGTGGTGTACAGGCAGGGAGAAGGACATCTGTATAATCTGAATATTCTTGATTAGTTAAATCACGTCTAGCAAATAATTTGCCTTCTGTGTCAGTACAACACAGCTAACTCTCCCCTCCTTGCCCCAGGGAGTCAGCCAGCTGCATCTCTTAGGGATACAAGACTGGTCTCCAGTGTTGGAAATCCTACGCTTCAATAAAGAGTTCAGTCTAATCACTGTAGAATGAGTTAAAAAGCAACGACATTCCTCTCTGCAAGTCCCTTGGAGGAGGCAGGGAAGTGATTTCTTAGAGCAAAGAGCTCGGTCATTCAGCAAGCAAAAGTGTAATAAGATCCATGCAGCTGGCATACACAGCGAAAGGAGAAACACATGTAAATGTTTAAAACTGGGGCAATTACTCTTTCAAACCATTTACCAATGGAGGGCAGAGGAGAAAGGAAAGAATAGGGACCAGCTGGATTCCCCTCTCAGGAAAGAAAGCCTGGATATCTTTCTTACACAGATCCTCTTGTCCCAACCCAGGCTTTGGGCTTAACACGAGGATGCTCAAGGCAAAACCATTGGGGTGTGCAATGTAGGAGGTCAGAGAGCATGGTCTGAATGGGGTTTGAGGGCTGAGCCTGCAAGCAAAGGGCAAACTGCTCAGATTAGAAACAAAGGAGGAATTTTTTTTTTCTTTTTTGGATTCACTTTAAAATAGTGAATTAAAAAGAAAAAATAGAAGAACAAAAGAGTGAAGAAAGAATGCCTGAAATACAACATACAAGTCTGCCTCTGTTTAGGGCCTGGCTGGAGATGAAACCCAAATGTTTCTGAATTAGAATAAAAACAACAAACTGAAGGACATTGTGTTTTGATGGGTTTCATTTTATCCTTTGATAATTTTTCATTTGTATCCCACTACGACACTTCATTCGGGTCTCTGCCTGACTGCACATTTTATTCTGGAGCTTGATTTCACGCTATTACTGCATACATCAGTGGCTCCCGAGATTCAGTAACTTGGTCCTGCTCCTTAGCAAATAGACATGTCTGTGCTGCGCTTTGCTGTAGATACTTTTACAAGCCATTTCCCCATTGTGCAGGCTCATAAGTATTCCTCCGGCATGGCCTTTTCTTCTATAGGAAAAAACAACAGCAGTGAAACTGAGAGTCAGTAACAACTAACCAATTTGTCAGTGGTATCTTTGGACAATTAAAAAGCTCTGCATCTCTCTCTGTTATTTCTCTCCTCAAGAAGAATATAGAAAACCAAAGATGAGAGGAAATGTACCTGCTGCTTGTCTAAATTAAAATCCAGGAGCAGAGAAAAACAATGCAGAAGAATTGGGGCTTTTAACATCAGGGCTTATTAAAAAATAAACATCTGATATTGATGTCAGCTGGGAACAACAGGGGTATAGAGGGTCTTGGCTTTGAGCAAAGAGAATGGTTTTGGTGATCTTGCCAAGTCCCTTTAAGGTCTGTTGTTTGCTGATCCTATTTGTTGCTGAGATTTGGATAGAGGGTGAAGCTGTCTCAGACGATGAGTTAAGTGCTCTGCGTCTCATTAACCCACTAGAAAAGAGAAGATGTTCCTTCTTTGTGACACAAGGAGTTAGTCAGGTTTCAGAAACCTATGCCCTCTTTCCAAGAGGAGATGCTGAAAAGAGTGTGTTTGATGCACTGCACCGGTTGTACAGTGGGTATACGCAAGAAGAGGCAAAGATTCACAGGAGATGCCTTCTGTTCTCACAGCTCTCCCTTTCTACAGGGCCCCAGGAGCTCTCTTACATTATTATCAGGATCCCATTGAGAGGAAACTGTTTCTTCAAGTTCTCTGGCCTGTTGTACGGTATGGAGAACTTCTGAGGTTCCTTCTGAACTTCTGATCCAACAGCAACCTACATGGCCCAGCCCAAGAGTTATACTGTCCTCAGGCTCAGCATACTGCCTCAGCTCTGGAAACACCACTTCTGAGGGATGTAGAGGGTTGCAAAACATCTTCTTGGGGAGATTTATCTACACAGCGGGGCATCTGCTGTGTTACGGCATTCATAGCCAAGATGGGGAGAAAATGTTAGTGGGAGAGGAGCAAAGCCGATAAATAACACATGGGAAAGAACTGTCCCTCCCCGCTAATGCAAATGTTCCCTTCAGCATGTCCCATAGCATTTGGCCTCCCCGAAGTTGAAAATATCTCCAGGAACAGCTGCTTCCAGCATTTCCCTTTGAAAACAGTCATGTATCCAAGAGACTGTTTAGGGAGCTTTTCCCAGCCGCCTAATATTTTTACTCCACACTGTTGCCCATTAACCTGTTAACCCCTTTCATGTTTTCCCAAGTAGTCCCTATTCCTCCTTCCAGCTCACACCCATCTCATGCTCAGCTGCCCTCATGATGTTCCCTTGGTCATCACCATTTGGCCAAAACACATCGCTTGGTTCTGCAGGGATGGAAACCTGGCTTGAACTCAGGATTTGTAGCTTCAAATTCTCTCTCTTTTCTACTAAAATTGATCCCAACCAAGTTTTTACTTGAGCTGCTAGTTCTCAAAGCATTTTCCTCCTTTAGATACCATGATTGTGCTCTTTCAGAAAAGAGACCTTCCTACAAATAGTCCAACCATCCCAGATATGAGCAGCGTGATCGCAGTCACAAATGGCTAATGCCAAAAAGCGAAATTTCTTTTGGCTGAAATTATAAAGGATGGTGGTTGTGGGTCAGGGAGTGGTGTGTTATGATCTTGTAGTTCAGTCGATGCTATTCATTGTAGCTGGGATTTACAGACTGCTGATGGGTGTAGCATGGGTACTTGGTGTTTTGCTCTCCCCAGAAAGAGAATCTGTGCCCCAAAGAAATGACCATCTAAATAGAGCAGCCAATCAGAAAAAAGGAGAATCATTTACCCATTTTGTAAAAATTAATCCCCTGAGGTTCTGTAAATAACAGAAGCAAAATACGCTGTGAACCTGTAGCCAAGTGGGATCTGAACCCAGGTCCCAGCCCAATGCTGCAATCACAAAGCTTTCCTTCCTCTGTTCACAGTGCATTAGGAAAAGTTCTTCATGACCTAGAATGATCTTTAAATGACTCACATTTCAATCTTTCAGCGTCCTCTTTGAAGGGAGGAGGGATGGGGAGAAAGGCAGAGCTTTGGTTATTGTTGTTTTCCATCTTTTTAATTTGCAGCTACATTGCTTGTTAGTCTAAAAGTGAATTGAGACAAGGCTGAAGTGACCATCTCAGCAATAAAAGCTCTCTGCCGAGACAGACCAAACATTCTATGAAAGTGCAAGCAAGAGTGAAAAATTGGCTGCTTGAGCTAAACAACTGCTCAGGTTGACTTTCAAAGACAGTCAAGTCTCATGCCCTGAATGGGACACACACGCACACAACCATGTCCCCTACATCCCCCTTCCCACCTACATTTAAAGTCTCTTTTCTGCTCTGGGACCCCACGTCGGACACAGCTGGGGGACCAGATCCAAGTTGTACTAGCAGCAATATTTTGCCAGGTGTTTTGGCTAGGGTGGGAGAAAGATGCTGGGCTGCTGTGATCAAAGAAGCCCTAATGCTTCCAGGCAGGCATTTTCCTTGTCACAGGGCCTGATGGAGCTGATCCTGGATTCCCTTGGCCGGTAACTCCTTCGTGAGAGTGGACCTGCAGTCTCACGTGTGGGAGGGAAGGAACCAAGGGAAGCACAGTGATTTTGATGAGAGCAGCCACTCTGCAGGATTTGTGGCTAAAGGAGAGGAAGCGCTCAGCATCCTCTCCTCCATAACCCAAGAAACTATTAGTGGTTAATAACTAACCTAATGTTGACATTTCCAGCCTTTCAACATAACCACAAGAGCCAAAAACTTGAAAAGAAATACAGAAAATCTGGAAGTCTGAAAATATTCACATGACTCCAGAAGCAGAGACTTTCAGAAAGCCACAAGAGTCATCAGCCATCAGAGCTGGTAGCATTGCTTTTAAGCTCAAGTGTCTCAAGAAAGGTGACCCTAGAGATGATGCTCTGGTAGGATCTAGAGTGGTGTTTTACTTGGAGCTCTCCATAGGAGAATGGTGAATATTTGAGTGAGAGGGTGAAAGAAAGACCCCATGAAACCTTTCACAGCTCAACCAGAAATGCTCAGTTCCCTGCAGGGCCACGGCATGGTACCAGACCCACTTCTGTGCTGGTGTGAGGATCTGCTCTGTGGTTAGAGGCTTTTCTTCAACAGCTATCTCCTGAACATAGGTTGCATGCCATTAATGTATTTGAGCTTTTCCAGACTTATCTGTATTGAACATCCCAAGGCTCCCTCACTAAAACCCTTCTGTCTAATGAAGTAATTGGATTAATAGGCAAACAGCAAATCAGTATGTTTAATTGATGTTCCCAGGTAAATCAGCACAGGTAGTGCTTATGTTTAAGAGCTGTTTCTGAAAGAAGAGCAGAACTGAATTAAATCCTTTTTGCAGCTTTCATACAATGTCTGAGACTGATGTGAAAGGTTATGATTTTCTCCCCATTTGCCTTTTGCATTAGAAATAATTTTGATCTCTCCCGTCCTGTTTGTATGTGTCTCATACTCCTGGAAGATACCACGGATGACTGGAAAACTGATGGGGCTGCAATATTGAACATTGAGAAGTGTGAAGGGACTAATATTAAGAGATGGAGAATTTTTTCTTAGCCCTGGTTTAATTTGCACTCTTCATTTACCTGCATGTAACTGAAATGCCTGTTGAATGGTTGGGAGGAGAAGCATTTTCGCTACAAACCTAGCACACTGGCTCTTTGAGTTAAGGGCTACACAGGCATCCAGAGCTTCTGCCTTTGGCCTTCCAGAGGAACATTACCCCAGGGAGGGAAGAGCTTCATGCCACCCTGCTCTTCCTCAGAATTAAAAAAGTAAGGAAAAAAAAAAATCACAGATATGAAAATAATGCTGTTAAAAGGAGAAAAAAATAGTCCAGGCTTTTCTGGTTTCCTTTCCAGCTCACTGTTACAGATATGGCACTGCCGTGCCTGGTCAAAAGGTCTTTTAAATCAAGGGATTTCATGACATATTGCTCTTTCAGAGACTCTGGATTCCACCACAGTAGCTGGACCATTGTGCTCCACCACAGACGCTGTTCTCAGAAGGAGGGATAATGATGAACAGGAGAGGACAGTGGAGAAGAGAACTAAATGTGTGTGAGTGGCCTGGAGGAACTGGTTTATGAGCTGAGATAAGCAGGGCAGAGCAAGGACAGAAGAAGATCTGAGAAGGCTCTTCCTGACAGAGATTTCCCCCTCCCCAAGGACAGGGCAAGACTGTCTGGAGAAACAGTGGAATAGCAGAGGAGCATCTACCTAGATGTTTCTGCTGAACAGTGGGACAGCCTCCATTGCTTCTTGGGACATTTTAAACAAGTCAGGGTGGCTCAGAGCCTGCATTAGGGAGGACACAGTCAAAACCGATTGGCAGATCTTTCTCTCTGCGCTCTTTTGGATTTAAAGCAGGGTTCTTCTTGCAGGCCCTCACCTATTTCTGCACGACTCCATGAATGAGTTGAAGTGCTGACCTCATCCCTGCTTGGGGGAATCATTTGGCACCTTTGCAGAGGTGTCTTCTTGTCTCTGTTCCCTGCATACAGTCTCTGGCTCTGAACTCACGATGGCAGCAACGTGCTGCAGCAGAGCACAGCAAAGCACAAGGTGGTGGCTTCCCCCAACGAGAAATTCAGCCTCTTCCTGAAAGATCCTGACCCTTTCCTGGGGCAAATTGACTGGCAACACTCAGGAGGCAACTGAACCTGTCCCAGGGACTGCACTACAGAGCTGGGGTGAGGAGAAAACCAGCACTGGACAAAAGATGGGACCTTGCTTCCTTGCTTCAAGCAAAGGCTCCATCAAATGGAGCTTTTTGTAACGGACTTCCCCCCTTTTTCAGGATGTACCCAAGGGGTTCCTGTCACTTGGTCCCCGCTTTTTGCCAGCTGCTAAGCGTAAGGCAGTGGGGGGCTTTGTGTGGAGCAGACCATAGAGAAATGTCACATTTCAGAGCTCCACAACTGAAGAAGGTGGACGTCTGGGACCAAGACCCTGCTCCACTTGCACCTTTGCTTTGGCAAGGAGAAAGGTGAGTGCTTGCTCGCAGCAGGAGAGGGCAGCAACACCTTCTATCTTTGGTCTTTGATATGTACTTGCAGTTGAACACCAGTCCCTGAAGGTTTATGCTTTCTGCAGCGTCCATGGGTAGCAGCTCTTTTGGGTAGCAGTGTTGGGCCAGACCCCATGGAGCATCTTCTTCCACCGTCCTACTGCACACTCCTGCTGGCTAGCACAGTGATGGGACGCGATGTCAGCCTGCCTTGGGAGGAGGATGAGGATGCTGGTAATACAAGAGGTTTGGTTTCTGGCCCTGCCTTTACCATTAGCTTTTTACCTGGCCATGCACATGCTGTAAAACTTTTCCCAGTATTATCCGTGAAGGCTGTGAGCTCCCCTGGAGAGCTGGGGCTGGAGTTTGGGAAGGGTTTGGGCAGCATTTTGCACAAGGCAGAAGGGGCTGTTTGGGGACTCCTGGCAGCACTGGAACAGAACTACATTAAATCAATAAAATATGTCTATAGATTTACTTGCCTCTGATCTGGTGTGGATGTTTGCCTGGCCCTGTGCTAAACCAGTTGAATACGTTAACCTGGCAGAGAGCCAGTTTTCTTTTCTGTTGGGTTTATTTTATTCCTCTTTTGAAAGCTAAACTGGGACACCGAGGTTTTGTGCAAGAGCCAGACTGACACAAGGACGTGGGATGAGTGAGGAAGGAGGAAGGTCGATACCTTTTTAGACCAGTTCTGCTGGTTTTGTGAAACAGTTTTCACAGGTCCAGGATGCTGCTGCCTGGTCAGCTCCAAAGGTTTGCTTGGCCCTGGATGCTCAAGTGGAAAGACAACCCCACAACTACATCACACATGAGCTGACCTGGTTAGTGGAAATCCATCCCTTCCCCTCCAGATAACAGTATCATAAGCCATCAGTGATCTCCCATGCATCAGACCTCTCTCCCAAAAGACATGCAGAGGTTTCCCGATTCCTCCTTGTGAAGGAGCCTTAAATCACAGCCAGCAGTTGTCACAAACTGCCCATTGATTTCTTGCAGCTTGTGAATGTGGCAAGTGGCACAGAGTTGATACCGCAGATCCATAATTAATGCTTTGTGATCCCGGATCTGAAGGCCTTTTCACAGGCAGAGGGACTGCTAAACTGCCCCTGAAGATGAGGGATAGAGTTGTGGAAGGGATTAACAGCCAAGCTAGTAATGAGCTCAGAAAAACACAAGCACAGAAGATGAAAAAAAATAATCCAAGCTGGGAGTGAAAAACATTCATGTATGAAGTGCTTTTTTTTCCTCCAGAAGATGGGTGCTTCTGAAGCCACCTAAAGTACTGACTTTCTTGTTGCTTGCTTGCCCGTGAAAGTCTGAGTCAAAGAGACAGTTTGGAGCCTAGACTTCCCAAGATGTGGTTCAGCCAGATCAAGCTGGAGGAAAGTTTGGGGGCTTGGTACTCTCTATCCGGATGGCAGAGCAGTGACACTGGTCTCCAGACTGGTGGATCTATCATTGGGATTCTCTTGCTAAGAAGGTCCCAGTGATTTTTCTTGTGTGCATTGACAGATGTGTGGATCGTTTTGGCTGGACAGCGAAGAGTGGAAAAAAAAAAAAAAAAAAAAGAGCAAAAGCAACTAGTGCAAGGAGCTGCATGAGGACCAAGCACTTGGAGTTGCATGAAGGGCCCCAGCCCCTTCCTGGAACATTTTAGGTGACCTCTCCTTACCAAGAAGAATGGAGCTTGGTAGTGTGAGGGCTCTGCAGACCTGGTGATGGATATTCACTAAGCAGAATATAAAAATATATATGATTATATATAGGAAACAGTGCTGATATTCCCATATGCACTAGGTTAAAAAGCCCCAGTGAGAGCCAGGGGAGAGGTTTTGAGGACAGATGCAGGCTGTCTCCCGCTTAGGGATATTGACTGTCTACACATCTTGAAAAAGAGGGATTTAAATCAGCTGGAACCTATAGGTAGATAAAGAGCCCACTTCAACAGGAAAAAGAAGCCATTATCCATAGCAGAGTTAGCTTATGAGAACGAAAAAGGAGCATTTGGAGAAAATATCTGCCCATTAAATACTAAGTTAAGAGCTTGGCTTAGGTTCAGAAGGGAAAAAAAGGCTTTTGATTAACCAATAAAGCCAATGGTGATGTTGAGATTATTCAGGGCTTATTACTTTTATGAAAAGAAAAAAAAGGAAAGGAAAAAATTGAAAACAAACAAAAAAAAGAAGAAAGAAAAGAAAAGACAGTCTGTTTTACATTTGTTGGGACTGCAGTAGATTGCTCTTGCCAGGGCAATAAACAGTAGCTTGGATGCTTCATGCAAGGCTGGTTATGAAGATGAAAATATATATTTCTTTGGGTTTTAAAATGGTTAGAGGCAATTTAGATGACAGCACAACCTTCTGATGCCTTCATGGAGGGAAGATTGGCTACAACAAGCTTGTCTGTGGCTACTTAATCTCAATGCAATTCTTCTACTCAGTGGAGCAATGGGAGGCCTTTAGCTTAGTTATGACATTCAAATAGACCCATTAGAAGGAATTGAGAGGTGGGTGATCCCAAGGATCCCTCTCCATGAGGAAAGGTGGAAGAAGTAGGAGTGTTTTATCCATTCAGCAGGAAACTGAAGGGGGCATGACACCACCTGTCAGTCTGTACAAGGCTAGAACAGAGGGGAAAGGAATACATTTTTCTCCATGGGGTAAGACATAAAGCTCTACATTAAAATCAAGGGAAGTTAAATTTAAGAGCTGGGAGACATTTCCCAATGTGACACTGGGCAAGATGGTCTGGGAGGGACTTGAAGGAATCTCACAGCAGATTAGGTGCACATCAATCTGCAACTGCCCAGGCAGGGATGAGGCTGTGCACTGCATGGTAACACATTTCAAGGTTCCTCGAACACTTAATTATCATAATCAAAGCTGTAGGTGGCAGAAAATTTGGGGAACATACCTTTGAACGGACAAATGAATAGGATACAATACTGCAGTGTATCCTGCTCACACCCTTCTTGCATCTAGTCCCTAAAGCAAAGTCATTGCTTCTTGGAAAGTGGACATAGACAAATGCAATTGAGAAATAAAGGGAAATAATTTTTATTAAAGACTCATTTTGAGACTAACTATTGGAATAACCTGCAAAAGGAGTCACTGGATTCCTCACCCCAAAGGGACAGTGGATTGTCCTCTAGTCAAAAATGGATGTAGAAGGAAGTTCTGGAGAGATCAACATAGCTGATGCAAGTAGCAGTGACTGTAATGTCCTGCTGTGGGTCATGTAGGAGCTCAGATTAGATTTATCTAAAAGGTCCTTTCTAGCCTTGAATTATTCCCCTGTTCCACTGAGTCCATCATCTCTTGTGTCTGAGTCTGCCTCAGCCAGGGGCTGTCTTCATTTTGAAGACATCCATCACACAGAACTGGACTCTGGCCATGTCCCCTTTGCCGACAGGACTTGGCTTTCTTTGGCAGACACCCATAATAATCAGAGTCTGTTACGAAGAAGGATTCCCTTGTCTAGTCCTTTGGCTGAAAACTGATGGGATTTCAGCTCTGAGTTCCCTCATTTCAGCATTTTCTTTGTCTGAGGGTGGAAATTCATTAGGTTTCTTCTGAGTTGACTTTCTGTGAGCATCCTCTGAGGATGGGCCTTAATGAAAGCTTTAGGAACCAGGGCAGATTAAATGAGAAACAAGCACAGCAGAAATCCAGTTTGCCTTTGCTGAATAACAGGTAAGAAAGAGGGAAGAGAATGGCCCCATTTTATCTAATTTTCTCCTGACAACCTGTTATCACAATTCCCTACCAGAGGCTCCTGGCTGTTTCTCCCAGAGATCCACAATACATGTGCCCTTAGGTGTTTTGGAGGTTCATGTTGTGCCTGAAAGCAGACACCTCATTGCCATAGGACAACTCGGACAGGACACCATCGAAGAGTGGTTGTCCATTGCTCAGCTCAGTCGTCCTGGCTCCTCATGTCCTAGCCTTCATCATTCAAGAACCTCCATTTACTAGTGAATGACCGGCGGGGTGTGGGACTGATCCGTAACCCTGCAGGACAGGCTCCACTGCCTGCTGTCACCATCACAGCCTCATCCACCCCATGGTGGGAGAAGCTCACAACCACTCAGTGAGCAATCAAGACCTCCAGGTAGATTGGGGTAGACAGGGCAAAATCCTCCTGTTTCCAGCATGACTATTCACCCCCATCCCTCCACTCAGTGCTGCAGAGGAATTTCAGGCTTGACCTGGCGGGCTGGCTGCTGCGTCCCATTCCCGTTGCCCACAGTCTCTCTGTAATCTCTGTCTGCCTTCCCAGTGGTTCCCTCCAGTCATCAGCAAAAGCAGGGGCTGCGTGTGCTGCTAGGATAATTAGAGTGCTGCAGGGTGCTTAGTATGCAGGCAGTGGCTGTGCTATTGCTCAGGGAAAAAAAAAGAAAAAGAAAAAAAAAGCAACAGAAAAAAGCCCATTTGCCCAACCAAGAAAAAAACACTTTTTACTACTTGATTCTCTGCTTCCCCTGGAAAATCAAATCAAATCTCTACACAGAGCAACTTCTCCTGGCTGCCATGGGGAGAGTTGTCTGTGGAGGGATTGCCAGACATTGTTCGGACCCACAATAGGGCAATGCTATCTGCTGATGGCTGCACAGAGAATGGCTCTACCCTGTGCCTTCTGCAGTGGAGGAGACTGCAGAGCCACAGTGGAGCAAGGGTGGCAGGTTCTGTGCTCCCTTCAAAAGCAAAGGGGCTGTGTTGAGGTCTGATGGAGGTGAGATGTTCTAGATTTGCATGTTTAGGGCCAGTTGTGCAATGCAAACATGATGCCCTCTTGGTGTCCTCCATCCTACATGTGATGGGAACTAGCTCTGACGTCTTTGGCATGGGAAGCAGAAGAAGAATTGAAGCAGGATCCAGAAACAGTACCAGGACTGCGTAAGGGAGCAGCTTCTCCCTGTGGCCTCATTCCTTTCCAGGAAATATCGTGGGAAATCGTCCCTGGTTCACTCTGCTCCATGCCTCCACGATGAGAGGGGACGGAAGAGCAGAAAAGGCCATTCACCAGGCAACATTTCCACAGCAGATGGGAAGCACAAGGCTGGAAGCTGCATGGATGCCTTGTTTAGGCAGGGAACAGAGACCCAGTCCTTGGCCAACATGGAGCAATTACCATCTGCCTACTTACCGACCACCCATCTTCAGTTTGCAATGCCCATAGTCCTCCTCTGTTCCCATCCGACACTCCAATGTACAACCTGGAACTTTCCACTAAAGGTGGTTACTTTTCAGGTGCGGGTGGAAGGGTTAAACATTATTCTTCATCTAAACCACATGCACAAGGCAATAACAGTAACAGCAGAGATTACAGCAGCACCTCAGAGTTTCAGGTAAGACTGAAGCACAGCACCTGGCACACAAAGCCAGCAGGAAGCATTCCTACCTGAAAACCCCACGGGCTTTGGGGGCAAGAGAAGGGGATGACAAAAGGGACATCCTCCTTGCTATTTCACAGGGAGGGAGCTGAGGCACCGAGGGGTTCAGTGACGTGGTCCATGAACAGGCGGTGGCAGAGCTGGTTTCACACCAGGGCCAGGTCAGAACCTCAACCACAGGGCTGTTATCTGAAGTGGTCTGCTGCAGATGTACTGTTTCTCTCTAGTTCAATGCCTCCAGTGTGAATCAAGCTTGGGTGCAGTCATGGAAGGACACTGAGATGTCTAGTACCCTTCTCATAGTCCCAGCAGATCCTGGAGGATCTCAGGGTCCCTGAGTATCCTCAAGAAACCAGAGGATTCGGATAACACAGGCCAGGAAAAGACCTTATCCCACTGCCTCTTTACCACACACCCACTAGAGCTCTCCCCAGATGACCTACCAGTTCTGTTGATGTGGTGAAAATAATGCTGCTTGGGATGCCTTGCCATTTTGGGTAGCCCTACAGTTTTCTGATCATCCACCAGCCTGGGCAGAGCAGAACGTGGCTGATATCCAGAAATCACAGATGAATATTACAGTGACCCCACATATTTGCCTACGCATTTGAGATAGGGTCCATTGAATTAATATTGGTGGCTGTGCAGATGTTGGCAGATTTGCTAACCCACCCCAGTACAAAAGATACTATTTTCCCAAGAGCCTCCTCCAATGTTTCACAGCCTAGATGTGAGGACAATTTTCCTAATGTCAGCAACCCTTGCTGCAAATTAAACTAACTAAGCAACTTAACTTTCTTGGACAGTCTCAGGGACAAAAGAAAAGAACTGTCCTCCTTCTAGCTGCACCAAGTACCCTTGCTGAGAAATACAGTGATGTTCTCCTTTGTACCTCCCAAAACAAATTCGCTTTTATGTTACTGAGCTTCAACCTCTAAGTGGTCTTCCTTCATGCCCTTAATTCTCTTTTCCAAATTTCTGCCTATCCTGTCATTCCCTGTTTTGAGGTATCCAGTTCTCTTTCATAAATTTATCCGCTTGCACTGGCAATGAGGTGGCAAAAAATCAGTGATGTGTTGCCCTGGAAGAGGAAAGGACACACTGTGATACCTGATGAAAGCCATGTTGAACGTGCTTGGAGGACAGTGCACGCAAGCAGAGCACAGAAGGGTGTGGATCTAAACAGAGAAAATGCACATAAGGAGCCTGGGCAGACCCACCTTCAGGTGAAATGCTAGAGAAAGCTTGGAGATAAGGAAAGGGAGCTGAAATGGATTTCCTCTCTTTCCCATTCCAGGTAAGGATTTACAAAGTGCATTAAGGCAGCAAAGATGGTGTTAGCCAACCAGACCTTGCCTTTTGAAGGCAAGAAGAGGCAGAGCCTTTGTCAGAGAGAGAAGTTGTCAAGAGGTGAATTTATACACTTTCTTCAGCATTTATGAGATGCTCTACTCCACTTTGTAAGGCATGAGTACATTTCCAGTAGGCAATGGCTGAAGCATAAAATAAGAGGTCAATGCCCCTGTACTGGCCGCGCACTGCACAGAGCAGTGTTGTTTTGGATATTTATTGGTGCTCTGTACCATTCCTTCACTGCTGTTTTTTGCCTGCCTCTTGACTTCAGCTACTAGCGCAATTAGTAATTATCTCACAAGGCAGAATTCAAAGGGAGTGTAAGGAGTGAGGGAGGGAAATGCCTTTTCCTGAATAAACTGTGTTTTCCTGAACTGAACATCCCCAAGTGTCTGGAAACATTGACTCTGAATCCAGACCGACTTGGCATGCTTTCAAAGGGAGTGCCTAACTGCAGATGGAGCAGCAGGCTGTGTGTGATTCAGAATTACAGGTGGACGATGAAAATAGCTAGCAGTTTTGCAGACTTGCTAATACCTAATATCCTGAGACAAAAAGTTCCTCTGGTGAAATTGGTACTCTGTGAAAAAGGACTCCCTTGGCTTGAGTTAAGCTCACGATCTGAGTGTTTTGCTGGGGACCTCCTATTTTTTGCATGGTGGGGTCAACTTTATTTCAGCCTGCCCCACTAGACAAGTCTTTAGAAACCTCAGATGTTTCTTTCCCACACTGGAGATCCCTGTGCTACACAACCCCACGCAACTCACTCTGCAGATCTTCCCTCTGTGAGGCTGCGGCTGGTTTCTAACCTGTTTTCTGCAGTTGGGTCTCAGTCTCCTTCCCTCAGTACAAGGTAGTGCTTTGGGCTGCAGACTTGCTGCTCACCAAAGTCCTTGATCTTGGGGAAGCAGAAGCCGTTCCAAACTAATAACTCCTCCAAACACCCTCATAAATGCTCCCTTAACAGCAACCAGCTTCTCCCGTGCTTTGTTGCAAAAATTGGCTTAATTGATATCAGCTGCTGAGAGATTGATTTTGGGTGTCTGAGTCTGTCTTGGAGAGGGGCATATTAACCCCTTCTCTGTGGAGACCTCAAAGCACCCTGCCAGGCGTGCTTGTGGGAGGCATTGGAAAGAAGAAAGGCTGTCCTCCATGGGAAGGAGGCTGCTGGATGGAGAAGATGGGCTGGTAAAGCCAACCGGGATTGCAGCTGTGGAAAATAACACTGAGGAGTGGCTTGCCTTTGTCCTGAGGATCCATGTGGACAGGAGGGAAAGTGAAGCACAAAGTGCTTGTTGTGCCCAAGGCAACCATGATGCCCTGGGCCATGGACACTGGCAACCAGCCACCCTGGATAAACACCAGGAGATGCTTATGCACACTGGTTACATCCAGCTGAATGATGGATTCCCTGGTGCAAGTCCTGATATTGGTGTGTCCCAGGAAGCAAGCTGGACTCAGACTGCTTCTGATCCCATTATTTCTTATGCAAACAACCTCCGGGGTCTCCTTAAGAAGGACCTAGGGTTGTCTTCTCTGTAGACCGTATGATATTACTGCAAGATATGTTGGAGGAGGCTCTCTGCCAAGTCTCTAATGGCTCACCAAGTGAGACTCCACAGATTCAAAATTCCCTTGAAAGCTAGATCCAGCAGTCACCTCCTGGAAGCTGGATGTCCCCAGCGATGACCCCAAGGA
Source organism: Balearica regulorum gibbericeps (assembly GCF_011004875.1). NCBI lineage: Eukaryota > Metazoa > Chordata > Aves > Gruiformes > Gruidae > Balearica > Balearica regulorum. Next base: position 3,771,242 of record NC_046184.1, on the reverse strand, counting down.
AACTCCTGCAGGCAACTGTTGTGGATAGCAGGAGAGCTTGTCCTCATGCTCTGCACAGGTCTGCTTCAGAACCCCAGCCCATCAGATGGGCAACTGTAAGAACTCATGATGGCATGGTACTGCAGGCCTTGATGAAACCTAATGGAAAGGAAATTCTAAGGGACCTAAAAATAAACCCACTGAGGAATACAATGTACCTGTTCTGGGACCCAAAGATAGCTGTGCCAGCAGCTCCTGTGCTGCAGCAGAGAGGGTGATACCCGTGCACATCTTTGCTCAGACAAAGGGAGCATGGGCTGGGTGATCCCACCCTGCAGCTGACTGTGAAGAGTGACTGCAAAATCATTTCAATCAAGTTTTCCTCCCTCTCCTCTCTCCACGAAGTATTGAGTCATTGTGAGTCACTTGGCAGCATGGGTAGCTGTGGTATTTAAGTCACTCAGCACATTTTCAATGGGTTTTCCTCAAGCTGACTGCTTTATGGGACATGTGGCAAAATGGATAAGACTGTGAATGGGGAGTTAGGAGACTTTGGGATCCTTTTTCTTGTGACTCTCTTTCTTCCTTAGCTCAAGCTGATTTAACACCTATGGCACCCCAGCAGCCATGAAAGCTGTGATGAGATCTTGGGCTCTGGTATTCAGAGCCTGTGTTTGGGCGTGTGAGTCCCTGTGTCCCTGCTGCCTTGATCAGGAGGATGAAGTGATTGGGGTGGAAACCAGTGCTGAGAGGTCTGTCACAGAGTGTCTTTTGATGAAAAGGCAGAGGCTGATTTTTCTGGTGAAAGCAAGATTTGAGAGTGCAGGGTTTGGGCGGTTCTCAAAGAGAGAGGCCATTCTCAGCTGTTGAAAAGCAAAATTGCTAGTTTGAGCAAGTTGTCTAGGTTCCCTGGAGAAGGTAGTGGAGACACAAATGCATTTTCAGGGAAGAATTTATCTTACGTCTCTCCATCTGAGCTAATAACCTTCTGGAAGTGTCTGTCTCTATCCATCTGCTATCGAGGGACCCCAGGTGACTGGACATATCTGCCTTGCTACATGCTAGCATTAGGTGACATTACTGGATCTTAAGAGAATAGGCATTCCTCCAGTGAGGACAGGGGTCACTTCAGTGCTGGAGACCTGCAAGACAACAGGAAACTTGTTGGGTTGTAAACTCTGAAACGTACTAAGGAAGAAGGCAGTCATCCCATTGGTCAGAGATTCTGCACAAATTTCCTTCCCCTTTCCTTTTCAATCTGATTCATATCCTGGTATACAGTAAAACTCAAGGAAGATGGTTGCCCTTCCTGAGAATGACTGGTGTGATTGAAATGAGAACACAGTCTGCTTTAGGGCTTCATATTCTTCCTTTCCTCTGCTCCCCCCAGTCCCTCTTGCAACAGAGAGTTTTTTGAAATCTGTGCTGAAAAGCTCCTTTCTCTTCCAGCACCCTCACACACCTCAGCAATGCTAACAAACAGGCACGTGCACACACACTCACACCACAAAAGGCTACAATGATCTCTGCTGCTGTTGCTGTTGTTTTGATGCTGAACAAAAGGCCCGGCTCCTACCCCCCTTCTTGCTGTATCACCTTCAGGATTGTGTGTCAGGAATCAATGCTACAGATGTTGACTTAGCCACGATGCTAGCAGGAGACTTTTAATACGTTTCAGATACAACAACAAAGAACAGATGCCAATTCATAGGGAGGGAAGAGAGATGTTTTGATCTGGGTTTTTGGAAATGAATTTTCATGCAGCCTTTATTTCCAATTTTATAGTTTTTTCTTTTCCCTGGAATGCATATTAAATGCTGATAGCCTGTTATCCTTGACCTTTAGAGCCTGTGAATTTGAAAATCCAATTCCCAGTGAAAAGCAATGCATACAATATGGACTTTGAAGAAAATGCCAGTAAGTGTGTTATTTTCTTTTTAGCCCTGCAAGGGCCTACTACCAACAGAAAACAGGCAAGAGCACAACTTGGGTGGAATACAGTCAACAAGAAGAGAGGTTTCTCTAACTCCTTGCAGGCCGTGGGTTTTGTTCACACAGTGGGGAGGGAGGAACATTAAGCTGTTAGGAGAGATAATTAATTTTCCCCTTTCTCAGCACTCAAGCTATTCTGCTTTTTAATTCCTCTAGTGCTGCCAGATGGGCTCAGAGCATCTTGGTAGAATGTGTCTCCAGATGTGCCACTGCGTTCTGGTGGGATTTTCTTCAAACGCTGCTAGATGATTCATGATCACCTTTTCTTTTTGATGTGCTGAAAGCATTCTGGTGAATTCCAGGTATGTTGAGGGGTATCCCTTGGAAGCTGCCTTCCAGATGTGCTGGAGATATCCCAAGGGACCTGTGCTAGGAACATCTCTGGGGAGTTTTCTTCCAGGTGATGAGGAGATAGGTCAGGAGATTATTTGTCCAACTATGCTGGTGGATATCTACAATGCAGTAAACCCACTGCAGTGCTCAATTTGCCAGATATTTCCCTTCTTTGTCCTCAGCCAGTCACCACCATTTTAAAATTGCATTTATGTGGGCACTTACACAGTCTACTTACTTATAACAGATAACAGCACAACTAACCCCTCGCTCTCCAGCTTCTGGCCAGGAATGCTGGATACCTTGTTTTTGCTTTTAAGTTGTGCTGGGTTCCTTCATGGAAAAAGGTTGGGGATGTGTTCAAGAACTGTGTTAAGCCCATGGGGAGTGCGTTTACCAAAGGCTGTCGGATGTGGTAGGTAAGGTGGGAAATCCAGCTGTTCTGAGAACAAAGTAAGATACTCCACAAGTAAAAAGGTCATTTATGAATGGCAGACCCCGCAGACCTGCTCTCTCCTCTGGGCATCAGAAGACCATACCTACACCAAGGAGCAAAAGTTGGAGTTTCCACTCCTGAAGAATCCAGTCACAACCACATTGCTTTTAGCATTGCCCTTAGCAGATACACAGGACTTCTGCAGCCTGTAGATTTGAAAAGGTGATCTCTCTTATTGTCCATGAACAGTAAGATAGGCAATGTGATCATTTCTTTGGCCATCACCTAGCACCATGGGACCCGAATGCTTTCATGTAGTCACTGAGAAAGGGCTGCAGGAGGAATTACCCATGTGAGCAGGCACTGTAGCCCTGGACCAAGGCAAAACGCAAATTCTTTGGGATTGGGTTTTCTGATTTTTATGAAGAAGCCAAACTTTATGCGGAATCTAAAGGCTGCGAAGTCAGGTAGACCTAAACTCCTCAAAGTAAGGAGCTTTTTGAATCATTTTGCTGGCAGCTAAACTCTGTCTCAAATAAGACACAGCTCCTAAGTCCCTTTGTGCATCTGGACCATTCTGCCATGCCTGGGTTCAGGCAGGCAGTCTGTGGTAGAGCAGGAAAGGAAACCAAGTCTGTCAGACTCCAGGATGGGGCTGTGATTGCTGGACATCTCGCCCCTGGCTGTGCTGCCTGTGAGTGGCATGAAATGAATCTTCAAAGGGCTGTGTGGATCCTCTGCCCTCTCATCCCCGTGGTGGCCAGCCCCTCAGTCTTTGCTCGCAGACAATGAAACTGCAGGGTGGTTGGCGCACACAGATATGCTGTTCCACGCTTGGCTTTTCTAATTTTTTCTTCCCCTTCTTATTTTTTTTTTTCAACTCCTTTCCTTCTAATTTAGAGCTCTAGATTAAATTCAACTTAATTAGAAGGATTATACATCTTATAAATTTAATATTTAATATGCAAGCATAGGCTTTTATTAAAGGTGTCCTAGGAGGAATGGTAATGAGTTATTGCACAATAAATAGTTGGATGGAAATGAGCGTGATAAAGGACTGGAACTTCTGGAGCAAGGGAGGGGTAAAGAGGATGTGGATGTTTGGGAAACATCTCTGGTGACTGCTCAGAGTGCTGCTGTCATCTCTCTGCTGCTCACACAGTGACCGATCCAAATGCAAGAGGAATTTTCCTTCAGCATAAGCAGGAAAAGAGATTTGAAAGGCAAGGGAGGAAATGGGGAGGGAAGGACATGAGGAAAGTCAGTAACTAAAGATCTTTGCAAAGAGAAGAAGCTCTGATGTAGGGTCCTCTCTGAAAGCCATGTATAGGCATTGTGAACAGCTCACTCACTGCCTCCATAACAGTTGGAGGGGACAGCCTGGATGTGGTCGGAGGTCTTTACTGCAGTGCCCATCCATGCCTCCTTCTGCCCTCAGGATCAAGACCCAGGGCCCAGCTGTGATGTGCAATGTGTCAAGAAGACCTTGCTTTTGTGCTGCCTTTTGAATCGAGAGATAAGTTGAAATTAATCTCTTCAAGCATCTACAATGTGAGTGTCTTGTGAGCTGATGTCTATGTTCCCACCATATACAACGGAGATCTAATTAATACCATCAACAGGATTTAGGGTGTGAGTCATTGGGCCATGCGTAGGTGTTTGTTTTAGGATGAGACAACTTGCACTGTAAATTCTGCATGCTGCACAGGCGAGGTCTCCTGTGACTATAAGAGATCAGAGGCTATGTTTGTGCTGGTAAATAAAATGGGCCAGAGATTGCTCTTCAGCCTTGAGGGCAAGTGGACCGGTCTGATTCACGCTCAGTATTTTCTGCAAGAGTGCTAGCAGGTCCCTTCATCTGTGTCAGGATGCTTAACAATGAAATAACGTGGACACTGTGAGCTAGTGCTTGGTACCATACCCAGTCCCAGTTTGGTTCCTAGGACAGAAAAAACACTGCCCAAACATCAATGTCTACACTGAAGGCACTTAGATGAATCTTAACCCTACTTTTGAATGATCTGTTGCAGAGGCAGATAATTTTTCCATCCTATTGCAGAGCAGCATCTCAGCCTAGTAAAGCTGTGTGGCTTAGGTGGCCAGTGTCCCCACAGTAGCTCCTGGCAGCAGTGGTTGTTGCCAGTCAGCTGACGGATGGTAACAGGTTCTTCTGGTAGCAAATGCGTAGTATTGCTAGGAGTTGTGCATCCTGCCTGAGTGCCAAAGCAGAGCTAAGTCAAGGCACATCTGGGAAAATGAAGCTGGGAAGGTACTGTGGTGCATCAGTGAATAACCTTAGGGAGCGTCTGGTATCAGCATGGGGAAAGAAGATACCAACATGCAATTGGGGTCCCAGTGTGATGATGTGGGGAGCTCTGGGAAGGCTGGAAGTATGTGGGGGAAGGATGGGGAATGGGTTCTGGTGTATCTCCATGCAACCTGGTACAAAACTGGGCCCATCATGGTTTGCGGGGTAGCTGAGATGGAGAACTATCTGATGGGTGGTTTTGTACATGACAGACCCTGTGGGGCCAACACTGCTGTGGTCTTAAATGGCCAGTGAAAGGAGAAGGGATCCCCTCCAGGAAGTGAATTCAACCCAAGGCTTTGGGGAGTTGGAGCATCCCATTAGAGTGGTCCTGTCGCACTTCCCTTCTATGCTTTCAGGGGCCATCCTCTTAATGTGCCAAGTCCTTTCCCGCCCACTCAGCCAAGATTTTCTCAGCTGGTTTTACCCAGCCAGACTAAATAATCTCCAGCACTGCCTATATATTTCTGTATGTGAAACTGCTCTCTGGAGGGTCTGCCTGAATTCAGGTCTCCTTGCCCACCTTCAGGATTCATCTCAACTCTTAATCAATGCAAGTGTTTTTCTTTGGCTCCAAGAGATGCACAGGATGTAGACAAAGCTGCCACCCATGGGAATAGCAAACCAGGCTTCAGGGCTTGTGCAAAGAAACACCTTTTTGTTTCAAACCAGGACAGGGAGACTGCTCTTGAGAAGAATGAAGTTAAGGCATCATGTAAATACACAGTTTTGGGTTCCCTGGATTTATGCAGTGGAGCCAGCAAATAGCTGGAGCTGTCTCTGGTTGCTCTGGTCAGCAAACAGGGCAGTTTTATCTCCACAGATGGCCCCCATGGCCCCCCACACTTGATATTTGTAATTACAAGCAGGGATTATGCAGGAAGAAGATGGAATCAACTATGAAAACCCAGCAGACAGCAGAGGAGCTTAGGCACCGGCTGGTTCCTCACCGATGGAGTCAGAGATAGTACCAAGATATGTGAGCAGGCTTGGGGTGCATATGTCAAACCTACGGGGATCCTGATAGAGGGATTAAAACTGAAGGGAGAGGAAACGGGGAAACATCTGATTAACATTTTTGATGCATGCTCAGGGGTACCGTGGTGTGCTAATGAAATACTGGTGTAGTAGCAAAGCTTTCTTAGTGCCCTCTGCCCTGGACAGTCTCACAGTAAAGCTAGACATGGACAGGATTTACCTCCTGTCTTTAAGTACAGCTTTGGACCCTTTGGAGCACAGGTTGGAAGGAGGGGTGCTTTTGCTAGAGCAGGAGTGTTGCAGGAGAATGGAGGAAGGAAAGCTCCCATTCTCGTATCTTTACTGCCATGTATTGTGATGATCAGATAAGGAGAGCACCTGGCACCCTGAATTGGGTATTTGGTGACAGGCGATGTGTATGGGGCCGGTCTGTTGTTCAGCAAAGCCAGGAGCCCTGCTGTTTCCCTGTAGAAAGGACCCATGCTGCAGTGCCTGGAGATGCTGGTCACTGAGCACATGAAGTTGCTGGGGAGGCAAGATGAGGGAGACAGCGGGGCTGGGAGGTGTACAGAGATATTGGGGTGGGAAAGGTGCAGGGACCTTGTGGAGACACAGCATACAACCTCTCCGTGTCCTTTGGTAAGGTGGGATTACCAAAGAATCCTTCCAGAGATCAGTGCCAGCCACCAGCTTCCAGCTTTGGGACAAACTTAATCTCCTTCATCCCCTCAAGGAGCGCAGTGGGATGTCCTTACTCATACCCTGAGAGTAAAATCAGGGTAAATCCCTAGGGCAGCTGTAAACTGTTCCTGCAAATAGCCAGGAGTCCTGGAGCTACCTCAGGGTTAGAAGGGCTGGTAGGAAAAGAGACATGCAAACCTTTCCACAAGATATCTGCCATGGTTAATAAGGTTGTTATGGTCACCTAAAAGAACAGGACTGCGTGGAACCAGGCACTGCACAAACATAGAGCAGGAAGATGCTCTTTTGTCTTCAGACAAGAAGAGATTCCTTTAGGATGAAGACACTTGGAGAGCTACATATTGGCAAGGGATGAATTCAGCAACTTGTCTGAGGAGATCAACCCATTGTGGAGAGCTACAGCAGGCATTGCCCCTTGTTGGGCTCCAACACACCTCACCGGGCTGCCTGGCCCTACAGACAGCAGCAAATTCCCTTTTCCCCTTCCTTTTCTCTGTTCCCTGTGCAGAGGATTGGGAATTCCTGCGTGCCTGGGAATCAAAACAGACAGAAAATAAGGGTGATGACTCCCTGCTACCTCTTTTTATCAGAAGGAGAGGGAAAATGTATGGTGAAAGAAAAGGAGGAGAGAGGGGGAGGCACTGTTTGGGTCCAAACTGTGTTTGCAGTTTTCTGCATTGTCTCTTTTTATGAAAGCATCCAAACAAGACAACAGGAGCTGATGATTCAATAATGCGCAGGGCTGGGAGACAATGGGGGGAAGAAAAACAACAAAGCAAAGAGGGTTTTAATAACCGTTCATTCAGGCTGTAATTAAATCTTGGTTTCTGTTAGGAAAACAGGAATCTCATTTTGTGCATGCTCCCTGTCTCCCCACCACATCTGCACCCATGTTTTCTTGTGGGCAATTACCAAGCATGCTGTGAGCTGATTAGCAAATACAGGTGTGGCAGGTGCTCTCTCCTGCAAGGGAAAAGGGAGGAGGAGAAGAGAGGATGAGGAGCTTATTGCCAAGCCTGGCATCAGCCCTGTGCAGGTCAGAAGTAGGAACCTGCAAACAGGTTGTGGAGCCAGTCAGGTACTTCTTCGGTGCTCGATGGAGGTGAGGAAAGGGTGTAGAGAGGGCAGGAGCGTGGGGCTGCCCACCTGGTCTCAGTTATTGCCAGCCAGTATGATTTGGCTTGGAGGAGGGATTCAGTCCTTGTGGAAAGGCAAAAGGTTGCTGAGCACCAGCATGGGAGTTGTGGCACCAAGTGTGTTGCAGTCCATATACCCTCCATGTGGGCTAAAGAAACTTCATAGGCATGGCTCTGTGTACAATGAAGCATAAAAGGGCACATGCTCTGAGGCTGAGAGCAAGCAGTGCAGTTATTTATGTTCATACACCTCCCTTTCCTCTCCTCCATGCCGTGGCCTAATGAGGTCAGGCAGTCTACGTGTTAGCTCCTCAACCCTGCCAGGGCATTGTCTGTTAGGGTACTGGTGGCACTGGCCAAAGCTCTGCCAGGGACCATGCTAGCAACTGTTTCCCTGGCCCTGGTTCATGTGCTTTTGCAGGCTTTTGCTCAGAGGTGGAAGTTTTTGTAGGGGTATGAAGAGCACACCAGAAGCACAGCCACTTGCTCACATGGAGAACCATGTCAACAGTGGGCCAGACAACGAGAGACAGAAATATGCACGTGCTCTCCAGCTCACTGCCCATCTTAGATAGGAGAATACAGGATTTCACTTGGAGCTGCTGTTTTCCAGCAGTTATCTTTCCTCCCTCTGCTCTCCCAGCCCGATGAAATTCAAGGAATGATTAAGGAAAACTCTACCTGGATGGGCCAGGCTTTCTGTGGGACTAAACCAACATTTCTCCCTCTCATGGTATGCCTGCAGGGTTCATTGCCTAATTTCTGCCTGCTCATTAGAAAGCACAGCAGTAATGCTGCTGTGGTCACTGCCTCAGAGCCCATCACCTCCTTGCATTAGTTCTGCCTGCTAATTTCCAGGAGCTGAGTGGAGGCGCTGCTCCTGGTCTCTGCCAGAATTTGCCCAGGCAGAAGGGCTGCATTTGACCTTCATTTATATTCCAGAAGCACCACTCACTTAGCAGTATCTCCTGCCATCAATAAACCAATGCAAACAGAGATAAGCCAGATAAAGCGAAAGTAGGTCACTTCTGCAGCACAATGACATCCAGCTCGGTTATTCCTTACGCAGTCCTAAAACTTAACTCTCTCTTCTATCGTGGCATTTCTTTTCTCTTCCCCCTTTTTGTTTAAAGCTGGTAGGGAGCTGGGGTAAGGTGATTAGGCGGATGTAAAACTCTCCTCACAGCTCTACCATGCACCAGACTGAGGGCGTCTGGAGGTTGTTCTGCAGCTGTGCAGTGGATGGGCAGATGGAGGGTTTGGTGTCACTCACAGGTACTCTAAACTCCTTGGGTTTTTTTCTACCAATTATAGCCCTGGAAAGGTGCTTCATGTTGATAGTGGGGGAAAGATGGCTTTGCTCCTCTCAGGGTCCCAAATTCCTTATGTGTAGGTCCCATATTCCTTGCTGTGTCTCTGGAAAGAATATCACCGCTGCAAATTCTTCCCTTAGTATTGGCTCATTTTCAAGCCTTGATGTTGACTTAAAGCCACAAACTACCTTTGCTAGTGAGATAAGATTTCATTCCCAGTTGCCTATTATATCATTAATTTCTTCACTGAGAACCCCAAGGGCTGGCTAGTGTCCCATAAAATGTCACTCTTGTATCATGAGATGGCCATGATGTCACCTGAGACCATGTTTGAGTTGGTAGCACAGAGGTGAAAAGCTTAGCGATCTAGATACAATCACCTGCGCCATCCAGCACCTAGGTTATGTGTGATTTTATTATCAAAAATTATCAATGCTATTTATTGGTTGATACATAGGTTTCAAGTGGTGTTATGAAAGCATAAGTACCTCTGGAGATGCTTCTAAGACCTTCTAGCACTGCAAAGAATCATGAGCATTAGCTCAGTCTTGGACGAACTCCAGAAAACAAGACAAGTAGGGATGATTCAGTGCTCTTTTTTTGAGATTTCTGTAAATGCTGTCTTCATTAGCATAAATGCTTATGGGAAATAAATTTTAAAACTTCTTCCTTAAGTGTTCATACTTACAAAAAGAGGTCCTAAAAGTGACCCTCATCCATTCAAGAAAACAGAAATGACACCATAGAAGTTATGCCTTTGGTATATCACCACCTGAATGGAAAGTAATCTCTTCTTTGTGCTACCTCCACAGCAGGAAAGAAATTCATTGCAAAATAAAATGATAAAATAAATAAATCTCACAAAACAACAGCCACCTGCCAGATATTCCACAAGAGGGAAACATGGCAGCATCCAATAAATAAGTTGTTCAGGAGTGAACAATCCACCTAGCTCCAAATTGCTGCTGGTAAGCAAGACACAAGCCACTGTACTGTGTGCCCAGATCCCAGCCACCTCCAGGCATGCGGCTGTCAGGGATTATCAGCATGTCTGTAGCATGGGTACCAATTTTACTTGTATTAACCAAAACATTTCTCTTGTCCTCTGAGCTTAGCCAAAGAGCCTAACTTCTCCTAAAAGCCTTTGTCCTGCCTCTCCCAAGCAGTTCCCCCTTTGGTGCGTGAAGAAGGAGGAGTAGAGAAGGACAGGGTACCTACCTGATGAGCTGGCTAGAAGTTCTTATCAAGGCTCTGAAACACTCGAGCAGGTCCTGAGATGCCCTTTCTACTCAGATAACCCTGGTTTATGGACCTTTGAAATACCATCACCCCTCGTGTCCCTTCCTCTGGGGAAACCCTGTGCTGCTTAAGCAGAAATCACGCTTCCTAGGGTTACTGCCTTTAGCTTCTCCACCTCTAAATTTCTGTGTAACTAACTCCTTCAGGGAAGCTCAAAGTACTCACTGTGGCTGGCATTAGCTCCACCAAGTCATGTTACTGATCAGATAGATGGAGAAGTGATGAGCCTTTCCAACCCATCCCCACCCTGGATTAGATTGAGGAACCAGTTTATTATCTTACACTTACTCAAAGACAAGACATGCTGTTTGCAATACTCTGCAAGTTGGTGCCCTGTATTCTACCTTATTCATCATCTTGAATTTATATTCCAGGTGCCGCCATCAGCCTGCATACATCTTGTTTGGGGATGGGTTGGTGCTGGTGCATGGAGCCCACAGAGCCTCAGGAGACAGCCATCCTCTCTCCTTCCTCCAGAAACTGTGCAACAAGCAATTAATAAAACATACTTTGTATGTCTCTCAACAACAATCATCATGTCCCCTGTCCAAGGTGGAAGGCATGTATTTAGGGTCCTAAAGCCTCATCTTTCCTGACCTTATCCCTGCAGATCTTTTTCATGATTCTTAGCAAATCATGAAAAATATCTGCAGGGATCTGTTTCACAAAACCTGGGAAACACTTTATTCCTTAACTGTGCCTGTCCAGTTGAAGCTGTCACCATGCAACTACTATCTCTGTTGACGTTTGCCCATAACAGGCCCCGCTCCCCAACCGACTGGTTTTTATTTTGTGCTGGACTCCAGTGGGAGAGTGCTAGCACAGACAAACTGACTGTGCTTGTGCAGGAAGGGTTTAATTATACTAATGAGTTGGGACACAAATTCTTGAGAGCAGGATAAACCCCCTTCCACCTAAGATTTCTTTGTGGTCTTCGTAGCCATCTGGGTGGATCTCTTAGCCAAAGCAAGACTTTTTCTTCCTCTCTTAATGTGAAGTCCATATTTCTGTGCCTGGCACCTGAGACATGGTCTCATGGCTGTGTGATCCTGACAGTGGTGCCCATGGGTGGTTTGGCACTAAAGCGTGTCCCTGGCTGCCCTCTCTCTCTTCCTTCTTCCCACAACCTCCTCTGGGTGTTGCTGCTGCTGACTAGGTAATGTAGCCAGCAGGCAACACTCTCGATGGCTGGTGGAGGCTGAGAAAGCTGGGGAGGTGATGAGAAGCAGAGAGCACCTCCCTGGTCCTTTTGCAGCGCCTTCACGGCACATAGGGCTGCCTCTGCTTTGCTTGGGCTGTAGGAGTGTTTTGTGTTTGTGTGACAAGGTTTTAGTAGCGGGGGGGCTACTGAGGTGAATTCTGTGAGAAGCTGCTAGAAGCTTCCCCTGTGTCTGATAGAGCCAATGCCAGCCGGCTCCAAGACGGACCCGCCGCTGGCCAAGGCCAAGCCAATCAGTGATGGTGGTAGCACCTCTGGGATAACATAGGGGAAAAAAAAAAGGGGGACCAGTAACTCCCAAGAAGAAGCAGCCAGAGAGAGGAGTGAGAAGATGTAAGAAACTCTGCAGACACCAAGGTCAGTGAAGAAGGAGGGGGAGGAGGTGCTCCAGGCGCCGGAGCAAGATTCCCCTGCAGCCCGTGGTGAAGACCATGGTGAAGCAGGCTGTCCCCCTGCAGCCCGTGGAGGAAGGATGAGGGGGTGTAGAGATTCCCCCACAGCTGTGGAGGACCCCCAGAAGGTGGATGCCTGAAGGAGGTTGTGACCCTGTGGGAAGCCCACGCTGGAGTAGGCTCCTGGCAGGACCTGTGGATCCGTGGAGAGAGGACCCCACGCCAGAGCAGGTTTGCTGGCAGGACTTGTGACCCCGTGGGGGACCCACGCTGGAGCAGTTTGCTCCTGAAGGTCTGCAGCCCGTGGGAGAGAGTCACGCTGGAGCAGTTGGTGGGAGACTGTCTCCTGTGAGAGGGACCCCACGCTAGAGCAGGGGAATGATGAGAGGAGTCCTCCCCCTGAGGATGAAGAAGCAGCAGATACACCGTGTGATGAACTGACCGTAACCCCCATTCCCCATCCCCCTGTGCCGCTGGGGGGGAGGAGGGAGAGAAATGGGGAGTGAAGTTGGGCCCGGGAAGATGGGATGGGTGGGGGGACGTATTTTAAGGTTTGGTTTTATTTCTCATTCCTCTACTGTGTTTTGCTTAGTAATAAATTAGATTTTTTTTTTTTTCTAAGTTGAGTCTGTTTTGCCCATGACAGTAATGGGTGAGTGATCTCTCCGTGTCCTTATCTCAACCCACGAGCTTTTTGTTTTATTTTGTCTCCCCTGTCTATTTGAGGAGGGGGAGTGATAGAGCAGCTTTGGTGGACACCTAGCCTCCAGCCAGGGTCAACCCACCACAAGGAGCTGCATGATGAGCAGAAAGAGGTGGCAAAGTGTGAGGAGAGGGCCTGGAGACAGCTACCACTGTTCATTCCCTGTTATGCCCTGGTTCTCCAGCATCCTCCTCTGCTTCAAGTCACTCTGCTCAGAGAGCAGAAACAGCTGGAGGAGGCTGCGAGGGGAAGGGGCTGAATGGGACAAATGACCCTGGTGGCTCTCAGCTCCTCACCACCTGCCATGTCCTGCTGCTGACTTGGTTGGGGATAAGGGGTGGTTGGAAGCAGCCAGAAAAAGCCACGAGGCCTGAGTTGGAGGGAGCAGGGTCATCAGGAGCTGACAGCCATATGTGCCCCTGTGCCCTCTGCAGTCCTCGTTTTTAGCAATTTGTTCTAAGTAAAACTCTCCCGTTCTACGGTGTCACTCATTGGCCTACTGCCTTTGCCCATCTAGCCAGGGCTGTGCTCCTGAAGAGCTGGCAGGCTTTTAGGTCTGACTGACAGCAAGCTGGAATAAAATCATTTTTGCCAAACCAACCTACGGGCCATTTTTTTTTTCTTAATTTTTCTTTTAAATGTATGTGTGAAGAAAGGGTGGAGGAGAGGGCTGCCTACTTAACTCACCCACCCAGCCCACCTCACTGTAAGGAGGGGGAAAGAAGACAACAAGGTTCTTTGGGATGGGTTGAGCACGGCATGGAAAGCCGTAAGGCTGCTGCCCTATTCGTGGAGGGGCTGTCCTTGCAGCGCAGGGGATGAATTGGCAAACTGCGGCTGTCGGTGCTGCGGCAGAGACATCAACCCACGGAGCGCAGTGAGTGCTTTCCTCTCTCCTCCAGCTGCTGCAGACCCTGCAAGCAGTTTCTGCTGCATGTGAGCTGAATGCCAAATGCCCAGGGCTGTGGAGCAGGCGAGATCCTGCACAGTCCAGGCGGCAAAGCTGAGGTGTTCCACAAACCCGATTACAAAGCGCTTTCCCCAGTTGCATTTTTAAGTCTTCTGCATGACGCCATCATGCACCATAGTAGATGAGATGGGTGGGTGGTGAGGAAGGGACCTTATGGATCATTACCCATCATCTGTGTTTCAAAGGCAGAAAAGGAGCAGGAAGGCTCGAGTTCTTGCCTCGGAGGGGTAGCATGGGATTTTCTCCCCTATTTTCCAGCAGACATGGGGACGGGCACTCCCCACAAGTGAGTGCCTGCAGGACAGGGTTGATCTCAGCATGGATGAATTTCTATACTGGCCTGTTATCCCCTTAGAGAAGATATTCTCATTTCTGTATCAGTTGTGTTTCTTCTATAACTGCTTATCTTCCCATTGCATTTGGCTCTCCCAACAGCCCATCCAACATCCATGAGAATTTGTGAAAACCAAGACACCTTCCCCCATGTGCGTAAGATCTCTCCTCCACCCAGGTGAGTTCCTGGGCCAGCAGAAATGCTATGTAAGCGTGTCTGTAGCCAAAGGCATAGGAGAAAGAAGATGCAGCTGGCTTCACATCTCGTTCCCTCTGCGTCCTTGGCTTCGTGGCTAGGCAACCACCTGCAGAGGAATTAATTAGATGACCTTCTGTCTGAAGCCTCTGTTGAAGCACCAGACCTGTTTACTAACAGAGGTCAAGTGACTTGTGCAGGGAGCTGAGACATGAATCCTCCCTTGGTATTGTGTGCCAAGCCCTATCTGTCCGCTCAAATGTCTGCCACCAGTTCTTCACCCAGACCTGCTGCTCCCACCATGTTTGCCATTATGAAACACCCCAGGAGGCAGCGGGGAACCTTGTCCTGCCACATCCCAGATTTGGTACTGTTTCATCCCTGCATCTAGTTCATCTGTTCCTGTTCTCTCCAATACTGTTTGGAAATCAGGCTTTGCTGGCAGCATGCAGCCCAGCACGTGCCCCGTCTGGCAATAAAGCCTCCTCCGGAAGCTCTCCCATTTTCCTTGTATGTTAATATGACCCTAATGGCCTCATTAGTTTTAATTTGTTTGGCCACCAGATTTAGATGAGTATTCCAGTGATAACGCGAGACCTGGAGAGAGTAAACAGTGACTAATTAATGCGGTTAAAGTTACTGCCTAGGGTGGCTGCCGAGGAGAAGGACGGTGCTGGAAGGCAGATTTTCATGCACCTGGATGCTGCTGGCCACAGCCACCGATTCACAGCTTTTGTCCCGCAGAGGCTCAGAGCTGGTGAACAGCATCTGCAGTCTGGCCTGGAGGGAGGTCAAAGAAACTTCCCAGAAATCCCAGATGCAAGGGCAACATCTCAACTGGCATGATAAGTACAGAAATGTAGGGATCAATCCAAGGGTCGCTGAAAGAGGTGAAATGCCTCACTTCCCAATTTCAGCGGGGTTCGGACAAGTCAGTACGGGCAACTGCCTACATACACTGCTGCTAGACAGCATCCTCCGTGTCAGCACAGAGGGAATTTACTCCTTCAGGTGCAAATGCAGGTGAGGATGAAGGAGTCCCAAGAGGATGGGTTGGCGGCCAATGTATATTTTTAATACTAAGAGATATTCCCAGTGGAAAAACAGCTTCAAATGCCTCCTCCTTTGCATACTTCTGCTCTGTCACAGTCCCCAGGGTACTTTGCTCGGAGTCCTCTGATAGAAGTGGGGAAAACAGAGCACAGAGCAGATGTACTGCAGGTCTGTCTGGGCTAAAGAAAGGGGAAATCTCTCAGAAATACTGACAATCATCTGTCTTGGATTGTGTTCTTGTGATAGAGCGAGCAAACATCCTTTACTTCTGCCTGCCCTCTAGGTAGCATCTTCCTCAGGAGTGAGTGAAACCATTGCAGCTCTCAGCTGGATAGTGTGGTCCCTCCTGCCCGGTACAGAGTTTCCTGGTGCAGACCTTGCCCTCGACCACGGTATTCCCATGCTCTCCTTTTATCTGAACTGTCATTCTCTTTTCCTTCCAAATTTTCTCTGCCATTTCACATTCATGTCCTCCTTTCTGTCTGAAACAAAAGATGCAAAATAAAATAGGGGACTAGCGTAGCTGCAAATTGTCTGATTTAGCTAGGATTTTATTGCACCTCAGAAAGATTCAGTCACCAGTATTGGTTAGCTTTTATTGAGGGGTGACTTGAAACTTCAGCCAAGTTCTGGGACAAAGGGACTCGAGCCCTTCTTTAGCTCCTGCTGTGTGAATAATTTTTTTGTCCAAATGGATGAATGAATCCTATAAGAACAGCAATGCTTCAAAAAAAAATAAGTGTACCTGAGACCTCCTTCCTTATGCTATCTGTTCCCAAAACACTGTGATTGCTGCAAGCCTTAACTATATCACAAAACATCATCTCACCCTTGGCCCCATTCCTATGCTCCTATTCACTGATTTCATCTGATGTTAAATGCTGCTTTGCTTTTGCAAGAGGAGAACAAACCTTTGTGAGGCACTTCAGGGAAATTCCTTTCCCTCCAGGAAGCAACAACCATGAGTGCCAGGCGAGCAGCAGAGCACCCCTCTGTGCATGTGTGTGCATTTCAACCATGTTTCCTGCATCGTCTTATTCATGGCTGGTTTCAAGAGCAATAAACGATGTATATTGAGCATAAAGAATGCTCATTTGACAAGGGCATCTCTGAACAGAAGCAAGAAAGGGTTGAATGCTACTGATTAGAAGTTTGCCTCCAGATTGCTCCTGGAGATGAGGAAAAGATAGACTTCATGCCTATCCTGTTCTTCACTGATGGAATAAGAAACTCATCTTTGGGACAAAGGCACCTTGAAAGTGGAAGCGTGGCAGTGTGAGAAAGACAGCAAAGGAGATGTGAATGGCTGCAGGTCTTTGGTTGTGAGAACCACCAAGTTCAGACTCATCTGGGCTCAGATTCTCCTTGTGGTTTTAAACTGCAGAAGGATGAGATTGTTGTTAACCAATGGCATAATGAAATCTGGAATTGCCCCCAGAGCCAAATCCCATGATCCTGCTTGCGGCACATATGCCGCTGTAGTGGATGCTAACAGCAAGGAATACGTCAAGAATATGTCTTCTCTATTAATTAAGTACAGGTCAGAGCCCTTTTGCAAGCTCAGGCTCAGTACTGTTATGGACTAGCACGCATTTAGACACAGATGCTGCCTGGGCCCTTGAAACACATGGAGGAGTGAGTGCACACACAAATGTGCAAGCATTTGTGTGGGTCCAAGCAATTAATCTTGTGCCCTGCATGTATTAGGGGTAGGCTTGGTGGGCAGCTCTCAGTGCAGTCAGTTCATCAGCACGTATGTTGGCTGTGGCATGTCTGGAAAGCCCAGTGGATGCATGCTGTGGTGTCCTCTTCTCCCCACCACCCAGATAGGGGACCTCAGCATACTGCAGTTTGCTTCTGACACTTGAGCCCCTTCACACACCTGGAGCTCCTTCCAAAGGGTGTCTGTGCAGGTGTTTATGGTCAGCATGACGCTGCATGGCCAGGACACTGCCATGTTCCCCAGCACACACTCAGCTCTGGGACCCTGGATTTTCTCCTCCTGCTTCCCAGTTTGAACCCTGACTTTGGCAAGGCTGAGAGCCAGCACTGTCAGGAAAAGCAGACAGACCACAAGCAGGATCCTCAACATTTTGCAGTTCAAACATATCCTTAAGCTACCCGTGCTCTCTGATGTCTCTGAGCAGGATCCTGACCATCTGGGCTGTATAAAAATACCCTTAAAGCTACCCATGTCCAGTACCCAAGCGTAGCTGCCCAGCCTGGTACCTTTACACTCCTTCTCCCACCCTCCTCTGAAGGGCAGAAATTAGATTTGCTTTTGCAGGAGACAACAGCAGCCCTTGCTCTCATTAGGTCATAGTTATCATCATTAGCTGTCTGAAACACAGCATGGGCCAAAGTACAGATCAGCTAGAGCAGGCCTCAGAAAATTGCTGGAGGGTTCATTACAGCCAATAATCCTGGGGAGACAAGCACCTAAAAAGACATTGAGGTTGAATTCATCTGAGCTAGTTGTCTAGACTCCTGCTTTAGTTGGAGAAAAACAGGTGCTTCCAGAGCATGATTAATCTCATTCTAAAGTAGACATCTCAAATAGGTCAGATGACTCATGTCCTGGCAGCGCTTATTTCTCTCCGCAGACTATAAAGGAAGCTGAAGGTTACTAGTGTAGCTGCAGACGATCAATGTGGTAGACATCTAACATTAGGTAAGATGAATCCCATCCTGTGAGACAAATCAAAGCAGTGGACTTTGCACGCTACAAGAAGGAGGTTAAAATTCCCTGGCCAGTCAAAGCCACTGAAAAGAGTTGTTGAGGTAGGGGAATTTAAAAAGCTGTCGTATCATGCCAAAGAACAAAATCTTCTTGTGTACATGTTGCCTGGCTATTATTGTCCCAGATATTTATTTTCAGCAGAGAAGGAAGGAAAATTGAGGAAAAGGGTGAAGCAGAGTCGGCCATGTTGGAGGCTGTGCAGACAGTTCTAAAGAGGTCAGGCTCTTTCCACCTCCACCTTGACCGTCAAAAGCATATGAGAGTAGGGACTGAAGCACAGATGGACCTTTGAGAAGACACAGAGAGAGTAAAGCCTGTAATATGGCAGGATGAAACTAGTCAGAGGTTGCAAATCCAGCCTCATTCTCTGTGTTCAGTACTTCTGCTGTCCTTCAGTACCAGCTTATGGGGGATATGGGGCTATACCAGGATGCAAGAAAGGAAGGACAATGATTGCCATTCTTGTCCTGTTTAATGAATTGACTCACCACTTCTCCTAGGGATGCAAACTCAGGCCTTGAGGTCTGGGACAGCAAAAAGTACTGCCCATGCTGGTTGTCTCTGCAAGTGCACAGGACCAAGTGCATTTGGCAGCTTGGCTGCATCTCCTTTTCACAGGTTTGCTGGAGGAGTGGGGGCAACCAGAAGGCCTTACAATGTCCGTACTCTCCCTGTGCTCCTGAGAGTCTTCTCCACATGAGAAGCCTTCCCATCTGCTGGAGAATTGACCTGCGTGCAACCAAAGTAATTCGCTGTTCACCTCCAGGTCTACCGACGAGCTCCGGTGCCAGCAGCCTTTTGTCCTGGGCCACTCTGCAGCAGGACCATGGCTCAGCTGCACTTGGCATGCAGGAGGGAGGTGAGATGTTTTGGACCAGGTTTGTTCCAACTGTGTACCATGGCTGCTGCCAGGAAATCAGCTCCAACAGCTTATTCAACCATATGGGAACCTTCTGGAGTGTCTCTGGGGGACATCCTTGGACTCTTGACTTCAGAGGATTGAAATTCCCTCCATTCTGTGGCCTGCAGTGAAAGCTTGCAGGAAGGGGGCTGAGGGGCGACCCTTGTATGTATTTAAGACTGAAGAACTCGTAGGATTAAAACCAAAAACATGCACCACCAAAATAAGAGATTTCATGAACTTTTAAATTTTTTTTTTCTCCACCCAAATTCCTTCCAACTCCCATTAGATTTTAGCATCTGATTCCCCTTAGTGTGGGGGAAGGATATCAGGGAGACCTTCACTGTTAGCCTCTGGGGTTATTGAGTGGGCTGGCTCTGGTCCAGGGGTAGTCCCGTTTCTCTTAGTGCTTGGCAAAGGAACAAGTAAAAATATCCTCTCTGTTTAACACCTGAGCATCCTTCCCCACAAAAGGCCAGCCCTGCTGTTGTCTGGGAACACGTCCCTTTTGGAAGAGGAGCTATTAGCTCCTCAGGGCTCTTTTTCTCTCAGGAGGAGGCCCAGCCCTCTGAGAAGGATTGTTGGTTACCTATTTTATAAGTTTAAATGCATTGTACTTGGAAGGTAATTGCAATTCATACCGAGCAATCACTGTGTCAGCTGTCACAATAGCAAACTGCTTAATAGATGTACACTGATGGGCCATCACCGGAGCTCCAGAGAGAGAAAGACTGACTCAAAGGGAGATGTCATTCCTGGATGATGAGATCTAAGTAGTCACAGGGGCTGCTCGTTCTGATGTGCAACTATGCCCAGGACTTCCCTTGGGCCTTTGTCTTCTCTTTCCTAATGTCTGACCCAAGTTACGACTTTGTCTGACGTGCTCATCACAAATTCTGTTCTGCCTCTTTTCCTCCACCCCATCCCAACCCTCTCTTGCTGCTCTTTCCTTCAAGTTCACTCTACATTTGCAGATGAAGGTGAATGTGAATGCCAAGTGCTGCCTGTGTGTGCTGAGCAGGAGACACTTGTTGATCCCCCCCTGACATGACTAGGAGGATGGAGATGTTCTTGTCCTTGTTATGCAGACAAGTCAGGATTGTGGTGATGGGGTATTGTTTGAATTGCAGCGCTGCCTGGATTCTTCTGCTGAGAGGAAATAGAGGACAAAAAGGCACTAATAGTCTTACTGAGACAGGAGGTGGTGGGTCTTGCTTGCATGGCGAAGAAGCAGCATGGAGCTGAACTTCCCTGTCTACCCTCCCTGGTGTCAGCGATGCTGGGAACAACTCTTCCTGTGGGAGAGGTTGTCATGGAAAAGGAGAAACTAAGGGTTTGGGAGCATTCAAGCAATTTTAGGAGTTCAGTGCTGCAGGTCAGACCTTGCCTGGAGAGGCTGAAAGGTTAAATACACAGAACAATAACCTCTAATCGAAATGTTATGTACAAATTGGAAAGGAAAGTTTGCTGCTGTGGCCAAGGATGTGCCCACTCTGGGTGCTGCAGTGGGATGCAGAGTTCCCTTATCTAAAGTGGCTCTAAAGCAGACATGGGGTAAATTTGACGGAGATGAGCTCCACTCTGCCAACAAGACCACTCCTATGTCCAGAGTACCTCCAAACAGGCTGCTCATCATTTCTCTGCCACCCTACTCTGCACCAGGTGGAATGGCAATTGCCTGGAAACCTGTGTGATATGTTCCTTAGAAATACTAGGACAGACATCTCAAAGGCTGGTATAGCTCACTACCCTGTGCCACCATATTTTGACCACCATGGTGAGTGGAGGAGATCTTGGAAGTTTTGCACTGAGTGGCTACAGAACCAGAGAGAGCTCAGTAGACATGTGAGGTTGAGATGACAAGTTTGTGGCCAGGTGAGAGGATCTGTCCAACCCTGAAGTCAGCAACATCTGAACTGCACAGCAACATGTAGAAGAGACCCAAAAAAATGTTCCTTCCAGGGATTGTGAGCACCTTGGACAGGAGCCCAGTCCACATCCTGTACAGACACCATCTGGCCTTTTATGCAGGCACTATGAAAAAGGGAGGTTGTCTGAGCATGTCAGAGGGAAATGACAATTGGAGGTCTGGGGACTGTTTTGAGCCCACAAAAGCTATAGCCTACCATTGCAGGGAAAAGGTTTGAAACACTGGAGCTTTCTATGAAGTCTGTACACACAGACTCAGTTATTGCAGTATTATAAGGGATTTCTGCTAAAGAAAAATCAGATTCTGAGGGTCTTTAGTAGGACAAGGGCCAAGGCCCTTGAGATCTCTGTTGGCTACAGTATGCAAGAACCATCAACCATATCTCAGGTGTTACTGGGATTTGCTGTACTGGGAAGAGAAGTGAACCACATTGGGATAATTGGGAAGAAAGAGAAGGAGAAATGGGAGGAGACAGAGATATTTGGCTCCTTTCTACAGGATCTAGGATGTACCACTTTCAAGCAAGCCACCTGAATGCTGCTGTCCCACCACAACATTAGCTACTGTGGTCACTGAGATGCTCTGGCAGGAGATGCAAGTGTGTTCAGCATCTTCTCTATTAAGACATGGTCCTCAATCTTGAGTGTTTCTGACGGGTCTCCACACCAGTAATGTGCAGCAGCTGCCTGGTTCTGCCTGGCTGCACACTGGAGATGGGTGGAGGAAGAGGATGTTCCCCTTGTCACCTGAAGGGACACTCTACACTGCACGCTTCTTCTGACAGCTGTTTCCCCTGCCTCTCCCCTTTCCCTCTCTTTCCATGGGGAAAAGCTTTGCAAGGTATGGGATAATGTGCTGTGGAAAATGACATTTGCCAACCTTGAACAGGTTGTCACATCAACAGGGCATGGGAGAAAGGAGCCTGCACCTTCCAAGCAGGACTGATCTTTTCAGCAGCTTGCAAGGTGTCCTTTCTGGGGGATAAGTCTGAGCAGGGAAGCAGAAAGGGGGAGAGCTTGTTGGTATTGAAAACTTGGTTGCTTTGCCCAAAGACTTCAGTTAATGAGTGGGAAAAGGTCATTGACTTGTTTTATTTGGAAATAGGGCTTGGAGGAGCTACTTTCTGCACCATCACCAGCCAGTGCATTGCAAGTGAGCGAGTTTTATTTGGTATCCTCGCCCTTTCCTCCCCTACATCTTTGGGGGACAAATTCTCAGAGGAGCTTATTTCCACTTTAGAGGAGTTCAGGCTTATCCCTACTTGTACCTGGTCTTTGCCTAAACATCACTCTGAGGAACTGTAATTTAGAGCTGTCACCTGCAGATGACACCTCCCCATTTGAACACAGAAGCATGATGCCCTACCAAAAAGCCGCCATCCACGAAGCTCACCTCCTCTCCTAAGGATGTTGAAGGCTAGGGATATCTGCAAGTGAGTGGGCTGTAACTCAGGTTTTAGCGATGAGCAGATGCTGCCCTCCCTCTGCAGCTGGGAAGATGGGATGTGCAAGTAAAGTGACTTTCCCAAGTTTCAGAGTGGAGTCAGGAATAGAAGCGATGTCCCTTGGCCCTTTTTGGGATGAATCATCCTTGTAAATCCGCTTGCCTTGACTGATGTGGTAAATATAGGATGTGAGAAAGGGTGATTAAGTGACTTATCTGAAGTCACATGTGGCATTTATGGGATTTGGACACAATCCTAAACCGGCTCCACTGCTTTAACCACTATGCTTTCCCTGCTGTAGCTGTGACCCTAAAAGCGTGCAAACACCATCATGTATTACAGCAGCAAAGAATAAATTCGCAGCCAGCCTGGAAAATCATCTCCCTAAGGAAATACAAGATTAATCCCATACGGGAGAAGATGCAATCTAAAGCAGGCTGTTAATTAATTATTATTATCTTAACCAACCCAAGTATGGAGTCAGGGACACAAGTAAGGTTACAATTTTTGACAGATGCAGATTGATTTCTTAGAGCATCCACACCAGGCAGAGCAGCTAATCCCTTTCACAAAGGTGCAAATTGTTAATCTGATTAGCATGCTTGGCTGGCTGCTTTTGTCCCGCAGATTAGTTTAGAAGTCACTAGCCGGTGACGAATAAATGAGAAGTTGTGACTCGGATCCTTCCTGAAATGAATTTCTGATTGACTTTGCAAGACATCTCCTGGGGCTGGCTTCTGTCTTCTGAAACAACCCAAACAACCCAAAAAGGGGGGAAGGATGTAGGTGGGGCTGGGGAGAGAAGGAATGAAATTAAACAAGGGGCAGCTCTTAATTAAGGCCTAGGAGCACATCTGAAGACACTGACAGTTGGTAGCCGGCTTTAGTACCTTGCAAGTCACCTCATTAAACACCAACCTCTGCCTGCATTTTTAATATCTGCGAAGAGGGTGGTTGATTCTCTTCTCCAAGGAGAACAGATCTGTTTAGCATTATATTATATTTAAAACACACTGCAGTGCTAAAATTGGGACTAGAGCCCCAGAACTGTTAAGCCAAAAGGCACAGTTCGGTTTGCTAGGTGATGCTGTGAGTTATAACAAACTATACTCGTTGCTCTTAGGGTCTTTCCTATTGCTGATGAAAGTTGCTCTCTTATTTTATATTTTAGTCTGAGGCAAGTTATTGTATGTGAGAAGTTACTGAGTCTCAGGCTATCTTCTAAAATTGCTGAATTCATAGGTGAGGACAAGTTATCTGAGCAATTGTGGGTCTGCGACTCAGCGTTCAGATGAAGGCATCTGAATGTCTACGCAGTGCTGTACAGTGGTACACTCGAAGAGCTGCCAGCCAGCCACTGAAGTATTTAACTTCAGACCAAGTGTCTGGTCTGGTCTTGCGTGTCTCTGTGTAGTATCTTGGTGGTCATTTTCTCCTGGACATGATTTGTGTTAAACTCTCCTCTGTGACTCAGCCCATCGCCAGGCTGTCAAGGCAGAGGATATTTAGCAGCTATTTGGTGAATATCTGCCCATTTATCCTTTTTTCTACCTTTCCGTAACTATCTCCCTGTTCATCCTGTCTCCTTTTGCTTTGCTTCATGTCTTGCTGTCTTCCCAACTCATTGTCTGTGCCCATCTCCCAAAGTATTTAACATCTTAGCTGTTTTTTCAAGTAGGTAAAAGCTACTGTCTGCATGTTATAGATGGACAGCTGTGACAGACAGTACCTCTGTTCTTGTAAATTGAACAGTTCTGCCCCATGCTTCTCAGCACTAGGAAATTTAAACAGTTGGCATGGGCCAAACACCATGTGCAGCAGCCAAATTGGATGAGGACACCCTGTTTCAGAAGCTAGGATAGTAGCAGTATGAACATAACTCCACAAGCGTTCAGTTAGCATAAAGCTATGGATTAGTCACCATGGTAGTCACAGAGGCATAGAAGGGTAGATCAGAGCTAACCATTACTGTTAACAGGGTGGTCAGCATCCATTTGGCTGCAGTCTGTCCCTCCGGAGCTGTACACACATGTACCTTCAGGCCAAACTTAACTGTGGACCAAGCTGCCAGTGAAGGGTTTGCACCCAGCTGCATTTAGGAGTCGGTAGTGACACATCAAAGTCTGGGTGAGCAAAGGTAGGCAGATCCTTTGGCAGCCAAAGCTCCATGAAGTGAAGACACCTTCGTGTCTACAGCCCCTTTCAAACTGGGAGGAACCTTGCAGACATCATGGAAGTGCAGCCAGCTCTGGGGAGGAGCAGGGTGGCTCTTGAACAGGGTCAAATCATCTAACAACTGGGACTTCAACCCGCCCCAGTCCTCATGCACCTGCAGCTGTGGCACTATGGACAGGTACAAATGTCTTAATTGATTTGCCCAAGGCTATGCTGGAGGTTGATTGCAGAGCTGAGATTTAAACCAAGTTAAAATCCCAAGCCATGAACTTTCCTTCCTTTCCTATGCAGATCCAAAGGTGATGTCTTTGTGTGATATAGCAATTAATCCTGCACGATGCCTGGCTACTGCAGCAAGTTTGATGGCTGCAGTTGGTGACACTTACTTACCCAGAAGCACCATCAGCTCTGTAACACAATTTGCAATAAGTCACCATCAATTAATGCTAAGTTATGAAGCACTTCTAGGGAAAGTGGCACACCAAATCGACATCAATGCAAGAAGAGTTCATTATGGCTAATGTTACAACAATAAAAGACAGAGGAATTAATGATGAATTTCAATGTTAAGTATCACTTTTCCCATGCTTTAATGCATTGTCTCAGGAGGGAGGGGGCACTTGGAGAGGAAAAGGAAAAGGGCAGCATAATCTTATCTTTAAAAAAAAAAAAAAAGTATATTCTTCAGCTGGTCCGTGTACCTAGTGTCTTCTTTATACAGCCACAGCCACACACCCTTGGATGTGCACACACCCTACCTATCCTGAGTCCTGTAAACACATCCTAAAGTGGTCCCTCACATTTCATACGTTCCTGGGTATGCATCACGCCTCTCCACATGGCGGAGGTGTGACATTGATAGACCTTCCTCCAACTTGCAGCCGTGTTTCGACAGCTTGACTAGTCACTGTTTACTGAAATGCTGCCTGCACCCGTCCTACCCCACTGCAGACAGACCTGTCCTTCTCTCTGTTCCTCCTCTCTTCTCTCCTGCCTTTTCCCCTCCAAAGTTTCTGCCAACTCTTTTGTGCCAAATTCAGGACTGATTGTTTGTGAAGCTGCCTGCATGAGTGGAAAACTGAGAAAAAAAGGTGATGGTTTTAGGGGTTTTATTATTTTTTTCAAATCTTTTCTCAGTTGAGTTTGCAAGGCAGCATTAACTCCTCCTGCTAAATCTCTCTTAATCAACACACACACACGCTCAGTCCTCTCTTGATTCCTCTCTCTCTGTCTCCATACGTATACATGTAAAAACACATACACACACCAGCTCTTGAAACACATGTTTTTTTCTGTCTCCATTAATGTGTTTGTTTCTGTGTGTCTCCATCCAAAAATTCCTAGTGATGGCTGTGCGTAAACACACGTACATCACATATATGAGCGCATACACAGAGAAATGCAGCTGCCCTACACAACCATGCTTCTTACCCTTGTCTCAGGGGTGACCTAGATGATTTCAAGCCCCTTTTTCTATCATCAAGCCCTTACGCAGTACAGAAATGGATATTGTTTCTCCCAGTTCTTGTCTCGCATGACTTGACCAAGTTGGTGGCAAGTTCAGTGATGCAGCTTGGTTACTCCTCAGCCATGGAGCATCCCTGATGTTCCTCAAAGACCACAGTCACAGAACACCAACTTCAAATAAAACTTTTACTATGCCAGAATAGCTACACAGGCTAGTTTCAAAGATATCAAACCTATGAACGCTCAGAAAAAACCTCTCAAATTAACATTTTACTAGAGTAAGGCTGATGTTGACCTCATGACAACTTTACATCTTTATATTGTTTTAGAAAAGAAATTAACCCACCTTAAGGGTTGAGCATTGACTAACAAACTATTGCAAGATGCACAAACACAAATGGCTACACTTAAAAACTCCCAAGGTTTCTTATGCCATCAAAAACTCCAGAGAAATGAGTCCCAGGGATTAAAACATCCCCAAATGATAAATCCATATGTTTGGCTTTTTTTCTATGGAGAGTGGTTATGGGGATCTCCCATTTTAAATTCTGGCTAAACTGAGCTTACCTCTATTCCTGCTCCCCCAAAATTGCAAACCTGCATGTGGCTGCTGCATAGAAACTCTTCCGCAATGGGCTACAAAGCCAAGCCAGAGCAATTCCCTCAGCTAATCAATATACAAAGTGCTCCTGCCGTTCTGATCTCAGTCAAAGCAACACGCGCTCCCCTCATCACAAAGGCCTGTGAGATCAAACCCAGAAATTGAATAAAAAACACACTCCACTCCTGCATAGCTGCACTTCTGAGAGGAAGCAACATTGATACTGAAGTGCTTGATGGTGGCAGCCCCACTGAGCGACAAATACGCTTGCATCCTGGGAGCAGGCCCTAAAAATAAGAATAAAAATCCAATATGTGGGGTGCTGGGAAGATCAGATTGGAAACAAGAAGTTGGGTTGTAATGGATCAGTGCTCGGATGCCTCTCTTCTGCAGGCTTTATCTCAGCAGCAAAAAAACATGACCTCTTCCTTCATCTTCGCCCCAAGGACACACAACCAGAAACTCAGAGATGAATGGCTGTAATGGCCCATCTCTCAGGAGGAGAGCCTGAAAGAGAAAAATATTTTCCTCTGCATTGTTACAAATCTGGTGAGATATGAAGAAAGCTCCCTTCTCAAATTATCTGAAAGAATAAGAAGGAACAAATAATCTCCAGATAAAAAAGAGGAGAAAACATTTTTTTGCAGTTGTCAGTGGTAGAAATAGCTGAATTCAAGACTGGAAGTCCTGTCACTGGATTAGATGGGAGTGGTAGGGTTGGATGGACATCTGGATACCAGTGTTTGATTATATGACTTTGGACACAATTTCCTCTTTGGGCATCAGATTGATCAAATTGTGTTCTGGGCATCACACAGAGTGGCCCTAATCCTAAACATCCCCTTCTTAAACTATCTGGTCTAGTGGACGATGTCCCTGCCCATGGCAGGGGCATTGGAACTAGATGATCTTTAAGATACCTTCCAATCCAAACCAGTCTATGATTCCATGAAACTCTCAGAAGTCCTCTAGCCCACTCATTTATGTCCCAACACCCTCCCATTTTTGTAGGACACCTCCACAAACCATAGGCAAACCACCATCCCCACCTCCAGCCATAATCCTGAAGGATGTCATGCCCCTGCATGACATCTGCTGTCACCCCCTACATAAAGTCCCCAGCCCAGCCCTCAGCCTGCTGCGTCCACGCTTCTCTGCTTCCCAAACCCATCTTTTGTAATGCTAAATTGTAACAGGCCTGTTCCCTGCCTTGCCTGCTTTTCATCTAAATTAAAACTCAGCTAATCTCATTAACGACTCATGCTGGTGCCACCGTGTTCTTTGGATGCCCCCTAACATCATTAGGAACTTATCCAGGGAATCACAGAGACTGAGTCACACAAATCCCAAAGGGAGGTTCATGAGACCCTGCCCATGATGTCTTACTGTAAGCTCTACTCACGGTATGAAGGAGGATCTAGTCTGAGTTAGGCTGAGCAAGGGGGAACCACAGCTCTTCCTAAGAAGAGTGTGGGTGCTGTAAGCCTCGGGTCAAGCTGAAAAAGGTCCTGGAACTCGGTGTAGCTGAGCTCCCCTGTTCTTCACTATGTCATTGACTCTTTGATGGAGAAATAGGATAAAGGAACATCTCAGCTTTCTCCATGAGGCACAGCCCTGATTTAGGCCTAGGACACATCCTTTGGGTGTGGATGTCACTGTAAGAACAGCTGAAATGCCAAATTGCTCTCACAGGGAATTCCTTTAGGTCTGGGTAGCAGGTACCCCGGCAACATGCAGAGAGCTCCTGAGCCTGATTCCATGCATCTACATCATCATCAAACCAGCAGAGTGGGGTGCTGGATACTGCCTAAGGAGAAGCCCAAGGCAATGCTGAGCAAATAGCAGAGTCCATATGGTCTTAGAGACTTCACTGGAAGTTCAGAGTGTCCTGGGTCAGTATTTTGACCTGATAATTTCAAAAGTCCCCAGGTGAAGCCAGAATCTTAAGGACAGCATCCTCTGGTGGAGTTCAGTGTGAGAGCCCAGTGGGGATAAGCAGGAATGAGAAATATAAATGATTGAAAATGTGTGGCAAATTTCTGATTCAATACACATTTCTGGCATTGGTGGCAAGCAAAGCTAGTTTAGAGTTAGCAGAGCAGCAGGATGAAGGGCATCTCAGCATGATCTCCTCATCATGGAGTCTTAGCCTGCCTGTGGAGTTGTGCTGGAGAATCTCAAGCTGATCTAAGCTCTATAACAGCTTCCTATTTCTGCTCCCTTGGGAGAGTTAACAGGGATGTGTGAAGCTCCGTTTGGGGTCAAAAGGGGGAGGAGAGATGGCTCCTCATAATCCCACTCAACATATTTTGCATGCCCATTGGCTTGTCTTATCCTGCTAAATCCCATCTATGGGTTGTCCACGTATCATCTCCCAAAACCCCCATTTACCCCTTCCAGTCAAAGAGTCCTCCTCTCCTTAGCTTCTCCTGACCAGCACTCCTGTTGAGATATTTGCTTTGGCTGCTGGAGGAGCCAGAGAGAGTGTCTGGATGGAAGGTTATAGCCTACAGAAAATCATGTGGTTCTTCCAAGGTCCAAGTTCAGAGAAAATCCCCATACAGGGTTTTAGGCAAAAGGTGGCAGTCGGTGGCCCCAAGACTTTCCCAGTCCTGTGACTTGATGATGACAGACAATAGTTTGCAAAGCACAGAGGTGAGATAATAAGCCTCACCCTGAGTTTTGACTGAAGCAGAGTGTCTCTCCGCCTGTTTACCTGATGCATCTAAATTTCTTCTCCTAAGCCAGCATTGAGAAACATCTACAGAGAGGGTCTCAATGCCAAATCAGCAGAATCTGTCATATCTCCTGCTTTGAGTGAGGCTCTGTCTCTGAAGTGCCTGTGGCCAGGGAAGCTGCATTTACCTGCAGCATACTCACTCCAGGACCTCCATGCCAGCATATCTGAGGGATGCACTGGCAAGCCAAAGCTGGTGCATGGGGTCCTGGAGCAGGAAAGAAGCTGTGACCCTTCAGGACAGTATCTCTTTTTAGATGTATTCCCTAAATGAAGAGGGCAAGACCATCTGAAGGAGAAGTTGGTGGACAAGAACATCAACGTGACCTGGCAATGTGCAGTTGCAGCACAGAAAGCCAAATGTATCCTGGGTTGCTTGAAAAGAAGTGTGACCAGCAGGTCAAGGGAGATGATTCTGCTGCTCTACTCCGTTCTCATGAGACCCCACCTGCAGTACTGCATCCAGCTCTGGGGTTCCCAGTACAAGAAAGATGTGGACCTGTTGGAATGAGTCCAGAGGAGACCACAAAGATGATCCAAGGGCTGGAGCACCTCTGCTATGAAGACAGGCTGAGAGAGTTGGGGTCGTTCAGCCTGAGGAAGAGAAGGCTGCAGGGAGACCTTATTGCAGCTTTCCAGTACCTAAAGGGGCTACAGGAAAGCTGGAGAGGGACTGTTTACAAGGGCATGGAGTGATAGGACAAGGGGTAATGCACTTAAGCTGAAGGAGGGTAGATTTAGATTAGATGTTAGGAAGAAATTCTTCCCTGTGAGGGTGGTGAGGCCCTGGCACAGGTTGCCCAGAGAAGCTGTGGCTGCCCCTGGCTCCCTGGCAGTGTTCAAGGCCAGGCTGGATGGGGCTTTGGGCAACCTGGTCTAGTGGAGGGTGTCCCTGCCCATGGCAGGGGGTTGGAACTAGATGGGCTGTGAGGTCCCTTCCAACCCTAACCATTCTGTGATTCTATGTTTGTATGCACACAGACCTGGGGTGGGTTTGTTAAATCATGTTGTGCCCTTTGCTTTGCAATGCTGAGAGTTTGAACATTAAGGGAAAATTCTAACCTTTGTCAAACTATTCATATTTGAGAGATTTCTGAGTAGCTTATGATACATATAGCAAAGCAAAAGAAATAAACACTTTGTAGGTGAAGAGTGGGATGTTTGAGAGACCCACCAGAATCAAAACTCCTGGAAAATGCAGGAGAGAGAGAGAGATATGGTAAGCACCTACACCTGCAACCATGGATGCCAGCAGAAAATGGAAGGCAGTCAGGAGTTGACTTTATTTCTGTCAATTGCTGTTTGTCAATCACTTGATACTTTTAATGGTTTTTAGTTAGCTCAGGCAGAAGAGGCTAACTACAAAACATTGAGAGAGAAACCTGGAGAGCACTTCACTGTGCAAAAATGAAACCTAGGAGGGAAAGATAAAGCATCATCTCTTTTTCCTGCCATGAGAAGGGACAAAGAAGAAAAAGAAAATGGGGAAAAGATAGTGGTTTTCTCTAAAGATGAACAGCTGATTTTGGGAGGATATCAATTAAACAATGGAAATATCGTATTGCACATGGATCTGGGACTAAAAAGATCCTCAGGAAGAACCTCATGAAAAATCCAGAATCACCCCTGACAAAGTAGTCAGAATTAACTGAGCAATGGGGATTTTTGTGCTCCAAAATGGAGACTGTAATTTTTTAAAGTGTCTTAAGACCATCACACTCATGCCCAAATTGGTCTAGAGTCAATAAAACCCTAGTTTTGTACAAGCAGTAGTGCCACAGGTTGCAGAGTGCCTTAGAAAGATACATGCATGTATGGAAGGATGATTGGTGACCACTTCCAACCCACCTTTGCTTGTGAGGTTTGACAAGCCCAGAACTCAACACTTTCTTGTAGGTAATAGGCTGCCTCGGCCACTGGTGCCAGTGGGATTATGTCCTTCTACACCTGCTGGTTTCTGTGGCCAGCAATGGCATTGGCAACATATTCATCCTGGAATGCACCCAATTCCTGCAGGCTGTCATACCCCAGAGGTCACCCAGGCCATGGGAGGACTTACAGTGGTCCAGGGATTGGAACTAGACTATCATCAAAAAGAAAAACCTATCCATCCACAACAAGGGCAAAGGAAATAATACTGAAAATCCCTTACCACCTGTATCTTGTGTATTCTCCACCTTACAGCTCGGCTGCAAATGGCATGTATGAAGCTGTGGCAGCACCCGAGGTGGAGATCAGCTGGCAGCTCTGACACCTTTTGCAGTCAGATTAGCATTAGTAGCTGCTCTAATCACAACCATTATGTTCAGCCATGGGAAGACAATAAAGTCCTGATAGTAGTTCTGTCCCCTTTGACTCCGAGAGGCTATAGGAACCAGAGCATCGCTGCAATAAGTCTGAACTACAGAGACAGGAGAACCATCCTTTGGGGCTGATGTTAATTTTAAATAAGCCTCTGTCTCCTTCCTTCTCATCTTACAGACATATTGGTGTTTACAAACTTGATTTTTTTTTTCTTTTACAGCTATTTCACAGGAATAGGGGTATCCAGTTTACTGGGAGGTGTCTGTCTCTATTTTCAGGGGGCAGAGCGGGTTGTAAAGGGTGTGTCAGATAACGGGGGTCAGTGTGGATCTGGAGCTTAAAGGCATGAAGTGCACTTCATTGATTTTTGTGTCTGTGCTTGTTAATAGCACCTGTATGAGCATGATGACTTTGGCCTTTGCTCATGCCATCTCTTTGATGATATAGTATTGCTTGCCTGGAATAAGGAATGAAGATCCTCTGTGAGGTTAGCGGTATTGGTGAAGAAATGAAGTCCCAAGGAGGTTCAGCAGTGTTTCTGATGACCCTTGAAATCCCTGCAAATCTCTGTGTTGATGTTGGTGGGAGGTGGGAAAAGCCACAAAGGATTTGTCTGTATTGATAGAAAAGATGGGAATAGCACAAGGCCCATGACTTAGCCCCAAAATCATCTGTCTGCAGAATGGTAGGGGATGAACATAATTTGTAGCATGAGTTTATCTCTCACCTGGAGACAGATCCATCCCCTCATATAATGGAACCTTCCTCTAGCAGAGCTGTTTAAATCTCAAATCAAACCTTGGCTGGGAAAAGTTTGCCAGTTTCTGTTTCTCTTCCTGTGGTTGCTGCTGCAGCTCTCAAATTAAATAAAAAACTTGAAGACATGTGCTTTTCACGTGTCGGAACAGACTTGGTCTGAAAAGCCTGTGAAAAGCAGACTTGCTTTTCACCTCTCTGCAAATGGGATTTGGGAAGAGGAATGGAAAGCTCTTGGGGCAAGAACTTGGTGGGGTTAAATATCTGTTGGGTTGAACAGCCTAGCACAAAGATGTCCCGGGATTTATGACTTGAGACTGATGCTTGGTGACTTTATTACCTGGAGCAAAGAAGGTTCCAGCTCACCCTAATTCCTGTATCACTGCCTCTTCTGCCTGTGTGGTGGCTCGTGAAGAATGGCTCATCTTCAGCAAAGGGAAGACAATTCTCTTGACTTTCATGAGCCTTAGACAGAGTGGATCCGACCACGGATGGACAAACTAGAGTGGTTTAAGAAGACAGCTGTTGGAAGCAGCTGTCTCTCAGGTGAGATGAAGCCATGAAGTTGGCCTCTGTGGCAATGAGAAATAAAACATCATCACTGCAGCCACTGGAGATGCCTTGTCCACTCCTGATGATGGTTAAAGCCATGCCATGGAGGAGCACCTGTACGCAGTTAGTTATTGTGTCTCATTTGGGTACCTCCATCTGAGCCACACTCACTTTGTCAGTGAGCTCAACTTGGTCACTTATGAAGGTGCCCTACTGCACTGACACAAACTAACCTAAAAGCCGGGACAGCCAGGTTAGGTTTTGAAACGTATAATTTGTCCTGCTACAATTGATGTCAAGTCTCCCTTTCGCCTGGAGGCTTGGACTGGAGATGTGATTCCCTGAAGAAAATTCTTTCATTGCTGGTGTGCCCTCTCCTCCAGCAATGTCAACACCATTCTCCACAAAGGTCTCAGCTTCTCTGATCTGGTTAGTCCTCCACCCTGAAAGGCTCCTTCACCACCTCCCCCTGAGTGCAGAGGCTCTCTTAGAGACAGTCACAAGATTAAAGGCTTTCTCTAAGAAACTTCTTCCCACTCCATGATTTTCCCTACTGCTCCATTTTGCAGGTCCTCTGAGACGTGTCCCCAGCTGGAAGATATGACTGCAGGCTAAAGTAGATGTCAGACAGCACCAGCCTGCAGAGAGGTCAGCATAGCTCCTGAGACTTCATGTTGACTGGACATGAGGGAGGAACCAGAGCACAGAAAAAAACCCTTTGAGCATTAAATGGATTATGGAAGCGGATTGTGATGTGAGAGTAACTGGATTTCTCCCTAAAGCGATTATGGCCACAGTAACTTGTAGCAAACACTTTCTCTGAGACCTCATTTAGACATCTTTTATTGTTAAAAGCCTTTGACTGTCACTGTGCCTCTTAGCAGAGGGAGATAACACTGTTACTAACAGTGCTTTTATGGAGTGCTTACGTTGTAGTGGAACAGGCATCCTGCTACATACACAGCCTTAGTCAAGCTGGGGAGATGGGGACCTGCCCCTGGCAGCAGTGCAATTGCAGCAGGGTGCTGAGTCTAAGTCCAGACTGGACCCAGTCCTGAGCGAGGCACTAAGTAACTCCTTCGGTGTTAGTACCAATCTTGGCCAAATGATGTTGCCCTAGGTACTTGATGGGACAAACCCTGGAGATTGGTAAGATTCCAGTTTTGAGGTGAGATAGAGATGGCTACAGTAGAGTCATGTTTATTGGCTTGGCCACCACTCAGAGACACCAGCAGGGATTGAAAAGGCTTGAAAGAGTCAGATATACTTTTCCAAAACTTAGTCCTGAAATACACGTCTTGGAAGCCAAAGCATCTTTTGGATCATGCATGAAGGGGAAGAAGAATAGGGACCATGGCGTGGTAGAAATCCTTGGAGAAATTCACAGGGCAGTGATACAAACTCTATCTTTATTCTGGCTCTTGTAATCAGGAATTACTTCTAGTGGAGGGCTGCTCTTCTACCATTGAGGGTGTGCAAATGCCCAGTGATGGGGACAGTGGGGCTGGTCCTGGTTCACAGGGGTGCATGGTGCACCCAGAATACTGGTTCTGCTCTCCAGGGAGATGTCTCACACAGCATTCCCGGGGATGATATGAGGAGTGCCCATATCTACCTGTCTAACAGCTTGGTGGTGGTAACTGGTGTGGGAGAGGAAGCTGAAGCAAGAAGAGTCAAGCACATGTATCTTTCAGTACACCCTTGTTATCACTGTGACTTTGTTGTGAGTATCACAACACTTGCTCTTTTATTCTGAAGGTCCTTGTGGTTCAAGGATAATCCTTGCATAAGAAGGAAGAAAAACAACAACAAAAATATTCAAATCAACAGAGAATTTTAGGATATCTCCATGATTCATGGTCTGCCCTGCCCAGTTTCTAGAAGCCAGAAAATATTTATCCTAGTGTAGCCCAATGGTGAAATCTCAGGATGCAAATAAAAAAAGCCCATGTTATGGCTTTGAATCTTTATTTAGTCAATTTTAAGCCACACTTTTGATGTTGAGGAATCTGGCCCTTAGTTTAGGATGTTGGCCAGCCTACTGAAGGTGGAGGAGTTGGCAGTGGGCCTGTTTGCTCAGCTGGCAGCAGACTGACCTGTCACACTGGGTCACCAGGAAGAGCAAAACACGGCCAGGCTGCCTGATGTAGTTTGATAAAATGCACTTTGGAGAGCACTGGTGGGATTTTAAGAGACAGAGAAAAAGGATAAAGACAGCAGGGAGAAGATGCTTCTGTTGAAGATACCTACATAACAACCCTGCTTTAATAGCATTAATTGGTATTTGACTTTAGTCAGACCAGAAAGTTAGAGATAAATGAATAAGCTGTAGAAAGAATGATCCTCGCTGGAGCTGCCTGGTAGGGAGAGTCACGGAAAGCACGAAGGTTAAAAGTCTATGACAAGCATCCTTAATGATTGCTCTTCCTGTATTCCCTCTGGGTAACATTTCCTGACTCTAAATTGTCTTAAAACCACTCTAACACGGCTGAAACTTTTCTAAATATAATTCAGCTCAACTAACGTTAAAGAATATAATGGATTTCAGGAAAGAAAATCAAGCGTGGTAAGTTTTTTAACCATGACATGTCATTCAGAGCAGGCCAAATGGTGCATGAATTTGGGTAAACAAGGGAGACGAAACTGGTGTGTTAGCTGGAGTGGAAGTTCACCTGTCTGCAGCAGCGCGTGGTTTCCTTGCAGACTATATCTCCATAGCGTGAACCTCTGCACTGTGACAATAATAGAAACTCCACCCACACTCCAATGGAAAAAAAATCAACGCAGCTTCCTGAAACAAAATTAAGAGTTGTCACAGACAGTGACTCCTCAGTCTTGGGCAAATAGATCTCTCCTTTGGTAGTCGCAGGTGTACGCTGGAGGCTTGCATTGCCTCTTCTGCAGCAGCCTGAGCTCACCGGCTTCTCCAGAGTGACACGGAGCTTGGCTGCAGAAAATGGCTTAAAAGCACAATTAGCTTTGTGTAACAATAGCCTCTTTATTCTTCATTATGAAAAGGCCTGAAAGGGAATTTGTTTTCCAAGATAGATGTGAAATGAAGCTCTATCAGAACAAGTAACCTTGCAAACCAGACACAATAGCCGGTATCTACACATCGCTTCCTCCCTTGCCCTCCCGAGGCAGTGCACAGCAGCTCGTGAAAAGCGTGGTTTTGTCTGCTCCCCTGCTTATAAATTACACTCATTAATAATATTTTCATTTCTTGTGAAAGCAATAAAATAATAAATGTGCCTCCACAGTTCCTGCTTTGCTCGGGGCCAAGCTCCCTGCCTCTCTTGGGCAGGAAGGTCAGTGCGGTGGGCTGGATTCATACCCGTTGTTTAGAGGCTCTTTTAGCTGCCACGTTCAGATAATGTCATTCTCTCCCTTCACTGACCTTCCTTGTTGCAGCCCCAAAGCTGATCCATAACTCGTTAAAGGGACTCTCCCAAATAGCACAGATTTAGGCTCCAAGTACAAAACCCACATGATGAACCTATATGTGTATTTACATCACCCAGGCTTGAGCAGTGAATGAAGCTAATGGTCAGGCTCATGCTTTGGCTCAATTTCCATGTAGCATATGTGAGTGAGGACACCTGAGACAGCTTCTCCCATCCTTGAGGGACTCCAGACCCACACTTGCCTCTGAGTATTGCCGCTCGGGTTTGCACTTTCCTGTCAACAAATGTGAGGGTGATGCAGTTGCTTGAAGTATCAGGCTGTCCTGGTTTCAGCTGAGATAGAGTTAATTTTCTTCATAGTAACTAGTACAGGGCTGTGTTTTGGATTTGTGCTGAAAATGGTGTTGATAATATAGAAATGTTTTTGTTATATAGAGATGTTTTCATTATCGCTGAGCAGTGTTTAGACAGAGTCAAGGCCATTTCTGCTCCTCACCCCACCAGCGAGTAGGCTGGGGTTGCACAAGGAGTTGAGAGGGGACACAGCCAGGACAGATGACCCCAATGACCAAAGGGATATTCCATACCAGATGATGTCATGCTCAGCAGATAAAGCTGGGGGAGGAAGAAGGAAGGGGAACACGTTTGCAGTGATGGTGTTTGTCTTCCCAAGTCACCGTTACGCGTGATGGAGCCCTGCTTTCCTGGAGATGGCTGAGCACCTGCCTGCCCATGGGAAGTGGGGAATGAAGTCGTTATTTTGCTTTGCTTGTGTGCGGCTTTTGCTTTACTTATTAAATTGTCTTTATCTCAGCCCAGGAATTTTCTCAATTTCATTCTTCTGATTCTCTCCCCCGTCCCACTTGGGAGAGGGGTGAGTGAGTGGCTGCGTGGTGTTTAGCTGATGGCTGGGGTAAAACCATGATACAGGGAAATACTTTTCTTATTTCAGTCCCCTTTGGAAAGTCTGGAAAAATGAACAAAACTAGAATGAGAGGGATATACACACACAAGGTGCTGGAGAATAAAAACTGGAAGTGCTATATGGGTTTTAGAACCAGGAAATAAAAGTTACTGCAAAGATATGAAAAAAACAAGAACAAATAGAAACTACCCAATTGTCAAATAGTGTCATCAGTAAAAACTGATCTGTTCTGATAGCAGAAAGGTAGAGGAACTTTAGACACAAAACCTCGTGTGGGAGTTTCTAGGCACCAAAGCTGGGTGCTAGGTGCTATTTGAAGTGTAACCAAAGACTTTGAGTGCGTCAGGGAAAGGGTTATCTTGGCAATTAAGCCAGACAAAGCCTGGGGAAAGGATTTGTTTTCCCAAGGTTTCTCAGAAAGTCAATAGCAGAACTGAGATGTGAACAGTGTTTCCAACAGTGCTTGCTGCTGACAGCAGTGTGCAAGACTCATCTCCCTGGGGAGCAGGAGGGAGTGGTGGCAGGTGACTCAAATCTTTGGACCTTTCAAGTAACAGGTTCAGTGGAATTCAAAGGGAAGGACATGACTCCTTACCCCTGGTAAAGATGTTGTGTTACTACATCCCAAATCGATCTGTGGAAAAGTTTTCGTGGAGCCTGTTGCTCTTTCAAGGCAGGAAAGGGTCACATCTTTTGACTGCCATAGAATAGAACCTGATGTTTGCAGATGCCCTGTTGTCCCAAGGCCTGCTAGAGACCTGTCCTGAGTTTGGAGGTCAGTAAAAAATAAGGGTTGCTCAGATCCAGGGCTAGTCTCTCCAAGTGTGCTCACTCCTCCATAGATAGTGGTGCAGTACTGAGAGGTGCAGATGGGTGTCCAAGCCCATCTGGGAACACAGCTGGAGCTCTGTAGTTGAGGAAAGCCCAAGGCTGATGTAGCAAGGCTGGGGACAGCAGATCGAGATAGACAGGAGAACAGGGTAGACCTGAAGCTATTCCTATACCAGCCAACTAAACAGGGCCAGACCACTGGTCCAAGTGCTGTTTACAACCAACAAAGTGTTTACAACACTTTGCTAGTATGCTCGTTGGCACTGTTTTTGACCAAGATCAACCAAACACTGTCACAGTCAGTGTCCAAGCATGGTTCAAGGGATAACACAGGCCAAGGGCATCCCAACAGTCAGGATGGGCAAGGCTGCCTGGTTCTGGTGTGGAGAAAAAAAGTTTAGTTGTATGGAAGAGAGCTGTGACCCCTGGACCAGGAGGTGATCTTCAGGCTGCTTTGTTCAGTAGCACAGACATAGTCTGATAATGTCTGTGCACTAGCCTTGGGAAGTCAGGGCATACAATATCAAGTCACACTGCCTGCGTGACCGCTCAGCTCAAACGACTGCTGGCATTACAGGGAGTGTATTGCTATACCTAGGAGGAGTTATTAAATTCTTCCAAAGCCCATGGGTGCTCAGATCCATCTTATACAGGCAGAAAAATAAACCCCCATTCCCTTCTACAGGTAATTACTTGCCTGCTCAGCCTCCTTGTACATGCATGTGCATATGTGATTTGCACGTAGCAAAGGCTGTCAGTTTTCTCTGTGACTGTGCATGTAAAACCAGCAAAGAAGCACTGACTGTGGCTGTCCCCGGGCTGGTTTCCAACTTCTCCAGAGGTAGCTCCTCTCTCAAGGTTTAGGAACAGCCTTGGGACAAGAGGTGATAAATGCAAGAGGGTGGGACTGAGCTGGTGATCCCTAGCCAATAGGTAAAAACATCTGCAGGAACTTAAATGGGAGGGGGGATCTCAGAGAACAGAGAGGAAGAGAGACAGGGCAGAGAAAGACGGGGATGAAGCATGGGGACCAACAAGACTCATTCAGCAGAGGCTATGGCAGGATTTGGGCAGGATTCCCACATATAGCCATGTCTAGGACCCTGGTTAGTGGACATTTGCACTTTCTTCCCTGAATCTTCCTTAGACCTAAGCTAGACTAAATGGAAATAAATAAATGTGTGTGGATTTTCCCAAACTACATGCTGAGATGTTGCCGTATACAAAAATTGTGACTCCTACTTCCCTTGTAAAGATCATGGTGAGTCTTACAAATCGTATCTGTAGTGACTACTGCAAATCAGGAACCTTCACTGCCGATGGCCCTGCAGGACCCTTGTCCCTGAAGGGTGTGCGTGGGGAAGCTGTATTGGTTTCTAGGCTGTAGGCTACTTATCTGAAGCAGGAATGCCCTACCAATGTCTTTGCAATCTTCATGAAGGCAAGGAAAATGTCTGTCATATTCAAGATGTCTTGGACATAAACTGAGTGGGTTTATTACAAAACTCCTGGGTGACAGAAGTATTGCAGGAAATGTATCTCCTCTCTGAAGAACAGGAACACATAACTTGTTGTGGCAGCTCTTCTCTCCAGGACATGAAGGCTGCCACAGGAACTCCCCAGTGCTCCAGGAAGAGCCTTATCCTGGATGAGTGGAAGATGTTCAGTTGGCAGTTTGTGATCATCCCACCTTCTGCATTTCTTTTTGCTGCTCCAAAGTGGGATGAAGTGCTCACTGGGCTGATCTTCTGCCGCTTCATCATTTCTGTTTGCTGTCTCCAAAGTGAATGCTCACCTAGCTTTGGGACCAATACCTCCAGGCTGTTTTCTCTGTTGTCCCACTTATCTCTCAAGTTCCAACCCAATAGAAATGGCCAAAAAAGCTTTTTCTGCTGTCAAATAACAAGTGTGAGCCAGAAGGGATCTGCCTGGGGACAGGGCGAAGAGGAACCAGCCTGAAGTTTACAATCAAAAGCATTCAAGACAAACACAAGTTGTCCCAGCTGCTCCCACCACCACTCTGCAGAGCGTGGTGGTGATGTTTCTCATAAGGTCACCCAGCTTGCAGTTTAACAAGCACAATGAACAGACTCGCTGGGCTCCCTCCTGCTATAACAACATATGGTGGTGGGAGGGTGATTGACTGGTACAATGTGATTTTCAATAAAATGTCTTCAAGCCAGGAAAGTTCCAGGTGACTAGAAGTAAGCAATCATTGTGCCAATCTTTCAGCAAAAAAGGGTCACGCATTGAGTACGGCAACTTGAGGGAATAAGGCAGCTTTTTATAGCAAGTAATATCTCTTCTGACAGTGCTAGTGAACTGCTTCAAACCACACTTGGCTGGGAATGTGCTAAGATGAATAGCTTTGTCTTTCAGTAAGTATTACCAGGAGCACTAGGAAGAATGAGAAATGGTCTGTAAAGTAAGCAATAGCTAAAAATCCTCTTCTC
Organism: Balearica regulorum gibbericeps; assembly: GCF_011004875.1. Taxonomy (NCBI): domain Eukaryota; kingdom Metazoa; phylum Chordata; class Aves; order Gruiformes; family Gruidae; genus Balearica; species Balearica regulorum. Next base: position 3,730,680 of record NC_046184.1, on the reverse strand, counting down.
TCCTGACCTTATTGTAAAGAAACCCTTGCAGCGTGGGGAGGAAGAAAAAAAGTGTAAGGAGATGCCCCAGGAGGGGAAGAAAATCCATCCTAAAGGGAAACCTGGAAGCTTTTATTAAGGGGTGTTAAGGATTAGGTGTGGTGCTAGCCTCATCTTTCACTCCTGTTTACCTTAGTGTTATGGTGGTGGATTGAGACCTTGGCTGGCTCCGGGTGGATTGTGTGATAGGTGGTGATTGTCCCTGTGGGAAGAGACAGCTGGAGAGAACTGCCTAAATAAATAATGTAGGCACGGGGGACTTTTATCCCTATTTTTCCAGCCTGTCAAAGGTTACACGGACAAATTGGGGCCACACAGGGAAGTGGGCACAGATCTGCACTTTCACAGTCTAATCTGTTGCTGGTTGTTACATCTGACGAAGGCTCTGGATCAGAAGATGGGGATGCTTTCCTGGTGGGGGCTTGGTCCTTCATAGCCTGGAGATCAAAATAATAGACTATGTCTTCAGGCTTTAGAGGGAGTTGTGGGCTTCTTCACAGTTCTGCGGGACAGGAGGGAAAGGTATGTGAAAATGTTTGTTTGAATTGTGATGGTTTATTTCTGAGAAAGCAGCACTGTGGCTCATGTCTTCCCAAATGGGATCTTTTAAGGACTGTGAAGCATGAAAGGACCTACCTTTACCCTCCCAAAAGTTAAGCTCCTGGACTGACCTCTCATGAAATTAGGGCTGGGAGCTGAGCTCCGCTATGGCAGCCAGTCACCTCGGAATGTGCCAAACGTGCCCCTTGCTCTAACCTAGTCCTAACACATGTAGAATATTTAACATCCCCGTGAGTCCTCCCCGGTAACCAGCCCTCTTTGGACAGCCATCAACCAGTACTCTTCCATAAAACTTTTCTTTTGCGTGAGTCTGTCAAGAGATCTCTTCTTTGCATTTAAGTGTTTGTATACCCAGTATTTTTTGAGAGGTCTTCAAGAGAAAGCCCTCCTAGCACACCTAGACATTCGTTACTAATGCACAGTGTTTACTAATTATTATCTTAATGTAAACAGGATGACTCACCATGCCATGGCTCAGTCTGCTAATAGGGAAAAAAAAAACCTTTGGCGATGCTATTTTTCTGGATTGAGCAATAGGAAAAAACACTGAGAGAAATTAGAGACACCCCCAGACAACAGTCGTGTGCTTTGTACTGTGGCTGTCTGAGCATATGGTCTTTTATGAGACTCCAGGCCTCGTCAACTCAGAAAGCAAATCTTTCCACTCTGTCTAGTCTGAGAGTGAGTCTGCTCATCTCTGACCCTGTCACTGAAGCATCTGGCAGGAATTATGAACTCTCTATCTTCTGATGTTAAACCTGAGGTTATTGGTTGTTTCGGCTTTGTTATTATTTGTTTTTCCCTAGGGGGAAGAAAGGAGCAGGGATATATCTAAAGAAGCGATAACCAGATGTTTGGCATATCCATTTCAGCTCAGGCTTTTCTCAGATGGAGCTTCCCCACTGATTTAATCAGAGAAATAGTCCCTTCCACCCCCATCTCCGAAATCAGCTCCATGTAGTTGTGGGTCTGCTTGCTTCCTTTTCTGCAGGTGCATGCCAGATGCACCCCTGCTCTGCACGCAGAGGCAGAAGATCTGTTCTGGAATGAGGGAGGATGATTGCCCTGGATGCTGACATCCTGTCACATACGTGGGGCATGAGGCACCTTTGTGGGTCTCAGTTAGGGGCTGAAGGACTCAGGGGAGCAGGAATCACTCATGGTTTCTATTTTATCAAATCCCACTCAGGGATGGAGCAGCAAGCTCTAAAAAGGTGGGTGAAACCCCATTTGGGGTGGCCAAGAAGTGGGAGAGGAATGTGAATGATCATTGATCCTTGATCTTTAGCTGGGATCCCCATATGGTTCACCATAAACCAGTAGGTCAAACTGGAACAAGCAGATCGCTTTTCCCCAATGTCTTTTTACCAGCACAGTGAGCACAGGACATGCTCTTCCTCTCCTAGCCCACTGCTTGGATGATGATGGAAAAAGCGGTTGTCTGAAATCTAGAAATCAGGGCATACTGCAGCTGTCAGGGGGACGTGCAGAGCTGCAGTCATGGTTATCGACACAGAAAGCCTCCGCCAGCATTCGTCTCTGTGCACCCATTTCTAGGAGACACCTCCCACAGATGTGTGGCCAAATGCCTCCTAGTCACTTCATGAGTGACGAGGGTTTACCCCAAAGTAAGGCCTTTGGCAAAGGTTCAAACTGTCCCCTTTTTATCCTTGATTACCTGAATTACAACCACTAACATTTCCTTCAAGCTCCCAGTATTGTCAACGATTTCTACTCCACATTGACAAAGTCTGAGTGGACGTTTGAAGAGTTAACGGTATTTTTTTCTTTGGGCATAATTGATGTTTACTACTTTTTTTAGTTTGAGAAACAAAAATGCCTAGAAGGCATAGGGGACTTTAAGATCTCCTTTATACCCTTAATTCCTGAAGATCATTACAATCAAGGAGACTTTAAATCCCCAGATAAGACTCAGCAAAGGGATGATGAATAGATAAGAAGCAGCAGCGGTGTATTGCAGTAATATTAATCCAGAGATCTACCATGGTACTTTTACTGAAGAGAAGAGCTTGCAAAACAAAAGTGAGGTGGGAGGAGGGGTGGGCATTTGGCTTATACAAAAGTGTGAGCAGTACCGTGCGGATGAATCACACTTTTCTCATCAAAAACAAGTAGTCCTATGACACCAGAGCTAAAGGAGTTTGGTTTCCAGCAGAACTGCATGACTTATTTGGGGTGAACCAAATGCTTTTTATCAGTTTCTCCTCTCCCTGATTACTCCTTCTCCTTAAAAATTAACTTCGTAATGCTTTAAGATGATCAGTGATGTTTGGTTAAAATCAGCCAGTGGGTTTCACAGCTCTTTGAAGGGAAGATGCGGAGACAACTGAACTCTTCTTCCTCCAGAAACCAGAGAATCAAGGCTGTCTCTTTTTCACCCTCCTCCTTTTATTTTTCTTTCTGTAACACTGATCTTCTAGGCTCAAAACATATATATTTTTTTTTTCCACAAACATAGTAATGGAGCTCTGCTTTGAAGAGTAAAATATTATGGGGATGTGTCCTTACATGCTTCCTGAGGCATACATTGCAGACAGACAGTAGGCAAGATGGCCCTTGGGTTTGACTCCATATGTACAATGCTCTGCCCACTGTCCTGTACCCAGGAACACTGGTTGCCTTCCAGGAAGGATGAAAACAGGCAACACCCTTAAACCCAGGTATCTCATATTAAGGCATTTGGCATTTCCCTCTTTCCTCTGGAGCTCTGGCATAGTCCTGTGTGGGAGACTAGGACCAGGTCACTGGAGGACTGTGTGTTATCTATATGGTTTGATTTTCAGAGATGTTGCAGAACAGAGAACAAGAATATCTTCTTTATTCAGCTTCCTCAAATCCTCAAACCCAGAACAAGTGTGTTTGCAGCAGTAGCTGGGTCTCTCGGTTGTATCTTGCTTTGCCTTGTGAGGCTGCTCTTCAGGAAGAAAGGCTGAGTCTCCCGGGGATCATACAGCACCAGCTAAAGTGACATGCCAGCATATTTGTATGATATAATCTGGGATTTCAGGCTCAAGAAAGTTGTTGCTGACCTATTGTTTTGTCTAATAAAATACTGGAGTCAGAAGGCAGCTAATTGCAAAATAAATCAGTAAGGAAACCCAACAGGAGAGTTTGGTTAATTGTGACTTATAATGCAAAATCTGGTTCTCCCTGGGGCAGGGGATGACTTGCCTCAGCAAAATTAGTATGATACTGTATGTATAAAGTCCAAAATAACTCTGTGTGTATGTCTGTTTATTTGTCTGTTTGTTTGCCTGCCTGCCTGTCCATCCATCTGTCTGTCTCTCTCTCTCATTAACACCTTTCTTTTCCACCATTTTTGGTGAAGCAAAAAATGACCTTTAAAGGTAAACACTTCTGGAACCTATTATAGAAAGCCTTCATATTTCAAAATTATTTCACCTTCATAATAAAGACTTTTTTCTTTCCTCAATCTTCTACTTCCTGCATAGTACAAAAAGTAATGTTGTCTTGACTTCCACATCCTTTTAAAATTTTTTGTTGCATTAAGTTTTTCTTTTCCATATTTTTTCCAAAACTGTTTCCCATATTGGAAATAGCTAAACAAACAAGCAAACAAACAAGAAAGTGAAATTGCAAGTCTTCTAATCTAGAGCTTTTCCAAAGATGGATATGTTTAAAAATTTTAGAAAGTGTTACAAAAGACAAAATGAAAGAGAGAACAGGAGGAGCAAACAAGCAAACAAGATGCTTACAGTGTTGGAAGTGTTTTTAAAAATAAAGTGTTTCCCACTATCAACTCTGAAAACAATGGTAACACGTCTGAATGTTTCTTCTGGTAATTACAGTCCTACCTTCAATATGGGGCACTGCATAAATATTCTGGGACCTCCTTCCAGTATCTAGTCTACAATGGGAAACATAATAGTCAAGCAAGTGGTCCAAATTCACCAAAACCTAGATATACATCTGGAGGGACTGTGATAGCTAGCCATGCAATGTCTGTTTTTTCTCTTGCTTTTTTTTACAAGCTTTGAGAGAAGAAAGGGAAAAGAATATTTAAGCTGTGAAGGGAAAACTTGTGATCCAGATACTGCAAAGACTGACTGTGAGCATGGAGGCAGGTTACTTTCACCTGAGTAAGACCTTCATCCTTATATTTCCCAATGTTCCTGTGGATGTGTCTGCAAAGGTGGTAAGCAATCTCTAAGAAAAGCTTAGAAAACAAAGTAAAAAAAAGGAGACCACTGGCATTAAAGGATGTGTGTACTGTTACCACACTGTAATTTATAATTTACAGGATTTTGTGAATTTGACATGATTCTAGAAATGTTGTGGTAAGCTAGGAGGAGAGAAAATGGCTGAATCCAAAATGAAATAATTATTTGTAGGAGATATAGAAAATGAGTGTGTCAGTTGTTTGAAGAGGGTATCAGAGGTATGAAATATAGATCACCAGTGCTCTGTCGTTGTGAACAAGTGGTGCCTTCGGTGTATGTCAGACTGTTTGAGAATATATTTGAAACCTTTTCTTTCCAAAAGGCAACAGAAGTTTCAGATCTTTTACTTGCTTATTCAGTCTCAGGATGCAAACCTTTGCCTCCTTCAGTGATGAAGCTGTTTGTGTCAAGGAGCAAGTGGGGTCAGGGAGCAAGTCAGGGTCAGAGGCAGGGAGTGTTCAGCATCTTTAGCAGCAGTTGACCACTACGGAGGACAGCACGCAGTTGGCTTAGAGTGCAGATGTACATGGAAAGCCCAGGACACAACATTCAACCTTTGAAGTTCCTATTTTCTGGATAGAAGAGCAGTTTAGTCCCCCTAGCTTTGGTCCTCCACTCTTCAAACAGCATGGGAAGCAGGCATAGGTTTGTGACCAGGGCACATTACCATCATCAATCACATTTCCAGGTAATTGAGTTGCTTTAATGCTACTTTGGTCATTGTATAAAATTTAGCCATCTAATTTTGTAGGATCGTTGACTTTTTACACTGAGCTAAGAGATGCCATTCTGGTGAGTGATGGACTGGAAACCAAACACAGGTGGATGAGCTTTATAAGTCTTGTCTGAGAGCACTATCCTTAATGCTTCTACTAGAGGCAAGAGTCATCTTCACAGCAGTTGACCTTAAAAGTGGATGCCTTGGTGAGGATCTTACAACTTTAACTAATCACTGGCAATAACATAAATGTCATGGCATGGACTGATGGTTTTCAACAGTGATGATACGAAGTATCTGTAGGTGACACTTTTCCCAGTGAAATGAGGATATTGCATGTTCTGTCTGCTTGCCTATGTTCCGGCCGCTTATCACAGGGTCTAATTTCTGAAGGGGTCTTACATGAGGATTCATTGCTCTATACTCAAACGCATATTCAGGTCAATCTTCTGCTAATAAACTGGAAAGACTTTTTTGTTTCCCATCTGTTAATTTCTTTAATGGAACAGGTAACACCAACAAACAGCACTGAATGAAGAGGTGAAATACATTCCTTCAAGCTAGTTGGAAGGGATTTGGTCATTGGATTTAATGGAGCCAAAATATTTCACCCAAGAAATTAAGGGAATAGGAGAAGCTTCACAGACACCTGCACCTTTTCTCCTGATGTGACTCCTGATTCAGAATGGAGAGAAGAAATTTTAACCATTGTGGGCTGTGGGCTGTAGACCTTTCTGCTGTGCTAGTTAAAGAGCTGCCTCTGCTGATGCCTTTTATTCCTACAAATTTCTACCCATCCTAGCTGCTGTTTCATTTCCTAAAGGATCTCTGAAACTAAAGATATCTTCCAGTCATTACCAGGGAGAGATGTTCTCAAGTCACAAACTTAAAAGCAAGAGAGAAGGACTCCATAACCCATACCACAGGCCATTGATTTCTGCGAGAGTTATCACAGAAGAATCCCAGCACTTAACAAACAGATCAGGAACTAATGAGGAAAAAAAAAATCAATCACACTGCAAGCCAAAACATGTTACTTTCATTTTCCAAAGAACTGAAAACAAGATTAACCTTCCAGCAGAACTTGCTTTGAGTCTAAGGATAGCTTTTGACCCAAATGTCTATTGACGTCTTCCTTTTTGTTGGCAAAACAGAGGTCATCACTTTAGGGAGCCTGTGCTGTTGAAATGAATATAACAAATTACCATTAAATCAAATGAAGTCTCTCAATGGGTTTGGACAGCACACTGCTGGGTCTTGATCTTAAACCTCAATAATGTTTCCGAAATGAGTTTTCGTCGTGGAGCTCTGTCAGTGGGGCTGCAGTCGTAGAGAGGTGGGGAAGTATTTAATCACCAAAAAGAGATTCAAAGAGCCACCAGGAGCAGGGAACCATGGGGATATTTGTCTCCTGGGTTGGTACAGGCGGTCTCACAGTGAGCACCTATTAGCGATGCAGCAACACACTGCATGGTAATTAGTTTGAGCCCTGCTGCAACACTATAAAGCAATGCTAAGTATTTGTGTGTGGCAGCACTTCTTTGCCAGAAGCCTTGCACATCAGATAAGAAATAAAGGTTTTCTCTTTCTGCTTTGTACAAAAAGAGGTGAAAGGACTTCCTTTTGTGTTCAGTGGTCAAAACTGAAAAGTAGACATCTTGCTCTGGAATCATGGGAGACATCTCAGATGTTGCATGTGTCAGATGTTCTGAGAAGTTACCATGTGTCACACAACTGTGTGTATGAACCTACTGGACCAAATGTGTGTCAGAAAAGTCCTGGCTGAGATTGTGGTAGCTGCTCTTCAGACACATAGCAAAAGAGGAGTACACCTGTAACACTGAGTTAAATTGGTCAGGCAAAAAAAAAAAGGCTATGGATGAAGAGAAAGGGAGTATAACTTCCTTCTTTTTACTGATGGAGAGCTGAGGTCCAGCTTTCTAAGCCCTTGGTGAAACCTGAGGTCAGATTCTCAAAGCACCTCAGTCCACACCACACTGTTAGCCAAGCCTTCTCAGTCCTAAATATGGAGTTATTTGTAAAATTTTCCTTGAGGTGATTTGTTCAAGGACAATGATATTTGTACAGCATCAAATCTTGTGAATCCTTTTACTCCTCTAGCTCTGTCCATAAACCAAAGGAGGATGTCATGATCTATCTCACTGTCATCAACAAGTAGTGTCAGAACTGCACACAGGGATCTGGGTTGCTAATTTAATGTCATTATATCCATCAGCCTATTACAAACCTATAAATTACAAGCCTCCCTTAGCATCTGGTCTTTTTCCAGGTACACCTATCAGGCCAGATCTAGGCTCGAAATGGCACGTTCTGTAATTAACAGCTTCGTAAGGCATTGAATCCACCCGGGGAACAACAGCTGCTCTTTCTACACCATGCACTAAACCCAACGCTGAAGACAGACACAGCATTAAAGCTCCATTTCCCACACAGAACAATGGCCAGCTTTTGTCCTTCAGGTGAGAAAAGGCTTATGCTAGAAGGGAGTTATAGGAGCTGTATGAGACTGACATGAGCATCACCTGATGGAGCTGAACCTCAGCCCACAAAGGGCATCTGGGGTTGATCGTTGTTGCTCTGCAGTGCTGTGATGCTATAGCTGATGGCTGCCTACCTGCCTCTATTTCCTTGTATTCTTTTAGTACAGGTTCAAACAGATTTGAAGGGAGAAAGGGATAAAACCATCCTTGCTAGAGATAAGCCTGGGAGTGGCATGCCAATGTTTGAGGGATGGTGTGCTAGCAAGGTCCTTTGGTCTGCTGTCTCAGTTGAGGCAAGGGATGGAGATCCATTTGTCAGCAAAGACGCAAGGGTTATTGATGTGTTAGAAACCATAGAAGTGCCTGAGAATGGTCATGTAGGAATTAGGGCTTCTCTCCCAAAAAGGTGGCAGGATCAATACCTCAGCTGAAGTGCATCTACACCAATGCACACAGCATGGGCAACAAACAGGAGGAACTGGGAGCCATTGTGCAGCAGGAAAACTATGATATAGTAGCCATCATGGAAACATGGTGGGATGACTCGTGCAACTGGAGTGCTGAAATGGATGGCTATAAACTCTTCAGAAGTGACAGGCAAGGAAAGAGAGGCGGTGGGGTAGTCCTGTATGTTAGGGAGTGTTTTGATTGTCTAGAGCTTAATGAAGGTGATGATAGGGTTGAGTGTTTATGGGTGAGAATCAGGGAGAAGGCCAGCAAGGCAGATAACATGTTGGGAGTCTGCTATAGACCACCCAACCAGAATGAAGAGGCAGATGAAATATTCTATAAGCAGCTGGGAGAAGTCTCACAATCGCTAGCCCTTGTTCTCCTAAGGGACTTCAACTTATCAGATGTCTGTTAGAAATACAATAGAGTGGAGAGGAAACAGTCTAGGAGGTTCCTGGAGTGTGTAGAAGATAACTTCCTGAGACAGCTGGTGAGTGAGCCAACTAGGGAAGGCACCCCACTGGACCTGTTGCTTGTGAACAGAGAAGGACTTGTGGGACATGTGTTGGTTGGAAGCCTCCTTGGGCACAGTGATCATGAAATGAGAGTTTTTGATTCTCAGAAAAGTCAGGAGGGGGTCAGCAGAACTGCTACCATGGACTTCCGGAGGGCAGACTTTGGCCTGTTTAAGAGACTGGTTGATAGCCCCTTGAGAGGCAGTCCTGAAGGGAAAAGGAGTCCAGGAAGGCTGGACACTCTTCAAGAAGGAAATCTTCAAGGTGCAGGAGCAGGCCGTCCCCATGTGCCAAAAGACGAGTCAGCAGGGAAGAAGACTGGCCTGGCTGAACAGAGAGCTTTGGCTGGAATTCAGGAAAAAAAGGAGAGTTTATGGCCTTTGGAAGGAGGGGCAGGCAACTCAGGGGGAGTACAAGGATGTTGTGAGGATATGCAGGGAGAAAATTAGAAGGGCCAAAGCCCAACTAGAACTTAATCTGGCTACTGCCATAAAAGACAATTAAAAATGTTTCTATAAATACATTAGCGACAAAAGGAGGGCTAAGGAGAATCTCCATCCTTTATTGGGTGTGTGGGGAAACGTAGTGACAAAGGATGAGGAAAAGGCCGAGGTACTTAATGCCTATTAAAGACTTCAGTCTTTAGCAGTCAGACCATTTGTTCTCTGGGTACCCAGCCCCCTGAGCTGGAAGACAGGAACGGGGAGCAGAATAAAGCCCCCATAATCCCAGGGGAAATTGTTAGCAACCTGCTACACCACTGAGACACACACAAGTCTATGGGGCCAGATGGGATCTACCCAAGGGCATGAAGGAGGAGGAAGAAGTGCTGGAAGGAGGATGCAGGGCACTACAGGCCTGTCAGTCCAGAGACAGGTCTTATGAGGAGCAACTGAGGGAACTGTGGTGGTTTAGCCTGGAGAAAAGGAGGCTGAGGGGAGACCTTATCGCTCTCTACAACTACCTGAAAGGAGGTTGTAGCCAGCGGGGGTTGGTCTCTTCTCCCAAGTAACCAGTGATAGGACAAGAGGAACTGGCCTCAAGTTGTGCCAGGGGAGGTTTAGGTTGGATATTAGGAAAAATTTCTTCAGCAAAAGGGTTATCAGTCATTGGAACAGGCTGCCCATGGAAGTGGTGGAGTCACCATCCCTGGAGGTACTTAAAAGATGCATAGATGTGGCATTTAGTGACATGGTTTAGTGGTTGGACTTGGCAGTGCTAGGTTAATGGTTGGACATGATGATCTTAAAGGTCTTTTCCAACCTAAATGATTCTATGATTCTATAACTCCTACTCCCGATAAGGAAAAACTCATGGTCTGGCTCTGAGAACTTGCATGTGAGGCTGTAAAATTTTGCATTTCCTGATAAACTTTGAAACACCTGTCAATCCCCGTGCGGTGCTCTTGTTTCAGTTTCACACTCCGCAATAAAGGCAGGATGAAACAGCAGTCCCTGGAGTGGTTTAGAAACCTTTAACCAAGAGGAAAGGTTAATGGAGTTGAGTTAATGCAGTTGAGTTTATTCTTAATAGAAAAGAAGAGAGTTTGAGATGACTTGGCAGAAATCTTCAGCCTTAGGAAGGAAAAGAATGATACTGGACAGTTTTTGCTCTGATGCCATGATTAAAAGCCTCAGGACATAATTTAAAACTGAGATTATCTGGGAGATGTGTCATATCTGGCAAAGGGAAGAAGATACAGGCAGTACGTTACTAGTCAACTCAAGGGCTCGTATATACTAAGGATGACAATCCTCTAGATTTTCTAGTTTGTCTGTTATCCAGCAAAATCCACAAACACTGGTCTTGATTCTTCACATAGTTGCACACATATATTGTGCAGAAAGGCAGCTCTGCGAGTTATGCCAGAGGACAACTTTATGTGGGTAGGTGAGGACCAGAGAGAATTTTTCCTCTTATGCTTCAGGATAGACACATACAGACTGGTCCCACACCAGAAGCCACAGCCTTGGGCCCAAACCAACATGCACTGCCTGGAGATGTAATATTGGTTAGGCAAGGTATGGCTATATAGCCTCAGGACTGGGACTGTCTTGCACTAGACAAAGCTTGCTGGCCCCACCACATGGACATGGACTGACAGAGGTGGAGAGTCCTGTCTGCTGGTTCCCAAAACCCATGTTCTGCACAAGCAGCCAGCTTCAAAGGGGTCAGGTGTCTTAGCTTAGTACTCAAGATGGAACAAGGTACTATATCTCAATGCTTTGGGGGAAACATTACGGTTTTACATTTTCCTGTGGCTTGGCTTTTTCCCTTGGCAAATAAGGGGAATGTGGTATGCCTCAAGACACAGTGTCAGCGGATGGTTCATTAGTATTTACGGTGGGAGGGGCTGAATAAGCACAAAGCATTTTCTCAACCCAGCTAATGAATTTGTAACTTCTGGCATCTTTTTTTAATGTAACACCCATTCAATCAATTTGCAATTAAATCTAGCCCTGACACTTATGGCTATTTGAGCAAGCAATACATCTGTGTGCTAGAAACCAGTCTGCTTGATAGGATCTGTGTGAAAAATTGCTACTTGTTGAAAGATAATATGGGAGAATGTCTGCACCTCTTAATGAGTTGGAATGGGGTGTACTGTGCTAAAGGAAAATTGTATTTTGTCCCAGGGACCTCATTACCTGAACGTATACCCTCACGATCCCACATGCAGTTGGATGGGGAAGCCTCCCAGTGAATTGCATTAGCAATTTCTTTGTATTTAATGTGAGCACCATGGGTCTGAAGTAGAGTCTGGTGACACCACTGTGCTTTAACACACACTACTCGCTAGGTAATCTCAAGAGATGACGCCAAGCTTTGAAAGTTAAATTAGCTTTTAATTAAGAGAACTTAAAGAAATGTAAGGGCTCTTAACTGCTCTTACCACTCAACCCGTGATTAAAATCCTGCATCTAGGACTCAGTAACCACATGCAATGATGTAGGTTGGTGCCAACTTGCTAGGAAGCAGCTTTCCAGAAAAGGAGGTAGGGGTTTTGGCAGACAGCAAGTTGCACATGAGTCAACAGTGCATCCTTGTGGGAAACTGCATATAGGGTAATATTAGCCAGTGATTCTTCTGGGGAAGAAGTGATTCTTCAAGTGAGTCTAGTGAAGGGTCACCAAGATATTCAAGATCCTGGAGCACATGACATAGGAGGAGAGACTGAGAGCTGAGTCTGCTCAGACCGCGAAAAGGAAGGCTTGGGGACATCTCATTGCCATACCATTTCTGCAAACACCTGGTGGGACCCTGCAGGGAAGATGGAGCCTGTCTTCTCAGAGGTGCACAGTGTAAGGATGAGAGGCAATACACACATGATGGAACATGGGAAATTCTTATTAGATATAACAGCAAAACAAAATCACCATGTGACTGTTCACACACTGGAAAGGGCTGCCCAGAGAGGTTATGGGCTCTCCATCCTTGGAAATATTCAAAACTTGACTAGACAAGCTCTGAGCAACCTGATATATTTGGCCCTGCTTGAGCATGAGCCTTCTTCCAACCTGTTATTACATTATATTTTTCTATAAAACAGACTGTCCTCTCATACAGACTTTTCCTTTTAGCAGCTGATGGAGCTCTCCAGTGAGGTTACCCTAACCTGTATCAGTGAAAATAAATGAACTTAGTTTATACGGTCTAACCAGTAGATCATTACTAATAAAGTGTATTTTTGACTGCAACAAGTCAAGAAATGAGAAAATGGATTCTTTCTTGAGAGGTGGTAACCTCCAGCAGAGTGTGAATAAAGAAAATCTGGGGGAAGTGATTTCTAGAAGATGACCTCAACAGACTCAGATATTTAATTTTTTCTCACTTTCTTAAATCAGGCCAGCTATTGCCTGGGGCTCTTTTTGAGTCATAGCATACAAATTGCTTTGGGGACAACCATACCATATAATTTCTGCCACAGAAAACACAAGGAATGGTAATAAAGGCAGTGACTGAAGGCAGGGAGATTTTGAGTACATGGCTCCTAGGCAAGGTCTCAAAGCTTGCGGCAGCCTGCCATTGCAGAAGAAGCAGACAGACATTTAGCTATCATATTTTAAACTGTGTTGCTCCATGAATGATATGAGCATAAGATGGGCTGTAGAGGGTCAGACAAAGCTTTCTGTCTGCAAAAGTGGCTAACAGTAGGTGCCTGGGGAGCAGTGTAAGCATGTGGCAGCACGCAGTGATACTTCTTCAATATGTTCTCCCAGCCTTCAGCGGGAGGACAAGGGGGTTGAGCAATATCTGTTATCTTTGTGTTTAGAAGCTCTTGATTGACTTTTCCTCTGTGAGTTGTTTTTTGCCGTTCTTAAGAATATCTCAGTTTAACTACGTGATACATGGAGACCCTTTGCTTCTCGTCAGCCTGATAATGTCACTGGAACCCCCCTGGTTTTGGTATCATGAGAGCTCATGAACCATTGCCTTAGGTTCATCTTCGTGCTGATCCAGCAGTACTCAGGCAATTGAATTGTCTGGAGTGTCGTCCCAGCACTGATACTAAGCAGGAGATATAGTCAAAACCTAGATATAAACAGCCAAAGCATTCTAGGACCAAGGGGTGAATGCAGGACACACCAAAATTTATCCCTTGAGGTTGGTCAAAGCTGGCAGCTGTGCTTCTTCTTGAGTAGCTGCATGTTACCTCTAGTGGAATGGCTGTTCCAGGCTTCTCTGCCCCTGCTTCCGTGATGCTCAGAAAACTGCTCATTTTTGCCCTGTGTTTATTCTTCCACTCTTTCTAGAACTCTCCATGCCCATTCTTTGGTGGTTCTTACAGACGTCCCAGAACTTTATATCATTTCTTCCTCAGCTTATCCATTATGGCACTGACCACAGTGCTCCAGTGATTGATTTGAAGCTATTATTTCTTCCCTAGCAAATATTAACACTTCTTTTTCCTTCTTTTTGTTATCTGTGGTTTCTGTGCTCTCTAAAGTTGATATCTAACACTGCTGGTTTTGCCTCAAGGGACATTTGGAAACAGTACCCAGAGGTGACTGCATTTGGCTATTGGTCTGGTCAGAAGAGAGGGTTACATGTGATGCTATTGAGGAGCTATTGCAGATGCAGGAACAGAAAGGGCAGAAAGGTGTATGAAGGTTCATCTGATGTTTTCTTGTGACCAGAGCAAGGAGGCTAGGTGGACTTCTCAACACCATTTCTAGCTGTGACTCAACCTGGGGGCTGAGATAAACTGCAAAAGAGGGAACAACTGAAAGTGAACTGTCAAGAGATGCTAAAATTTGGGCCAAGATCAGCCCTTCTATGGCTAAGATATCATCTCCCATGGAGAAGAAATTAGGGAATGCCAGGCTGGAAGAGGTCTTGGAGGCTGGACCTGACTTCACTGCTGAATAATAGGCCACTGCCATGGTTATTCCTCTCAACATTTTTTGCTCCTGCTGGTATTTAATATGCATGGCAAGTGACTCGCCAGCTCCTGTCCCCAGTGTGAGTGCATTTGCTGACAGATTCCTGCACGCTGTGCATCCCGTGTTTTCAAAGGGAGTGCATAACGATGGGCCACCATTCAACTTCTTGGGAGTTTGTAACATAGTTGGAACCATTACTATGAAATTACCAAATAAGGCATACATTTTCATTCCCCATGGTAATAAAAATTATCGAAGTACCTCTCCCGGGGCAATTATAATGAGATAATACAGAACTCCTGACTGATTCCAGTGGCTGTAAAAGAAAAAAAATCAAAATGCATTCAACAAGACATTAGTATATGCCTTGGCTCCAATCACTTCCTTGTCTCATGGGATAATGAAGTTATCAAATTAGTTTTAAAAAGGTGAAACTTCCATTTTTTACCCCATGTGACAGGTTGTCCCCTGAATAATGTCATTACAATGAGGTGCATAGGACAGCATGAGCATTTATTGCTTTTGGTCTAGACACTGCAAGTCATAAAGAAATTTTGCCCTCTTGTCTCCGCAGAGTAATGTTTATACTCCAAGTGCCCAGGACAAGCAAATGATAAAGAACAGGGGTTTAGGTTTTGGTTGTTTTTTTTTTTGTTTGTTTGTTTTTTTTTTCCTTCTGCACACCCAAAACATAAACACAACCGTATGTTCAAGCCTGCATTTGCAGAAATGTAGCATAAATGGCCTATTGGGTTATACAGCTCATCTGTTTCCCATTACTGCTCTGCAGCAAATGACATTCTTTCTTTCCAAAGCGCGATGCCGGTATGGACAGCCCTACAGCCTTGTTTCCTGGGGATCTGGGATGGAGGTCACAAAACATATTCTGAACTGCTCCAAGGCACAGTTTTTCAGACTGACTTTAGCAGAAACTTTGCCCTGGGATGCCTCTGATGACACTGAAGAGAGCAAAGAGCTATGAGAAGATGTTTCAACCCATCTCCGAAGGTCCTGCCACCTTTCTTTGAACATTAAGAGTAACGGGACATCAGTGCTGCTAATTCAGTCACTTCAGTCACGTGCCAAAGTTAGGGCTTTGTCCAAGGGCTGATGCCTCCCATTGTTTGAGTCACAGGGATATTCTTCATTTTGCAAGCATTACCATCCTTCTATTTGCTGGGAAGTGAACCCCAAACTTTCAGAAGCAAGAGCATTAGCTTCTGCGGTTCCAAACTAAATGGCTCAGTACTCTTCTTGGGAGCAATAGCAAAACTCGCATCCTGCGTAAGTCAGGCACAGCGGGGTGTTAATTAAAATATCCCTGGAGCGGCAACCAAAAACCATGCAGTGGTTTTCACATACACGGGCTGTTTCAGGAGCAGGGATGGTCTCACTGCCTGGCCAGATCTGATCATGATAACCCAGGTCACACTCTCCTCTCTGGAAAATGGAAATAGGGAGCAAAACTGAGCAACCTTTGCATCCTCCCAAACAACCTGTCAATACATCAGATCTGGACACTGTCCCACTGTGATCCTGATTTCAGCCACAGAGCTGTCTAATTTCCTTTGTAAAATTGCCCCACAGGCAACACGTGCACACACAGAGCAACTTCTGTATTTACCTTGACACTACATGAGCCTCAGCCCTCGCCTCTTGCAGAGCAATTGTATATATTACCATCTCTTTGGCATCTTGGTTGCTGCTTTCTCCAATTCCCCTTCTGTTCATCAGAGCAGATAGGTTGTTTAGGGTCCCCCTCAGCCCCCCCATGCCCGCACTCCTCTGAAAGTCATTACCCAGAATCCTGCTTTCCTTGAAGTACCACTGAACATGCTGTGCTATGTTTTTTCCCCTCCAGGCTTTTTTTACAGCAGTTCTTGCAGGAAGAAGTAATTTATCCAGAATTAAAACATCTGGTAATCGTGCTCCCCGGGTAAGTTAGCATTAAAATAAGAAGAAAACATACTGCCTGGCTGTCTCCATTATGTGAGAAAGGGAACATGCCCTGTGGCTCCGTGCAGTCACAAGGTGAAAGCTCTCCCCAACAGACGGCTGCGTGGGCTGTGCAGAGTGGCCAGGTTTTTGGAGAGGAGGCAGCAGACACACGCAGCTTACTGGGGCTAAGGGTGGAAGGGGAAGTGCTAATTTTATCTTACACCTTGCTTCTCTTTATTTCAGCATTATACAGTGAGAACATGGGGGCTTACAGAGGTCTCCTCTACTCCTGGTGCACAGAAAGAATGACGGCTGTGTTACGAATCCGCCAGCATATCTTTCTGTCTGCTCACAGGCTCTATTTCTGTAATTCAGCTGCATGGACAGAGTATCTGGACAAAGTGGCCTTGCATAATGCCAAGATGCTGATGGGGAGTGGGTTTTACAGTTAACTTTCCAAGTCTCCCCAGATCCCGTTTCTCCCCTTTTGTCAGAAACCCAGACATGGAACAATCCAGCACCGTGTCATTGTCCCCTCCTGAGGATTTTCCAGCTTCAGTCAGGTGGGACAGGAGGAAACACCACTTTCCAGAGACAGCAGTTGCTTTTGCACCAATCTTTCTTTGCAGGTGATGAACGACTGTTTCCATGCCTTTGCACAACTGTTGTCGCTGTTGCATACTAGCCTTTTCTGGAGGATGTAGTGGAAGAGCCATGACTTGAGAGACTGGACAGAGGGATAAGAAGAGCTGTGGTGAATGTTGGACCTTCCATTAGTGACTAAAGTACAGTCTAGGCGGCTTTCTCTTAGCCTCCTCTCAATAAGATTTCTTGCCATGTAGAGCTTTTTTATGCTGCCTTATTTATCGACAAGCCAGAAGCTGCTAGCCGTGCTGCAAACCTGCTGTGCTGTCATCATTGCTAATGGTGCAGTAGCTACAAATACAGAATCATAGAATCATAGAATAGTTTGGGTTGGAAGGGACCTCAAAGATCATCTAGTTCCAGCCCCCCTGCTGCAGGCAGGGACACCCTCCACTAGACCACGTTGCCCAAAGCCCCATCCAACCTGGTCTTAAACATTTCCAGGGATGGGGCAGCCACAACCTCTCTGGGCAATCTGTTCCAGTGCCTCACCACCCTAACAGTAAAGAATTTCTTTCTAACATCTAATCTAAATCGACCCTCCTTCAGCTTAAATTATATGCTTGGGTCACTGTCATGGTTTAACCTGACAGGCAGCTAAAACAACCACACAGCCATTCACTCACTTCCCACAGTGGGATGGGGAGAGAAGCAGGGGAAAAAGTAAAACTTGTGGGTTGAGATAAAGACAGTTTAATATGACAGAAAAGGAAGATAATAGGAGGAGGAGGAGGAAGAAGAGGAGGAGTAGTAGTAGTAATAATAATAATAACAATAATAGCAATAATATACAAAATAAGTGATGCACAGCACAATTTCTCACCACCCACAGACTGCTGATGCCCAGCTAGTTCCTGATCCTCAGGCTAAACCTCCAGCCAGCTTCTCCCCAGTTATATACTGAGCATGATGTCATATGTTATGGAATATCCCTTTGGTCAGTGGGGGTCAGCTGTCCTGGCTGTGCCCCCTCCCAGCTTCTTGTGTACCCCCAGACTACTTGCTGGTGGAGTAGTGTGAGAAGCTGAAAAGTCCTTCACTTAGTGTAAACATTGCCTAGCTACAAACAAAACATCAGTTCTCATCCTAAATCTAAAACACAGCACTGTACCCATGACTAGGAAGAAAATTAACTCTATCCCAGCCGAAACCAGGACAGTCACTTGGGAATTATTTTCATTATGGAGACAACAGCCATCCCAATCAGGCAGCCATGAGGAAAGTCAGAGATTCTGTGGTGACATACATGAGTGATCATGTTTATGCCTGAACATTTGCTACTGACCTTCAAGACACCCCTTAGATTTGATAGCTGCTGTGCTGGGAATGGGTATGTGGACAGTGGGACTCCTGGGACCCCCATCAGCTATCTCTTGAGCTTTTTCTGTGCTCCATCTGTCTTTCCTAGTGCTCTGTTCCCTCTTTCTCTGCTTTTCTTCTCTTCCTTGAGAGCTCTTACACTTTTCCTAATGTCACAGGTAAGCACTCATCTGACCACAAATCTCGTGTTCACCCTATGAATGAAGTTCCAAGTTGAAACTTCACTATCACAGTGTACTGCAGAGCCACTGTGACTCAGTCTGCACCAGGAAACTGGGCAAGACATCATTTCTCTGGTAAATGATACAGAGAAAGCTGGAACTCAAGCTCTGCAGAAAGCTAAGTGTTTAGGTCTCAAAATGGTGCTGTCTTGCATCTGCCTTGCATATGGATGATTGTGACAAAGCTCTAGCTGGTTCTTCTGCTGGCCCTGTGTGGTCTCTTGGTCAGGGACAAAGCAGGATGATATAGCAGAGAAATAAATACACAAATAATATAATATAGTATCAAATAAGTGGGTGTGCTCCATAGGCAGAGGTCAACATCTTCACCTACAATCTAAGGACATGACCACTGGATATGTATTGTACAGATTAGGACTGTGTTGTCACATCTGCTTCTGATCTGTGGAGTAACCTTGAGCAAATCACTCCACCCCTCTGCTCCTTCTCTCTCCTCCCAGCATTTGCTTTGACTATTTAGGCAAGAAACTTTCCATTCCAGTATGTGCACACAGTGTTTATCACGTCGGTGCATCCTCAGGCTACTGGCATACAAATAATAAAGAGCAATAATAACTGGTTGCCAATCAGCAGAGAATCGAGTTTTCGGTTTCTAAATCAGTTGGAAATTGTTTTTCTCTCTCTTTGAATAATGTGCTGGGAATATGTAAAATGAAGTCTTGATTTTTTTTTTTTTTTTTTTTTTTTTTTGGCTAGCAGCAAATATACCCTTTATCAGCATTCCAAAATATGATTAATGCTAATCTTGACCTTTCAAAAGTTCCATGCCAGGCAGTTGATGATGTTTCTGTGTTGTAAAGAATCAAAGAGAAAGTGTTTCTATCCACAATGAAGTGTTCTTTATTAATGAATGATTTGCTTACCAGGAACTCCAAGAATTCCTTTGCACTCTTTTTTTACAAACCTGGGGGTGTTTAATCATTTGGAGTGGATTGGAGGCATTAATATATTTATGAATTTCTCATCTCTTCCCCCCCCCCCCCTTCTCTAAAGTTGGAACACAAACACTATTAGCTTATTACTGTAGGTCAGAGATCATTTTTTACCTTCCCATGGCAAATACCTGGGTTATCAAGTAAATTAATAACTCAAATCAATCAACATTTTGATTTCTAGTTTCAGCTGTTCCTTATACTCTCCACATCAAGAGAAGAATACATATTGCAAAACATAGAATAGTAAGGACAATAGTTGTCCAGCTTTCAAAAAGGGAAGTATAGCAGAAGTGTCTGGGCTTGAGTCAGGTCTAGGGATCTGAACCTGGACCCTCCAACATGGTGACAAACTTCTCATTCACTTTGTCTGTGAGTAAAGCAGAAGACAACCCCCTACCAGTCTGAGTACTCATATACTAAACAACTTCACAGACTCACATAAGTTTAGGAAGTCTTTAGGGTGCATTTCACATGGGGACACCCAGCACAAGGGCTGGATCCACTGGGATGTCAGTGTCCCTTTGCACAGGGTCAAGGGATAATCATTTTGATGGATTCCAACATATGTGATCTGGTACCAACGTGCAATTAACCGTAACAGAACAAAACCCTGAAGCATCCCACAGACCGCACGTGCTTGTGTCTGCTAGTGGGGTTTCTACACCAGTACCTTGGAAAGGTTACTGCTGAAAGACAAGAACTGAGAGACGGAGTTGTGTTCCAGTCTAGGAAGAGCTCCTGAGTTAGAGTGCCATAGGTCCAGCACTGGACTTAACTGCTGTGTCATATGCTACCTCTCTATCCATGTGCAGGGGGTTCAGTTACCATGAATACAACAGAGAATGTCCTCAAGCCATGCTCTGAGCAGCACCAGCAGTAGCACTCCTGGAGAACTGGCTAGCTGCATGGAGCAAGGTCCTCTTCTTTCTCCCCATTGCCTGATGTCAGTAAAAAAAGCTAGGAATCATGTAGGTGATAGTGAAGGGCATGTCCACAATATTTAGTGTCTCAAATAGTGTTAAACACTCTCTGGAGAAACTTACCTCTCTTAGTTGATCCTAGTAAGAACTTGGCCTACCTTCTGGAGATCTGAACCTCATTTAACTTTTATGTCTGTTGCAGACTAAAATGAGTAATGTAATACTCCTTTGTAAGAACCACACAGGACTGTGAAAGCCACTGCAGAGTGGAAAATGGCTAGAGGAAAGCAATGCAAATTAGCAGGGAGACGGTCTTCTCAACGACAGTTGGTAAAGAAAGGTTCACTGATAGTCCAAGAGATGTCTTTTGTGTATGTGGAATGGGAAGCCAGGGTCAGTTTGCTGAATTATGGTCAACACAATGAAAATGTTTGAACCATTGTTCTGAAAATCTGCTAGAACCTGAAGATTTGTCAGATCCTTCAAGGAGTTTCAAGTGCAAGGTCAGAGAACAGTGGCATTTTCATCTGGAGATCATGTAGGGCAAGGTGCTTAATAGACAGAAACTGCAGGACCATTGGACATTCTGCCTAATTAATTCACAAATGCAGTGTTTTCAGGTTATCAAAGTCTTCTACCACCAAAGGGTTATATGGATTCATTAAGCTCTTTGAGGGTCATAGATTGGGGGTATGAAAGAATTGTAAAATATATTTCTATTTATCATTATTCCTACTTGTGAGTAATTCAGGCCACTTATCTCCAATCAGATTTCTACTGACTACTTGAATTATCTCTGATGGGGATGTCTCAGGCCATTAGTGACTAACACTCTGAATAATTAGGCTGTGAAAGTCTAACTGCAGGATTTATTATTATTATATTATTATTATTATTATTAGCAATTTTCCATTCTGTTGTATTAATTCCATTTGGTATTGGTCTGTTTTCTTGGAGAACAATGATCATTCATATAAAATCATTTCTGTGCAAAATACTTTTCATCATGTGATTTAACAGACCATAAAACGTCTTACATTGTTTTTTAGATTTTCAACCCAGTGTCAATGTTACGATGACATTAATACCTTCCTTGCATCACCTCTGGAATACTTATCTGAAGCCACTCTATTATTCTTCTCCTTTCCATTCCTTTTTCAGCTGTCCTTTGTGTCCTTTCTTCATCTTCCTCTTGTTATGCATAACAATTCTTGCACTAGAGGTTTCAATGATGGGCTGCTTCTACCTTAAATGCCAGTCTTGGACATACCCTAGAGGTCACACCTCTAGAAAAGAAACCCTACTGCCTTCAAGAGACACTCCTGGCTCCATCTTGTCCTGTATAGAGATGCTGGCTTCTCCTGCTGACTTTCCTGGTGCCAAACATCATCAGCCAGGATCCACGCAGCCCTCTGTAGTCCTTTGCACTTCACTTACTTACAAACAGCTTGATTTCACTGCAGTCTATCTGAGTAGGTGAAGCTTCACTTGATGGGGATTTCAGGCTGGTAGGACCATGCTCTGTTCCAGCACTGGTGGAGTGGACAGTATGGTGCCACCCTCAGCACCCACACACAGCATCACAGGGGACTGGTGACAAGGGGAGCATGGGATTCCTGCTCAGGGAACCTATGATGCTGTGGCACTGTTTTGGAGCTGTAGATGTAGGCAGTGCTACAGTCATTGTAATTGTCTTTATTCTAGGGCTCATTCAAAGATTACGATGTCTCCAACCCCCCCCTACACGAGCCTCTCTGGAGAGTGCTATATGATGCCCATGTAACACATCTACATAGCACTGCCGAGTCAATTTGTCTTAATGAAGCATCTCAGGGTCTTTCTTCTGAGCTATCAGCAAGCAGGATGCTGCTAATACATAAGGCCAAGGCACCAGGCCAAGCAGTGTCTGGCAAAGGTCCATGGTGTTGAACTGTTGGCATGGACCATGAAACTGCTTTGGTCCAGTTCAGCCAGTGCTCCTCCAGCAGCACTTGTTCATCCTTTAGGGACTAGCCTGGACTGGGTACCATGCCCAATAGATGTCATGGGTGAAACCACCACGGCTGAGCTCTGCTGCTTGCCTCAGGGCCAGCAGAGAGGCCAAAATCTGTTTTATTTGCTAGTGCAAACAGAGCCTGTGTGTCTGCTCCTCCCCTGTCAGAAAAAGGATGTTTTTAGCCTGCTCTGCTAGCTCGTAAGGTCTAGATGATATGGATTTGCTCTGTATCTGCAGGACACATGGACTCCAGTGTTTGTGACTATAACAAATAATACCAATAAAATGATGTGCAATGCTGTACAATGGCCTGGAGATGTGACTACCACACAGCCATCAGCTTTGGACAAAAGGCAGATGAGACCCTTCCAGTTCTGGTTTGGACAAAATGCCCCAAGGGAAAGAGGTCAAATGGTGATCTTCTGTCACCCCCACCAAGGGGTCCTGTTTCCAGCTCAGCCCTCTTCCACACGGTCAATTACTGCTCTGCTCAGCATGTCCACAAGCCAAAACCCATCCTTGCCAGTGGGAGACAGCAAGAAGGAAAGTTTGAGGCCAAACAGGAGAAAAGTTCCTGCAGGAGATGCTGAGACTGAGGATAGAACCAATATTTTTTTATGACATCTCATGCCAATAAACTCACTCTTTCTTCAATCTCCTTGCCTTGCCTTGCCTTGCCTTGCCTTGCCTTCCTGTCGTACCCTATCCTATCCTATCCTATCCTATCCTATCCTATCCTATCCTATGTCATCCTGTCCCAACATTTCCCTTGTCACTAATGGTAAAGGAGGTGAAGATCAGTTTTGCTCTGTGGCTTCGTGGCTTAATTTTAAAAATGGCCACTTGCATTTGCCATTCACCTCACAAATCATTGACTTTCCATTGCCTTCTGCATTCCCTGCACTCCAGTAAACTCTGCTCATTTATCTGCAACTTGCTAAAAAAACATTTTTTCCCCACAACAAAATGCCATTGTCAAAAACTTCAAATCATCTCATGCATCAAGTGCCGTGTGAGTGTGTGTGCGCGCGCACATCTGCAAGGGGGGTAAGTGTGCGATACATACAGCTGACACATTCATTCTCTCACAGTGGTAGCTCCAAGGTTAGCTGGACTCTTTGGGGTTTATCTGGACCAATATTAAGCACATGCGTAAAACACACACTCCCCCAGGGCACCTACATTTTTTTTTTTTTTAATTTTGAGAAGTAAATTAGGGGCACAGTAAAAACACTTTGGTAGCTGTGAAAAGTCCATTTCACCAGAACCCTTGTCCTGAAGCAAGCTTGAAACCCTCTGCCTGGGACTTGCAAAGGAAATGGCTTCCTTCTGACAGCCCCGTCCATGCCCCAGTAGCTGCTCCTCAGCCCATTCATTACATAAATTTATTTCTCCCCCTCAAAAGGAAGGTTGCAACAGCTGGGCTTTTTTTGCTTTCCTTTTGTTGCATGTTCTGCAAGCCTCTGCTTCAGCTGAGATCTAAAGCATTGCCTTTTTGAGCCAGTTCTGCCTGTGAAGGTCTAGATGTTGTGCCTATTTTGGGAGACAAATCTGTTAGTGAGAGTAGGGGACACTGCATTTTCAAGGGGCTGTCCTGTTTTAAAAGCCAAGACATGAAACCAGAATTCATTCCCAGAGCTGCCACTGCTTTGCCAGGCTGCTTTGGCAAAGCCACTTCACCTCCTGGCATCTCCAGTTCCTACGCTGGGATGCTGATGCTCCGCTCTGGCAGGCAGAGAGGGATGTGCTGATGAAGGCTTGAGGGGACTGGGAGCCAGCACAACCTTGAGCATAGTGCTCTCACGTGGGCTGTGGAGGCAGATTTAGCATCTTGCATTGCTTTGTCCCATCTGTGCCTACAGCTGAGGCCTGAAGGAGCTGGAAGATATCTCCCTGCAGAGCTGTGGCTCTTCTTGGAAGAAGCAGAAGCAGAGAATGGTGGTTGTGGCAGCTGGAGAGGTTAACCACCGCAAATCTCACTCATATGTGCTGTCCTGCTTGCTGGAAGAACAGGGCAGAGCACTTAAAGGAGAAAATGAAGTACAACGATATGTATGTACCTGCAAGAACTCAAGTCTTGAGCCTTATAAGTGGCACACCTCAAAAGTTAGGAGATGTCCAAATTACCTTTGTCCTGGCATCCTTTGCCCTGACTCCTCCAGCAGCGACCATTTTCATTCAACATTTCACTCTGTGACCATTTATTAAACTAATAAAATGGGAGTGGTTGACTGCTAGGAAAATTGGGTGCTTCAGGTGGGTTTCAGGGAAGAGTCAGGTAATTGCTAAACTCAATGACACGTCTACACAGGCCGAACATCTTGACTGACTTTTAGTATAATTTTGAGCAATGTGCAGAGCACAGTTTGCTCCTTCAAGGCACTATGCCCTTTTTATAGGCTATAATTCCATAATTAACAATGAGGTCAAGAGGCTGTAGCTGGCCATCGGCAGAACCTGAGTGGAAATAGGTTGGAATGGAGGCAGGCATTTGGATCTCCAGGGCTGAACTCACAAGCTAGGAGCACTAGCTGGTAAATAAGCTTAGAAGGTGGATGAGCATCCTAGATGCTCATAAAAGGAAGGGTAGGGTTTACTGACATCTTTCTCGACTGATGAAATGACCTGCTGACCATGTTTCCATAAGCTGTAGCCACACCTGATGTCTATACCTGCAGTATGTGGTAGACTCTCATAATATGGCAGAGAAAAAGTGATGTGGGAGACTTTTTCACTTTCTCATTTCTGAGTAATTATTTGGCCATGCTTCACTGGGACAAAAACCATACCTTTATTATTCTTTAGTATATTTTTATTATTACCTCTTGTAATGGTAATAATGGAAATTGGCACAAATGTTGTGTCCTTGTGAGGTGACCTTTTCACTATAAGCATCAGCCAGTTCAGTCCCATTTTCCTGGGAAAAATGTAATTTTCCAGCTAAGCTCTTTTCAAAGCTGAAGGTCTCCTCCTCCCAGTCTGTTTGTTTAAATCATAACCATTTATTTGGAAGAGGAAATGTAGGCTTTTATTTAATTTTGTAATCATATCATTCTAAAAAAATTAGTAGGTTGGGATTTTTTTTGTTTCTCATTTCCTCAAACTATTTGCTTTGAGCTGGCCAGGCCTGGAGAATTTCAGCCAAAAGGTGATAAAAAATGAAAATGGAAATGTAATACTGAAATGTTTAAATAATGTCAACTCTAGCTGTCACCAGTAGCCAGCCCTGTTCTTGTTCACTGTGGAAGGAGTGAAGAGGGGGGTCCTGTCATAGAACTTGACCATATTTTTACGGGGTAATAGATGCATTTATGAGAACTTCTGACTATATGGAATTTTCATCAGTTCAGTTTTGGAGAACTAATGGCTTGTGATGCAATGATGAAATTTTGTGAAAAGGAATGATTTTTCCTGGGAAATTTGTTTATATTTTCACTTGTTCCCGCTGCAAATATGTAAGTGGGAAGGAGTCTGCTGGTGGTCCTGTTCCTGTCTTTATTCCCACCCAAATTTTGCTATGTTGCTGCTGAAACCCTCCTACCCAGCTGAAAAAAGCCTCTTTCCTCTGAAGAACATTTGCAAACATAAGGCAGTTTCACCACAGACTGTGGAAAAAAAATAAAAGCATACTTCACATTTCAAGAATATTTAGTTTTATTGCCCAAATTTCATTCAGTTCTAGAAATGCAATTCCCGTGTTCACCCTTTCCCTCACCAACTCTCCTGTGGTCCCGTCTGTAGCATCTGCTCTGCCAAACCACCCACCAGGGTGACTTGCCTTCTCCCCATAAACTTCTTCCCCGGTGATTATTTTCAGCTCTGATCTAAACCTCACGGGAAGCGATGGGAAGATTTCTGTGGGTCTTAATGGACTCTGGAGCAACCACTGACTCTGCAAAGTTCTCCAGGAAGCAGTTTGCAGGACAGAAGCTGTTTTGGGGAGCACCTAGCTCTTGCAAGCATTGCTCGCACCCATGAGGGTCTGCTCTTGGCAGGGAAAAGGGCTGACTGAATCAGACCCAAAGTCTTTTTTTGTTTGGTTTTTTGTTGTTGTTGTTGTTTTTATTTTTGCATGAGCTGAATGGCAGAAGAGGGAGGAAAAGGTACACTGCAACATCTTGTACCTGCAAAAGCAAACCGGGAGTATGCCCGTATGTTCTAGATACACGATTCTCCCCTCCATCTGCTTTGAGATGTGAATAGCTGCTGTCCCTGATGATTTCATTTGCAAAAATGCAGTGGGGTGCTTCTGCCGCAAGTCAAGTGGACAGGAGGGGGGTGTGGGGGGAGAGGCATTTTGCATCATAAAGATAACAAAATCATCTCCGTAACACACTGTGATTTATTGCTCTGTCTTGTGGCCTCAATAACTTCGGTATCTTTGCACAGCATCTGCTCCGGATGCTTGAGTTTTACACTGTTTCAAGCTGCTGCAGCAAGTCAGACCTCCTCAGCCTCCAGGAGAAGTCAAGAAGGGTCTTATCTCTGAGGGCTATTCCCCAGCCTCACTGTGCCCAAGTTATTTGCTGCCAGTGCAGCATCTTCCATCGGTGGTAAGCATCTGGTGTTCTGGGGAGCGGTGCCAGTGTATATTTTACTTACAAAATCATCTCTGTGGTCTGATATCAGCACTAATAGCAGGAAACACAGACCCAGCTGTGGATTTGGAGGTGTGGGAATGAGCAGAGGGAGCAGAGAAGGGTGACAGAGTAGCATCATCAGGATGCATCAGGAATCATCAGGATGCCTGCCCCAAACCCCTTGGGCAGTGGTGTATTTTTCCACAAGTCTTTTCTCTGCACATTTTGCTCAGTTTATTGCCCAGAGCAGCACTGCCTTTCCCAGAGTCTTGCAATGCTGTTCCCAGACAGGTTCCTTCCTCTCTGGGCACCTCCTCCTTGTCTCTCCAGCCTTCACAGAGCACAGGAGCTGCACAAGGATGTTTCAGGGAGATGATTTTGCTTTAAAAACAGACAGTTTATCTCAGGGAAGGAGACACCATTGCACCAAAAAGGAGTTTCTGCTCACAGAGATGGTGTTTTCCCATGCCCCAGGAGACACAACAGTCTCATAAACCCACTCACCTGTGATGATGGAGAGTCAGGGTATGAACCAGCAGATACCTTTGCTAATTCCTACAAAAATGAATGGCTCCAGCTGGAGACATCAATCCCCAGGCCATGCCTAGAATGGGGAAATTTCCTTGTTCTGTATCTAGCACAGCAGGGACATGACATTTGGCATTGCAAATGCCAGGAGAACACCAGAACACCAATGGAAAGAAGAGATAAAGCTTTTCTCTTTTCCTCACATGCATTTCAGGAACAAAACTTAAGAGTTTGAATTTATCCCCACATAAAACAGAACTGCTTTTGAATTCTTGCAGGGTATAAAACTGTTCCTCACCCAGCTTTACCAGATCACAGACTGGTTGAAGTTGTAAGGGATCTCTGGAGGTCATCTGGTTCAACCTCCCTGTTCAAACAGGGCCATCAAGAGCCGGCTGGGCAGGACTATGTCATAGAATCATAGAATCATAGAATCATAGAATCATAGAATGGTTTGGGTTGGAAGGGACCTTAAAGCCCATCTAGTTCCAACCCCTTGCCATGGGCGGGGACACCCTCCACTAGACCAGGTTGCCCAAAGCCCCATCCAACCTGCCCTTGAACACTGCCAGGGAGCCAGGGGCAGCCACAGCTTCTCTGGGCAACCTGTGCCAGGGCCTCACCACCCTCACAGGTGCTGCATCCAGCTCTGGGGGCCCCAGTACAGGAGAGACATGGAGCTGTTGGAGAGAGTCCAGAGAAGGGCCGCGAAGCTGATCAGAGGGCTGGAGCACCTCTCCTGTGAGGACAGGCTGAGAGAGTTGGGGTTGTTCAGCCTGAAGAAGAGAAGGCTCCAGGGAGATCTAATTGCGGCTTACCAGTACCTGAAGGGGCCTACAGGAAAGCTGGTGAGGGACTGTTTATCAGGGAGTGTAGTGACAGGACAAGGGGGAATGGGTTTAAGCTGAAGGAGGGTCGATTTAGATTAGATGTTAGAAAGAAATTCTTTACTGTTAGAGTGGTGAGGCACTGGAACAGGTTGCCCAGAGAGGTTGTGGCTGCCCCATCCCTGGAAGTGTTTAAGGCCAGGTTGGATGGGGCTTTGGGCAACCTGGTCTAGTGGAGGGTGTCCCTGCCTGCAGCAGGGGGGTTGGAACTAGATGGTCTTTGAGGTCCCTTCCAACCCAAACCATTCTATAATTCTATGATTCTATGATAAGAATTTCTTCCTTGTATCTAATCTCAACCTTCCCTCTTTTATCTTAAACCCATTCCCCCTTGTCCTGTCACTCCATGCCCTTGTAAACAGTCCCTCTCCAGCTTTCCTGTAGGCCCCTTTTAGGTACTGGAAGGTGCTCTAAGGTGCTGTAAGGTCTAAGGCTTCTCCAGGCTGAACAACCCCAACTCTCTCAGGCTGTCGAGGCTGTCCAGACAGCTTTTGATCATCTACAGGGATGGAGACTCCAGAACCTCTCTGGGCAACCTGTCCCATTTCAGGGAAAGAAAGACGTGAGTCTTGCAGTTCATGCTGAAACATCCTCAGCACTGTCAGCTCTTTGTGGATGCAGAGTTTGACACTGGATGTCTTTAATTCCAAAGTTGTGAAATATTACCTTGGGTCAATTTGGCAAGCATTTTTCTTCCAGAATTTAGCCTTGAAACCCACAAATATCATCAGCAAGCAGCAACACAAATCTTTAAAATTTGGCAGTGGGTAGGACCTGCTGCTTTCAATTCTTTTAACCTTTGCTGAGCTTCTGTTCTTTAAATTGGTGCTACAATTACTCAATTTCCCTCCCCAAAATTATCTGCTGTTGTTTATTATTATTATTTTTATTGAATTGGTTTTTTCCCTGCTTTAATGGTGGAAGAAAATAGCTGTGTCACAGGAATGCACCAACCCTGGTGATAACATGGCCATGTCACAACAGGCAGCCACTTTCTACAAGGACATTGACCTAGGGGTAAGGAAACACACACAGCCCCACCATGGTCCTACAGGCAACTGGAAGCTCCCACAGCCACAAACAAAGGCAGCTCCTCACCACCCCCCCACCCTTAACTGTGTGTGAAACATAACAGAATCACAGAATGACAAAAATATGGGGTTTTTTTGGAAACTTTTGGAGATTTTCCTTATTGTCCTTGTTTCCTTATTATATTTATGTATTTCTATGTCTTTTTAAACAAAGCATTACTACGATAGGTTTCAATTCAGTTTATAATACACTGCTGCTGAAGAAGACAGCTCTCACCTTCTTCCCAGAATGCTCCAACTAGTATCCCGGCCCCTTTCGTGTGTCACGATAAACATTCATGCAGCTGCAGTGAGTTTCATCAATAATGAATCCAGTTTTAAAAAAAAAGTCTCATCTTTTCCCCCTGCAACCTGGATCAGTTCCCTGAACAAAGACTCTAGTCTGAGGCCAACCTATTGCATTATTATTGCTGCTACAATTGCTACTTTTATTTTGCTATTAGTGTTATTATTGCTACTATTCCTAGCCGGCTTTCAGCAAGGCAATTTATGACAGCTCTGTTTTCTGCAGAAACACATATAAGGATATTTCTGACTCTGGAAACAGCCAACAGTTTGAGTGCAGTTCAGTGAAATTTGCAGATGAAGAGACTTCATGCCATTTTTGCCCCCATAGTGGCTTTACTCCAACAGAAGGAGCAACTTGCTCCTAAAGCCCTTTATTAGCATTGCGCTGGGCTGTTAGTGTGTCTTCCTCCAGGATCTCATTGCAACACCTAGGAGAGCCTGGCACATTCCCCAGGGAAACCAGCTCCATTTAAAATGGGAATTACAAGCATTTTTGTGCTGAAGTCAGTGGTTTGAAACCCACCATCTGCAGTCTTGCTGCAGTACTGCTATATCCTAATTCCATCTGTCAAAGCTCGGGAGAATAGAGGTGATGCGTCTGGCATTATGAAACAGCATCAAGGCAGAGAAGGGAATTCCAGGTCCAAAAGAAAATTAGGGAATCTGAAGCCGTCACCACTGGAAATAATGCTCGCCCATTTAATGAAAAAAGGCACTGCTGAAATTTCGTGCTTAAAGATGTGAGCAGCAGAGCTACTGAAAACATAATGCTTTTCTGTCTTCAAAAACCTGTCTTATGTGTCTTTTGTAGATCTGTGCTTTCCTCTTAACTTAAAAGCCTGAAATAATTTCCCTTGTCTTCTCTGGCACAATCTTTATTGGACTGATTGCAGCACAATAACTCCAGCTCTGAAACCTTTTCCCTCTGATTCGCCCTGTGCAAGCCAGTTCAGATTACTTTAGCTGTGGCTTTCTACTTCATTATGCTTGTTCATGCTGGAATGGGCCAACTGCATCCTGAGATCATTAAGGTCTTGTGTTTAATACCCCTCCAAACCATCTCCCAGTTGCCTTTCACTTAGCTACCTAAACCATCTTAATGGCATCTACAAACTCCTCGGTCCGTCTGATCTCCATCCTCCTCCTCCTCTGTAAAGCACACTAAATAGCCCATATTCCAAGTTCAGGAGGGCGGAATTATTCATTGCAGAGGGATGAACGTAACTCTTTTCATCTGTCCCTGAATGGATTCTGATCTCAGTGAATGCTTATTGTTATTCATAACTATTCTCCGACTAGTTTGGATAAACAGCTTCAAACCAGCTGGCTGTTTCCAAATGGTTCCTTGCTGTTTCCCCATCCCAGGGCTGGTTGTGACAAGTGCTTTTGCTACCAAACAGGTGGTTGAACATTCAGAGAGGAGAGATGAAAGATAGGAAACCAAGGAGAAACAGGGAATCATATTTTTTTTTTTTCTTCCCCCCCCCCCCCCCCATCATTACCCTTGTTCTTATGCATATGTGGGTGTTTGCTGGAAAAATGGGCATTCCTTGAACACTAGTGTGAACAAGCATCCTTTTGTGGGAATGTTCCCAAATAGCAAACAACAAGGGACATGGACACTGTCACCCAGAACAGCTGCGTGGGATTCAGAGGAGCATGTGTGAAAGCTGCAAATCTCATCTCAAATGCTTCAGTTTTCCTGCTGTTCGTCTCCCACTCCTCCTCTAAAGAGCAGCCATTCACCTCCACTCTTTGTTTCCTCTCACTGGGGAATTGGGAGGGAAGTGTGGAGCTCTGGTTACAAACCTCAGCCTTGGACATGAGGATGAACATCTGGAGCCAAGGTTCAGCCCAGGCATGGCCTGGACCACTTGGGAATCATAGCCAACATCTGGATTTGCATCACGTCCCATGAAATATCAGGTTTAGGGTCTAACTGTTGGATCAAGTTTAATTTTAAATACAAAGAGGTGTTGCTCTTAGCTCTACTTTCCTAAACCAAATTTTTTGAGGGACCTTGAAGAAAACTGCATGGATTGCCCAAGTAACACTTCTGAAGGCTACCTCCAGATTACAGGGGAATAACCTGCCTTCATAGCTATCACCTCAGCTTAGTTATCTCAAATATGTTTCAAGGGACTTCAGAGTTTCCCACAAAGTGTGACATGGCGCACAGTGAAATGACAACATGTAATTACCCAGTGGAAATGTGTCGCTTCCCATATCCATAGGGAACAGACAGGGCTAGGCAAGGTGGTTAGCCATGTCGCTCCACCTCTCCCAGCACATCACCTTGTCTGATGCTTTGGGAAAAAGACACCAATTTGGCACTGGCAGGGGAAATTCTGTTTGCAAACAATGTGTAAACCTTCAAGGGGGATGGAAATAGAGTGAGTTAAGTATTTTAGGTTCCTCAGCAAAGGAGAACATTTATCAGAGCAAGCACAGGCACAGAGAAACAATCTGGGAGTTTATAATGGAGCCACAGTCAATCACTGAGAGAAGGAGAGAGATTGCACTACTATGCTTGTGTTCAGCCATAGCTCACAGGTAGAAAGCTCAGTAAACATTTCTGATGTGAAGACTCTGGGGAAAAGATGATCCAGCGATCTGCGCACACTCAGGCAATCATGAATTTATTCTTTCTTCACCCTCCGAGTCCTCTTCTTCACTTGCATTCCCAAATAAGCTGTACAGCTGGGAAGGCCGGAGAGAACCATAATCCATGATACCTCCTATACATTATCCTCCAAACTGCAGCTGAAGTCCCTGCTGCAGAATCTCTTCCCTTGGTGGATGCTGACTGATGGACAGATGGATTATTCACATGCCAGGTGCCACTCCTGGCATGGAGACTAAGGGAAAAGCAACCCATTCTTTTACTTTCCAAACGGAGCTGAGCTGATCTGGAAGACGCTGAGAGAGAATAAATGTGGAGCATGACCGTCTGTCATTCCCACATTCTCACTGCTATTGGACTATTAGAATTACCTTAAAAACAATTATTATGTCCCACCTGCATAAATCAATAACAGCGTCAACACCAGCGGGGGCCTCATCATCTGAGATTTTTCCCGTTTCCTAGAGAGAGGTAGGAAAGAAGCAAAGAGCGGGGAAATCCACCTTTATTTATTAGGCTACAGCACTGGCACAGGCATGGCATGGCAGTGAGATCTCCATCTGAGGAAACCCATGTGCAGAGCTCAGAGCTATGGACCAGACTTTGAGGAAGCCTTGTGATTACCAGAGTACCAGCTGAACCCGTGAAAAGTCTGGTGTCCTTTATTTTGGAATTCAGCTCCCAAATTAATCTAATGAATATCTTGACATTGAGGAAAACTGGCAGGGTAAAATGAGTCTTATGATAAGGAGAGCTGAGGCGGGGTACCAGTAGGTGACAAAATTTACAGCATCCCCTTTGAGGAACCCTGCACCAGGAGGACTCATGACCGGTACTCAGCAAGTCCAGGAGGTATTAGGCAGGGTCAAGGACCATCACTCCACTGTGTGGAGCTTCCTGCTTGCAAGAAACAGCCAGTGCTTAAATACAAGGAGGAATAAGGTTGGAGGTGTCGGTTGAAGCCATTGGGCTTGCTGGAGGTTGAGTTCCTTTAGTTCATCAAAGACTTGCAGCAATGAGTGTACCAGTGTTCTGTCTATCCTCTTAAAAATGTGGGGAAAAACCATTAAGAATGACATCTGAGCTAACACTTGCCTCTTAAGAGGGTACAAGAGAGTGGTTTTGATTGTAGCATGGTATCACTTCAGTGCGTAACCATCGCTGTCTGCTATGGTGTCAGAAAAGAAACATCTCAGAGGCCTTGGTGCAGGAGATTTTTCTCTTCATTGTGCTGCAATCCTCACTAAAGGGTCATTTCTGGGGAGTGCTGGTGAGGTGTCCTCCAGAAGTGCTTTTGCTCTGGTAAGAAGTGCCAGCCTTAAGCCAGGCACCACATCACTACTAGGTTTACTTTCATCTTGTCCATGGAGCAGGCTCTCTGACTCACGTTTGGAGGCATCACACTTTCTCCTGAATCAGATGAAAGGGAAAAAACCACATTTTTAGTCTTTATGGAGAGAACCCTTCATTGGTGCTACTCATCCAATCAAGAGTCATGTATTTTCATCATAGCTGCAGTATGCACTACTCCACCAGGAATGGCAGATGGATGTCCAGCTCCTTCCTTACCTGCTCTCCCCTCTCCTTAATGTCTTCTGCTCTGCTTTGCTTGATTTGCTGCACTGTAGGGGAAGTTGGGCCTGGGGATGGGATGCCAGGAACAGGAGCCATGATCAATGTCAGATCCAATATACTGTGAATAATCACATGGGACTCAAAACTCAAAGCCACTTTGTCTTTGCCCCTACGCCTAATACCTCCCTCCCAAATGAATGTGAGTGCTGTCCTACCTGCTCACATCCCCCAGGATGGGATTGCCTGAGTCTCTCACTGCCCCTCAATAAATGCACCGGACAGTGCTTTGAGTGAGAATCAGTAAATTCCCTTCCTTCCATCCCTCTGCTCAAGGTGTCTGAATTTTCAGTTGGCTAGCATATTATCTACATCTGCAGGATCTCTGCTTTGCCTGCCAGGGCTCCTTAAAGAACTGCACAAATAATTTAAATCTCTGGTTTATTGATAAAGGCATGTACCTGATTTCCCTGGCGTTCAGGCGGAGTGAATTGTCCCAGCTCCATTGATTTCAGAATTAGAGTGTCAAGGATCCAGCCCATACCTTACTGAAATCAATATCAGTGATCAGGACCACACAGAAACTGCTCATAAGCTGTTATCTTGATATCAACTCAAGTTAACTGGCAATGACAATAAGTTCCATTGAATCAGATGGCCCATTAAATTTAGACACTCAAATCCCAAGCCGAAATTCAAGCCAAGCGTTAGTAGAAGGGACACTGTGGCTTGCGGTGCTGGATCCAAGTCTGACCCTTCTCATGAAGTAAGTGTCACCGGTTGTTTTAATTACATGGGCTTTCCTTTTGTGCTGCATATTAGCTAATTTGTTTTGTGGTTTTCTTTTTTAATTGAGCGTGGCTGGAGGACAGCTGAAAAATGCTATTCACCTGTCTCACCAGCGCCGTCATCTAAACCTCTGCCTCCCAAGGGCAGGCAGAATAACACTGCGCACCAATAAAATCATCATATACTCAGCTTGAAAGCGATAAGACAAAATCAAACTGCCTGCAATAACAAAGACCGAGTCTTTTGATGGCGAGGAAGGAGGGAGGGTGTCATTATGCACATTTTATTACTGCGGTTTTCAAACCTGGTAGTGATGGGGATTTAATTCTCTGCCACGCTGGGAGTAGAAAGGGAAGGAGGTAGTTTTTAGCTACCCTGGTATCCCTTGATTCTGAAAGTGCTGCCTAAGCTGGCAATCAGAGCCTCCTGAGGTTGGCAGAAGGAAGGGTGCTCTCACCATGCCAAGCGATCAAAGTGTTGGGCAGCTCAAGAAGTTAACCCGGACTGCTGGGACTGCCTGCCTGTGTGCTCCTACCTCCCCTCAGCTGCAAAATAAAACATGTTTGCTTAAAGCAAGATTGTTTATTGATTAATAATCCTTTTTAACTTCACTGCTTCAGATGATTAGGAATGGGCAGCAATCTGAGCTAACATGTTTCAGGTCCTGGCGGGGGCACATGTAGAAATAAAGCTCAGTTAGTAGGTTAAGCAAGAGCATTGCTTTTTTTGTGGCAAAGGGGGAGTTAAGGGCATATGAACAGCTTGTGGGAGAAGCTCACTCTGCAAAATTGGGGAAGGGGAGGGTTACAGGGACAGGCCATTACCGCTGACAGGCAATAATGGGTGAAAATGCAGGCATTTGAGCACTTTTGATTATGTCCCTGTGCCCTTTATCTGCACACACCTCCAATTCACCCTTCACACCAGGGGTTTTAAAGCATAACTATGCACAAAGCCGTAAAATAATTGAGGTGGCAAGTGAATTCTGAAGGTCATCTGGTCCAACCCCCCAATTCAAAGCAAGGCCAACCTCAAAATTAGATCCGTCTCCAAAGTTAGACCATGTGGATCAAGGTCATGAGTCTATGTTCAACACGTGATTCTACTTAAAAAAATACATTTAGGTGAAGGGTTCTTCTCAGGGGATAGGAGCAGGTTTGCTGCGGTTTTCCCATCATCTCTACAATGGTCAATATGGCCTCGAAAGCAACAAGCATCTCCAAGAGGTCTTAATGAAACACATTTCAAAGGCCCTTCACACCTGAGCACCATAAAAAAGACCTAAGCCAACTAAGAATTACTCTTCCCCCACGCATTCACAGCTCAGCCTTATTTCTTACAGGAAGAAGCAGGAAGATATCATTTATGGGAAAAAAGGGGAAAAGAAATATTTACTTTTGTTCACCATGTACCATCAGGCAGTGATAAGGTGCAGCTAAAGTGGAAGGCTGCACTTTATGGGGATGAACTATTATTCAGATAAGATGGAGGCAAGAGATCTTAGCTGGGGTAAGGAAAAAAATACTGGTTTAAGGTTATTACGCAGGAAGCGCCCTGCTGCATGAAATCTATGGGAAATTGCATATTCTGTCACATTTACTTATTGAATCCCAATTTCATCGTAGCATGAGGAAAAAATACATCAACCTCCCTTGTAGCTCTTATTAGATTTCACAACCTTTCAATATTAAAATGCCAGCTCCGGTAACAGTGTTTCTCCCTCCCTTTTTCTCTCTCTTCCCCCTCCTCCCCACCCCTTGGTAACACTGCAGTATTGGAGGTGTGGTGCAGAAACCCGTCTAATATGTAGAGATGTTCTGAACTCATATGCCACAGAATCGATCGGAATTACCAGCTCTGCACACAAAGACCCTTCAGCTTTCTCCTCGGCTAGCCATTTATTCTCTAAAAGTAGGTGGACAGTCCTAGCAATGCCCATTCCTATGCTGAGAAGCTTCCAGCCTTGGATTGCATTCCCTCCCTTTTTTCAGGGATTCCCCAAATCTGCATGTTTTGCAGAGCATTTCAGTTCCTGCTCAGACCAATAGGAGCTTAACAGTCCTCAGTTTACCCTGTCCTCTCCTCCCCCTTGGACTCATACTCCCAGCAACATCCTTAACACATTTGAGTTGGCTGACAAACCAACACCCTAATGCAAGAGGAGGACAAAATTGCCTGGCAGCCCAAATCCTGCCCCCAAGCTGCTCATCCTCTGACACGAGGGCTGGGCACACAGCCTCTTGCAGTGGGGTGAAACTGGAGGAGCATTCTTCATTCTAGCTAGAAGGACCGTGTGCTCCAATAGGACCTGAGATTTCAGGACTGTTTGAATGGATTAAGGTATATTCCAAAATATCATCCTCACTGCTACCAGAATCTCCCCAAAACTTGATGACCTTTTATGCATCCCCAAGTCAACCTCCATGACTCATCTCTTCCAATCTCCTACAAGTGAGAGAAGGCAACCCCTGCACTGGCTATAGCCAGAAATATTGCTGCGCCATCCCCAGCCTTGTAAATCTTCCCTTGTTGTGTGGGAACCATGCAGAGGGACTGGCTCTGGAGTGAGTGGGTGTTTAGTGTTTC
This sequence comes from Balearica regulorum gibbericeps, assembly GCF_011004875.1. NCBI lineage: Eukaryota > Metazoa > Chordata > Aves > Gruiformes > Gruidae > Balearica > Balearica regulorum. Next base: position 3,693,370 of record NC_046184.1, on the reverse strand, counting down.
AGAGATGGGCTGGGAGTGCTGTGCTATAAAGTTATCAATCTCTCTCTAATGCAAAGCATGCCATAGCTGCTGCAGGGCAAAATGTGCTGCTTTCTCTAGTCTTAAAAAATATTCTCTTCTGTCTGTAAACAGATCAGGGGAAACAAATGGTTCCCCCAGTTAAATGTTTTAAAGAGCAATCAGGCTCTGGATATCGCATAAGGTGGGGAGGAGAAAGCAATTGTAGGCTAAAGGAGTGGATTGCTTTCCCAGTCTCTGCAGAATGGACCTTGCATATTTAGCCTGACTGATCTCTACCTGTGATGCTTTCCTGATCCACCTGGCTCTAGGGAGGAGGCAAACACATGCCAAACTCAGGTCAGTTCAGGAAAAAGCCCAGCTATCTGACCTCAGTTTGTAACAGGTGACAGGAGAAATAAATCCCATGACTCCGTAGTAGGAGCAAAGGAGCCAGCAATGCAAAAAAGTCCCAAAAAATTTGGGAGCGCCCAAGGCTCAGTTCAGATAAAAGCTGCAGCTAATTATTCAAACAAAATATCTTTATCTTTGAATCAGCAAAATGGGGCTGGAAACTTGAAGGGAACAGCGTCTCCTGTGATGTCTCAGTCCCTTGGCTTCAGTCCCTGTCCCCTCACAGAAAGGGCAGAACCAAGACATCTCCATGTGAAAAGTGGCCAGGGAAGACCTTGCTGAGGGCCAGCTGAGCAGCTCGTTTCTCTAAACACTTTTAAGGAAGTCCTCCTCCCTTCAGAGAGAGAAAAGCAAATCACACCATCCTGAAAGCTTATGCCAAGTCTGCTGGGGCTTTTCTAATTAATTCCCCCACTTCCTAGTTTCTCAAAAGCACTGTCAGGTGAGACACAGAGGTACAGGTGTGGTATGTGCTGTTTTACACCACCCAGAAAGGATGAGAGCTGAATGCCCTTAGTGGACTGGGATGAACAGCTGTAAAAAAAAAAAAAAAAAAAAAAAAATTAAAAGTACCAAAAAAACCCACCTTCCTCTGAAGCACTGCCTCTGAATAAAAACAACAGTGCTGAAGCAGCACTTTTTGTCCTTAAATCCCTGTGTGTGTTTCCAAAGGAAGGTCAATGCCATTGCCCCTGTTCACAGGTGTGGGGAAGGAGCCACTGCTTTTTATAAAGGTGTTTCCACCCCACAGCACGGCCCTGTTTAATGAGGCCACTGGGCTGAACTAGTCCTGAAGGTTTCTGTGGGGCTTCCCACTTTTATGCTTCCTTCTTGTCCCCCCTCCTTTTAAAGAGAGCAGCGTGGTGTTACCCCATCCTGGAGGCCAGATTTGCTTGACATTTGCTAGATTTCCTCTTCTTCTTCATCCAGCCACACTCCCACAGCACTTTGCCACAGTGAGAATGGATCAAAGAGTAAATGAAGTTGAGGCTTCATGAAATTAAGCTTTTCCTCTCCCTCTGCCCCTTTTTGAGATTGTGTCTAACCAAAACTGCTCATCTTTTACCTGGTAGCATGTGAGTCCGAGCAATGACCAGACAACAGGGCCATCTTCCCATCTGCCGTCCTGGGTTGTCCCGTCCCTGATATGCTCTCTTGTTTCTTTTGGAGGTACTTGTTTTAATCCTCTAGCTCTGTCTATCCTTTCTCTTTCCCCAGCTTTTGCTTCCTTTGCAGCCTCAGTTTGTCCATCCCTTGCCCCAGGTTACAGGTTCTTGCTCTGCTCCTGCTCAGATTAATTACCTCCCTTCTGCCAGGAAGATACACGGAGGTTGCCATCCATGCATATCGTTCTCAAGCCCTCTCATTTCCTAATTGTAACCAATTTTCTCCACTTTTTCCCAGCCTACAGAGTATGTGGCCCTCTATGCATCACAGCATAGAAATGGTTTTTCCCCTCAGCTGGGCAGGACCTTCCCACTCCAGGGCCCACCGACAGCTGTGGTAGGAAGGGAGGTGGAGGAGTGTTTAGATGAGAGATGGGCAGTAATTTGGGAAGTACTGAGTAGAGACTCTAGCAAGTAGATGGCTCAGGCTTCCACCATCAGAAAGGCTTTCTCACATTGTCTTGCAGTAAAATGGGTATAGCAGCACCCCAGGGGGAGAGCACTTAGTTGCATTGGTTGCAAAAGTGACCAGCTGAAGAGTTGGGAATTAGCCTATGTGTTTCCCACACACTGAAGATGGCATTCCCAGTGCTTTACTCCAGGCATCAGCCAGTATTACACCTCTGGGTGCTCTGCCCAGGTCTCTCTTGGCTGCTGCTTCTCTCCATTGACTGTGCTGAGAGACTAGAGGAAAAGGGTCCTAATGTGAGACCAGAAATTGAACACACTTGCTCTCTCCCCCCCAAGATAATAACATTTACAGGAGGTGGATGGGCCAAAGGAATCATAGAATCATAGAATCACAGAATGGTTTGGGTTGGAAGGCACCTCAAAGACCATCTAGTTCCAACCCCCTGCCATGGGCAGGGACACCCTCCACTAGACCAGGTTGCCCAAAGCCCCATCCAACCTGGCCTTGAACACTGCCAGGGAGCCAGGGGCAGCCACAGCTTCTCTGGGCAACCTGTGCCAGGGCCTCACCACCCTCACAGGGAAGAATATCTTGCTAACATCTAATCTAAATCTACCCTCCTTCAACTTCAGGCCATTCTCCCTTGTCCTATCACTCCATGCCATTGTCAACAGTCCCTCTCCAGCTTTCCTGTAGGCCCCTTTAGGTACTGGCGGGTGCTCTAAGGTCTCACTGCAGCCTTCTCTTCTCCAGGCTGAACAATTCCAACTCTTTGGGCCTGTCTCCATAGGAGAGGTGCTCCAGCCCTCTGATCTTCTCCGTGGCCTCTTCTGGACTCACTCCAACAGGTCCATGTCCTTCTTGTCCTGGGGACCCCAGAGCTGGACATAGTACTGCAGGTGGGGGTCTGTCTCCACTCAGGCTGTAGTTGTGCTTGGGATTGCCCTGACCCACATGCAGGACCTTGCACTTGGCCTTGTTGAATTTCATGCCATTCGCATGGGCCCACCTCTCCAGCCTGTCCAGGTCCCTCTGGATGGCATCCCTTCCCTCCAGTGTGTTGACCGCACCACGCAGCTTGGTGTCATCGACAGACTTGCTGAGGGTGCACTCGATCCCACTGTCCATGTCGCTGAAAAGGAAGAACATGCAGTCCTGTGATATGGTATTGCTGTTGCTCACTACAGACTGAGTTTGCAAATCCTCAGGACTGAGGATTCACAGGCAGATGCTGTCTGAACTTCTCTTGACCTATCCGTACCTTTGTTTTACTTCCTTTAGCTGCAACAGAAATTTCTCTAATTGACCAGGTGTCTATGGCTAATTTGTTTTATTTCTGTTTATCTTTGTGTGGCACAGTCATAGCTTTATATAGATAACAATAACAGGCAGTTGCTTTATGTAGAATGAGATATTTACAAGTCTGAAACAATAACAAAATGTAGAGAAATACAGGCCTGGCACAATAGCATAGGCATCCACATGCAGAGACACAGGACCGGTGAAGAAAATGCAGAGGTGTAAAAGTCTGTTAGCAAACATATAAAAATGATTCCAAACAGATCCCATCAGGAGGAAGAAACCATCAACATGAACACCATATTTCTCCCAGTGAAGGACTGTGGATGCTGTAATAACCCACCACAACCAAGCCGGAGGAGCCTTGGAAGGGTGAGCAGAACACTAAGAAAATGCAAGAAACCCAGAAGTGGTTGAACAACAATTTTAACTGCATTAATATTTCTTTCTTTTTTTTTTTTTCCCCTGTAACAATTGGCTCTGGGCTAATAATGATTATATTCTTAACATTTCAGTTACACTAACAATAAATTCTTGGCTTTACTTATATGTAGAAGTTGTTGTTCCTCTTTGCCCATAAACAAGATTTTGAACATAACATGTTTTGTAAAGATGGTCTGATGAGGACATCATCACAGGGACAAGAGCTACTATGAATATTAGAGATTATTACAAAGATCTGAAGGATGATACTGAGTTTAGGAAGCTCCATATTAAACAGAACGATGAAGGATTGGAGAAGTCAAAGAACTTCTTGGCTTTGAATGGTGACTTAACACCTACTCCAAATTTGATTTTGTGATAACATGTGCCACTCCTGGAAGATGAATTCATAGCTTTGTTATCCAGTAGTGGCGATGCTGGGATTTTTGAGGAATCGGAGAGTATGAGTTGCTCACATCCAGTGTTAATAAAGATCAAAGAAGGCAATTTGTAAATAATTAATTTTGTATATGACTGAACATCCACTGTATGGTATCATGCTTTTTTCAATGCCTGGAGCTGGATAGGAAGTAAAAACGTATATTTCTTCTGTACAAACTGTGTATTCTAACAATTGCCCTGTGTTTAGAGTAACAGTAAAGTAAGCCAAGACTGTCTACACATGGGTGCAGATCACGTCTCCCAGCACATTGAACCAACATTTGTAAGCTCATCCCAGACAACATGTAGTTATCATTGGAGGCCTGATTCTAGTCTATTTTACTTATGAAGAAACAAATTCTACAAAGAGCATGATTTCTCCTGATTTAGATTAATATGAATAGAATCAAGACCACACGTGCCATTTTTAGAGAGTTAAAACAAATCTCTTTTAACACTGGAGTCTGCTAATGGCTATAGACTGTAATTCACAGCCTGTCTGCTGAGTAATTTTGCATGGCATCGAAGATTTTTGCAAGCAGAAATACGGCCAAAATAACAGTTCATATTCACTAGATCAATATCACTGAACTGCAAGGCCATCCAGTTGCTAAAGAGGTCTATTTGGTTTCTCTGTCAGGCACTGATTATAGGTAGAATCAGTTGATTTTACTTACCAGCATTAATATATTGCATGTTGAAGACTCCTAACCCAGGAGCAGGAGGGCTATTCTTGATAGGCAAGGTGAGAAAGGGCTGTGGCATTTCTTCATTTCAGCAGGTGTTTACTTTAAACCAAGTTAGAGGGAGACTCTGTTGGGAGCGTGGAAGGTGTCATGTAACAGAAAAATAGATGGTTGTCTGTTCACTTGCTGATGGCCTGGGAAATAAGGAGTGAAGGATGACTTTTCAGTATTGGTCAGACTGGGTTGATACAAAATGCTACCTAGTTCAGAGACAAGATACAACACCCACGGGAAAGAATTTAAGAAAGCGTAAAGCTGTGAAGGATGAAGGAGGCTGAACTATTCCTGTCCCTGTCATTTTTAATAGGCTTTTGAATTAGCATTGTTCCTGTGATGAAATAAATGTACTTCAACTTCTTTGCCTCAGCCTGTCTGCAATAATTACCCCAGAGAAATTAGGACTACTTGATTTCCCCTCAAAAAGTAACTGATGGATCTTTTCTTGAAGAAAATTCCCTCAACCACCTTTCCCACTGATATTGTTGGACACCATTAATTAAAAAAGGTCAGACAAGGTTGAGAACTTGGCTTGAACATCTCAGAGGATCAAGCAGTTGATGCTGGGGACTTTGAAAATATCCTGTTCCCTAGTTCAGACTTGTACCAATAGTTAGGAAAAGCATTAGGGGGCACTGGAGGTACTTTTGTAAAAAAATATACATGCTTTATTTAATTAACAGCTGGTTAAGCAAGTGTTAAGCTACCCAAAAGCCTTTCAAACCTTGCAGCGCTTATCTTCTAACCACCTGCATACTTTCTTCTTGCAGTTGTTGCTAGTGCAAACCTGCTTCATTTCATTTCCTTGCATCAGTTGCAGAAAAAACATAAAAGTGAATGGGAGATATTCAGTGAGGTGTCCAGGTGCTAAACTCCAAACTGATGAAAGGAAATATATCCCCACACTATTAGTCTGTGGTTGTTTCTAGGAGGTATCAGCATCAAGACCTGAACCTCTGTGAGTTTCTGCAAAGCCTTGTACATCTCTGTGGGGAACAAGGCCATCCCAAAAAGAGATTAGAAAACCCAACACAGTCTCCATCCTCAGAGTGACAGCCAACTCCCAGCTAATGAGCTTTAGGAAGAATTTTATTCTCTGGGAAAACTGTTTCATGAGCATCAACTCCAAAGTCTTCCTGTCATGTAGATGGAAATGTCCAGCCAACAGTGTCTCTCAGGGAGATGTGATTGGCAAAACAACCCAGTGTAAAGGATGGACCAGGGGCTTGGCAGTTCTTATAGCTCTTCTATAATCAAATCCCTAGACTTTCCCTTGACTAGGAAGTCTTATTTTTTTATTCTGAAAATTCTGGGTCATGTTCCCTCAAAGGATGCCTTTCCTTGAAGGGTTCCCTCCCTGTTATGCTGTAGATGTGGAGATGTATCTGAGCCATGGGTGCTCCCATACGAGGTGAATAGGACTCCTTATGCTGATGGCTGACTAAAATTTGAGGTGAAGACTTTAGTGCCACTGATGCTGATGGTAATTACAATGTATTTTCACTTTTAGACTGAAAAACTTCTAATATCACTGCAAGAGAACAATAACCTACCACATAATCTTTAGCTTTTGGACATAAAAAGAAGGTGAAGGCAAATGCAAACTTTTGGGGAGACAAAAGTTTTCTGTTACTTTTTTTTTTTTTTTTTGGTCAAAATTTGAAAATCTTGTCAGCAATTTGCAAATTTCCAACCTGTTCTTTCATACATGTAAACAACCTTAGTCCATTCTCCTAAGTGATTTTTAACACAGAGCAAGAATGCACAGTGTTAATAGCTCTCTAATTTTATGACAAGTTTCATTTTACTTTTTTTTAAGCTTAAGGCCACCTATCTCAAAATAAAAGATGGGGTTTTTTGGGGTGAAAATATGCATGGAAAAATGTCTACTTTTTTCCTTTTTGTTTTAATCAAGAAATTTCAAATACGTCAAGCAACTCTATCTAATGATCCATCACCATTACAGGGATCACAATATTACTCGTTTAACTTTCTCAGTGACATGGACAGTGGGATTGAATGCACCCTCAGCAACTTTGCTGACGACACCAAGATGAGTGGTGCGGTTGACATGCTGGAGGCAAGGGATCTTGACAGGCTTGAGAGGCAGGCCCATGCGAACCGCATGAAGTTCAACAAGGCCAAGTGCAAGGTCCTGCACATGGGTCAGGGCAATCCCGAGCACAACTACAGGCTGGGCGGAGAAGGGATTGAGAGCAGCCCTGAGGAGAAGGACTTGGGGGTGTTGGTGGACAAGAAGCTCAACATGAGCCAGCAGTGTGCGCTTGCAGCCCAGAAAGCCAACCGTGTCCTGGGCTGCATCCAAAGAAGTGTGACCAGCAGGGCGAGGGAGGGGATTCTCCCTCTCTGCTCCTCTGTCGTAAGACCCCACCGGGAGTACTGCGTCCAGCTCTGGAGCCCCCAACATAAGAAGGACACAGACCTGTTGGAATGAGTCCAGAAGAGGCCATGGAGATGATCAGAGAACTGGAGCACCTCTCCTATGAGGACAGGCTGAGAGAGTTGGGGTTGTTCATCCTGGAGAAGAGAACGCTCCAGGCAGACTTTATTGTAGCCTTCCAGTACCTAAAGGGGCCTACAAGAAAACTGGAGAGGGCATGGAGTGATAGAACAAGGGAGAATGGCCTGAAGTTGAAGGAGGGGAGATTTAGATTAGATATTAGCAAGATATTCTTCCCTGTGAGGGTGGTGAGGCCCTGGCACAGGTTGCCCAGAGAAGCTGTGGCTGCCCCTGGATCCCTGGTAGTGTTCAAGGCCAGGTTGGATGGGGCTTTGGGCAACCTGGTCTAGTGGAGGGTGTCCCCGCCCATGGCAGGGGGTTGGAACTAGATGGTCTTTGAGGTCTCTTCCAACACAAACCAGTCTATGATTCTATGATTCTATGACTTGTGATTCTTGTCTTATGTTTGAAAAAGGAAGCAAATATGTTTCAAGTCTTCATGAGGTGGGGAAGAAAAGGCTTTGAAATACCATTTCCAGCAGAACAAAACTTGGAAAGCTCAGTTGTTTGTTTTTTGTTTGTTTGTTTGTTTTGGTTTTTAAATAATAATAATAATTATTATTATTATTATTATTATCTTTATTGGGTTTTTGGAAGCAGTCTGCCCCATAACTTCTTTATGCTTTGGAGTTAGAAATAATTGAGAAAGAAGCAAGGGTATTTCTTGTGACAGGGCAGTGGTATGAAGGTTGCTTCAAGATAGTAATTGCCTCCAGGCAAAGCTAGGAATTTTGTCTATTTTAACTTGTGACAACTAGCAAAAAAATTAAAAAATAAATCAGAACAATTGCAAGGCCTTTTATTAACATTTCCATTGCTCTGTTCCTTGGTAGATGTGTGTGGTGGGTTGACCCTGGCTGGGGGCCAGGTGCCCACCAGAGCCGCTCTATCACTCCCCTCCTTCATCAGACGGGGGAGAAAAAAGTACAACGAAAAGCTTGTGGGTCGAGATAAGGACAGCGAGAGATCACTCACTAATTATCGTCACGAGCAAAACGGACTGAACTTATGGAGGGAATTCATCTAATTTATTACTAAGCAAAACAGAGCAGAGTAGTGAGAAATAAACCCAAATCTTAAAACACCTCCCCCCACCCCTCCCATCTTCCCGGGCTCAACTCCACTCCCGGCTTCAACCTCCTCCCCCCTCAGCGGCACAGGGGGACGGGGAGTGGGGGTTACGGTCAGTTCACCACACGGTGTTTCTGCCGCTTCTTCATCCTCAGGGGGAGGACTCCTCTCTTCATTCCCCTGCTCCAGCGTGGGGTCCCTCTCACGGGAGACAGTCCTTCACGACCTTCTCCAACGTGAGTCCTTCCCATGGGCTACAGTCCTTCATGAACTGCTCCAGCATGGGTCCCCCACGGGGTCACAAGTCCTGCCAGCAAACCTGCTCTGGCGTGGGCTCCTCTCTCCACGGGTCCACAGGTCCTGCCAGGAGCTTGCTCCAGCGCGGGCTTCCCACGGGGTCACAGCCTCCTTCAGGTGCCTCTACCTGCTCCGGTGTGGGGTCCTCCACGGGCTGCAGGTGGAATCTCTACACCCCCTCATCCTTCCTCCATGGGCTGCAGGGGGACAGCCTGCTTCACCATGGTCTTCACCACGGGCTGCAGGGGAATCTTGCTCCGGCGCCTGGAGCACCTCCTGCCCCTCCTTCTGCACTGACCTTGGTGTCTGCAGAGTTTCTTACATCTTCTCACTCCTCTCTCTGGCTGCAAAGGCTCTCTCTAACTGTTTTACTCTTTCTTAAATATGTTATCACAGAGGTGCTGATTGGCTTGGACTTGGCCAGCGGTGGGTCCATCTTGGAGCCGGGTGGCATTGGCTCTATCAGACACAGGGGAAGCTTCTAGCAGCTTCTCACAGAAGCCACCCCTGTAGCCCCCCTGCTACCAAAACCTTGCCATGCAAACCCAACACAATGTGTTTCTGTTTACACCTGAAAGCTAAGATGAAAATTTCTTCAGGTACCTAACAAGGGAGGTAAGGGGGTTGCAGACTTTTGTTTTTAGGGCCCTAAATTCAGCTGGAAGCCTCTGCTAAGCATTCCTGTCCTTTAAATGACTGAGACCCAAATCCATGGTAGATACAAAGCTATGATGGAGCCCTCATGGTTAGACCCTCCTTCAGAAAGTCGAGACTAGCTTAATTATCACTTAGCTTAAAATGGAATTCATTACACTCAGTTTCTAGGTTCCTTGAGCCTCAACTGGTGAGTTTATTTTTCTAATATCCATACAATATCCTTAGCATGGTTTGAATTCTTCTGTGCTCCATTTTCCCTACTGATACTTCCCCAAGTTGCTGTCTTTCCAGACAAATTTTCTGCACTTTGGTTGCGTTCTTGCCTTTTCCTTCCCTCCAGTCCTTGAGTCTCTCTCTCCTTCTCCCAACACACAATCCTCCATCTCTTATTAGACCATTCCCTGCCTATACTTGGCACTGGTGAGGCCATACCTTGAATAGTGTATTCAGTTGTGGACCGCTCACTACAATAAAGACCTTGAGGTGCTGGAGTGTGTCCAAAGATGGGCAATGAAGCTTGTGGATGGTCTAGAGAAGAAGTCTGATGAGGAGCAGCTGAGGGAACTGGAGTTGTTTAGCCTGGAGAAAAGGAGGCTGAGGGGAGACCTTATCGCTCCCTACAACTACCTGAAAGGAGGATGTAGCTGGCGGGGGTTGGTCTCTTCTCCCAAGTAACCAGTGATAGGACAAGAGGAAACAACCTCAAGTTGTGCCTGGGGAGGTTTAGATTGGATATTAGGAAAAACTTCTTCACCGAAAGGGTCGTCAATCACTGGAACAGGCTGCCCATGGAAGTGGCGGAGTCACCATCCCTGGAGGTATTTAAAAGACACATAGATGTGGTGCTTAGGGACATGGTTTAGTGGTGGCCTTGGCAGTGCTGGGTTAATGGTTGGGCTTGATGATCTTAAAGGTCTTTTCCAACCTAAATGATTCTATGATTCTATGATTCTCCCGGCCATGTATCTATCTACATCCTTTCTGTCTTGCTTGGAATGGGAGTCAGACAGCTTGCTTCTGTAAGGGCAATTTGACTTCAACATCATTAAAAAAAAAAAAAAGGCCAATGTGTTTAAAGGCAGCAGTTTACATGATTTCCATAGGATTACCTAAAATGTTTTACATCATTGAAGAGCCAATATTGCAAGACTTGTCCACTTTACATAAACTTTACATTCTACTTGGGTAGAAGTCATGGCTTTCAAGTCCAATTTCCTTGAAAGCTAGGGCAAGGTTGGATCTGGCAGTTTTGATTGACCCCATATAATGAGAGGAACTGTGAAATTTGGATCCAAAATTTGAAGCTGGTTTAGTTCAGCTTTTATGATTCATGTCTTTGCTGTGCTAGTCTTGACAGATTAAGAGAATTACACACCCATGCTCCTCTTATTTACACGGACGAGTTGGTTTGTGATCCCCTGTAGAGTTCATTTCAAAACCCCCTTGTGCTTGGTGAAGGAAGAAACTTCAGTAACCATCAGCTGTGGCATTGATCCTTCAGAGAAATTAACCAACTGAACTGAGACTTACTGTGAAATCAGTGATGCTCAGCAGCCACTAACTGCATTTGCAACTCACCAGTGTTAATGCATTTAAAGTATTGATCCTTCCTAGTATGCTTTGCAGCTCTGGCTCCCTTTTGGCATTGCTAACACAAAGGCAGCTGTTTCTGAAGACAGGATGAGCAAGCAAAACCCTTTGACCCCCAAAACAAACTCATTATTCAAAATGCTTGTCGGTTTGCTGCTGCAATTGAATTGATTGGCAAAATAAAAAGGACTGTGGCAGATAAAAATCGAATTATTTCAGAGCATGGGAAAAGAACAGGCAGAGGAAACAATCTGCTGTCTGAGGGGAACAAATCTTCCCTCCTTCCCTGCTACTCTTTCTTGCCTTATTATTGCATTATTGTGTTATTGTTTGGCTTTTGCATATACATAGCACATGGGATCGAGAAGGAGCGCCGAGAGCTGTGTCTCTGCTGGGAGCAGCCCGCAACTTGAACTTTCATTGCCCAGCAAAACCAGAAGGACCACAGGGTTTGCCCAAGACCCTTTCTAGTACTTCTGCAGGTAGCATTGGGAAGGACGCTACCCTTTTAACATCATGGGCTTCTAAAGTAAAGGCTTAGCTTTCAATTGATTACTGAACCAAACTAACTTGATTTTTTTTTGCTTTTGCAGCAATAAATGAGCCTTCAAATGTAAACTGCAGCTGAAAGCAGGGGAGCTGCTGTTTGCAGCCTGCTCTCTCTGTGCTTCCCACCATTTTGTTCCCTGGGCTTTGCAGTGAGCTTGCTTACACAGTGCTTTCCCTTGCCCTATTTAAAGGCCTCTGCAGTGTGCTCATGGTCAATTAGGTTACTCTATAGAAAACTATTTGGCAAATCCTCTTCTCTCGCTTCAGCTGTTCCCCCTTTCTGTAGATGGCAAGCTGAGTGCACTCTGTCTTTCTCCAGTTTTTGGAAAATGTCAACCAGATTGTGGGGGCTACTAGACAGCAGAATTGGCTTCTTCCTTGGATTACTCTAGTCCAGAGGCTACTAGTTCTCCAATTTCTCCAGTGACCTCAAGCCTTCTCTACTTTCAGTTCTTTAATTGCTTCTAATTCTTTTACCCATATATCCTGTGCACTCCCAGACTCCAGTTCTTAGCAGTGATTGTGCTCAGTTTATGATCTCTGTCTTTAAATGTCACATCTGGGCATTTTCAGATACACACATCTCATTCTTTAAAATATGCAGGTGTCTTATCCTGACCTTCATTAACGCCGTGACAGATTCCAGCCACCCTGCTTGTTAGTCTATTATTCAGCTGCTTGTCAGCTACTCTCTGCAGCTCCCCGTTACTTCTGATGCAGAGATGCAATAATTAGATGCCTTGTTTTCCAGGCATCTTTAGCATTGCTTGAACCTACTGATTCAATAACACAAGCTCAGCCAGGATGAAGACCCATCTGTTCCCAGGCCATTCATAGAGGGCCCATTATTTTTAGTGACAAGGAATAGCTTGGGAACTATGGAGGGTTGAAGGGGTGGATTTGTGGCTGAGACCCTGCTTTAAGACAGGCACAAAGGAGATATCACACTTGCCTTCAGCATATAATGTCTGCTGGTCTTCATGGAACGCACAGCAGAGTTGCAAAACTTTTCTGGCAAGAGCCAGGTAGGTCCTGATCCCTTTTCCAGCAGTAAACTATAATGAGGCATCTCTAAATGGTATCTCTTAAACAGAGAGAAACATTCCCCAAGCATTGTGGGAAGTCTCCAGGAAGGACCTTTCTTCTTACTCTTCTGACTGTACAAAAAAGTTTGTTTTTTTTTTTTTTTTTTTTTTCTGGAGTACTCGTGATATTTACAGAAACTGTTCTCTGTAGGAAAGCTTGTTCCTCTTGTCCCCTCTTTTTTGCTTATATCCTTCTACCTGTATGCTCTGCTGCCTAGATATGCTGGGAATATATAGTCAGGTATATCATAGTATACCTGCATTCTTACTTCGTTATGGGTATGCCAACACTGTGATGGAAGGGAGGCTCCAATACCTCTCTCAGAGATGGACAAATGGGCTGAGTAAACCGGAGGTGGAAAAGCTCAATGTAGGAAGGAGAGGAGGGATGTTTCCTCCTGCTCCATCTCCCTCCTCCTTGGAGAATGATGCTGACTGGTGTGAGAACATCTAAAGCTGTGCCCACCAGCCCAAATGGGCTACTAAAGCCCTATTCCTTCAATGTCTTTTTGCCCTTTCTTGGTGATTTCCTTCCCCTGCCCAGTGTTATCAGACATGCTCCCACCACATCTGACTTTTAGAGGAAAGGAAGGTCACTGTGGTTGTGACTGTTCCTGAGCATCAGGAAAATGGGAAGGGAAGACCCAGTTGAAATTGCACTGAGTGCGTGCTTGTGTGTTTTAGATTCTGAGAGAACAAGCCTAATTTATTATGAAACAGAAGTTAGCTTTACATTTTCATAATTAGGGAGGATGCTAATGTTGCATGATTGGAAAATGTCACCCTGCACAACTAATTTGCTAGTGAGGCCTAATTGAAGTTCGGCATCATCTGCAGCTCCTCTGGTGATAACTTTTTTGCAAGGTGCTACAGAAATGCAGTGAGTGGTTAGCAGACAGTAATTTATCACCTTGTTTCCTAGCAGATAGAGGGATCTGGGAGGAAATGACCAAAAAGAAGCAATACCAAAGCCCAGAGCCTCAGGCTGGTGGAATAAAGCACTCCATATAACCACAAATGACAGGGTTAATTATCCCATGGCTGCTGCAGAGAACAATAAATTTCTCAGGCACTCTGTCCTGCAGAGTTGCTGAAGAAAGTTGGATGGGGCATGCCATTTTATCACAACACAGTGTTGAAGAGGTATGGATGGGTCTGCCCTTATCTAAAGTGCACTGGGGATTGCTTTGTGTCCTGAATACAGAAGAGGTAGGGGCCAGGCAAAAGGCTCACACAAAATGCTGCAAGAGTAAAATCTTCATTTTGCTGTCCACAAACCATGTTTCTGTGGGGGAGACCCAAGTCTTGCTCTGGTTTCAAATAGCATAACTCCATTTTCACTTGCATGGTCTTGCTCTAACAAAGAAAAGCTATGACGCTAATCCTTCTCAGACCTCCCAGGGTTATGCAGTATTTAGATACTAGCCTCAACCTCGTGAGTTATATTTACTTTGATGCTCTCTGACCATGTTATGCTTCTAGGGTAGCTTGCAGACACCTCTCCAGGTCTGTTAGGGCAGGTGAGGTCCTGTCTGCTCAAAGAGGGAGGGAAATATATCTGCATCTGGAGGTAGCCCTGTCTAGCTATGCCAGGTAGTCATAATCTGTGTGACTCAGTTTCCAAGGTGCGTGATACTCAGGAGATGGCACTGCACAGAGTAAAGGGGCAGTATTCAGCCCCTGTCAGAGATAATACAGAACAGGTCACTCGTCCTAACTCACTGTCTCCAAAAGTGGCTATAAGCATATGCATTATACATAAGGACAAGGCAAGGGTTTGTGGTGTTTCCTCCCTGGTACTTTCACTGCCTCCAACCATTTGAGACTCAGGGACTTCCAGGGCTAAATATGTTCTCTATGGATTTAATAACACTGACTGGATTTTTCTTTGAACTTCTCTGCTCTTTCCCAAACCCTTGTTAACTTTAAGAACGAACTATATATCCAACGGCAAGAAATTCCACAGCTCGATTACACCTTCTCTGGGACTGCCAAGCTCTTGCACTGGAAGAGACCATGAACAATCATTATCAACTCATCCTTTCCTTGACGCTCATGATTTTATAGCCTCCCTCGTGTCTTCCCAGTGACGTCTGTAGCATCCTATGTTATACTCTCATTCCTCATGGAGCGAACATTGTAGCTCTTTGAGCACCCTTGCCTTCATTTGACTCTTAGTCCCATGACTCCCTCTCCCCTTTTCTTCTTGGATATTTACAGCTTCCCATTTAGAGATGGTTTGTGAACCTCAGGGGGAGGGAGTCTGGCAGGTCTCATGAAGGTGAAGCCTCCTGCATGTGCCTTGTAACAGATAACAACTGGGAAAACTCAGGCATTTGCATTGATCATCTCAAGGTAGGCACCTGCAGCCTGCTTGGGCAGGATTAACAGGATACACCTTTGGCCACGAGGGAGTGAGAGGTTTGGCAGGAGGGAGGTAGGGGAGGGGGGACCAGATCTCAGGGCTGTCTGTTGAGTTGGGCTTCATCTCACTCAGCCTGCTCTGGGATCCCAGAGACCTGGAGAAGCCAGAAGCAAAAGGCTGGACTTGTTTTGCTCTGGAACTCATGCATACAGTTTTGAAGGAAAGGATTTTGGCTCCCACCGAGGCTCCTCTTCCCCAGCCAAGCTTCCACCAGGGAGGGGATGCTGTGGCTGTAAGCTGGACTCCCCACTGCCCCCACCACATCCCCATCCTTGTTCAGTCTATCGGGTGGGGGACACAGAAGCTGTGAGCTCCCATGCCATCTCCCTGATTGCCGGCTGACTCCTCCATCCTGGCGCTGGGACATCCCACCTGCTGGGAAGTGGGCCAGCAGCTTCCTGAGTCCTTGGGACCTCCAGCTGCAGGTGGCTTCCCATCAGCTCCATCCAGGGGAGAAGCCCTAGGGTTTTGGGGCGGCTGTCCATGCTGTGATTTACTGCCTGACATAAACACAGAGTGAAATTTAATGTCACACCCTCACAAACACACATGCACAAGCCCATTTCACTATGTGGCATCCTCCAAACCCCAAACACATTTAACATTGCACTCCACACAGAAATATATAGAGCATGTCTCACGCATGGGTGCCCTCTGAGAGATTTAACATACACATACACAGGGTTATAATGAAACACACACGCACGTCTCAGTTTAATGTCCCAGTGCCACCCAATGGGGAAATCACACCACCTCTGTAAAGCCTCTTGCACTACATTACAGGAGAGTTAATTCACTGGAGGAAACTATAATCTGATTTCAGCTTTACAAGCCAACATTATTATTCTTTTCCTTTCTATTCTTTCATGCTTAAACTGATTCGCTGTCATTCTTTGTCTCTCTCCATCTCCAGCCTGTATTGCTTTCAGCGCAGCCTGTCTCCATTTTATTTTCCACCTCCTAATATTCAATTTCATTTTAAAGCCTGTCCATGCTCCCCCTCCTCTTCCCCCCTTCCCCTTCTCCCCCCTCCCCTGCATATAGCCCCCTCCCTCCCCCCGATGACACAGCTTTCTTCCTGATTTCCTCCCTGTGATTTCTCCTCCCTTTCTTCATTATCAGCATGTCAGATTAGGATCTGACAAGAAAGTAGAATCGACTGTTCGTCCGGAGATTTACAGCCTAAGTAGGATTAGTTACCCTGATATAAAGGACATTTTCATTTTTCTGTAACTGGAATACATCTGAAGATTCCCATCATCTAACCAAATCTGTGGGGTTCTGGCCTTTTCCACTGGGAAATGGGCAGTCCATTAAAAACTGCTCCTTGGCGCTCTGAAGCTCTCCGAGACTCTTCATGCATCATGAAGAGGAGATGGTGCTTGGACAGCGGACTGCCAAGAGGAAACACGGGGAATGAAGTCCCAACCCTTGCTGGATGGACATACCTGGCGTGAGAGATGTTTGAGCCTAGAGCAGTCTCACCATGGACCGCTCTCATCCCTGGGAATATTTTGCTGTTCAAAATCCCGAGGAACACCAGGAAACCTCAGCTCATGACCCATTCCCACACTGCTCCCTCCTGCAGAGGAAGGGATGCCGTAGACAGATGCACACTCTTATTTTGGGGGCCTGAGAGGTCACCTCAGTCACAGGATCAAAGAGCTGCTCCGGGCTTGGAGTAGGTAACTGATTAATGCATTGAAATGATGAAGCTGATTTCCATACAACGGTGCAGATTTTCGCAATGAGAGCAGTTGGCCTTCAAATTTCTGAGCTGTAAAATCCTTCTGTTTAGTGTAATGATATGCGGGCTGATTTATCCACAGAGCCCACCCCAGGTAATGCTCTGTCTCAAGTCATAAACCTTTAAAATTGGAATAAGAGCACTGGGGCTGATAATACAGAAGCAGAATAAAGGCAAAGATGGTTGATGTTCCCACATGGCTGGAAGGACTGAGTTAGTGAGGGCTCCTGGGCACCCAAAGCGGGGCAGACCACAGGATCACCAAGGTGAAGTGATGGGTTTCTTGTGGGCTGAAGGGCACAGATACAACCTTGCCATCCTGGCCAGTCCCTAAGGGATCATCAAATGGGGAAATCAGGCATGAACAACCCCCGTGATGATAGAAAAAAACCACAAATTGGGCGCTGCATGATTTTACCTTCCTGTGCAGGGTTTGCCTTCTGCTGCCTCTTTTGCATCTGAGCGAGACCATCAAATGTACATAGTTTAGGGATATCTTCTTCCCTGTCACACAGGGATTCTCTCAGTACCCAGTGATCTGGACTCTCTAATGCAGGACACTATTTCTGGCTGTGGTCATTGGCAGAATTTTCAAAGAAAGAAAAGTGTCCGTACACTCCAAGATAGAGAGGGAAAATAATTTGTTCCCCTATAATGAGGTATCCTCCAAATACATAAGAGATTAATTTAAAGTCTGAAACATAGGATGTTAGATCCCTCTTGAGAGTTTTTTTAACATTAGCTGTTACAACTTCAGCTGTTCGGGTTATCCTTATAAATGTCCAAGCCATCTCTGTGTCTGGCTGAGTTCCTGGCCTCATCGACATCTTATGGAAATGAGTCCCTCAGTCTAATTACACTTAGGATGACAAGAGATTTCCTTTGCATCGAATATCTCTGTCTCATTCTTGCCGTACGAGACAGAGAGAAGAGCCATTCTTAGCCTACCTCCCTCATTTTACATCCATCCTCTTGTCTGTGTCCTTTCCTTCTCTTTCTAATATGCCAGTGAATAATTTCATAGGGTTTATTTACAGGAGATATTTCTCAAGAGGTTAATCCTTCTTAGTCTTCCCTGAAACTTCTCCTGTGCCTGCCTGTAGACATGGTGACCTTTCAGGTAAATCATGGCTGCAGCAATTTATATGATTGCAATGTAGGATATTCTGTAATGTTGACCAACTCCTTCCATATGCCATAAGGATATACCATAATGATATGGCATAAGGAAGGAGCTGGTCACTAAGGATATGGCATAGGGTATGAAATACAATGTCTGTTTTACCTTTGGAATACAGCTGTCCATGGAGCTGGAGCCTCCGCTGAGCTGACTCTCTGGGTCCCTTCTTGATATAATATAGCTATTTGGGAGGTAAAGTCAATGAGAAGCATATTTTTTTTCCCCATTATGTCTTATTCTGGCAAAGCTGACTATTCAGCTGCCTGGGGTCTCTGAAGCAGCCCCTGCTGTTGTTAGAGTTATTGGGAGGATCTGGAGAACGCTTGAGTTACTGAGTGGGAATTTGCACTGGAGTTACACCTCAGAGGAATAAGGATGAGGATTTGCTTTAGCTAAAGGATCATTCAGGCATGAGAATGAATGGGAATAAGCTCCTCAAGAGAATGTGACAACAAACGCTTGTTTGCTTCCTCTACAGGACATGCTCTAAACTCCTTAGAGTGAGGACAGGTGAATATGGGATGTGAATGGGTGTGAAGTATGTAGAGAAAAGGGACAAATAAGTAAGACTAGCTCAGGGACAATTCAGGGCTTAATGCTGAAGGGAAGCTCCCTTGTTCCTCACTCAAAGTCAATGATCCTTCATGACTGTGGGGCTCACTCAATGCTCAGTCTGACACTTTCAGTAAACCCAGCCATGACAACTAGTCATAACTGCTCTTCTGCCTGGCAGTCTGATCCAGAAGCTCTCCAGTCAGCCCCTCAGAAAGCTGGGGACAGCCTGCGACAGTGTAACTCCCCCATGCTCTGTGTTTCTTTCCTCTAAGCAAGATTTCTTTTAATGGAGATGATTTGTCTAGAGATCAAAGGGAGTTAAAAATAAGCAAAAGAAGGGGAATGCATGGGGAAGAGAGGGGAGCAGCATGAAAGGGGGAGCCAGGGAGAGAGTGTAAAACATGTTGCTCATGCAAAAGGTGAAGTCTGCGGAAACTGTGTTATTTTTCATGTGATTTTCTCCTAATCAGAGCATAGAAGCAAGAAGCAGATAAACATTTTCCCCATGTTGCATTAAAATGCCTATCATTTTCTGTCTGAAGCTACTAATTTCAGAATCATTAGGGGAGCAATCGCTGAGGCACATTTGACTGAATTGCTTTTCTGAGGCCAGCTCTCAAAAACTACAGCATGAGGATGGCTTTTGCACCTTCTCTGATGGCCATGGGGAGAGTGGGTCTCCACTCTCAGCCAGCAGATCCCACCATGGAGGCCCTGTGAAACAACAACAAAGCACAAACGCTTAGTCCAGAGCAGCTTGGAGTAGCTAAGGAGAGGCAATTTCATGGCTCCCAGTTAATGCCTTGCACTTTCACCTTACTTTTGAGGCTTACTCCTTTACCCCTGGGTTCACAGATGAGCCACATCTCCCTCTGGTAGGTATTGCCATGGCTTTGTTGTCATGTCTCCATGTCCAGCAAAGGACAGAAAGAGGCCAGGAGCAGGGAAACAGCCTACCTGGGGCCATACAGGTGATTGTTGGAAGGATCTCTAACAAAGAGATGGATGGATGGGTCTCTAACAAAGCAAAGCCTTTCTTTCCTACATGCTTCCTTCCTAAATACTTCCTAGTATTTATTGGGCAGCACTCAAAACCCATGATCTTTTAAACTCAACCCCATCAAAGATGCCAGTAGTTACATCCATACTTTGCATAAGGGAAAGGGGTCCACAAGGAGTTTGACCATACAGGAATGTGAATGCTATTGTGTTGGCCTATAAAAGACCCCCGGGCACTACATTAGGGCTAGATCAGAAACCATATAGCTCAGAGCACTGATGCAGGATCTGTCCCTGGTTCCCATTCATGTCTCACTTTTCAGTTTTCTCCAGGATGGTGTGTGGTGTTCACACCTCAATAACCTGTCCCCATGAAGCTCATGGCAGATTCGCACTCCGATATCCCATAATCTATCTTAAAATCCCAACATAAGCCCATCTACCACTTATAAACAAACAAACAAACTAAAAACCCCCAACTGAATGCACAGCACACAGGAGTAGGATCTAGAAGTTTTACTTCTCTGTTTCCTTACAAACTACCAACTCAGGCAGACCCGAAGATCTGGGTGAATTCTGATTGACCTGACACCTGCACTTATGGGTAAGATGCTCCCAGAACAACTCAAGAGAAGATGAGGCTGTGCCAGGCCTATTTAAAGCAGTGGTTTTAAATTTAATTTCCTAGGCTGGGGAAGTTGGGGGAGGGATAGAAGGCAACAGCTGTCTCATTATACCATTGAGGGTTCCTTAAGTGAAAACTGAATAGATTAGTCATGGAGAAAATTAAGACAAGGTCTTTAAGCCATCAATAGCTCCCGATTTGAGTGCAGGAGGGAAGGGAGTTGGTATTTTACTTCAATCTCACTGTCTGGGGGTTCAAATTTTATTTTTAAATGTGTCTTGAAGCCAGATGTGAAAGATCTTTTTTTTGTTTTAGTAATTTTTTTTTCCAATCCAGCAGTGATTTTTCTCTGTCAGTCCCAAGACTGATGTGTGGAGTTGGAGAAGCTAGCAGAAGTCTGCATTGCATTTTAGTCAGTGATTTGAGTCTTCCTGCTTTTTCCATTTAAGCAGAGAGCCACGATCACTTCTCCTGCGTTCCACCGAGGGACTATATCCAGCAGGATACAGCTTCAAGCTCCTGACCACTTCTCTATTACCTGTTATCCTTGACCTAATCAGTGCCTTCAGCTCCATCCTGTAGCTTCAACAGGAAGACCAGCAGGTGCCAGAACAGACTTTAACATGGTTTTAGGGACATTTTTGATGCTTCAGAGACTCCCCTGAGCATCTGCGTCTCAACACCAGCACTCTGGGGAAATGAGTTTTGTATCGTCAGTGCTTCTGATGGCTGGTTCGAGGTGGTGCCCCTCATGCCCTTGCTAGCGCTGGCTCTGCTCCAGAGTCCAGTCAGGTCTCCAACTCCTTCACTGGCTCTAGCTCACTCTCTTTTTGTCTTTCTGCTCTCCATTGGCAGCTCCCTGAAAGATTTGAAAAAGCAAGATGGAATGTGGTAGAGAGGGACCCCCAAATGGACCTTCACCAACTAAACCAAATTATTTGGCTGATTTTTCATCAGATCAATTGCCAGCTTAGGGTGATCAAGTAGCTAAGGTATTTATTGATGGAGAGTATGTTGCATGAGCATGTCAAGAGCTTTACTGAGGTTAAGCTGTCTTACAGATGCTGCTGCTCCCCTGACCCGCAAGGATCATTACACTGTCATAGGAGGAAATTAGGTTGGTTGGATGTGATTTGTTCCTGGGAAATTGAGGCCGGATGCTACTTATCCCCTCGCTATTTTCTAGGTGCTAAGAGACAGATTGCTTGACTGTTCGTTCCAAGATTTTTCTGAGCATTGAAGTCAAGCTGATTTGTCCCTAATTCCCCAGACACTCCTTTCTTTTTACTCTTTTTCAGGAGAATGATGTATTTGCTAGGTGATAATAGCTTTGCATTTCTACCAGATCGTACGGTTCAAATGACAGAGGGTTGCTCTGCAGTGCTGAAGGTCCCTCCATCCCGGTGGGATGTGGGAGAGGAAGGGCAGATCATCATATAAAGATATAGTGATTATGGTTCCCACATCGTAAAGTTAACTAGGGCAAGTCTGCTACAAGCTGAGGAGCTCTGTGGCTTTCATAGATAGAGTGCTGGAAAACAAACTACTTGTTTGTGTTTAAATCAAGCCAACCTGTTATTAGGAGAAGCTGTTACAAAAGGCTAGCTGGGAAATAAAAATGAGCACAAAGTCTTTCTTTTTTTTCCTCCAACCTGAGTATCATTTCTGTTGAGATTTTAATTATTTTTGTTCTTTAATAATGAGTTGTTGCATTGTTCTCTCCATGTGCTCGCATTGTTATGACTCTGAAAACACAATTAGAGTATACGCTGCTAATTTCATCTTGAGGGGTGTATTGTGGGGAATTAAAAAATAAAGGCAGGGGGACCTTGTGCTCACAGTTGTTGCTGAAAACAATAGCAAGCAGGGTTCAGACAATATGCTGGCTGGGATGGCTCTTGTTTCCTGCCTTAAGAGAATGAATGTGGCAGAGAACAAAGCCCGAGCTGAACATTTCATGGAGTATGCTCTGTTGACCAAAATGCAAGGGTCGCTGTATGTGAATAGCACAAAACAAAAGAGATTTTAATTGCAAACATTGATCATACCCTTTGGTCTCTGGCACAGGTTGCTATGGCTTCGTCACTTGGAAGGTTTGCTAGCTGCAACTTCGCAAGTATTTTTCAGGGGCATCTGTCACGTGACCTTGTCAAAATGACAGAAAGTTGCCTTTTTTTCCCCTCAAACAATAAACAACCCAGCTTTTTTCCCTTTTTCGTTTTTAAGGTTGCAGCAAAACCCTGTTAGCCGTGAAGCTACTGCTGTTCCTCAGGCCATAGTTTCACTCTCATATAACCAAGCTGCAGGAAATTAGCACTCCTGTATCCTTAGGCTGAAGAATAAGGCACTCTCTAACTTTTTCTCTGCTCACAAATTCTCTTTGGGTAGATAGAGGTAGCAAAAGGTCTGTGTTGTGGCCTTGCCATAGATCTGCTTAGCTGGGAGCTCTCCTGGGAAGCCAGAAGAGAGATTACATCTGCCTCTCAGAAAACCTCTGTAAATACCAGGCTGCAGTGCAAACGGAGGAGCTGCAGCCTCCTGTGAGCACTTTTCTAAGGAGGGCAACATGGTGCTCTGAACGGACGTGGCTAATGAGTAGCTCTGGGTCTGTCGAGCACACTGCTAGACTGAGCTAGAAACAAAACAAGCCAGGACCAGTTCTCTGATCCTGAGGCCAGCTGGCACAGCATGGCTTGCATCGATACTGCTGAGCTCGCTTGTTCCTGGATCAGTGACTTGGTCTGTGCTCTCTGTTGGGAATGGCCCTGGCCTGGGATAGCCCCTGAGCTGCGCTTGAGCTTGGTTCAGGGAAGTGTAGTCTGGACATAGCCAAGCTGTTTCAGGACTCACGCCAAGAGTTTAGCAGTATGGGCCACTGGTGGTCACTGTGGTGGCCCTGGTTAGGCTCCTCGTATAGATGGAGCTTAGTTAGGCCAATAACAGTTTAACTGTGATGTTTGTCTTGGATGCAAAACTGTTCCTGTCTACTTCTGCATTGTGGACAGTAGGGATAATGTTAATGATGATCATCGCACCTTAGTTACAAAATAAGCATCTTGCACACTCAGAGACACATACGTGATACAGGACAAATCTCAGCTGATATAACAGATAGAAAACCCCAGAGCTGGCTGTTCATGAACTGTAGACTGCTCAAACACTTTCCTTACAGCATGGCACGAGGTTTTCTGACTGCAGCTGAGCTAAGCTTAAATCTCTCTTCCATTGATGCTTTTTCTCTGCAGTGCCATTCTGACTATCTTCCTTTCTTCTACCATAACAAAACATGCTCCTTCTTCTTCCCAAACCTTTTCTGTCCCTCTTTGTGCCCTCTCCTTTTTTTTTTCTTTTTTTTTTTCTTTTTTTTCATTTGGGTATTCACACACTTTTTCTAGTCAGCCCTGGGGAACTTCTGCTGAAGATTCATCTGGCTTTAAAGAGACATTTACCTATGTACAGAAAAGCCTTGACCCTTTTATTGTCAATGAAGACAGGCACACCCAGGGCATGATTCAGTTCAAGTCTACGTCTAAAATGGATGAAGTAAACTGTGTTAGGTGGCACGAAACCCAGCCTGGCAGGGTATCTGTGACCACCTCAAAAGGCACCGAAGTTGGTAGAGACAGCACTGGCAGAGCATCCTGAACTGTGCTTTCTGCTCTGTGTCTTTAGACTGTTTGCCTTGTAAATCATAGCTGAAAGGACAAGTGTAAGTGAGCTGGAAAAGGGCAGCCTGGTAAGTACAACCATGGATACTAGCAGTCA
This sequence comes from Balearica regulorum gibbericeps, assembly GCF_011004875.1. Lineage (NCBI taxonomy): Eukaryota > Metazoa > Chordata > Aves > Gruiformes > Gruidae > Balearica > Balearica regulorum. Next base: position 3,669,409 of record NC_046184.1, on the reverse strand, counting down.
CTTTGTTTGTTTTTATAATGTTTCCATGTTTCTTTAATTTTTAAACATTTTTATGAGGTTGTTCCTCTGCAGATAACTTTCTCCCTCACATGGCTCCCACTTCCTGAACCCAAAGTAGTCCCTGAAATGAGGAATGCTGGTCTGGATCTACACTGTAGGCTTTGTTAATGTCAAAGTCCATCCAAGTTTAGCAGAAATGTAGGTCTGGTTCCTGTCAAAAGTCCCATACAGATCCATCTTCCTGCACAGCAGGAGCTTTCCATCAGCTTCCTGCAGAGCCACAGGGGAGTCTGTGTAGGAGGCTGAGGACATGCTACGTGCAATGATACAGAAGAGGAAAATAGTGTTAGGGCTTACAAAATTAATGTTGTGGCACTAGAGCAAACAAAAGCCTCCATCCCATGATGCTTGATGTTACACAAGGTAAAACCAAAATGTGACCAGTTCCAGGCTAGAAAGCTTATTGTATAAATCTATTCAAAAAAGGTGGCTGCACCTTTTATAATACTGTGGTAAAAGAGCAGCACAAGTCAGACTGGCATGCAAGGTGAAGCAGGGAGGTACCGCTCTGCACTGGCTGTGGAGGAAGCTTTGGGTTGCATCCTTCATCGCTCCCTTCAACCCACCACCTCTAGCTGGTGGCAGTGGCACCGTTCAGCACGGTCTGAATGCAGCCCGATGAAATGAGGTTGAGCTCAGCATTGGCAAAGCAGAGCTGTGCAGAGCTGTCAGATCGTACGCTCCCAGTATTTCCCCTCCTTCGCCAAGCCCCTCGGTGCACAAGCTCATTTCAGATATCAACACAAATAAAGATCCAGCCTCTGACGAAGCAAAGGCGTCCTTGCTGACAGCAAGCAGACACAGGCAGAGTGCCTGCCTCCTGTTAACCCCTGACACCTGCTTGTTGAGTGGCTCCGGTGGCTTGTATATGGAGAACAGCCCTCATCTGTCCTGGGAAACTCAGCAGCTCTCCGGGGTCTTCAGTGCCACTCTGGAGCTGGCCCGGCTGGCTGCGATGGAGGATGGTCTCAAAAAAAGGGAAACTACAAGTGTTACTGCAAGGATGTAATTTATAATAAAAATTAAGAGGGTTTTACAGTCATTTACGTGGATATCTGTCAAATATCTGGAGTTGGTCTCTGGTTTTAATTTAGAGCTTCTCGCTGTGCACTGTCTGCTTGTGTATGTGTGCAGGCACAAGTTTTGGCTGGGAGATGCCAGTGCTTTAAAATCTTACCAGTGTTTGCAAGTTTCCAGCCCTTCAGGGACAATTTCACAGAATAACATCAGTTTCCTGTAAACATCTGAAGCCGTCGTTCAGCCTGACTCATTTCCCAACGAGTCCTTACGCCCAGCGCTCCTCCCGGGCTGGCTCTCCGCAGCTCCCTCCGCAGCACTCTCCTTGAGCTGTCTGAGGGGCTGAGCTCACCGTCACCTAGTCTCTAACAAACAGAGGATTTAGGCTGGGAATTTAAGCTGCCCGCATCTAGGCTTTCTTTCCCAAAGAATCACAAACACAGCAAAATCTCATCATCTTCCCCAATCGAACCCGGCTTTGTAAAGGGGTTTTTAGCCCTCTGAATGCCTGAAGTCAACAGTACCTGACGCTACCGTTCCTATCCCGGTAAAGCACTAAATGGATTTGCTTTTCTGCAATAAACCTGCTAACGGCTTTTTATTATGTTTGTCCTAATGCTTGCATAAATTCTCCCAAATTTATTTCAAGTTTGCTTGAAAACCTCATTTGCCTAATTGTAATAATAAAACAACATCATATGCAGATGTCTTCCTTCTTTTCCAAACTCAATTTACTTTCAATTAACAGTGATTCAGTGTTTGTTTTTTTTAGGGAAGGCACATGAGCGAGCGTTGGAGAAAAGGTGTGTACATCAGGTGGCATCCTGGAGCTGTTAGAAAACCATCACTTTTGGGCATGAAGAATAGACACAATCCATTGCCCTGGTCTGGCTGTGTAAATCTGCGACATCAAATCCTGACCATGTAACAGCATGATCTGGGTGCCTGGGAAGAGCCAGGAGAAGAATATACTGTGCAGAGAAGGGCTGTGTCACAGGCAGATGCTGCCTGCCAGTCCTGGGGAGGTCTGGACCTTGTGATCCATGTGTGGTTCTTTTATTTGGGAGAGGCACTGGTGCAAAGTAGGGCGTTGTTTTTGATAAGGAGAGGGAAAATCCAGAGAAAATTATGAGGAGGAAATGACTCCGGTTTACCCTGCTTCAGACAAAACTGAGAGTCCTGCTTGGCTCTTTACTCCATTGCTGACCTAGGGCTGAGCATCTCGGACTACAGTTAAGCCCTGCAGGCATTGGTTTGGAGAAAAGAAAAGCTTCATTTAAGTGTGGGGAAACTGAGACACAGAGCAACTGTGCATTGGACACTCAGAGTAACATGCAGAGTTCATGAAACAAGCTCTTTCTCTCCATATTGTGGTTGTTTATAGATTGTACCTAAGTCTCAAAGCTTCTGCCTTGAGCTTACGGGGAGCTGAGTTGTCTTCACCTGTTGCAGGACTCAGCTGTAGCATGATTTGAAGTGACGTGAACCCAGGCTAAAATCCACGTGGTTGCAATAGGCCTGGAAGAAGAGTCAATCATCTCATTGATAGACACCTCTGAAAGACTGTGATGCAGCACCAGAAAGCAGCAGAGAAGCTGTAGCACGGATAAGGTGCTGTGGCTTTGCTTCTTCTCTTCTCCCTGCTGGGGTAAATGAGGTGGAGATCTCCTAAAGTCATCAGTATTTTTCTAGCGTGTCTTTGTACAAGCGAGGTCGGATGAGGCTTGCAAGAAGTACAGGAACGTGCAGTGAGAGCAAACTGTTAGTGACCTTTCCAGGTGCTAGCAGAGTCACGTTGGTCATGATGGCCTGGCATATGGTTGAAATCCAAGCCCTTTGTGCAGCCTTTGGCTCTCTTGAGTTGAACTGAATGAGATGCAAATGAATTGTGATAAGCATCTGGAATTCAAGGAAATTGCTATAAATAATGCATATGACTTGCTCAGGTTTGTAGGTCTCTCAGGCAGAATTGTTTGGTAAATCATTTAGGGCTGGCAAAAGGAGCTAGGTCAGTGTTTCTGGAGAAAGAGGCTCTGGTTTATACCCCGCAGCAGCAGTGGCACAAGCAGACTTCCCAGAACTGCCACCTTCTCCTTCCAGTTTGTCATCCAAAGACTTAGCTCTTGATCTTTTCCAAGACTCTTCCAAAGAATCATTATTGCCAGCTGCCACGATGATGTTATGAGATGGTCAGCAGTATGTTGAGAACAGATGTGAGAAAAATGATCATTTCATAGCATGCTCAGCAGCCATTAGCTGTCAACTGCCCATCCTACTATCTCTTCTGCTTCTGAGGGTGGTGGTGTTACCCAAGACAAGAGAGCTTCTTTTTCCCATGTCTGCTATGTCACTTTGTCCCCGTCTCTCAGCTGGTGAAGAGGGAAGGAGCAGAATCTCCCAGTGCTGTAATGGAGAGGACCCTGCTCTTAGCACTGGAGATCTGGTCTCTGGTGGTTTTAATTGCTTGGAAAAAATCTGATGGAGAGGTTGTATGCCCTGAAGCGTGTCCATTTCTTCCAGATTCATGAGTTGGTGTAACAGATGATTTCTGCCATCCTTTGTGCTGCGGATGAACTGGGTGAGTATATTCTCTCAGCCATTGCACAGGGTTGTAAAGTACCTTGTGTCTGGGTCACTTGAAGGTTTCCAAGTCAAAGTATCTGGGTAAAATCCAATAGTTTGTTGATGTGTGAGGGAGCAGATTAGAAGTGGGAATTGCTTCGCTTTGGTTTTAGATCTGTGAGATTTGAGAAAGAAGAGAAGTATGATTCTGCAGTCCCTCAGGAAAGACCTGCTGTTGACTCCAAGATCCTGGCTCCTGCCACGGGACTGGGAGGTTTCAGTGCCATCTGCCAAAGAGCAGAGGTATCCATGCCGGCTGGCTGGGTCACCACTGGTGATTGTGCATGCACAAAATTCACAGAAAGACTGGGAGAGGGCTTGCATGCAAATTAGTACAGGATTAGTGTTTTTAATGTAAGCATGAGGCTTTTCCTGAGTCTGGCAGATCAAAATTCAGAGACATTTTCATGTGCCTCCTACTGTTGCTATGTTTGGGTTATAAACGTTGAAGAGAAAATTTAAAATCAGTTCCATGCCATCTCTTTCAGACCTCCCTTGACAAAGGTCATTTCTGGAGACTTAAATGCAGTATTTAAGACAAGATAGGTGGAGTTGCAGCAATAATGCCTCCTAAAATGCTTGAAGCAATCAGAAACCTCCACGTTTGCATCGTATTAGCTGGATTTTTTACAATGTCCCTGGACAAAAAAGTTTGACTTTTACAGCAAGGTAGGCCGGAAAGAAAAGTTTGATGTCAGTATGGGAGCTGCGATCCTGGAGCACACTTGGGCTGCAAATCTGGTCCTTGTGAGCTGAAATAAAAAAGTTTCTGAAGGTCAGCCTCAGATGTTTTACAATCTCCTTTCTCTGAGGACACATGGGTTTCAGATCAAGGATTGCAGGTAGTGTGCAAGCTACCACTCCTGTAAGACTGGGTGGTCTGTTTTACTGCATAGGTCGTGTTGTCTGTGGTAGGTCCACCATGCCTTTGCTCTGCACATGGTACAGAGATGGAGATATATAAACACACTTTCCAGTGACTCCCAATGGCAGTTTCTCTTGTGAATATCTTGGTGAATAGCTGGACAGCATATGTTGTTACAGGTAAAAGCAAATTAAGAGGACTTTTGTTCATTTGTCTGGTTGGTTGGTTGGTTTGGTTTGGTTTGGGTTTTTTTTTTTTTAGATCCTTCTCCTCTTCTTAGCACTGATAGGACACATCTGGAGTTCTGGGTCCAGTTCTGGGCTCCTCAGTATGAGAGAGACAGGGACATACTGGAGTTAGTGTAGTGAGGAGCCAAGAAGGTGGTTAAGGGCTTGGAGCACCTGTCATAAGAGGAGAGACTGGAAGAGCTGGGACTGTGCAGCCTAGAGAAGAGAAGGCTGAGGGGGATCTGCTCCATATGTATAAATACCTGCTGGGAGGCAGCAAAGGAGAGGGGGCCAGACTCTTCTCAGTGGTGCCAAGTGACAGGACAAGAGGCAAAAAACTGAAACACAGGAAATTCCGTTTCAACATAAAAAAACTCAAACCCTTTATTACTGAGAGGGTGACATTAGTACAGGTTGTTCGGAGAGGTTGTGGAGTTTCCATCCATGGAGATACTCAAAACCCAATTGGACACAACCCTAAGCAACTTGGTCTAGCTGACTCTGCTTGAACAGTGGAATTTGACTAGACTATCTCCAGAGGAGGCTACAACCTCAGCCAGTTTGCAAATAGCTGTTCTGACCAAAGTTCCTTCCATAGGTCCCTAAGTAGAGAAGCATTTCATCTTTGCTAAGTATTCTGACTAAGATGAGCATTGGCACCCCAGTTCTCAAGACAAGAGTGGCAAAGTCATAAGAAATGGTGAAAGTTACAACACTGGAAGATGATGGAACTGATAAGCCTGAAGATATCATTTTCTAAGTCTGTTAAACTGATTGCTGAGAGGAAGGACAGAACTAGTACAAACTGTCTCATCCTCCAACCAGACACCGGATGGAAAATTTGGCATGTTTTAGCTGTTTACCGATGCTTCCTGCAGGTTTACACAGCATCTTCCAGTGGACACAGATGCTCACTAACACTTTCCCTACACATTTGAAGCAACTTATCAAGCCAATTGCCAAGATCCAGCTATCACAGATACACACAGACTGCAAGTGTGTTCATGTTACCCTTAATACAAATCTGTGCTTCCTCATCAGGGGACTAAGACTGGTCAACCATCTACCTCAGCTTGACTCGTCCCACTGAATTACTGACTTCCCAGCCGAGGACAGAAGACAGATGTGTATTCAGCTTAGATGATCTCATCACAGCTCTCAAAGAAACCCCTAGAGACAACCAACGACCACCCCTCCTGCCTCAAAAAAAACCCCAAAACAACCAAACCCCAAACTGGCTACTTTTCTCTAGTGTAAGACCATCTCCTTTTGCTGGTACCCTATGCTGCTGTGGTCCCAAGAGTAAAGATGATGGAAAAAAAACAAAACAAAACAAAACAAAACAAAAACCAAACCACCCTGTCCCTTAATTGTTTTGGGAAAAGTTGTGTATCTAAATCCTGTGAACTTTTTGATTTTGTGTTAATACCTGTCCTGGCTTTTGGCTGGGATAGAGTTAATTTCCACAAGAAGCTGGGAGGGGACACAGCCAGGACAGGTGATCCAAACTAGCCAAAGAGATATTCCATGCCATATGATGTCATGCTCAGTATATAAGGGGGAAACTGGCTGGGGAGGAGAGATCACTGCTCTGGGACAGGCTGGGCATTGGGTTCTGGGTGGTGAACAAATTGTATTGTGTATCACCTGCTTTGCATATTCTTTTATTAATAATGCTGTTGTTATGTTCCTCTTCCTTTGCTGCCCTATTAAACTGTCCTTATCCTAACCCACAAGTTTTACCTTTTTCTTCCAATTCTCCTCCCCATCCCACTGCGGGGGGAGGAGTGAGTGAGCAGCTGCGTGGTACTTCGTTGCTGGCTGGAGCTAAACCACAACAATGCCAAACCAATTTTTTTAAAAAATTAAGTTTTCACAATCAGAAAAGGATAGTCCAGACTGAATTGACCTTAGTATTAAAATGACCATGTGTGGTATCTTTCTATTTCTTTCTTGATCATCTCTGTTTCCTTTGCATTTTCATTCCAAGCCTCCTTTGTTCCACCTGATTTCTAATCTGATTCTTTTCCTCCTTTTTCCATGAATGTTGACTGCAGACTGCCCTGCTAAACAATTGAATTTATAAACCAATATATAATGTAATTACAATCTGAAGCTTATTTCCGGGATGTTATCTTTGCCCTGAGACTGCGATGCTGGAAAATAATGAGCAGAGAAGGTGAGTTAGGATGGCTTCCAAGAGAAACCGGGAGGATTGACACAGGGTGGCAACATTCAGCTGGCCAACATGAAAAGCATATAGGAAGACATCTTTACGTGAAAGGTGACTTTCCTAGGCTGCATAGCCTTCTTTGGTTTCACTAGACAGACACTTGTCCTATTTGTGAAAAATGGGACTTTGCAGAAGGAAAGGAAGGACCATCCATTTGCAGCCTCCTAGTCAAGATGCTTTGGCATGAAAGCACTGAAGTGGAAATCTGCATTGAAAGAGTGCATTCCTGGCTCTTCAGCAACTTACATTTTAGACCAGAATGTTTCAGACAGCTTCTTTGCACCTAAGTTTCCCCTTTCATAAAAGAAGAGTATTTATTTTTATTGCATTACTTCCTTTGGGCCTGTGCAGTTGCTCCCAGATATATTTTCAGTGTGCAAGCACCCTGAATTTCACAGCTTGCCATGGCCTCGGTGTGAGACCTTTGTGTGAGTATTGCAAATAATGCAATTTGCATGGAGTGCTCTGGAGGGCAAGTATCCTCCTAAACTAGCATATTTGGTTGCCCTCTCATTGCCTGGGCAGGGACTCTGGGTAAGTCTTCTGTTGATCTGAGGAAATATCTTGCAGAATTCTCAGTAAGACACAGGACCTTTATACATTCGGTATTTAGTTGCTACTGCTCCATTAGTTCAATGGCTCCAACCCTTTTGACTCTTTATGTTGGACTGTGTTACCACTATTGACATCTTTGTGCCTTGTTCACTGATGACTACCACAAGTTGATCTTGAAGGCCGCATCATCTGATGCAAGTTACAAGTGTCCTTATGGCAGCCAGTAGAAGCCTAAAGACAATGAAGCAAAGCAGAGTTTCTTTAATTTTGTCTATTCCTCTGACCCAGAACAGAGTCCATCCTATCCGGGGTTTTCTCATAGAAGTACTTATAACCTACTTTCATTAACCTTCAATGAGGAGATCTCTACACCTGTCAAAGGCCTTTTCTTCAGCATTAGATATTCTCCTAATATCTTCCCTGCACTTCTCTCTTTGCCGTTTAAGCTCATTATTATGTCCTCCATGGAGATCCCCTGCCAACAGTAGGCATGGGGAGCAGTCTGTTGCCTTTGATGATGAAGGATCTCTTTGCCTGTTTGAAGACCATTGCCAAAACACTTCTCAGTCTTGTCTCCTCTATGCTAAGCAGCACTGACTTGCCCAGCAGGACCTATTATCTGGGCCTTTGTGTTCCTTTTCCAGACTCTCCAATTACCCTACATTTCTGGGGAGGAGCACAGGAGGAGCACACCTCTATTCCTCACACTGACTCGAGAGGAACGATTTCATCCGGAGGATTTCACCCTGTATCTTGCAGACACTCATCCTGTGACCTGTGACAGTTTACAAGCATCCTTCTGGAGTGCTACTGCCCTGCCCTGTATACACACAATATACTGCCCCAACAGATGTCCTGTCCCTGTTGAAATTGTTCCTAGTTTCTCTTTCAGTCCATTTTCTCTGCTCCCTTATCTTTCTCTTTGCCATCAGGTTTAGCACCAGGACTGAGTGATGTTGACTTTTAAAGCTGGCAGGGGTTGTAACAGCAACCAAGTGGATAATTGTGGCATAGAATAATAATTTGCCTATCAGTTGATTGCAACTACTTTGAATTTGAAGCGATCCCTCCTGATGTTTCACTCAGTGGATTGATCATAAGTGGTTTCCTGAAATATGTCTCTCATTTGACAGCTGAGCTGTGCAATCTAGCTATTTTGAAGTAAGAAATTCCCATGGTCCTGTTCCTTGGCCCCGGACTCAAGTGTTTTCCAAGCATCAATCTCTGCTTGTATGGAGTTTAAGCAAGGACTTTGTGAGCAGCCCTGAGATGTGTTCTTTCCGCTTTGGTGATAAGGCACTACTGCTCAGTTCCTCTGAGTTGTTCCCTCTGCAGTGATCTTGCAGCAGAGGACATTTGGCTCTTTCATTGCTGGAGTGTACGTGGACCATCTCTATCGCTCTTTTAAGGTCCTGAACTGGGAGATTTCCTTGGCTTACGGATGTGCTTTGCAGAAACTGTTTTGCTCCTGTGTTGCTAATACTTGATCTTGTGTTCATCCAAGCAGGTACAAATCTGAACATTGGTTTAGTTGGGAAGATGTTGCCTTGCAGAGCCACTGCCTACACTTCTGCAAGCTGAGAGAGCCCTGTGCTTAACATTCATGTATCCTGTGTATTGTGCCTGAAATTCAGTGGGCTGAATCCTCCTGTGAAAATGCACGTCTCTCTCCACTGACTATGAGCTAAACCATACCCTTAATTTAGACATCTGTGATTTTACAGGGTGAATCCTGGCTTGTGCACCAGTCTTCCCTGCACAACCAGTGCTGATACTATTTGTGGAAGCTCTTTCAGGGGATGGTCTTGAGGAGGAATCAGTGCCCTTGATTCTATGGCAAGGGAAACCTCCTTGGTTAATCGCTCAGTGAGTTAATTACCATTACATGTACAATAAAAAGGAAATGCATCTTAATGTAATGGCAAATCCAAATGCATTCTTTCATGTGTGACTCCTACTGCCTTGTTTGGAGGCCAGGTGAGGCTTTTCAACTTGGCTAGGCTCATCCTGAGGGAACTAGAGACCAGTGTAACCAACTCCAAGGGAAGGCAGCACTTCTCCTGTAGGCACCACTTCGATCAGAATATCGTATGCACGTGAACCATTCTGTGGGGCCTTTCAGGTAACTTCTTCTGGGAGGATTGATGCTCAGAAAAACTTGTATTACCTGGCATCCACAGGAAGCACATTTTGTCCACACAGGAACACATTTTGCACGTAAAGACCCCCAGAATTTCCTCAAATTACTTTCTCCTGAAATCAATGTGTACTTGAAAATCCTGATCAAGGCTCCAAAGTTGTCAATAGCATGAGCATGAGTCAGGAGACAGCACCATGCAACCAGTGTCAGTGATGCAGCTGAGGAAACCAAGGCACTGAGCGTTGCACGCCAGATGACATGTGGGGAAGCGAGTGATGGAGTGAGAACAGACTCCAAGGACCCGGGGTCTCTCATACTGACTTGGGATGATTTTAAAACCAGTGAAATCCCATACAGCTTTCAAAATAGGTGGAAATCACAGACAAAATGAAAGCAGGCTAACTGGTAAAAGCAAGCAAATACACTCAAACAAAAATATGGAATTCCCTGCCCAAAGGATTGATACAGGTTTCGTTAGCAGGACAGTGGTAGGAAATAGCCAAATAAATAGGAACACAACTTAAATTCATCTTGGAGGTAAAAAATGAAGCTGCAAACATGGAAACAGGAAAATTAATTGGGGTTTGTTGTTTTGTTTTGGTGTTGGGTTTTTTTTTTTCTGATTAACAAACACAATTAAGGAAACAAAGCAAGAAAAACACTGCCAGCACTGTGGAAGGTTATTTTTATATTATTCTGATTACATGAGACGGTCAGTGCTGGGTGACAGCTTTATTCTGATAGCTATTAGAGGGACAGAAGCAGATAACACTACAAACTAATTATTACCACAATCTGTAATTTCTCTGCAGGGAACCGGAACTGCTAGGGACCAGGGTGAGAGACAGAAATAACCAATAACAACAACAAATGCGAAATTGCAGGGACGAAGGAAGAAAGTGGAACCAATGGGGAAATTATTTTCATAAACCAGAAGTGAAAGGACGGGAAAGTTGTTAAGCTGATTTCGTGGACTAACACTGGCAGGTCTTTTAAGGTCAAAACAAAGATTAAAAAGAGTCCTGTACAAGGAAAAACAAACAAACCTTATTGGTGTTCGGAGAAAATAATACATGTCTGGGTTATCAGCAAATGCTAACAACTATTGCTAGTACTCTTGGAGATTACACAGACCTTTTAAACTGTGAGGGAAGCAGAACCGTACTGTCACTCCAGATGGGATTTGGATGATTAAGTGTAGCCAGAGATAGCTGAGCTGGTTGCCCTTGGATCCTTTTATAGACAGTGGAGACTACTGTAAATCCTGGTTCTTTTGGGCAAGTGTCTACTTTAGGATGGCAGGACTGTCTTTCTGGTGACTAAGCAGGTGGGGATAGCTTTGCTGGGGGCATCTCAAACCAAGAGAAATTATGCCTATCCTCACCAGCTGTGTTGATAGGGCTGTACAGGAGTTGCTTAAGATTGGCTATAAAGCTGTTTTTGCTCCTTGTTGACATAATTTACATGCTGGAATCACCCCAGGGTGACCTGCTTGGGGGTCCAATGTGCTTCCAGCACTTAGGTTACCTATGGCAGTCTATGTTTGGGGTAGAAGGTGACGTCAATCCTATCTGCTCTTGTGGTGGGATTGCAAGAGGGTCTGCTGTCTCTTGAAGCATCCCTGCTTTACCTTGCTGCATGAGTAGGTGGGGTTTGTGGGCTGGGTGAACTTGTTCTCTGTTGACCACTGTTTCCTCAGTGATACAGGTAAATCTTCACCTCAAAAATTGCCTGTTTTCATCCCGTGAACAGTGGTGGGCTGGGATTAATTAAAGAAGGTTTCTCAGTCACTTTTTCCCATTTAAAAAAAAATCTCTTTGGAATATTTAAGAGAAAAAAATCCAGCAAGCAGGGTCAAGCAAGGAAGAGCCCTGGATTAATTTTGTTTCCTCCTAGCCTCAGAATCAAAGCTGCTCTATGGCCACGTATGTAAGTATTGGATGGCAAATCCATCCTTCTCCTTTCTGGACTCATGACAAGGGAAGAGAGCACAAAGAACCAGAAGAGACCTCCTGGCTCACCACACCAATCCCAAACTTCTTCAAGAAGCCACATCTTAAAACTGCTGTACCTCTTGGAAGTGGTCACAGAGAGGCAAGATACTTTCTTTGGTGTGATGCTGCAGTGGGCGATCATGTTGTCATTCTTTATGCTGCAACGATCCCCAGGGTCAAAGCTGTAACAGGAATGTGTTAAATCAATAAAGCAAAGAAGGCTTCCAGAAATTGGTCTCTTAAAGGATGCATTGCGTTGATCTGTTGAAATTAGTTCCTGCTGCTGGGAGCTCCTGGTATAAGGAGGAAAAATGAAAGGAGGAGGCGGGTAGCATCTCTGCTGAAACGAGAGAGGAGGTATTCTGTGCCTTCTCTAATCCCGCCAACAGGCCTTAGAGACAAGATAAATCTATTCACTTGGCAAAATGACCTAAAAAACAGGACCGCATGACTTTTTACATTATAATTCCAAACATCTCTCTTCTCCCCATCCCCCTTTTTCTCTTGAGATCTCTCCTGGGACATGAGAGTAGGGGAAACCAATGGCTGTGGCAACCTATATTGCTGTAAAAATAGAAGCCTACACCTGATAACATCACGAGTGAACTCAGTTATAGGGTCTCAGACAGAATGTTCATGTGCATCTTGGAATTTGTTACTCCCCCTCATATACAGTTGGGTTTACTGCTTGTAGTGCAGAAGGTCAAAGTATCATAACGTGTGGGTGCTGGTGCAATAAGGGAAAACATTTTGAAGGGAAAAGATTTATTTTTGTAGATGAATATATCCTTTGCTGTGAATGACCATGGCTGAGTTTTATGGATATCAATGAAGGATCCAAAGACTTTTGATATGGAAGATCTCTGTGTATATATGGAAAGAAATCAGCTCTCTTTAGGCAGCTCTCAATCTGTCCTTGCTGTGAGTCCTTTAAAGAGCTCTTGATGCTGGTCTTTGATCAGACAAACTGAACTCCATTCCTTCTCATCATCACCAGATCAGTCATACAAACGTAAGTTTTTTGAGTGATTTTGCATCCAGCTCTGTCTCCTGCCTGTGGGACTCCTTGAATTAGTTAATTATTGCTGTAACTCATATTGCCTTGCTCTCTGTGTAAGGGCCTGGAGTGGGAAATACTCTCTGAGGAGCAAGAGGGTGCAAGCTTGGCCAGGGCTGGTGGTTTGGGAACAGCTTTGACTATGTGGTGAAACCCATGCATGGAGGAAAGATAAACCAACCACGGAGCAAAGCATATTGGCCTGACAGTCTCCACCAGCACTCCACTGACTACCAGGTACCTGAGACAAGTGTGTGAATTTTTCATGTCCCCTCTCCATTCAGGGTCTTTGCTACTAAATGGAGGGAACATTTAGAGACATTAATCAAATGAACCTGTTCTTGCCACCTGTCATACCTTAAAACAGCAAGTCTTGTTGGCATATGCATGTCCTGGAAATAGATGAGATTCCCCTACAGCGCCCACCTACCAAAGCTTCCTAGGATGAGGGTGAGCACTGTAGAATGGCTTCCCTGAAGTCTCATCAACTGCTGATGGAGGTTTCATGGTGATCTCAAGAGTTTGTTATAATTTTGCCCTCATTAATGTAGAAGATACCTGAGTCCTTGACAATGGTAGGAGTAGCAGCAAGTTTTGTCTTGGCATTGGACTGCTTGTGATGAGGAAAGTGTTTGTCTCCACGTCTGTGCAGATGTTGGCAGTGGTGATTGCTGGCTTTGCAGCAGGGATGGGCACAGCTGTAGGAGGACACTTCACTCCATGGGTGGGACTGCTGCCTCAGCAGGTGTTCTCTGTCACTTCTAGGTAAAAGATGGCAAGGGTTTGTACTATTTTTTAACAGTTCTTTGAAGCAGATTGGGTGTCATGAGTGGACTTTGTGTCACAGATCAGGACCTTTGGCTTGCAGACTCAGGGACGATTTGCCCAGCTGTGGAAATCCACTTCAGAACAGAATCTAGAAGTTTGAAGCCTTACATGGCCCTTACGCAAAGGTCACTATTTTAGAATTAAGTCTGAACAATAGCCTACACTAGTTCCTTTCAGGCCTTTGGCTCTTCTTTTCTTTTTCATTTTCTTTTCCCCTCTCTGTGCTATGCTTTTGCCTTTACCACAATTCATGTTATCTCCTTCACTGTTCTGATGTTCTGCACACGTTTCCACCAGGGGTTATAGGTGTTTTTGTTGCACCAGTGACTGTAAGATTTTTGGTCATTCCTGACTGGTGATAGCCAGAAATTCAGATGTCCCAAATCTTACAAGAAACCTCCAAGGAGTCTTTATGGGCTCTATAGGTGACTCAGTTAAGAGCTTCACTATCCATCCTTACAATACAGGAGATTTCCAAAAGTAAAATCTAACTATTCAAATTAAGCTGACACTTTTTACCCTTCCCTGACAAAGAGAAAAAATAGTCAACCATTATTCTCTTTCCAACTGTCCTTTACAGGTTGGAGGACTTCTGTGTTCCCCTTATTTTCTTTCTAGATGAAGGAAACTAAGTTCTTCCTTCCTTTCCTCCTAGGTCATGTTTTCTGAACTGTTATAATTTTCATTGCTCTGCTCTGAATGTTTTCTGAGGTGCCAACATCAGTCATCAGGAAATATTAAAGAGACAAGTCCTGCACAGGGCCTGGTAGGATCCCACTTCTTGTAGGATTACGTTTTGATATACAATGGACAATTGTTGTTTCCTCATTGAGCCTGGTATTTGACTCACATTGGTTACCTGACGTACCATGATTTCATCTAGACGTCACTCTAGTGAAGGTACCTGAAAGTCCTACAGGATGGGATTCAAAGTGTTGTCTGTCACACCTCCTGCTTTCCCTGATCCAGGAGTGAGCTATGCTATAAAGCAGGAAAGTGCATCATCTGCATTTTCAAGGCACATCCATGTGGTTACATGGTAAATATGATTTATATCACAGTATAAATCATATAGGTGTGTGGGACATAGGTTCTATGTAACCTATAATAGTAATTTAGAAATTTCCTCTGAGATCTTCCTGGGCATTGAAATTAGGCTGACTGGTCTTTTGTTTTTCTTCCTACTTTCCTGGACAGTTGTCATACTCACTGCTCTCCTGTCCTCTGGGACCTCACCTGCGATCCCTGAATTATTGAACGAAATGACTTAGCTGCTCAGAGCCACTTCCTTAAGCATTCAAGTTGATTCTGCAAGGTTCTGATGGGTCAGATGCATCTGTGTTACCTCCACACTGCTTAATCTGGTGTCCTCTCTAGGGGCTCTTTCTCCTACATCAATTTTATAATTAATTGTATTATCTATCTGATCACAATTAACCTTTTTTTTTAACAAAAAGATAGAAATTTCCTACTGCCTTTCTGAAAATATAGTCCACTTTTCACCATCTTTGCATCACAAGCTATATGTTTTCCTTCCCGATGAAACAACGGGCTTGTTCTTCCCTTTGTCTTCCCCTTACTTTAAGTGATTTCAAGACCTTTCTTTTGTCGTTGTTGTTAACTAGTTTTTATTAACTCTGTACATTAATCTTCTTGGTTTTATTCCTCCCCAGTTGGCTTTTCCTTTATATTTTTATTAAATTTGCAGCCTTCTTTTCATTTTATATGTAATTTTTTATTTTTTTTCCCCTGCCCAGATGTTCAGGCTCTTAAAGCATTCCTGGTATAACCATCTTGGTCTCTTCCCTTGTTTTTTTTCCTTTGACACTGGGGTTTGCTGATATATATTTGATAGACTCTTTAAGCAAAAGCTAGTATTTATTTCATTGCTACTGAGACCGCCTACCAAGGAAGCAGTATTATTTCACATGTGTTGCCCACTTTGTCAAGTCTGTTTCTATTTTGCTGTTCTTACTCCTTCGCTTCTTTAAAAAAGTGACAGTTACTGCCACTGAGATAGCCTGGAAGAAGTTACCTTTCACCTTTAGATTTTCAGCATTTTTTTTTCCCACATTGCTTTTCTCCCCCTTCTGAAATAAAAAATGCCTGAAAATCAGCTATCACTAGATCACATGCTTCTCCAATAAATACTCAAGCTATTCAAGTCCCCTGGGTCTTAGTCGGTCTTGTTCTCTGGATGAGTCCTTCAGCTGCCCAGAGAGCATGGCTCCCGCTTTCCCCTACACCAAAACTGCACCGTGGGATTCAGTTGCTGCTATTTTTTAGCTTAGTTGCCACCATATTCCCTCAAAAGTGGTCTGAAATGGTCCTCATGTTACACTCAGAATTTTGTTGCGTGCAAAATGGAGCAGACCACGTGCAAAGGAAATAATAAATTATTATTAGCCAATCTAACTATGCAGTGAAAGTTAATTAACTAACACATAATTCAAACTGATACAGATGAGACTCAATAACAATAATAACATTAGAATTGTTATGCAAGAAAGCTTACTAGCATCTACCCACTTTCTCTGGTGTGATGCTTATCCTGCCAACATCCCTCTACATCCCAGGACTGACATATTCAGTCTCCTTTGGGCGCAATCAGAGACAGGGTTACGACGAGTTGTCACCACCCTGAGGTCTTCCCTGGCAGGAGTGTGATGTCCATGGTGGGGTTTCTTCCCCCTCACTCTTGGGTCCCCCCAGGGGTATCTTCATCCCCCCTCTCCCCATGCCATGCTCCCCTCTCCCTGGTCCCCAGCACCAGTGGCAGAGCTGCCCAGCTCCAGCCCGGGCACACCAAGATCTGGTGTTTGCTGGGCAGTGCCTGCCCGGGGCGGCAGCCCTTGGCCATGCGGGGTGTCCCCAGCGCTGAGCTCAGGCAGGTCGGGCACGAGTCCTTGGCCATGGGACGCTTGTGATCACAGGGACACCCAGCTCAGGGCACGGCAAGACCAGAGACGTCCTGAGACCCCGCGGTGTTGGGTCAGTGCAAGGTTGGGGGCCTTCTGCTACTGACAGCAGAAAAACAGATTTGCTGGGCTGAATTCATTGAAAGTGATGTGCCAGTGTCCCAAAATAGTAGGGGGTGCAGCTGGATGAGAAATACTGCTGCTGAATCTTAAACTCACCTGACTGTTGCCATGCTGTTGTCATTCCTTAAAATGGCAAAAGTCTGACCAAGGTCCACAGAGGTTCACACACATAAATCACTTCTGTCTGGCTTAGCGAGCTGTATCAGCTCAACCCAGGCAAAAGCAAAGGTTGATTGAAGGATGTGAGTGGCACTGCAAGTCTGGGAGAAGGAGGTGGAGGAGAGGGAAGCTGAGGAAGCTGGATGATGGCTGCCTGCTTCAGCAACAGCAAGCTGCCCCATCCCACCACACCCGTAGCAGCTCACAGCTCCTTCCAAACTGAGGGAAGCACTGCAGACATCCTCCTGCTCTGCAGGCATTTGCATTCATCAGTAAGCAATGCCCATCACTGCAGTTCTGGGCTGCTGCTTTTATAATCATGCATGTCTCTGTAATGTCACACAGAGAAATGTGTTTGCAAACAGAACTTCAGGTAACTAATACTTCCCTCCAGTACAAAAGCTAGCAGATAAGTAATTGCTGGAGGGAGGTATGTTCAGAGGGTTTTCAAACTTTGATGCCCTGTGATTTGCAACTCTCTGTAGTTGAAACTTGCAGTCTCTTCTTTGCATCACTATTCTTCAGGGGAAAGAAACCAGTCGAAAGGCTCTTGCTGATTTCAGTGGGGTTTTGACCAGACCCTCAGTGAACTTTTAAAGGACTTTAAATGAGCTAAAACTACACACATTCTTCTTTACCTCATGCAGTGTCTGATTGCTCCAAAGTTTTCTAGCTCTCAGCTTGCTGAAGAATTGAAGAAACTAGATCACCTTGCCTGACTGAATGTTGTCCTTCCCACATGCTTTTAGTTCCCTGCTAGTTATTTTATAAGTTAGATGACAATATTTGCCATGTTAGTGAACACATCTTAGTGTTTGGGTGTGCTCCAATGAGCCCGATGGGATTCTGATCCTGCATGCAACCTTGGGCAATGCTGAAACACAGATAATAAATAATCACAGCACAAAATAGGAGACATGACTGATTTTCTAGTTGTAAGCTGCTCTCGATCTGATCACTTAAAGCTTTCTCCTATTCATGAAATGCAGCTGGCCATACAAACTGGCTGAAATTGTTTTTGGCTTCCTCACTGGATGTCTGAAGGCTTGAGGGTTGGGGTTTTTCTATTTAATAGAAAAATAATAGATCACAAACAAGGACCAGACCCATGCCTGGTATGAACATTTAGGATCTTCTGACAGTCTCCCCCTTACCCTGTGATAATGCTATCACCCACCAGAATAATTCAGCTGCAGGAATAGCAGTGGCATTAACCCCCTACTTCTTTGCAGATTATTTTTCCTTGCTCTGTCCTTCCTGATTATAACACTGTGCACAGGACAGTTGCCTGATGTGTGTGGGTAATATAAAGCATTGCACAACTAATGGAAGGAGAAAAGAAAAGGTGGCATTTAAAGATAAATCAGGATCTTGCTGTCAAGGTGACTCCAGATGCAGTTCAGATGCATTAACTAGAGAGAAAGCAGAAGCATGCGGCGAGTGCATTGCTCTGGGAAGCATAGATTTCAACGTGCTGAAAGGCAACCTCAGGTGAGAAGGGTGGAGGGGGATCCCTTGGCCATGGAGAAACTGCGTACAGAGAAACCTCAATAAAATTAAAAAACTTAATCAGGTTGTGCTTCCAGGCATGAACAGCCGGAGTCTGCTACACCACTGCTACTCTGAAAAGAGTCAGTGGCCAACACCAAGCAGGTTGGTGAGAGAGACATTTGTAGGCACATGTACGGAATGATCATCACCCTAATTTCAAATGAGGTGAAAAGAGCAATTAAACCATTTTATAGTGCAATAACTGGAAGTAACAGAATCTGCTACCCCAAGCAATGGCCCAACCAGCAGGTAGGCTGTGTGGACTGAGATCCAGGCAGAGAACACATGCTGTCTCCTCAATTTAGCTATCCAGGAATTAAATATTTTTCTCAGCTCCTTCTGCAGTCAAAGCAGACACGTAGAGTAGTTTACTCCTCACACCTTAAAGTAGTATGAATCTGGAAGTTTTGTTCTCCACCAACTTTGTCCTGTAAGGTTTGTTTAAATTAAATTTTGGACAACAAAGGTGAGATAAGTCCTGTCTTCAGAGGCTCATGAGGCACAAGCCAGGGAGTGTAAGCGAAATCTAGCAGCGAGCAGGTGAAGCAGACGGGATCCTGACCCAGGCTTGAACAGAGGGGCAGAGATCGCTGACCATCAGACATGTAATATAGCAAGTGCAGGATGGGAAATCATTTTTGAGCTAAAAGTTTCTGGTGCTTCTTCCTACTCTGTATGCGGGATTGCATGCAAAAGGGACTCTAGAGCCAGAGGTGCTGACTCTTGCAGGACCTTGCTGGTAGGATGCAGGAGTGGAATGCAGAAGGCAGAAGCAGCACTTGAATTCAGATGTTTACACTGTAGGTCTGTGTCTGAGCGAGCCACCCTTGGTTCTCCTATGACACAAGGAGAGAAAGACACATCTATTTGGTACATCTACCTTGAAGACAGATAAACTGCACCCTGAAAACTCCTTTTTTTTTTTTTTTTTTTTTTTCTCCAAGACTGTGAAGGCATCTGAGAGTGACTGGCTGAGATGCAGATGTCTCCTTTCGAAATGTGTATGTTGACTTAGAAGAACCCCAGCCATAGCTCTTGGACAGATAGGAAGGTAAGCACCTTGCAATGCCATCCACAGGTACTTATCAAGAGGAAATGCTGAGGACAGAAGTCCCCCTAAAACCCCGTCCATCTGGAGCTCAGATGCCCCGGGTGACTGCAGATCAGATCTTCCTCCTGAGTGTGAAGTACTTGAAGAGAGGTCATAACTTCAACAGAAGCACAATTATGATAATGATCTAGTTATGGGCTGGAAGGAACAAACTACATATATGGAGAAAAAAATAGTGTTTATTGTTAGCCTAATTAATACTCAAATACTCTAATCATCAAAATTATCTAATTTGTAAAGAAAAGTATGATTAATAATGCTATACCGGATATGTCCCACTTTCTCAGTTGGGTTGCTCACGTTGCCAGTGTCCTTCTGCATAGCAGGGTTGACAGCTTTGGTCGCTTCAGGCACAATCAGGGAGAGGGTTACGATGAGTTGTCACCATCCTGAGGTCTTCCCTGGCAGGACTGTGATGCCCATGGTGGATTTTCTTCCTCGTCACTCTTGGGTCCACCAGGGGTACCTTCATCCCCCCTTTCCTACCATCCTCTCCCTGGTCCTCAGCACCAGTGGCAGAGCTGCCCAGCACCTAGCCTGGGATGGGTTGCAGGACTCCTCTCTCTCTCCTTCAGTACTCAGGTGATTTTCCTGTGATACTCAAAGCTAGGGTTCACATTCTACCTTTGCCTGAAAACATTCATGTCCACCTCTGTCATGTCCTAAAATGACACCTTGAACCATCACACATATCATCTTGAGGGTACTCAGGCTGGCAGATGAGGCTGCCTCTCATTGCTGTGGAGCTAATGCAAAAAACCTCGACTCCAGCAAGTCATCTTCATTTATACTCTCTATGTACACCAGGAAACAAGAGTTTGACTCAAGTGAAGGAGGAACCATGCTTTGGGCCTCCTCAGCCCAAGAGACTATCCCAAGATAGTACAGATGGAGGGAAGAAGAAGCTGCTGTGTTTTAAAATAAAGGAGCAACAGCTCTGTCTCTGTGAATGCAGAGTGCCTCAGGGTCCCTTGGGATTGCTGATGGATAAAGGGATGCTTAGGGTAGGTAGTCAAAGGAGCATGGGAATTTCTGGGTAGGAGTTGCTCAGCTTTACGATGACTGAGGATCTTCTGTACATGCCTACAGGCAGAGCTTGAAGGGGAAAAAAAATGGTACCCTTGTAGCTCAGGAGCTTCTGGGATTAGGTGATGGATGAGTGGGGATTTTCAGGATCACTGTTTTAGAGTTAGGTGCCTAAATTCCCTATAAATCCCCCTTTAGGTTTGTAAATCCTTTGTGAATGCTCTCGGTAAATAGGACTGAAGCCAAGAAGTACCTAGCTTGTGTCAGCCATTTCTCTCCTCCAGAAATTAATCGTGCAAAGGCATGAATACTGGCTATTCTGTGGGTGCCGAGTCTTGCGCACTGTGTGCTCTTGGAGCAGGATGATGGACCAGCTGAACTGCTGCCTGGTCATCACTCTTGCAAAGGTCTTGCTGGCTGCTGTGCCTGTGCCTCTCTTACACCAAGGCAAGGATAAGGTAGGAAAAGAAGAGTTTTAAAAGCTAAAAAAGGGGGTTGATTCATCCCACTGTAAGCTGCACAAGGGAGGAGAGAGATGAACCCTGGTTTCGCCCCACCACAAGTTTCAGCATCTACCCCCAGTGTTGAGAGCTCTGTGGCGCTTTGAGTCCTGCTTTGTAGTCCTGGGAAACTGCTCTGCACAGCAGACTGTTTCCATCACAAGGGGATCCTCAGTGCAAGTAGGATTCATACCTTCAGCTCAGACCATCGGTCCTAAATACACAGGGGAAGATGAGCATAAGGTCCCTGGTTCTCCCTTCCTACCATATGAAAGCAGGCAGAGATAAAGGAGTGTTAACCTCACACCAGGGCGGCTTTCCCAGTGTTCCCCAGCCCCAACACACCTCCTTTTCTTTCCTTTTTTTATTCTCAATTTACATTTTTCATTCATTTACACGTGATGCTAATCTTTCCTTAATCTCCAATTCCTTGGTGTGTGTGTGTGGGATGAATTCCATTTGTTTTTGTTCCACTCTATCAGACACAGCAGCTATAAGATTAAATGATAACTGTGGACCTAATAATAAAAATACAATATAATGTAATGAAAGTAATGTAGATCTAATCCTCTGTTTTATTGCATCCTGAGTGCCTTTGGTGCTATTATTTTTTCCTATGCCTGTGTCTTTGACTTAGCTGCATCTTTTCAAGGAAGCAAAGGGATTTGTAAAGATTATAGTATTATTCTGGTGAGCACAGACTTGCTGTGGGGCACCTTTAATTACAAAATACTATCACTGCTTATAGGGATGTGTGTTTATATACATGTGTGCTGGTGTGTGGTGTGCGAGGAAGATATTCCAAGTACCCCAAAGCACTAACGCCAGCTCAGACAGCTATACCTGGGCAATGCTGCTTTCTGCTTCTTTATAGTGTATTTTTGGTGCTTCTTCTTGCTGCAGTTCCTTCCATCCCCCCCTTTTTTTCTGCATTGTTATTTTTATTGTTTTAATCCTTGTTTGGGGAGAAACTTTAGAAGCGTTGCCTCTCTGTGAAATCTCCCTCTCTGCTTGCATCTGCAGCAGTGTCTGGCCCCGTTCTTTGGGTAGCGATGCTTTAGAGGTCTCCGAAGTGCAAGGTAGCATGCCCTTTCTGACCTGCACTGCCCTTACTGTCTCCCTCCCTGTTGGCATCATGCTGGGAATGTTACTTGGAATGCTGGAAGTGACTTCATCTCAAAGTGACTAACAGCATAGCCAGCCCTTAAGGGCAAGGACACTTTGCAGGCAGTTCAGATGAGGTCTGGGATGGGGAAACAATTGTCATAAGATCTTTCATGGAGTCAACAGCAGAGATTTCCCATAGCTGCAGGTTCATGTATCCAGCTTTGGTGGCCTCCATGAAGAGAGGGAAGCAGCAGGAAAAGTGCCTGGTTTATTGTCCTGGTGCTCATTTGCAGAGGTGCATTGGGCAGGATGTGGGGAGATCGACATTACGCTGCTGCTGGGTTTAATCCTCTGATTAAACTAGGAACTATGTGCAGCTCCAGGGATCCCAGAAAGGCCCTGACCTTGCACTGTATATCCCCAGCCTGGGATCTCATGTGCCCCTTTTAAAAATGGGGATGTCTTCCAGTTGTTTTCTCGGTTTCTCAGTGCTCTGACAAAACTTGTTCCTTCTTTAATCCTCCTAGTCCATGAAGGATTAATCCTGTTGCTGCAAACACAGGTGCTTAGGAAAGATCTTGAACATCAGGCAGAACAGAAATCAAGAATTCATCTGTGCAAGAAAATAATTCAAACAGAAAATACATTTTTATTCTGCATCAGGATGAAAGAAAAGCCTTTTACATGCTCCCCAGGGAGGTATACAAGGGAAAGGAAATGTGTTCTACCCTAGTGTGCTGAGTTTGGCTGGGATAGAGTTAATTTTCTTCATAGTAGCTAGTACAAGGCTATGTTTTGGATTTCTGCTGAAAACAGTGTAGATATAATGTAGAGATCTTTCGTTATCATTGAGCAGTGTTTACACAGAGCCAAGGACGTTTCTGCTTCTCACCTCACCCCATCAGCGAGTAGGGTGGGGGTGCCCAAGGAGTTGGGAGGGGACACAGCTGGGACAGCTGACCCCAACTGACCAAAGGGATATTCCATAACATATGATGTCATGCTCAGTATATAAAGCTGGAGGAAGAAGAAGGAAGAGGGGAACATTCAGAGTGACAGCATTTGTCTTCCCAAGTCACCGTTACGCGTGATGGAGCCCTGCTTTCCTGGAGATGGCTGAACACCTGCCTGCCCATGGGAAGTGGGGAATAAATTCCTTGGTTTGCTTTGCTTGCACGGTTTTTGCTTTACCTGTTAAACTGTCTTTATCTAAATCCATGAGTTTTCTCACTTTTACTATTTCGATTCTCTCCCCCATCTCACAGGGAGGGGAGTGAGCGAGCGGCTGTGTGGTGCTTAGCTATCAGCTGTGGTTAAACCACAGCACCTAGACATCAAAGAGCTCACCTGGGATACAAGATAGCTGCACTCAGGGCTGTCTTGGCCCAGGAAGGACCTGCATATGGATTCTTCACAGAATATGGATCCCTTACAGCATCAGAGCAGCCTCCTACCTCAAATTGTCATCTTCTCTTGGCAGTGGAGAAGTCTTGTTTTGGGCAAACAAGCGAGTGCTCTCTCAGAGGAAAGGACAAGTCGGCATTCTTGGAGCAGGAGCAGATTCACCACCAGGTCCCAGCCTGGAATTCAGGCCTGGCACAACTGTAGTGACATCAGCGGGATCCCACAGTGGGATCAACTATCCTGACATCCTGGATGGACTCAGCTGCAGATGCAGATGTTTTAGACAGAACTCAGTTGGCTAAACACAAGTGTTCGGCACCATTGGAGATGCCCTAAGGCCTTCAACTGATCTTCAAATGCTGCTCTAGAAGGACACATCTCTCCAAGGCCTTGACATGCCTGCTGGGTCACGACACCAAATATCTCGGGGCATCTCACATGGCACTAGACACATGTTTAGACATCAACACCTAAATGCAAATGTCTTAATCTACAAAGTCATCTAATCTCTTGTGCCTCTCTGACCCAGACAGGACTTGAGAAACCATTTTAATGTCATGTTCATCAGAAGCCTGCTGGTGTCAGGTGAACTTTTGGCCTCTGCTGGTGGAAAACCACATTGTGGATAAATGCATTGACAACTTCTGATAGTACATCACCTTTGTCTTTGATTGAATGTCCATAAGCAGTGAGCACATTGGTGCTCCTCCATCAGCCTCAGCCCCTTGGGGGTTCCTTTGACTAGCAGAAACCATCTGAAGGATGAATTATCTAAACTAGTCAGTGGAGTGAGGCTAAACTCTCTCTGCTTGTTGAATACAGGAGATGTCCTCTAAGACTGGATACAGATCATGCATGTTTAAAGGTAGGTGAGACGAGTTGCGTTCTGAGTATGGATGTAGGCATCAGATAATTGTATAGCATCTCCATTCAAATTGCATAGCAATCTCCATTCAAAGCATGAAGGACAGTCTAAACTACCACTTACACCTGGTCAGTCTGGCTGCTTCTACCCACTTTCTTGTAAATCAGCAGATGGAGAGGGAGCAGATCAACTGGCCAAATACAGACATTTATTTGAATTGTCCTAGAGAATCCCCAGATGTGTCTCCAGAGGAGCATGGATTTCCACTAGATCTGGTGTTGTAGATTAGTCCCATAGGTTTATCTCAGGGCAGTCAGGTGGCATTAGATCCCATAAAGCTTTGCAGACTTGGTCTTGGTTCCCGCTGGTACCTCAGTTCCCCCTCAATGAACCTCTGTGCTTCCAGCTTTCCCCCTTGTCTGCCTCATCTGTTCAGACTCTGAGCTTCCCCCAGACATGGATACCTTCCAACAAAGTGTTCAGTCACTTGAACAGAAGGAAACCAAAGCCTGCAATCTAGATCCAACACCAGATTCACCGTAATTTTAAGTACAGGTACATATTTCTCTATTTCACATCAAAATTGCTCTAGCAAGAGTATCTGGTTGAACTAGCCATGTGATTCAGCCTCCTACTTGGTCTCCTTACAATGATTGCTTCTCCTTCCTCTGAGGAGCTCCAAATTGCTAGTCTTCTGCCTGTCAGTGGGATGTGCATGCTTTTAATGTGCCTGTGATATGCCTCCAGTGGAGCCTATCGCTGCTGCAGCACTGGGTGGGATCACTGGGATCACTGCAGTGCTAGTGTGGTCCACATGAGTATATCTGCAGGGACATGATCTCCAGCTTGCTGGATGCAAAGCCCATTCCCTGCTCTTTGAACTATTCAAGCATTAGGGGAATGCAAATCCTGACTGTTGGAGGTTGTAGAGGCAGTCTCTAGAGGGAGACACAATCATACCAATTTCAACAAGGTATTGCCTTCTGAGGTGTTGTGTATGTTGGAGCACTATGGACCAGCACTCATGATGTCAGATTTGCAGTCTAACCAACTCAGGCTGGTCTTCCACCCAGGCTAGGCTTGGCTTATTGTGTTTACCTTCTTTTTCTAACATACTCTTTTTTTCCATCTTGATCTTTTTGTAACAGTCAAGCCAAAAATTGCATTAAGAGACTACACACAAACAGAAGAGTCTCCCAACAGTAGTTCTTTCATTCAGATAGTGCTTCTGAGTGTAACACGCAGGTTGGACTAAAAGATGATCCTGAATCCAATCTCCTAGACAAAGAGGGAGGGAATGGTGCTGTGATGTCTGAAGCAGCACGTTGTATATTTAGACTGCTGAGCTGAAAGTCATAAAGGAAGGGAACTTGTTATCCATGGTTCTTTGCAAACATTGCCATATTTCTGCAAATGTCAATCTCATCTTGCTTTTCTGTTCGGCAGAAAGGAAACTGAGGCACTGTGCGATCACGTGCTTCGCTTAAGGCGTCACAGCAAGGTCTTGTCAAAGAACAGATGAAAATACATGTCTGTGGGCTCCTGCTGCTTCACCTTTGCCCTTGAACATGGTAAAACAAGCTTCCTGCATGACCTCAAAGCAGAATTTAGCAGAAATTCCCATATATTCAAGACTGCTGAGACCAGTACCCTGCAGGTGCAAAGTGAAGAATGGAAATTACTGAGACAATAATATCCACTCAGGGAGCAGTTTTCACTTTCTCCTTTCCCTTTCTGCAGAGCAATACACCCCCCACATTGGGGAAGTTCTTCTTAAACACGCAAGTCATTTTTCCTGTAGTGACATCCTGAGTGATTTTCTTATCAGTCGAGCACTTGAATGTTGGTGTCACTTGTCCTGATCTGTGCTGCTCTGTCTCCAATTTGCTATCAAAACATAAGGAAGCACTGATGCAGAAGATGCAGGACTCTGGATTGCTGTAATTATTAGGTGAACTGAGTCGGATGTCATGGAATCATAAACCTCGATCATGGCTGTAGCCTTACTTTGTGGTTATCTTCTTGAGCTGGGAAAACACATTAAATGTTGCAGTGATGGGTTTTCCATCTGTCCACTGTGGTAGATGCAGTGTCTTGAGGTTTTGTGAGTACATCTTTGGTCTTGATGCAGCTGGATGATACTGTGAGCTCCACTGTAGCTCCTTTCTAACAACTACATCAGAGTTGCATCTTGCAACCATAGAAATCCAACTGGGCAATGATAACACATCTTTCCTTCTGAAGGAGCCTCACAAACAGTTAGTCCCTAATTTTGAAATTAATTTGCTTCTGGGGAGGAAAGTTTCATCCTTCCCAATTTACAACAGTAGCAAAAGAGAAAAAAAAATCTGTGCTCTACTGGAGCATAGAGCAGAGTCTCGGAGGCTGTAGTGACAAAAATTAGCTGGATTGGTTTGACTCTCATATGCTTTTGGGGAACGTAGAGATTAAAAAAAAAAAAAATCATTGACATCGTTCATGGAAAGCATTTCTGCCAACTCTTACAAAAGCATTATTCCAGAGCTAAATGATGATGCTGAATATCTCAGTCCCTCACAGGCAGAGTGTGGAGGGAACTAAAGGGTAGTGTGTGTGGTTTGGGAGAGGTGGAGTCTGGTAGCTGACCTCCGTTCTTGAGGATATGCTACTCACCCATAGGGATAGCAAGTACCTGTTAATCAATTTGTGCAAAAAATAATGGATGCTGGTACCATGGTGCCGCCTTTGACTTTCTAGCAACAAGCAAAGATCTTTGTTAAAGCTCCATGGCAGGATGACCAGGACAATCCCAAACCAGACAATCCCTGCTTGCTCTTTCCTATCTTCAGGATGCCCCTTTTCAAGCTCTGAGCCAGCCTGCCCACTGGGTTTGTCAGCAGGACTCCACAGGTGTCCAGAAGTTGCACCTAGAACCCCTTTGTTCAGTCTGTCGTTTGTATTTGCCAGGCACCTGGGCGAACAGATCTTTGTTCTCTGCAAATCTCTCTTCTCTGCAATGGGTGGCTTGGACTGCATCAGTCTGGCATCTTACACTGCTCAGAGAGGTAATTTCCTAGTGAGTAGGTTGACGTTTTCACTGGATTATGCAGTGAGCTAGAGAGAGGATCTGCCTTTTTCCCCTGGGTTTGAAGGGAAAGGGACTGAGAGGAGGCGAAGGGGGCTGCCCTTCCTCCCAAAAGCTTGCTGTCATAGGGCATGCTGTCAAACACTGGCCCATTTCAACTGCTACATATTTCAGATGATATTTTGATTTTCTGCAGAGAGAGGATTCGACGCAGACATGTAAAATACACAGTGTGCTCTGTTCCATTCGGCTCGCAAGCTTGGGGTATGACAGCGCACAGGAGGTTAATTCATACAGCAGATGGAGGAGGAGAAAGCAAGAGGAATTTATAGAGAAACAGATGCTGGAATCACCATTGTGGTTTATGAGATGCCCACTGTGGTTTGCAAGGGCTCCTGAGGAACCCCTGCCTTGGTGACCACCTGTGTGCACCCTAGACAACTGTGGGTGGTGATGGTTTACTTTTATTGGGTCCTCACAGCTGCTCCTCATCTTTTGAAGCTTTACTCTGTGGTGGGAAAGAGTCATTAAATTAGATCCTATGAAAACTGGCTCTCCACCAGCATGGGGGAGCCATGGACTGAGTTGGATCATGATGACAGCAGAGTCCAACATACATGAATTGAAAGTATTTAGTGCAGAGAAGAGATGCCTGAAGGGAAGTGTAACAGCAGTCACCAGTAAGGCTGGAGCAGAAAAGTGCCCAGTGACAGATAGCTGTGCTCTTGGGATTAGAGATGCATGTGAGACACAATCCCATCCAAATATCTGCTCAACGTTCATATTGATCAAATGAAGCAAGTCAAATGTTGGGTATTATTGTGGCAGGAACAGAGAAGGAAAGATACAAGATCTTTGTCTCAGGATATCTCCAGGTTCTGGATATGGTGTGCAGTTTTGATCACACCCCAAATGGGAGAGAACTGAATGGGAAATAGGTCAGGGTAAACAAGGGTGATCAGAGATCTCAAGTGTCTTCTGGAAAAATAATAACTGTTTATGGCTTTGCTAGGGACAGGACACAAGTTCTGAGACCCCGAAGCAGTGTAATCCTCCTGACACACTTAGGTTTCTTTGTAGCCTGGTTTTTGTTGCCTAAGTGAAAAAAAAAAAAAGGCTCGTGCAGTCCAGGGGTATATATTTCTGATTTGTTTCTGTCCCCATTTCTGTCAGCTATGTTCAACAGGGTGCAGATGTCTCAAAGATATAATATTCCTACAAATTTAATGGCATGAAACAGCCGGGTAGGGGACAGATACACCTTTCAGTGTCTTGCTAATGGAACCTTTGTTACTATTAGACAGCAGATAACTCATGTAGGGGTCCCTGTGACCCCAAAACAGTAGGTGCATCTGTGTAATTAATGCTTGACAGTTGACATTGACAGTGTAGATGTAACCATGCCCGTGCCTCTGGGAAAGCTCCAGCCCAGGTTGGATACCTGGACTTGTTTAGATCTTAGGACACCCAAGCAGGAGAAGCTGTTCTCTGCAAAAGCTGATTTCACTGACACTGTAGTTTATGGAAGGAGCCGCCAGCTGTGTTTCTCACTCTGTCCTATACTGAAAGACAGCACTTGTGATAGACCCCATAATGTGCACCTGTGAGATACGTCTGCCTTGACCTTTAAATGTAATTACAATAAAACAACTCTGTACACCCCTGGACAGATAAAAGCACAAGAAAAAAAGCTATAATGAAGGTATAGCTATAGTAAAAAATTATTCAATGCAGACGTAGGGTGTAACATAATGAAGGACAATGGAAAAGGGCCAGAGAAAACTGCCCTCTGCATTCCCTGCTCTTGTGCAAAATGCAGAAGAACCCTTAATGCCCACAGTGGTTGGGTCTCTGTCTTACATCTCATTTGAAAGGCCATCATACACAATTAACCACCTATTACTCGTGGTTAATTGACATCTAAAAGACCTCGGGATTACTGTTAGAGCAAAAAGTCAATTAATGGCTCCTAGCTTTGCTCCAACTGGTGTTAAAGTGCAGGAACAACCATCATCCCAGCAGCATGCTGATTTGTTCTGGGTCCCCAAGCCATTGCTGACTACTCCCTCTCCCTTTTCCCTGACAGTATCAATCATTATGATTGATGCTAAATGGCTGTGGTTTTCTAATATCGACAGGTTTCTTCTTGACTTCCAGGGGATTTCTCTCTCCGGCAGGGACTTCTTGCTGCAGTTTGAACAGAAACTCATGGTTGAAGCCAGCAGAAGCATTTGCTGGCACTTCATTAGGCGCTTCAGTCCTCAGGTTTTCAGTCTTCAAGGGTTGCACTGAGCTACTCCTGGCACTCAGCCTGGAGGGCAGAGTGGGATGAGAAAGCCAGCACAGGGAGGCAGTTGGCTGCTCCAGCTTGTTCTTCTGGTTGATATGATCAGCATGAAACTGCAAACAGAAAGTAGGTTATCTGCAAAAGGTTAGCTATCAGCACTGCTTTGCATAGCATTGTAGCAGAAAAGAGAAACCTTAAAATAAGAGCAGGAAGACTTCTTGATGCTGCTGACAGATTGTTTACCCCTCCATATTTCTTCCCGTATCACTGCATCAGAGTTCGTCTTTCCGAGGAAGGCAGGGAAGCATCCAGACAGACGGCAGAATCTGGGTAACAGAGGGAAATTGTGCTTTCTTTTAATGAAGCAAATCATTCCACCACACTGCTGTGCTGAGGAAGCCTCATTTCCCCAAGGACTGGCATCCTCAGTTTGAGCGATGCTGGCACCTCAGAAGGTGAAAACTCCAGCCAAGTGGTGGGACCACTGGGGTGTGCTCACTCCCATGTGGATTCTCAAGTGGATTGTAAGGGGTAAACTCATTTTGCAAGCTTTCCCTCAGAGCAAAGTAGACTTGTGTCCTTAACTTGGCTGCCAGTCACCTCCAAATTTGTCAGAACTCCATCTTCCTGATGCCATTAACTTTGCATCGGATGTGGCAGAAGCTGGTCAGAATCAAAGAAGCAATAGTTAAGAGTTAGGGGAGGGGATACAAGTAGAAATATACGTAAATATACAGAGAGGTTTTGTAAGTCTTGTTATAAACATGCAGGTTCTTGTTTTCCCATTATAATCTGAGTTAATTTCCCTTTGATAATTCATCTGAGAATCTAACCATGGACCTCCAGAGCAAAGGATTTTGTCTGCTTAGAGCCTGTTTCCCCAATATGCAAAGCCTTGGAGAAACCAAAGTGATTTTGGATTTGTGTCTGGAGATGGGGATACACATAAGGAGCAGCGACGGGTGGTCTCAGGTCCATAGTAGGAGAATAAACCAGGCTTGACACAGGCTGGACACAGTCTTGGCACCCTTTTGGGATGTGCTAGCTTGCACTCCCAGGCAGTGCCTGGTTATGGGATGAGCATGGGTCAAGGACTGTCCCTTTAGATGTGGCCAACCTTTCCTTGGGGTAATGGCATTTAGTTGCAGAAATCTGAAGCTGTGTTACCCCAGTAGGCCACAGGAATGGAGAGTGGAGTCTGCTGCAGATGTATGTGAAGGTCCCCGTGACAAAACCCAGGAAACTTCTGGCTTCCTATGAAAAGAGGGATAGGGAAGTTTCTGGAGAAGGGAATGTTACAGGGGTTCGTGGCCTCCTCAGTAAGAGCATAACGGGAGAGAAGCTCCCCTCCTGGAGCAGGGCATGTGGTTCCAGCCTTAGGGAGGTTCTTGCTGAGCAACCCTACCCATGCTCAAGGCCAGAAATGTCTTGTGGGTCCTTGACACCAGCTCATGTTGAAGTCCTACTTGCTTTGATGAGGGGAGCCCTTACAGACTTCACTATGTGGAGTTTGCCTAAGCATAAGCACTTAATGCCATTTGAGACTCCCTGCAGTACCCAGCTCATCCCCATGGGACTAGCAGATATGACACTGGATACACTAGTGATCTGAGCCCTTCAGAAACAAAGGCTGAAGGCAAGACAGATATTTCTGGGCATCTCAAATGACAAAGACATTTGACTCACATGGAGACAGTTGTAAGTAGACACCTAATTTCAGGTGCCTTGATCAGTGAGGTGAGTCCTATCCCTCTAGAGAATGCGAATAGCCACCGTCATGCAGAGGTGGCCGTTATCAAGTAACATGAACTCGCTCCAGAATAACACAAGATTGGCCACATTAGCTCAAACCGATGGACTGTTTATCCCAGTATTGTGTCTCCAGTCATGGCAAGTTGTACTGGGTCTGGCTGGGATGGAGTTATTTTTCCCCATAGCAGTATTGTTAGCTAGAATGGTGTTGGTAATACACCAGTGTTTTGGCTACTGCGGAGCAGTGTTGGCACACATCAAGGCTGTCCTTCCAACATTTCACCCCCCTCACCAGTAGACTGGGGATGGGCAAGATATTAGGAGGGGACACAGCCAGGACAGCTGACCCAGACTGACCAAAGGGATGTTCTGTACTGTATGATGTCTGCTCAGCAATAAAAGCTAAAAGAAAGGAGGAGGGAAGGGGGGGGGGGGGCATTTCTTATTTATGACGTTTGTCTTCTGGAGCAATCACTACATCTACTGAAGCCCTACTTCACAGGAAGTGGCCAGACATCGCCTGTTACTGGGAAGTAGAGAATAAATCTTTTGTTTTTCCTTTGCTTCTGTAGGCAACCTTTGGTTTTATTAAACTGCCTTTATCTTGACCTACCAGTTTTTTTCCATTTTATTTTTCTCCCCTCTCTGTCCTGCTGAGGAGGGAAATGATAGAGCAGCTTGGTGAACACTTGGTGTCCAGCCCAGGTCAACCCACCACACAAGCAGAAGTAAAGAACAGAGCACATTAGAGTGACCATTCTCTGAATTTAGCCCCTCATCTGAAGTGGTTTATGAGGCAGCATCCCATTATAGCTCCTGAAGCCTACGTAAACTTACTTTTCCTCCTTACGGGCTCTCAGGTTTTGCACTAAAGGCTAACAACAGCTTTTTTTCCTACAGCCTCTTAAACAGTGTGTGCACTGAGTCCCTTATCTACTCTGCACTGGCACATGCATTGCAGGAGCAGTGCTGTCATTCCTCTGTAGGACCAGAGTGAAGGTTGGACCCATCACACTTTGTGATGACGATGGGTTGACTTCTTCCACTTCTCTGTTGGTTATACCACTGTGTTGCATCCACAGCATTTCTATTGTGGTTGCAGTTTTGCAACTGAAATAATATGGTCACCAGGTGTTCAAAAGCTGTCCCTCTCATGTTTTTCAAGGTTTTTTTTCTCCATCAAGGTGCACATGCCTAGAATGCCTGCTGCTTGACTCTGGTCACAGGAAGGGCACAAACTATGCTCCCTTTTTTTTTTTTTTCCCTCAAAAGGTAAATGAAGATAAACAAATCAATAAACAGTGGCAGCTGGTGAGCTGCCTTCACCCAGAAGATGCAGTTATGTCTGTGTATTATTAAAAACAAGACAAAAGAAAACACAAACAGCATCAGTGAAGAAATCCAACACAAACAAACAAACAAACAAACAAAAGCCAAATCTTTGGTTTGCATCTTTTCCACTGGGGAAGCCACCACTCAGATTGATAGCACTTTAAATTGGGTTGGTCATGGATGAAGAAGAATTTTAAATGGGATCAATTTGTTGTCTTCCTCTGAAAGACAGTCTCTGCTCCTAGAACTACTTGTCTGATGGAGAAGAAAAATAAACTCAGCATGAGAAGTCTCCCTGTGAACAAGATACTGAGGAAGAGATGGGCTTGGGAATTTGGGTTTAAGTGCACTTTTTGCATCTTTTTATTGTATTACGGAACATGGACCATCTTTTTTTGTATTAGGCCTGTACAGGACCTAGTATAATGGAGGGCCAAGAAGTGGCTTTATCTGTAAAATACTGAGAAAACAATAAGATTGCTTAAACATGACACTTCTTTACAAGGTGATGGTAGTCTGATTCACATCCCCTGTCTCTGACCATCACCATTTTATCTGTGGTGGATTCCCCTACCAAGGGACAGAGCTGAGAACCGAAACAGACTGCATTGCAGCAGGCGTATAGGTCACTTCATCTTTCTGTTTGAGAGAAACCGCACTGCAATAGCCATCATTAATAATTAGTGGTTTTAATCTAATTATTATCATCTCTCTTTCAGATGTCCCAAAACACTTGAAAAGGCTGTCATCAAAAACATGTTCTGGTTTCTGCTGGTGTGAATCAAGAGATGACTGCTTTGTCATTTCTACTTGCGCATCCGTGTAATGAGAACAGCACACAGCCCTAAATGTTGGAACTACAGTAATAACTTCACTGTTCAGACTGTTTTTAGCTTTGTTTCTCACTAAAACAAGGATTAATTTCCTTTTTAAAGCACCAGGGTCAAAGGACACTTTTTATTTGCCAATACATTTATGGGAGAAGTTAGAAAGAAATTTATCCACTGTTGTAGGAGTTTTAAAGGACTTTTAAGTCCTTTACACACTACTGAAGAAACTGGAGTGACTCTAATTTTTGGCCAGCCTAGCTATGAGCACAACTTTTCCGATGGGGATTTGAACAGGGCAGATTTTGCTGGCTCGTCTCCAGGTGAGGGTTTCTGAATATTGGAGAGGCTGGCTGGTCACGTAGTGGCTGTGGTAGCCAGAGATCTGGATTTAGATCTTTTTTCCTACCAATGCTGTCTGTGGGACTTGGCTGTATTTTGTGTTGGTTCCCTGGGGATGGATTTTTCTCTGAGGATGAATGCATTACAGATGGGCTTTGGCATGACAGAAGGCTTAAAAATACAGACAAACTATCTGTTGGAGGTAAATTCAGTTTCAGTCTGAAATGTTGTTTGCAAAACTTAGGGGGTCTCTCAAGAGGAAGGAAATAATTTCACTACAAAAGATTGCAATCACCACCCCCAGCCCACCCAATTTCCCACTGCAGAGATTGCGCTGGGCAGCACACAAAGGCCAAGACCCAGCTGAGACCTCTCGCTCCCCTCTTCCACAGCATTCCCTTATCATCTAGGAGGGTCACTTAAATCTGACATAACTTCTTAGTGAATTATCTCATCATTACCAATAATCCTATTTGCTAGACGGGGCTGCCTCAGGAATAGCCCCCCATGGACTATTTTCCCATCTCTGTCTCTTCCATGTATCTTCTCTTAATGACAAGCACTCCATTTGTAGCTCGCTTTCACATCAGCCTGATGGATGCCACGTGTGAATTGATTGCCAGCTGGGGTCACGTTATCCCTTCCGCGCCAAATGAGAGGATCGCACTGTTTTCCAGAATGACATGCTGGGTTGCTTTTCTTCCCTCTGATGTTGCACATTTAGGCCACCCTTAAATGTTGACAGGTCACGGATCTGGACTGGTGTACTCAGTCCTGAGCAACCAGTACCTCTATCTGGCTAATTCTGCACCTCTGCATTATGCTGCCAAAACCTGACTTACAATCGGAGGCTACGCCTATTTTAGCTACAATCACAGGCTGCATCTATTGTAGCAGATGCAACGTCCAGGCATTGTCCTCCTGTACTCTTGCTACTGATATGGCATGGCTTGCACTGATAGGGTTGAGCTATCTTCTCCCTAATAACCAGGCTACGCTCCAGCAAAACAACTTGCTGAGAATGGTCCCCAACTGTCCCTTGAATACCTACATATTCGATGTCTAGGAGCAGGCTATTTGGCATGAGCCAAAAATCAGGGAGCTTGCCAACAATTAAACTATGCAAACCACCAAGGGATAGGGCTGTGGTCCATTCCTAAATAGAGCCAGACACATTTTCATAGCTGTCAAAAAGCTCATGGATGGCATAGCGGGAGTTTAACTCACAATAAGGCATCTGAGATTAGGCTCAGCAACAGGAGCCACACCCAACCAGGAAAGATGTTGGACATGTTCTTACCAACATGAGGATGTGTCCATACTGTGGTCACTGCTCTGGCTACAGGCTGGCAGGGACATGCACGTGCTTGCTTTACATTAACCAGTTACTCCAGGCATAGCAGCATGGGATCACCTTTCTGTTTTGCAGATTATGCCAAGATCCATGTTGCTGAAGATAGACTGTCACTTGATAATTTAAAGCATGCAGAAAAATGCTATTATTTCAGACTCACAGGGTGGAAAATGCCTGCATTCTTGCATTGGGATCTGTAGCAGCACTGAAAGGGGTGGAGGCACATACACACCATGTCTACAAGTGTGCAGGCTCTCTAATTAACTCTTCTGAGGGTCCCTGGGAGATACAAAATCCCCCTACAATAATGGAACTTATTCAATATTTAATTGGACACTAATAATTAAAATATACCTTCTTTCAGCCCAAACCTACCATGCTTACATTAGCTGCCATCTTAATTATCGAGCCACACTGATTGCTTCATTTCCATGGTCGTTGCTTTGTGAAAGGCAGCAGTGCTGGTGCAGAATATAGCAACGATGTACAGTGCTTGAGAAAAGATACCTTTGCAGCTCATGGGAACAGGCATCCATCAGTACTTGTTTTTTCTCTCTGACTTTTCCAGCCTTGTTCTCTACACCTTTTATCCAAAGAATAACTAATGTGAAATATTAGGGAGCCCTTTGCTGTACCACAAAGAGAAGAGCAACCAGATCTTCTGCTGGTGTAACCTTTACCTAACAGACTAACAGCTTAGGAGCCTGGATAGAGCTTTTTATTTTTGTTGCTGCTGTTGTTGTTGTTGGGTTTTGCCTGTTTGCTTGGTTTTGTTTTGGTTTAGCAGCAACTGGAGACCTTCTTATATGGCATTTTCAGACCAACATTTATAATGAGCTCATTTTAGACCTGAGATATCAGACCAGTGAGCTGAAGAAATCAAATACTATTTCTAAGGTGGAAGCCAAACAGGGAGATTTTTGCCGAGGTTTTGCTATGAACATTTGGGGGAGGACTGAAACATTTAGAAGGAGGGAACACTCAAGATGTGAAAACTCAGTGCCAGGGGGTTCTGGTAAAATCAGTGAAAGCTGGACTAGCCTTGTAGCTGTTTGTCTGAGAGAGCTGGAATGCTGTACTGCCATTATTATTGTTGTTGTTGTTGTTATTATTATCCCACTTGAACTTGATGTCATTTTTAGCAAGAGGAAAACCAAGCAAATATGCTGGTGTGTTAGTCCACTGTGTCAATGATGAACCTAGAGATCAATAACAGGAGAATTAATTGCACCCTTGCAGATAGGGTTGTTTAATCTGACCAAGTCAAAGAGATTTTTTTTTCCCCCTTTCTACCAATGTTATCTTAGTGCAAAGGTTACCAGAGCTTTTAAACTGGTTAAACAGACAAGTTTACAGCGTAGTCCAGGAAAATGAGGTGCCACATGCTCAACTTCTCAAAGGCTCTGCTCAGCCTGCTGACTCTCCAGAAGCAGATTTTTATGGATTTTCTCACAACCCCACAGAGAGTTTGATCTGTCCCTTCTTTGCCATAACCCTGCTGCAATGTTTAGGGCTAGGCTAAGCAGTGACTTAACTCCTTCCTCCCAGAAGATCCTCTGACCCATCTTACAAAG
This sequence comes from Balearica regulorum gibbericeps, assembly GCF_011004875.1. Taxonomy (NCBI): domain Eukaryota; kingdom Metazoa; phylum Chordata; class Aves; order Gruiformes; family Gruidae; genus Balearica; species Balearica regulorum. Next base: position 3,632,515 of record NC_046184.1, on the reverse strand, counting down.
CCCCTTAAGATATCCTCATTCAGTCTTCTCCGTGTTGCATGATGTGCTGCTGTCTTTCATCAACCAGGAAAAGAGCCAGAAGCTGTGCAAAGTGCCCTGTAAAATTGGCATAGGGATGGCAGGTTGGGAGCTGACACTGTAGACCTTGTTTTTTTCATCTCATCTGGCTTTGAAAGTTTGCAGCCTCTATCCCCAAATTACCAGAGAATGAGCTTTGATATTGTTCTGGATCACCACTGTGCTCTTGGATGGCCATTAGACAGGAATGGGAATTGTCATGGAACTGGACCTTTGAGGCTGTGTTTTCCCTAATTTTTCTCCTTGTGAAGGACACCAGTGATGATCACTAAGGCTTCCTGTCCTTCTTCAGACTCAGCAGCTCCCTAGCTTGTTATGTAAATAGAGATACCCACTTTGCATCTTCTGTGCTGTTGTTCTGATGAGCTTTCAAGAGAAGTTGCTGCATCAGGTCATGTCAAATTAGCTTGGCCCTGCCTAGCAAGGAATAAAGGATGATTTTGACAGGAGTCTTCAGAAGGGACTGGATAGATCAATCAACATAGCTGTACATCTTTCTATTAATGATAAGGCAAGACAAACCTATCTGAACTGATGGGAAGAAGCCAAATAACACTATTCACTGAGCAGGACAGATTCTATCATGATTTTTCCTCCAAGATCTTCCAGCTTTGAGGAACATCCCCTTTCCACTCTGCAAGTGTCCACACAGCTGCCACTTTGCTCCATTGCATGCACCTTTCATGTTTTCTCGATGGATGAAGTCTTATCCTGTTCTTGTCCTGCTTTTCTGCATTTTTACCTTAACTCTTAGTTAAAAATCAGCTCAAGCTGACCATCTGCCAAGCTCCATGTGTGCATCCTGCTTTGGGTTTTTAATGCACACAGGGGCAAATTTGCAGAGACTTTGGGAGCCACCTAAGTTAATTTGAGAAGGGAAAATCTACTTTGCAATTTCTTCCCGTTCTTCCCTTCATTCTCCTCTTCATTTGCCCTTGACTCACTCAGCTCCTCCGTCACCAGTTTGCTGTCTGGCCAGGGCATGCTGCCAGGAATCCCTTGCCAGCCTTGAATAATAAATACCAGCTAAGTGATGGAATAATGCCAGGGTGAACTGCTCAGAAATATTCCCTCTAGGTCTCAGATCAATAACACTTAGCTCTTGTTCTGTGATTGAAGACAGGCAAAAAACCACATCATCTCCCCAGGAGCACAGGAGGAGCCTGCAAAGAAACTCATTTACGCCCCCCCCTCAAGTCCCCAGGCATTCACATGTGCTTTAAAGAGCAGACCTCAGGTGTGTGCTTTCTGCTTAGAAATACTTAGCTAGGACACAATATATTGGCCAGAGGATGGCTGATACCAGGGCCTGGATTGCAGAGGGAATGATGCCACAGGAAAAATACTGATATGTTGAATTGGGGGACTTATCTCCATCAACATGACCAGGCCATCAGACTGGCAGTGGTGCAGGTGATGAGCACCTTGGATCCATCTAAAACTTCCAGCCCAGGTCCTCAGTGTGCTGGGACATGGTCAAAAGGTATCAGGATCAGATAGGAGAGCATCCTTTTGGTTCAGCAGCTTTAGTCAAGAGATGTATTTCTCTGAGTTATCAATGGAGTATAGCCCCCACCACAGTTAGTACCATTCAGTATATGGCATTCTCTTGACCATGTGACTTAGGGCATGGCTGTCCAAACCGAGTTTCTGCCAGTGACAGGCTTGGTATGGATTTTTAATAATATATCAAAATTCCCAAATGAGGCTTTAGCACCTTGGCTGTGTGTTTTTATTCTCGTCTTTCACAGATACAGCCTCCCTTTCCCACCTCGGGTCCCTCTGCTACCGCATCTGCTCTGCAGGCTGTGGTGAAGGCAGCATCACGTACCTCCTTGACACTGACTTAGAGTTTAACATGCCAAGCAGATCAATGAGATCTGCTGATTTTTAAATGACTCGAGTGCTGGAAAATAATACATTGCTCTTCCTGACAGGTTAATTGGAAAAGCCCATGTTCCCGAGTCAGTGTGAGAAGCATAGCTGCTTGAAATGTCCGGGGTGAGGGATTGATGTTGGGCAGTGTCAGGAGGAGGGTGGCAGCCCAGCCCAAAATCAGAGTTTTAGATCTCAGCACTTCTAATTCTCCTTTCGCAGAGGAAGGGTGAAGTTCTTCTATTCCCTTTCCACAATCTTGGGAAGACCTGTTCCCCACAAGGAAGATAAATCCTCGTCCTCTGCCACTTAGCTGTTGAGTCAAGGTTTATACCATTTTTGATGTTGGCTGAAATGGCATTGAGGCCCACATTCGTGGAGTTCAACAGGAAACTGAGGATGATGAACAATAATATCTGTGGGGAATTCTAGCACTTTTTGTGCAGAGGCTGGAAGCATACGGGAGACAGCCACACACCAAGGCTCTGCAGGCACCGGAGTGCTGAGGACATGGCTGTCGGTCACAGACGAGCAAGCTAAGCTGTTTTAAGAGGTGAGGTTACAAGCACTGTCTTCAGGTATGCTAACTCAATTGCTCCACTTCACCCAGCCAGGCACCCAACTATTTGTGCCACAGTAACACTGAATAGCTGGAGTCAGAAAGCAGAACCCCATGATGCTAGATGCTCTGTCAGTCTAAATAGGATAATCCCTATCCACATGCAGCATCTGATGGAAGAGTTGATCCTTTCTGTGGAGCTGTTTTCAATTGTCTAGAAAATTCTTTTGTAATTTATTTTATTTTATTTTGTTTCTCCTCTATTGGGCCAGAGCATCCTGCTGTAGTCTACTGTAAATCTCAAGTCCTGGCACACTCTGATGAATGACCAGGATGTATATGCACCAGTACCAACCCCTGGCTGGAGACAGAGCCATTCACTTGTACTTTCAAGAGTCAAGAGCCAGTGGAGGTGTGTTGTATTCCCCATACAGTTGAAATAAATCTCAGGCATCAGTGGTGAAGGAGTAGTGTCACTTCATTTCCTTTGGACAGCTTAATACTATTTTCCTCATCTAATCCTTCTCATTTCAGGGCTCTTCCAAAAACCTTTGAGTATTATAAAGCACCATCATGAAGGAGGACTTAAAGAGAAGGGCTTGGCTAAAAGGCACATCAGCGGTGGTTTTGTGCAGCAGGGGCACAGAGTTAGGGACAGAAATTCTGCTAATGAGATTGTCCAGTGTAAACATGGCCATGGGCAGTTGAGGGAAAAAGTTTCGCAATGGGATATTTGGTAGGGGCCAGATGTCTTTCAGGGACCATCAAGTTCCTATAGACAACATAAACCCAGAGTGAGCAGGAAAAAAGGCCAACAGTGAAGTGAGATGGGCCAAGGTGTCATCCCAGCATGCTAGGCTGTCATCTTATCTACAGCGCCATCTTCTCTTTAATCATAGAATCATAGAATGGTTTGGAAGGGACCTCACAGACCATCTAGTTCCAATCCCCTGCCATGGGCAGGGACACCCTCCACTAGCCCAGGTTGCCCAAAGCCCCATCCAACCTGTCCTTGAACACTGCCAGGGAGCCAGGGGCAGCCACAGCTTCTCTGGGCAACCTGTGCCAGTGGCTCACCACCCTCATAGTGAAGAATTCTTTCCTTATATCTAATCTAAATCTGCCCTCTTTTAGTTTAAAACCATTACCTCTACACTCCCTGATAAAGGCAGATGTTTTTATAATGCCAAGTGGCTGGTCCTAGCAGATACTGATGGAGGTGTGAAACAAATTGTTCCCTCCTGCCAGTTACCCCCAGTCCCTAACAACATCAGAAAGGGGAAAATTTGCTGATGTGGGGTTATGATGACAAAATGCAAATTATTGAGGCATGTCAAAAGTGTGTTGTCATCTTAAGCTATTGCCAACCAAGTAGCAGTCATGCAGTAAATAACCAAGTGCCTTTCTCATCCACCTGTGCATGAACTTATTCTTGCCCACACTAGTGGTGAACAAGTGTAATTCCCTGCATTTATCCTTGTTTACACCTCTGCCTTGGGAAGATGTCTTGTATTAGCATGTCTTGTATTAAAAAAAAAAAAACAAACCTGGATGAATTCTTCTTTAGTGTGACATCCTCACAGCCTGCAGATTAGGAGCACCACAGAGAAAGGAACTGTCTGCATGCATAAAACTGGAAATAGACCTTCTTTTATTAAAACCTAGTAGGATGTACTTGCATTTGCTCCGCTCATTTCAGACCTTTCCAAACGCCTTTACCTGAAATGGCAGCAAATGTGGTGTCGTCCCTGAAAAGACTCTCCTACTGCAATGCTTCAGCTCTTAGCTGGGGTGGCCGTAGGAGGTAAGGGCAGAGACAGGGACAGCCTCTTCTTGTTTGCAGGGATTTTTTTAATCTTGTCTTCAGGCTGAGGTGACTCCCCTGCACACATTACCTGTCCCAGTGATTTGCATCTGTATGTCTTGCCTGGGAGATGTCACCTCAGGGCCTGCTCCTCACCAGGCACAGGGAGCAGGGAGAGGCAGGAGAAAACGTGAGCTTTATTTATTTAACACGTAGAAGCAAGGACAGGGATTATAAGGATTTAAGATGCAACAAAAGGTGAATGCTAAATTGACACATTGATTGACTTAGAATAGAAGTTGTCTAAGGAGGATTAGCAATGCAAGGGCACCAGCACCACAGGGAAGGAAACTGGATGGCAACAGGTAGATCCAGTGTCTTACAAAGGAGTTTCAGCCTTGCACACAAATGGGCCATTTCTAACAGCTAATGAACCAAGCCAGCATCAGTATGGGGACAGGATGGATCCCATGCATGCACCGGGGGTTTGCATTGGGGAATCTGCATGGGAAATAAGTGACAAGGGTTCAGAGAGTCATGGAGTATGTGTAAGATACAAGTGAAGTGTAAGGTCTGAATCTCTGTCCACATGATACAAATCCAGAAGCCAAAGAAGCCAGGGGAGCTTCGGGGAGGAGAGAAGCTACAGATAGAGAGGCCATTTGCAGAGCACTGGGGCATGAGTATCTTCTCCTCTTTTGGTCGTGGCTGCCCCTGTCCCCCTGGCAGTGTTCAAGGCCAGGTTGGATGGGGCTTTGGGCAACCTGGGCTAGTGGAGGGTGTCCCTGCCCATAGCAGGGGGGATGGAACTAGATGGGCTTTGAGGTTCTTTCCAACTCAAACCATTCTATGATTCTATGATTCCTTTTTTCTCCTGGATTTCAAACCTTCTTGCCAAGACTGGCTGTTTTGATATCTTTTCTAGGCCAAACTGGGCACTGTGGAAGCTAGAATCTCTCACCCATGGTGGGTGTCACCTCTGCTGCCCATAGGGTCCAAGGGAGAGGTACTATATCTGTCTTCTTCCATAACCAAGAGGCCCTTCTGGTTTGTCCCTTTCCCTGGGACCCTGTGATCATCAAGGTCATAGTTTGTGGGTCAAAGAAACATCAGTGGGAAGGACATCATGCACTGCGTGTGCAGAGAGACAGCTTTGTCTAACTCTAACAGCTGCCTGAGATCCTTGATCCCTGATAACAAAGTAGAGATCCCTGTAGTGCTTTCTACACTTAAACCTGGGACCTGCTGTACCAGAACAACAAAAAAGATGGAGCAGCATTATTGTCCAGTGTGCAGTAGAGAAGAATCTCCCTGTTTATTGATCTGAATTATCTTGTCATGAACAGTCTGTTGGGCGTAAGCTAACTGTCTTCCTATTTGTGTAAATATACAAATGCCTCCCCATATATTAGTGCTTAATGAGTATTGCTGTCTGACACACCGTTTTTGAACTGTTTCAGGGTGCCTGCCTGTTGCTGTCCAATCACGACAGGGCACCCACTGGATAAAACATTTAAATCTGTTTACTTCCATCTCCCTACATCCTGCCTCCCACCTTTGATGACACATTAACAATATACAACAACATCCAAAGTTAATCCCACCCTGCCACTCCTCTGCTTTTCCAGTCTGCAGAAGCTGAGCTCGACTTGTTTCCTTTGAGTCGTTTTTGTTTTTTTTTTTTTTTTTTCTCCCAGTGTGGCTCAGCAGGAGAAAAAAGCAGCCTCCAGTTACAGAGTGACTTGAAGGTTAACACAACGACCTTCATCGAGCTCCTAAGAGGGATAATGATCTCTCACTCTAATCAACAATGCAGACTCCTTTTGATACCAAAATAGCAACTGTTAAGTAAAGCCGCTTTTTCCTTCTGTTTTTTTTTTTCCTTCTTTTTTTTTTTTTTTTTTTTTTTTTTTTTTGCCTTTTTCCTAAATCTGTGAACAGAAGCTCAGAAAGCAAATTGGGAAATAATATGATCTTGAAATGGATGGGAGATATAGTCTTCAATTAGACTGTTGATCATGCTCCAATTCAATTAGTCAGGAGCTGACGCTAAGTTTGTTATGGGGTCCTGGGGAGGAAAGGTGCTGACCCTGTTAAGATGATCACTTGTTGGAGTGGTTCCTAAGTGGTGCTGGATATGGATACGCACACAGTGCAGGACAGAGATAATGGCAAAGCTTTCCTTTCTGGTCATGCTCTCACCGCTGATGCTGGAAGGGTACCCTGTGCAGGAGCTGGCCAGCACTGTGATCTGAAGATGTTGATGCTGAATTGCCATTTTTTCTGCGCATATCATAGATGATCTGCAATGTCAACTGCCAATGAAAAATACAGATAAACTGCCTGTAAATGATATATTTACTGACACCATGCACCTATATGAAATAATGTACTTTATCTATATTTTGTATTGGTATTTCATATGCGATAGCCATTAAAGTAACAAAACCACGTGCCTACGCAAATACACAAGAAGATTCTACAGTGCTATGTTATATCTTTTTATATTCATTTTTTTTCTTCACATAATCTACATGGAACAGGTTTTTTGTTCCTTAAAAGCAGTAGACCTTGCATTTGCAGGATCTGCCTAACTGAGCATTATCCTCAGCAAGTGTAGTTACTCCAGCTAGACTCTGTTACACCATATCACCTCCAACTGGAAACTGAAAGCACTTACGCTGCATGGTGTCTTCTGATCCCAATATGCTTTGCAGTAATATAAAGTGACAACTCATCAGAAGTCTGTGAGAGACTCTCTCTTTTCTTTTATCTCAATTTTCCTGATTTGACCCTAAAGGAAAGAAAAGTAAAATTTGGTACTGTTTGTGGCAGGTTGCATGCTGTAAAGAGTGGCTTGTTCGTGTTTGGGGCTGTTGCCCACACTCAAATTTCAGGCTCCAAAAAAATTATATAGATGCTATAGTGGATAGCATCTGGAGGGGAATAAATGAACCACTTAAAAATGCATTCTGTACTGTGCTTGCACAAGCCACATTCACAATTCTAGTGCAAACAGGGCGTGAACCCAATGTGTTGTCTGCTTGAGGTGAAATCTAGAGCTCAGTCTGCTGACCATTCCCATTTCAATGAGTCCTGAGATGTGGTGCCTGGGTCCACTTTGGTCCCCAAAGTGTCTTTGCTCCTGGGTCACTGTGGTGTCTGACCAGACAGTCAGGCAGGTCAGTGTTGGGAGCACTGGAGTCTGATGTGCTGTCTTTTTCTCTTAGAAAATGTACACAAAAATGTGTTAAAATTACTTGGGGAAAAATGTCACAGCATCTACAGGCTTAATTTTCTATCTGGACAATGCCTGGTCTGAACTCCTGAGATGGAAGAAATCTGGAGTGAGTTTTTGTGGCCAGTTTGGCTCAGAGTGTGCAACAGGTCACCTTTCCTGCTGCTAGTGAGTAGGCACATCCCCTGATGCTTTCAATAGCAGGTGGCTCCCAGCACATGCCATTACAATTGATTTTGTGCAGACATAGGCTCCGTCGTCTTCTCAACTGGTGGACTCCCTCCACCCCTCTGTGATTCCTGTCTGCATCCTGTAAAAATCCCCTTCAGGTACAATGACACATCTTAGGGTGTTGCTTACCCTTGTGTGAGTGCTAGGTTCCCCACAGGTTCATGTTTTGTGTACGTCCCGAGCAGTGGAACCTCCACAACTTTCTTTTGGAAGTGTGAGCAGTCAGACCCTGCATCGCTTCCCTTCCCCAGTACCCCATACTCATCAGCAACCATGCAACCAATGTCAAGGTGAGCAGGTCTGTAGATCACATACTCCAACACACAGAAAAGCGTGGTTGCTGGAATGATTTAAACCCAACACAACATGACTTCCATTAATGAAGGAGCTTATATAGGAGAAATGTGGAGAAAATAATTGTAGGTCTTCTGCTGAAGTGAGTGTTTCTAGGTCCAGTGAAACTGGAAGTGCAATACTGCTTTACACCACTGGAGTTGTCCCTGAGGTAGAAAGTGTCTTGGCTTGTCTGGTGTGGAGGGATGGCTGTGGAGAGCTGGTTGGAGGGCACTGGTCTCCTGAACCAGGCGATAATGTGGGAGACGACAGAGTTACCTATGCTATATGTGTGAGGAATACGTGGTCACCATCAGATAAGGGCTGAATGATAGATGGTGATTTAAAACATTTAATATTCCTTCCCTGTTAAAGGGCATTTTACATTCAGATGAAAGGAGCCATAAATCTCTTCTAGCAAACGAAGCTCTGCTCTACCACTCCCCCCTGCCTCCTCCCACTTCCTTTTTATTGAGATCTCACCTGGAAAAGAAAAAAAACACATGAAGAAATGATGATGAATCATAGCAGCTGTGGAACAGCCCAGATAAGGCACGATTTGCATTTTCATGTGATAATTTGCCTCTCTTGATGCTTTCAAATTACCTTTAGAACCACAGTAATTCTGTCACCACAAACTCCAGCACGGAGAGAGAGTAACGATGAGAATACCAATTCAAGTGGCAGCTTCTGTTTGGCTTTTCTGGGCCTTGAATAGCATCTAGCATACCACATCCTAGATTTGAGAGGGCACTTTGGTGACTTTTTCATACAGCCTTTGTCCACTCCAGGATGCAAAGCCCCTGGTCTGAAATGGGCTGATTTGCTCAGCCTGGTCCAGATTAAATTCTGGAACATCATCTTTTCTTGTGCTGTACCAACTGTGACACATGTGCTAGAAGAGCACCATTGTCTTGTAACAGCACAGTCATCACAGTCAATAAATGCTGAAGAAAACTCAGTATCCCTGCCTCTTACTATGATTACTGAGATGATTATGTACTTTAATTTTTTTAAATACCAACAGTTACAAAGGAGAGCGTGGAAATGCCACAGAAAGGAATTGGTTAAATACATCTGCAGTATTTAATTGTCTCTGTATGAAACAAACATCCCTCTGAGCAGTCTGAAGAGTGTACTGCCTCTGCCATGGTCTCAGCTGGAGGTCGTCATCACCTCTTATGTATGCTAGCTGCATATGCTGCATCAGGCTGCTCGTGAGCTTGCTCCCTAACGTGCTACAGCCTAAGCGATCCAGGTTGTTTTAAACAGTTTCAAAAGTACATTTCTGCTAATCCAGTTCATACCAAGTGTAGTGGGTTAGGAAGCAGTTGCATGAGCACTTCAGCTGATCTATGGGAGGAGGAAGCACGAGGAAGGTGATAAAGAGTTGCAGGTGCATTTGGGAGCAGTAACCACTTCAAGAAGCACAGCTGGAGCCAGAAGTGTATCCTGAGCATTCATCTCCATTCAGCATTGCACAGCTGTAATAACAAGGCTAAAAATCAGGCAGGCTTAAACCTGACAAGGATCTGTTGGGATTGGTGGTGGAGGTGGATGAAGAGAGTTGGTTCTGGCCATAGATTTCAGCCCACTTGGTCTAAGTTCTACAATAATAATACTGCTTCAGTCTAAAAGTATTCATGGTGGGGAAAAAAAAAAAAAAAAAGAAAGAAAAAAAAAGTCTTACTGCATAATCTTTAGGCATTTTACATGTGTATATGCTCTAAGTCAAAATATCCTGTTTCTGACTTCTTCAGGACACAGCCAAAAATGTTTACTGTGATTTCCCCCCTCATCCTAATAACTTACTGTGAATGCTCCAGGTAAGAGGCTACACGAAATAACTAACTACAAGGAAATACTCCTTAAGCAATCTTGACCCTCATAAAAACCATCCCCACCATGGTCATCTTTCTTCCTGAATAATACATTGCCTATATGGTCTTACTGATGATTACACAAGCTGGCCAACCTCATCTGTTTTATGTGCTTATCACTCACATGGCTATTGATTAAGTGCCTTCTTTTCCCTTCAAAGCTGAAGGCACATCTCTACATGGTCTGAAACAAGGTAGGATCAAACTCTAGCATAATACTTTCTAAGATACCTTGTCCATGAAATGCAATTCTATGTACTGGGGGAATAGATGGCTTCCCATCAACATTCATGACAGATAAGTGAAGCTAACACTGGATTCTGACCTCTCTTTTGTGTCAGGAGAAAAATGCTCACGGCATCTGAAACTTCTGCTTGTAATAGGTGCTGAGCTTAGAGGGGGTGAGAAACAACTTAAGAAATGGAGTAGACATTCTCTTATTTCAGCATTAGTATCAACCGGAGACTTTTAAAGGAAAATGCTTCTCCTCTAGAGCAACTTCATCTAACTTTGACATAAGAAATTCCTCTATTGACTCTGATGGTATGTTGGAGAAAAAAGTGCCATAGGTCACTTGAAACCTGAATTATTCCATGACTCAATGAAAGAAAAAAAAAAAAAAAAAAGAGAGAGGGAATGGCTGGGGCACCTTTCAGGCTAGAGATCAGAGTATGCCATGGAGACAATGGAACAAGGGCTGTCCCTCATGTGGGGAGAGTGAACAAGAAGAGGTCAGTGCCCTGTGGTGAATGTCACTGGGAATAACATTAGATACATACCCTGGGAAATTCTCTCTGTGTTGGAGTTTGCAGCCCAACTAATGTGATTTTAACCATTGATAGAGAAAGACTACAGGATTTGAGTTGACCCAACACCACGGGGTCTCAGGATGTCTCTGGTCTTGCCGTGCCCTGAGCTGGGTGTCCCTGTGATCACAAGTGTCCCATGGCCAAGGACTCGTGCCCAACCTGCCTGAGCTCAGCGCTGGGGACACCCCGCATGGCCAAGGGCTGCCGCCCCGGGCAGGCACTGCCCAGCAAACACCAGATCTTGGTGTGCCCGGGCTGGAGCTGGGCAGCTCTGCCACTGGTGCTGGGGACCAGGGAGAGGGGAGCAGGGCATGGGGAGAGGGGGGGATGAAGATACCCCTGGGGGGACCCAAGAGTGAGGGGGAAGAAACCCCACCATGGACATCACACTCCTGCCAGGGAAGACCTCAGTGTGGTGATGACTTGTAATCCCCCACCACCCTTCCATCCTGCTGGGGGGACACTGGAGCTCTCAGCCCTGGGAGGAAGAGGAACACTGGCAGGGTGAGTAGCACACTAGAGGTAAGGGATGGATAGTGGGAAGGTGGAAATGTTTCTGTACAGCAGTTTTAACTGTATTGCTAATGAAACTTTATTGTACTAATTGGATAATTTGGACTAATAGACTGCTAAAACACTTACTAGTCTACAAATAAATTTTTAGCTCATATATGTGGTCTTCCCTTTGCCCCATAACAGGCTTTTGGCTGTATCACTAAGCCCTTTTATCACTATTGGAGAGAAATGTGCCTTGCTGGTGCACAGTGCATCTTGTCTTAAGAGAGAGGTGTGTAAACCAGGGCAGACAAATCTCACTCTAGAAGTACCTATTTCTCTCTCCCGATTATAAAGAGCATCAAGACAGCCGGCTCAGAGGGTGATGTTTGCACTCAGATGGGAGAAGTTAGGTGAGATAAATCCCTAGCTGGGTGAATGAATTTTCACTTTGACTTCAGGACAGATGTGAAGAACACTCTGGGGAACATTTCCTGATGGAAGTGTCATTAAATCCAGCATCTTGGAGTGCAGATAGTCCCTATACCTCCTTGCTCTCTTGACCTTAAGCATCATAGAAAATATCTAAGTCCATTTTAGGAATCTCTGCTGGCAGTTTGAAAATGGCCACCCATGTTTCTAGGAAAAACAAGCTGCAGAAAGATTTGGAGATTAAATTTCTTGGAGTGAAGAAGTAAAACCAGATCCATCTGCCATGTCCCTGATGGAGTAGTTTAATAACACCATTTGCTTGCTTCTTTGGAAATCTCTTATCTGTAGGTCTTCTAAGTGAGGAGGGTCTAAAAACTTTTTTTTTTCCTGGAAATTTATGTGAAATGAGTGTATTGTTTGTCAAAAAAAGCCATCCCTCTTCACCAGACACACCATGCCATCATGCTCAGCTGATGGCAAACACAGTTTTTGATACAAATCCCGACTGTGCAAAGAAAGTGCATGTAAGGATTCTTTTACTAAGGGAGAAGCTGCTTTGATTTTTTTTTTTTTTTTTTTAGAGGATGCCTGTGGCTTCAGACCAGAAGTTGGGACATTATTTCTGACTCCATTACTGTGATATGGGGCAAACCTCTGCATGTGGCTCCCCATCAAGGATCTTCCTCTACTCCACCGAGACAGAGAGGTCATTCTCCCATCCGAAGAGAGGTGACCAACAAAAAGGGGTGAATTGCCCTGGAGAGAGGATGTCTGTTTGTCTACATGTCCTCCAGTGAGGATTTTGATGACTTTCTTAAGCTACACACCTTATTTTTAGATAGCTAGATGAATGTCCAGCTGCATCTCTAGACCTCTTCCAGCAATGTTGTACCACAGATGGTTGGTGTGGGAGTGATTGAAAAAAGACTGTGCAGATTTGTAATGACACCACACAGACAACACAGCAGACAGTCTATATTGAAGCAACCAGACAAAGACCCTGGAAACTATTAGGAAGGATGCCTTTAGAAAGTAAAAGAAAGTATCTGAATAACAGATAACAAAGACAATGGGCATATCTCTTATTCTGAGTATTACAGAGAAATCTAAGCCCCTTCCCAAATGAGAGCAGCAATGGTAAAGCAAGAAACTAAATGCTGAGTTTGGTTAATCCATAACTAACTTGTGGAACATGCTGCCCCAGTATGCCAAGACGACCATGAATATAGGTCTTGAAGGAGGACTAGACTGAAGGAGAAGGGTGGGAGTTTCTTTAGGTCAGACAAATATAAGGGACAGAACCCATCATGATTCCAACTGGGGATGAGGGAGGAGCTTCTTTGGTTTGGAAATTCTTCTGCCTTGAGACTTCTCGTGCTGCCTTTGAAAGCACCTGGAGGATGCAGCAATCAGAAGTAGATATTGTTTCAGTGTCAGCCACTCAGAGAAGCCCTTAGCCTAGAAAATTTCACATTCCTGAAATATTCCTGATAGCTGTTATTTTAAAGGGTGAGCAAGAAAAGGAAGCACATTCACAAATCGATTCCGTAGAAAGAAATCCTGCAGAATTAGCAGAAGGGGAAAAGGGAGTTACCATGACAACCACCTTCATCACCACCAACAACACTGCCACCACTGACTGCAATGTGTGAAAATGCAGAGAAAAGGAGTAGTTTGGGGTACACAGCCCTGTGTGTGTCTGAGAGAGAGGGTGTCTACTTAGGAAAAGGACGAGGAGAGCTACCACTGAACAAAGCAGTCTGCCACAAACAGCTTTGAGTAGCTCTTGGGAGGTGAGGTGAGGTGGAGAAGGTGGACTTGGGTCTCGTGAGGCATGGGGTACATGTCTATGAGGCTCAACAGGGCCATGAGGAGCTGTGCATGTGGCTGTGTTGGTCTGGCCTGGAGGATATGGAGATGTCCCCAGACAATGTTCCTAAGTATGCATCATGCCAGGTGGGCTGGTGCTCATCCTCCGTGTTCATCATCCCAGGGAGCATGTCTCAGCCTGCACCCAGCACTGCGGTCCCAACTAGATCCATTAGGAATAAAAATGTTCCAACTACCACCATGGTCAAATGGTCATTCACTGATCACTCCAAGAGGGTCTGATGCTAAACTCTTGCCTTCTATCTGGAAAGCTACTAGCAAGTACATAGCCTCAGTCTCTTGATGAGAATTATCCAAAGGGATTTCAATCAAAATAATTCCCAGGGGTTAATAAATATACAGCAATACCTGCAGGGTTGAAGTAAATCATTTTCTGTGTATTGTTCAAATGTCATTGTTTTACTGCCATATAAACACATATATTAAAGGGGGAAGAATCGGCAGCTGTAAGTAATACATAAAAGTTTGTATAAAAATGAATTATGCAAATATGATCTCTCTTTTCTTGTGAGTGCAATAATAAAAATGTGAAATAAATCTTAATAACATGCCTCTGACTTAAAATGCTAAGGGGTAAAAGGGGAAGGGGGGAGGGTCAGCGCTGTTGTTTATTATTGAATTCAGTGCTGAATCCAACATGCCTAATGTTCTTGGAGAAATTGAAACATCTAATGTCAAATAAGATCTCCATGGTCTAATTCTTCATTCAGAGCCCTGGGGATAATGTATCCGATGTGGCAATCCAATAAGCTTTTACATCTTCATCCATTTGTTTTCAGGGAGCCCTCACACCTCTGCTTAAAAAGTAAAAAATATCTTTAAAAAGTCATTATTTCTTACATTGTAATAAATTCCACTGGAGCAATAGTCGTAATTTAAAAAAGGGGAGGGATAAAAAAAGGGGAAAGAGACTGGATGACAGATTATCTACAGCTTTAATATACAGGATACAGACTATCATCTATCTATCTGTCTGTCTACATATCTGTCTGTCTATCCACCTATCCATCTTTATTATTGTAGTGACTTCTATTCCATCTTGAATGGATATTGTAGAACTGCATCTTTGCTGGTGAAATTTCGCTTTATAGCTCATTGCCTTTCTTCAGTCTGAGGTTTTACAGGGAGGCCTGAGACTAAATGAAAAGAAAGATGAGGCAGGCCAGCATCTTCTACTGTGGACAGTACAATCCCACCATGGAGTCATTAAGAGATGATTGTCCCTCTATGTATCGCTCAGCTAGCCAGGGACATGGTGGGTATATCCCTTAGAGGGAACAATGACAAAGTGGGAGGGGAGCAACAACCTGCCCTGGACTAAGAGGACGGAATCAGGGGAACTGGGCTGATCTGAGATGAATGTCAACCGTTTGGTATTAAAGGGTATGCAGCGGGGTCTGGGTGAGGCAAGGCTTTGGTGGAGGGGAATGGGAAGCAGGATGCTGGTGTAGAGACATCTGGAAACAGTAGTCTGGGATCTGCCCTGGGATCTATCAGACATCTTTGAACTTTCCCAGCTGGACATAGGACGCAGAACGTGCTGGCAGAAATGGTTTTGAGAAACTTACAAAAACTCTTTTATTTTTTGATGAGGTATTGTATCACATTTGGTGACAGTAACATCACAGGGCACCAACGGCAGTCTGCAACCCCAGATGGGCATGCATGTTCATGACTGGTAAAAGCGATGGAGATCTGAGCAGGATCAGAGTGTCCCTTGGGGGTGGCATTTGGTGTTGTCCCATGGAACTGAGATCAAACCCATTCATCTATTCTCCTGCCATGAATTTTTACCACTTTTGTTGCTGCAATTTGCATTATTATCTGCCAGGTAGGAGTTGGACTGGAGGGTTCTGCTGCTGGCTTTATCTGCTTTTCGTGCTAATGGAGAGGACGGGAAATTAGGGGAGGACATCTCATCTGTCATTGTGCTTTAAGGCTAAGAATATGCTCTGCTATCAGAACTGCCCCACATTAGCACATACATATCAAGGTAAACAGCAGTTGCTTGTTGCCTTTGGCCAACATGCAGATCAGTCTGTTCCTTGGCACATTAACAAAGTGTTAATTGTTCTTTCAGATGTATTTTTCCTGCCAAATGCAGAAGTAATCCTGACACTGCCTTCCATCCTAGGCTTTGGGGCTTAGGTCAGACTCTAACGGGGTTGTAAAACAATGAACCAGCACTAGGCTTTCATTTGGAAACCCAAAGCTAGGCAAAGCTCCAGGGTGAAAGGATGTTGTAGCAAGCCTTGTAACAGAGGTGAGGTTGAGAAGTTTATTAAAAAATGAAGAAGTTGAGAATGAACCCATGACCTCTGGTCTGGAGCAGATCTAGCCAAGGATTTTAAATAGAGGCTTTGGCTATTTGGAAAGAAAGCAAGTTTTTATAAACGTAGGTAGAATAAGACAATGTTTTCAGTAGACTTCATGCAGCAGGGATGGGGGGAAATTCCAGACTTCCTGAGGACACCTGAGGCTCAGTCCAGAGCAAATCTGTGGTCATGATCCAGGATGACATTATGGATTAAAGTTCAAAGCAGCCCAAGATTTATGGGGAAACCCAGATTGCTTTCTCAAACCTTGGACAGGGTTTCAAACAGGTCCAAAGCATCACATGTTCCATGTAACACACCGAGTTTGTGGTTATTCATGTTAGAGATGGGGCCTGTTTTTTACAGAAGAGTAAATAAGGGACCTATCATGGTGGAACCTTCCCAACCAAAGCTAGGTATCTGCCTCTGTGGTGAGAGGTGGACAGCGAGGGGCCCTTTGCAAGACCACATGGGCTGAAGGTGAGGCTGGGAAGAAGAGACAGTGTTTCTTCGGTTCCTGTATTCAGTGCACATCTACCATGCTGGACTATTCTGTTCTCTACGAGCAACCAACGTGTGTTCCTTAGGTGCTGCCACATCGTCTGACCTCTAAATACACATGGAAACCATGGTAGAAAAAGGTAACCAAAGATAACTTGTCAAAGTCAATGGAGATGTTGTGTCCCCATCCATTCTCCCAGAGGGGACAGGGTCTGTTGTCATCTTGGGTGATACTTGAGGGAAATGCTTTCTTGTTCCAAGACAGTAAGAGCAAGTTGATTTCCCTAAGACAGCTTTTGCCATAAGATTTTAGGGTTTTGTGTTTGTTTGGATTTTTTTTTTTTCCTGCGAGAAGGGGAATTCCCGGCTTGAACTTTCTTACAATATTTTGTTTATTTTTGAGCAACCCAACATGTACTGGTGTTTTACAGAAACAAGCACAGAGATATCATTAAGATGTCTGTCTCAGCAGAGTTCTCCTTTAGATCAAATGCTGTCAGCCTGATTTTCTGAAGTAGGAAGGGTGAGCATTAGAGCTTTGGCTGCACACTCTCACACCACCTTGTCAGGTCCCCAGCATGAAATGCACAAGCTGAGCCCATCCATAACATAAGAATAACTCCCCTTAGGATTATTTATCAAAAAAGTCCAAGCAACTTACAATTTTCTGTTTACACCTGTACTTTTTGCCGCTTTGCATGAGCTGTGTGTTTTGTGGTTGATTGCCAGCCTGAAGGCACAGGAGAGGAAGATGGCAGGGAAATAGCAATATAGACTCAAAATAAACCAAAGCTTTTCTAGACCGGAATGACAGCCTGCACACTGACTACCAAGGCTGGGCCAACAGTTGGCATGGGTAAAGCTAGGCAGTTGCCCTATGCAACCCCATCAATGAGGATAATAAAACTCAATGGAGTTCAACTAAATAGTAGAAGAGCTCCCCTGTGCATTGTCCTCCCCAAAGATCCCGGTCCAAACAAGGGGTTTGGGAGAAAGGCCTCTTGACTTGCATGCCCAGCCTTGCACTTTGCCTGCAGTGTTTCTTCTGATGTCCTAAGAATTCTGTGCAATTTCAGCTACATCACAGGAGGGCAACAAAGGACTCCGAGGCCTGGAAGTATTCCTCTGACTCAGTGGGGCTGAGGATGTGTGTCAGTGGAATAGCTGAGGAGTGGAACCTCACGTGCAAGCTGTGGGGGTATGGATGTTTGTTAGGGACGGGGACTCTTCTGTTACCAGTGTCTTAAGTGTCCCTGGAAGGAGACTGCTGGAAAGACCCACGTACCACAAGACCCTGCATGACTGAAGGAACCCTGAGGATGTCTTGAGCCTTTTAAAGCAGTTGCTATTAGACTGTTGTCTGTTTTCCTTTTCCTCCTTGCCTTCAGCTTCCCTAATTTGCCTTTTGTTTAAATCCTGAAGTGTGAAACTAGGTTATTTGTATAGTCTGATAAAGCAGATCTTGGCTGGTGCTACCATTTTCCAATCTTAATAAAAATCCCAATGCAATGGGACCTGGATTTTTTGGGGGGCATTCTTCTATCAACCAGGAATTTCTGTATTGTTCCTGCAGACAGTTCACCGAGTCATGAAATGTCTTCTTTGTCCCAGACAATCAAGGCTGGTCTCTGGAAGAAAGAGGAATTTCCCTTCACGGGTATTGCACAGAGAGAAAGGGAACGTGAGAAAGAACCAAGATACGGACTCACTGAAAAAGGAAATAATTTTCAGACTAAGAAAACATTTCAACTTTGCAATGCATGTTCATATATATGTATGGACTTCCATAATTTGCACATAATTTAGCAAGACCAAGAGCGAAATCTGATGGAAAGATTCAAACATGTAAAAGAGCCATAATTATCCTCTGAATTGTGACTGAATAGTTATTATTTGCTTAGGAAGACCTTTTTTCTTTCTTTTTTTTTTTCCCTTCTCCTTTAACATCTCATTAATGTTAATGCAACCCCAGCTCGATAAAAATGGGAAGATAGGGCAATAGCAGTTTAGCAAATTTATTTTGTAAGAGTGATATCTTTGGTCTGTGTAAATGATATTCATTCTGAGAGGACAGCTGTGCAAAATGAGCATCTCCGGGCCCCATTAACCCAAAGTGAAAGGATCTGGGCAGGCATGATCAATGAGAGATGAAGAAGGTTTTTGACTTTTTGTTTCTTGCTTCCATGGAGAAGGCTGAAAGGTGAATGCCAACCTAGTGAATCCATCAGAGCGGAAATGAAGCTGGAGAGAGGGAGGGCAATACTGCTGTTGGGGATACAGGGCAAGAGTGACTATAGGGCTCCCGGGGCAGAGCCCTGCTCTTTCCCTCTGTGTTTAAACATTAATTTTGCACTGTGTCTGGCTGTTTGGTCCAGTGCGTTTCAGTGCCATGGCTATTTCCATGTTGTCAGGACAAGCTACATGTACCTTGCAGGAGACTGGATTGCCGAGAGTCTTGGTCCCCACTGAATGGGAATCAGTGCAAAGAGCATTGTGGCTCCTGTTTGCCCCACTTTCTTTTGCCTCCTTTCCATGGAAATCCTGTGTGGTTTGAAGACCATGATGTAGAGTCAGACAAGACCTGGACACAACTAAACCTGAGCAGTCAGACTTGTTCCCCAATGTGCTAAATGGGAATTGGATGGTGCCCTGTGGAACTTTCATCTTTACTTTTTATGGGCTGGCAATCTCTCAACTAGCTGACTCCAGGCTGATATCTAGCCTGTTGCTCTCCAGTGGGTATCTGCTTATCTTCCAGATCTGAGTGTGTTTCAGAGTTCACCTTTCTGTGGCTTCAAGTGTCTCAGAACAGCTACGGAGACCACTGGACGTACAATTCAAGCAAGTTCAGGATTTCCTCCCTAGAGCTTCAGGTTAAAGCTCAGCTGCCACAAGCACAGAAAATTTTCCAAATCCATCGTGACAAAACTTCCTAGAGGCAAAAGATGGTGAATGGATTCTTTTCCCTCCCTTTCTCCATGCAAAAATACAAACTTATTCTAGCTATCCAAACAGTATCTACTCTTGGTGGAGAGAGAAAGAGGGTGATTCATCCACCACTAGTAGCAAGCCCTGCCTTCTGCCCCCCACCCCATTATGGGTTGCCTTGATTTACAGCTGTGAAGGACATTCAAGCTAGTGGCATGGTGTTGAACCCACTTAACTTCATATGTCTTTGGTGTAGATACCTCTGTCTGAATTAGCCTGTCCTTTGTCTCCCTTTAGAGTCAATGGAAAGAGATAGATACCCAGAGGTCCAATTTGTCTTCCCAATCTAAGAACCACTGAATAATTAAAGATGTAAAAGACTTTGGGAGGTCTCTAGTCCACCCCCATCCACCTCCTCAAATGCAGTGCCAATTAGATCTGGTTCCCTAAGATCTCACCCAGTCAAGTTCCAAATACACCCATGGATATAGAGCCTGCAGTCTTTGGGCATCTGCCCTGATTTTATCTGTCAGTCTTAAGACAAAAGGAACTGTGCCTAATGTTGACTTTGTCTTTGAAGTAGTTGTAACATCAGCCTTTGCTAACTTGATTTGATAGAGATGTCTGTGCTATGGAGGTGGGATTCAGAGTCAGATGCCCAGTGTCTACAGTTCAGATGTCCCCATGTAAGCTGAGTGTCTCAGCTCTCCTCACAGCCAGTAGAAATTTAGCCAACACAGTCATTGCAGGTTCACTGACCAAAATAGGCACCTACTCCAGAGTAAGGTGAATAGTTCTCTGAACTTCTCTGACCATTTGATATGCCCAAAGGTCTTCAACCCAGTAGGATGGAGCTGGCAGATATGAAGCAGGACTTTAAGGTCTTTTTCTTTCTGCAATGGCAGCTGGAGGCCAGGTGGGATAGGCCTCAGTATTGAAAATGACAAAAGACCCCTACATTTACCCAGCTGAATCCCATCCCTGCTGTCTAAGCATCCTGGGATCAATAGAGTTGTTTATCCATAGGCATCCAGTGCCATGTGAGGTGACCTAGGGCATGAGAGACGTCCATGCAGGGCTTTCTGGTAGGGAACAAGACATACAAGACATCTGTGCCCTTCTGAGTGTCATACAGGATAATTCTGGGACACAATACCTACAAGAGGGCAGCTGAATAGATTGCCAAAACACGAGAAAATGGCCCAGAGGTGCATACATTAGAAGTCCTGTTCCATAAATTCTGTTGCATCCTCGCAATATTGGCAGATGGAGGTCCCCATCATGTTTTTCCTCTTCTTTCCGTTGTTAGTGTTATCCATCAGGACAACACCATCATTTTCCTGTGTCAGTACCACATCCAGCTCTTCCTTTCTACTTCTGGGGGAAGACCATTCTCTTTAATAAAAGAAAAAAAAAAAAGGAATAAAAGTTAACAATTATCTTTTTCAATCAACATTCATATGAAAGGTCTCTAATAATAATAGCACTTAGCACTTTTGAGCTCCAAAGTACTTTTCAGACATTAACTAATGAATCAAGGATTCAGAGAGGAAAGGCTTGGAGCTCATCCATCTTGAGCTTTCCAACTGTCATGGGATTCAGACTAGGGCTACTGCAACTACAGGAGCAGAAGACAGAGGTTTCTATTGCTGAAGACAGAGGAGACTCTTCAACAGTCCTGGGATCTTTGAACACTTGGTTCTGAATCCAGTTTGGGTTTCAGGAGCTCTTCATTTTATTCTATAGGAAAAGAAAGACCAACTCCACAAAGAGCAGTGCTCATGTGAAGGGTGTCAAGTGTCCAGTTTAGTGCATGTCTGTACATATTGATATGTCTGCTTCTCAGGGTGTCCTACTGCTGCCTGTAACCGTGACTATAACTGGATGCCCTGATGGCACTAATTTGCTCTCCTGACCTGAGTCTCAGCCTTGTTGAGAGTGTCACTGTTGATGAAGTCATGAAGAGAAAGAAGAGGGATCACTGATTCAACACAGACCCAACTGTTATATATTTGGCAATGACACAGTCTCCAACCAGTAAAAAAGACCCTGCAGTTCCAGGACAGAGGCATTGTGCAAGGGGATGGTGGGTAGGATTTGCATAGGAGGATTTACAATCTGCATAGACAAGGGCTAATACAGAGAGACTTAACCCAGCAAGGGACTTCCTCAGTCATTGAAAATTAGGGCTGCAAAGAGGTTGAGAGATGGCGAGGCAGGGTCATTTCCACCTAATTAGTTCCTGACAGATGCATGTCTTTAGTCTTTCAAGAGTGGCAGCTCTCCCCACTGCGATCACCTCCTAGCCAATCTCTGTAAACACGCCAATGCCCCAGAAGACAGTTTCTCATTCTGAACCATCCTTGCTGTTCTTTAAACCAACTGTTTCTTGCTTTATCCGTTACAGACATAAGAGAGAGATTTTTCTCCCTTTGAATCTGAAACAGCCTTCTCTGGACCAGTAGACTTTTACCTAATCCCATTTTCACCCCATCTCCCTTCTTGTCTCATTTTTACGAGCGCCTTTCCTCAATGACATGTTTCCCAAACCTCTGCTCATATTAAAAATCTGTATCAGCAACAGGAAGAAATCTAACGCTTCTGCCTTTAAATTCTCAATCTTTCTAAGTCTTTAGTTTTGTCCTTCTTTTTTAATGCCATGGGAAACAGCTTGAGACACCATAAACACTCTTTCTACTTCCATACTTAGGTAGCTATGCTATTTATTGTTCAAGAGAGAAGGAAAAAAAGAAAAAGGGAAGGGAAAGGAAAGGAGAAAGGAAGTAGGGGAAAGAAAAGAAGGTGCCACACCTTTAAATGACTGCTTTAAGAAAGTATTTCCCTGTGGATGGATATTTTACAAGACCTAGACCCAAAGTCTAGCCACAAAGTCTGTTCAAGAGGAGCAAGCAGGCAGAAAACGCCATTTTCAACACTTCCATGGTTTTGCATTTCATAGTCAATGAAAAATAATAAAAACCAGAGCAGGGCTAACCAGGTTGCCTTGATTTTTGTGGGGAAATACTGAAGGTGTGAGGCAAAATCCAAAGCAAAGTCTAACAGTTAATTCTGTCATAGAGAAGGGAAATCTGGCACTCAGGGAAGATGGAAAGGGGGAAAGAAGAGACTAAGCCCTTTCAAAAGTGAAGGAAAGAAGGGAAGAAAACCCGCTTTTCCAGCTGATGAGGATAAAGCTGAGAAATGATAAACCCTTTAAAAACAGCCTTTAGTTCACAGCATAATTGGATTTCATGTTTTGGCAGCAAGATGTGATTATTCCCTCCTAAATAAAACATTCTTCCTGTGAATGATGACCGTGTAGAATTACCATGGCTAAGGAGTTTAGTGAGGAAGATGCTTTGCTCATCTCCCATTTCTTTCACCCCAGGATCTCAAAGCACTTTGCACATGGTAATTGCAAATATTTCCGATCAGCCTGTACTGCCGTTGCCACTTTGCTGATGGGGAGAATAGGGAACATCATTTACCAACATCCTGAACTTTACATCACAGTTCAGAGAGTCCTTAGCTGCTGCCCAGTCCTTCCATCACAACTGCACTGCATGCCAAGAGAAACCCTGATCTTGCTATGGCTAAAGAACAGGTCACCACTCCTGATAACAGATTATTACGAAGAAGGTCCCAGATGTGTTCGGATTTCAGCACTGGTGTTCCTGCCTCCAAAATTACTTAAATAGTCTACACTTAATGAGAAATCCAACTGTATTAGAAGAACTTGTTTCATGAATATTAAGTATCTTTTACTGAGCTTATTTCTAGTTGTCTGTGCTTTTACAGGTCCTATGAAGACAAACACAGCAGGGCAAAGAGATTTCCCACTATGACACAGTGTACACAGGTCAATTTTTATGTTGCCTGTTCAGTGTCTTTCTGGACTCCACAATTCAGAGCTTGCACTGCCTAGAAGTTATTGAACACTGTGGAAGAAATTACATATTGTTGCCATCACTATCACCTTTTCCCTTTTCATATTCTTTTGTTGGGCTGTCTCTGACAAATCATCCTGGGATTCTGCTGGATTGACTCCAAATCCTGGCATGCATAGACATGTGGAAAGATAAGGAAATGCACAACTCGCTGAACTCAATCATAAACATTATCTATCATCTCAAACAACAATAACGGTAGGAAACTGGCCAAGATGTGGTATGATCAAAGTTATGCTCCAACACAGACAGAGTAGAGATTGTTAAGCACCTCAATAATCAGAACAGGTCCTCTTCTTGGCCAAAATTATGTATTCTTTTTTGCAAAATCTGGATGGAAACCATGCAAAACTGGGTATGACAGTGGAGAGCCCTGATGACATAGGCCCTTGTGAAATGCTAAAGAGACTACGGGTGAGAAAACCAGCACTTAAATACCTACCAGGCTGGGCTTGTACATGTTAAACATATTAGACTCTCTTGATCTTACAGTTGATCTCCAGACAAAGGAGGAAATTTTTCAAGCCAGAAATCTGATGAAAGGGATTTCCTGTTTGCTATAGAGTCTCCCTCAGTCCCAGTGAATAGGCAAAGAGTTTTCCCTGTTGGGAATTGGGTCTGCATCAGTCCTCTGCTCTGTCAGCCTCTGCAGCCACGTCTGCACAGTGTAACCAAGACTGTTACACTATTCCTCCTTGCCTTTGGAATACACTCAAGCCTTAAACTTACATGTCATTGTCCTCCCTCAAAATCCTCCTTTTCAGCCACTGACCACTTTTCCCAGTGAGGTATTGGCAGTTCAGGTCAGAAAGTGATGCATCATGGAAAGGAAGAGCTGCAACATTTCAGAAAGCTTGTGGTCCTGTTTCTGAACCTGAACAGCCTATCCTGTAGCTGCAGCAACAACTTAATCAAGAGCAAGATGCTATATAATAGCTAAAAGCAGAAAACGTGAATACAGAGAGAGAAACACACATATGCAGAGTATAAAGCACTGAGATAAAATGAGGGTAGTACAAAACCTTAAGATACACAGGAACAAACTTGAACTGTGGTGCTCATTGTCTAAATGAGAAAAACCTATAGGAAAGCTAGAAATAAAAGAATAGCTCAGTAATTGAAATTTCAGGAGAACACAAAGAAGCAGACTGTAATTTACCATAGGTAAACATCCTCTCTCCTCTTACAAATCACCCCTGTGACACACATCTTGTAATATTTATGGGTAGAAGCCTAGCAGCGAGAATATACGGCTGTGTGAGAGCAAGAAATCTCAACATTTGTTTTTCCTCCCTATCCTAGGCACTGTTTAAAGGATAGATGGGGAGGAGGGTAGAGCTGATCTTTGGATTTCAGTTCCCTGAAGTTGAAGTGCTGAGCTGCAGAGGTGAGGTAGGTGACTATTTTGAGTGTCAACAGGTGATAGAGGGATGCTCAGGAGAGGAGGCTCTTCTGTGCATTTGTACCTGTAGTACACGGCACAAGCTATGTCAGTCTTGGTGCTGATTTGCACGGTTGTTTGAAGCGTGCCAGGAAAGAGCTGGAGGAGAAAGGAAAAGCTCACTCTCTTTTCTAGTGAGTCTGAACTAGTGGCCCCAGAAAAGAAACTTCAGGAGAAGATGCTCTGGGCAAACCTGAGTCTCAGCCTTGCAGCTGAAAGTCAGCTCCTCCCTGCTCCTGGCCTCAGCACAATGAATGCAAGGAGTCCTCCTGTTTTCTGAGGCCATCTCAACTCAGGTGATGAGGCCATGCAATTTTGTTGCCAGCGACTTGAAGATTGCAAGTTACTCCTATTTTTCTGTGGGAAATAGGTTGCAGCCGTCAGAACTGGACATGGAAAAACCCAAGCAGCTGAGGAACTTCACCACAGGCTTTGAGTTTTAGGGTTTTTTTTTGTCCTGTATGTTTTTGAAGAAATTTTCTTTGTATCGTTTTTAGAACTTTAGAAAAAGGAATTTTTAGGAGAGCTAAAATGATTAGGGGAACTGCTTTGAGTGTTACCTACACTTCCTTTCTTTGCCATAAGAGCTTGATGTATAGAAGGTACAGCTAAGCAGCTGTGTGCTTGTGAGAGTTGGGTCTGGGATGGAAGTCCACATGGATGTTCAGGTGCCAAGTGTGCAAAGCCAAGTTCACTAGTGAGCATTTCTAGAGATGGGTGCTGAAAGGACCAGGAGTGTTGTGTGTGGTTAGGAAAAAAATCTTTCCCTGCAACTTCTGCTGGGATGAAGGCTGCCTAGTGAAGTAGGTGCTGACCAGGAGCAAAACAGAGTTTGAAACAGACAAATCTGGAAAACAAATCTCACTGTTCCCTTTTCACAGGTGGGAAATGAAGAGGTGAAACACTCTCTGTGTCCCAAACTAGCTGCTTCCCAGTCCTTGTCCTCAGTCTTGGTTTGCCTTCAGGTAGCTGCTGCTTTTGTGAAACAGCCAGAAGTGCTGAAAGCAATGGTGATCCTCCATGCTTTCTGGAGAATGAGCTACAAGCTTGAGACAAGCAGTTCTGGCTCTGGGGAGGTACCACCACCACCTCTTGCTTGCTGGAGCCTCTCCTCCCTCCTTCTCTCCTTCTCTCCCACAGGTGTTTGAAACCCGGCTTTGACTTGGACAAGGTTCAGCCAGTTTTCAAGGGCCACGAGTGCAACAAGCCCTTGCCAGCTTTTGGGCTTGGTCCAAGGACTCACACCATTTCCCAGTGAGTTCCCGGTCTCATGTACCACCTTGTTTCTCCATTTGATTGTCAAGATATGCATAACACCAGGCTCAGAAATGGCCCTAATAATACTGTTTGCTGCTGCCATGGATCAGTCGCTCCGAGCATGTCCTCTTCCCTCTCAGGACAAAAGGGCAGGGTGCCTTCGTGCACCTCACTCAAGTTTCCTTACAGCAAAGTCTTTGCCTCTTCTTCCTCCTCTGTCCAGCAAGGTCGTGCACAGACAGTCTGCAGATTTCACTCTGCAGATTTCCCACATCACCAGCTCTTTATCCTCTGTACTGAGAGGACAGATGATTTGATCAGGAAAGCTATTTGCCTGCAATGTAGATTATAATGGAAATCTGGAGAACAGCCCTGACTCTGAGTCTCTGCAGCTTTATCCTCTTAAAAGCACAAGCCAATTAACCTCAGCCTGCAGGGAAAGAGCCCCCCTGTTAGCGTCTGGGTCTTGGAAAATGAGACATAGGGGATTTAAACTCACAGGGCTCTGAAACTCCAGCACAAGCATATAGCACTGCCCATGCCTGCACAAACCTCCATAGTGGTGCCACAGCCGTGGAGATGGGGCCGTATGCTCAGCATCTGGTTTGGCTGTCAAAACCCCTGTGGTGGTGAGGTCCATGCCAGGGTCTCTGCAGCTCCTCCAGATGTTGCTCCACTGCCCTCAGGCTGCTGTGGGGCTTGAAGGGTCAGGCTTACGACTGGACTTCCTGGGGACAGGAATATACTTTATATGGAGGCAGTTCGTGGAGGATGGTGTTGAGAGCTCTCTCAACTGGAGATGTTCACAGATGATAAAAAACAGCCCAAGGCCCAGCCTCAATGGAGGAATCACAGTAACGGTATTCTCACGATGGGAAATGAAGAGCACAAAGACTAATTAGGTCCTAAGGGTTATACCACAAGGAGGCAACTCAGCTCATACTGAAGTAGCAAAGATGCTTGGTTCCTGGAAACATTCGTTTCTCTCCTGATTAGGCTCCTGAATACTGACGAGGTGAGCCAAATCTGAATGTCATCGATACCTCTTTCAGAAAAAGGAGCATGTCTCTTGAATGACAGAGACAGGGTTTTTTCCACATCTCTGCTGGTCTTCCCCATCTGAACGTTTTCTGCTTATCCCACAAAACTCCTCTGCCATCTGATGTGCAACATGCTACCCTGGCACCAACTGTTTCCTTGTAAGCTGGAAGGAGATGCAGGCACATATAAAATATCTTCTCATCAGATACCTCTCCCAAAGTCATGCTAACTACCTGTCTTTGCAATAGTCTGTGTTCCTTTAATGACAACAGCTCTTGTTTGAGATGTTAACATCTCCAGACATTTGACAAGCAGCTGAGTAAATGTCAACACCCTTCTAAAGGAAGTGTGGGATTTAAGTGAATTGTGTACTGACTAGGAAATTGCAGTTGATTCTGGGGTGAGAGTCACTGGTTCCTAACAGCTGAACTAATGCCAGTGTTTTAGGCCAGGCAGCAAATGCTACTATACCGATGGAGATGAGGGGTGGACATATAAACATTCCTGCTCCTTTTAAGTCACAACCTGTGAGGGTTTTTAATGGTGGGGGAGATGATTTGGGGTTAGAGCACTATTCCAGAACACTAGAGAAATGCATTTAATACTCTGACTGTCACAGACTCCCTGAATAGCCTTGGATGGTGCATTTAGTGTCTGGTGGCCTTAGACTCCCATCCAAAAATCCCTTGCAAAGATTTTCTTGGCCTGTTCTGCTCAGGAACACATTGTACTTGCACTGAGTAGTCCCCTGAATAGCACACCAAAGAATTGCTTCAGCACAGCCTCAGTGGGAACAAATCCTCCCTATTGATTGCAGTATTTCTCAAAATACAATATTTTTCACTGGCGCCAAGTACTCTACCAGGTCTTTTTTTGTGAGCTCTGAGAGCTTCCAGACCCACAGCCCGCAGAGCTGTGGTCACTTCGCTATGACCACCTATTACCAGCTGTGTGGAATATGTGGGCTGGGGATCATTTTGCTAAAGCTTGGAGATAACACTGCAGGCACCTTCCTCCAAGACAGACTTCTTTATCCCTTGTTAGGGAAGAAAAGACTTTATTATGGAGCAGTCTCATCTGGAAATAGACACGTGAAAAAGATGAGATGAACAGCTCCTGGACAATGCCTATTTCTCCTCTTTATTTTGTCCTATGGGGAACTACCTCTGATAAATCTCACCTGTTGCACCTAGCATCTATACAGGAAAGATACACATGATCACAAGGCATTGATGTAGGTTTACTGAGTCACAGAGCTCTGTTTCTGCATAATGGAGATACATCGTATGAGATGGACTTGAGTAATGCTTTCTCTATGTGAGTCTTAGAGGCTGTAATCAAGAAGAACGCACAAGGAGAATTGCTTCCCTCTTGGCCTTTTTGATTCTTCATCAGGAGCTATTATTATTATTAATGCAGAGGACATCAGACTGGTGGAACTCACTGCTGCAGGACATTAGAGTTTACTGTGCCCTTAAATGGTAGTTACTTTCCTACATGCATTGAAGGTTTGTGCTATTAAGCATTAAGCGCAAACCAACTGTTAACTATTGCGGGTTTAAAGTTTACTGAAGCTCATTTAGACATGACTAATGTTAGAAAATGTTTTCTAACAGCAAAGATAGGAAGTGCTGGAACAGATTGTCCATGGGGGGATGTGGAGTGATCCTCCTTGAAAAGCTCCAGCAAAGAGGTGACAGCACCAGTTTGGATGTTTCTCAACCTGCCAGGGGCAGGGGGAGACTTAAGTGGTTGCTCAGGACCCTTCTCTGCTCCAATTTCTGGCAGTATTGATGTCAGTTTTCAACATCTTTAAGAAAAAAAAAAAAAAAAAAGAGTCACTGGATGGAATTGTAGAATAGCATAGGTTGAAAAGGATCTCTAGAGGTGTCTAGTTCAACCTCCAGCTCAAAGCAGGGCCAACTTCAATGCTGGACCAGGCAGCTCAAGGCCCCATGCACATGAGTTTTAAAGATTTCCCCTGTGGACTTTGCACCACCTGTGTGGCCCCCGGTCCTGATGCTTAGCCAAATTGTGAAGATTTTGTCCTTATTTCTAGCTGGAACTTCCCTCTTGACTGCCACCTCTTGCCATTTTGCTGTGCATCTCCAGGGACAGTCCAGCTCTGCCTTTTCTGTCACCTGCTGTAGGCGGTGGTTAGAAAGCAAATAGATCCCCTTGCAAGCTGCCAGCCTTCTCCAGGTTGAGCAAACCCAGGACCCTCAGTGTATCCTTGATAAGCCATGTCCTTCAGCTCCCTAACTGATTATTTCATCTGGCACCCCATGTAAAGGGGCCAGTGAGTGTCACCCAGTCCTCGCAGTCCTCACCCTGCCTTGTGTCAGGGTAATGCCTAACTTCCTGGGTGCCAAGGTGAGACCCGGTAAGAGCAAAGCTGATGATTTCCCTTGGGAAGTGACCTACTGCTGTAACACCCTGTCCTCAGGCTTCACCAGCCTGGGATCAGGAAGGAGACGTGATGCACCGCTATGTACAGACGGGAGTTGATGGTATTTGCTCTTGCACTTCTGTTAGTGCCACCATCAGAGGCAAAACACTAGCATCATCTTCCATGCAGGCACCCTTCCCAGACACCCAGAGCTACCTCTGCCATGCAGGGGCAGGAGGTGTCCCAAAATCCAGATACTTCATTGCCGTATTTACTGTGGCCTCCATCCCTCCCTCCAGTTGCTAAGCGATATCTCTGCTCTCCAAAGTCACTGATACAGACCCTTGGCTGCTGCATTTCACTATTCAATTTGCAATTTAAATTCTGTGACAGGCAGAAGCAACCAAGCTGTTCACTTAAGATTGCAAGAAGTTATATTGAAATCCAGGAAATCGCCAATGCCTCGAGCTCTTCATAAATTTCACTTTGATAGTAATAGAGACAGAGGTGGGAAGAGGCAAGGAGAGAGAGGAGGGAAGGAAAGAGATAGGTACTCATGCAGGGGAGGAAGGATGAAGAAGAGATGCTGTTGAACAATCTCAGGGGAGGAGTTTCCCTTTTGTTTCTGTTGGTCATTGCTAACTCTGACCTGATGCTTCTGCTTGGGCTGTTCAAATGCCCCACAGTGAAGTTAAACTCCCATTTTTATCTCTTTTCACTCCTGGTCTCCTTTATTAGCACAGAGATAGGTCCCCTTTGCATTATCTTTTCTTTTCCTAGAACACCCACCCAGCAATCATGCATGAAGGGCCGCAGGAAGGCATCCCTCCTGCAGTGCACAGTGCTCAGGTCCCTGTGGCTCTCCCGGACATCGTGTAGGGCCTGTAACTGCTGCCAGAGATGCGGTCCAAACCTGAACTGTGGCCGCACAGAAAGGGGGTTGTGTTTTGTTACTAGTTATCTGGGTCCTCCTTGCACGTGTGGGATTTGTCCTGTGTGGTGAGGAGAGCAACATCCCTAAATCAGAGAAAAGTGTATGAATTATGGGGAATGGGCAGCTCTGGACAGCCTTGGGAAAAGGGACAGGGAGCTTCAGTGCTGGGGGAATAGGAAGCTGCACAGGGGCAGGAGTCGGGGTGCTGATGCGGGGGGGGAGGTCAGGAGCTCTCTGAAGCCAGCCCTCCCCTTTTTGAGTCGTAAACAGACATTTCCCTGCACTGAAATCCTCTCCGTGGGTTTTCAGGCCAGTAGAGGGAACCCTCCACCGCAGTTATGCCCAACCCCGCACCTGCAGGGAGCGGGGGGACACCGGGGCTGGGGGGGCATGGGGGAGATTGCGGGCAGCCACCGGTCTGGCTGGCTGCAGGCAGCTCCCTGCCTGCTGTTCGGCAGAGAAAAGTGGTTGGTCCTCCTCTTCCTCTCCAGGCTGTCAATGCCAGATCGAAGCAATCCCACCCAGTAACAGGAGCACCTCCACAGATCCCTTAAATCCTTCGTAGACATCAATTCCTCTTTGGTAATGCTGGAGAGTGGCGGTGCAGTGGTCAACCCTTGCCTCATCAGCAGAATGACTCACAGCCCCCCTGCACTGAGGAGAAGCTATGGGTCACAGAGGGGTAGGGACCATCCCATAGCCATCGGCGGCAGCATGAACCAGGCAGCCGCAGCCCTTTCCTTAGCTGTGAGCCTCTGGCCGAGGGAGTCTAATGCAATGACTGTCGCTGGAAGTGAATGGCAGGGACTCATATGTCTCACTGTAGGGACAGGAACATGCCACAGGTGACATCCAGCATGACCATGTCAGATACTTTCCAAGAGGCTGGTGTAGGCATTACCCTTTCCTCCTTCACTTTGTCTTTCTCCAGCCCTGTGTCCTTTGGCTGAGACACAGGACAGAATTTCGCCAAGCAACACCAGATCACTGCAAGAAGGTCTCAGAGGTTTCCCATCAAGACTGTTACCTAGGCAAAGGCCACGAGTCACACTCAGGGAAAGGTGACATATCTGAAGGAGCTTGGTAGAGCTTTGTTTTTCACCTTCAGCCTCCCAAAGTGCCCTGTTCTGGGAAACCTTTCCCCACAGTCTCCAGCCAAAGTCCCAGAGGGTCTGCCCTCTGATTATCATCTGTGACAACAAGGGACAACCCAGAAGGTGCAGGCTGCTTTACTTCCATTGACCCTGCATCAGAGAGGTTTTGTGTATGGCCTCTCAGGAGACAATTCTCCTTTTTCTCTGCCTGGGACTAGGTGATACCAGGCTACAGACTGAATCTGATGGGCAGCAAACAGAGCTCACTTTCTTGTATCCTTGGTTTCTAAGAGCTCCATGGGGTATCTCTGCATTTTTCCATCTTGAACACTTCGTGTCAGCAAGTCGCTCCAGTACCCTCAGGTCTGTGTTAAATATAAGACAAGATTAAACTGAAAACAGCAGGGTGGTCAGCAGCATGCCCCAGCAAAGCAAAGTCTTCCATTCTTAACTGCAATGTTGGAAATAAAATAAAGACTCCAAAAGGTTAAAAAAAAAAGAGTTTGGCCAAATGAAGCTTATTTCCGCTTCCTCTTCTAGCACTCTTTTACGATTATGACTATCTTGTTTTCAAAAGTATGTTCAAAGTGAAGATTTCATGTTGCAGGTGGGACCGGATGCTGAGCTCACCCCTCCTTAACCCAACCTTGCCTGTGTGCAGGATGCAACAGGCTGAGCCAACACCTGAGAAAGTGCTTGCTTGGCATCCTCCCCTTCCAGCCCTGTGCTGCGTTTGGGATAGGACAGCAGGCTCAAGCCCTGTCACACCACCATCGTCAGACTCATTCCTCTGTTCCTGCAAAAACAAACAGGCCTCTGAGCTGCAGCAAATCGATTCGCTGCGCTGTAACTGAATTACAAGCCTGAAATGCTCCCTCTCTCTCCCTCTTTCATCTTCTCCCTTCTGTTGCCTGCCTTGCAGAGAGAAGGAGCTTTCCTCCCAGTGAAGCCAGAGATGGACAGAAGGGCTGTGCTGTGACCAATCTCCAAGGATAGCTCAGCATCACTGCCTGACCCTGAAGGACAGCTTCACTTCTGCTCTCTGAAGTGCATCTGAAATGAAATCAAATATACGTTGATGAGGAAAGGTCAGGAGCAGAGTCAGTGCAAGGACATGGACATGGAAGGAGATGCTTATCTGCTCACCTGCAGGTTGCCTGAGGAGGAGGTTCCTAAACCTTGTGTTCTACCCCTGCAAACCATAGTAATGCCCCCGGATGTCCATGAGAAAGTACCTCTGGGGTAAAAGGAGGATTGGGGTAGGAGACCAAGTTTTTCTGTCTTGAAGTGGTGATGAAGATAGGGATCTGCTCTCACAAAGCAAAAATTACTGTGGTGGATTGTGAGGCAGTGAGGCAACAGGCAGTATCCTCCAAGGTTGAATACTGTGTTCAGATTTGGGCCCCTCACTACAAGTAAAGGACATTGAGGTGCTGGAGCGTGTCCAGAGAAGAGGAATGAAGCTGGTGAAGGGTCTGGAGCAAAAGTGTGATGAGGAGCGGCTGAGGGAACTGGGGTTGTTTAGCCTGGAGAAAAGGAGGGTGAGGGGAGACCTGATTGCTCCCTACAACTCCCTGAAAGGAGGTTGGAGCCAGGTGGGGGTCAGTCTCTTCTCCCAAGTAACAAGCAATAGGACAAGAGGAAATGGCCTCAAGTTGTGCCCGGGGAGGTTTAGATTGGATATTAGGAAAAATTTATTCACTGAAAAGGTTATCAGTCATTGGAACAGGCTGCCCAGGGAAGTGTCACCATCCCTGGAGGTATTTAAATGCCGTGTAGATGTGGTGCTTAGGGACATGGTTTAGTGGTTGGACTTGGCAGTGCTAGGCTAACGGTTGGACTTGATGACCCTAAAGGTCTTTTTCAACCTAAACAATTCTATGGTTCTAAGGCAGAACAAGTGCTTTCAGAAGGTGAGACCACTCCACAGGAGAACAGCTACTTTTGGATAAGCACTGCTTTTTGTCTTGTCTATCTATTTGCCATCTGCGAGCTTTGAGCACTTATCACGTGGAGAAGCAGAAATGGACTTCACCCCTAGGACAGGCATGGGAGGAACAACAGACCCTGGACCTGCGATATGGGGAATATAGAAAACCTGTGTGTCCTGCAGCGGAAAAATGGCCTGTGTTCAGAGCAGGCTTGGCTAGGGCATGGAGCCACTGGGGGAGCTAACAAACTCTCAGAAATATGGCTCTCGGAGAAAAGGCAGGTCCAACACTGAGTGCCCAGAGTGGGGGCAGAGGAACTGTGACTGCAGCCCCGTGCAGACTCACGGCTGCTTCACTGTTAGTGTCTGGTCTACGGCTGTCATCAAATTCCCTCTGTAATCAGCGGCGAGAAATCAGAGCTGCTTTAGGGTGATTCAAGTCCACTTATCTCAGACACCTCTCTCAGGAGGGCTGAAATGTCCCTATCTCCTTCCACAGTGTGGAGATGGGGGTGAGGCCAACAGCTTAGAAAAGAAACTGAACTTGTAGGCAGGAAGAGTTAGCAGAAATGCATCCAGCCCTGGGAGCTCTGTTCAAGACTTCTGCAAGCTCCGGAGCAGATTCAGCTGCTTTGTAACCCACTGATTTCCAAGCAGCTACACAGATGCAAGCCCAGCTTGTTGAGTGCAACAAAGATCCCCATTTTGCTCCCCTGAGGGCTGCAGGGTTTGAGGCTGGCTGCTACAATTCACCTTCGCCTGCCTCCAGAAGACTTCATGTCAGCTGGGATGGGCTTGGGGACCCTCAGCATCTACCACATAGAATCCTAGAATCATAGAATGGTTTGGGGTGGAAGGGACCTCAAAGATCATCTAGTTCCAATCCCCCTGCCAAGGGCAGGGACATCCTCCACTAGCCCAGGTTGCCCAAAGCCTCATCACCAGCCTGCTGAGGAAGAAGCAGATCTCCCTCTCTCTCCTTCCCAACCTGACTTTTGTGGCCTCACCCCTTCTTGCACATCCACTTGTGTCCACAGCCAGAAACCCCGATTTTGCTTTTCTAACACACAACTGCCAATCCCCCAGTCCTGCTCCCTATCTATGGTGAGGTTTCATCTTAAATTGGTTAGGCAAAGCTGTCCAAAGTAAATGAGAAGCAGACTTGTGCTACTCTCCATGCTGAAGGGGATGCCACGCTTAAAACTCAACTCCTGCACGCATGTGATAAATGGGATCCACCCAAAATAAATAAATAAACTCAGAGGCACACCAAAGGGGAGCAAAATCCCTAGGTTATTCCTGTATTACTCAGTCATCTCAAGGAGAGAGCAGCTATCTGCCGGCAGCTGGCTGAATCATCAGCTACCTAATGCTGCTTGGAATGAATACAGATGCTTTGGAATTGCCTTCTGTGAGCACCACAATAAAGACAGCTAAAGCAGCTTTGCTATCTCTAGAATGGTGGCTGACAAATTCAATCGACAAAGTGACTCTGAAAGCACTCCTGGCAAAGTATGAAAGAGGAATTAGAGGCACGGCAAGCCACACTGCCCGTTGCCTTCACATCTTCGCTAAGGAAAAAGACTGGCAGTGCCCTGGCCAGCTCGCCTGCTTTGTTCATTTAACACCTACTAATTCATCAGAGCCACTCGCTCTTTTGGTGATTTATTTCAATGTTTTCATTACTCCCAGAGCATGTGAGTGTGCCTGTGTAGGGGCGACAGCCCTCTCCATCATATCTAATGGCAAGAGTCTGTCACCAGGGGCCTAGAGGGATGAAAAGAGTGGGAAAGATGTGTTGGGATGGATCAACCACCAGGACCATTCATCTCGGCTCTGTGCAGGAGGCAGTGAGCCTAGCTTGCAGGACTGACATTTGGGGATGGGATTTCTAAGGGGCTCACACAGGACCTTAGCATCGGTGTCCCAGTTTTTCCCAGCAGTGACTGAGTGTCTCCAAGGACCATTGTGCCAAGTAGAGCTCTGCCGTCGGGATTTTGAGGTGCCAGTGTAACCACTGGCATGTAGTTGTTATACAATGTTCTTTCTTTGCTTTGTCCCCAGGGAAACAGGACCTGGATGGCGCTCAGTCTGCAGTGGCCGTCGTTTGAGTAAAGGATGGCTCTAGCTTGAGCTACAAAATAAAGACTACATCTATTGCCACTTCATGGCCTCCTCTGGCTTATGCTTAACAGGTTTCCAGCCCAGGTGAGTCCATATGCAATCAATATCAGTAACAGGCAAGGAAAACATTCATCCTTAACTTCTTCCCTTCCTCTTCCCACAGTATCTACTCTTTCATAACCTTTCTTGTACACACTGTCTTTTCATACCAGCCCTGTATGTCATTACACTGTCTCCTCATTTAGCTCCTCAGGATGGTTGGGAGGTGGGGGACAGTTTCTGTTGAGGGACCATGACTCCTCTCACCAGCCTTGCTTTGCCATCCTCTAGCCAACAGTGCTGGTAGGATCCATGTCTTAGGCTGAAGGACATCTTGCTTGGACTCCAGATCAAGCTGGACTCCAGTCCCTTGAACTCCAGATCAGGCTCACTGCAAAGACACTGCCTAATGAGAATGGTCAGGGGTAAAATGTTGTACTTGCTGGAACACTGTCTGAGCATTGCTCAGGGGAGCAACTTTGACTACAGGTGAAGATCTTTTCTGAGCAGGGCCATGAGATGTAAGGAAGTCTTCAGCCCCGAATTGCTGCAAAACTACTTGGACTGGTGGCTTGCGGCAATGTGACGACACCAGAAACATTCCCGGCTGACCACAGATTTGTCACAAGCTGGCACCAAGGCATGTTTATCCCCAGCATGAGAACATGTAGGACCTGGGCTCTGTAGCAACAGATGCTTTGGGTGGGAGGGAGCCCAAGACTTTGGTACATAGCAGCAGGGTTTTGGGTGCTCGGCCTCAACTGTGGGAGAGGAGGAGGGGAGTTGCAGAGGAGAAGGTTTGGCAGCAGGCGGGAGGGAGAGAGTCTCCCCCTCGCAGGCTGGGAAAGAGGGCTTAAGCATCAGGTTGCCTGGCAATGGGTTTCTAGGCATCAGAAATTGCTCTGATCTGCTCAAATAGTGCACTGGCTCAGAACAAAGACCCTCTCTGGCCCTTTAAAGATGGTGTGGTGGGTTGACCCTGGCTGAGGGCCAGGTGCCCACCAGAGCCGCTCTATCACTCCCCTCCTTCATTAGACAGGGGAGAAAAGGTACAATAAAAGAAAACTTACGGGTCGAGATAAGGACAGGGAGAGATCATTCTCTAATTATCGTCACGAGCAAAACAGACCGAACTTAGAGAGGGAATTCATCTTATTTATTACTAAGCAAAACAGAGTAGAGGAATGAGAAATAAAACCAAATCTTAAAAACACCTCCCCCCACCCCTCCCATCTTCCCGGGCTCAACTTCACTCCCAGCTTCAACCTC
The DNA here is from genome assembly GCF_011004875.1 of Balearica regulorum gibbericeps. NCBI lineage: Eukaryota > Metazoa > Chordata > Aves > Gruiformes > Gruidae > Balearica > Balearica regulorum. The sequence continues at coordinate 3,595,682 of NC_046184.1, read as the reverse complement.
CGCCCCCCTCAGCGGCACAGGGGGACGGGGAATGGGGGTTACGGTCAGTTCATCACACGGTGTTTCTGCTGCTTCTTCATCCTCAGGGGGAGGACTCATCGTTCCCCCCCTCCACCGTGGGGTCCCTCTCATGGGAGACAGTCCTTCACGAACTTCTCCAACGTGAGTCTCTCCCACAGGCTACAGTCCTTCACAAACTGCTCCAGCGTGGGTCCCCCACGGGGTCACAAGTCCTGCCAGCAAACCTGCTCTGGCGTGGGCTCCTCTCTCCACGGATCCACAGGTCCTGCCAGGAGCTTGCTCCAGCGCGGGCTTCCCACAGGCCACAGCCTCCTTCAGGTGTCTCCACCTGCTCCGGCGTGGGGTCCTCCACGGGCTGCAGGTGGAATCTCTACACCCCCTCATCCTTCCTCCATGGGCTGCAGGGGGACAGCCTGCTTCACCATGGTCTTCACCACGGGCTGCAGGGGGGATCTCTGCTGCGGTGCCTGGAGCACCTCCTGCCCCTCCTTCTGCACTGACCTTGGTGTCTGCAGAGTTTCTTACATCTTCTCACTCCTCTCTCTGGCTGCAAAGGCTCTCTCTAACTGTTTTTCTCTCTCTTAAATATGTTATCACAGAGGTGCTGATTGGCTTGGCCTTGGCCAGCGGCGGGTCCATCTTGTAGCCGGCTGGCATTGGCTCTATCAGACACAGGGGAAGCTTCTAGCAGCTTCTCACAGAAGCCACCCCTGTAGCCCCCCGCCCCCCGCTACCGAAACCTTGCCACGCAAAACCAACACAGATGGGGAGGAGATGCATCACTTGGGAACGGGATGCTGCCTCTCCTTTCCCTCTGCGCCAGGTCATGCTCAGGATGCTTCAGCATGTGCCAGGCTCAGCCAAAAACCTGGACCCTCTCTGGGGTGAGGGACACCAGGGAACGCCAGGATGACAGGAGTTGGAGAAGGGGCAGGTATGGTAAGGAAGGAAAACAATCCTGATGCTCAGGCTGCATTGTCAAGCACTACAGATTGCAATGCCACCAGAGCTGGCAAGCACCTGGACTGCAGAGCAGCGACCTGTGTTGGTCACTATCGGGAAGAGACAGCAGGTTGGCTGGGATGGCCTCTGGGGAAACTGGGATCAGGAAATGACCAGCAGTACAAGTTATTAAAATGCTGGGATTGCAGCTGGATGGGCCAGGTTGGTCCTGCCTATCTGTTCATGTCTATTTTGGGAAAAAAGACCACTGTCCTGCTTTTCCTACCCAAAGCCCTTACTTGACAGTACTGGAGTCAGTAATTTTTCTCAGATGTCCAGGAAACACAGGAGCTGAGCTGACCTGCTGCATACACCCTGCCCCAGACAGCTGGGTTTGATCTCCACAGATCTCATTGACTCCAGCGCCAGAATGACCTCTCCCTTCTAAGCTCAATTGTACCATATGATTGTGCATTAATATAGAGCTAATTGCCAGGTAACGAATCCAGTTTTGCTCACCCCATTTTAATCTCCTTATGCTCCTAGCTGAACACTCATTTGCATCCCAGTCTGGATCCTCTTTCAGGGCCTTTGCTCTCACCCCTGCTGCTGCCTTTGCAAGTGCACGGGATGCAGCAAGGGAAATATCGGTCCTTTTAAAGGAGCAATACCAAGCCACAGCCATAGGTTTGCATTAGGAAAGGGAAAGAGCAGGTTTCAGGTGCTTCCAAACCTTTTTTTTTTTTTTTTTTTTTTTTTTGGATACAGAACGGAATTGAAGCATCTTGAATTATTAGGACAGAATGTTAGGGACCAGCTTGGCACTTGGTCAAATCCCTGGCTCTGTTGCTGACTTCTCATATGTCCCTAAACAATTTTTCCTCTCACTTTCCTAGCTGCAAAAAGGGCTAGCAGCAAGCTCCTCCTTTGTAGGGATGTGTGGCTTGTTAAATGCTGCAGAAGCACTCAGATTCTCTGAAGTTTAGAGACATTCCCTTAGCTAGATCATCATACTAGAATAATGACTAGAAATATGGTGAAAACCAACCAAACGAAACACTTCTTCATTGAGATTTATCGGAACAGAGAAAGCACCATGTACATACCCAATGTATTTCATAATCCTGTAGGATTTGAGTAAAGTCTTTTTTTGGGGGGGCAGGCAGGGAAGGAATAAATCTTTCTGTCCATCATAAATTGCCTGAGTTTGAGTTTGTTGGTTTTTTCAGACCTTGCTTCCCTATTGTTTTAAATGACAGAAGCTACCCTGGCGAAGCCTGCGCTGCACAAGAAGGAGCAGCGGGATGCCAGGAAGCCGAGGTGGCGAATGATGGCTTTCAAACAGCAGTAATGGGAGTGCAGGGGAGAGCTCGTCTGCGTTCAGGTAGAATGAGTTAACTCTGTGGGGTGTACGGCAGCAGCTGCCTCGGGGAGAGGGACGGAGTTGCGAAGTGTCTGATGACTTTGGCAAGGACAGCTCGAGTGGGGAGGGGATGGGGATGTGCCTCTGCCCCCAGACGTTCATTGAGCTTTGTGCAGAGCCCAGTTTGTCAGCCCAGGGAGCTGCCATGCCAGCCTCGTGCTTGCTTCCAGCACAGAGGGGCCTCAAGGGGCATGAGGTAATGAATGCATCTTCAGCAGACTGCAGGAGCTAATTTCCAGTGGCGGCAAGCGCTTTTCAGCCTCACGGAAAGGTTCAGCCTGTTTGGAAATGGTGAGATAATCCCCACAGCATCCCAGTGCAAGGAGAAAGAAGGGCAGGATTAGACCTTTATCTATGCTAATGCAGAAGGATGTGGCCTCCAAAGAGCTTTCACCTCTGTCAGTCAGCCCCTAGCTATGGTGTGAGATCCAACAACCCCATCTTGCAGCCTGAGTTTGACTCCAGTGAGGGGTGGGGGGATTAAAGCCTCTCAGTGTGACAGACTCTAGTGCAGGTTTTGCATGTGTATGGAGGGATGAGATCAGGATGCGAAGGAGTATGGGATCTGCAAGCTTCCCCACCTGCCCACGGCACTGTGTGAGGGCCTGTGATCAGTACCAGTCTCTAATAGCAAAAGGAGGGCTTTTGGATGGATCTGTATTTGTAGGGCTTGCATGGAACAGTGTATCCCTGGCTAAGCAGATGGTAGAGGTACCAAGAACAGAAGAGAGTCCAGAGCACAACCATCATGGTGATGCTCAACATTAGCAGTGAATAGGGTGGAGGAAAATAACATGTGGGCCAATTGCCATTTTGGTGAGTTGTAAGAGAAGGAGATTTGCTCTGCTCCTTCAGAACAAGACAAGGCGTATTGCAGTAAGCGAGTAACACCAATGGGAGCACCTGGAAGGTCTGGGTGGAGAGTGCCAGGGAGCAGAGGTGCTCATCGTCCGTCATGCAATATTGGAGCATCCCATTGCTTTCTAGTATAAGTTCATCCATGCTATGGACATGCTGGGTTACAGTGAGGAAGGCTTTAATGATTTAGGACAGCCCAGAATCCAAAGAGCACCATGAATACTCTGTAGATACAAAGCTAATCTGCACAGCTCACCTCAGCTTGAGGGACTGTGTTTTTCTGCTTTGACTGAAGGTCTTCAAGGAAAGAGAGAAAATATTTTTGCAGATTGGGGGAAGTTTCATATTTTAAAGAGCAGCTGCAGTATTTATTTGACCCTTCAAGGGGGATGTTCATTCAGGCATTGTCTGTGTTAATTAGTTCTCATCTCTGCACTGTGTGAGACTGCAAAATTGAGCCATATTTTGAAATGGGGAAAGGGAGTGTGGTGAGTTGACCCTGGCTGAGGGCCAGGTGCCCACCAGAGCCGCTCTATCACTCCCCTCCTTCTCTAGACAGGGGAGAAAAAGTACAACAAAAAGCTTATGGGTCGAGATAAGGACAGGGAGAGATCACTCACTAATTATCATCACGAGCAAAACAGACTGAACTTAGAGAGGGAATTCATCTAATTTATTAACAAGCCAAACAGAGTAGAGCAATGAGAAATAAAACCAAATCTTAAAACACCTCCCCCCACCCCTCCCATCTTCCCAGGCTCAACTTCACTCCCAGCTTCAACCTCCTCCCCCCCTCAGCAGCACAGGGGGACGGGGAATGGGGGTTACGGTCAGTTCATCACACGGTGTTTCTGCTGCTTCTTCATCCTCAGGGGGAGGACTCCTCTCATCATTCCCCTGCTCCAGTGTGGGGTCCCTCTCACGGGAGACAGTCCTTCACGACCTTCTCCAATGTGAGTCCTTCCCATGGGCTACAGTCCTTCACAAACTGCTCCAGCGTGGGTCCCCCACGGGGTCACAAGTCCTGCCAGCAAACCTGCTCTGGCGTGGGCTCCTCTCTCCACGGGTCCGCAGGTCCTGCCAGGAGCTTGCTCCAGCGTGGGCTTCCCACGGGCCACAGCCTCCTTCAGGTGTCTCCACCTGCTCCGGCGTGGGGTCCTCCACGGGCTGCAGGTGGAATCTCTACACCCCCTCATCCTTCCTCCATGGGCTGCAGGGGGACAGCCTGCTTCACCATGGTCTTCACCACGGGCTGCAGGGGAATCTCTGCTGTGGTGCCTGGAGCACCTCCTGCCCCTCCTTCTGCACTGACCTTGGTGTCTGCAGAGTTTCTTACATCTTCTCACTCCTCTCTCCGGATGCAAAAGCGCTCTCTAAGTGTTTTACTCTTTCTTAAATATGTTATCACAGAGGTGCTGATTGGCTTGGCCTTGGCCAGCGGCGGGTCCATCTTGTAGCCGGCTGGCATTGGCTCTATCAGACACAGGGGAAGCTTCTAGCTGCTTCTCACAGAAGCCACCCCTGTAGCCCACCCCTGCTACCAAAACCTTGCCACACAAACACAACACAGGCAGTTGCAGGTGAAATCATGGTCCTCTGTCCATGAAGGACATGTGTGCTAGGGCTGGGGGCAGAACCCAGTGCCCGAGGTTTTGGACCTTCTTTCCATCCATGGGAGAACCTTTCCTTCTGTATTCAGAGGACAAAAGTGTTTACACCTAGCATGCCAGGCAGGGATGTAAATACTCTTAGATGCCACCATTCCCCCCTTCATCCTTCTCATGCTAAGCCAAACACCTTGGAAAACCGAGCTGGTGGGCATTGAGTGCTGGGCTGGCAGGTGCTGGGGCTCCTCGTTACTGGGAGCGGTGATGGGAAGTGACGCGCAAACGATGAGTTGATTTTCACGGTGTTGAGGCCCCGAGGGGGTGTTAATCTGCACCTGGGAAATGTCAGATCCAGTCAGCGAAGCCCTAATGGATTGTTTGCTTTTCAGCAGCGGGGGAGTGGGAAATGTGTAGCATGTGTAGGCTTGGTTGAGTCAGAAAAGAAACGGCTATTCCCCTGTGCCATCTGGGACAAGCGGGATGCGGTGATTGCGGAGAGGACAGAGGGCCATATTCAGACACTTGCTATTCGGGATGCTCTGCCTTGTCTCTCCAGGGAGCCAGAGTCTGGCAGCAACTGCAGCAAGACATCTGAAATGCGTTCTCCTTGCTCGAGCTTAGATGTCCTTGTAGCTGCAAAGATAAAAGTTATCATGAGCATACCCTACCCCCTCCTGAACAGGCAATGCCTCAGTCTCCCTGTGAATCCTTCTGCACAACTGAGAATTTAATCACAATCCATATGTAGATATGTATACACAGTCACATATATGTGAGAGTAGTAAATACCCTTTAAAAAAAAAGAGTTTGGGAAAAAGTCTGAAAATATTTGTACATTCACATTGAATTTAATGATTAATTTAGGTTAGGAACGAAGAGACAAAAGGGACATTTCAGAAAAATAAAAAAACCCTTGTGCTTGGAGAACTTCAAGAAGAATGTTTCAGTTGTTTCGAAGCAGTATTTTCATGCAAAACAAGATCCAAAATTCTGAAAGGACAAGGACTAAAATTTAAAACATGAAAATGGAAGAAAAATATTTGTTCCATTTTGACTGAAACATTTTGCTTTTAAAACTCAAAATGCAAACAAAACCGCTTAGTTTCAGGTCAGTGAGTCACAAACACAACATCTCCATGTTTTCTATGTTTATTTCCCTTTTAAAATAATTATTTTGGGTCACAAGCAACCAGATTGCCTTCTCATTTTTGAGTTCTTTTTCAGCTTTGATGTAAAGTAAATCCATTTCTTGTTCACCTCCAGAGTCATCAACAGAGATAGTTTATTGTCTCATTTTTTTCTCATGATTTCCTGCCTATTACCTTGCTCTTTAGGTCTATATCTACACTGGCAGATATCTGTGGCTGTAAGCCCCTTCTCTATTCAGTTTGACCTGTCACCTGTGTTGGTGTGTATTCAGCCCTGTAGCCCGCTCAACATGATTTTGGACATCACTAGCAGAAGGCTGGTGCATGGGCTTTGTGTAGACCTGGCACTGGTGAGTCTCAGGACGTCTCTGGGCTTGCTGTGCCCTGAGCTGGGTGTCCCTGTGATCACAAGCGTCCCATGGCCAAGGACTCGTGCCCGACCTGCCTGAGCTCAGCGCTGGGGACACCCCGCACGGCCAAGGGCTGCCGCCCCGGGCAGGCACTGCCCAGCAAACACCAGATCTTGGTGTGCCCGGGCTGGAGCTGGGCAGCTCTGCCACTGGTGCTGGGGACCAGGGAGAGGGGAGCAGGGCATGGGGAGAGGGAGGATGAAGACACCCCTGGGGGGACCCAAGAGTGAGGGGGAAGAAACCCTACCATGAACTTCACACTCCTTCTTGGAAAGACATCAAGGTGATGACAACTCACAATGTCACCACTTTTCTGTTGGAGGTGACTGCTACCTTCAATCGTAGGGCCCAGAAGGATACTGGTAGTGTGTGCATCACACCAAAGAAAAAAGGGGACACTAAGAGGTTTTTCTTGAATAACCATTTTAGGGTAGAGGAGAGGAAATCTAGAGTGTCCTCCAGGCAGTTTTAGTCCAGACTAGCACAGCAACATGTGTCCTGGGTCAGGATATGGGACCGATTTTGAAGCCTGCAGGTGAAAATGTGTCAGAGATAGGCATGAATTAAGCCTTGAATTCCATTCTCAGATGCAAAACAGCGTTCCTCATGAGCAGGAAAGGATCTGGGCCATAACAGCTGACTGATCGCACCACATTGATGGTAGAGCATCCTTCTCAGCCATGCTGGGATGAACATTAGAGCACTCTGCTAACACCACACCTATATAGATGGGATGTGGTATTGTGGGCATGGTTTGGTTATCCCACCTAACATTGAGGTGATGGTGTCAGACATGTCACTGGATCCTGGGAAGGCTGTTGTGTTGCCTTCTGGATTTGGAGCAGTCAAAGGTCAAGCTGTTTACTGAATGCCTACAGAGGACAACATATAGGCCAATCTGAAACTCGTGTACCAAGTGGACCTTGATTTGGGAGAATTTGGGCTGAATTTGGATTCGTTTTGGTTGAGGTCATAGCTGGATCTCATTGGCAAATGCTCCCCGGCACAGAAGCCCTTTATTTTTCATGTCTCCTCCTGGCCTACTCAGCTAATTCACTCTGAGCCCTGGGATGTGAGCTCTCCATGCATTTGCACAAGTGAAAAGTCACATCCTCCTGAAAAAGGTCACTTCCTCTTAGCATCATCCCAGCATCTTGGCTTGGAGCTTTTGAGCCTCTCAGCTTTTACCTGTGAATTTGAATAAGCAAAGAGGAGTTCCTTTTGGAAGTTGAGAACCTCAGTCTGTGCTAACATCAAACACTTCCCCCTCCATCTGCAGTAAACCCAGATTCCCTCTCCAATCTCTTAGCTGATGTAAACAGTCATTCTTAGCAAAGATGTCATTTACTGGTGCTTGAAGGCTTAAAAGCTTACAGAACTGCTTGAATAGGGGAATTTAAAAGGAGAACTTTTTTGTTAATGAGAATGTTTTTGGCAATTACAATGTTTTTAGTTATGTGACTTTTTTTTATCACAATACCATTGTTTAAAGGACTTACCAAGCACTCAGCAAAGCAAGTTCAGCAGAGCAAGAATATCTGTCAAATTCCTTGCTTAAAGAAATGTCCACCGCAAATCCTTTCTGACGCGATGGTGTTTCAAACTCTTGGCAAGGAAAAGGATGTCAGAAAGTTGACTTCAAATGTTATCCTTTTCCACACCTCAGCCAGCCCCATTTGTCTCCCTGATGACTTTGCCCTGGCCCCAAAAAAGGGCAACGGTGGGTGCACCCTCTCATAAAGAGATCCCTTGAATTAGAGTTGATACTCCAGTTCAGACACTCTCTGCAATGCAAGTGACGCAACTCTGAAGCTAAAAAGTGAAAAAAAAACACTCTGCAAAACCCTCCCCTTCTCTGCGAGCTGGTTCTGATATCTTACCAGGCAGCAAAAAAAAATTCAGGCATTGTGTTTCCTTTCTCTTGTGCAGTGCCAGTGGCACTTCTCTGAAGTAAGGTCCCTTAGGGCTGCTGAGAACTTGCCTCTCTATTAAATTCATCAGACTTCTTATTTCAGAGCTTCTTTTATTATTTGCTAAAAATTTCTGGAGAGTTGGAACTGGCTTCAACAGCAGCCGTCAACGGTTCTTGTTTAATTACAGGGGAGGGGAGAGGGGAGGTCCTGGGAGAGTCTGGGGTACACAAGCTTACCAAAATCTGTATGACAGGAAAGAATAAGAGAAACAGGATGTACTGAACTTGGCACAAAGTTGGGCAAGAGTTATCCTGGCACAGAGTGTGCCTAAACATTGTAAAGCAGCAGGCTGTTAAACTGTCAGCATGCATTTCTGTGATCCAGGATGATATGAAACATTTCCTTGCAGCCTGGGATTCGAGAGAAAGGATTACTTGAAGTGCTGAGCAGATCCTTAGAAATCAGAGATTTCCCATCCAATGTGTTGCCTAAAGTCGCCGGGATTATCTTCAGACAGTGGTATTGCCAAGTGGCCAGTCCTCCCTGAACTTGAGACCCCATCAAAAAGAAGAAACCTGAGTCTCTTTCACTCCAGACCATGGTTCAGCCCCTGCCTGGATCCCGGCTCAGGGTTATATTCCCTGCAGTATCCTAGAGGGACCTGACTTGGAAAATAGCATCTCCAAGCAGACTTCATACTCCTACCTCCTCCCCCTGCCACAAACAGGATGCCTCCTATTGATTTTTAAGCTGTCGCTTTTCCTCAGCAGGACCCAGACCTTGTGCCTGCCACCTCCTCCAGCCTTCCTTCATCCTCATGTGCTCACCCCAAATGCTATCCCAGCACAGGAGTCACTGCTGCACTTGGGAGACTTAATTTAGATGCCTCCTACCATGACCTAGAGCTCTTCAGAGTCCTGGAGGTGGCCTAGGAGCTCCAGCATGGGCACGATTTCGTTGTACCAACAGCCCTGCCATCCCTTCTGCCTTCTCTGATCCCTGAGCACCTCCCTTAAGGAGGGTGAGAACATCCCATTTTGCTTTCTGACATCCCTACAGGAGAAAAGACACCACTACCATGGTGAGGTTGGGGAAAAAACCCTTCCCAGGGAAATTCTGGCACCTCAGAAAGCCACAGCCCCCAGAGCTAAAGCAGCTAAGCACCATGGTGGTTGCACATCAGAACAGCTCCTGCCTACTTTTTGTAAATCTTTCAGAAACACGCACCCCAGCTGCAAAAATTATTTTTCTTTGTGATGTGATCTGCCCCCAGGCTCCTCTGCTGTCCCCTGACCCATGTAGGGTTTCCAGCATGTATCAGTTGAGACAAGCCATGAGGCATCTCTGCAAAATGTATGAGCATCGGCTGCCTTGTCTATTTAGCCCAGAAGCTCTCTTGGCCTCACATCTCATTCATTGCCTGTGTAGCACCTAGTACAGGCAGCACAGCTCTGCATTTGGTGGGGAATGCTGCCATATTGCTAATAATTAATAATAATATGGGGCTAAGCCCTAGCAGATCATCAACTGCAAAGCCAGCCACACAGCCAAGAATGAAGATTAAAAGGAGGAAAGAAATCTGGCAGAGAATTACTTAATTTAGTACATTTGAAACCCAATAATTATTTCTTTAAAAATAGAATTTGCTGAAGTAACTTCTAGCTTTTCATTCTTTTCCTCTGGTTTTTTTTCTTTTTAATCACTGCATAATAAAGTAATTAGTGATTTGTGTCACTTCTGTATTTTTTTCCCTTAGTATAATCACCAAGGGTGACACATTTCCACAGCACACTTAGAAAAAGTATAATAGAGAGGCAAAAATCAGAGCTTGTGTTTGAACCCTATCAAAGTAAGCAATATATATTACACTTCCTCAAAATGATGATTACATCACTGCCGACAATTTATTAATTAGAGAAGCTCTGGATGGTGGAACAGGGCAAATACTCTGAGACATGTTCTGGTCTCAACTGAACCCAAGGAAATCCAGCGACTTCCCCAGGGTGAGGCAAGCAGATGCATGGCTCCACACTGATAACGGTTTCTTGTCTGTATTCTATTTGGATGTACAAGACACATCCAAAGTGTCCCTGTTGTGCTAGCTGTTGGTGTTTGCAACCAAAGTGACGAAGGAAGGGAGAAAGAGAGAAATGTTTGGAGTGAGAGATGAGGAATGTGACCTCCTCTGCAGAAGACCATAGAGGTGAGCCTCAGCCAGCTGCCTCTTCATCTCAACCGTCCTCAGAGAACTGCAGACTTCTCTCAGCCTAGTGCCTTGCTTGGAGAGGTCCATTTGTGTGGCAGAAAAGACGATCTACTGTCCACCTTCCTTCAGCCCATGACTTGGAAGGATCCTGCTAAGGTCTTAGAGGGATTTTGTAAAAGTTCAGTATGAGCCTCTGTCTTCTCCGTGCAAGTCATGCAGCTCTCCTATGCATTCTGGTGTCCTCTTAATTCAATATGTGTCAGCAGCTGGGCAACGGGCAAGAGGATTTTCTTGTATGTGACTTTCTGGCCACTCTAGTCTCCCGGGTGATTAATTTTGTTAATTACTTGTTAATTACTCATCTCCTCTATTGGGCATATCTACATTGCTTCCTGGTGCAAAACCTCAAAGGCAGCTGGAGCAAAACCTCAAACTGGACCCTGACTAACTGCTGACACAGATGAAGGTCTGTCAGCCCAGGGTTTGTTCTACTCTGCTCTCTCTGCCGAAGAAGGTTTGCAGAGTATCCGCAGGTGCACAGTCCCTCCATGGCCTGAGGTGGCTATAGGTCCCATCGCTCCCTTTTTCCCAATAGGACACCTGACTGGAGGCCAGTGTGGGACCCTTTTCCACAGGGAGGGACATGGGACCCAAAATCAGCTATATTCTGGCTTTGTAACGCAGCAGTAAAGCAAGATTCAGTCCTGGTTCCTTTTCCAAACTGCACTTCTGGTTTTGTCCAATGACTCACTCATGCAAAATGCATAAGCAGTGGCTGAAGCAAAGGTGAGCCCTCTAGATTTACCCCTTGCCCCAAAACGTATGTGAGATAGACTCCTGAGCACTTAGGAACCAAAACAATGCTGACACTCCTCTCTCTCTCTGAGCCTGACTTGTCTGCAGACCAAGGCTGGAGCCCTTCATCGCTGACAGTGGAGCCAGCAAGCAGTAGCTGAATTCATTCAGCACCGTCTCTTCCTTAAGATGTCTCATTACATACACCTTAAGCTGTGGTCTCCATAGCTTTTATAGTTCTTTCGTCTGGCTTAGACCTCCCCAAGCCCTCTTACACCTGCCAAGGAAATAAAAACTTATAGGTCAATGGCTGGGCTGACAACCCCTGCCAAAAGGAAGAACACCTTGCTCCCACCCAGATCAATGCTTATCCATAATTGTCACCGTCTTCTCTTCCCTTCCCTCTCATCGTGGCATGATTTTAGAAGACAGGGCAATAATACCAATAAGTAGACAATCCCTGAGAGACAGCTTTTTCTCTCCAGCAATCCAGATTTTCCAAAAATATCGGAGCTAGGAGATCATGGAGGAGCAGCTTCCTGCTACATACATATTAACGTTGCCTTCAACCCCCCTCAATCAATCTGGAGAAACTAAGTGGGAACTTGGATATCCTCAGGCCGAAGGGTTGCTCACTTCTGTCCCTCTTTGTTGACACCCTGTGTTCAAACTATCGCCTCCAGGTTCTCCCTGCCAGACATCTTCAGGTCACCTTCTTGTCCATTCCCTGGCCTGATTTCCTCCCTAGCATCCCACAGTAGCCACCAGGTTCTCATTCCATCAGAATCTGAGATGGACAAGTCAGAGACATCATATTCAAAAACAGGTCAAGCCCCATCCACTTATTTAGGGGAAAAAGGAAAGGAAAGGAAAGGAAAGGAAAGGAAAGGAAAGGAAAGGAAAGGAAAGGAAAGGAAAGGAAAGGAAAGGAAAGGAAAGGAAAGGAAAGGAAAGGAAAGGAAAGGAAAGGAAAGGAAAGGAAAGGAAAGGAAAGGAAAGGAAAGGAAAGGAAAGGAAAGGAAAGGAAAGGGAAAGGAAAGGAAAGGAAAGGAAAGGAAAGGAAAGGAAAGGAAAGGAAAGGAAAGGAAAGGAAAGGAAAGGAAAGGAAAGGAAAGGAAAGGAAAGGAAAGGAAAGGAAAGGAAAGGAAAGGAAAGGAAAGGAAAGGAAAGGAAAGGAAAGGAAAGGAAAGGAAAGGAAAGGAAAGGAAAGGAAAGGAAAGGAAAGGAAAGGAAAGGAAAGGAAAGGAAAGGGAAAGGGAAAGGGAAAGGGAAAGGGAAAGGGAAAGGGAAAGGGAAAGGGAAAGGGAAAGGGAAAGGGAAAGGGAAAGGAAGAGAAGAGAAGAGAAGAGAAGAGAAGAGAAGAGAAGAGAAGAGAAGAAAAGAAAAGAAAAGAAAAGAAAAGAAAAGAAAAGAAAAGAAAAGAAAAGAAAAGAAAAGAAAAGAAAAGAAAAGAAAAGAAAAGAAAAGAAAAGAAAAGAAAAGAAAAGAAAAGAAAAGAAAAGAAAAGAAAAGAAAAGAAAAGAAAAGAAAAGAAAAGAAAAGAAAAGAAGAGTCCCTTTTGAAGCCTCTTTTCCCCAACCTTCTGCAGTTCTGGTGTCAGCAGAGGCTAGTTTTGATGTCATTAAGCTGCAGCCTTCTTGTTTGTGGAGCGAGACATCATCTGAGACCCTCCATGTGACTCATAAATGCCCCAGTTGACACATGCCAGGGGAGGGCTGGAGGGAGGTGAAATCTGGCAGCGTGGCTCCCATGAGGCCAGTTTGAGAATAAGGGACTGATGTCACCTTACCTGGGGTTTACAGGGAAGTGTTGACAACAGCAGGAGCCCAGAATACCATCTGCCCTTTTTTTCTCCACCTCAGTGCCTGGACACATTTCTTTCTCATGATAGGGGAGGTGGTTTCCTTTGTGCGAGTCTTGCCGTCTGTTGTTTCAGATAAAAGTTGCATCTTTAGAAGACTCAGGATTTAGGCTGCAGGTGTGCTAAGACATCAACTGACCCATCAGCCCAGACATTACCTCTCTTCTTGCCCTCACCATCTTCTTGTTGCCTATTCCCTTAGACTCTGAAGTCTTTGAGCTCAAGAAAAATTATTTCTTCACTATTTGTGTCATATCTAGTTCAGATTTGTCCACAATTTACATCCATACAAATTAGCTGAAAACAAACAAACAAACACACAAACAAACAAACAAAACCCAGTTCTTTGGACTGTTGGCTAAGATGCTGACTGAGATGGCTGCATACCAACTGCCTGTTGGGAATATTCATGCCCAATGCTTATCCTCAAATCATCCCTAGGAATTGCACCAGAGCATGCAAGCTAGCATGGACTAAAACTATTTCAGAAACCATCCTAACATCAAAACATTGCAAGGACCTATGGTCCTGTGCCTGGGAACATTCCTGCACTCATGATTTTTCATGTAAAAGTACCTACAGGGTAACATATAGCAGTCAGATTGTGTTTGGTGGATAGAGGTTCAAGTCCAGATCTAATTACAGTTTTCCTGGCAGGGATTAGTCTAGCTTTATTTGTCTATCAGAGCTAAGCATCTGTAGCTTTGTTCATGGTAGAGGAAGAAATAGGTACTGTTAGGGTCTGATTAATCTGACCTCTTCTGAGAGAAACTCTCCCTTTTAATAAAGTGAGTGAATTTTCCTTTTCCTTGGTTTCCCAGGACAAATCACCATGTCCCTGTTTCTCTGGAGAGAAATGAGGCATTTCTCTTTTTCCACCTCCTCAAAACAGCAAAGGATACAGCACAGACAGAGATGAACTAGCTGTCTTGACCCTGCAAGCCAAGTGTGAAGCCAAACCCATTTTCATGCCCAGAGACCTTCGTACACAGCCACAGGGATCTAGTCACACTCCCAAGCACTGTGCAGGGAAACTGATGTCCTCTATCTCTCTATGCACTTTGCATGTGAATACACCCTCCCTCCTGCAGATACAATGGGTAGACTGGTGGGTGGCTGCATTCTCCAAAAAGACCTTTAGCTCCCTTTCCCTGGTGGATCTGTCTGGTGGGTCTAGGAAAGCTGTGACCACTCTTCATCACCACCACACCCTGATCAGTCAGAATCCTTTCCACCTGTCTCCCCCTAACCAGATTGGAGACATACAGTTTGGACATATCTAGCAACCACATGTCATTGACCCTACATGTTGTGAAGAGCAAGAGAAGAATCTTCCCACTCTCTCTTCTACCAGAGTCAAGCACATTAGCATTTCACTTGAGTGGTTGTTTCTTGGGTTGTGATGGGTGCTTCCATTCATATGTAGATCACTTAATAATCCAATGTATGAATGCTTATTCTGAGTGTCAAGGATTATTTTGAAACCAGCCTTGTGGAAAATGTTATCAAAGGGAAAGAGGGATGGAAGTGGATTGGGGAGGGAGAGATACATTGGAACTACAAACTACAGAAAGACAGTTTTATTAATTTTTTTTCCATCAAAATTGCTGGAGGCAACTGGCTTTTTCCCACCCCATGACCTGCCATCACGAGAACTCCCCTGTGCCTCAGAATACCTTGGGCTGATCTGTATAGAGGCAGGTGCATCAGTAGGCTGCGATTTCGAGTTTCTTCTGAGGATAAGCAACGTTAGCTCCCGCTGGAAGGTAATCCAACAGCAAAATCCTTTTTGTGTTGTCCTTAACAGTGTTTACTGAATGCATATGTTTCTGTGTGAGACTATCTCACAGTCCTTTGTATTGCAGCGCTCTGGATTTGTTTCTCACTCTGTTATACCAACAGTGCAAGAACTCTTCTGTCTCCTGGAGGGAACTGTGTGAAAGGCAAAGAGCGCACAGCCAGGTTTTGGTACATGCCCTGCATTTTGACTGCACTCTAGGTGACTTCTCAGCTCAGGTGTAAAACGGCATTAATCCACCTCACATTTGGGTCAGGCTTTTCTCAAAGACCCCATAGGGGGGGTTCATTTTAAACCCCAGGGGAGCATTTTGCTAGCTACATAAGCAGACAGAGCTCTCCTGGCTTTTCAACTGCAGCATCTCTGCTGTCGGTGCACAGTGCCTGCTTCGATGCCCTTCCCTTTTACAGCCTGTAGTCATGTTCAACAATATCTGGAGTTTTTCATGGAGGTGCAGAGCTGGAGGAAAGGGAAGTTTCTTTCTGACACTATGCACAAATTATCCGTCTCCACCGATGGCCAGGCTTAAGTCCAAGCCAGTTCTGAAATACAGATGTATGCAGCACGGGATTGCTGAAAGACAAGGGCTCCTCAGCCTGGGCAGGGGTGGTCAGGCGGGGTCAGGGCTGTCTGTGCCTCATCCTAATTGAGCAGCAGATACCCTGAGGTCAGGTCTTGCTCAAACTTCAGGTGGAAACAAAAAGCCAACAGCAATGAGGACTGAAAGGGGGATGAAGGTAGCCTGTTTGAGTGAAGGCACCCATCAACTGGGGATCCCTTCGCTATGATCTCTTGTACAAATTTCTCACCTCAAAGGTAAATGCAGACCAAACATGGATAATTTAGGTTTGGGGGACTGCTGGGGGGGATGGGGAGCAATTTTGTAGCTAATGAAAGAATCTGATGCATGTTTCTATGCTGTGTGAACTTTGTAGCAGAAATCTGAACCATTTCAAACAGAATACTTACTTTCTTCCTACAAGCTTCACTGCCGACAGTTGCCATGGGAACTCAGCCCACTCACCAGCCAATCACGTGAATAGATTTGTTTTGTTAGTAGTAGTAATATTAGCATTATTTTTGGTACAAGAGACTGATCATTGCTACCACTTATGTTCAAATAACCCTTTACTGTAATACCTTTGATGGGATGTGTGCCTGTGCCCAGTGCTATCTGGATAAAGAACTGCTGGCAAATGTGCCATTGGTCCTGAGTGGCTAAGAGAAACCTTTCCTTCATTAGGAGATGATCTATTTGCCTGTTGCTGTTAGGTCCTGAATCCCTGTGCTAAGAGGGAGGGGAGCGAGCTATGAATCTCAGATTGTCATCTGAGCAAATCTGATGCTGGAGCCACAGAAAAAGAAAAGCGAGAGTGGCGGGGAGGTGAAAGTGGGAGTGAGTATTGTAATAGCAATAGAGCTAATGGGGAGAGTCAGGGGACTGAGGAGGAGAAGATTAATACTGAAGGGAAGGAGCCTGCACCGAAGTGCAGTTTGTCATGCTGTTTGCAGATCTGGTCATGCAATTTGCAGATCTGCTCATTGGCCGTAATAAATTGAGCATGCAATATATCATGTCTGGAAGAGCAGATCCCTTTGGAAGTGACAGCCACAAAGACCCCTCGTTAGCAGAGGAGGACTTGAGTAAAAAGGCAAGTTGAAACAAAGGATGATAAACGAACAGTCTCTAAGCAGCAGAATAAAGGCTTATGCAATATTGGACTGTGGGCTTCCTACAGAGAGACAGAGGACAGGTGGGTATCTGAGCGCTCACCATCTCTCTAACTATGCTGATATGCTGTCATGGGGGTCACTTCTGTGCATAAAACTTGTGGATAGTACAGTCTGCATTTATAGGAAAATTCAAGAACGTCATTCAGAATGAATGCACCTTACAGGGAAGTGTGAATTATTCCACGTTGACAAGTGGTGCCTCTTCCAAAGCATCCAGAGGTCTGCAACCTCATAACAGGGGAAAAAAGGTTCAGGAATGAGAAGTCTGGAATTTATGTGCCTGCTGCATTTTGTGGTCATCAGGAACTGATGCGATAGACATGTAATCCAGCCTGTGCATCCCAGGTCTCTTTGGAGTACTTTCCATTTTCACAGGGGAAAATCTTCCCCAGTTGTGAGAAGCATCTATATATTTGCGTGTGTGGATGAGTGGTATCTGTATATATGGGAAGAGACAGAGAGAAAGCACCAGTAAGTTGACAAATGTGCCTTCTTCATCTCTTCTGCCAGTTAGAAAATGGGAGGACTATATCCTTAGTCCAAAGACCCAAAGCAAAATGGGACTGCTATGGCAATAACGCAGGCAGAGATAAGCTGTCCTTCACGGTTGCCAGTGAATGCTGAGTTCATGCTCAGGCACAACAGCATGATGTTTCGGGAGACAGGATGTGCTTTCGGGCTTCATTAGCCCATGACTCATAAGTCATGCCAGAGAAGTCGTGGCAGTGTGGTGAAGTTCCCACTGACTGATAGAGGGGAAACATAACTCCCATTTTTAAAAAGGGAAAAAAGGAAGACCCAGGCAACTACAGGCTGGTCAGTCTCACCTCTATGCCTGGCAAGATCATGGAGCAGATCCTCCTGGAAACTATGCTAAGGCACATGGAAAATAAGGAGGTGACTGGTGACAGCCAACATGGCTTCACTAAGGGCAAATTGTACCTGACAAATTTGGTAGCCTTCTATGACGGGGTTACAGCATTGGTGGATAACTGATGTCATCTACCTGGATTTGTGCAAAGCATTTGACACTGTCTCACATGACATCCTTGTCTATTAATTGGAGACACATGGATTTGATGGAAGGAACACTCAGTGGATAAGGAATTGGCTGGATGGTTGCATTCAAAGAATTGCAGTCAACAGCTCGATGTCCAAGTGGAGAACAGTGACGAGTGGTGTTCCTCAGGGGTCAGTACTGGGACCAGCACTGTTTAACATCTTTGCCAGTGACATGGACAGTGGGATCGAGTGCATCTTTAGCAAGTTTGCCAATGACACCAAACGTTGTGGTGTGGTCGACACACTGGAGGGAAGGGATGCCATCTAGAGGGACCTGGACAGGCTTGAGAGGTGGGCCTGTTCATCAAGGCCAAGTGCAAGGTCCTGCACATGGGTCGGTGCAATCCCAAGCACAACCACAGACTGGGGAGAGAATGGATTGAAAGCAGCCCTAAGGAGAAGAATGTGGGCATGCTGGTTGATGAAAAGCTTAACATGAGCTGGCAACATGCATTTGCAGCCCAGAAAGCCAACCATATCCTGGGCTAGATCCAAAGCAGCATGACCAGCAGGTTAAGGGAGGTGATTTTCCCCCTCTGCTCTTGTGAAACCCGACCTGGAGTACTGCGTCCAGCTTTGGGATCTCCAATGTAAGAAGGACATTGAACTGTTGGAATGAATCCAGAGGAGGCCACGAAGATAATCCAAGGGCTGGAGCACCTCTGCTATGAAGACAGGCTGAGAGAGTTGGGGTTGTTCAGCCTGAAGAAGAGAAGGCTCCAGGAAGACCTTATTGCAGCCTTCCAGTCCCTGAAGGGGCTACAAGAAATCTGGAGAGGGACTGTTTATCAGGGAGTGTAGTGATAGGACAAGGGGTAATTGAGATGAGATATGAGGAAGAAATTCTTCCTGGTGGGGGTGGTGAGGCACTGGCACAGGTTGCCCAGAGAACCTGTGGCTGCCCCATCCCTGGAAGTGTTCAAGGCCAGGTTGGATGGGGCTTTGGGCATCCTGGTCTAGTGGAGGGTGTCCCTGGCCATGACAGGGGGTTGGAACTATGTGATCTTTAAAGTCCTTTCCAACTCATAGCATTCTATGATCCTATGATCATCTTATCCTGCAACAACTTTTCCTGTTGTTTGCAAACCATTTTTGGTATCATCAGCATGATTGATAGCCATGAAAATAACATCACTCATGAAATGCGTCTTACTGCTTTGCCAAAGTCTTCTCAAATAGAAGCTCAAGATTAACTCCTGAAAATGCCGGATATATCTCAAATATCTTCTGCTTTTTTATGGAAATAGTCTGTGGTATTGATGTGTTGATTAAAAAATACTGGTAGCATCGGTGTTATGGGATACATGGGCTGGTGATTTACCTCCTTTGGATTTTTCCCCTGCATTTGTTACCCATCACAGCATCATATTTGTTATTCTCAGGCTTGGTAGAGTTCCCAGTGTTGTCAGATTTCCCAGATGAGATTGAAGCAGTGTTGCATACATTCTGCCATCCAGAACAACATGGGATGCTCCAGAAGAACCTCACTTCCAGAAAGCCCAGCTGGACCTCTGCACTGCTCCAGGGTAGCTAGCTGTGACTTCAAGGTTACCAGCTGCTATAAGGGTCTGGAAAAGAGTTTTTGCCAGTAGCTTTTTATAAGGACAGCAGAGGGGATCAAAGACTTGAACATCAGCAGCATGAATCCTGCTCTCAGTCATGCATCCTGCAGTGTGATCAGTCAGATTCTCCGTGTATCAAATTCATATTAGTGCTTCTAAGAGCTTTGCCATAGTTACTAATCAATAGCAATACTAACAAACATCTCCTCTGTCTGACTAAAGAGTATACTGTCTTTGTTTTCCTTTTTTTAACCCACAAACCAGATTATTAAAGTCTCTTTTTATTTTTTTCTGTAACAGGGGAGTTTTTATACATAATTATATCCACTATTCAATTTGTGTCAAGTGATATTCCCAGGTATAAATCTCCCTGCATTTGTTCCTGCAGAATGAAAAAGAAGCCTCAGTGGGGTCAATGTGGTGTTGAGCTATAAAGTACAAAATGCTTTGGTTTCCTGGAGGAGCCGCTTGCCAAGTTTGATGCTGTTGTATTGCTCTCTTTCTAACAGTCTGTTGTTTGTTGCAGATGATTCCTCTGGCAGGAGTTTTTTCACAGGGAAAGGTGGGAACCTAGTCTACTAGAGAACTTCTTCTGTGCGTTATTGGGCACAATCTGTTTTTTAATCAGATTCCTAAACACAAAGGTTGTGTGATCAGCCTGAATGGAAGGGTGAAGTTCATCCCAACTAACTGCAGGTATGTACAGGTGGACATCACCATCTGAACTCGTAATCTGGTTCTTTTTCTCCAAAGGGGGAAAAGGTACTTCAAGG
Organism: Balearica regulorum gibbericeps; assembly: GCF_011004875.1. Taxonomy (NCBI): domain Eukaryota; kingdom Metazoa; phylum Chordata; class Aves; order Gruiformes; family Gruidae; genus Balearica; species Balearica regulorum. The sequence continues at coordinate 3,575,569 of NC_046184.1, read as the reverse complement.
GAAACATTCATCTGACTTGTTCTAGATATCTACTTTAGAAGAAAAGGTCATATCTGAAGGACCTGTTCCTTTCCATAGACTATAAAGTAATCTAGACCACTAGATCATGAGGAAAGGTCTACCTTGCAGACATCCAACAGCAGGTGAAATAAGTAGCTATTTCAAGAGCAGCAATGATCATTAATAAGTATCTCACTTATTAAAAACAATCTCACTTGATCACAGTTTCTTCCAGTTTGACCTTGATCAACTCTGCTGCAAATCACAGTAGTGTGATATTGGCTCCAGCCAGACTAGATGAACTTCATCTGCAACATGGTATGATCATGTTGTTTGATAGAAAATTGAAAATGCTTACAGGAGGTAATTTGTTTAATTAAAAAAAAAAAAAAAAAAAAAGAAAAAGCACTGTTTAAGAATGACTGAAGAATGCATGGCTCTTCTAACTGTTCTTTTAGCCAAGGTATGTAGATAACTATTGGCATATGTCAACACGTGAATTGATGAACAGCTGAAACTGTTACCTATGGAGATGGTCCTGAAGAAGCCATCTCTCTTAAATAGGCTGAAAGACAAATAATTATCATCCAGTAAGCCTAACTGGAACCTTCCTTAGGGCAAGGGTGGGGGAGGCTATAGAAACTTATTTAATTAATCAAGTGGTCCACATTATAATTAAACCAAAAGCAGAAAAACAATTATCTGGGTAACTGCTAGTTAAAGGACATTTCTTTTAATGACTTTGTTCCGTTCCATTTTTAGTTGTGATGCACTAGATGAGATGAGCTAGATATAAGACTTTCCTACGTAATTCTAAGCTAAAGAGTGCTGGATCTCTGCTTAATAGTGAAAATTACAGAGAGAGTGAGAAAGATATGTGTGTACAAAGCTGTATTCCCACATATGCACACTTTTTATTCTCCATCCCCTGCATACACCATTAAAACAAAGTGCTCTGACTGTAAAACAGTGGAGCATTAAAGAGCTATTAATCATTGCTTTGCATTCCTTGCTGCTAGATGTTAATTTCAATTTACAGTCACCTATTCAGTTCCCCTTCAGTGGACTGGCTGGCTCTGTTCCTAAAGGCCAGGACAAAGAGGGAAGGGGGAGAAAGTCACCTCAGGCAGAGATGGGCGAACGTGGAAGGTGGAGGGGCTCCCTTGGGACATGATTCTTCTCTTCCCTCTTTTCTCTGTATTTACATTGGGAATTAGATTGTCCAGATGGAGGAGCTTTCAAACTCTACTGAAGGAGACAATGACATTTCCCAGCTGTCCTTAAGGGGGAAAAAAAAAAAAAAGGAAGGAAGGAAAGAAGGAAGGAAGAAGAAAATTGCTGATTAATCATGTCTGGCCCATGGGGTAAGAATTATAATCATGTTAATGGGGGAAGATTCAATAGTGAGGAAATAAGGACAAGTTAGCCTGGTCTCCTGCCAGCCAGTTTCCTCCTTCTGTGGAGATGACTAGCCAGTTGTGGGGACAGAACCATGTGCCATCCAGCGATGTAGGGATGGTCAAGACTACAGCCACCCCACCAGACTTGCAGAAGAGCTTCAGTGGGTTGTGCTGTATGTTGGGGCTCATCTTGTCCCTCCTGGGCTGTTGGTAAAGCTGGAAGTGACAGTGGTCCTGGTTGAAACACCTCACTGCAGTGCTTGAAAGAAGCTGGGGTGATAGATCAGTCTGCATCCATGAGGTGAGGTGTTAACAGATGTTTCAGCTTGCTTTCTCCCAGTATTTGACATCATGCATATTAAGTCACGGGTTATGGGTTTTTTATGTCTGGTCATGACATGAAGGAGCTGTGGCATTAGGCTATAATAGGAAGAAGAAAATACCATTAGATTTTATTTCTTTATCACCAAAGCCCAGTTTTGGTTATTCTTAGAGTATCTACAAGTTCTGTGGCCTGCCCCTACTGTCCCTTATTCCCTTAGGGACACTTTGTTCAGAGAGTTCATTTCTTCTTGAAGTTATAGGGTCTTATGATGGGGTTCAGGGTTACCCCAGTTTTCCAAACCAGACATTCTGGTTTTCTCTACACTACAGGATGAACCCCAGGCTTGCAAGCAGGCAGGAACAGATGGAGATCTATGAGAGCTCCTCTTCACATTGCTGGTTCCGTCCCAACCATAGCATAACCACACAGCATCCACTCCGTGTTTAGGGAGGCTAGAACATGGCACAGAGATGTATCCTATTATCACCCATCACACAAGAAACAAAACCCTTCTAGGTCTTCTGGGATCCCAGAACATATGGGATCCCATGTTTTTATATATATATATATATATATGTATATATAAAATCTATCCAGCACAAATGGGTGACGTGGATAGTAGCAGGATGAGATGCTGAGGACACTCAGCATGTTCTACTATAGATGGATTGGTGAGTCTCATCTCAAAGGTGACAGTGACAGCACAGTGAGCAGGCAGACCAAGGAGACAAGATCTGTATGTTCAGGGGATATGACCATGTTCAGAGGGCACATTCCTTTAGGAGGAAAAAAATTTCCCTGTGATCCAGCTCTGGCTTCTGCTGGACCTTTTGTGGGAGTATTGACAAAATATTTGGTCCCAGCGAAGCTATGCTGTTTGGCATGTCCCTCAATGTGCTTTTTTCAAAACTTGATGTCAGGGTATGTGTTTTATGACCTGGAGTGTGACAGAAACTTGCCTGAGTGAGCAAGGCCTGTTGGGACAGCATTGGACCCAGTTAGTGCAGCATGTGCATTGTGTCTCTCTGGAGAGCATCCCAGTGAAATTGTCCTGTCATCTTGCCCAGTTTTCTGCCTGCAGTGAGCCACTGGTTCACTCTGGAAAGGAGCCCAGGAGTACACGTGTAGGATGGATGCTCAAGAGACCAGGCACTTTGAGAAGTGAGGCAGAGTCCCCACTTGGCTGTGTGCATGCTCAGCTCAAGAAGAAAGAGTTGAAACAGGTCCCTATCGCCATTGCCTCCTCCTGTGAGCATCTCTTCAGATCCGGCAGATGGGTCCAGCATGGCGCAAATACAATCAGAAATAGCTTTGGCGCAGCTTCCCCATTGATTTCAGACTGTGCCTTCTCTGGCCATGTGGCCAAGCTGGAAGAAGTGTTGGAAAAAGTCAATGCTCAGCCTGCAGAGCCAGGATCTCATTAGGCATGGCAGAGAGGAGCATGGAAAACAAATACCTGGCACCACGATTTCTCTTTAGCAAGAAGGCCATAGATTCTGGTCTAGAGGTAAAACACAGTATTTGCAGCAGATCCTCCCACCTGTCATGCCCTGGTACTGATAGAAGGTCTCATTAAAGTAATCAGCTGTGGAGATGACACTATTTGCTCTCTCAGCTTAGGCTCTGAATTGGTATTGGGGTCTCTGAAATAGGCAGGCTGGTGAGGATGCTGCTGTATGCATGAGCAATAAGAGGGGTCTCCTATTAGCACCGACCTTTGGGGAAATGAAAATAAAGAGAGCAGAGAAGAAATAAAAAAATATCAAGTCCAAGCCAGTGGAATGTCTCTTTCTTTGCCTGGTTTATTCATTGCTGCCTGCTTCCTTATTTACTGTTTATTTATTTACTTGGAGGCGAGGTGACCTTCAAAGCTGCTGCTTGTCACTAGCAGCCTCTTGGTTGCAAGTTGCATGTTAATTTTGGCTTAGACGTGGAAACTGACTGTCCTAGGCATACTGCGGTGGAATCTGTGCCTCTCATTTTCTATGCTATTTAAAAGCAGGGGTCCGCTTTGGGTAGCCAGGCTGGATTTTCAGGCCTAAATAATAAAAGGCTGTAGGGAACATGTGGGCCTGATGATGCAAACTCCCCTCATTTTTATTCCACCTCAGCTCAGTCATATAAGGGATGATATGACTGTCTGCCATAGAGGGATTTTTTTGCAGGTCCCACAGCAGATGTGGAGATGTTCTCTTCCTCCAAACTCTGTCTTTGCAGGGAGCAATCATCCGTCTCCCACAGATTCAATGCAATAGAGTTTATTTTCATTTTTAACGGTCTGTAAAACCAGCCATTTTCCCTCCATCCTTTTCCATCTATTCACAGAGGTCTTCGAGGTGAGTTTATAGCCTCCAGAGCAGCAAGGTCACCGCAAAAACAACCACAAATGCATCCAAATTGTGTCTGTGGAGAATGATCTACAGAGTGACTATACTCATAGTGGCATGATGAAAGGAGGAACTTCCAGGGCAGGAGCCAAAGGAAAATATCAGATGTCTGTGGTATTTGTACCACTGCCAAGATGACAACAATGATTTGTTGGCAGCCATACACTTCAAGCCAGGACCTTGCAAGCCAGGCATCTTGTGGCAGGGTCTATAGTGTGCCCTGGACATGTCCCATTTGGGACACTTCTCTCCATTTCTTTATTATTCCAAGTAAATACAGTGTTCTGCTTAGTGTCCCAATTAAGGCAGCATGGTCTGGAGCAGGGGCTGACTCTGGGCTATTTTGAACAAATAATATTTCCCTGTGCTGTTAGACAAATGCCATACTTCACCCAGAGATGGAAGGTTTTTTTTTTCTGGGAGTGAAAACTTATTGCCCTGGATCTCACTTGCACAAACAGAAAATTTTGTTTATTTGAAAAGAAGAGGAAATGAAGGCAGGAAACGAAGGCAGGAAAAAAAAAAAAATGAAGTCAGGAAAAAAAATAAAGGCAGGAAACTAGTTTCTTGAAAGGGAGGGGTGTGAATGGTATGAAGTCTTCCTTTTCTAACCTTGAAAAATAATTATGGTGAAAATTGTCCCAAACAGTGGAAATATTTCCTTCAAGATATAGGTGCCCCTTTTTTGAACATGCAACCTTAATTTGGCGGAACCTACTCATCATTTAGAATGAACAGCCCTCTAGGAGGAGCTATTTCTTTCCCTTGGCAACAGAGTCTGCTTCAAAGATAAGAATAGACAGCTGTAATAAGGGAAAAGGAGCTCTACACCGAACATTAGAAAAATATGTTACAACAGATGAATGGCAACACAGACACGGGCTGATTTCAGCTAAGCTCTGATTTCTAACCAAGATCTTGAGAGCTTACTGCTGATACAGAGAAAGAGGGAATCTCCAGCAGAAAAATCAGACTATTTTGATTGTCTCTGCTGACTACAGGACAATCCTAGTGACTGGGCTCCTACCAGAGGCATGTCAGCTCCAGGGCTTGAGTTAGATCATCCCAGGGCGTAGAGATAGCTGTCTGCAAAGGTTTGATTTTCTGAATAAAGAAAGCCTGGAGCATGGGCAGGAGGAGAAGAGCCTGTGCTAGAACACAGCAATTCCAAAACAGCCAAATCAGGCCAATTATTTGAAGCAAGGTCTCAGAACAATGCCCTAAATTCACCAGAAGAGCTAATGCAGTTGTCAGATGTATAAGCTGGGGCATATTGACTTAAATGAGGCAAGTCATTTTTATCTCTGGGTATGGATGAAGTGGGGATACCCAATTCTGATGTCCATGCCTGCAAGGGAATATCCAATGCTTGGAGAGACGTCAGAAGAGAGCAACAAAAAAGATTCAAAAGTCTGGAGGAACATCTTTGACCGGGAGACATTTCAAACACCCTGTTCAGTTTCTAAGAATGAAGTCTGGGAGGTTACCTCCTTGTAGGGATGGGACAATTTCAGAGGGGGAGAATGAAGAAAAGCATAACAAGCCAGGTTGGACAAAATAAAGAATAAGGTGAAACAGGGAGAGAATTTAGCATGCTGGAACAACCTCCAAGGGAAACTGGTGGATTTTCAGTGTCTTCAGAACAAACTCTGCAAATTAGGCTTTAGTTCAATACAAAGCACTGGAGCCTTGATGAGAGCAGGTGGGGAAAAACAAGTGGGTTATGATATAAAGATAAGATGAAATAAACTTAAAGACCCTAGTTAATTTTAAGTATATAAATCTATGAAATGAAGCTAAGGTTCAGGCCAACAGAAAGATAGTGGAGCCCTTTCCAGGTTTTGGAGCAAGATACAAACTGAGCACATCTAAGGCTCCATCATGGAATCATAGAATGGTTTGGTTGGAAGGGACCTCAAAGTCGATCTAGTTCCAACCCCCCTGCCATGGGCAGGGACACCCTCCACTAGCCCAGGTTGCCCAAAGCCCCATCCAAACCTGGCCTTGAACACTTCCAGGGATGGGACATCCACAGCTTCTCTGGGCAACCTGTGCCGGTGCCTCAGCACCCTCATAGTGAAGAATCACTCTGCAAAGTTTAATTTTGCAGGCCTGCTCTGATAAAACAGGGGATAAATGGCTCCAGCCATGCAAAGTGAATAGGATGGAGCAGTAGTAGATGCAGAAGTGGAGGAAAGCCCTGGACACTAAGCTGTGCCGCAAGTGCCATCAGGAAGAAGCACAACAGTTGTTTTCCTGGGAACTGCTACACCGATTCCAGGAGTTACCAGTGCCCAAAACTGAGTGAAGGATCTGACTTCCTAGACCCCTGGCTTGGGCAGTGCAGACACTGGTGTGGTTTTTCCCTGCTACACAACTGCCTCCACCTATTCCTAGGGATGGTCCTGGCAGTCAAGAGCTGAGCTTAGTTTTCCTCCCCAACCTTTCCCAGATTTCAACTTGAGGTTTTTAGCCTATGCCCTCCTACATTTTTTTTTTTTTTTTTACTGAATCACTAGCTCCTCTCTCTTTCTCACAGATGCATATTCTTCTCCCACCCACACCAACTTGCAAAGATCTTGTCCTACCTCTGCAGCCCTGCCAGGCTCATCTAAGGCCTCATGATCTGCTGTCAGAAATTATAAAGACATTCCCAATTTCCAGGCTGAGCAGCCAGGATCACATTTGCAATCAGTTTTAATCATAAGTGTAACTGAGTGGATTGCAAGTGATAAGCCCTGTCTGCAGACAGCTGTGATGTAATGAATATGACAGTTCAGAATTGGGCCTGAAGGTTATTTTTGGGGAAGTCAGAGAACCACAAAATTAGACTCAGTGCAGGGGAAAAAGGAAGAGATAAAAAGAGAGTCAGTGCTTCAAACTCTCACCGCTAAGAGATCCCCTCCCTGCCAGACAAGACAAGCTTAAATAATCAAAATTAATTTGTGGAGGAAGGCAGCCACTCAAAGAGAAATCAAACAGGTGACCACAGCTGGCATGAAATTTCACAGGGTGAGAAGGCAAGAGGGATGAAATGAAATAGTTACCAGCTGTCCCTGCCTTCACGAGTCTGGAGGAACAGAGACCCGTTCTCAAAACATTCCAGTGCTGAATACATGAGAAACAGCCCTTTGGAAGAAGGGCTGGGAAAAATCACCCAGGAGCAAACCTGATGTCTCCAAATGCATTCTTGGCTTTTGCCAAATGCAAGTTACAAGTTGGCCAAGCGGCACACGTGGACTGGAAGATACCACAGGTTCCTGCCTCATGTTTCTCTTTCCCACGTCCACAGATCTGCAGAGCAGAGTCCTTGTTACTGCTTCCCTCCTGCTCTGGTGGCCACATGCTAGACCCAGGCTGGTCTGCAGTCCACAAGTGCCCTGCACGTTTAGGCAGAGAATTATAGAGCAACAGAAGTGCAGCAGAGCAGCGTGGGGCAGATGGTGCCTGCTGGGGAGTTTCCTTCCCATCACAAGGCTTGGCTCATCCACAGACCTAGTCATCTCACCAGCTGTTCTCCGTTGCCCTGCACCAGGGACGATGTTACTCATGAGGCCTGGGGTCATGCTGTAACAAATGTGCTTTGCTGGAGCAGAGGTTGAGGTAAAACTGGAAGGAGTTTTCTGATTTGCAACAGAAGGGAGGAGAGACATTACTCCATCAATTAAGCACTATCTTCTGGTCACAGAATCCACGGACTTGGGAAAAGGAGGGACTTGGTTCATGATGTCACAAGATCTCACACAATAAATCAGCAATCACATCATTAGCTAAGGAAGTTTACTTTGGATTTGTTCCTTTGAAGTGGGAATGCACACAGACCAAAGGTTTTTACCTCTATCTATCCTGCCCTTGCTGGGTCATTTCAGGCCGTTGGTCCATCCATCCGAAACTCTCCTCTTGTCATAACGGATCATGGCATCACCCATTTTTGCATCCCGTGTCCTGCTGTACCGCTGGTGTGCTGCCTCCTGGCCTGTCAGATCAAATCACTGGCTTCTCCTGCCTCAGGCCATTGCTAATATTCAATGAGTCAGAAGGGAGCTAAGATCAACTTGACCATCAATAGGATGATGTCACATACTGAAAGAAAGACATGATAAAGGTAAAAGCAGACAGTCTGATATCCCTCCTGATTTCTGTGTCCAGAATTGCAAACTACAATAAAAGTATCTGTTCCTAATGAAAATTCAGCTTCCTCTGCTGACCTCAGTCTGCATGGTGCGTGCTTGGAGACAGGTATCAGTCCAGAGAAGAGCAACCTTCTGCATATTGACTCCCTAAGTAAACTCTTCTCTAAAGCTGAATTGGGTGAAGGTCAGTCTGAGTGGAGGAAACCAGAAAGGTGGCCAACAAATTTCACTTAAATTGTCTTTTGTTAAAAATATACCTGGTGCCTTTTTGTCCTAATATCGCAGGAGTCTGTGCACTTGTTAGCATAGGGAATAAATCTAAATGAGCTGTTAATGTGAACTAGCTAAACTGCAAGAAAGCACAGGTATTTTTATTCAGAGTTACAGCATCCTTAGTTTGACTCATCCTGATTGCTTTGGGCAGAGTTATTTTCCGCACAGATGATAACGCTGTTTGACTAGTCCACCTGTCCACTATATTAACTACAGGTTATCCCTTCCGAATTTCTGTGTCCAACCCCAGCTTGTGTGTTGCCTGTGCTGCTCTCCAGCCAAGGGCTGAGGGATGCTATAAGAAGGAAAGACAGGTCTGATGGACTGTCACGCAGGACACATGGGTTGAATTTCCACTCGGTAAGTGACCTTAAAGTTATTGAATCACCCTGCTCCATGTGTCTAAACACAGCATTGACAACCATCTGTTCTGCCTTCACACTCAACCCACATGTTTCTGAGATGCTTTTGGCAGAAGCCACGGTGGTGCAGGCTCTCTAGTGCATGTAGCTCCTCATCACTACTGCAAGGCTGAAGATAAGGAGTACTTCCAGTGTTATGATGATAGCGTCTTGGCTTGCAAATGGACACTGTGAATCCATCATAACAATTGCCCTTGACCTCAGCCAATGCTTCATGTGAGAGGGAATTTGTAGAAAACTAAGACAAAGACCTGTCCACAGTCATTCCATGACCCAATTGGACTATGGGACTTGAGCTCTGGCTTTTGTATTCACTCAAAAGGGCTCTGCCTTCTTCAGGCTATCTATCTTCTGCCTTACCAATGAATATGTCCGGCTCTGTCCTTAGCAGACAAGCTTCCCACTGACAGGTTTTGCTGCTGGATGCCAGTGAATTCTTTCTGAATCTTCTGTCTGCCTACATTTCCTTAGACTAGGTCTCTAATATCCCATGACTGAGTGATTTTTTTTTTTTTTCCTAGATTAAAAGGAAAAAAATAAACCCATCAAAACACAACCATAATTCTCCATATGGACTGCAGCATGAAGAAATGGGCTGGCATCTTTGGAAACCCAGCCAGAGCTAGGATATTTCAGCACCAGGATTTGTGTCTGGTAACTTTGAGCTAGTTCAGCAATCCTGGTTCAATTGTCATTTTAAAGACATTTTCAGTGAGAAGGAACAAGTAGTTAACACAATGTCATCCACTGGAAGCTTTTTTATCTCTCATGGGAATGATTTGAGCAAATGCAGAGATCTTCTCTGCAAGAACGTAAGAAATGCAATATGAGGTCACACTGATGGTCTAGCTAGCCTGTCTACCTCACTGCCCATATGAGAAGCCAGTTAGGAGCACATATAAGACCAGCTACTTTCCATAATTTATTTGCTTTGTAAACCCCCATCACCAACAACTGCTGCATTTGTGATTTCAGATGCTTTCCCCCTGCTGATCCTATTTATGAGAGTGGCCGTGTGAAGTGATCATTCCTAGCCACATTTAAAACCAATAGAAAAATGTTAATACTTTTAGGACATTTATTTTGGGTTCTTTCTCCTGAAATAGATGCCTTAACCCAGATATAATATGCCTTTTTAGTCCACTCTGACCATGAGGGGAATGCAAGGTAACTAGCTTACATGTTGACAACTACCTTGCCGTTGATCAAACTTCAGTGAGATGTCCCAGTCCCAGCAGAGGTGAGCCTGTTTGCTCCTACTCAACAACTCATTCACTCTGTAGACGTATAAGCTGTTGTTGGATGGAGTGGTGACTGTGCTCCTTAATTAGATGCTTCAATCAAGTGAGAAATGCTAGCTGAGATAAACTGAGTTTCCTTGACCAGTCCCATTCCAAGTGTTTTTTGCTCTGGAAACTTCTATTGTATTGTGTTTACTCTGGAGGAGTTACAAATCCTCAACAAACCTGGTCTGCATCTGCACAGACAGCTTCATCTACTGGCAGATTTCAGAAGAGATCCTAATACCCTTTAGACTAGCACACAAAACAGTCTCCAGCTGTTTTCAGCCCTCCAAGAATATCCATCTGGAGTTGGAGATCAGAGCCCTGGCATGTCACCCAATAGCATATGGACTGTAAAAATAAGGCCTCAAGGCATAAACAAGGTCAACTCCTGAGTGTTCACTTTCACATGAATGCCTGGTCCAGAAGCTGAAGATCTGTCAGCAGATGCTTCCTCCTGCTGTATAGCCAGACTTTGCACATCCACCCAGTGCCATCAGTGATATGTGCTGCTCTGCTGTGTGCCTCCGGGTTTCTCCTTCTGTAATCCAGATCATACCCTTTGTGACCCTACCCCCTGGAGATCCAACAAATCCCTTTTCAGATTGATCATCCACCAGATGCTGGTGCTGTGACTTGTCAAAAAACTTTGATCTCCACTGATCTCCTGGTAGGACCAATCTGCTAAGTTTTTTGAACTAGTCTGTACTGAAAATGGGAGACTATAATGGGTCTCCTTGTGAGTATTATTAATATTGCATTTGATGTGTGTGGACGTGAGCCATACTCAAGCAAAAATGGTGATGATATTATCAGTTTTCAACATCTTTTAAATCAATTCTCCAGAAAGAGAGATAGCTTCACCATAAATAGGGAAGCTTTGCTATATAGAGAGAAGCTGAAGTACGAGGAGGTGTTGTGACAAGGATAAGGTCATACAAAAAAGGCAGCAGAGCAGATCTAATGCCCTTTCCACTGTCACTTCATATCTCTTGGAGCCTTACATGGTCCCTTGTAGAGTTGAATTCTGGCATGGTCAATACTCTCTTGTACTTTTAAATCCTCTTCCTCATGTGATCTTACCATAATACTGAAAGGCAATGCCAACTGCATAGCACAACTGCAAAGCAGTGAGGTTTGATTCGTGGTCATACCTCCAAGAACTTGAGAAACTGTCTAGGGGTTCAAATCCTGCACGACACCACACAGCAAACAAGAAGCATTAGTCTACAAAAACCTCTTCAGGAGGCTCGAAGCTGGTCCAGAAAAAGGTATCAGATTCCTACCTTCCTGAATAATAGAATCATAGGATTGTTTTGGTTGGAAAAGTCCTTTAAGATCATCAAGTCCAACCATTAACCCAGCACTGCCAAGTCCAACCACTAAACCATGTCCCTAAGCACCACATCTACACGGCATTTAAATACCTCCAGGGATGGTGACTCCACCACTTCCCTGGGCAGCCTGTTCCAATGCTTGACAACCCTTTTGCTGAAGAAATTTTTCATAATATCCAACCTAAACCTTCCCTGGATCAACTTGAGGCCATTTCCTCTTGTCCTATTGCTTGTTACTTGGGAGAAGAGACCAACCCCCACCTGGCTACAACCTCCTTTCAGGTAGTTGTAGGGAGCAATCAGGTCTCCCCTCAGCCGCCTCTTCTCCAGGCTAAACAACCCCAGTTCCCTCAGCCACTCCTCATCAGACTTGTGCTCCAGACCCTTGACCAGCTTCGTTGCCCTTCTCTAGACATGCTCCAGCACCTCAATGTCCTTTTCTTGTAGTGAGGAGCCCAGAACCAAACACAGTACTTGAGGTGCGGCCTCACCAGTGCTGAGTACAGGGAGGCAATCACCTTACTAGTCCTGAAGGGCCACTATGAATTCCCAAGTTCTTAAACACAAATGTTGAGGTGTCATCAGGCCCACAAAGGACACAGCTACAAGGTAATGGAAAAAAGAGCACTAGGCAAGCTGTCCTGTGTAACAGCCTAGTACAGGATCTGATGGAGCATCCCAAGAAATTTGTGCTGGAAGGAGGATGGATATTAGATGTTAGATGTTAGAAAGAAATTCTTTACTGTTAGAGTGGTGAGGCACTGGAACAGGTTGCCCAGAGAGGTTGTGGAGGCCCCATCCCTGGAAGTGTTCAAGGCCAGGCTGGATAAGGCTTTGGGCAACCTGGTCTAGTGGAGGGTGTCCCTGCCCACAGCAGGGAGGTTGGAACTAGATGATCTTTAAGGTCCCTTCCAACCCTAACCATTCAATTCTAGTCTATATCTCTGGAGACTATTTCTAATGACTCTGAGATAAGCATGGCTGGGAGAGTGGGGCTGACAGTGCCAAGGACAGAAGTTTCCATCCTTAGGAGAAGCTAGAAAATTAACATGATGGTCATAATGCAAGAACTGATTACATCCATGGTGGATCACACTGTAGGTCTACCTAGCCCAGTACAGGGAAGAGTATAAGATCAAGCACAGAGTAATGCCTTTATTTTTACAGCCTCTAGAGAACCAAATAATAAATATTCCTAAGGTATCTTTGTATTTACCAGGAATTCCATGAATCTTTTTCCATTAAGTTGTTTAAAATTTTTAGATCAAGTAAACTTTTAGCACTGGCAGTATCCCTTGGCAAGGAGGGATTAACAGATTAACTGCACCTTGTGTGAAACAGGTTTTTTGTTCTGACCTGCTATCATTTCAAGCACCTTTTTTGTCTTTTCAAAGAAACAAAAATAGTTGCTCTCTTTCATCCTCTTCATGCCACTCATAATCTGATAGACCATTATCATACTCTGCTTCTGTCATCTCTTATTCAGATGAAATATTCCTAGAGTACTTCATTTTTCTATACCTTTGATCAGTCTATTGCCCTTCTATGTATCTTTTCCAGTTTTGCTGCATCCTTTCTGGGAGGGGGGACGCCAGAGCTACTCAAAACATTCAAGAAACAGGCACACATTGAATTTACCCAGAGACATAATAATGCTTTCTATTTTGATCTCTATTCCTTTTCTATTAATTCTTAACATTCAATTTGCTTTTTGTCACTACCATTGAACACTGAGGTGACATATTCATAGAGCTGCCTATTATAAACACCAACTCATTCCTGGGTAAGTAATAGTCCATTCAAAGCTCATCACTGTATGTAAAGTTAGGATTGCTTTTTTTTCCCCCTTGTGTACCACCCTGTACTTATTTCCACTGAATTTCAGCTGCTATTTTGTCATAAAATCACTCAGCAGTGTGACGTCCCTCTGCAATTCTTCCACATCATCCCTCATCATTACTACCTTGTATAGCATCATCAGAGGATTTAAGTCACCTCATTACATCACTCAGCACCAACACACCTGAGTTACGTCTCCCTTAGGGGTATTTGCCCACCTTTCCATCTTGATGACCAGTCTCTGTTCTAAGTAGCAGTAATGCAAACACCTATGGAAAAAAAACACACTTATGCTATTTGTTTCTTTAAGTTCTTGGGTATAGGCAGGTAGCACTGACACAAGTAATGGCTTTGCCTTTATCTGTCAGTGGTGAGTACATGTACTGAATTCAGAGCAAGCTGTTTTGAATAGGCTGTGAAACGGGAGCCTCTGTGTGTGCGCTTGCCTGTGTATCTTTTAATCTGCTTCTTTTTACTGGTGCACATGTGACTTTGTGTGTGGCCTTCCTCTGAATTTATTTTACTTGCTTTTTGATTGCAATAATAATACTGGTGTTAAAAAAGAAACCTTCTCCTTTAAATTCCCCAATGCCAAGAAATGAACTTTGAAATATGAAGGTTAGCAAAGACTTTGGGAACAACTTTGAAAGCAGCTAAGCTGTAAGTGATCGTCTTGTCCTTTAATCAGATGCTTGGCTTTGCAGCTCCAGCCATCTTCACGGATTAACTCCCATGAACTTTCTGAACTGCTTTTATGGAAAAGCACATCAAACAGATGACGCTGCTAAGAAGGAATTAATCAATTAAGCAGAAGCAGAGAAACCTACTCTCTGCTGAGAAACTGGTCTACTGTCACCTTCCCCCTACCCACCTCCTGCGTTCCACCTTGCTCTAAAACTTGTTTTCTTTATATTAGATGAAGGAGATGATTGAAATTTAGATGTAGATTCACCCCACACACAGCTTCCCTTCCTGCCATTTTTCTTCTAAGATAAATATATTTTGTCTAGTCTGTAATTGTGAGCTCTGCAGGGACCAGCAGTCTCCAGTTGTGGCAATATTGCTGGCGTGCATTTCCTAGTGAGTCAGGATGAATAGACTGAACGATCTTGCAGTGCCTTGGGTGATGAACATTTGTCTCCCTGCGGTGGAGGGTCGTAGGGTTTCTGTCTGCATCTCCAACAGGAGCTATTTAGGATGTGGCATTTCCATAGCTATCTCAAAGGCCACCTGCGTGCCCCAGTAAATCAGGGAGGTGGTAACAGCAGTGTGTCTGGTACCCCTCAGACTGAGTAGGAACTAGTTGGATGCTAAAGGCGCAGTGGGGTCTCCTAGCAGATTACCAAACATCATGCCTAGGGGAGGACAAAATGAGCTCAGCCATATTGCTGCTGCCAGGCACAGGAGGAAGCTACAGGATAAAGGGATTCACACTGTGCTATACGACAGCACTGCTTGGTCACCTCCCTGCTAAAGACTGCTAAGTACTTCCTGAAAATCTCTGGGTTTAGCCTCAAGAGGCAGCTATGAGCTCATGTGTTCTCATTTGTGGTGACTGACAAGCTACGGGCATCATTGAGGAAGCTGAGCCCAGTGGTTGAGGGGGTCTGAGATGGGACCAGCCAGCTGGGATGCAGCTCAGTTCTCCACTTCTGTGTGGTCTTCGGTGAGTTGCATAGGCTTGGATTCAATGTACAACTTTAGCCAGGTAACAGACATCTGGTCTAAGTTTATCTTCTAGGGGCTTTCTATCATCAGTGCAGAGAGAGGAATTTCCAAGGAGAAAATTACCCCTTCCTGAATTAAGTGTGCAGATCAGGTAGTATGAAGTGGTCACTGGAGGTGTGAAGGAAGGAACCCAAGTGTCTTGCCAGCTATCATGCTCCTACATGCCATCATAAATATCTGTACCTATTTAGGGCATCCACCAGTGTTCTAAAATTGGATTCACAGTATTTAATTCCTCTTTGTATGTCAATATAGAGAAACTGGGGATGCAAGCTCAGATTTCCTTTTTTCTCCCCTCGTTCAGACTTCTTTTGACTTGAAAAGGGATGATCTTTCATGACAGGAAGAGTTATGAAATTATAGTGTTGCCGCAGATGGCATTTAAGGGAGGTTCCTCCCATCTGTTTGCTCTTGAGAGTGTTACATTCCTGATGTTATAGATTTTTGTAAAAGGCAAAGCATATTTCCAAGAACATGAATTTTGAGCTACCATATTAACCTGGACAGCCAAATGGACAATAAGCAGGGGAGCAGTCTGCAGAAACTTAGCTGTATGGCCTCTGTAAAAGCAGTTCTGCCTTTTTTTCTACAAGATGACATGACCTCCTTTCAGGACAACTCTATCCACAGCTTCAGGACTACTTGGAGTCCAAGTCACAGATTTTGTTAACTGAAGAGTTGGAGTTTTTCTTGCAGAAATGAGATCATTCCTGTAGTTCTCAAAAATGATCCTTGTAATCTGGACTAGGATATACTGCATCATTAGGACCTTCTCTCCCTGGTCACATTCACTCCATCATATCAAGTGATTAGGAGACATCTTAATACTTCTGTTTCTTGTCTGTACTGGTCCTGCAGGGAGGCTGATCTACAGGAGATGGTGAGAATTTTTCTTCTAATTCCCACTCTAAAACAATTCCTGGTCTATTTATCCTCATTTTTACTCATGTTAGCACTGCCATTTTTCTTAAGTACCTCTTCATCCTCCCTGGTGCTTACCCCAGGTGTATTTAGAAAAGTGCTTTTATAAATGGAAAAGATCTGTTGGTTTTCAGCTTATTTCCAGCTGGGTAGGTGTTTGAAGTATGGCTGTGCAGGTCTCGGGTAGTAGGAAGACGGAAATGTATCAAAGGACTAGTTAACATCAAAGCAACTCCCTCTCAGAGAGATCTCTCCTTCTTCCGAATACTACTTTGTTACATTTTGTACAATATCTCTTGTTTCTGGATATCACAAGAATTCCAGCAGTCTAATAACTTCCGATAGCCATGCATGGCTACTTTCCTGCTGTCACCCATCTGGGTCTATGGATGATTCAGCCTTTAGGTTATGGGTTGGGATATAACTCTAGTTTTTCAGCTTAACCATTCCCCAATGAATATAGAGATGCTGGAACTTCATTACAAGGCTGATAATATTACTCCAAACATGGGGGATTTCCATGCTTATGTCTCGTCCTCAGTATATACTCTGAAGCCAGTGAGCACTACTCTTCCAGCCCAAATCCTGGGGCACACAGAGCCTTCCAGCATCAGTGGAAGACAGAACTGTGGAACAGATGAGGTTGGAGACACCTCTGGTGATTGCCTTGTCCAACTATTCTGCTCAAATCAGGGTCAGCTAGAGCAAGATCATCAGGCCCTTGGCTGGTTGCATTTTGAATATCTCCTGAGATGGAGACTCCACAGCCTCTCAGAGTAACCTGCTCCAGTGTTCAACCATCCTCACAAGAAAAAAATGGCTGGGTTTAATTATTTTAAACAGATTTTTTTTGTATTTCAATTCATGTCCATTGCCTCTTGTCTGTTCACTGGGCACCACTGAGAAAAGTCTGGCTCTGTCTTCTTTACACCCTCCCATCAGGTATTTATACGCACTGATGATATCCCCACCTTAAAATGGCCCTTCTCTTCTCCAGGCTGAACAGTCCCATCTCTCTCATCTTCTCCTCATATGCCAGATCCTCCCGTCCATTGATCATCTTTGCGGTCCTTTGCTGGACTCTGTCCAGTATGTCCATGTCTCTCTTGTACTGGGGAGCCCATACTGGAGATAGCACTCCAAATGTGGCCTCACCAGACCTGGGCAGAGGGAAAGGATCATCACCCCCAACCAGCTGGCAATGCTCTTCCTTAAAAAAGGTCCCTCTGTTTTTAAAAACCAAGACCTGAAAGCAAATCTGTGCTCTCTGAGAGCTACAGCACACTGCTGAGTGGTTTCAATGCCCAGCACACTTAGTCCTCAGCTAAGATACTTTTGTAGCAGGGAATTCCAATAAAGTTAGGGTATCTGCAGCATTTATAAGGTTTGTCAAGATCACTCCTGCAGCAGTAAGCACCGATGTAATGGCTTGTGAAGAAATAAAAGGGAGAGGAAAAGGCGCATTTTATTTATGGATTGAGAGTTAAGACCTTTCCGATAGTGCTATTTCCTGACTTTAATGAGCAGGCTATCTTGATCCAATCTTTTTCATTGCATTTTTGTCCCCCAATCATAGGATTTTTATTTTAAAGGGCACAAACCTGCAAACATTGTACCCAGCTCTGCTTGAGCCTTCTGGAAAATAATATTCCAGTTTTGGAGAGGATTGCAAAGAGTAACTGGCAACAAGACCAGCCCTGTGATTTGTATTTGCATGTCATTTAGAAAAACAGAAAGTGGCTGATTACAGAGAGGAGGATCTGCAGGTTCAATAACCCTCCATTTTGTGACCCTCGAAATCTTGTTACAAAGAAAAAGGACACACTATATCTGTAGGAAAAAAACCCTCTTATTGTTAGCCTAACTACAACATTAACAGTTGGATCAAAATATACTTATTATTACTCCAGTTACACTAATCCTAACACTCACAGTCCAAAGTAGCATGGAATAGCATCATTAATAATAAAGGCAAAATCATTATGGAAAACAAATTCCCTTTTCTCTGGTGTGATGCTCGCCCTGCTAGCATCCCTCCAGGCCCTACAGTTGAAGGCCCAAGTGTCCTACAGCAGAAACTTGAGGTCTGTCACTGCAGTCTTTACCACCCTGAGGTCTTCCCTGGCAGGAGTGTGATGTCCATAGTGGGGTTTCTTCCCCCTCACTCTTGGGTCCCCCCAGGGGTGTCTTCATCCTCCCTCTCCCCATGCCCTGCTCCCCTCTCCCTGGTCCCCAGCACCAGTGGCAGAGCTGCCCAGCTCCAGCCCGGGCACACCAAGATCTGGTGTTTGCTGGGCAGTGCCTGCCCGGGGCGGCAGCCCTTGGCCATGCGGGGTGTCCCCAGCGCTGAGCTCAGGCAGGTCGGGCACGAGTCCTTGGCCATGGGATGCTTGTGATCGCAGGGACACCCAGCTCAGGGCACGGCAAGACCAGAGATGTCATGATACCCTGCAGTGTTGCAGTGCAAAGTCCATGGCCTACTGCTAGTGATGGTCAAAATGATACTGAGTGGTGTGCAAGTCATTCATGACTTCTGGAAGGAAGTGGGATTAGGACTTTGGCTGTACTGTGCAACAAATCAAATGAAAAGTCTTCATTAAAGCAGACTCTCCCATAGGTTCTGGTGTCATAAGGATACACTGCTACCCAATATGGATGCCATTTCTGCCAGTAGGACAGAGGAGTCTCTACCCTACAACTAAGCAAGAGTCTGTGCTGGACCAGTCATGGCACTAAAATTGGACACAGAAGGGTCTCAAAACAACATGTGTTTGTCTGGAAAAATCCTCTCCCTTTTTGAGCAGGGAGTTGGACTAGATGACCTCTGGAAGTCCCTTCCAATCTAAATTAATTTATTATTCTATGAATGAACCCTTATTATATGGCTGACACCAGTATCTGGAAAGGAGCACGCACATGCCTGGAGTGAGTGGAAAACAGTCACCCCTGTAGGGGCCAGTGCCAGGATCTGGACTGAAACATGCATATCTAGTTGGGAAGAGCAGCGGATCTAGAAACAAATGTACATACATCTCTAGCATGATCACAAGGCATTGCCGACATCTGAGCATGTGGAGCAAGGTCCACAACCAGCTGCCCAAAATGAAGCAGCTCTACTTGAGCGAATTCCCTGGGAACAGTGAGGGCTCAAGATGGGAAATCCAGGCTCCTGCAGCTACCAGCACAGCAAGTCTGGAAATAAGATATGGGCTTTTTCTACCTTATGACTATGCACGAGATGCTGATCAATCAATCAACGTGCTTGGTTGAGATGATGAAGGACAGCACAGCCATGTCAGCACATAGTCCACTGATCTCAAGCAGGACCTCAAGTTCTTCTGCATCACCATTCCTTCCATGCCCCACATTGTGGTAGAGGCAAGTTCAGCTATGCTATTGATGGGACAGAAGAAAGCAGAAAATAGATGAAGATGGATGAAGGCTTCCACTGAGACAACTGGCTGCACTTGAGCATGGCTGTAATGCAGTGGGTGTGATCCAGTTGCCTACACAGACATTGAGTGCCATTTGAGATGTCCCAGGGTGTCCTGCCTGGCCTCTTCTACCAGCCCAGCAGGGCACAGCTCTCCAGTTGGTCCTGTGCCATATCTGCTGGCCTCACGCACCCCAGGGCATCTCAGATGGCACTTGCTGATATATTTAGAAAAGTGCTTCACAACGCCAGGTGGGCTGTCTGACATCCATTGCTTTTCTAAATATAGGCAGGTACCAGAGGAGATGTCTGAACTCTGCTGGAGCTGTTGTCTCCAAACTGTTTCAAAGTCAGAAATTAAAGAAGAAAGTAAGTTTCTCATTAACTGCTGGGCTCAAAGGCCTGTTCATCTCGGTTTCATGAGAACATAATTGAAAGCCAGGCTGTTTTTCACTTCATTTTGTGTTTGGGTTCATCCCCTTTGCCACAACTTCCCACAGCCCTTTTTAATGAAGAGCACAAAAGCCTGTTTTCAAAGAACATCTTTTCCTGTGGTTTAGGTCCTGTGATATCCTAAAGAAAGGAGACACGGAGTAGCACATAACACATCAGAATTTGCCACATGGTAACAGCCTCCTTCTACTCTCTTCCTTAGTTTAACAATTTCTTAAGCCTCCTTTCCCTTTCAGATATCTTATAGAAGAAGAACAGTATATAGGATCAGCACTTCCTGTCCTGCTATAAAGCCCAGAGGATGCTCTGTAGAAGTCTATAGCCAATCATGTGTCACACTGGCATGTACAGCTGAGGTCTACTACCAAAGCACAACCTCCAGATATTTATCAGCGGGGACTCTACCTCTGAATGGAGGCACAAGGCTCCAGCACTTGTTTCTGAGCTGCTAGAGGGTATAATGCCTTCCTTGCCATCCCTTTCCTGACTGCCTAGGGGACTGGTACCACTTTTGCCTGGTGTTTTCAAGAGGCTTGTGTTGTCTAGTCCACCTTTTTCTAAGTGATAGGAAAAACCTTTGCACTGAAAATAAAACTACACCTTAAAACATGCTGGGCCCAGAGTGCAATCCTGGAGAGACCTTCTGTATCTGTCCCCAGAGTGAAATCCAGCTTTTCAAACAGATGAGCCTCCCTGCATCTGCTGATGCTGATGGCACATGCTGGTCTGGTTGCTGATGAAGCACTCACCTGGCTTCCCTACAACAGACTATTTATACATGATATGGGGAACCCTTCCTACATTTACAAGGCTTGTATTTTGACCAGATTAGAAAGGTCTAATTATAGCATGTTTTACAAGTGCTGCTTATTTCAATGACTCCAGAAACATGAAGGCAATCTCTTGCATCACCTCATCTCTCACTAACGAGCTTTGTTTTGCTCTAGCTGTTAAGCCTGATGATTTGAAGTAGTCATAGCCATGCTCTTCTGGCTGAAGCATGGCATAAACTAAGGCTTGCTGACAGATCTGTGCCTAGTAGCATCAAGGCTACTAGATAAGACAACCAACAAGGACCGTTGGCAACTTCTCAGCCTGCTCTGCGTTGATGAAACAACAAGTCGTTGTGGTTAAACCATGCAGTTCCCTCAGGCATGCTGCACCATCTATCTGCTATGAGGTAATGAGAGCGAGAAATACCTGCACCTACTGGGGACCTCTGAAAGCCCGTCACCTGGAGAAGGGTTTAAGGTGCTGCTGTTACTTACCAGGGCACTTGCATACACAGTGAAGAAGAGGGGAGAAGCAGAGGTAAAGCACTGATGTCCCATATTTTCGGATGGGCCCTCTGCACTGCTGGTTTCTCTAATTTATATGTGGATGGCTGGAGGCATCTAAGCCGCTCCAGGCAGGGAAGGGCATGGGTGTGCATGGGGAGGGTTGTGACACCCTGGTGGGACCTTTCTTGAATGATTCACATGTCAGTATGGTGGGCAGAAGCTGGGAGGTCTGTGGAGGTTGCAGGGAAGAGAAACAGCCAGTAGTGTAAAAATTAGGAGCAAACTGGTGCTGAGGGATTGGGGTTGTGGGACCTCAGCTCCCTCTCTCAGACCTGAGGAGATGCGACATGACTGCAGCTTGGTGAGGCATTGGTTTAGGAACCAGACCCACTGTTTTTAACACCTGTTTTATCCCATCTTGAAGCCTTTAAGAAGGGGCTTCTGGTTTTCACTTGCAGATTATTGCTGCTGGTCTGGTGCATCTCTTCCTGCCTTATCCACCAGCTGATGGTGCTGGCTGCCCCATCCTGTAGCCCTTCTTCTCACAAGCTGCATTCAGAGGCCATCTCCTAGACCCATATCACTTTCCTGCACCAATGGTCTCTTTATATCCTATATTTTACCTTAACGGTGGTGGGGTCTACTAGGCAGATTGGATCTGGATGGATTAGGGACTGATGGAGTAACTGTGAACCACAGACAGTCCTGGAGGAAGGATTGGCAGGCTTGGGTTAATTTTTCCCTTCCCCCCCTGCTTCATCTTTACTGTGATAAGAGAAAGAAGAGAACAGCAGAGGAGATGCTCGATTCCTCATCTGACAGTACCCCTGGAAGGTCACGGGAACACCAAATTGTGATGAGACTGGCATATTTTTAATTCTCTCTCATTACAGCCCCCGTTAAAGCCATATTACAATAATTGCTTTAGTTCTGCTACGGTATTTGCAGGTCTTTTAATGTAGCTGTTAGCTCAGTGTGCAGGGAACAAACACCAGCCAAAAGAAAAGGGAAAAAAAAAAAAAAAGAAAAAAGAAAGGAAAGGAGAGGAGAAGAGGAGAGGAAATACTCAAATGAAAGCCTGGTAGACTAGCAGAGAGGGTTCAGGACTGCCCCAAACTTGGGTGAGATGTAGGAGGTGGTGAAGTCCAGGCTTGCTGGGGATGCTGCTCATATCCTGCTGCTGAGGGACCTCTGTGAGCTGAAGACAAGTTTTGGGTTCTCACATCTCACACCATAGACTCCCACAAAACCATCTCTTGTGAGAGAAATAGGAGGTTTTTACTCTCCGCAAGGACTGGCACAATGGAGAGAGGATGCTGCAGTGGTATTTTGCATTTTCTTGTGATGTTTTGAAGCACCCCTCCATACTCAGTCCACTCTGGGGCACTTAGTGTAACAGCCCTCTCTTTTGGGCACCAGTCTGGGATTAAGACAATTCTATGGATTCAGTGCAGGTTAGAGATTTACTCACAAGACACAAACCCCAAGTCTCAGTGCATGGACAGGGATGATTCATCACCCACTTTGAGGTGCTTGCTCAGCTCAGCAGCCCTCCCAGGAGCTGTGCTGTCCATGATTTCAGCCTCGCTCCCTTCTGTAGCCACTCCTGGCTTTTTTGTTGCCATCCTCAGTCAAGTGAACCTGCTCTGCCTGTGCTCTCCAGGCTTGCACAGCCCCTCTCCCTGCAGCCAGCTTTGCCTCCTAACCCCCTATGCTCCCCCACATCTGCATCCCCCACACCCTGACCCAGCGCTCATCAGTTCCTCATGTAAACCATTGTCCCACCACAAGAGAAACACATCAAACCTCCCCACCCTCAAAAACGCTGCCCTAACCACTGCTCACTTCAGAAAACCACGAATATGACATAGGCACACCCTTTACAACGCAGACACTCTTCCCATCCCATACGACCACGATGCAGCTGTGGGCAGCAAGCCCTTTGCTTCCAAGCACGCTTTCCTCCCCACATGTGCTATGCGTTCAAAAAGCATGCCCACCGTGAAGATATGCCCCTTTCTCAAACCCACACCCTTTCACACACAACACAAACACACACTCTCACACTTTCTCCATTCCCACAACCATCCCTTATTCATTAAGGTCTCCATAGGAATTTTCAACTATGTGAAGAATTGTTCATAATCAGTTAAAAAAAAAAAAAAAGAAAAATAAAATCTCCTAAGCTGTCAGCAATCCTCCAGAAAACCAGAAACAGATCTGAGCACCATTTGGTCTAATTAGTCTTGATATTTCACACAACATATTTCTCAATTTTCGATGGAGAAGGAGATAAAAAAAAATCCCTCTGAGGAGAACAACAGGAGTATTTCTGCAGAGGGTTTCAATGGCAAAGCCAAAGGGAACTCTTAATAAACAAATGTACATTTATATTCCTTTACTGAATCTTTCACAACAGTTGCTTCATCTTCTGCTTCTACGAGCATGTGCAGGCCTGGGGTGGGCCAAATCTGCAGCTGGCATGAATCAAAATAGTTCTTCCCTCAATATAAATTTCTTAATTTTTCTCTTCTGTGGTGAGATCGAAAGTAATTGGTAATCAGCCTGTATCTCCCATCCTATAGGATGGTGTTTGTGTTGGTGGAAGGGTGCTGAGATACACAACAGAAGATCCAGCTGTGTTATGCCCATCTCTACACCTTCATTGACCTCTGTAGACTGCAGCAAGTGCTGGGCTCTAATGTATCCGAACAAAACTATACAGAGCAAGTGAAATCTGCCTCCATAGACAGGTACTTCTCAATCCACATATGGCATCTCCAGGGTTCCTCACATACTTACAGGAGCAAATATGTAGAAGGCTAGTTTTTGCGGGTGACCAGCTCTGACTCTGGTGATGGTGGTATCCCATGGCTTGAAGCAAATTAAGAGGTTTTCTATGTGAGATGTGCAAGAGCAGAGTATCTACATCCCCTCTGCAGTCAGGAGAAAGAGGATGGGTGTCCTCATGGTTTGAAGCATCTAAGTTGGAGATGTAGGTGCCAATCTCATCAGTGATTGTGGAAGGAGTCTAGACAATTATCTAGGGATGGTATCCAATGATTACAACACAGAATATGTCTCTGAGCATGTCATCCTCAGCTCTCTTTTTCAGAAGAGACAGTCAATGTGGGCAATGAAATTTAGTGTGATTCATCTCTTCCAGAGATGACATCCACTTTTCATCAGTTGAATGACAGCTTAAACTCCACTGATGATATTGACTCAATCATCTCAATTGTTTTCAAAGGGAGCGGGACACCTAGCTCAGGTGCAGGCTTGTACATCAAAAATACCCAAGAAGGGGAATCCCTCTCAAAGAAGGGGAGAGGAATTTAGCTGTGTAAACAAAGACATTCCATGGCATTTGCTGTAGACAAGGATGGGTATGCAAACAAACCCACATGTATGTTCATGGAGCTCTCATCACTAAAGTCAACAAAACCCAGAGCTCACTGTTTTGGTTTGCATGGCAAGGTTTTGGTGGTGGGGGGACTACAGGGGTGGCTTCTGTGAGAAGCTGCTAGAAGCTTCCCCTGTGTCTGACAGAGCCAATGCCAGCCGGCTCCAAGACGGACCCGCTGCTGGCCAAGGCCAAGCCAATCAGCACCTCTGTGATAACATGTTTAAGAAGGGGAAAAAAAGGAGTGACAGCTTTTGCAGCCAGAGGGAGGAGTGAGAAGATGTAAGAAACTCTGCAGACACCAAGGTCAGTGCAGAAGGAGGGGGAGGAGGTGCTCCAGAGCCGGAGCAAGATTCCCCTGCAGCCCGTGGTGAAGACCATGGTGAAGCAGGCTGTCCCCCTGCAGCCCATGGAGGATGATGGGGAGCAACGATTCCACTTGTAGCCCATGGAGGACCCCACGCCAGAGCAGGTGGAGACACCTGAAGGAGGCTGTGGCCTGTGGGAAGCCCACGCTGGAGCAAGCTCCTGGCAGGACCTGTGGACCCGTGGAGAGAGGAGCCCACGCCAGAGCAGGTTTGCTGGCAGGACTTGTGACCCCATGGGGGACCCACGCTGGAGCAAGAGAAGAGTGTGAATCTACTGTAGGGTGAGATAAAGTGTTTTTCATTGGGTTTAGGTTTTCGTTGGATTTGGCAAGAGAATGGACACCCAGATCATGTGGAGACCCATGCCTCAGAGATTCCAAAGCTTAGGTGTTTGCATCTGATGCTGATTCCAACCCTAAAAGTTAAAAGTGAGACAAAGCCCACCCATAGGAGATGCCTGAGCTTTAGATGGAAAGGGTCATCTGAGATGACTGGATGCACAAGACAGAGCCCAACCTGGAAGGTTAGAGTCCAGTGAACTGCAGACCCCAGACTGTTTAAACTTTGGTCACAAGAATATGATGGATGGCTTAGGAAATTAATTCACAGAGATACGTGAGCATCCAAGGTGTCCTGCTGATAAACATCCCAGCATCCTAAACGTCCTAACATAACTGAAAGTTTTGATGAACTCTCAGCTGAGAAACTGTATGAGGGTTCTCCCAAAAAAACAACCTCTGCAGGAAGTTCAGGTAAGATCTATGAAACTCACAGCTCTTATTCTGAGGGCATCAAAAGGATTTAGTTATACTCGCAAAATATATTTAATTGATTTTTCAGTGATTTTTTATAAATATTAAGAAAAGAATTGAACTGTTCTGTTAATCGACATCTTGGCAGCTCCAGAAAAACTGTGGCATGGATTATGCTGACCCTGTGCACACTGGGGAGAAAATCAGTCCTGGGATTAACTCTGCCACTTGGGCCTCTGCAGTATTAGGTCTGAAAGAAGCAATACACCGATGACTGAGCAATGGGCAGCCTTTGATGTAAACCTTTTCCATCCTTAGAGGGATGGTAGGTCTCATAGGACTTTGAAAACAGAAGTAACATGAGTTTCTTTCTCCAGACAGAGCAACTGAGGCCCAGAGATGAGAGGCCAGCAGTGAGGAGTGATGTTGATGTCGTCCCATCCCTTGAGCCACCTGATGAGCCCAGTACTTACCATGCCAGGTTGCAGAAGCAGGCTAGCCCCTAGCCTGCGAATACTCATGGGACTCCTCTATTCCCTCATGAAGTAAGCAGTCATGCTGGCACTGGAGTAAGGAGTGTACAGAGAAAGAAAAGTGTGGTCTTCTACAGTCAAGTCAAATCCTGTATCCTGCCTTGGGATCGCTAGATACTGCACTTTTTACATGAGAGGTGGAAAAGACAAAAGTTACAAATTGCCAAAGGCACAAGTGTTTTAAGTCCTATTTTAAAACATGTTTCAATAGGTAAGAGTGAAGATGGCCACTTAGTGGTATTTTCAAGATCTTTAGACAGTTTTTAAAATCCCAACCTTACACTCTTAAGACTTATTATGACCTTAGGACTCCACTGTCTCCTGGTAGACTAATATTCATTAGTTCAAGAAGCAGGCTCACAAAGTGTGTGATGGGGACAAATTTAAAAATTTCCCCATTCAACCTTAAATACGAGAGAGCAAAAAGGAGCTGACTGTTTTATTTAGAGACTTCTACATGGCACCAGAGAAGAAGGAGAGGGTTTTTGTGGAAGCAGAGGTATTAGCAGGGTGAGACAGTTAACATCTGGATTGGAACCTGACAGTAAATTTAGCAGCTGTTTTTACCTAATGGAAGTAAACCTCTCCCAGAACAAATCAGCCTTGGCATGCATAATGCTAAATCCTGAAGGAAAAAAAAAAAAAAAAAAAAAAAAAGTGAGATCTAAAACTGGCCTGCTGTCACCATCAATGATGCAGGGGAATTTTGCAGTCATTGAGAGGTTAATCCAGGTACTGACTGTCCACCTGACTCAGCCTCCCTGCTCCTCTGCAGTGGATATGGTAAACTTTTCCATTTGCTTTCCTCAAGGTATAGCACAGCTAGGGACCAGTAATGGATCTCATCAGGAAACAGCTGTGTTCATCTATTGCTTTGTGGATAAAAAATTACTGCCTAAAATACACAGAAGAAATTGAATCCCTCCTCACTGCAAACCCTTTGTGATCCCCTACGTTTTAGTAACTCTAAGACAACTTTTCTGGCTCCAATGGGGAGGACCCTGAGGCTGTAAGAGGAGAGATGGAGCAGTAGAAGAGATGCCATACTAACCCCTGGCTGTAGGTATCACCCAGAAATGCCATCACCACACTTTTACTCACTCCATCCTCTGACACAAAAGCCAAAAGAAGTCCCTGAGCGTCACCTGGTGTTGCTGTCCAACACTGGAAATGGTAAATGACACCTTTGAGGAGCAAGTGTCTTGGCTAGTCATTACCCCTCCTCAGAGGGTTAAGTAGGAAGCAGCATCAGCCACCACTTCAGCCCTGGTACTTGGGGTGGTTAAGCCATGGCTACATGTGACTGCACTAAGCTGTGTAGCCTCATCCACTATCCATTGTTTAGGCTAGCAGTGGGAGAACCATGTCCTTGTGCCTTCTCTGAGATCATTGGGTGTTTCCTGCTCCTGGCCATGAGCCTCAACAATGTGATTTTGGTCTTCAATAGTTCAGGAACATGGAAGAACTGAGGGAGTAAAGGCAGGGGGCAGGGCCTCATTTTATTTGCACAGGCACATGTTTTTGGAGCAGTCCTCTGCTCCAAAGCTGCACTCATAAAACCAAAACTGCTTCCTGCATCTTCAGTATAGCTTCCTTCATCATCAACTTTGCCTGTGCAGCTCTGAAGTTGTATCATCAGTCCATGCTCTCTCATGAAATGGAGTCCACCTGGCTGTGCCGTCATGGTAGTTGAGCTGCACCTCCTTGGAGTTCCTCCTTTGCAGCCTGACAAGCAGCAGGTGCTTGGGAAGATGTGCAGAGATTTCGCTCTTTCCAGGTGTGGTCTTCTGTGCTCCAGCTCTAGGGAGTCTGACCAGATAATGTGGCAAAGAGAAGCTCTTTACTTGGTTTCACACCTACTTCTAGTATTCAGATCTTCTCTACTGGAGCAGAAAGGATGTTTTTATGGTTGTACTTATCATTTTGGACAGCCCAGGCACTGGAGAGCAATGTGACATACATTGGACAGGGCTGGGCCACAGAAGGCCTGGCTATGGCAAGATAAGTCCCTGCTGCAGCATTGGGAGCCAGTCACAAAAAAACTTGAGCATAGGATGTCCAAGAACCTGAGACTGCTTTTCAATTCAAAATATATACTGTCCTTTTTCTCCTCTTCTTCCACTTACCCATCTGCATATGGTGAGAGTCCTTTTTACTTCTCCTCCTCCTCCTCCTCCTCCTCCTCCTTCTTCTTCCTATTATTATTATTATCATTATTATTATTATTGTTGTTGTTGTTGTTGTTATCATTATCATTATTATTATCCTTCCTCATTCTCCAGGACAGACTTGTCACACTACATGAGCAGAGGGGTACAATATCTCCTCTACCCACCAGAAATCAGTGCATACCCTGTTATGGTAATTGCCCATTGCTTTCCACTTTCCACTGGAGCAGCATCAAGAATCCCAACCTGGGAACACAGCTTGCATTTCATCTGGGTCTGCAGCCTGGTGGCTGTCTACCCACAGGAGCACCACGCCGACGGCAGCCGGTGCAGCAGCATCACCCGTGCACACAGCCCCAGCCCCGAGGAGCTTGCATGCTGAAGGCAAGTGCGGGAGGGGACGGGGAGGAGGTGTGCATCCCACATGGCTGTTCCCATCAGATGGGGAGCAAATACCATGGGAACAGCCCGGGGCCCCAGGGAGTCTGGAAAGTCTTTTTCACATTTCTGCCACACATCCAGCAACTGTAACTCAATTTATACAAGGAGACAGATTTCTGATAGAGGCATTTCCTTCCACAGTCATCCAGAATTGTGAGAAATGAAAACCATTGCACTGGAAGAAAGGTTTCTTCCTTTCCTTTCCTTTCCTTTCCTTTCCTTTCCTTTCCTTTCCTTTCCTTTCCTTTCCTTTCCTTTCCTTTCCTTTCCTTTCCTTTCCTTTCCTTTCCTTTCCTTTCCTTTCCTTTCCTTTCCTTTCCTTTCCTTTCCTTTCCTTTCCTTTCCTTTCCTTTCCTTTCCTTTCCTTTCCTTTCCTTTCCTTTCCTTTCCTTTCCTTTCCTTTCCTTTCCTTTCCTTTCCTTCCCTTCCCTTCCCTTCCCTTCCCTTCCCTTCCCTTCCCTTCCCTTCCCTTCCCTTCCCTTCCCTTCCCTTCCCTTCCCTTCCCTTCCCTTCCCTTCCCTTCCCTTTCCTTTCCCTTTCCTTTCCTTTCCTTTCCTTTCCTTTCCTTTCCTTTCCTTTCCTTTCCTTTCCTTTCCTTTCCTTTCCTTTCCTTTCCTTTCCTTTCCTTTCCTTTCCTTTCCTTTCCTTTCCTTTCCTTTCCTTTCCTTTCCTTTCCTTTCCTTTCCTTTCCTTTCCTTTCCTTTCCTTTCCTTTCCTTTCCTTTCCTTTCCTTTCCTTTCCTTTCCTTTCCTTTCCTTTCCTTTCCTTTCCTTTCCTTTCCTTTCCTTTCCTTTCCTTTCCTTTCCTTTCCTTTCCTTTCCTTTCCTTCTTTTTCTCTCTTTCTTTCTCTCTTTCTTTCTCTCTTTCTTTCTCTCTTTCTTTCTCTCTTTCTCTCTCTTTTTCATGTTTTATTTAATCTTTTTCTATCCCCTATCCCCTCTTTTCCCTATCCCTCTTACATATCCCATGAAGTGTATCCTGCCAGAGGACGTGTTGACAGTCAGCAGGGTGCACCAGCCTTGATCTCACCCAAGGATTTACCTACCGCAGGGGCTGTCTGCCTCCAGCACAGCTTCCCGCATCACTGCTGCCTCCTCCCCCGGGGGGAGAGCAGGATGGAGTGCTTTATGTGCCCTTGTCACCAGCAGATTAATGAAAGCTGGGAGGACAGAGGGGGGTGGCAGCACGCTGAACCGTGACCGGATCCCACTGCCACCCACCCCTCCGACACAGCAATGATTTCTGGCTCAATCTCTCATCCTGCCAAGATACACAACAAATGGTGGGGACCAGTGATAAAAATGACCGTGCTCATTTAACAAAGGGCTATCATATTCTGTATCCCTAAGATGGACTCATCTCCCTGGGATTTCCCCAGGATGAGGTTGGGGTGCTGAGAAGGCTGGGTGCAGTCTGGGCTTTCCAGACCTAATTGTTTAGACCAGCACAGCCTGGCTTTATTTTGCAGCTCCCTTTGACATAGTCTTAGAAAATACACCTTCATCTCTAGCAAGACAAGTATTATACATTTCCTTGCACACAGGCTTCTTGTGCTGTTTGAGATGCTCTAGCCTAGCAGATGTGACAGAGCGCAGGAGACTCCCAAAAATTTCAGCAGTGGTACTGGGGCCAGGTAGGGAATGGGATGTCCAAAATGGTACCCAGCACCTATTTGTAGACAACCCAAGGGCCTGACTGCTCCCGTGCTCAGCAGGGGCTGTGCAAATTCTTTCCTGTGCTGGAAAATCTCCCACCATTTGATTTGCACAATATTGCCTCAGATTTCACAGAGGGAGATCTGAAATCAGCCCTGAAACTCACGACAGCTTTTCTTCACTGAAAGAGTGCCACCAGCACGGCTCTCTCTGACTTTCTGGCAATGGAGAAATAAAGATGTCAGGGACCAAGAAGTTATTCTAAATAACAAAGCTCTTCACTGACATGCAAATTGATACAATAATCTAGGATGAAGTCACAATGCTTATTCAGGTTCCCTAGCCTCAGTTTTGTGGCATTGCCTACACCTCTTCACAGCATTTTTAGACTCAAACAAAACTTATGCAGAAAAATCAATCTGTATTGTGACTTAGTGGAAAAGTGAAAAGAAAGGAGGGGAAAACTTGACATTTGTGGATTTGTTTGTGTAAAATGATGCATGTTTGACTTTCCTTTGGAAATCTGCAATTTATTATCTCTGTCCCAGCTGTTGGCTGTTGGGAAATCTCAGAAACAATTTGGATGTCTTGCACCTAGGGAATAGGTGGATTTTGGAAAGGGCATTGAAGTGACTGAGGTGCTCCCAAGACCCAGCCCAGTCTCCTGGGAGCAGCTGATCACATGCTACAAGACTGAATTTTCACTGGAGATGGAAGCAGTAGAGGGACTGAAGAATGAGGAGTTGCAAGAGAAATTAGATGAGGAGGGGGAAAAAAAAATAATCACCAAAGACATTTCCAAAATGCACATCTGTCTGGAGAGAGTGTGGAAGTAGTAGTAGTAGTAGTAGTAGTAGTAGTAGTAATAATTATTATTATTATTAATAATAATAATAATAACAACAATAATAGGGATGAGGGTATTTATTGTGAACCCTTGCCTCAGCACCAAGCAAGGAGGCAGTTGCCCAGAGCAGCCAAACAAGACCCTGTTGCTTACTTGGCCAAGCTGGGGGATGGCACCGTGCTGGCCCTGGGAGCAGAGCAGGCACCACCATCCTCACCACTCCTGCTTGCCAGTCGCAACAGGAGCAGCAAACTTGACTCTCCTACCTGGCTCTGAATCCCTCCTTTTTCTCCCTTGCCCCTCTGGCAGGAATAGCTTGGCTGATGCTTTGCTCCCTGCCACATCCTGAGCTCTCTGTAAGGAAGGGGAAGATTCCTGGTGACTCAGAGGTTTGCAGAGCACAGCAAAGGTGACAGATGCAAGAGGAAAATTAAAAGAAAGAAACAATTTGCTCAGCAGAGCATCAAAAGCAAATATTCCTTTGACACTCTCATTGATTCTGCACCTTCTCCAGAAGTTACTTGCTGTGGTTTATATCACTTTATCCTGTTAATCCACTAAAGGCAGGTGAGATCAGGATGGGTTAGCACAGAATTGCAAATATATTATTGGGATATTTTCTGTGAAGACAAATAGACCTTAAAGTGCCTTAATGTCCAATGCCAGAAGGCTGTGCTTAATTAAGCAGCTAGAGGGGCCATTTACAAATGTGATTTCTAGATTGATTATCTATAACTCTCTCTTCATCCCCTATTAACAGCCTCCTATGAATAGGATTTTTTCCTATAAGTGTCTCATCCAGGAAGATGGGGTGGCTGCATTTGCCAAGCATCTTATTCCAAAGGATCAGCCTGAAAATATCGACTAATCAGCAACAAGCATTGATAGGGGCAGAGAAGGAGGTATAAATCTCCTCGGGGGCTTATTGGGGGGGGGATGATAGCAGTGATGAATCTGCAGATTAAAAGGCTGTTGTATTACCATTGAGAAAGGCTATAACATCTGTGTGTGTGCGTACTAAGCCAGATCCACAGCTTGTCCTGTGTGTTTCTGTAGAAGGCTTGATAAAAAGCTTCTCCAAAGTAACAGAGTGAGATTTGGGTGCCCTGTTGAAATGATCAGAGTCATTAAAGTGTCCAAATGGGAGGCTGAAGCAGAGGAAACTGACAGAGGGAGAACAGGCTGGTTGTAAGACGTTTCCCAGGAGGATCTCTGAACAATACGCAACATCTTCTCGTGTAACTTTGCATTGATTTCTATGGAGCTATTCCTCTATAAACCACCTGTTTTCTGCCCTTAAATAATCAAGTTTTACAGCTCCCTTGTGATGAGGGATAGCAAGGAATAGAGCTCGTTCTTCGTCTTTCCATCATTAACTGCTAGCTACCTCCTGTTATGTACATTTTGAAGAACAAGGTTTAGACAAAACTGTGCAAAGCCTTGTTCCCAACATGGCAAGAGCACCAAACCAAAAGGAGAATCCAGTAGGTATGGCACACAGACACCTGCCCAAAGGACTATGACAGTCACAGTTATGTGGGGATACCGACAACCTGGTTTTCTGTGGTGCTATTCACATTTGCAGAGTTCGCTCATAAATGCACACGAGCTAGCAGGGTGACTGAAGCCCTGGGGTCTTGCAATACAACTTTAGCTGCCATTCTCACCATACCATCTCCTCACTCACCTGCATTGCAGAGTCTGTTTGTAGCATGGAGCTGCTGAGCAAGAGAGAGCTGTTAGCAGGGGGGTTGTGACAATGAGGTGCAGCATCAGGTTATATGGCAGACGCAGACCAGCAGCATTAGGAGAAACTTCACAGCAACGTGGTATTTGGGCTGCTCTCCCACTCCAGGATCCCACAAGACAGCTCAAATTTGCTTTGTAAAGCATGTAGGGAAGAGATTGTGGCTTTGCATACATACCACCCTGCTAATTACAGGATGGTCAGCATCTCCAGCAATGAAAATATCATGAACCAGTGCCTCCAGACCTTCAGCGACAATTTTCTGGGGGAAAAAGGGTCCTATTCTGCTCTGGAAGGAACAGCCTTGTGCCCACTCATGTCAGTGCAGCAAAGGCATCATCTCTCTGCTGAAGGATGGTGCCAACCCTCTCCCTTGGCTTCCTCCTGGCTGCAGAGCAGGGAGGACCAGGGAGCTGCCTGGGGATGAGATCTGCCACATCCCGACTCCACGTGTGCGCTGGGGAGGAGGGAGAAACAGCAGCACACACAGACACACAGAAGAAGAAGAAAGAAAAAAAAATGAAAAAGAAAAAAAGAAAAAAAGATGTCAATAATTTAAGAGACAAAGCTTCTGCCATGAAAGGAAATCTATTTCAGATGCCTGCAGTAGGTTTTGGACACCTTGATTAATCATAACTCGCTACATATTATTTCCCTATAAACAAACTACAATGTTACTCATATAAACAGCTTTATCTTGACAGCTGCAAAATGCCAGGATTTAATGTCGAATGAACAGAGTTTCACCATATGGTACCACTCCGGGCCTGAGACGCTATAATCCACAGCATATTGCCTTCCGGAAACAACGATTACGAGGAAGGCCTCTCTCCCCTCTCCTTTTAATTGCATTTGTTGTCTCTAGTTCACATTGTCTCCTCTTTTTTTGTGACAGCTTAGAATAAATCAGTCTCTCAGCGGGGCTTGGGTTGGGTTGTTTTCTTTTCTCAATTTCTTTTCTTGAGAGAGGGGTTTGACAAGGCACTGAGGGTTAGGGTAGCTCTTCGCAGGGCTCAGGGTTGCTACACCCATCCTAGCTGGTCTTATCTCCCAGCCCACTAACCCACAGGCTGGCAGATCAGAAAGGGCTTCATGATTGTGTCTACATTAACTAGAATTGCCAGATGGCTCATCTAGTGGAGTCTTCTCATCTCCTACTTGCTAATCCCCTTTTCTTTGATAAAATAACATGGGATGGCAATATTAACTTTTGCTTTTTCCTGTTTTCTATCTGAAACTAGAGGACCTGAATTAAGTTCTCCACTCCTGGTGACCCACTGTTTGCATTTTTCCTGTAAGGACATGTGAGGGTAGATGTGAACACAGACAAGGTGGCTAGAAGGCAATGTCTGGGTGCAAGAGAATGCAGGCTGTGATGC
This sequence comes from Balearica regulorum gibbericeps, assembly GCF_011004875.1. Lineage (NCBI taxonomy): Eukaryota > Metazoa > Chordata > Aves > Gruiformes > Gruidae > Balearica > Balearica regulorum. The sequence goes on along the minus strand of NC_046184.1, from coordinate 3,541,062 downwards.
TCTAATGAGAGCTCAGTTCTTCCTTGGGCTCAGGAGAGGAGAAATTTGTTGTTCTACATGTGTCACTACCACGGTAAAATTTGTGCCTTGGTTCTCCTAGGCACAGACTTGTGCTCGCTCTCAAGACCTAGCCCCATTTGTGGAGTCTGTTGAAAATGCAGCAGTGCTGCTCTCTGGTCTTGGACAGGAATTGGATGATACGGGCACCATCTGGTGTCCTGGTGGTCAAGAAGTGGGGAAAATCTGCTATATCCTTCATTTTCCAGCATCAGATAAGACAAGCCTGAAATTGTCAGTCAACCCCAGCTCTGCAGCAACACCCAGAGAACACACGACTATACCGAAGAGACACAAGTGGAAACTAGTCAGAAAACCACCATCCATGCAAGATCTCTAGCACACCTCTGACATGCTCCAGTCCTAGACATTTCTGCCTGTTCATCTGTACTGGACGTCCCTAGGTTTTCTGCAGGTTTCACGTGCCCATCATTTGTGACCAAGGAAGCGAATATTTCGTAGTTTCGTATTTTTGCAAGGGTTTTGTTTGTTCGAATGCATGATTGTCATTTGTGGCTGCTGGAAGGGAAGAAAGTTTTTACAACTAAGCTAGAACAACTCCTCTAGGCTCTCTGAAGATTTGGATGCAATTTCTAGTTCTGTTGCAGAATTCCTATGTGATCCAACTCATGCAATATTTATGTTTCAGTTTTTCCCCTCTGAAAAAGGAAAATAAACAAGATGATACCTTTTTTTTTCCTCTCTGTTCCATTGCTCTTCATGTGTACCTGTGATGGTTTCTACCTATTGCTCTGGCAACAATGATCTTACATCCCTTTGGTGGTGGATATACCCTCAAATTTAGGTCCCTTTCTCTGACGGTGATGTCCACCTTGCAGTCCCTTTTTATGCCATAAAGCCAGGAATCTGCATGGCCATTGGAGGCAGGACAGGACAGTCATGGGTTTAAATTGCAGCAGAGATTAGCGCTGATATTAGGAAACACTTGCTAAGCATAAGGAGAAATGAAAACATTTGTTCTGAACTTTGCAGCAATCCTGGTCACTGCTTTGACAGGGAGCATAACCACCACCCAGAACAGTGCATGGACAGGCAGGTGGGAAAATCCATCCTGGTCCTGGCCACTGAGACAGTGACCATGGATCAGAGACAATCCATAGGTCTTGAGTTTCATCAAGGAGCAACTCATTCATGAAACAAAGCCAGACACTGGTAACATGCACAAAATTCAAGGAATCATTGAGAACAGGTTTGGGCAGACACTCGTAAGATTATCTAGACCCCTTTTGACTTGAGCCATGCTCTTAACCATTGTTTGTTCAACTTCTTCCTAGATCTCTGGTGATTAAGGGGTCTTACTCTGTTCCAGCACCCTGATGCCCTTGTCCTTAACTAGTCTTTCCTTGTGGGCTAAATCTCCCCTGCTGCAATGTAACCCTAGTCTTTGCTCTTTCATCCCCGGTCTCCATGAAAAGGGTCCACATTGCTCTCATGAAGGGGCAGACTGATACATGGCACATTTTGTAAGTCAGTCAGATATATGTCATGAGTCAAATGATGGAAAGGCAGGTGGTAATATTTTGGGCTAAATAATTCACATTGAAGTACTTCTTTGTTACCCCTTTTGCCATATAAATCCATAACTCAATGTTGAAAGGGGGAAAAAAGGTTAATTGCCCAGTTGCCCAAGTGATATAGCAATGGGATTCATCTTCCTCCATTTCAGATGTCTAATGAAAGGATCCACAACCCAAATACATGTCTTTTATGCAAAGCAATTGCTGCACAGCTCATATTAGGAACAGGACACAAACATAAAGAACTGGAAAACCACTGCACCCATTTTCCTAACTAAGAGACAATGACACCTTGTTATCCTCCTGCCTCTCGATGCGATGTAATGGCTTTATCTGTGCCCAGCGCGTGAGCTGCTGGTGTGGGAGCAGGGTGTAAGTTATGGCAGCTCATAACGTAGCATCTAATCTGCACCACTGATCGGGAGTGCCTCCTTCAAGACCAATGAGATACCTCCAGGTCCTGGTACTACATGAGAAACTGAATTTGCTGATGTCTACTCTGCTGTGGGAGCAGTAGAAAGCCAGAAACAGACAAGTACAGGTCCCACCAGAGAAACACTTCAAGGGTGAAACATGTCAGGTTTGTGAGAGCAGCCACACTGAGGCTCAAAATAGCCAACCCTGCAGGCTGCAGCCATGAAATTCATGCTGGGATATAACCAAAACATCAAATTTACGGATAACCATTACACTGGATTTATGGTTCATCCAGAGGATGGTGCATTGGCAACCTGGCTGAACCCTAGTCCAGTTCTGACATGAAAAGCCTTCAAGCACTACAGCAGCTAGGGGCTTCATCACTGAAGAGAGAAGTGCTGCTTTTCTCTCAACACTCATAAAAACGTTGAACAAAGCAGTTCTGCTTGGCTCAAGTCTCTTTACATCACCGCAGTGTTCCTTCTTTCTTTGTCTCTTTTGATCTAATTTACAAAGAGTAATTAAAATCCACAGCCAAAACATGCAATAGTCGGGGCAGGATGACATTCTTCCCATTAGTAGCGAGGGGTGAAAGACAGCGAGTGAGGCTGACAGTGCAGATGGGGGACAGCAATGAGTATGGAGTCCAGTCACATCCGGATGAATTGCAGCTTGATGTCTCTGAGCCATCTGGAGCTGGTCTCCTTCTGACATGCTGCAGGATCCCAGGGCCAGAAGGGGAAGGAGAGCTCATTTCTGAGAGGCAGTTAAACTGATCCAGGGTTGGTTTAAGTGGTATTGGCATGCAGTGAGACCCAGACAACCACAGGGAGTGAAAGCTGCCCTCAGAGTATGGCTATGAGTAGCAGATAACCATTCCCACTGCAGTGCAAGGGATCTGCTCTGGGTAGGGATGGAAACCAGGGCTCATGTGATGAATCTGGAAATAAATAACCTCTGTGAACAGAACTGCAGTCTAATTGCAAGACAGCCACATATGCTAGCAGGTAAAAACAGACCCGAGCGCTCACTAAGAGCCACAGCTGATGAGACCACCTTGCCCATATGCTTTGTAACCATTGTAGCTCACTCCTTAGCCATCCCAATCTACCCAGCCCCGGGTAGATTCCCCAAAATGCTTGACTTGAAAAGGTGCTGAGCACCTGAACACCAGTAACAGTCAATGGGACTATAGCTCAGCACCAGGAGAAAGGAAGTCTTGAGTGTGACTGCCGCTGAGCCACTTGGGGAGCTTCCGTTTGCCCATCAATCCAGTTTAATTAACAAGCGACTCTTAACAAAGCCAACCCTTGCCTAGTTACTGGGACTACCCTTGTAAGCAGTGGGAGAAAGGAGCACTTCTAGACACCTTTCACGTTATCCTGCAGTGACAGCCTCAAGGGGGAATGATGAATTGTGCCTTACATACTGGAAAGAGGTCTCAGGGTGACTGGTTCAGGCATAGGTTCTATTTGTGGCCAGATGATGTCTAAGGTTAGACAAAATTAATTCCAGCTGTAATAACCACACTGGTCTACATCCAGCCTCAGCTGCACTCAACACCAGAGCTGCTGCCCAGCCTTGCCAGACAGGTTGTAGATAATTGTCTAGGACTCTTTTCAACAATTTTTCTGCTCTTTTCTCTCTTCCTGGCAATAGGTAAAGTTGTTATCTTAAGCATAACACATTTGCACACAAATGGAGGTCCATGTTATAAGCAACAAATCATGTCTTGGCTTAACAAGAGTAAATATACACACACCTTGTAACTGCTGTCCCTGGGGTATCCACAAATCAACAGCTGCCAGCTATGTAAAAGTGTCTGTATTTGAGCACACTGGGAAAAATACTGCCTGTGACCCACATGTAGGTAATTTTTGTTCAACAGCATGAAACAATGTTCAATAAAGTTCAACACCCCCCCCATTCACTGGCTTTCAAGCCATATACTTCACCATGATTGAGAATATTAAAAACCACAGCAGCATACAACCTGTTAAACCTTAATTAAAATTGAAAAAAATAATTTTTCTTTGAAATGTATAAAACTTTAAATTATACAAAAATATTTTGTATCTATGTATGTGTATTTAATGGAAGCATTATTATACCCAATTACCTCACAAAATGTTTAATATTTCATTAAACAGGTAAGCTATTTATACATTTTATGCATAATATAACATTAATTCAGCATCAACTCAGTCTGCACACATGCCTTCAGATTTGTTTTCATTTGCATATTCTTGAATTTACACAGTAAGTTTTGCTAATTAATTTTTATCAGGAACCCTCTAAAGCAACGTTGTATTCTTACTCCTCCAAGGAGGCTTTGTGAAGTCATCCCCTCCCAGGGAATGATTTAATAAGAGAGAGGACTTTTCCTGGGGAAGTTAATGGGGCTCATAAATTCAAAGCTAAGAGTCTTCCTTATGGCTTGGGTGGCTTAAACAATGCAAAAGATGTTCTCTGGCCTTGACTTAATACAAGGGGTGAATATGTATGCCTGTAAAGAGCTTCCTGTTCAGAATAGGATCTCATCTGATTTCAAAATCACCATTACAAAGCCTGAATTTTTGTTCTGGTGTTTGGTAAAGCATTAAAAGCAATATCAGTTCAGACAGAGAGGTAAAAAAAAAAAAAATAAATAATCCTCCAGGTTCTTTGCATCTTTGTATTGCATTTGGGAACCCTTAATGTGATTGTAGACTCTCAAGGTTGAATAGTCAAAAGAAGTTGCTTGTGTGTTAGCTTGTAGAGGTCAACGTTGTAATCCTGTGGCATTCAGCTTCAAAATCATCACAAAATCTAGGTAAAAAAAAAAAAATTGCTTTAGCTACCAGATGAGTTCCCATTATTCTCTTCATAACATTTATAATACAGTTATGCAATCGCCTTATACTTTAATGCAAGCTTTTAATACTAATTTCATCCTTAAAACTTCAGCAAAATCAGCTGAAATCCTTGTAAATCAGAACAGTACAGCTTTTGGAGAAGCATTCTCCTTCCTTTATGATTGCAGTTAATTAACATAATGCACTTTCTGCCTTCCAAAATGTTAATTTTATCCACCCCCCTGAATTTCACAACGATTTACCAAAGATTAATCACTAAAAGTAGCATTTCTATTTAAAACTAAATAAGCCAGTGTCATTACAACTTCCCAAACACTACCGTTAAGTCGATACAAACTGGTGAATCTTGAGTCGAGTCCCACCATGGGACTTACATGCGAGTAACTTGAGTCAAGCCCTTAATGCCATTACTCCAGCTAAACTAAATGCTCCTCTTACAGGTAGCGGAGTAAAATAAGCACCCGCCTTAATCTTAGCTCTGCATTTGAGTGAGATGAATCATGCCCTGTAAGTGCCAGGATCTCTCCAAAGAGTACAAAGGGAGTCTCACCGACTCACATGTGAACGTCTATGGTACAGATGTCTACATTCAGTCAAACGAATCTCACCCAGGTCTTCAAAGGGCTTGTCCTCATTTGTCCTCATTTTTCTCTGTGTGAAATCACAGGAGGACCTACCAGTCTTGCAATATTTTGGCTGAAGACGATGGGCATCCTGGGAGATGATAATTTTTGAGCAACATAGTAATGCCATGTTGATGGTAGATATGCAACCTTCACGCCATCCGAGCTGCACTGAAAAACTCAAAATGAAAAGGGAAGCAAAGAGCTGATCTGTCCCAGTCCCTGATCCAGAGAAGGCTGCTCCATGCTCCCTCTGTTGTGCTGAGAGTGACCGTGCTGTGAAACACCAGTGTTTTCATTAAGACCAATCTCTGTAGTTGTCAAGCATCATGAGAAAGACACCCTGACACCCGCTCCTCCTTCCCAAACTCCTCCCTCTAAACTTTGTTCATTTCCATGCTGTCTGACTGATGTTTCTCCTTGGATGATCACTGATAGGAATTCTGAATTGGAGCTTTTTAACTAAGAGCACTATGGAGCACAGCAGTGAGTGACCCATTTTTGGCTGTGGCAAAACTATGGATAGATGATACTAGAATTAAATTTGAACCAGGAAGTGGGAAGTAAAGGTTATTTCTTTAGATGTCAGTAAGGAGAATGAATCAGTCACAATTACTTAAGGAATCTCAGGGAGCAGTTCAAGCATATGTGATGCATGAAGGCAGATCTAATTGGGGTGATTTTTGGGGGAAGAGGTTCATAAAAACGTGCCTGTCTCCATGGTAACTGAACACGTAGGAGTGCACTTGGTCTGGCTGATCACTGGAGTCCTCAGCATGTGACTGTTCATCTCTTAAATAAAACCTAATTGGTTGTTTCCAATCTTTTTTCTTAGGCAGACGTCTGACTCTCTTCTACAAATGTTACACATGAATGAGTTCTTCCACCAAAATGCAAAAAGCTGTGCTTTCCAGAACAGATCCGGTCTGCTGAAAGAAGTTCAGTGGGGGTAGCCTTAGACATTGAAACCCTTGGTCTCTAAAGAAAACTTTATCTCACATGTTTATCATGCACTAAATCTTGTCCAGATGTGGTATATTTTCTATAAATTATTGGACCAACACACACAGGGTATGAAGCAAGCAAAATAATCATGATCTTGCATTGAATCTGAGTACTACGTACATGTTTTTCATCAGTTAATTGAATTATATTCCCACATGGATCACGACCATGACTGCATTAGTCTCCTTCAATCAGCAAGTCAAAACACATTCAGACAGTATCCTCTGCTCTTTCCAAATGAATGGAAGTGGATCAATAGAAAAAGCAAAAGGCTAACTTTGCTTTCACGGATATTGTTTCCCAGTTACTTTCGGACCTGCAAATACAGAAAAGCATGGTGTGGTGGGTTGACCTAGGCTGGGGGCTAGGTGCCCACCAAAGCTACTCTATCACTCCTCTTGTTCACTAGACAGGGGAGAAAAGGTCTAACAAAAAACTTGTGGGTTGAGATAAGGACAGGGAGAGATCACTCACTAATTATCGTCACGAGCAAAACAGACTGAACTTAGAGAGGGAATTCATCTAATTTATCACTAAGCAAAACACAGTAGAGGAATAAGAAATAAAGTCAAATCTTAAAACACCTGCCCCCACCCCTCCCATCTTCCCGGGCTCAACTTCACTCCCGGCTTCAACCTCCGCCCCCCTCAGTGGCACAGGGGGACGGGGAATGGGGGTTACGGTCAGTTCATCACACGGTGTTTCTGCCGCTTCTTCATCCTCAGGGGGAGGACTCCTCTCTTCATTCCCCTGCTCCAGCGTGAGGTCCCTCTCATGGGAGACAGTCCTTCACGACCTTCTCCAACGTGAGTCCTTCCCACGGGCTACAGTCCTTCACAAACTGCTCCAGCGTGGGTCCCCCACGGGGTCACAAGTCCTGCCAGCAAACCTGCTCTGGCGTGGGCTCCTCTCTCCACAGATCCACAGGTCCTGCCAGGAGCTTGCTCCAGCCTGGGCTTCCCACGGGGTCACAGCCTCCTTCAGGTGTCTCCACCTGCTCCGGCGTGGGGTCCTCCACGGGCTGCAGGTGGAATCTCTACACCCCCTCATCCTCCCTCCATGGGCTGCAGGGGAACAGCCTGCTTCACCATGGTCTTCACCACGGGCTGCAGGGGAATCTTGCTCCGGCGCCTGGAGCACCTCCTGCCCCTCCTTCTGCACTGACCTTGGTGTCTGCAGAGTTTCTTACATCTTCTCCCTCCTCTCTCTGGCTGCAAAAGCTCTCTCTAACTGTTTTTCTCTTTCTTAAATATGTTATCACAGAGGTGCTGATTGGCTTGGCCTTGGCCAGCGGCAGGTCCGTCTTGGAGCCGGCTGGCATTGGCTCTATCAGACACAGGGGAAGCTTCTAGCAGCTTCTCACAGAAGCCACCCCTGTAGCCCCCCCGCTACCAAAACCTTGCCACGCAAAACCAACACACATGGAAATATAAGATCATAAAAACAGTTCTACTGCAGTTTCTAAAAACAAAACTCTCGAGACTTTTTTGTTCTGGAGGAGCAACAGAGGTGCATTGAAGTATTATTCATAGCTCTTTGTATAGATCACTGGATTGGGATAGTTAATTATTTTTCAAGATTAGCCCATAGATAATACCATACAGATTTAGAGGCAATGCTTTGTGTATTGCCAACAATATATTAGTTCCTCTTTCAATTGATAAAATAATTAAGGGCTTCGTTGGAAAGGACATATTTCTCTCTGTGGCCACTGGTGCCTGAAAGCATGAAATTTCAAAATGTTTCCAATAGTTGTTCATTGAAAGTGGAATAATCCATTTTCTGCCTAATTATTTTCAAGAGAGCAATAAAAAATGTATTAGGAATATTTAAAAATGTAAAAAGTACAGTACATTCAAATGGTTTGAACTTTGGCAACGTACCATCATTTGCAGATGATAATGAAAATGTTAACCTTGGGAGAAACCATTTTGTCTGCAACTTAATGACAAATAAGAGGAGTATTAGCTTCAGAGTAATTGCTAAGTTCATATACTGCTTCATACAGCAAAGTAGGCTATATATAAGTTGTCGTTTGGTTCTGCAAGTTATATAACTAAGTTTTAAATCACTTTTCTTCATCTGGCAAAAGATTTCAGAATGACAGAACCTACTTAACAGCTCTCACTATAGAATATATGAAAACACTGAGGAATGTCATCATTCAATGGATGGCTATATAACCTGAGTGGGTCTTAAGATGTTTTCCAGTTATTAGAAATTAACTATTACAGCAGAAGAAGATTGCTTAGTTATAATTTTCAGATTCCTGAAGGGTGATGAAGATGGGGATGATAATTTGCTTCAGGAACTGAAAACTAACTGCTTTTATTGTCTTTCACAGAAAGTTTTTTGGGTTGTGGGGGTTTTTTTTGTGTTTTTCTTTCTTTAACGGCACAGTCATAAAAATAAAACAGTCTGAGAAGAAATTTATGATATAATGGGTTCACTGAAGAGTAAAGTTAAAACAAAAAATGGTAAATCCTTTGTTCACACTAGTAACTCCTATCAGAAAACAAACCATGACAAGGTAGAAAATACAGAAAAGGATTTTAGTTCTCTAATGCTTGACTTCACAATTTGATTTCAGCAAGCAAAATTACATTAATCAAGAACCTATCTTTAAATCACATTACTCTGCAGCTATTTTCAAATCTCAGTTCTCTCAGTTTCTTAAAAACTGATGGAAATTATGCTGTTCAGTTATATCCTAAATGCAGCATGGAAAGAGTATTTTCTGTGTGCAAAAAGCCCTGCTCTGATCTTGCCGTGCCCTGAGCTGGGTGTCCCTGCGATCACAAGTGTCCCATGGCCAAGGACTCGTGCCCGACCTGCCTGAGCTCAACGCTGGGGACACCCCGCATGGCCAAGGGCTGCCGCCCCGGGCAGGCACTGCCCAGCAAACACCAGATCTTGGTGTGCCCGGGCTGGAGCTGGGCAGCTCTGCCACTGGTGCTGGGGACCAGGGAGAGGGGAGCAGGGCATGGGGAGAGGGGGGATGAAGATACCCCTGGGGGGACCCAAGAGTGAGGGGGAAGAAACCCTGCCATGGACATCACACTCCTGCCAGGGAAGACCTCAGGGTGGTGGCGACTGGAAGTTCTGCTGGTAACCAGTGCTTTTGACCATACAGCCTGGAGCCTCATCACATTAGAGGAAAGAGGAGATAATGGGACATTTTCTTGGGTTTTTAAGGCTGTTACTGAGACTTTTCTGTACCACCTTGGCCTGTGTTAGTGTTGTTGTAACTGGACTAATAATAGCTGTTTTTTTCCTTTTGATTACAGTGTAAAATTCTAGATTCTTGGCTCCAGATGTATGGTGTTTCCCTTCTGCCCATAACAAGATCTTGAGTGTAGCATTCCCTGACTTGCGCTGGACCACTCTGTCTTGCTCTTTCCAAGATTTCCTATCTCTGCCTTACAGGCAGTTAACCCTAAGGAATGTGATCTATACCAGTTGTTGCGATGTGTCTAGGGGCAGGAGTTGGTATTTGGTTGTCTTTAATTTATAGACATAGATTTAGAAGGTTTCTGGGTAAGTTCATGGGTGCAATGAGGTCTATGCATTTGTCTTCCAGCCTGCATCCAGCCTGCATTTCTCCTGTACTCTGGTGATAGCGTATATCTTGTGTGTGAAACCCACCTCACCATATGGAAACTAAGCTAAATGGTGACCAGCAGTCAGGTGTCCAGTGCATGGCTGGATGAGGATTGATTCTGATTTGACTTAACTATGTGCTAGAAATTAGCACAACATAGGGCAGCCTGCCAGCATCCCAGTGCCAACAGTGCCAAGCTGTGGGGCTCTTCTGTAGGTGCCTTTTTAGGGACAGAGAAGGAGCTGGAGCCCAGCAGCCGAGCGATGGGCATGCAAGCTTACAAGCCAAGCTTGGCTGAGATTGGTGCTTGTGGGCCATGCTGGGCAGATGGACAACTTGCTTTTCTTTCACTAGCACTGGGGCAGAGTTAGCTGTCCTGGTTAGCAGCTGCCTCAATGCAGAACATTTCCTTAGCCTGAAACAGGAGTAACAACCCTGTGCAGGAGAGATCCAAGTCTAATCTATGGTGAAGACCTACCCGGCCAGGGAAATAAACTTCTCTTGTCTAGTGTGTTAAACAAATAGACTACAAGTCCAGACTATAGCAAATGAGTAGCAAAAACTACTGAAATTAATCTGCTGCAGAGAATGATCAACACAGGTACTGTTAGAACAGCCACCAGATGCTGAAATGACCCCTGCTAGGATGTAGACACAGCACCATTTGGGAGCCCGGAAAAATTTTGTCCCTTATCTTACCCACTGCATCTCAACAAACACCTCTTTGAATGACATGACTGATCAAAGCAGCTGTTATGTGAATTTGTGTTTCATAGTGGTTTATTTTGTAACAGAAGTCCGACAAGGCTGCACTGTGAGTTGATCCTTAGTCAAATATTAGGGCATCTACTCAGGACAGGCTCCCTCTGCCTCCTTTAGACTTAGGAGTGGATTCTCTGCTGTTAAATAGTTGCAAATTGTGACCGATGCTTCTCACATGGCTGAGGCATCAATAGCTCCTTCCTTCATATGGATTATATTTGAGGATCTCACAAGGATCAAGCTCATATTGCTGTAACAAGCGTTCTCCTGCATGTGCAGCAATGTTTTTCCACAAAATCATTCAAGACATAATGCCTGCAGCACCTGAGTGTTTGAGCTGAGTGAGACAAAGGTGAGTAGATTCGTTGATTCAGCTGATGGATGAAAGAGGTCTTAGTTTGTAGGAAATGTATGGATGTTTGTAGGAAAAGATGTATGGATGGATGTTTGTAGGAAAAGATGGATATGGGCTCCAGTGCTAGACCATCTTCTTCTGTCAAGGCACCTCAAAGAAGTAAGGATTGTGTGGAAAGCCAGTGAAATGTCTGTCCTCTTGCTAGTTGAGTCATTCAGAGAAAAAGAAGACTTTTCACATCATTTAAATTGTAAGTAAATTTGAGGGGTGGTGGTGATGGTGGTGTTTGTTTATTTGGGTTTTTTTCCCTGTTCATTTTTGCTAGCTGTATTGTCTAGTTTAGATTTCATAAATAAATATTTTTATTTATATTCTTCTGGAGGTTAGGGTAATTTTAAGATAACATCTCAGCACTTTCTCCTTAGAGGTATTGTGATCCTAAAATTGGGTACGAAATATGAAGAGCCCAAAGCCTTAGCATAGGCTATAAAATACTTAAAGGGATAATAAGATATTCATCCACTTTCTCTGCATGAATGAGCTGGTACCGCAGAGGTCAGAAGAAGGAGAAATATCTTCTGATAACCAGCAATAAGCAGAAAAGCTCTCTGTCGTGTTGCAAGGTAGACAGGAGCATGCCTGAAATGTTAGGGTGCTGAGAAAAGGCTTGACAGGGAGTTATGAAAGCACATTTACTCTTGAAGCAGAAAAGGGCAGTAGAAATGGTGCTATGGGCTGGACTGGACGATGAATTCAATGGCACAGCAAGAGAGAAGCTGACTCATAAAGTTAATTGATAGCTGGTTGGTTTGTCACTTACATTTTTCAGCCAGACCCCCTCATGGAAAAAGAAGGATTCCTTCTCTCATAGACGTTAAATGATTGTGAGATTAGTGGCCTAGGAATTATGAAGTCCTCCCTTTGACTCCCTCTGGCTCTAAGCATTAATCAGATAATTGTCTGGGATGTGAGACACTTCTACCTGCTTCTTCCTCCCAAGCCTCGGTACTAAATCTTACCTCTGCGTTGGGCTGACTTCACCCAGGCTGTGTTTTGCTGCCGTAGATTTATGTCTCCTTTATCACGCATATTTACATAGAAACAGAAGATGGAGCAGAGAGAAGAGGGGTGGGTTTAGGAACACAAGACCAAGTGAGATACCTTGGTCCACTGCGAGTATAAGAGCTATGCTATATCATCTCTTAAACAAAGGCATCAAGCTCCATCTGGGTTGGTTTCTTGTCCCTTCTCCTCCTTTGATAGCATACTCTAAACCTTCTGGCTCTGACAGTTTGACTCTTTTTTCCTAATTTTCAGCCTAAATGTATTCACAGGCTCTCTGATCTTTCTCATTATGTGTTCATGGTGTCTGCAGTCCTGCCCTTCCTGTCAGCTAGTTGAAGAGGTTTTGCCACCTTCCCTAGTTTTTATGCAGTCCAGTGAAATTTTTCTGAGTGATAATTTGCTTCAGGAAATGAAATGTGGTGAGTCTTCTCTCCTAAAATAGGCTTTGCTGCTCCTCAATCATCTGATCAGCCCTTAGTTGTGCTTGTTCCAGGATAAGTTAATTTATAGAACACGGGTGTCCCAAATTGCACATTGCATTTGCCTCCCTACCAACGCGAGACAAGATTGTGCTGACCTGCAAAGAAATTCAATTTCACATCAGTTATAGAGGCAGAGGCAGTTATCAGGGTGTATATGGGAGTGGAAAACAGATGGGAGAGGTTGGATATTATTCCCAAGATCACGCATAAGGCAGGATCCGTCACTTCTCATACCATAATGAAGCATTGCTAGCACAACTTTAGTTCACAGAAGTTCCTTTTATGCATTTCTTAATCAGCATCGAAACAACTGGCAATCATGACATGTAACATAGAGTTAACAACCCCTTGAGATGAGTGAAGACAGCTGTGCCTCAGAGATGCGTATTCATGCCCTCTGCAGATGCTGCTGTCTCTGCTTTCATCTGTTTCGCAATTGCAGGGTTTCTGCAACCGCAGTACCTGCCTGAAATTTCTCTGACTGGATGTGGGCATCTATGGGATGGGCATCTCTCTTTGGGCTAGTCACCCTCAGCTGTGAAGTGAATGAGGCTTCCTTAGAGCCTTCTCTATACACACATTTAAAGTAGAGTGCCTGAGTTATGACCCAAAAGTGCTTGCTGTTGACTATAAAGAGTGCCAAGGATGAGATGTAATCCTGTGCCCTGGCTCTGGCTAAAGACAGATTGGATGAGCCCTCTTGTTATTTTCCTCATTGAATGAGAGCTAAGAGTGAGACGAAAGGTAGCAACATCCACAGAAAAGCTCTGTCTTCCAGAGTCTCAGCAACCTGCTGGAGCCTTCATGCTTCACAGCTGCCTTTCTCCATATCTGTGTGTTATCCATAGGTCCCAGAAATATTTTATATGCACATGACATTTCTCACATCTCTCAGGCTTGCATGCCCAGTACAGTGTGGGGAGTAATTTTTCTCATCATTGCTGCTAAGATTTCAGCTCTGACAGTGGGATACACCTTGATGGATATAATATAAGAAGCAGGGAGAATTTTGAGTGACTTTTTGTCTGCTGAGCAGGGTTTGCAGCTCTGTAATGCTACATAAATAAGTTCATCGCTGATTTGTAAACAGAGTGCAGTTGAGGAGGAGGAGTTGTAGGATTTTCCATTGAAGGCTCTTGACAGCTATGTCTGAATGCAGCTGGCAGACAAAGGCAAAATGAGATCTACTGGTAGGAAGGAAAAGGTGGAAGGATTTAAAATGAAAGTAAGAAAAAAAGTAATGTTTTTTTGGTGGGATGGATTGTCAGCAAAATGAATCATGTTAGGGGGGATTGAGTAGCTTCTGCCATTGACATCTTTATAGGTAGAGAGGTCTAAAAACTTTGCCCTGCTTCATGTACTAGCTCCTGGGCTACGAGTGAGTGGCCAGATTTCTCTGGAGGTCAGACAGGATTAGAATGGTCCTTCTGGTCTTAATGCCAAGGCATCTAGTCTTTCAGGGGAGAATTAGCATCCATGTTTATAAAGAGGGAAAGCAAGACAGAGGAGCAGTAAGGGACATATTGAGAACTTACTCATCCTGCAGCTGGTCACTGCCCCTTTCTAGGGAATGGCTTCTCCCACCGCTTGCTTGGTGTATGGTGATCACAGCCTCCCAGACACCTCAGTCCCGCTGCAGGTGTTCAGCTGTGCTCCCATGTCAGTAGGGGCAATGCAAGGAAAGCTCCCTGCTCCCCTGTCAGTGGCAGGACTGACTGTGAGCTCACGGTTCTGCCACAAAATACAATTATGTATTTTTTTTATGTATTTATGTAGGTCCTTCACTCCCATCCGTGTGTATCTGTCGCATATGCTATCTCTGTGAAGCATAGAATCATAGAATCATAGAATGGTTTAGGTTGGAAGGGACCTCAAAGCCCATCCACTTCGAACCCCCTGCCATGGGCAGGGACACCCTCCACTAGCCCAGGTTGCCCAAAGCCCCATCCAACCTGGCCTTGAACACTGCCAGGGAGCCAGGGGCAGCCACAGCTTCTCTGGGCAACCTCTGCCAGGGCCTCAGCACCCTCACAGGGAAGAATTTCTTTCTAACATCTAATCTAAATTGACCCTCCTTCAGCTTAAAGCCATTACCCCTTGTCCTGTGTGTTGGTTTTGCGTGGCAAGGTTTTGGTAGCGGGGGGGCTACAGGGGTGGCTTCTGTGAGAAGCTGCTAGAAGCTTCCCCTGTGTCTGATAGAGCCAATGCCAGCCGGCTCCAAGACGGACCCGCTGCTGGCCAAGGCCAAGCCAATCAGCACCTCTGTGATAACATATTTAAGAAAGAGAAAAACAGTTAGAGAGAGCTTTTGCAGCTGGAGGGAGGAGTGAGAAGGTGTAAGAAACTCTGCAGACACCAAGGTCAGTGCAGAAGGAGGGGCAGGAGGTGCTCCAGGCGCCGGAGCAAGATTCCCCTGCAGCCCGTGGTGAAGACCATGGTGAAGCAGGCTGTCCCCCTGCAGCCCATGGAGGAAGGATGAGGGGGTGTAGCGATTCCACCTGCAGCCCGTGGAGGACCCCACGCCGGAGCAGGTGGAGACACCTGAAGGAGGCTGTGGCCCCGTGGTAAGCCCAGGCTGGAGCAAGCTCCTGGCGGGACCTGTGGACCCGTGGAGAGAGGAGCCCACACCAGAGCAGGTTTGCTGGCAGGACTTGTGACCCCGTGGGGGACCCCATGCTGGAGCAGTTTGCTCCTGAAGGTCTGCACCCCGTGGGAGAGAGTCACGCTGGAGCAGTTCGTGAAGGACTGTAGCCCATGGGAGAGACTCCATGCTGGAGAAGTTCGTGAAGGACTGTTTCCCATGAGAGGGACCCCGCACTGGAGCAGGGGAACGATGAGAGGAGTCCTCCCCCTGAGGATGAAGAAGCAGCAGAAACACCGTGTGATGAACTGACCGTAACCCCCATTCCCCGTCCCCCTGTGCCGCTGAGGGGGGCGGAGGTTGAAGCCGGGAGTGAAGTTGAGCCCGGGAAGATGGGAGGGGTGGGGGGAGGTGTTTTAAGATTTGGTTTTATTTCTCATTCCTCTGCTCTGTTTTGCTTAGTAATAAATTAGATGAATTCCCTCTCTAAGTTCAGTCTGTTTTGCTCGTGACGATAATTAGTGAGTGATCTCTCCCTGTCCTTATCTCGACCCAAGCCTTTTGTTATACTTCTCCTCCCCATCACTCTGGGGGAGGGGTGAGCGAGCAGCCATGTGGTGCTCAGCTGCCGGCTGGGCCTAAACCACGACATCCTGTCACGACACTCCCTGATAAACAGTCCCTCACCATCTTTCCTGTAGGCCCCTTCAGGGACTGGTAAGCCGCAATTAGATCTCCCCGGAGCTGCCTTTTCTCCAGGCTGAACAACCCCAACTGTCTCAGCCTGTCCTCATCGGAGAGGTGCTCCAGCCCTCTGACCAGCTTTGTGGCCTCCTCTGGACTCTCTCCAACAGCTTCATGTCTCTCTTGTACTGGCGTCCCCAAAGCTGGATGCAGTACTCCAGGTGGGGTCTCACAAAAGCGGAGTAGAGGGGCAGAATCACCTCCCTTGACCTGCTGGTCAGTGACATGTTTTATACACTAGCCACAGGTCCTGTTGCTCTGATATAACCTTCCTCCTGCTCCTCCACTGGGAAGCTCTAGGTTGGGATGCTCAGAAAGAAGGATGTTTTTCTCAACTCTCTGATCCACCCTTGTGAACTCTGGAACAGAGTCGATGTGTGATTCAAACATACCATACTTTATAAAAAAAACATTCCGGAAAATATGCAGAACTTTCCAGAGAGGAAAAAAAAAAATAAAATCCAGCTGACACAGCCCTGGGAATCTGTGAATGTTATCATTACTTGCCTGGTAAGGAGTCAGGACCATGCGGGGATCTGTCACTGCCAGAAGGCTCTTGAACTTCTGTTGCAACTGCAGCAGCATCAGAATGAGGTGGAAAAGATTAATCACGCTCTGGACATTACTGGCTAATGCATCTTCCCCGCTAGCCTGCAGCCAGAGACAGGGGTGTCCTGAACTATGTTTTGCAGTGGGCTCAGCAGGGACACCCAGACAGCTGGGAGTCTCTGGCCTTAAATGGCTTCATTTAAATGTTGCTCTCTGGTTAGATTGTTTTTAAATGCTGCTAACTTCTCCCTTGTTTTTCTCCCCCTCAATCCAAACTTCAAGAGGGAGGACTGAGCCTGGAAGTGGATGCAAGCAGAATTTGGAACTGGGATGAAGGCTGGCTTCATCTGAACAAAGCAATCGTCACAGCCTGTGGTGCTCCTGTGACTTTCAGGAAAAAGGGGAAATGCAGGTTTCAGAAAAGGGGAATGTAGGTGTGGCTCTGACACATATAAAAGGCATGTTTAGAAAAAGGTGAAAACAGAAAGCAGTTACAGCAACTACAAACTCTCCCACAGTTGGAGCCAATGAGTGTTTGTTCAGGGGGAAACATTTCCAACGTGCTTTCTCCATGCCTTCAGGGGCTGTCATGTGGTGGGTAGAGGCTGCCTCTCTGTTCAGTGATGCGAAGGGCTTCTGCTCACAGCAAACCTCACTGCTACGTGTCTGCCTCCTCTACGGGTCACAGCTGTTGCCCCAACATCAGTAAAGGAAAATGGAGGGGAACGAACTTGTCCAACTGGCAGGGTGCCTGTAGGTAAACACCATCACTACGCTGTATGGCTGAGCACTTTACTGAGCTGTCTTCATAGAAGGATTTACTGCCTGTGGCTAAATTTTCTTTATGGTTCACAGGTCTCTCCTGATCCCCTTTTCTTAAGATGGTGCATTACAGGCTTTTAATGTCACCTGAAGGTACTGGGGAGTCTTCCGTGGCTCATGGTAAGTGAAATGGATGGACCCTTCTACTGAATGGCTGACAGACACTGGCAGTGATGGCTCCTTGATGCAGAAGACCTCCTACATACACAGTCCCATTCAGATAATTTTTATACTGTATCAGAGCAATTGGTTTTCAGTAGACAGGTGCTGTCTGGAAGGACGAGCTACTCTCCATGGCTTCACCTCACACACATAAGATGCTCTCAGTTGTTGGCATCCCTTAAAGACTTCTTCCTGAGCTCTCGGAAGAGGATGCAATTGCAAGGGATCAATCCCATCTCCATGTTAGGAATAACCAATCCATCCGTGCAAGTGAGGAGCAGCAAATACATCTGTGAACACGTCAGGGTAAGTGCTGGTAATGATGATTAGATAAACTCCTAAGTGCTGAGATGATGGAGGGCAGAGTCATCGAGCTGAGTGCAGGAATAGACTGTGAAGGCAGTACATTTTGGTACCACGGCGTTTCACAGTCCCCTCACATTTTTGTTACCTCACAGATTCATGGTGAAAATGGGTTTTTATTCAGTTTTGACAAGATCATTTCTCCCTCTGCAAGACAAGCCATTTAAGAAATAAATGCTGTATAACAGTATTTATCTGAAGGCTGTGGAAGAAGGAAATAAAATAGGAAGGAAAAGAAACTCTTTTCATCTGTCTCTCCATGAAGACAAAGCTACAGACAGCAAAGACCATATTCAGCCAGCCGGTCTCTACTTACTTAGTGTTTCCTACTGCCCTCAGAGGCCTCCATAGGTGAATAGGCATCCAGAAACAGTGAGAAATATTGCAGGGTCTTCGATGGAAGTTAGACCAATGAGGTCTGATCTCAGGGAGAAGAGATATTTCCAGATCTACAGTAAGATCTTGGTGTTTTATTCCAGACCTATACACCATGCTTACTCCATCTCCTTTGATGAACCAGAGCAAAGAGCGGGTCCAGCTCCTTGGCCATCCCGCTGCTGGAGGGGACATGGTCATCCAGTGGAAAGCCTTGGGCGCTGGATTGGAGTATGTCCCCAAACCGCAGCTCTCATGGAGCACACAGGAGGGATTTCAAAGTCATTGAATCTTGGTTGTGAAATGACTGAAGAGCTGATGGCAGTTTTGCAACCAAACTCCACGACTGAAAATCTCCCCGCTCTCTTGAATGACCTCCCTCCTTCCTTCATGGAGGCAGAGTGAACTGCAATTAGCATCTGTGCCCGCTCTCTAAAGCCGCTCAGAGCGAGCAGCGTCTCAGGCCATTAGCCCTGGCGCCGTGCCACGAAGCCCTTCTGCAGCGTGTCTGCCACCGTGATGGATGGTGGCAGGTTTCAGAGCTCAGCTTGTTCCCAGCCAGTGACTTACAGTAACTTGCTCCAGGGGTTGAGGATAGAGGAGGAATAAATGGTGCATGAAGCATCTGTTGGGGAAGGAGACAACTCCAGGAGGAAACTCCACCGCCGCACGGATGTGTAACATCCCTCCCTGACCACCCACGGACACCAGCTACCACATATGGAGCTGGGGGAATGATAACTAGAGATGGTAGCCAGGGGAAGGACCATTCCTGGAGGCTGGAGATAACAGGCATTTGTTAGAGGTGCAGGGCATGTGAGTGGCATGGGGGAAAGCTGCTGGAGGTGCTGGGATGAAACGGAGCTGGAGAAGTGCTGCAGCCAGGTGGATGCTGGGGATAGCGCAAGGCAAGAAGAAAAGTGGTATTGAGATAGAGCTAAAGTGATGGGTCTGACCCTACCTCAGCCTCACAGGAGGGAGAGGCAGGCAGGTGGATATCACAGCCTGCCAAAAGACAAGTGCTGCAAGATGCCAGTATCTTGCTAAGCCAGAATCCCAAATAAATGCAGCTGCATTTGCAGTGCTGAAGGTATTTGCCCCAGGGAGTGGTGGCCATGCTGCAGAAAGGTCGTGCCCACATTGTTTGGGGAAGCCCTTTCCAGGCCATCACCTGCCATAGCACTTGGCTATGGCACACTGGCCTTAAGATAGAATTATTATTTTTACTACACTTTTTTCCAGTTCAAAGTGCCTGACGTACCACATGTAAGTGTACTTGAACCTTTTGTGGGATCAAGAGCTGTGGGGATAGTTTAGGACTGTATAGTGGAGGGAGCTAACCCTGGGGAAACTCTGGGTACAGGAGTTGTCCTGAGTGAACAAGAATCTTCATTTATGAAGAAACTGAGACTGATCTTATATACAGGGAACAGTTTGGGGAACCAGGACCTGGAAATGATCTTAGCAAACATGGAATCACAAAAGTTTGAAATTTTCTGATGCCAAACTAACTTGCTTAAAGCTGGCTGTTGAAAATCCTGTGCTTCTGCAATTGCTTATTAAATAGAGAATTACAAAGTCCTCATGGTGAGATCTGCTTGCATCATTCTGTGAATCATTTTTTCCTTCTCTTTCCTCTGAGGCACCCTGTACAAGCAACTGCAGTGCAACAGCAGTCTTGTTACGCCTCCATTGCAGTGATCCTGATTGTTATTAATGATAATAACAGCACTTACAGGTCCTAATCAGGACCAGCGCTAGATACTGTACACAGGATGGTTTTTGACTGAAACACCATACAAGCAGTATATACACCTCTTATACCTCCCTGTTCTTTTGTGAAACCGTGGGAAGGTGTAATTAATTGGACATTAGCAAGAAAGCTGCTTCTTGTTACTTTCTCATTTTTCAAACAATATGTGAGATTTGCTCTTAATTTTCTGTATGCCGTGCATTTCTCTAGAGACCAAAAAACTGTTACTCCCTTGAAATACTACTAATGCTATTCCAACACCAGAAATTTTGTTTTTGTCAACTTTTATAAATAGTTACCCAATATTTCAGCACTCACTTGATTTGTGTATTTCTATCAATTTTATTCTAGTTAAAGCCATGCAAATTATGAAACAAAATGCCGGTGATGTGCTGTAAATTTGAAAGCATATGAAATATTTGTCCCCAGTTTAGGAACACAGTAAAAGATCAGAACATTTTGCTGCACTGGAAACTCAGGGAAGTTGTGCAAACTGCACTCAGTGAAGAAAACTGTAAATGCAGAAGCTACTTATACATTATATTTATGCATATATATGGGGAGACATGCTTCGGAGGTAAAGAAGATGACTTGCACAATTGTCAGAGTCTATGTGAGGTTATCTAGTTGCGAAATTTGGCCACCAGAGTCCTCTTGACTACTGAAAACACTGTATAATTCAGCATCTCCAGGCAGCAGATGTTGCAGGGTATAGACTGCTTGCAGAATACAACGAACAAGTTAATGGCCATGAATCCAGAGGAGTCCTTCGCAGCTCCCCTGCTGAGGGATGGCTAGGAAACCTAATGAAGCTGTGTGAAAGATGCTCCCAGTTGATCAGCAAAAGGAAAACACTCTGGATCCACTGCTAGAAGTGCACTGAACATGAAGTGCCTTCTAATGAGTTTGATTCTGATACCGATATCCGAAAGACCCAGCTTGTAGCACCCAAGAAACTATCATCTGCCCAGCTAGTGAAAACCATGTGTCATCCCATCACCTGAGCTGTGATTTCACCTTCCTCCCACCCAGCCCTGTCTCACTCTGCTAGATTGGAAGACTCAAAGCCCACGAGCTCTGCTTCTGTAAGCTGATGTTCCCAAGAGCTAATGAACATGTTTCAAGCAATCAGTCATTATGAGCCTGTTTGCTTCCACTTGCACTACAGCTCAGTCCGGGGTCCTTGGGGAAACTGTCTTGCTTGATTGCCACAGAGTGCACGGGTGTTATGTGACCTTGCTAATATTGTGGATCTACCTAAAAAGTGTATAATCATTCTGCAGGCAAACTTCCCAGGCAATTTCTTAGCAAATGCTGAAACATATCTATGTTGGTCCAAATTGCTTCCTCTCCTTTTCCCATCTGGGAAATAAACATATTTTTTCTGTTTGTGAGGGGAAAGCACTCTTTACTTCTTGAGGCTGAACTGGGAAGCCAAACATATCCTCTTCAGTATTGCTGCTGTCATCTTCGTTGTACCCATGGGGCTTCTTTCAGCTGTCACCCATCCCTGGCAATTTTTCTGGACTGTGAGCATCAAGGTAGGACAGATCCCTTAGTACAAGTGCATGCAGTGTTTCCAATATACAAAACACTGCAGTGCAAAATGTGAGAGCCCTGCTGCAGTGCATGTTTCCTGAGCAGAGAGCAAAGCTGTGTAGGAAGCTGAAGGGAGGACCTGGCAAAGTTTGAAGCAGAACTTTTTTACTTCAAAATTTTATGTCCTATAGCCTTCTGGGTCCCATATGTTTTGTTTTTTGTTCTGCTTTCAAAAGATACTGTTCGTCCCGTCTGTTTCTCAGTGTATATAGTGCTGAATATTTTGAAATGTATTTGCCTTCTCCTTTATTTTACTGTTTCTCATTGTGAAGCCATTCACAGCAGAGGAGCATAGAGGGGGATAATTCTTGGAATTCACTTGCTAAACCATTTTTAACACCCTAGATAATCTGCCTGGCCTCCAGGTGTGACTGCAGAGAATCACAGGTTGCTGCTTCTTGTATATCCCATATCACCTTTACTAGCCCTGATGCTAGCATTAAAATATCACTGTTGAATGCAGCTGAAGGATCAGCCCTGCTGATGAACTGAACATCATTGCTTCATGTGTTCAGGAGGAGGTGACTGTGGTGTCAAAATAATCTGAGTTCTGCTTGTTCCTTTGCAAGGGATTTGGCAATAGTGGCCCTTCTCTAATACTGTAGGGCAAGAGCAAATATTTTCAGGATTGCCACAGTGTACCAAGTCCTCATCCAGCATGGGACGTGCAATAATTGACCCTCTGCTTTCAGAAACCAGTGCAAGAGCAAGGGCACACTGGATTTCACTTTATAATGGCATAAGGAGGCCAGAGAGCTGAGGAGACGCGGCCTCAGCTGTGAGAAAGGGCAGGCAAACACGAGAAGTCTGAAGCAGAGAAATCCACCAAAGAATGCAGGGTGGTCTGGGTATCAGTGTGCACCATATCCCTTTTCTTCTGGCTTGAGATGGTGTCTGGGAAGGTGAAGATGACCTTCAGGAGGTGTTATTGGGGGGAGAAATGACAGGTTTCCACCATTTCAGGATAAATAGCTTGTACTTGTGTGCTATGGGCAGCCGAGGGAGTGCAGGCAGACAGGGATACATCGCAGCCAGCACAGGCTTGCCTGTGATCTCAGGGGACTTTGGGGGATCATTGAAATTAGCTGTAGATGGAGGCTGTGTAATAAGGTGATCAGGTTCACCCAGCAAAGGATAAAAGAAAAGCAGTAGAGCAATGGGATGTGCAACAAGAAGAAAGAGTTTCCCTTTACTCTCTTGCTGACCATGCATCTGAAAATGATGTGGCTCAGGTACATCTGGGAACAAGGAGAAGGCAGGTCATCTGCCATACATGACTTCAAGGTGCTGCGTACAGATAGGTCCAGCCCAGCCAAGGGAGGACCCCTTCTCCTGGACTGCTGGAAGGATGTTTTTAATTCTCTTCCAGCACTTCATGTATAGGGTCCATGGGGAGAGAGAGGGGATCAGTTTACAAGACAGGGAAGAGGAGAAAAGTGGCATGCCCCATGGACTTGAAAGCTTTATCACAAGGAAGAGTAAGCCCTGGAGCACTACCCTAGCATAAACTATTCCCACTTCTCCATTCTTCTCTCTTTTCCTAGTTTTCTTCCCTTTGATCTTGATTTGCTGCTTCTGAGACTTGCATAATTTCACCCTTGGGCAAGTGGAACAGATGCAAACCTCTTTCCTTCCTTAAGACACAACCCGCAGGCAGTTTTCTGAATCTGGGTGCCTGTGAACTAGCTCTGCCTTCCATCATCAGGTCACCTCTGATCTGGGTTTTTCTAGGGTGGACCAGGGAAATTGCTTCCAGTGAAGCTGGCCTCAGAGGATTGGGCATGACAAGCACAGGTTGTCCACCTCAGAACTGGTGTGGCCCTAAATGCCTGTTGCAAGGTAGGCATCCTCTTTACTCCAGAGGCCATGTGCAGTGTGTGTCTTTATGATGTTGATAGTTGGCAAGTCTGGACATGGTCAAGTTAGTGTAGACACAGTATCTGAGGTCTCAGTTCCTTTCTCATATACCAAAAAAATACCTGCTGATGTCTTAGAGCAAAGTAATCCATCAAGGTTACTTGGGCTTGAAATGAATTGAGTTTGAAAGGTGTTTCCATGCATTGCTGAGCTCATGGCAGCACGGAAAGGAGCAGAGCTGAGGTATTTCGATTCTGCAAAGCTCATGCTGCAGATGACCCGAAGTGATTTCCATAAGACATTTCTGAAGTGATCTCTAGGAAGAATTAGGGTAGATGGATAAAGGCAGACAGCAGGAATTCTTTCCCAAGATCATACTGTAAATGGGAAAAGGAAATGTTGCTCCACTAACACTTACTGGCCTTCCAGTTTTAGAAAGAGTCTGGGGATTTTTCATCTCCTCTCATGTCACTGAGAAAGGGCAGAATGGGACCTTTTTCTCAGCAAGAAGGAGTCACCAGCAGGAGCAGAGAACAATGATGGTTGAGCTGAGCTCTCTCTGCAGTGCCTGAAGGGTTAATGTTGAGCTTAAGCCAACCCATGGATCCCAATAATCTGCTCAGCAAGCCTATGGGTAGCTCCAAAATCTTCCTTGTTTTCATTCTTTTCTGACAGCATCTCTCCAGATTAGTACATTCTCTCTGTGTGCTAGAAGACAGTGGTTTCCCTTCCTTTGATGACACTATTTTTAGTTACACATTGTCCCCTCTCTTCTGAGATGAAGATGTAGAGGGATTCCCACCCCATCACCAGGAAACACCTGCTGTTCTTAAAGAACCCAGAATCTAACCGTGAGAAAATTCTCAGGAAAGAGTTCATCCTTCAACAACTCTGCCAGCCGCATGCAGGCTTGAATTCTGTGACTAGGCAGATTATTTTGGAAATTTAATTCATCCCACAGACTGAGCATTTGTAATTTTTTTTTTGTAAATTGTGTCGTATTCCTAACCAACTATTTGTCAGTCACGTGCTTTCCAGAGCTTCTGTGAAGAAGATTTTTAGGCTCTGAATTGCTAGGAAAAGTGATGACTGTTTGTTCTGCATGTTTTAATTATGATTGTTGTTTCTGTCTCCCAACTGGACAGACTTTTTTTCTTTTTTTCTCTTTGCTGGTTATGAATACTGAAAAATACTGGCCAGGTGGCTAGAGCTATGCATCCTTTTCTGTTGCAGATATCTGTCCTGAAGACATTTAGCAAAGGAGATATTGGCAATAGTACAAACATTCAAGTTAATGCAGAACCACTTTCAAGCAAGTTGACTAACAAAATGAAGAGAGAGGGAGCTGAATATCAGAACAATGTTTTCAGGGTAAGAATGCCAATTCAATTGCAACAGCGGTTGACAAAATATGATTTTAAAGTCCAAATCTGTCATAAACTGCCCATGTAAGATGTTTTACTATCAGCCCATGCCTTAAAAATAGATATTTTATTTTCTTAATCACTTTTTACAAGAGCATGTAGTGACAGGACAAGGGATAATGC
This sequence comes from Balearica regulorum gibbericeps, assembly GCF_011004875.1. Classification (NCBI taxonomy): domain Eukaryota; kingdom Metazoa; phylum Chordata; class Aves; order Gruiformes; family Gruidae; genus Balearica; species Balearica regulorum. The sequence goes on along the minus strand of NC_046184.1, from coordinate 3,515,950 downwards.
CCTTAAGCTGAAGGAGGGTCGATTTAGATTAGATATTAGGAAGAAATTCTTCCCTGTGAGGGTGGTGAGGCATTGGCACAGGTTGCCCAGAGAAGCTGTGGATGCCCCTGGATCCCTGGCAGTGTTCAAGGCCAGGTTGGATGGGCTTTGGGCAACCTGGGCTAGTGGAGGGTGTCCCTGCCCATGGCAGGGGGGGTTGGAACTAGATGATCTTTGTTGGAACTAGATAATCTTTGGTTGGAACTAGATGATCTTTGATTGGAACTAGATGATCTCAGCTAATCTGAAATCATCGCCAAGGAGCATTCACGGCTCCTTTGAGCCTCTGGAATAGATTAGCAGGGGCCTTTGCAGCATGTCCCTAACCCCAACACTACTGAGGCCACTACGCAATTAGCCAGCAATTGTGCCGCAGCAAACAGATTGCATTGAAGATAACCAGATGTGAGCAGATAAATGGGCCAGTGGAATTTGGGCCATGTGTGTCTTATCTCTGAAAGCCTTCAATAGCTTATCCAGCCCCGAGTTCAAACAGCAGTCACAGACCTGCAGTGCCTCATGCCAGGATCTTTATTAGGCATCAGTTCTGGTGATCTAAGCCCTCTCAACTTGCCAGGTGAATGAGGAAGGTCAGCAGTTTGAAGGTGAAGGCAGAGTTGTGTACTGTCAGATTCTTCTGATCACAGGACATCTGCTCCTGCTCATTCCTCTGAAGGTATCAAAGCACTCACAACGCAGGACCACCAGGCCCTGAGATGATGATCACAGCAGCCATCTTGGCCAATGGTTGCATGCTCATTTGGCTCTGGTTGCATCAGTTATGGGGGCTGGGAACAGATACGGCACTGCAAGATACTGCTGAGTAGGCCTAGACAGACCTTCTCTCAAGTGGGTTTTCATTCCTCCCTAGTGAGGAAGGAATAGGAATACTGAGGAAGTTTAGCCCCAACCCCCCTGCTCACGTGGGTTGGGGCTAAACACATTGTCCCTTCGTCTGGGGCTGTGAGGGAGGGGAAAGGTAGCTTATGAGAAATGACCCCATCACATCAGTTCCCCCATTTTATTTTTCTTTTTTATTATTCCTGACACCCTTCCATAGGAAGTATCCATGCTCAAGACCACAAACACAAACTCCATACACTATAGACACAGCAATTTTGGGGACATGGTGGTCTTTTCCCCAACCTCCCATACACCTAATATCAACAGTAGTACCAGTGATACAGCACACTTCTGATTAACTAGCAAGAAAAAGTCTAGCCTTTCTGTGGAAGGGGATTTCATTGAAGACTAAAATGAAGAGCTGTCCAATGCATTAGAGAGTTAAAAGGCATCAGGTGGAATCTGAAATCTCATATAAATTTTGAAAACTATTCTCCTAGATCTAGATATATTCAGTCAGCATGGATATGTTGGAACATCCTTCACAAGTGAACCATCAGCAGGGTCAGATGCAAAAAGGAGAAGGCTGAGTTACCTTGAAGCTCTTGAACTAGGAAAGACAAAATGAACACTCTTGTGTGCTCAGGGTACGGCTGCTCTAGAACACATCTCAGTGTCCTCCACTCTACATGGGTTCCTGTAGCTTTCACAGATCTCTTTCAACCCTTCCATCCCTCTCATAAGCGAAAGTTCAACAAGAAACTCTTTCAGTCATCTGATGAAAACATCCACCAGGCCTAAAGGTGACTATAGACAGCACCTAGAAGTTTGTCTAGACATTTTCTCAGTCAGATTCAGCAGTTTGGGTGTCCTTAATATACTGTCTCTTTTCTTTTATCATCCTCTTTTGCAGTTGAACATAGCAATTCAATGAGCAACCTCCTTCCCGCCCCTTTCATTCCCTCTCTGAAAGGCAAACTGATTATTATTATTTTTTTTTAAAGAGTAATCTAAGCTTTACAGGACCTCTACTGTCAGGCTATTTCAGATATTCCATTGACAACTCCCAGCTAGATTTATCTCCAAGGATATTCAGTGCCTCCTGATAGCATTATCCTTCTGCTAATTGAAATTCTGTCCTAAGGAAGAAAAATGAAAGATTTCCAAAGGGGTAAGAAATAACAAGGCAAAAAATAAACCTAAGCAAGCCTCTGAGGCAATTCCCCAGGCTAGAAATCTGGAACACTGTTTTGTGCCTTTCCCTAACAATCAACTTCCCAAAGGGGCAGAATTATCAAATATTACATGGGGTAATCTTAGTAATTAAAGAATTCATACATATATATGAAATGCCACAATGTTGATCACAGGGCACAATCCAGTTTGCAAAGTATTTTTCTGCTGGGATTCACCAAGACACTTGCTGGTTTATTATGAGTTGGATTTTATAAAAGATTGGCATGTTTTTAATCTATTTTTCCAGATGTTTTTCCTCATAAAATTTCAGGCTTTACTATATGGCTCTCATTTGTTTGCCCAATCGATTTCTTTCTCTGTCTCCCTCTTTCCACCCTCTTTCTCACTATATTTTAGTATGTGATTTTTGAAATGTGATTGCAGCAGAATCCTGCACAGTAGACCACTACTACAGTTATCTCCATGAGACTGGTTGTAAGAACATTGAAGAAGACTCAAGTGAGGAGCAGGAAGACATTGGAGTTAGTCACATGAGGCAACTTTCAGAGATGGACAGACAACAAACCCAAACCAACCAACCAACCAAAAAACTCAACAAAACCCAACTCTCAAGTATTCGTCTGACTAAGAAAGCAGAAGTTCAGATGACAAACCTTGCCATCCTGGTTGGTCAAGCTAGGAGAAAAAATCTGTAGGAGGGTATTTAAAAACTAACAATCAGAACGTAACTACTCATTGTTGAAAATCTCCCTTCTCATCAAGCCCAGGAGAAGCATCATTCCCATGTGCACTGACCAATAACCTGTATTCCCATGAGAAATCTCTGAACCTCAGAACTATGTCACTGGCTTAAATCCCACATATGACCCTTCGTGTATTTGCATTGGAGTATTTTTGCCCGGTGAAACAACCTTCTCAGTGTGCTAAGACCACAAGATACCATCAAATTTGCACTGCTTGTCAGGAAAAGCCTTTCCAAGGGTTCTGGAGCTGCTGCCTAAGTCAGAGCAGCATGAACCCTTTGGCCCTTCAGCTGTAAACTCACATAAGCATTTAAGCAACCTCAGTTTAAATAAACATGACAAGTATGCTACTGATTTTGCTGTGGTTTGACATCGGTACAACTCCCTCCTGACTTAAAGGGATTTTGTGATCATTTATATCATAAAATATATGAAGGGTAATGAAAATGACAGAGAAGGCACAGAAATCTCTGAGCCAGTGAGAAATGGTGCCCTGCTGTTTCTCATGTATGGATGTCCAGCACTTCCAGGTTGTGCTTCTTGATCTGTCACATCAAATTCCTAAATTCAGCAGGTTTTAAAAGTTCTGGTGGAAGAAGAAGAGCTATACATTGATATAATGTAAAGTTCTCAAGCCCAGTTTTTTCTTGTCTATGCACACTGACCAGCTGGTCTGTTAGAAGAGGTGGTGTGATCCCGCACATCACCTGAGCTTTGGACCAGCAGTTTCTAGTCTCAACTTTGTGTCTGACCCTACCAAATTACTTCCTTTCTGGAAGATCCAGATTTACTTTCTTCTTTCTGAACTTGTACTGAGGGTATTTTATGATGCCTGCCAGCTTTAACTTGCAAGGAATTCACAGTCTGGTTGGCTGTCAACCATTGAAGGCAAGCTTTGGGAAGCATGGAACACCTCTGAAGTTCAGGCTGCCCAAAAGGGCCCACAAACAGATTGAGGTTGGAATAACTTATACTTGTCTAACTTGTAATGCTGAAATGTTCCAGATATTGGCTTTCAGTTTTGCAGGATGAATGTCTGCCTGTAAAAGCCAGCAAAAATATAAAGGGGTGGGCCCTCCCCCTTATCCCCTAAACCATCAAAGAATGCAATTAAGGAAAACTACCTAGTTTGGCCCAACTTGAAAAGAACCAGGATAGTCCTTTCATTCAGAAGGTTTACTGTGGGTTAGATGTTTGCAATATGGCTTGTGCTAGGGAATGGTTTGTGAAAAAAGAACTGAGAAGCAGACTGAGTGCTGCTTTTACCCTCTAGGATGAAGGGAAGGGGATTGAATGTGAGTGGTTGACTGGTGGGTTGGTCTATAAGACAGCGACTACTTTTATGTCTCTATTAAGCAGGAAAGAAAGGAGGAAGGAGATGAAACAAAGAAGATAGAATGGCTGGGGAAAGTGAGGAGACCCGGGTGCATCCTGGAAGCATCATCCTGTGAAGTAGGAGATGGAAGAATGACAGGAAAAAGAATGGATTTACACTCTGACACCCTCCACACATGGCTCCTTGCATTTGTCCTTTTGCAGACAAACAGACCACACTTGAATTATGGGGCTATAACTCTATTTGTGGATGGTGGACGGGAAGGGGGGGGGGGGTGTTGCAAGAGCTGTTTGGTGGTTTATGACCTCCCCAGAAGCCCTTGATGGAATTCCAGCCCCATAACTCACAGCTGCCTCTTCTGGATCTAATTCACCGGAGGTCTCTGATGTGGTAGTTGAGATCGAGTTCGGTGCTGTGTCTTGCCCCTGCTGGGGAGTTAATCAGATTGCCTTTGCTAATCCAAAGCAGGGCAGTTTTATGAGACAGTTTCCAGGGTGAGCGCATTCTGGTTTGGCTTGGGTACTGTGAAAGCAGAGCAGAGTTAGGTACTGTTAACATAATTGGATTGGTATCTGTGGCCTTCTTTCTTTTGTAGTCATCCATCAGAAAGAAAGAAGAGTACAGGACCAGAGCCATGGCCTGGCCATCGAGGTGACCCTGGTGTCTTGAACCCTGGAGGTTTTCCATTTGGCGCTCCTTACTGACACCAAGGGGTTGTAACCTGCCTGCAGATCTGCCCTGTCTGGTGAGACCTAACTCAGGGCCATGAAACCAAACTCAGGACATGAGATCTAGCTCATGTCCACGTCTGTAGACCTGCTCCATAACATTACAAAGAAGAACATCTCCCGACAGTACCTCAGGGTCTGTACTCTGGCACTCTCATGCTCCTCCAGCAAAGGGTTAATCAAACAGGGCAGGGCAGGACCAACTTGACACCAGTCAGTAGTGTCTGAGGAACAAAGGTGGCATGTCCTTGTATGCATCACTTGCTCCAGCGGATAGATATCTCTCTGGCATCATCTCTTTGCCCCCAAAAGTCTGCGTTTCAAAATTCAAATCTAACTTCAAAGCCAAGAATAAGCATTTCTTAGGGCTCATTCTCCTATCCCCACGTACAAGCCCTGAACAGGTAAGCATCACACTTTCATGGTCCTAACAGACCGAACCTTTAAAGCACCTCCTTTTCCAATATTTTATTACAAGCATCTCCTGACCCAGTAGACCCTTTTCCCAATATGCCTTTCTTTGGTTTAGCTCTGCATATTTGGCCCAGTGAAGCAATTTTGTCTAAGAGCATATAGGGCAGAGGGAGACAGACTGGATGGAGTTTTATCCATGAAGGTAAAAAATCCCTGGTGCGTGTTCTTTCCAAACTGTGCCTGAGCATTCTCTAGGAGTAGGTTAGCTGATACTGTCCAAAATTGTGCTGGGGACCATGCTAACAGCTAAGCATCACACTTTCAGCATAGTGCTTGATACTCCATCTTGGCCTTCTTTTGTTTACTAGCACAGATGTAGCCAGGAAAAACATAATGCCTGGTGGTGTTATCTGCTTGTCATGTTCCTACCCATAAAATGTTTGTGTGTCATGAATTGTGACTAACTGGTGATCTGCTTGCCTGTGTTGTAGGAACAAGGGCTGCATCCCATATGGCATACTGAAATAAAGCTGGCCTGTGGAGATGTCTTGGCATCATGTTTGGTTTTGGGAGTTATAAGGTCAGTGAGTACATTTCCCATTAGAATTTATGAGAAGGCAGGAAATTCAAAGAAGGAAATAATAATAATAAAAATAAACCAGTTATTCTCCTTTTTTTTTTTTTTTTTTTTTTTTTTTTCTTTGAACATCTTAGCTGAAGGCAAAAGACCAAATTGATTCCTGCTTTCCTTCCAAATGCTTGCTGGGTTGTGGGAACATACAGCACACCACAGAGGAGTTCAGGACTCTGCTGCACATAGAGCAAGAGACATTCCCTTTCCTAAAACAATTACAGCAGGAAAGGTCATAGCAGACCCACTGGTGGGATCCATCCCACCTGGCTTTAGAAAGGCATAGTACAACCATCTGCAGCTGGGCTAGCTCCCCCCGTCCTCCCTAGGGTCAGCAAGAGGAAACAAACATTTAACCTTTGTCATTCACAGATCTATTTTAGCCACGGAGGACGCAATGAGATGAATTGTATCCTGGAAAGACCCATTTTTCACTGGTGACAGTGCAGGGAGACAGGACAAGAAGAAAACACCCCCAGCCACTCAGATAACTCCCCAGCACGAGAAGAGGTGAATTTGCAGAGATCCTGCTAAGATGGCTCTGAATAAAACCTCATTGATCTCAGAATCATTTCTCTGCCATGCAGTGTCCTGGCACACCTTGATACTGAAGCGAGCAGGTCTCTCCAGGGCAAGAGACTCAGCGTTATTGTCCCCATTGCTCGCATCACCTCGATGAGGATAACGAACCTGAGGCTGAACACAAGGAAGGGAGAGTCTGTCAGTTCCCTTGTACAAGTGCTATCCAGTGGGCACGAGAGAGCTGATGCTGGAGTTAGACCCAGCTGAACCAGAAAAACCTCCAGGAAGGGGACTGGTGGGGGGAGCAGCTTAATGTGATGCAGGCAGCAAAACCTGTGAAGTGTCAGAAAGTGAGTGAGGGAACTGGGAAATAATAAAGGCAAACTGAATGCTCTCCAGGTTGCTGGAAATAGTCCTTCTCATCTGACATCTGGGATTGCTTTGGGAAGCTGAGCTGCAGACCAACTCCTAGTTTTCCCTCGAGAGCTGGAGACAGCTTTGCTCTGGCCTTTTCCCTGCCTATTTTGTGTCCAGTTCTGGGCTCCCCAGTTCAAGACTGACAAGGAACTACTGGAGAGAGTCCAACGGAGGGCTACAATGATGATTAGGGGACAGGAGCATCTCTCGTGCGGGGAAAGGCTGAGAGAGATGGCAGTGTTTAGCCTGGAGAAGAGAAGACTGAGAGAGGATCTGATCAATACCTACAAATATCTAAAGGGTGGGTGTCAAGAGGATGGGGCCAGACTCTTTTCAGTGGTGCCCAGTGACAGCACAAGGGGCAACAGGCACAAACTGGAACACAGGAAGTTCCATCTCAATATGAGGAAAAACTTCTTCCCTCTGAGGGTGACCGAGCACTGGGACAGGCTGCCAGAGAGGTTGTGGAGTCTCCTTCTCTGGAGAGATTCAAAACCTGCCTGGACGTGATCCTGTGTGACCTGCTCTGGGTGATCCTGCTCTAGCAGGGGAGCTGGACTAGATGATCTCCAGACATCCCTTCCAACCCCTACCAGTCTGTAAAAAAAAAAAAAAAAAAGAAAAAAAGAAGATTTTTGAGAGGCACTGGAGGGGATGTGATTTACACTGAGGATGTCACAAAGCTGAGGCAAATTGTGACCATTTCCTCAGCGGAGAAGGTTGAATGAGGGATGGGTTGACATGCGGGGAATGGACACCACCTCTTGTGGACAGTAAAAGCAGAAAAGCTTTGAAAACACCTCTTTTCTGTAGCTTGGCAGTGGGATAATCCAGCAACAACAGAGAAACACCAATGATCTTAGTGAAAAGGTGGCAAGATGGCTCCTGCTTGCTTTTTAGATAACTGGTTGGCCTTGAATACCCAGCTTAGCTCATTTGGGAGCCGAACAGGGTCATTTCAGAGGCTGAAACTGAGAGAAGTGGCTGGCGCTTCCAGCACAGTTGTGCTGTCTCTGTCATGCACTTGCAAACACAACCAACAGGACCCGAGTCGAGGTCTCTCAGGATCTCCAGAGTGCCCCAGCGGGCACCAGACCGATGCCCTGTTCTGATCCTGACATATCCATGTCAGAGGTTTTTCTTCTCACACCTACTCTTGCAGCTCTCGTTGAATCTATGGGTAAATTCACCACTAAGTAGTAGCAAACCCACACATGTAATCCCCTTGAAAGCAAACATTTTGAGCTTACGGCTGTCAACAGAAGTTACCACAAGCCTGGAATCTGTTTGTTTGGCTGTGTTAAGTAATTGCAGCCCCATTTAGTGCTTGGAAGGGTGGGGTTTTTTGGGAATAGCTAGTGGTGTGTTGTTTCCTGGTCTTGGCACCAAAGACAAGAAGAAAATGTGGTCCAGTATGTATCACCTATGAGGTTTAGTTACAGGATCATAGCATAGCTCCCAACCATGCCCTGCCCTATGCATTCTTACAAACATGCAATACACTGTTAGCTCTAATTGCAAAAATAGTGACTGGATTGATTGGTGCTGAGCAAAAATAGGCCACGGAGACCCTAACTTTGCCTCTGAGCTGCTGTGTGATTGCGGGCAACTCATTTCACCTCTTCGTGCCTCAGTTTCCTCTCCACCTCTTCCTTTTCCTGTCCGGTCTCACTGACATGGAAGCTGTTATTTCTACAGGGAAACTCTCTGTTTAGGCAATATCTGGCAGAGACTTAGCCTGAAACTACTCTTGTGCAAACGTTAAGTACAACCACTCAGTCTGGAAGGAAGCTTTTGTGAGATGTTTTAGTTTTGATTTAAAAAAAGCCTCCAAAACCAAAAGCCTTAGTAACTCTTTTCTTTAGAGGTGTGTTTGCTTTTTCCCTAAATACACTAATAATTCAGAATAGCTGAAATCTGAAGCACTTCTTTGCACATAAAATCTTCTAGCATAAGTTCCTGCAATTCACCCTGCTGCCCAGAGGAGTCTGATGGGTGACACCTATACAGACAACACACCGCTGTGACTGACTGACCTGCTGCTGGGACATGCTGGCAGACTGATGGGAACCCTTTTGGGTGACAAGGACTTTTCCTTTGCTGTGTCCCGAGGAGCAGTTCAGAGAAAAGGTGTTTGCTTTCCACAAGCACCATGGTCTGCAAATCCCATAAAACCTGACAGCTGCCTCATTACTCGATGGGTGACAGAGGATTAGCCCTTCAGAGCATGGCAGGAGTAGCACCAGCTCCAGGCATGCAACCCTGACTCCCATTTTCCTCTTTTTCATGTGAAACAGAGTGCAGTGGCACAGGGCCAGGAGAAGGGGAGCAGTGGGAAACGCTGGGAGCATACACAGGCAGAGGAGGCTGGTAAAGGACGCTGATGCGACGTGCCCAGCTCTTGGGGTGACAGTGAGGATAAGAGCTTCGTCTCTGCTTTGCAGGGAAAGGGAGGCTGCTGGCTATGCACAGCGGTGGCTATGAGTCTGCTGGGGAATGCAGGACACAAAGAGGGAGCAGGTACACGGCTCTGACCTCCTCTGCCACATCTCATTGCTGTGAGAGTGGTGAATTATGAAAGATGGCAGTTTCAGTAGTCCCCACCACCATGTCCCCTTTCACCTCTGAAGGGACCTGGCTCTGCTTGCATCAGTTTGGCTTTTCAAGAGCAGGGTCAGTGAAAAGCACCTATGAATCTTTTATCTCCAGTTTCTCTTCAGCTGAGGTGTCTCAGGTCAAGTTTCCTGTCCTTTGGGGTACATGATGAGGCCGATATGTTAAACCATGCCGTCCTGCTGTCACGGCAGTGCAAACCCAGCCCAGGCTTGGCCAAGCCTGCCATCAGTCCCAGGGAATCTGACCTCCTTCATTAAAGATTTACTCTTTGCAACAGTCATTCAAAAGACAGTATAATAAGATAATAAATGTAAGATAAGGGGAGCACAGTGGTTGGGGAGCAGACCTGGGAAAGGGAAAATAGATTTTTCCCTCTTGCTTTCAGCTAAAACCTGGAGTTTCCATCAGCTGCTCCTTCTTGCCACATGTGGGAGGAGAGCAGGGGTAGGAGGCAGGGGAAGGAGGGAGGCTGCTTTTCTCACCGCCTGGGGAATATCTTCAGCTTTGAACATACAGACAGAGAATAGAGACCATGCCTGGCAGTGAGAGGACTGCAGATCTGCCTGCAGGCAGTTGATCCTTTTCACTGCCTTGGAGAGACATCTTCCACCTCCAGCCAAGGATATAGATGCTCAGGACAGATGATTTATCCCTATTTGAAGCAGGGTTTGCCCCAGCAGCAGCCTCAGGCCTAGCATGACATGCTGGGATCAAAGCAGCAAGTGGGCTGGGATGTTTGCTTGTCCACCTAAGGCTACCTATGACTCTTCCAGGTTTGAAACCCAGTGTGATGATTGCTACAGTACTGTAATGGCCACCGAGTCAGAGGTTCCCACTGAGGACTTTCAAGAGCCATAGGATAAGGTTCCTTAAACAGCACACCCGAGTTTATCATCTTGTCAATCATCTTCAAAATGCACAACTGATGACACCCCAAAGGCAGATGGAAAGGAATGGCCTGGCTGGATCCCACCTCTCCAAAAAAATTTCAAAGAACCCAATAAATGGGTTCTTGTATGGGAGAGAAATAAAGAGAGAGAGAAAGGGGGCAGTAGAGGTAGAAGGAAGGAAGGAAGGAAGGAAGGAAGGAAGGAAGGAAGGAAGGAAGGAAGGAAGGAGAGTGGATTCATGGAAAAAAGCTTTTCACAGTCATTTGTTGACATGAGCATGCTGATCCCCAAGCATTTGCCCTCTCTGTACAAATAGCTGGGGTCTGCTCAGCTGGGATCCACTTCCCACCACACTTCACCAGCCCAGTCCATGGACATGATATGAAGTGAAGCCCAAAATGCCAACACGTGCTGACTCTGGAGCACTAAGGAAACTCTAGAGCATGTACTGTGGATGGTGGGGGAGCCTGAACTTGGGAGAGGGCTCCTACAGCATAGATGTGAAGTGGACTTGCTTTGAGCACTTACATGTTCTCCAGTCTCATGCTTCCCCTTCACTTGAATTCCCTCTCTCTGGTTCCATCTGGCCATAGGAAGCAGCAATCACAGCCCAGGGCATTTTTATTTCTTTATTTTTTTTTTAATAAACTTTATTCTATATTACAAATAGGTTTTTTTTCTTTTTTGTTCTGGACTGCAAAATAGGAATGCCTTATATTTACATACACAGGTATACAATTAATTATAACAAAGGTACAGAAGCTTTGCCTTTACCAAGTAACAACGGGATTCCAATTTAAATAGTATAGATTTTATTCATTTTTTAACTAGGATCAATTCAAAAGAAAATCAAACCAACAACAACAACAACCTAAGAAAAAGGATCCCAACCTCCTTTCTAATGGTGTCTTGACATCTCTTTGAGGCTGTTAGTAACACTGTAGTGAAAGGATATGTCTTTACATTGATTTTTGTATTTACGGTGGAAGCTTTAGCAAAACAGAGGATGAGAGTTCTGGGCTCATGTGTATGTCCAAGACACAGGGTCAGACACTAGGAAGGGCCTGTCTTGTGACATTAAATACTCTGGTTGCCTCTCGTCTTGATTCCTTGGGGAAAACACTGGGAGCATTTAGCTAGCACCTAATCTCTCTGCTGCCTTACCCTACTCTGGACTGGAAAGTGAATTTTCTCCAGGGCCTGGAGAAAGAGCAGCATAGAAATTTTAAATAACACCAAGTTTCTCTTAACATACTTCAGAAAGGACTGCAAGCTTGGGCATGTGCCTTGATTTCTCCAACTGGCTCTTGTTTGTGCCTCAGTCTATCTGAAAGTGAACAGCAACCTCTCCTACTGGGAAATGCTGCCCTCAGAGTCAAGGAGCCACGCCAGATCACACCAGCAAGATATGGAATGCTGAAAGAACCTAAATGTCCTTGTTTTCCCCCTATTTTCCACACCCAGGTTCGCTTTACTGAGCTTCCCTGCACACTGCTCTCTGCTGCGAGTGTCTTTGAGGTGATCTGTTTCCAAGCAGAAAGAATTTCTTGAGGTAAATTATCCATTTTTAGAACAGAAGATTAACAAAAAAGAAAAAAAAAAAAGCCAGTGAACAAACAACAACAACGACGACAACAACAGAAATCACACACGTGACAGGTTGATTAGACAAAGCAGCTTTATATCCTTGCTGGGGTTTTTTTGGTGGTTTTATTTTTTTCCAAGTGTAAATATTTTCTTTTTCTTTCTTTCTTTTTTCTTTTTTTTATTTTTTGACATCTTTCTATAAATTAATTTGCTGCTGTAAGCCTGTGTCCCCCTTGGGTGCTTCTCTAACAGTGTAGTGAACTGAGCCATCCCAAATAAAATATGGTTGACAAGCTCTGTTTTCAAATTATTCTCCGCAAAATGGTTATCCCTATAAGACAAGACAACTGTTTTGGAGGAAAGGGCATTGCACAGTGGCAGAGGAGAAGGAAAACTGCAGGTCTCCATGAACCCAGTGATACTCTGAAATGGGAACAGCACTGGGTGCAAAACAGGAAAGCTCAGGCTGTGAATGGCCAGGAGCCTGAGGTTCACACCATGACATTGAGGTTCACTCACTTCATCAGTTACCTGCTCCACAGCGTACAAAGTTTGGATGGCAAGAGCTAGGACATCCCACGACCTCCAACCTGCCCTGGAAGGCAACTTGTTTACTACTCATCAGATGCACCAAGTTGTCCTGGCATCACTGAGGCTATGCCAATACTTCTCTACCCAGCAGCTGTCATGGTGAGGCACCTGCCAACACAGAAACACAATCTACTATGATTGTGTAAATAATCATAGCTCCCTAGTTTGGAGAAAGAGATCCATTCCTGGTCTCCCTTGGTCATCCCAGGAGAGGAGGTTATCAGAGGCTCAGAGGAGTTTAGACAACAGCACTGATTCAAGAGCTGAATTTTTATATGATTTCCTCATTCAAGGGTAAGGGATATGCATACCGGGTTCCTGGATGCAATTCTTGGTGAGCTACTCAAAAGCACGCAAACCTGGTGCAGCCAACATGCACATTTCTATACATTGTCCTCTGTCTGGCTTCTTCAGTTAAATGATGAACCAAGCAGAAGAAAGGGACACTTTGTTGGGACTGATGGGGTTCCATCAAAGTGCTTAGCTGGTCACGGCATCTTCCCACATCAGCAATGGCCACTGCAGAAAGTGACAGATTTCTATGGAGGAGCAAACCTCTTACACACCAGAGCCTGCCCCAGGAGTTTGGGAAGCAGGACCGGTTTTCTTCCTCTCTCTCATTCCTTTTACAGTGCCAAGCAATATCTCCACACTATCAGATGAATCTGCTTAATGAGTAATTCTTCTGGAGGCTTCTGGGAAGGATGAAGCATGACTTGTTTTACTGATGCCTTGGTGATGTGAAAGAGCACTCCTGGTCATCTCCAGCAGCCCAGAATTTTCTTTCTGGTGTGAGATGGTCCTTGGACTTCAGGGTCTTTTGTGGAGACACAAATGTATGCCCCACTAAGAGGAGACCTGGGACTCAGTCCTTTCAAGTTTTCAACCTTCCTTTGGAAGAGTCTTTCACATAACAGTGTTTCTTTCCAAAGCACTTCACTAAAGCCTTGGGGAAGGACAGATCTACATTTTGTGTTTTGGTTTACATTTAACAATCTTCCTCTTGATAGTAGCTGGTTTGTGCTTGGGTTGTTACACTACAGAAATCCCGGCCTTTAGGAAATGTGAAAGGAATGTGTAATATTTGTGTTGGCTGACTCAACGGTGAGAGTAGTCACAGGACTCTTAACATTCTATCAGTTTTCAACAGCATTATTAAAAATAATAATAATTATGTGATTTGCTTGATGTTTCTACCTTCATGGTAAACACCTCCCTGTGGGCTAATGCACAAGATCTGGAAACTTTGCTAATCACTTTTCAATTAAAACAAATACCAACCAAAATTCTCCTCATAAATCTTCTTCATGCCATAACAATTTTTTATGGTCTCCAGTGTTAAAGAAGTATGAGAAGACAACTACCACGGTAAAACTACAGAAGAGAAAATTGGCATAACTCTCATCTAACAGAGCAAGGCTGGTGTATGCTGGATTGGACCAAACCTTCAGATATGTTCAGGACAGAATAAAGAGTAGGAAGAGAATGATTGGGGCATGTTGGGACAGCAACGTGCTGTCCCAAATGCTGAGTGGCTGCATTTCTCCTTTTTGGTAGTTCTCCCGTGCTGTCTGTTCAAGCGCTAACAATCTAACACCTTCTTCCAGATAACACACAACTTTTCCCACAATAGTGTTTACTGGAAGGCTCATTGTGCAAAAGCACATGACATGATGGATTATATCTCAGCTCACCATGACATTGATAGGTGAGTACGCTCACAGGGAGGACACAATGTGTTTGCAGAGGGACCGTTCACCTTGTGTTCCCTTAACCCAGGTGCAAAGTCCCAGAACAAACTCTGCAGTGAAGAAATAATCTTAGCGCTCTCAGTAAGACCACAGAGAGTCTTCAGGAGTTGAGTTTCCCCATTTCTCATGGTGCTGCAAGTATCAGCATTCATTGTTTTGATTGCAGTGTTTGAGAAATGCCCATAAAGATTAGCCTATCATCTGGCATATTCTGGGTATTAGGAGCCTCTCCATTGACTTGTAGGGACTTTGACTCCAATTGTCTCCGTGTGGTTTGAAAAACAGTGTGGAATACCACATATTGGGCATTTTTGGTCAAATGTGGAAAGGGACGTGGGGGGAAACAAGTCAAAGGAAGAGGAAAAGAACGCATCCATGTTGTAGTAGGGCTCATTCTTCTGCTTGTGCCTTTGTTTTTAGTTGTATTTTACATGCACTTAAAAAATAGTTAGCTCAACAGGTGAGGCTGGGAAGAAAGATGCCAAGACCTCTCATAGACTGGGGGATGCTGGGACAGTGGAAATGGGGAGGGCACTGAAGGGGACAGGGGAGAAGCCCACGCATTTACATCATGATTCTGGCATATTTTTCCAAGCAAAAACCAAAACCAGATCAAACACCAAATAAAGAAAAAAAAAAAAAAAAAAAAGAAAAATAAGAAGGATGTGACAGAGAAGCAAAACACAGATTTTCTTTCAAATCCTGAGGACAGGGGAAAGAAGAAGGTGGAGATAAAACAGAAATGCCTAAATGGGAACTTGGGAAGGGTTAAGACACCAATCTCATGTCACTTCCCATTTCCCCTACGTGTTTCATTCTCACTGTCTCTGAGGTGATCAAGTTTTTCTTGAAAAATATATATATCTATCACAGATGAAAAACTCTGTACCAGCAAGAAGAAATAAAATAATAACAATGGAAAACAACCATAATAAAATAAAAACACAGCCCTGAAAACATCAAAAAGAAACAGGGTGAGTCTCAAATTTCCCCTGTGGTGTTCCTCTGACTTCGGTAACAGCGCAGGATTACACCAGTTCACTTAGATAATGTTTTTTTCTTTTGAACAGCTTCTTCTTCCTTTCATGTGCGCATGTCCAGGCAGTACAGCCGCTCACTCATAACCACTTCCCTCCAAACCAGCTATTTGTCCTTAGACTCCTACCACCCAGCTGTGAGTACAAGGCATGACAATAGGGTCCATATTTATCTTTTGTGGCACTTTGTTTGTCAAAACCTTTGGTTTCTTCCTTTTTTTTTTTTTTTTTTTTAATTTTCCTTTTTTATGTACTTATAAAAAATATTGTGTTTGTGGTGGTGTTGCAATTTTCTTAGCGCTGGCTCTGGTGGGACTTCCACCCCACTTTCACAGCCATAATCAATGGATCTGGAACATGTGCCGACATTACTAAATGGATCAACAAAACCATGGCAGAACCAACCAAACCCAAATCATCCCCAATGCGCAGGCCTCTTAAAAATGCTGAGATGTCCATAAGGTGCATGATGAGTCCATCAGCTCAGCAATAAAACAGAAAGCAAGCAAAATTAAAAAGGAAATAACGCACACGCGCACACAGATACACACGCACACGCACAAAATAATAATTATAAGCAAGAGAGAAATGTCTGGGGTTTCAAAACCAAGACGTGTCCCTAAGTTTGCTGTTTCAATAAGAATCTTGTGATATTCTCCCCACAGACACATCCAGTTTTGGACTGCTGTTCTTTAAATGGTTTTAGAAAGACTTGCCTACATGTGTATCTGCTTGGCTGAATGAAACCCGCTTGCTGACTGACTCCTGTTTACACCACATCCCCCATTAGATGCACTCACGATCCGTCGCTCTGAAGAGGTTCTAGTTTGCTACCAAAAGGCATGAATAAAACCAAATGCACTCATTCTGTAATCAATTTACACACCCTGTCTTTACCCCTTCCTCCCTCCAGGTGCAAAGTAGATCCAAGCTGTAGCTCTGAGGATGGTGTGAGATGGATGTGGGCTGATTCTCCGTGGCACCAAGACATCTCCTTCATCTGTTAGTGAGTTCTGTTCATTTCTGGTGAGATGAATGCAGACCCAGCTCTTGATTCCATGGTGTACAAGATGCAAGGTTCTCCAGACCCCGAGGGTCTCCCGGTATGCTGAACCACGGTGTTATCCAGGCTGGCAGCTGTATGAACAAAATAGCCAAATGAAGAAGAGACACAGGAGCTCACTCCTCTTTGGCTGGCTGTGAAACAGGTTGAGATGCTGTTCTGGAGGAGCTGAGCAGAGGATAGGACAGGGTAATCACCCACAATCATCCTGTGGTGAGAGTGATCTCTGAAAGGATAGGAAGTGCAAAGAGAGAGCAAATCCTTCCTGGGCAGCAACTGTGCCTTCAGCAAGGCATGTTGTTTCCAGAAATGGAGAATAAAAAAGGCCAGGAGTTGGCACCAAAAGGCAGATGAGCTTACAGCGGTTCAGAGACCTCCAGAAGACATGCAGTTTGGCTAGGGGTATCTAGGTAGAAGAATATTTTTGCAATGTTTCATTTGGATTTCCTCCAAGATTTCCTTCCAAAATGTGTGGTGACATTTCATCTTAGGAGTGGCTTTGAAGGAAGGTTTTACCATCAGTGCTATGCACCACCTTGCTTCATGGCAAGCCCTTCAGTATCCTTCTGATATTCCACCATGAGAAAACAACAGCTTTGCTCCAGTTGAGGAAACAAAATGGAAAGAACTAACAGCTTTAAAAAAAAAATCCCTCTGTTTGGTTTTTGAGGCCAAGCTCTTTGCCTGGAACAAAATGAGACTTGTGGCTCTTGCTTTCCAAGCTGAGGTGGGAACGAGGGAGATGCTGTGCTGTCCATTACTAGGAGGAACAGAATTACCACCAACGGGATGCCACTGAGCAGAGAGACCATTTTTGCCGCAGTGCTACGACCAACAGGACACAATGGGAAAGACAGAGAGGGACACAGGTCTCTTTTTGAAAAATAAGAATTACCATATGAAACACATGGGCAGGGGACCGTTGATCTCCTCCCCTCTTGACCCTTCCCCTGCCCCAAGAGAGCAGCTACACCGCTGTTTGCCCAGGCAGATAAGAGCCACAATGGTCCCGCTCTGGATGGAGCTGTAGCTGTGGCATTTTTCAGGGAGCCTCGGGGGTTTCTTTCCCAGTGGATCACTATCAAAAGATAGAGTTGCAAAGGCTCTGCAAGAGAAGATCTCGATTTGCTCCTGCCCTCCAGGATCCCTGCAGGCAGGCTGCCTTCCCCTTGGGGAGACTTTTAGTAATACTGAGTTCATTTCCATGTCCGCTCCAGAGGCTACAGCCCTTGGAGGGCAGTTAAAGCAGCATGACAGAGGTGACCTCCCAATTTCCCATCTGCAGAGTGATGATGTGATGTTGGGGGAGGGTTTGAGGGTTTTTTTTGTGTGTAATAGTTTTTCTCTAGGGCAAAGGCAGAGGGGAAGCTGTGAAAAGGAGAGCTCCACTCGAACATCTTGATGTCCCCAGAGCCAAGATTCCTCTGCAGTCTTTTCTTTTAACCCCTGGGGCTTCGTCGCTTTGTCCATAGATTTTGAAAGAGAAAGAAATGAGAGAGAGAAAGAGAGAGAGAGAGAGAGGAGCGCTGTTCAGGTGACTCTGCTGACAGCCGATCAAAACTTGCACTTGGTAAAGATGATGATCTTGAGTGAGGCACGACTTGGTTTATCCCTCCCAGGGTGTCCCTGGCAGGACAGTTCTCAGCTGTCTATGCTCATGAGGGTTATGACTTGTTCAAGTTTGTAGGCAAGTTTCTGTTTCCCAGCCTGGTCATCTTGATCAAGGGCTCCAAGAATCTGGAAAAGGAGAGAGAAAGAAGTGGTAGTGATTTTATTTTTTTTTTTTTTTTTGCCCTAAAGGACTGAATCCAGCACCTTATAGCAGCTGATGAGGGTTAGCTTTCTCTAAGGTATGTCCTAGGCTTAGCTTAGATCATGCAAAGCAGGTCAGTCAGCCAGCAGGGAACTAGGCAGTCAGTTTGGGGTTGATTCGACTGAATGCAGACCTCTAGATTGCAACCAATCAAATGGATTCTTATCTTGGAGATCAGTTATTTGGTAGCTTTATTCATCACCTTGCCATGCCACTTGAGATGCCCTAAGGGGTCTCACCTGGTCTTCAACACATAGAACCATGCTGGTCACCTTTAAGTCCTCTGTCATGTTTGCTGGACCACTCTTGGGTGCTTTAGGGTATCTGAAATGGCACTGGGCAAGTATGCTTAAACATCTTTTGGCCACATGTAATGCAGAGCACATGTAGAGCTTCTCTGTAGAAAGCTACCATCTGACCATCAACTACTGCAAGCCAGCTAAACGTGACTGACCAATAATAGGAGAGAAAAATAACAGGGATCCAGATGGAAGAGTACTGGAGAGACCAATAATCCCAGACCTTCCCTTTCCAGACACCAAGCCTTGCTTTTCATTCCTTAAATCCATCATCCCCCTATCCAGGATGAAGATAGGTATCTGTGACACGTGCTGGGCCGTGCTGGGCCCTGGGAATGGGTGGGCTGTCCCATGGCCCTGCAGAACCACTCTTCCCCTCCAAGGCTCTTACCTCCTCGCTGTACTTGCCAACGTAGGAATATATCTCTGAGAGCGCACTCATAGTGTTGAACTCGTTCATATGCATGCGAGACTGCTCAGCCAAGTACGCATTCATGTCCTGGTCACTGATTGCTGGCATTTTGGCTATGTCTGAATAGTACCTGAGAGACAGAGAAATGCAGGTGCGTCTTAAGGGGATAGAGATCGTCAAGAAATGAAAGCCATCAACAATAAGGAGAAAGAACACACTTAGCACTCTCAGGCTCTTCTGGTGCATCAGTGATATACCTGATCATGCTCTTATTTTACAGCAAGGGAGATGACTTACCCAAAGTGGAAATTACTGAAGCACTATTCCTAAATACCAGACGTGTGTTGTATTCAGTCAACCTTACTCTGAGACTGAAGTCCTAAAGACCATCCTGTAAACTTTCTCCATGTCATAAGAAGTAGGCAGTACCTATTGATGCTGGGTTCCTGTGTCAGCCCTGCCTCTAGTCCCACAGAGAAATCCCACTGATCTTGCTGCCCACTGAGAGCTCAGGATTTTGCTCCCATAAACAAAAAAAAAACCTTGCATGCTTGCTTGCATCATTCACACTAGTACATCTGTATCCATTGCTGACATCATCCACCTCCTTCACTGAATCCAGTCTGTCCCAGCAACTCCTCTGCTGCTCAGCATCTCCCTTTTGCCTCAAATTTTAAGCTGGCCTGATGTTAGTTTGTGGCAACAGACTTCAACACTCCCATCCCCATTCTGACTGGGGAAAATCTGCTTTCCTTAGGAGTCAATGCCATTCCCCTTGAGCTCAGGACGACTGGGGCTTTTTCCATATGATATGGATCCCCCAGAACCATTGCCCATCAGGCTTTAGCAGCAGAGAAATGTCTCTTTAAGGAAGTTGCTATTTTCAATGTCCTTCATCCCCCGGGTAAGGCAGGTCTTGGAGGACAAAGTTTGCGGAAGGTAATCAGTCACTGTCACTCGCAGCTGTGCTCTGCTGTCAACTGGTTAATTAGACACCATCATTTACATTTTTAATTTCTGCAATTTGACATTTTGTGCACAAGGAAAAAAAAAAAAAAAGAAAGAAAAAAAAGCCCATAGCTGCAGCAATCCACAATTTTATAATTAGGAGGCAGAGGGGACAGGGAGCAAAAAGAGCTGACAGGTGTCCTGTAAACAGCATTGAGACACCTGCTGAGATGGAGGCTGTTTTCCACTGCAGAGAAATTGGACACTGAAGTGCTGTATGATAAGGATCTTTCAGACAGACAAGTGGGAAAATACTGTCTATGACAGAGCGGGACAAGCAGCTGCCGAAGTTTCCTATGACAGCACAGTGTGAGAGCACTGGGAGAAACCCCCTCCATGCCCAAAGGCTCCAGTTTTGATCAGTCTGGTTTTGTGCCCTGCACTCTCATCCTGGTTTATTGCAATGAGTTGGTCTCAGTTGCTATCCTGGTTTTGCAGAGGGAGGTCGATGTAACCCTTGGGAGAGAAAGGCATAGGAGGCAGAGGTCCTTCTCCCAGCTCTGTGCATAGACTTCTAGCCTGACTGCTTGCAGAACAAGACTCTACCTCATCATAAAAACTCATGCAAACCTCATTAACTTTACTGCAACTTCCAGTAGGCACAACATTATCCTCCCTGGAGTCCCTAGCATCTTGTCTTCTGGGCTCAGGACCAGCCAAAAAACCTAGTCTAACTCAGTTCTATGGTCTAAATATTGCCTACTCCCAGTACTCCAGTGGTGAGTGGTCTGAGCTTGATTTTGCTTTACACTCTGCCTAATCCTCAATTCCCAAGTGGACCAGTTGTCTATGAGTAAAGCAGGTATCTAGAAATCCCGTGAAGACCTATCTGGCAGAACCACCTCCAGGAGATGGTGAGCAGGATGACTAAATATTTCTAGATCTTTGCCACTCCCAGAAAAACTCATACAGGTCTCAGCATCAGCAGCTGGACAAAATTAAACCTTTGCTACATGGACTTCTGACAAGAAAAAGCATCAGGAACCAGTGGCACCCATGACAGTGCTATTGCAGGCTCCTCAGAGCCAAAGCACATTGCTGAGAAACAAGGAGTCTTATGGCCAAAAAAACAAGGTGTGCCTTGGCACCCGAAGAAAACTACAGCCATGTGCAACCAGCACAGTTCATAGACTTGTGGGGAAAAACAGCCTGCAGTGCAGAGAATGCATTGATTTATGGTGTCTAAGAAGACCCCGTGGAGAAGAGCCCAGGTCCTCATGAATATTACATAGGTACCCTCCTGCTGGGCAAAATGAAAAGTGAAGGGGATTACATCACAGCAAAAATAGATGAAGCCAGTGGAGGAAAGCAGAGGTACTGTGTTGTACCTGCCAGTCTGTCTCTGACAACCACTTGAAATATTTCTTTCCCTCTCTGGTTCAGCTAGTCATCAAATAGTGGCAGGACAGTGGGTGTAGGGTTAGGGTGCTTCCAAAAAGTGTATCAGACACGCCTATCATCTGCTTCTCCAAGTTTGTCCTGTCTCTCTTTCACCTGGTAGCAAAGCTCTCCTGAGTCTGTGACTCACAAGGGTCTGAAAGCTCCACAGTCCCTTTCCAGCCCTGCAGAGATATTTTCCCAGCAGCGTAACACCCCCATGACTTATCTGAACAATGAAAAGCAACATGCAATGCTCCCTGGAGCGGAGGACAGGATGCAAGAATCTGAGTTTCAGGACTTGGTGGCCTCTTCAGCTATGACAAACTCTCAATCTGTGATTTCAGTGTTCTGGGTTCATGGGCCATTACCCTCCACCATACCAAAGTGTCCTGATCTCCCCTGGACTCAATTCCATGGCCATGACACACCTGAGCAGTCATTTCCCATTAAGATTGCAAACCAAGACATTGTGGAAGCGTGTTTTGCGGGAAAAATAAAAGAAAAAGAAGGAAAAAAACCCCCATGTACCAATAATCAAACCTTGCTGCTAGAACAGGGATAAGAAATATAACATCCTTCCCTCAAAACTCTGCCATGGCCAAATGACTTATTTATACAGAAGCGTTTCTAATGAAGCCATCATCGTGCTATCTAAAGAAGTTATGAATGTGTATATTAAAGCATCCTAGCAGGGAGATGACAACATCCCTGCTGAGTCTTTATTTACCTTCTATTTGAGCCCAGATCCTCAGAGGTACTTAAGGCCTCTCTGCCATTTGCATACCCTAATGTCTTCAAAACCAAAAACCACAGTGAAGCTGTCACCGAACCCCAGAGGTCCTTACATTTTCATGCCAGCATTTGCAAGGCTGCCTGTGTGCCGCTTCCCTTCGCCCCCGCAGCTGACAGCTCTCACTTATACCACAGCTGAACTGTGAGGCAATGCAGGGGGAGAAAGATGCTCTTTCACCACGCTGCTCCTGTGAGCCACCCTAAGCTGAGGGCCACCAGCTCTCCCCTGAGACATGGACAGGTTGTTGACTCACACTTCCACAGCCCCAGAGGCTGCATTTGCCAGCAGGAGGTTGGGAACATGAGACTAAGCCAGATTCCCTCTGAATGAGACAGAAAGGTAGCAAAGCGGCAAATCTAGCTTAGCCTGCCTCCAAAGGCTCAAGACTGAGAGTCCAAAGAAGAAGACAGTGACCACTGGGTTAGATGTGCACCACTCACTAGTCTGGTGCTGCAGATTTGCTACTTCTTCTGTTCTCCAGTTTTGGTTATTTCCAGTGGATCCTTTCCCAGCTGTTTCCAGAAGACCCTTAGATGCACATCAGAAGATCCTGCCTTACATGCTTAAGTTTTGTCTGAATCACAGGAGGAGCCTGAGTTCTTACCTCAAGGCTGTTCATTCTCTGATGTGGCAGGAAATTTGTTTATTAGACTTCAGAAGCAGTAAAACCCCCGAGAAATTTGGGTAAATCCATCACTCAGGCACATCAGCAACTCCGATGGAGGATGTGAGGGTTACTAGACCGTAGGATGTGACTTCATAGGTATCATTAGCACAGCAACTCACCCCAGCCTGGCTTGAACAGGAGAGCCCATGAGACCATCCACTGCCACTGTTGTATGGGGAAGGATTTTGGATGCACATGTATATAGTAGTGCTCCCTGTTATTCTCAAAAAAGTAATTGTTCGTGTTCCTTTCACATCTTCCTCTTTCCCTGGGCTGTCTCTTGGGGTTTTTGGCGGGTTTTTTTTTGTTTTATTTTTGGGGGGGTGTTTGTGTGTTTTGTTTTGTTTTGTTTTGTTTTGTTTTGTTTTGTTTTGTTTTCCTGAGGAAAGCAATACAATGGTGACCTGGGAATACATCTTGCCCTCTGTTTAGCCGGGGTAAATGCTCTTGCCTTTGGTACCAACTAGGAAAGGCTCCTTAGCAGAGATGTTTCACAAGAATGACTGTGCCTGCTGCCACTCAGTAACTCATTAACTCATCAAAAGAGAAGAGAAAAGCCGTGTTGCCAGTGCTTCCTCTCCAGTCTGAAATTTTCCAGCACCGCTGTAGTTTAGGCAGCTTAGCATGGAGCTAATTGCCTTCCAAAAGATCTTTTTGTCATGGCTGTTGTTGTGCCGTCGCTGGGTTGGGACTGCACTCATTAATAATCATTTTAGCATATGAAAAGCTTGTAACGAATCCATGTGCTGCAGACGGCAGACGCAATTACAGCAATAACATAATTAGGGTTATGCAATAGCTGGCTGTATCCAGACCACTGAAGGAGGAAGAGATGTATTAAAGAGATATGGGGGACTGCTATAGCAGAGAAGGGCTGAAGGAAAGCTTGGGAACAACCTAGCGGCCAGCTCTTTTATGGGATGAAGTGAAGCAAAGCAAAGACATGCTGTCAGTTCTTCTGTTGACATGGCATGGCAGTTTTAGTTTCCTGGGAGGCATCTGAGCTGTGAAGTTTGCATTTGTGCTGATTCAGCTACGGGCAGCTGCAAGACTCTGTTAGCCCAGACTGATTCTATTTTGGAGAGAGGTTCAAGGCAAGGCTGTTGGACACTGATTGGACTTTGGCAGTAATAGCATGACAGCTAAGCAAAAGGTAATGACCCCAAAGTTAGCTGAAAATCTGTCAGTTCTTCCAGAGATTTGCCTTGAAGAGCTTGAGGGAATGATTCTGTCTGTGTACGCATCCCCCAGCTAAGGCAATGATTTTATTTTGCATGTGTACGGCTTTTCATGCTGCTTTTCATGTCAGAATAAATGGTAGAGAATGGGCAGACAGCACTGAGTCAATGGCTGAAGAGTGAATCCGCCTGGCATCGTCTCAGTGCAGAGGACGTGTGGGTCTGAGGTTGTACCCTCTGCGTATAGACACATTTTGATCTTGCCTGCTGAAAATTGCAGTAGGTAACAGCAGCATGTTACTGAGATGAGAAAATATCAGGAGCTTTTTGGAGACTAAAGGTAAAGACAGACAAGTGAACAGTCTTCAGATACACCAAAAGCTGCAGCACGAGCATGTCCCTGGGGATGCGATGAGATGGCATGGGCTTTAGTTACAGCCAGGGAGATTTTGGCTGGCCATCAGGGAAAACACTCTGATGGGAAGGCCAGGGAAGCACAGGAACGGATTGCCTGAGGAGAGCAGAGGCTCTGTCGCTGGAGGCCTTTAAGAAAGGGGTAGACAGGCATCTGTCAGGAAGGCTTCAGACAGAGCTGATCCTGCCCTGAGGCAGGAGCTGGTTGGGTTGACCTCCTGAGGTCCCTTCCAGCACCGGTTTTTATTATCTCTACTGACAACACTCCCCTACCTTGACCCTTGGTATGCTGTATCTTGAGCCTTCTTTCTGGCAGGGAAAGGAGACACAAAAGACTGCATTTCTTTAAAGTAGAGCCGGGATTTGCACATGTCATTTGATGCCCTCTTTTAAAGCCCTTGGAATCACCCCGATGTTTCTGTTTAAAGCCTCAATAACTTACAATGTTTAGGGTGCATGCAGCTTATAATCTTTATTGTACTGAACTAGTCCAATTTGTCTTTCTTTCTAAAGTTAGCTGCAAAGCGGCCAACAGACATCACAAGCACTGAAGTGGAAGAGACCATCTTTTGACTACAGAGTCCTGGAACCACAGGTTGATCAAGTGGTGTAGGTTAAGTCCCAAATGGGGACAAACTATGCATTCTGCATACTCCAAACATACTCCCACAGCATTTTCTATTAAGCTTAAGACCTCAGCATTTAAAGGCTTACGCCATACAAATCATAGTTGCTTCAGGAAGAGGAAATAGATGAGATTGTGGACCCAGGACCTGGGTCAGGTGGGTCAGGTAGTGTTTGTACCCAGGTTAACATAATAAACCGCAGTTGTTGCAATTCTGAACTCCACAGATCAGGTCACATTAAACCTCTTTTAGTCCCCAACTTGGCAAGCCTATTTTAAATGGTCTTCATTGGAAGATTGGCAAGGTGTTAAGAATATTTGCAATGTCTCCATTGACTTATGCCTTTTCTTTGAGGGGCTATTTTTAATGCACATTAAGGAGCCAAAAGGAGACCAAGTCCCTGCAGGGATGAGAAAAAAAGTACAAGTTCCTCTCCTTGCAGCACTGCAGGTATTTTGGGCACCAGTGTGCAATGGAATAACTCTTTGGCTTCTGCTTTTTGTGCTCTGCCCCTTTTCAGTCTCCCACATCCCTGCCTCCATGCCAGGTTTCGGTAGGGAAACAT
Source organism: Balearica regulorum gibbericeps (assembly GCF_011004875.1). Lineage (NCBI taxonomy): Eukaryota > Metazoa > Chordata > Aves > Gruiformes > Gruidae > Balearica > Balearica regulorum. The sequence goes on along the minus strand of NC_046184.1, from coordinate 3,490,390 downwards.
CGTATTGATTGTGATGCAGGCAATTAAACGGTGTTAATGAAGTTCAAACAAGTGTTATCATAAGCTTGGCAGCATGGAGAGAAATGAAAGGTCAGCCACAGCCCTTTGTCATCTTTTCAGTGCGGCGTTGAATACTAATGAGACAGTCCCAATTAGAACAGGCTCCCCTTTGTATTGCTTGGGGATTGCATCAAATGCTCCCAAGTTCTCCAGATTTCTAGGCTCAAAGGGGACATTTGAAGTAAACTTGAAAAGATGCAGATCTGAAGCTGCTCTAATGTAAATTCAGCAAAGCCTATGGAGTTTTACTAACGGAAGTCAGATGAGAATCTGGTCTACCGTTCCCATTCTTTTTCTCTTTTTTCGATAGACTCAGATAATGATAATTGAAAGGCCTCCGCCTTGTTTTAGAACTACAGTCTGGCTCTCTGTGGCTTCAACAAAAGCCAGATAGCCTGTCCCCATTTCCTGGGTTAATTCTCCTGCCTCAGTCAGGCCTCATGTTCTGCCGCAGGAAACCCAAGTTGTGGCCGCACCTAGATAACTTTTTAGCCATGTGGTTTCACAGTGAAAGAGCCCTGGGCGTGTAATTTGAATGCTGAACCTGGTTTTCCCTGAAAGTCAGGATTTCTTATTGGGTTTGTCCACCTCTTTTTCCAATAGCGTTAAAAAAGGACTGTTGAAATCAAACTTCCAGTTGACTGCCATGTGAAGGCAGACCATTGATCAGGCCAGAATCTGTAGTTATTCCCTTCCAAGGGTACGTTCATACTCTAAAGAGATGGAAAACTAATCTTTGAAGGACTGGAGGGATGCACTTTTACCTATGTCTGCTTCTTGTGCCACGGTCATTCCCTGCCTTGAGTTTTGTGAGTCCTAAAGGCACACTCCATACTGAGAAACCAAGAGTTGCAAAAGGAAGGCTTGGAGTTACCCAGCTCAGCTACCATTTCAACAGACCTGTTAAAAGACAGGAGTCTGTCTTTACTCCAGAGTGCCTTCAAGTAGGGTTACAATCTACCACTGACTAATTGCCCTCTTATAGATTCTTCTTCATCAAAGAAGTTCATTTGATTTCAGGTTCTTCTGATTTACTCAACCACGTCTTAAACTTCCCGACTGAAAACCTTTTTATCTTATGATTTGCTCTTTGAAGAAGTCTAGTGGTCTTGAAGGATGCTGTCTCCAGCTGATGCTGACTACAGAAGTAGCTCCAACTAGTACTGGAAGCCATTGGAGTTGGAATAACTCCCTCAAAGTACAATTGCAGAATGGAGAGAATGAATTCATTAACTCAGAGTAGAATTGAAATTATATTATATTCATCCTCGATACATTTTTTCTTTGATCTACCACAGCATTCAGGTGCCACTGCCTTGAGTCAGTAGAACTGACACACAAAAATATGAGCAGGGCAGAAATTCTAACCATATTCCAAAACCTGCAGCCTCCCCTTGGGCTTCAGTTCAAGTTGTCAGACATCAGTGCAGATAACAACCCAGCACATGCTGGGCACAGAAATCTAGTGCTGTTTACTAGCAGCAGGGTGCGTTATGTATCTCGTTTGCAAACCCAGTTGTTTGGGAAAACTTCTAGGGAAATGCAGCACCTATTGCTGAGGATCACTGGGCAACAGGATTTAGCTCCAAAAAGTAGTAAAGTGAAATCAATACTGGGGGAAAAAAAAAAAGGAAACTCCAGTCCTCTCCTTATCCAGAAAAAAAAAAAAAAAAAAAGGTGTTACATGAGGAAATATCCTGTTCTCTACCTATGTGCCTCAGTTTGTCACTCAAATGTACTATCTCCAAAGATAAAAAATCAACCAGGGTCATAAGTAAAAAAAAAAAAAAAAAAAAAAAAATCGTCCATAGAAATCAACCACCCACTACAGGCAAAGTTGCTAAAGCGTCAGTTGAGTATGACACCTTTGGATCACTGTTGGTGCAAACCTCATTTCTAAATGACTCTCAAACACCTCTTTCTCCCTATTCAGGTCAATCCAGCAATCAACCTCAATACATACCAAGAAACTTGGACACATTGCCAGAAGTAGGTCATAATTAAGGAAGGTAGCTCGTAAGAGCCTTACAGGTTGCCTAGAAACGACATTTGCAGAAGTGTTTAACCACGTCTAAAAATAATTGTCCAGATAAATCAGAGACCAATGGGAGCATTGTTGTAAAAAATGTCACCTCATGCTGACTAGGGGACAGAGCTCTCTGATCAGCCATGCTCTCCTTTCACAAAATGAGAGAAAACCATCCCCACCAAAGGAAATACAGTGGTTTACAGCACAGTGTGCCTACAGTAGCAGAGGTCTCATATAACCTGCACGGCGTGGTATCAGTTTTAGACAGTGCCTATGAAGTCATCCAGACAAATCATTGCTTAAAACTGGATGTCATTGTACAGGAATGATCTGTAAGATAAACCCATCCTTGTATTTACAGAGTAGCAATCATTCTCCATCTGTGCAGTTCCCGAATCTGTCAATAACGCCAGGCAAGCGTAGCATATTGGAAAACAAAGCACAGATCAACTTCTGCAAGGCTTGCTCCAGCAGACAGGCTCCTGTTGAACGGAGTGCAAGATGTGCTATTTGCTTGTCCTGCAGAAAAACTTAGAGAAACTGAAGCCCTTACATACTGCAGGAATAGTTGCCTTGGTTGTATTCCCTGTAGAGTAGTTTTTCCAGACACTGACCTTCAGTGAAGTAGATTGAACAGTACAGCTACAGGTCTTGCAGATGTGGATAAAATGCTTAGAAAGACCTCTGACCTTTCATAAAATACCTGCATAGCTTCAGTCACCAGCCTGTCAATCTTATGGTGTCTCATTCAAAGCACGGAAGAGCCTCCAAGGAAAGCTACTGGACTCGGAATAAGGGGAGACAATTGCACGACCCTTGGGATCTAGGCGGTGTGGGGACTGTCACAGCGATGCTGAGAACAGCAAACCGCTTCTGGTCTGTGTGGAAAGACTTAGAAGCCCACGTACTTCACAGGGCTCAAACACATCACGTCCCTTCCTTCCTCCCTCTATCGCTCCTCGACAGTTTCTCCTCAAGAGAAACAATGATGGCAAACACCTTCAGTTCACACCTCTAATTAAATTTCCATCTCTGCTGCAAGGCATGTGGGAATAAAAGGCTAACATGGAGCTTTCTACTTAGGCAATAACCAAAGGAAAATTGTATTACTTGCTGATGTCATTCCTATTTCTAGAACTAAAACTCACCTTTCCACCCAGTTCTTGTAGCTGGGGATGTCCTTGGCGTAGAGAAGCTTGTTGGAGGGTGAGTCTTTGCCCAGACGGTGCTCCGAGGTTGAACAGGAGTCCATGAAAGTCTGAGCCACTACAGAGAGGCAGGCATCTGTGATGCTGTTCTTGTGGATGTCGAAGACGAACTGTGGGTTCTTGATCATGTTAACCCAGAACCGTAAGGGCAGGCTGCAAGAGGAGTGGGAAGGGTGGAAAGGTGAGTCAGTCAGTGCACAGCTCACAGGATTTGCTGCGTGAAATTACATTGGTAACTGGTGGATGGGAATCAAAGATCATGGTGTGGGCATAGGGATTCTGGGATAAGCTTTGATGTACAATAAATTCCTCCCCTAGAGACAGCAGTGGAGTGACCTCAGGAGTAGCTTTTGTCCCCGTTAACCTTACAAACCAGATTTTGTCACTCTTAGGGTCAATGCCATCTTATTCAAGTTGCACATAATGAGAGTATAATTAGGGTGATGAAAATCACTCCTAGTTTCTCTACGTTAGGGTGCAATGCAAAGTTGTGCCTATTGGCTGCTTCATCAGATGAGGATAGGCATCATATCTGCAAAACTTATGGTAAACACTAGTCATCAGGGGGCTTGGCATGTACTGTCACACTGCACAGCTTAAGCCCAAGCACGCATATGACCCCAGCACACTGGGCACGAAGCAATCTTTACGTGACAGAGAAAACCCTGTTGCCTCAAGGAAAAAAAGGGACTGGGGAACAAGTGTTGCAACCTTTGAAATGAAAATATATCTGCCCTAACCAAGGAAATGTTATTCCGATTACAATCCAAAGCTCTTTCCCCCCCTCCTTTTCCTCAAGAGAGCAGTTCATGTTCATGAGATGCGCTATGTACCTCCATCCTTTGCCTCAAGCCTTTACGTCAAGGCAAAAGCATTCATATGATCCTGGCCTAGGAGATGAGATGTGTCACAGATCACAGAGTTAAACACTTGTTTCTCTGTCAGGTAGACTGTTAGGTCTACCTTCAGTGTCTGCACCTTCCCAAGAAGAGGTTATTTTTCAGCTTAACAAATTCACCTGATGTTCAGGATAAACTCCCCAGTTCCTCAGTTCCTTCCATCTGCTCGTTACCTCCATATGTTCACAGAACCATAAAAAAATTCATCTCCAAGTTTGATACATTTCGGGTAACAGCAGGCAGTTTAGCATGTCCTGACAGAGGGATGACATCACACTTTCCTAAACCACTGTGTGTTCTCCTGAACCATCACAATCACAGAGCAAATGTAAGGAAAAGCTCACACAGGTAATCCCATCAGCCAAGCAGCCAAGTAAGGGAAGGGGCAGAAGTTCAGGAGCAGCAGGAGATGCCGGCAATGAGAGCTGATGGGAGTTGTGGGAGGGAAATATTTTAGGCTGGGAATGGAGGATTCATCTGTTGGGGGATGAAGCGGATGAGTGAACCGTGCAGAACTTCTTCTGCAGGTGTTTGGATGGCGAACACAACCACAGAGAGGATGAGCATGGAGTGCGTGTATGTGTGCGTGAGTGTGTGTACAGGTGCGGGGAGGGGCTGGGGGGACGCTGTCCCTAGCTGGGAATAATGAAGCCTGTGATGTGACTTTGAGTTAATTTAATCTGATTGAACAGATTTCTTCATACTGCCCCTTTTCCCACATACACACACACTCTGCCTTCCCCCCCTCCCCCCTTAAATAAACCTCCTGCTCATTTAGTCTGAGTGGCTGCAATCAGCCTCAGATTAGTGCCGCAGATAATGTTAATAATATGCTAATGTTTCATTAGTTGAAAGCCTCTTTGGTGCATGGGGTTTCTTTTTTTATGTCACTGCGCTGTGACGATCTGCCATCAGCATGGCTGGTAAAAGGAAAAAATGCATGAGCTGGGAGCCCCATGGCTCTCCTCTGCTGTTCCTTTTATAGTCCCTGTATTTGCACAGGAGAAGGGGAGGGAGCGATTCCCCAGGGGACTCTTTCCAACAGGGAGACTCAGCAGAGAGGAGCCGCAAAGATCTTTTCTCTCCACCACGCTTTTCCCCACTGTCCCATTACATGCATGAAGAGGGGCTGCTGCCTTGCAGCCAGAGCAGGGGGCTGATGTCAGACTTTGCCACTTGTTCCAAAGGAGACTCACATCCAGCTCCAGACCCTTTAAGTGCTTAGTACCGTTTGAGATGCTCTCCTGGCCTCCAGCTGCCATTCCAGGAGGGTGCAAGTCTCCTGTGGGTGCTGCATATCCCCTGCAAATGTCTGGGATACCTTAAAATATCTCAGATGGCACTAGATGCCTATGTGTGGGCAAACTAATGCAGCTCTAGCCCCCGTCTGAACTATAGTGAAAATTCAAACACACAGTTTAGGCGAAGACAGTGGCGCTGAATCCTCTCCCATGCCTCCCTAGACATTTCTATGGCCCTGGGCAATGCAGCAGTTAAACACTTCAACATTTTTCCTCTTACATCCTCATGTGATGCCTCAGAAATACTGCCATCATCATGTAATACAGGGCAAGCTGGGACCTGTGTAGCCAAAGTGCTCCATCCTTGAGAGCATCCTTTAGATTCTGGGATCTTCTGACTTCCCCATCAGCTTGGGAAGACTGATCCTGGTGCTCTGAACCCCACACCATGCTCCTCGGCTCCCCCAGCAGCCAAATCCCAAACCACATGTTCCTTTACTCTCTATCCAGTCGAGGACCTGGTGCTGTACTGTACTGGGGTGTCTCACTCACCAATTGCTCTTCCAGGTATGCCGCACATGGGGGTCATGGATGTTGTGCTTGTCAGCCTGCTCATCCAGGAAGTCGAACATGTATTTGATAGCCAGGGGAAGTGCGCTGCCACGGTGAGCAGTGCTGAAGATGGTCTCGAAGAGGTCATCTACAAATTTCTGGAGGGTGCCCTGTTGGGAGAAGGAAGGAGAGAAGAATGTGAAATGCCAAGTGGGAGAAAGTTATTGAAGTTTGGTACCCCACTGAAAACAGAGTAGGTCAGTGAATCAGGCCCAGAAAGCGTGAGTGAAAAGTCAGAGCCATCTAATATCTGGTAAATGTGACATGAATTGGAAATTTCAATACAGATGTCTTTAAGCAGGCACATGCTTCTTCACAATATCCGCTACATCTGGTTAGCAGCTAGGTGGAGTAGGTCAAGATACTACCTGTCCTCTCTGCTACTAGCACTCCCTGCCAGGGACAGTAGCTGAGCTGTGGTGGGATACCTTGCTCCATCTCAGGTACATGGTAATGGAGAGGCCCAGATATGTTCTCACTGAAATTTCTCTCCTCTGAGTTCTATCCTCAGCTGCTTTAGTGCATGTAGGAGACAAAACCTAGCCATTTTCTATGCTGGCTTTCATCCAGGGCCAATTCTTAAGCTGGGAACAGAAGTCAGATGTAGACTGTAGAGCAGAGCAGAAGGTGTCATTGAGACAAACAGGACAGGAGTGCCTGCAGAGGAATGGCTCGTTTATATCTGGGAGTAGTATAATAACACAAACTTCATCTTCATCTCCAAGAGCCCTCCTCATTTTTCACTACCCATTGGCATGGGACTGAGGCAAACCCTAGAAGCAACGCATGGATGTGTCAGGTACTGCTCTGCAGACCTCAGTAATGTCCACTGCAGGTCTCCTTATGCTCCTTTGGGAGGAGAATCCCAGATCCTGTGCTTGGAGAACCACCCTGGACAAGTCAGTGAGCACAGCTGACCCTTAGCAAGAAGTTGAAGAGCTGGAATATCAGAGAGTGACCGGGCTTGGAGAAGGGGGCAGTTGAGGAGCTGTGATAACCAGATGAGCTGCAGGCTGGGGTTGGGGGAGAACCAGGCAAGGCATGCTTTCCCTGCTGAATGGGGAGCTCTAGCCCACATTTCAACTTCTGCTCTGCCACCAGAGCTTCATAGGCATTTATATGTGAACAAACCATGTAGCTGCTAAAATAACCAAAACCCAATGAAATCTCCAACAAATGTGTCCTGATATGCAAAATTTCCTCTTCTGAAATATAAAAGCCTTCCCTTTCTCTGCAGACCCAGGAAAGAAATTCTCCTTACTAGAAACAAAAGCACCAGGTTCCACCAGAGTGGTTCAAGTTTACATAGCACTAACAAATACTTAATTAGAAAGCTGGTGTCTCTTGCTGATTCACCACTTGATTTATTCTTCAGGAAACAAACAGAGGTACCTTTTGCTTGTATGAACTCCTACAGGGTGAATAAAGCCCCGCAGCACATGTCTGACTCAGAAAGGGCCCCGGAGAGGAAATCTTGTTGGTCTGACAAGGAAGAGCTGCCCTCCGGTTCACTTTCTGGAGGGAATTAGTTCTCTACATGCTCACCCACACAAACACAAAGAAAACCTCCAAGGCTTTTAGGCAAGAGACTCTAGGTCTCAGAGGTCAGGGATTTACCAGAATAAAAATCATTGTCAGTTTAAGTAAGTATTCCCTGGGATTGTATTACCAGCAATTGGTCTCTCTCCTCTTTCCTTTCCTCAGATGGTCATGATGAGGAAAGAAAATTGCTCAGCCCAAGAGGGGAAACAATAAAGGCCCAGCCTTTCTCCTCTCTCTGTTGCTGTGCAAGTTTCACAGCTGTTTTCCTGCCATCTCCACACAAAAAAAAAAAAAAAAAAAAAGAAAAAAAAAAAGTGCAATTGTTGAGTTTGTGATCCGGAACAGAAAGCAAAAGCGATTCAGTGGTGGGGTAGGGGATGTATCCCCAGACAGAGTAAATCAGCACTGGTCCAATGCTTGCTAGTTTACACCAGCTGGGGCCCAGGCCCTGGGGAGCATGATTTTCTTTTTATGTTGTGTGATCCGTAAAAGCATCTTGATGCCAGGGAGCTGGGCATGTACCAAGGGCTAAAGACAAAGCCACTTTATCTCCAAATCCCACTGCAGTGTAGACAGCCTGAGTGAGGATGTGGGGAAGACTCAGACACCAGAGGCAAAATGAGTTGAACAACTGTGCAGGTAAAACTGTATGGTAGGATTTAAGCATGTGATGGAGACCTGTCTGAAGGGCAAACTCAGATGGCATTTGCATGAACACATGAAATTTTGTTTGTGCCTATTAACACCCTGACAAGAAATGATAATACTCAAAATTTCAGAGAAAGGAGGAAGATTGGGCTGTTTCATCACTCAGAACATGGTGAGATAACACCATGATCAGCCACACCTGAGCCACAGCTACTCTACAGTTTCCACTTCTGAGACGTATTGAAATAACCCTCATGATAGAGAGATTCGGGCACGGAGATGTTCTGCGCTGTAAGAGGATAGCAGAACTGCAAGGGAGCCTTTCTCTGATTATACTGCCTTCCTCCCCACCCACCCTAGTCCCTGCTGGGGTACAGAAGAAGTTCATTGTAACCTCTTCATTAATGCAAGCTTCTCCAAGGAGACCTCCATCCACAGGGTGGAAGAGCAAATAAGTGTAAACTCAGACGACTGCTTTTGTGGAGCCTTTACAAGTGAGTTAGGTGGAAGATAGTCTCGGTTAGAGATGAAAAAAAGATGAAAGGTCTGAGAGCTTTTGTCAACCCTGGAGCAAGCCAGCTGCAGCAAGAACCAGCCATGCCCTTCTCAGGGAAGGGACAGCATGGTGGTGAGTCACAGTGAGTTCTTTCTGTGTAGACAGTGGCAATTAAGCCACTTTCTGTTGCTGTCATGGAGTCAAAGTCCACTGCAGGAAGTTTTAGAGCTTGAATGATCTCCACTTTTGAAAGTGTCCTCCCCATGGTGCTGTGTCCCCAGTTATGCTAAATACTCACATACTACCCCACTACAAAAGTTTTGCAGATTCTGGCAAGCACCTAGGTAGGAGAGTGGTTTCCAGCATTTTGGGGAATATGGATTGAGCAGATGGGATCTTACCAACTTCCCAACACCCAAGAAATGTTTTGGGAAAGCACAACCAGTTAGATCATAACATAAAGGAGGACTTGGGTCTGCACCACTCCTGGGAGCAAGTCTTCACAGCACGGGCCGTGCTAGCCCTCTCTGTAGACACCTGCCATGGACAAGCGGTGATGTGTGAGATGTGTCTGAAGATTCAGTTCAGGATGTCCCTGCTCTGCCCCCACCTGACTTAATCTGTATTTTCTCTTTGGAGACCTTGAGCTTTCCATGTCTCAATGGGGATGGGCATGTAACTCTACCTGCTCTCCTTGGAGCTGGCCACCTGTTAGCCACATCATGGTCAGCTTAACGCCCTGCCAAGTCATCAGCACAAGAGTCTTGATAGGCCTCGGGGAATGATGAAGAAGGACTTGTACCACAAAACTCAGGGGTTTGTGGCAAATAAGCCCATTTCAGATTGTAAGATGTGACACATTCTTGGAACCTGATCTGGGTAAATTTACTCCCTGACTCTTCATTTGCTCCATTTTGGTACAAGCCACAAGCCAGTGTAATCAACAACCCCAACACACACCTACCCCTGTGCTGACTTTCTCCATCAGTCTCATGGCACCAGGTTCTCTACTCTTTATTGCTTGACAACATCCGTTTTCTGACTATGCTTTCTAAATTCAAGCTCCTTCCCTCTGTGCTTGGAGCACTCTTCTTGCCCTGTTTTCCTTCTCTCTTCATCCTCCTTTGGCATCCTTTCAGCAGACTCTCATTTCTTGTAGCAAAGAAGTTCCACTGCAGCCTTTAAAATCCCATTTGTCACCCTTTCCCCCACCCCCACCATGTACCTTGGTGGCAAGTAGCCTTGTCAGGTAGATCTCAGAAACCATCTTGCTGCCCCGGTCACCCTCTTTTTGGTCACCATGCTCATGGTTCTTCACCAAGTGCCACATCTTGACGCCACTCTCAAGGTCAGGGGTGATCATGGGGGTGCGGGAACGGAGGCTGTCCGGGCTGCCTGTGTAACGGATCATGTTTTCTGCAAAGAGAGGTGCATGAGTCTCAGCCCTAGTAGCACTTGTATTTGGATTAATGGGTTCCACCAAGGAAATATGCTAATGACATGCCACCTAATAGAAGTTTTTCATCAGACAAGCAACAAGAAGACCTCTTCTGTCTGGGTTCGGTAGTAGGTACCTCTCCCATTCAGTAAATGGAGTGGATGCTCATACAGATTCTGGTGTGGGGCTGAGACAATCACAACTGGTGAGTCCACCATGGGGTGACATTAGTTTGGGTTTCCAAAGCAGGAAGGATGTAGCAATACTGTGATGTCCCTGCTTTCGCAAGCTCGGAATTTCCATATTAGCATTAAAAAAATTTCCATCAATCAATTTGTAACAATAGGCAGCAAGGGCATATCTCCTGGTGAAATTACAGTGTGAGACAGAGAACCCCCCAAAGCAGCTGTCTGGACCAGGCCTTACTATCAAAGCATTATCTTATGACTGAGTTATTTGCTCAGCAAAGACAAGAGATGATGCCAGGCCAGACACGATGTCAATGTCTACACTATTAAATTAAACAAGGCTCAAACACTGTTTTTCAGTTGCCCATGTTCTTTTCCTCTTACCATGTTCCCTGGAAGAGCTTTGACCTAGAACAACCAGCACTGTCAGTGTCAGACACTTCCCAGGACTGGTTCAGGGGATGGTACCAGCTACTCATCTAACCAGCATGGACAAGTACAACTTGTTTTACCTTTCTGGATGTTAGCTATACCATGCTGCTTGGCATTATGGCCAGAGAGTAGGGCATGGCTTTTTTGTGTAGTAATATTGACGTAGCTAACGCGACTTCTCGCCTCACTCCCCATCCCCAGACTTAGGAGGAGCTGCCTCCCCTCCTTCCTTTGTCATCAAAGGAATCCATTGACTCCTGCCCAACCATCCTCTTCTTCCATGCTCCAAAATCTTGTTTTGACAGAAAGTAAACCACAACCCCAGGTAAGCCTGCACAAATTTTCTCTCCAAGGGCACCTTTAGCCTCCAAATTTTACCTTCCTTTGCCTCTGAGTGACGGCATGAGGCATTCCCCTCTCCCTGATCTTCCAGCAATGCTGCAGATAGATAGAGTCTTTTCCAACCATAATTAACATGAGTGTTGCACCTTTCTGTAGCAAGATCTGAATCAGCCTTATTAATGCATTACAAATCTCTATATATTAATTATGAGATGGAATATCCTTTTCCTCTCTGGATGCTGTTTTCTTAATTGCAATTAACAATCACTTCTGACCCACCGCATCTTCTCCTCCCCCTGCATTCTTCCCCACTCCCTCCTCCTGAAAAATCAAATGGCAAAGGAATTAAAGAAATCCAACAGAAATTAACCCCCCTCAAGTCTTCCTTTTCAAAGGTCACTGTGTCTTTCAGTAATTGCAACAACATGGCAAAGAGGATGAATATTAATAAGGTCTGGTGCATTGCTTATGTCCTTGGAGAAAGAGGAAGGGTGCTCCTCTGGACTTTGAGTAACTGTACTTTCCCTCAAGCTAAAGGGAGTAAGAAGGATCGGAGATGCTTTCATAAATTAAAAAAATAATAATAAACTGATATGACAGCTGCATCCAGGTTGGAAGGTGGTTTTGCATCACTCTGGTTGCACGTTAGAGATGTTTTGCTTTGCCCTCTGGCATCACCATAGTGAGACATGTCCTGGACTGCAATTCTAGCACAGGAGAGAAAGGTGTGTGATGGTGTGAGTGAGACTCGGGAGGTCTCTGGCTCTGCAGAAGGATTTCCACCTGGTCTCTATTTCACAGCTGTCTCAACCTCAGTTTTCTCATGGGTAAAGTGGGAACAAAAATCCACTGCCTTGAGATATGTTGATATAAGACCGGAGCAAGCCATTTTTATTATTATTCCAGGTGCAAATTCCCTTGGGATAATAAGATAGCTGGGTGGGACACACAACACCCATACTGAGATGTAACTGTAGACAGGCTATGTCCTATATAGCTTGTGATTGCTTGTAGTACTGGAGTCCTCTTACCTATGCCACAGATTTGTCTTCACAACACACCATGCTCCAAGGACTGTGCCCACCAGAACAACAGCTCATTCAGCGTTCAGTGCTTCTCCCTTGCCTCTCCCTGTGCAAACTCTAAGAGTGAGATTCTGTGATCTAAAATGTAGGTAGCTAATCATATAGGTTCCTCCTTTTGTTAATGAGGGAGAAGTACTTTCTAAGAGCAATCCAACCACTTGGATCAACAGCTTGGACCAGATGCCAAAGTTTTAGACGGCTGAATCCTCTCCTCCTCATTCCTCAAGCAATCATATCAACTAGCCATCTGCCTATCATTCTCTCTGCTGGTGCTCAGTGTCTTATAACCACCGTGATGTTTGGCATCTCTCCTCCAGTGCTCTCTCAATCCATATCAGCACACAAATCCTTACCATACTTGCTGGCTGAGGTCCGTGAGACCGTGGAGTTGTTGACTGCATTGTAGGCAGTGACTTGCTTGGAGACTAAAGCTACCACAGATCCATCTGGCACCTGTAGTGAAAAAGGGACTTTGTCAATAAGCTTCTGAGAACTGGCTGCCACCAAGGGTAGCAGAAGTTCAAGCAGCAGAAACTAAGCCAAGAACCAGGGTCACTGTAGGCAGGACAGTAGTTTTGGCCCAAAGCTTCAAATGCTTTCTTGAATGGGTCTATTAACAAAAAAGGGACAAAATCTCATGTTACACTGTTAGAAGCCTGCACTTGGGCAATAGGACAACTGATGACAAAGCAGACTCATCTCCCTTCAGGTCCTGATTCGAGGCCCAGTGATGACAACGTGAATCTTTGCATTAACCTCAGTAAAGCTGACAGTAGGCTCTTTGCAAGGAAGCTCTGATGCAGGACAGGAGCATGAGAAGAATAAAATTATATCTGAGATATTTCAAACATCAAAGATGGGATGTTCCATAAGGATGATACAATTGATGTGAAATTTTCTATTCCTTCCACTTCAATTGCAGGTGATATCTAGGTGCCTAGCTCAGATATGGATATCTACATTTTCCACCTTGATAGACCCTGTCAAACTCTCCATGCACGGTCTCCCCCTTCCACGTGACAAATGCATTGCCGGACTGAAGTGACTATCGCTTCTTTCTCTTTGCTGTGTCAGACAGTCTCAGACAGGGGAAAGTAGCAGGCTGAGAGTGACTGTGCTCCAGGATGTCATGGCACAGTGTTCCAACAGACAACAGAGCTTTCTCAGACGAGCCAGACTTTCCAATTCTACAGCTAGGCAATTCATGTGGGTCCCGTATCAGAAATGTTGACAACCCAGTGGCTCAGAGGAGCCATATCGGGAAAATCTGTGATAAATAAGACATCATAAAAAGGAGATGGGTGAAAAAAAACCCTGCTAACAACGTCTAACTCTTGTCTGTGTAATAATAATAATTAGCACTCGCATAGAGTTTTTCATCTTCAAAGCAGTGCAGAGGCTAATTATATAGCCCCTCAGCAATCATGGAAGGCAATTATTGTCTCTTTGTAGTTTTAGCCCCACACTACGGATGGGGAAACTGAGGCAAGAGGAATATCAGTGCCTGTCCCAGTATGCTCCGTGTCTGCCCTCAGGACAGCCAGGGTAAACGATGTACAGCTCAACACCCCAGCAGCTGAGGACCTGTTCTGCCCCCGCTCATCCATATAGCCGGGAGCTCATTGCCTGAAGCAAACAGCTGGAAAAAGCACAGAAAGGAGACAAAATTATGCCTGGTTTGTTGGTGAAATAAAATAGAAAACATCCCCACTCCCCCTCAAAAACAAAAAAGTGTTCTGGAGTCAGCCAGCAATGCTTCAGTCAATCTGAAGTGAAAAGTTTTGTTTCCTTTTCAAATTATTGCTTGCTGCCTCCTCAGGTCAGCTCTTAAATGAAAAAAAAAAGAATAAATCTTGTTATGAAACATAGATTTCTGAGGTGTGATTGAGGAAATGACAAAATTGTCAGCATTGGATTAACTTAATGAGGTACTTTTTTTTGGCAAAGGGGAGAAGGAGTGCGGGGATCTTTCTATCAAAACTCCATTTTTCATTAAATCTATCATTTCTGTAAGATATTTTTGGACATCTTTAGCCCTCTCAAGGTCATGAAGAGATGAAGGGAAACCCTGTCGAGGCAGGTCACATAGACCAGGACAGGGATTAAAACCAAGCGTTTGTAGGTCAGTGCCAACTCCACTGCACCACGGTCTCCAGTCATGCTGCTTTCCTCCTCCTTCTTCCAGGCACTAAGCCTCCTTCCCTTCCTTTTTTCACTCTTCCATCCTTCTGAACTCTCCTAGCATTAGAAGGCCTTTGATGCACTGGAAAAAAAGTGATTGTTTTCTGTTTGTTTACATAAGAAATGCTAACTCATGTTGTCCTAACAACCGCATCTCCTCTTCGCATCCTTCACTCACCAGGGCTGCCCCTCCTTTGAGAGAGACAGAAGATCTTTGTATTCCTTTGGCTTCATTTATAAGGATGTGCTTGGTAATTACTACAAGGGCAGCGGAACAGGATGGATGTACTCAACACAGGAGCTCTGTCCAGTTATTGCCCACTCAACTGTTGTTTACCTTTACACTTTGCCCTTATCCTGTTCACTTTCTTAGCTGATCTACCTTCCACCCATCCTCTCACACAGTTACCTGATAGTGTGCCAGCGTGTTGAGTCTCTTCCAGTCATTCTCTATCTTGGTTGTGATATCTTCATCCTGAAGGATCATCCTTGCCCCGCTTGCTTGCCGCCACTCTGCAAGAAGAATGGGGACATTGAACTCTGCTGCGCAGAGCCTCTGAGATAGGGGACAGAGCCCTGGAAATCCCTGTGTCCATAGCCCATGTGGCCACACACACGCAGGCTGCATCGACGTAGCGGGATGTCAGTCATTGCCATTACGACCTGTCAGATGCCTCCAACCAGGTACAACATACAAATGCGCAAATGTCCTCAGCTCTCTTCCCAGAGGGAAACAGAAGACAGATGAACCATTAAAAGTTCAGGAAGATGGTTCTGGAAAATATGCAAAAATCATAGCCACATGGCAAAGTTCGGACTCAAGTCCTAGATTATCCAGACTGGTTTCTTTAACCTTGATAAAATGGTATTGTTATCACAAAACAACTTTTGCACAGGAAATGCCCACCCCTTTAAAGAGCGAGACCATATAGAGATCAGAACACAGAGTAGCTGCCTACAGAGACGAGAGGTGCAAAGTTAGGCCACAGCAGCACGCAGTGGTGAGCTCTATACAGACAAATAAAGCAATGGCCAGAGAGCTGCTGATTCATTGGCAGATCTGAACAAAGCAAGGCACAGTGCTTTAGCACCCTGGTTATTCACAGTGCTTAACTCCTAGCTTACTCCCCGACTCAGTTCTTGCTCCAACATGGCCTTTTTCCAAGACCAACCTGTCCTTGTGTATGTTAGACATCACCATGGGACAGGAGCAAATCAATGTGTCAGGGATAGAACTTCATCCCCATCTCTCTTTCCTTTAGCAGCATAGATACAGCCTATATTGATACCTAAGATATGTCTAACTGCCAAGCCACACAGAGGGCTCCCCTGGGCAGAGCAAGGTCTTATTCAGCACAGCACCAGACCCTGTACTGCGTTCAGTTCATCCCCATTAGTGCTTGCCCAATACTTCTTGCTACTCAAATCCAGAAGTGATGGAGAGCACGAAACCCCGAGCTTTGCGCACAGTAGAAGCACAACAGGGAGAAGAGACAGAGACAGAACCAACACCCTGCTCCATGGGGCATGTAATCTCTGCCAACCTTCAGCAGCATGCCTGTGGGCAGAAGGACTCCAGTTTCTGACCACATCCAGTTCTCCAGCCTCCACCCTGAAATGATGCGCTTGGCTCTTCTCCTGCAGGACTGGAGCACCCCGCCACTTCCCAGGGTACCACCTTTTGCTCAAATCGTGAAGGATGCTCCATGTGGAGGATTGTCACAGCTTTCCCCACAGAGGACTCACAGACTTGCCTATCATCAAGGAACACATAAAAATGGCATAGAAGAGAGAAATGTAGTATCACCTGGTGACACCAGGGAAAGTTGTGGCTTAACCACAGACAACCTGGACCATCCAAAGCTACCTTTTTGGTTGTCATGTCTCAGTCACAGTGACTCAATCACATACAGATGAGCCAGAGCCAAAGCAGAAAGTCTATTCATTTGTGAGAGTTAATTAAAATGAACTCTTGGATATGGAGACATCACCTGCCACCCCTGCTTATTTCTCCTAATATAAAAATGCAAGGACCATTGCAAATTTCTTTTGGTTTCAGCAGTTTTCTTATCACATAATTAAAATGTATTGGGAAAGCTGTCCTTGCCTTTGTTATTCATTTAAATTAGCAGGAAGAGGTCAGCTGCTGTGTTTATTGCTGGGTGTTACTTTGGCTGGAGATACTCAGAGAGTAAGCAAAGGTTATGTTGGCTAAGCACTGATCCTGAACTGCCCTTCAGTTACTCCAGCTCCTTAGATCCTCACCTACATTTTCCTTGTGATGTCTGAGGGTGATGCTCTCTTCTCATTCCCAACTGGACTGGATTCCTGGAAGTTAACTAGTCCCAGAAATTGCTTGGAAGATCACAAACAGTGAAGTTTGGGCTGGGCAATCGTGCTCTTACAAAGTGCCCTGCAGAGTGCCAAAGCCACTTCTACTGTCACAGAGTGCATCTCTTATGTGTCTTCCTCATGGTCTCTTGGGGACAGCGACTCTTTGACCTCTTTCCTTCAAGGCTCTGTGTGTTCCTACGGTCCTCCTCTCTCCTGACTCGTCTTTGGGGAGGGACACACACTCATGTAGTGTTTTGGGAGGGATGCACAGGTTCTCAGTGTTGCGCTTGGCTCTGATATAAAGGGTAGGCACAGCTTTCCTCATTCTGTGCTTTATTTGTATTCAAGGACTGGGCAGGGTCTGCAGACCAGCAGAAACTTTCTCTCTGCTCCAGGGAAGCTGAGGACATCATGGGATGTCCCCTCGAGCCCTTTGTGCTCCTGCACAGACACAGGGGATTACCAAGCCCTTCCCCTTGGTCTCCCTGCAGGAAGGGGCCACACGAGGAAGAGGAAGGGCCAGTCTGACTTGGCACAACACCCACTCCTGAGCAAGACAAGGGGGAACACACCCTGCAGGGCGGGTTCAGAGCATCCGGCTTCAGTTTTGCAGCTCGTTTGCCCTGACCAAATACAAATCACTTCATCATTCATCTGAGCAATGACAGGGAAAGGATCCCCCATTGTGGTCCCCCAAATCCTTCTAGTCTCACAGGAGCACTGCACGCTCCCCTTCTCCACAAGTGCCAGCTGAGGTGGTCACACACCAATCTGCAAGGAAATGCAATGGCTGTCTGCAAGGGAATGGGAAGGGAGGGCACAAAGGAGGAAAAGGTGACCCTGACATCCATATTCACAGCACTAAGTGAAAACTGTTAGCTTTGTCCTCGCTGGCAGCACCCCGTCCCCTCTCTCATCAGATCTGCGCACTCCTCTGCGAGCGAGCACAAAGGAGAGACATACTCCAATCCAATTTGTTACACTTCCACCTTCCGGAGAGAAGGAGGGAGAGGGGGAGGGAGGTAAAAAATCCCATTATCTTTATCAAGCCTTCCAATCAGGAGCAGTGGTAAATGCAAACTCAGGAGACAGCTGCTGTGAAGCCTTTATATTTCATTCAGCAGATAGTGTATCTTTTTATTGCACGCAGGAATTACTTCTTCCTTTTTTTTTTTTTTTTTTTTTTTTTTTTTTTTTTTTTTTTAAGAAACAACCTTTCTGTTCAACTTGACTGGGAAAAAGGAAATTCCAGGCACCTTTGACAAAGAGGTGCTTCTTTAAGCTGTAGAAATGCCTGGCTAGGGAATGACTCTAGGGGGAGATGGGAGATGGGGAGATGTCCTCCTGCACCTCAAATCCTACAGAAAATATTACACCTCCCTTGATCCAGGTCACCCTGAAGATGCCCATTGAACAAGGGAAAAAAGTACAGCAGAGAAAACATTTTTCAGGGGTAATTGAAATACCCAGGTGGATGGAAGACTTACAGCTCACGCCAGGTGCCTTCATCTGAGCTAGTCATCACCAGTTTCCCCATCCTTTACAGGCACTTCTAGGTGACGATGCGCACAATCCATTCCAGTCAACTATTCATGCCATATACTGTGCTTCCCACCCTCCTCCTAAAGACCCTGACTCTCCCACGAAGGACTGTGAAACTCTTTGTGGCTGACTGCGCACAGCAATGGCATTTGGGACAAATTCATGTGGCTTTCCCAGGCTTGATTCCTATTTCATGATCACTTGCAGTCTGAAGAGCTGCTTTTACTCCTATGAGTAGTTTTTCTCTTCCCAATAATTTCCACGTGAGAGACAGATTGGCATAGGAAATAGGAGAATAAACCCTCTGTCTGTATGCTGCAGGCACCAGTACAAACAGGTGGGTAGGAAACAAAAATAGGTAAATGTCTAGTATGTGATGATGTCTAGGAAGAGAAGAGAAACTCAGCTCTGTTTCTGGGGTGGAGAAAGGACCACTGTGTTGGGGAAAAAAAATATTCATATTGGAACACACAGATGGAAGATACCTGGGAAATATTTCATCCTGTATATGCAAGTTGTCTGCCTTACTGCATACACTAGAGTTAGACCCAGTTTAAATGGCTCCTAAAAGTTGAACCCCTCACCCTAGAAGTGCACCATTGGTGAGGCAGTGAAAGCTTGCCCTGACATGGTCCACAATCAGCCTGAGACAGCATTACTAAGTGCAAGGCAGTCAACCTAGCAGCTCCCATCACCTCAGCAGTCCCTTTCAAAAAGCAAACAAAACACAGGGAAGAATGAATGCCTCAGCATGGAGCCAAATTCCTGTTTTGTGATCCTCACAGCCTGATGCTTTCCCAAAGATGGGGTAGTTTATTTATGGTGAGGGCTTTAAAAAATAATAATAACAAAAATAGCCAATGCAGAAAGAAGCCTTTACTCAGAGGGATGCAGTTTGGGTTTTGGACTAAAACATAACCTCAGGGTGTCCAAAATAAGTGCTTTCAGCTGACAACCCCCTCCATGAGTTGTCTGGGTAACTGCAAAACATTATGACATTTGCGACACATACAAGTCACTCTGCCTGCAGCTACCCTGCATTTAACAACTCAAAATAACTCATTAGCTTGTTTGCTTTCTTCCATGTGAGCAATCTGGCCTTAGTATGGACAGAAAGCCCAGAAAATTGTAATGGTAATAGAAAATGGTGTCGCTGTTTAGAGAACCATCGTTTTCGAGGCCAGATTACAGTCATCTGCTCTGACCTACTGTTTAGCATGCACTGGGGGGCTGATCCAGCCGCCTCTGTAGTTCTGAGCATTCAGCCTGGGGCAGGTTGATCCTGAGAGCTCTGGGCTGCTTTCTAATGGCCAGCAGTGCTTTCTGCTCTCCCCTTGTTGCCTTCACTGTCACCGAAGGATGCCAGGTGCCAACAAACATCTTTTCCTGCAAAGAGGCTGGGCTGGAGCTGTGGCTGGACGTGCATATCCTCTTGTTCCTGCTTCCCCCATGCCAGTTCTGCTCCTCCCGCCTTGTTAGCTGCTGTGCTAAAGGAGCTTGCAACTACATTGCTGCTGGCAAGACTCTTCTACTAGATGAGAGGGTTTTTTGTGTTTTATTTTAAGTTTTTTTTTCCCTAACTGCATCATCAATGCTGTTGGCCAAACAACTGCTCATTAAGCAGTCTCCTGTCAGTATGGACAAGTCTGTCCTGTGAGGGGTGAACACACTCATAAATACTTTCTGGAACTTGCTGGTCCTCAGCACCACTCAGCAGGTCAATATTTCTTAAAACAGCAACAGTCTTGGAGGTAAAATTGTCAGGCTCCAGCTGGGACCCCCCACACACACACACTTCTGTATCTGTCAGTTGTCAAAGCTACAATAAAATCTGTGGACTCCAATTTATCCCTTGTATTTGCAACACACAGGTAAGATTCCTACCTCCCAGTACGTATACATCATTCATCCCCGCAGCAGAACAGACTACTTTTCACTCACACCCAGTCCAAGATCTGAACGTAATGGGCTTTGTGGCCATCATCCAGCACCAGGCAGGTCAAGAGATCTGGCTGTAAACCCCACTCCTCCGGTGGTCTGTGCCCTGGCACCTTGCCCTGCCTGCCCTCACCCTCACCCTAGCACTCACCGTTCCCCTGCTCACTCACAGCAGCTCCAAAATCATCTTGGGTCCTTTCTTGATGATGTATATGATCTGTTCTTTACTGCTGCTAGTTTTGGCAGCTTGTTTCGTTATTCTAACAGCCTTTCATGAGCAGGAATCTTGCTGCAATTTCTGTCAGGAATCCCCTCCTCCCCTGCACATACGCACACACATACAGACACTTAACTTTAATCCCTGACCTCTCATTCCTGCCTCCATCATTGCTGTGAATTGTTTCTTGGCATCAGTCCATTCCTCCTCCTTTTGGATCCTCTTCTACTTTGCTAGGTTTTATAGACTCCCATCATTTTTCACTCAAGTCTCTTTCACTGAAGGTCATTGAGGGCAAATTCTGGCAGATACAGCCACAATACAGTCCCCAGCTCCCTACCAGACACCTCAGCAATGCCCTGAGCAGATTTTTCTACATTCTTTCATAGTAGCCTTCGGGTGTAGTATCATATCTGCCTCTGGACCACAGCTTCAGACATCTCACTCCTACCAGCATGCTTGCTCCAGATTTTGGGCAGAAATGGATTTTGGCCTCAGAGGCACCCCTGCATTGGGCTGTACAGCTCCCAGCACTGCCCAGCACAGCTGCCCAGAAACAGAAGTGTAGAAGCTGGGTGCAGCTTTTTCCACAACCCAAGCAGAGCAATGCACAAAGGAGCAAACCACTGAGAAAAAAACCCCACATGAATACATTAACAGAGGGACTAATCTTTTCTTAAGACCTCCTAGTCCTCTGCAGAAAGGAAACCTCAGAGCAGCAGCTCCCAACCCTGCTGTTGGTGGTGGGCTGCTGGGCAGGAGAGGGAAGCAGTCAGAGGTGAGATGGATGCAGCCCACTGAACAGAGGATGCTTCATCCCCTTTCCTGTGCCCGCGCAACAAATAATTAATACTACTTGGCCTGTGACTATCTCAGCAAGAAGATATATATAATCCAAACCCTCACTATTCAGAGAAGAGCTAGGAATAAATCTCTGCAGCCTGAACATTGCTGACAACATCACCCTGAACATTTGGTACTCTTTTTCCAGGGGTCTTTGGCAGAACAGCAAGAATGGCCCCAGTCATAACTTCTCCATACCCTTGTCCAAGCTGAATTCCGTGGGCAGAAAAGCAGGATGGCTACTGGTCCTTTTAAGTTCTCAAGACCAAAGATTTCATAAACCAGGAGCATGTGCATCAATTTAATCAGTCTCTTCTGCCCTCTCACCATTGCTACTGCCCTGTCTTGCGCACGCACCCAGGGTACACTCAATCTGGAGAGGTGGCACTTGCCCCAACAAACAGTGTCTAGATTGAGTATGGCTGTCTCCCATCTCCCCTCTCCTCCCCTCCTGGGAGCAATCAGGGTCCGTTGTGCACTCACATACCCAAGTCCATATCAGCAGCTTTGGGCCGGTGGGAGCAAGGCACGTTCTTGAAGATGGCATCAAGGATCTTCTCCTTGACCTGTGTGATGGTGTCACAATTCAGGATCTTCACCGGGATCTCGGGGCTGTTCACGTTGTCGGGGTTCACGCAGCTCAGGACCTGAGAGAGAGGCAGTGAGACCCACCGCACATTTCACAGCAGCACGAGTGCACTGTGGCCACCCTTCTGCAGCCGCCTTCTTACGGGTCCCTGTGTCCTACAAGCCAGAGGGATCTAGGGTACAATAAGGGGAAAAATGTGTACCAAGAGTACTCCCTCCTTTGAGAGGGCACAGAGATCTGGTTTCACACAGGAGGATTGCATCCATCCATGCCTGTCCTGCTCTCAACCCCTTACCACTGTCTGTGCCCAGTGAATTAAAGGTAACTCAGGATTTGGCTCTCAGCTAAGTGCTGTGGGCTCCCAGATGTTGCAGCCAGTGACTTGGGGCTGATGTGAAGTTTTTTTCTGAACTTGTGTCTCATACCGCATGTCTCTGTGAGGTGAGACTCCAATGCCTGTGGGAACAGCCACTTAGATTTGAGCCTCATCTCCTCAGCACCTTTGCTGTATTAATAATAGAAAACACATAACTATGAGCTCGGGTTCTGGTGCATTCAGTAAAAATGGTACCAGACAACAGTCATCGACACGTTTTTTTCATTGAAACCATTAAAAATGCAATCAGCCCTGACCCTGATTGGAGCTGAACTGATATGCAAAGTGCTCTTCAGAGCTTTCCTTGGCCTGTAATCCATTCCCTGCTCCCTAGAGAGCTGGCAAGGTGACCTAATTCAGAAGTGGCCTCCTTGCATCGCCACCTGACTGACAATTCAGGTAAAAGAGCTCTTCACTCTCTCAGACATGTTTGTCTGTCTTCTGCACAGCATGGGACTGACCAAGACCCTTCTCAGAAGAATGTTATTAATTTGAAATGCAAGACTTCTTAGTAAAAGAAACAAAAAAAAACAACAACAACAAAACCAAAACCAAAACCTTTTGCTTTCACATATAGAACAAGAAAATTGACCCAACTAGAAAGACCTCTCATTTCTCAGAAAAAGAATATAGTTTTCTCCAAAGACTCTGTCCAAGACTAAATGCAAAGCATATGGGGTGGTGAAGGAGAGATGCCTTAAACACATACACACAGTGTTTAACAGCAATCTGCCCGCTAACTCTTGGCCATGTCTATGTCGAGAATTTTGCTCTCTCCTGGTTACAGGAGTGTGAAGTCTATAAACTTCTATAAACTTAGCACACCTTTGCACTTGGAAGGCGTGTTCAGTGATGCTCCGGGCTATATACAGTCATTAAATGTTCCTGTGCCACTTTTACAAGTGCAGACATGTTAGTTTTGGTGCCTTAGACAAATTCTACCTTTACTGTAAATTCTCTTCTGTAGTACGCAATAGGTACTGGACTCTCCACCACTTTCAATCTTAACCTACTAAGGTGCAGTGGGATCTCAAAGTGGCTTGAGACTGGGTGAAAGCATCAATATAATTATACATTGGCTCACCAGGCTCACTTTGGTGCTGTTATGCTCAACTAAGAGGGACTTGTGAAGATATTGCTTACAAAGAGCTCTGTGATCTTTCTGGATGAAAGGGGAGATGTAAATATGAGATATTGATTAGATCATAATGCTATTATTTATATGTCACTTCCAGGAGTATTGAAGGAGCATCAATTCAGATTATAATAACAACGGCACAGATTTACAGTTCTGTGGCATCTTTCATCTCAAAGGATCACAGAACTATACATAAAAAGCACTGTTGAAATGCATCCAGTGTTGAGGTTATTAGTTGCCCCCCTCCCATTACACATCTGTAGGAAAATGAAGCAGTGATGGCAGGCTAGGACAGCTCTTTTGAGAGTGATATGGGGGTCACACATGGTTCTGGAGACCAAGTTACTCTGCAGATCTCTCTCTCAGTGATCTGAGCTCAGCTGAGGCAAACTGAGCTGATGCCAGCCAAACTCTGTGGTGTGATTCGTCTCTGATGCAAATGCCTGGGGTTCAGTTCAGTTCCCCACATGAAGGCACTTAGTGCTCTTTAAAATAATCTGGGCCACCCTGTCAGGCCAACATCTGGTCCAGAAGACCCAACATCTCCTGCAGGTACTGACTAGTGTCCACTGCACCAGTACCCACCATGAGATGTGGACCATCATCCAGCTGGAAGCTGACAAAGGTGATTTGCTCTTGTAACTTGGCTGTCCTTGAATTTCACAGGGCACCAACTTTGGAAGGTGGCAGATAAACTCTGCCTGAGTGAGCCACGATCATTCCTGCTCTGACTACAGTAATCCTTGCTTTCCTCTTCTCCAGCTCATTTGGAAGAAGAAGGAGCAGGGAAGGCAACATTTCAAAGGGCTGTGCAGAGAAAGGTTTGCTCTGAGTGGTTCAAGAATATATGGGGGCAGCTGGTAGTACCTGTAAACCCCTGAACACCAGTGTGTTCATTTCAGTGACAGTCAAGAGGCTCCTTTCAATGTTTTAGGGAATTCAGGCATTGCTTATAGAAACCAACACTCTTCAAAGAGCACAGTGACTTTGACATATATGCCCCAGGCTTCACATCAACTCTTGGTGTTTTCCAGCTGTTCTCTTGTGGAGCACTAAACTTTTCTCAGGAATTTTGCAGGGTGCATCTGTGTATTGCACACACTAAATGGCTCTTTCGAGATTGTTATAGGCCTTATAGAAGTCATACTTACACCACAGATTGAAGATCTCTGCTCCACATCCAACAGACTGAAACTCCTAATCATAATAAGGTGTTTGCAATGGAGAGAGAGATTCCTACGGCTTCTATGGGAATTATCCCAGGGGTTTCCTTTGTTCTCCCCCAGCTTTCTATAGATTGTCCCTAGTAGAAGGTGACCAGGAGAAAAAATCTAAGCATTGGCTTTATCCATTTAGCAGAGTTCAGACGCTCCAGTCTCACTGGAAAAGTAAGGTTTGCCCTGTGCTTCACCCAGGACCGTCCTCATCACAACCAGTATGAGACAGAGAACTAATCCCATTGCTCCTGCAGTGATGCCCACCTATGTCAACACAATCTTTGATGTCAGCTGGCTGGGAAGAGATCTCTGAGATGGCCTATGTTGTATTCCTACATGATCAGTCGCTCTGAGGGAAGCTTTGGGATGCTGACGTCCTGAATGCATTTACTGTTAGTGTTCCATCATTCATCACCTGCCTTTGAGCCCTGTGGGGCAGAGCTACCATGATGGATGAAGGGGACCAGAGACTTCAATGTCACTCAAGGAGATGCTGAAAGTTTTACCACTGAGAGAACACCAGTACTTGTCACCGCTGTTCTGTCATGCATGGAGGTCTGTGTCAGCATAGCATAAGGACAGCTCCAGTTGTGAGATCAACATGGAAAGGTATGGGACTGGGAGCAAGCCACGTAGTAATCTCTGAGCTCTGCTCTCCCACTGATTGTGTATGACCTTGGGACATATCATCTCACTGGACTTGTGTTTATTGACCTTTTTCTACATCTTTGGGCTTTTTTTATCTACCAGGCCTTCCAGCCATGAACTGTCTCTAAGTGTATATATACATGCAATGCTTAGCACAACTAAGCCCTGATCTCCACTGCGGATTACTGGCATTTAAATAATAAAGGCACAGCTTGTGATTACTCATATGAGGACCCTGGCCTTGGGTTCTCTGCAGTGTTTGAGTGGTCTGCCCCAAGACCAGGACATCGCTACAGTTTCTGTCCCAGGGACAGACATCTTTCTCTCCCTTCTAGACTGGGCTAAGGAAGGTCCAAGGGGGCTAGGACACAGCAAGGCTTGGCAGTGAGCAAGGACGAGAAAGATCCCCAAAGAGGCCAAGAATGGGAGAGCCTTCTGATATCTCTGTAGTGGCTTCCTCCCTGCCACCAAAATTCCCTGAAAAGTCTTAACCAAAGGCAGCTGAAAGCATCTTTATCCATCTGGAATATGCTGTCAGGAGAGATGATCCGATTAGGCTCTCAGCACTGGAGCCGCTGAGGTGTGCAGGGACCACACAGAGCATGCCACTGCTCAAGATGTCCTGGCCAGCTCCCGCCTACCACCTCCAAGCACTAATTAGCCAATACTCTTGACAGCTTCCGACACACATCGAGGTCTTTGCTCCCCTGCATTATTTGTATCAACTGAAATGAAGCTGACACAGGAGATGGATGGTCTCTCATCTCCCAGTGACAGCGGAGCAGTGGCGGTAGGGAGTGAGGTTTTTGCATCTGGACTCTGGTTTGATGAATGGCTAAAAAATCATGGATTCTGGCAAAGGCAGATGCCAGTCAGCAGGGATGAGATCTTCCTGTCTCTCGTAGATAGAATAATCTAGCTGGGTTTTTAATAACACTGCAGACCAGAGATGATGAGCACTGACTGCTAGCGAAGACATTAACACAAGAGGGTGTTACTCTGAGGAGAAGTAGGGAGGAGACCTACTGTTTATCTGCAACACATTTATTCTAGAAAATCACATCTAACTTACTTAGTTTCTCCTGGACTGAAAAAAAAAGAAGAGAAACCAGACCAGAATAATCTAAATTTAGTGAATGAGGTGTGTATTGTAAAATCAGTAATTCCAGATGTCTGAGAGTGCTTTGTCTTCTTTTTTGTCCCTGGATAAGTCAATTTGTTTGGATCTGCTTTTCACTCAAACCATATTCGAAACCATGACTTAAAATATTGGGTCATGATTAATGAAGGCTAAAAAATAAATGCCTTCCAAAAGAAGCCTTGGCCTTGTCTTCCTGGAATAATGACAATAAACAGCCTGTTTCAATGTGCCACGCTGCTGGAATTGTGATTTAACTCAGTCAAGCAGTCATCTAGCACTCATGTAATGTGTACAACCCAATGAATTTTAGCCACACACACTGTGCAAACTCACAGGGGTGACCAGGTGCATTTGGTAGAGAGCAGGAGACGTTGAGGAAATTCCTATATTACAAATACTGAATCAGTTCTTGGTTTATTTCATTACTATATATTTTTAATAAAAGATGACAGATTGCTTAAGGAAGGTAGAGGAAGGGGAAAATAGAAATAAAGGAAACAGAAAGGAAGAACAATCCTATTCATATTCTGCTTCTTCTTAATCTCCTTCACCGAAGCTGATCTCTGTAAATCTGCTGAGATTCCTATCGGGATATATTTGTCTGCTCTTGAGATGTAAGAGGGAGAGCTGATTAACATCAAACGACACAAAGCGAATGGAGGAGAGCTTTGTTCAGGCTGATGTATAATTACTACCCTTTTCTGGCTGCTTTATATCAAGCCTAACAGGATCGGAGGGATTTCCTTTGGTGAAAGCGATCACTCCGTGTCTGCATTTTTCTTCCTCTTGCTCACTCTGTCATTTTGAGATCAGGCCTCGAAATTGCTAGACAACCACACGTAATAGAAAAGAAGCACTACGCTGCTGATTTAATAGGAAAGTCATGTTTTTAATACACAAAATAGAATTGTGGTCTTATTTAAGAATAAAGTCTACCCTCTCATCAGACTTGGATTCAATCAAAGCTTTAGGCTGTCTGTAGTTATGGAAGAAAAGCAGGCATTTCTAGCATCAGCCCACCTGAGCTAAGATCTAAGATAGGTCAAGGAACTATCAACTGGACACAGCTATCAAAGCCCACTGAAGTCAAGTGATATGAATGTCCCTCAATTGAATGTGCAAATAAAATAATAAGTTTAGAGCATCTTCTGACCATGCTAAAATTTGGGGTTGCAGTTTTCTGAGAATAAAGACATGGGAAATAAAGACATTACAAGGAACATTGAAGACTTGAAAAGCATTCTTCATCCTGCAGTGAATTTAGTGTATCCAGGAAAAAGTGAAGGTCCACAAACACCTACACTAAGAAGAGATATCTAATGCTCTTTAACTGATGCTCTTTAATCAAGTGGGGAAAGGGTGTAATTTCAGAGTAGAAGCTAAAGCTGGACATATGCAATGTAAGTCTTTCACCATGCAGACAATTACATTTTGAAGTAAATGATTGTGTGACAGGGATTAATTTTCTTTCCCTTAAAATCTTTAAATCAAGCTCTTTTTCTTTGACTTGTGCTTGCTCAAGAGGAATGGCTGCATTAGCTCTAGATGTCCCTCCACTGTGTACCTCTAACATATTCCTTGATGCTGAAATCTTCATTGGAGAAACAGATTTTTTTTTTTTTTTTTTTTCTGGTGAGGATTATTCTGTAGAAGGTCCTTGCAATATAGCCTCATAAAAACTACTTTTGCTGTCTTTTGTAGAAGACAACAGGCTTTGCACTGACACAATACCACAAGGTCTCAGGACGTCTCTGGTCTTGCCGTGCCCTGAGCTGGGTGTCCCTGTGATCACAAGTGTCCCATGGCCAAGGACTCGTGCCCAACCTGCCTGAGCTCAGCGCTGGGGACACCCCGCATGGCCAAGGGCTGCCGCCCCGGGCAGGCACTGCCCAGCAAACACCAGATCTTGGTGTGCCCGGGCTGGAGCTGGGCAGCTCTGCCACTGGTGCTGGGGACCAGGGAGAGGGG
This sequence comes from Balearica regulorum gibbericeps, assembly GCF_011004875.1. Taxonomy (NCBI): domain Eukaryota; kingdom Metazoa; phylum Chordata; class Aves; order Gruiformes; family Gruidae; genus Balearica; species Balearica regulorum. Next base: position 3,462,038 of record NC_046184.1, on the reverse strand, counting down.
AGCATGGCATGGGGAGAGGGGGGATGAAGATACCCCTGGGGGGACCCAAGAGTGAGGAGGAAGAAACCCCACCATGAACATCACATTCCTGCCAGGGAAGAGCATAAGGTGTTGGCAATTTGCAGTGGCAACCCCACCTTTCTGCTGTAGGAAGATTGTTACCTTTGACTTACCGCTCACAGGGATATTGAAAAGGTGGGCATCACTCCCAGGGAAAGGGGTAGACACTAGGAAGTATTTTGTCTAACAGAATAGAGTAAACTGCCTGTATCTATTGTCTTCACACTCACTGGCATATTCATGACAGAAGGTTCACGCTTGTCTTCCAGTGCTCCTGGACCTCACTTAGTCCAAGCAATGGTGAAGGATTGGCACTGTCAGCCTACCCCGCAATGAGTGGAGATGCTTTCAGAGAACACGCAGTGCTTTTTGGGAGCTGGAGATGCTCTGGTCATGGGGCAAGGCACAATCAAAGTAACTTGGAAGCAGCCAGCTTTGCAAACATGCTTTGCAAGCAGATGCTTCAGCCACAAACCTTGCTATGTTAGAGGATGCGACTAGTCAGTCTTCAGCAGGGTTACCCTGCTGGGTTGCAAGAATAAATTGTCCCAGAGGGTCAGCATGCCCATCACTGGCATCTTTTCTCTAAACCCCCTTTTGGTAGATGACGCCGGACAAGCCCATAGGAAAGTGTGCTCAGAGCACTCACCAGTGTCTTGTAATCAATCTGCTGTCTGATAAGCTTGTCCTCACTCAGCGAGTACCGTGCCTCCCCAGTGATTGAGTCAATGGGACCCTTTTCCATCTGCTGCTTGATGGCACAGAAAAGGGAGAACAGAGGTTCGCCAGCACACTCCTGCAGGGGTGAGAGAAAACCATGAAGTGAAACAGGAGGAGCAGAGGTGAGAACTCAATCTACATAGCATCTCAATGACTGACACATCTTGTCATCCCCAACCATTTGAGACAGATACATCAATGGGAATCAGTCCATTCCATACAGCCCGGGAATAGAGGTGACCCTCCAGTTCCACAGAGGGCCACCAGCACCCTTGAGTGTCCTGTCATGGGAAATAGCTGTCAGTGTTCCTGGGCAATGTTGGGACTAGCAGAGCCTTGTAGGAGCTGCTCAAGCGATTGCCACCGGGCCAGAGCTTTGCACTGGAGCTGGTGGTGATGGATCCTGGAGGACCCAGAGACAGGTCTGAAAGGGAGATGGATAGTGCCCCATCCTGGGTGTCTGGGCAGAGCCCACAGTCTCCCTGAGCACTCTCATGCTGGAGATAAATAGGTATGCTCATGCAGGAGCAGCTCCATCACCCAGGGGACATGTGCCCCTGGATCTGTACAGTTGCACTGGTGATGTCAGGTGTGTGGGGTCCAGCACAGGACAGCAACAAGCAGCCCACAGGCAGGGCCAGCAAAACAACCCTCTCCCTAATTTCTCCTTTGCATCATCCCATCATTTGTGCACTCCTCTTCCCACACTTTTCCTGGCCTCTTCCCCCTTGCTGTCATCCCTCCGCACATCTGCTGACATGCATGCCTCCTCGTGCTTTCTTCTGTTGCTTCCATTCCCTTTCATCTCTCCATCGTTCCTCCCCTCCTCCCCACCTTGCCCTCCCCTCTTGCAGTGTGTCCCAACTCAATGAGTAAGGTCATTTTCCTCTGGTGTAAATCCCGGCAAAAACAAGTTAATAATCTGAAGCAAAGTGGTCCCTTTCTCAGTTCCTACACCTGTCTCCCACTTAATTAGCTTATCTGCCAGCAGCATATTGCTTCTGTGTGCCTGTCTCTTGCCCTTATCAGGCCTCTGTTCAGGCTAAGGCAAGAAGACAAGTAGCTGAGTGGGGGGAAAAAAGCCTATTATAAAAGCAGTGCTTTAGAGACTCACCTCCCTATATCCTTTCCTTTCAGCTGAAAGCAGGAATCTGATACTGAAGTCACTGAAATTACCTTCCAGGGACCTTCAAAACTTTCCCATGCATTCATCCTTGGACAGGTTGTACTTGGGGAAGGCTCAGGGGAACGGGATAGATTTGGAAAGCCTTGAATTTCTGGGCAGAGGGTGGCTATCCTGTCCAAATGTAAGGTGTAAGGATATCTTGCAACTGCATTGGGAGTGGGGGAGAGGTGCAGAGCCCAGCTCCTTCCAGAAATGCCGGTGCCAGAGCAGTGAGCATGCTTAAGGCTCAATGTGGGTCCCTAAAAAGAAACTGTCATCACCTAGCAGTCAGTGGCAGGTCTCAAGGGCTGAAAGCCTCTATTTTTTATTGAACACCACCTTAAGGAGACCCACCAGGAGGAACAAGAGGGTTCAGGGGGTGTCTCAAGTATTTTTCCTCTTTTGTTGATGAGTGTCCTGCAAAGACAATGCTATCAAAAGCAGCAACAGCCTCAGCCCATGCTGGGCTCTGGATGCGGCAGTCAGGTTTACATGGGGTATTCCATCCACCCCTCTGTACTCGGAGGGTGCGTGGCCATGCCCAGGCCAGGCTTGAAGGTAGCCTAATGCTAAGAAGAGCTTGGACTCGGCCTTAAATTAAACTAAGCAGGGATCTGGTTATCTTGTGGATTAAGCAGGTTAAGTATGATGGAGGCACTGGGACTCAGTACTGCCTCTGAAGTGGGGTGGGAGGAGATCTCCAGCCACTGTGCACTGAAAATATGGGTGACCACATGACGGAGGTCGGTGTGTGCCAGTAAAATGAGGGCATTTTCAATACAGTTCTCCACGAGGCTCTGAAATCCTTCATGTTTCAGCACTGACGCTTAGATTCCATCTCTGTACAGGACTAAGACCAACAGGCTGCTTCTCTAACAAAATGTCCCTCTTTGTTCTCCGTGGATCAGAAAACAGCCCCTCTCCCATTAGGCAGTGAGCTCTCTCCAGCAGAAAAAAAAAAAAAAAAAAAAGCCTTTTCCTTTATATCTGGGAAGTTTTTGCCCCAACTAAACCTCACCAAGAGGAAATGTGTTAAAGCAGCTGTTCATCAAGGCATGCTGCTTCTTTTACCTTGAGGAACTTGTACAGAAGGAAGGTGAACCAGTTGGTGAGCATCTTCTCAGCCACAGACTCTGTCCTAAAATCAGCCAGGGAGAAAAAGCAAATTGGAAGTTAGTTAGTCACGCTGGTCATAAAGGGTAGGGCTTGAATTACATCAGGGAGTCAACTGACATCAAAGCCAAGTCCAGTCTCTGCTCCTGGCTTTGCTACCCTGAATGTCAGGAAGTCCCTTCTTTTTTTTTTTTTTTTTTTTTTGCTGTTCTCCATAGTGGGCTGTGTGCCAGATGAAAACCCTCCCAGCAGGCATCACACATCTCTTCCCCTTCCAAGCTGTCCATCGCAATCAGCTGAGGACTCCTCAAAGTTGGCTCTAAGCAGTGGCAAAGGCCATTCATCTCCAGTAGACTCCCTCTGATTTTACTTAAGGTCCTGGCTTGAATCAGAAGGATTGGTTCAGACTGTGAAAAGGGGATGAATATGATCCTAAAGGGAGGAGAGCTAGCATTTCCCTAGGCAGGGAAAACACTTTCATAACAAAGCAGTAGATTTCTAATTCGAGGGTTCCCATACAACCCTGGTGGTTAAACTTTAGACCTGGCCAAGAAGCACTAACCCAAACTTGTGCCTGATACGAAACCAGTTCTGTTGTCCTGCTCAGCTCTGCTACTGGCTTCAACAAGCTCCCAGCATCAATGCTCAGGGAGAGACAGAAGATCCCACAATGCAGCTTGAAGAAGATTCTCCACGTATCTGTAGCTAACTCATGAACAAGAAACACAGCAGGGCAGTCCATGTCCCAGGCAGGAGAAGGCAGCAGGTGACTTAATCACCAGGGATATAGTACAGCCTGTTCTATGTGATGTGCTCATAGGTCCTACATAATGCAATTGGAGTTTTCAAGTTCAAAGGAAACATAAGCATAAATGAACATCTTAAGCACACAAAGAGTCCAAAATAAGGATTAGGAGGTGCAGGCTTTTGCTGCCCTTATGAAACTTTCTGGAAGATCCACATCGAAATCCAGAACTATTTCAGTTCTCTAACTGTTAATCACTGACTACTTTTTGGTTAGGGAGGAGATGGAGCAGTCTATAGACACACGTGCTGAAAGGAATGCTCTGTCAGGAAGTCTTAAACAAACAGGAAAACAGAAAGGGACAGCGATTCAGTCTTCATTCAGCCCTACTTGCCTTATTCACCCCGCTCTGCAAACAGCTTCATGCCAGCCCTATGGGGTCATGTGAACTGTGGCTGTATACCATCCTGATTTCACACCCTGCTGCACAAACAAAAATCAAGCAAATTTGCCCCTTTCTTCCAAAGATAACTAGCATGCTTACATCAGACAATGTGGCACAGGTTGCTCAGACCAGCTCACTCCAGCCCCAGGTATCCTTACCTCCGGAGCAGCAGCTTAGGGTGGTTCTTGCTCTCCAGATTTTTGTCTATGAGGTCGGCCAAGAGCTGTTTGAGGACATCAGTAGCATACTCCAGCTTGCTCTGCAGCACCGTCATGATCAGCGAGGCCACGTTACCACGATCCCGCATGGAGAAGCTGCGCTGGGACTCCAGCGTACGGATGAAGGACAGCAGGAAAACCTTGTTGTTGATGAGCTGGGCAAAGAGCTTCAGGCCTTTCTCCACCCGTTCCTGCCTATAGCCCGGGACCTGCACAAGAAGAAATGGAGTTTATGCCTTTCCCTCGCTCCCCACTGTCAGACATCTCCCAAATGGGTCATAGACCATTTGCTACCTCTCTGCCCTCATCCCTCCAGCCCCTCCAACTATACACTTTGACATCGAGTAGAAAACAGTTCTGAGACAGGGGAAAGGGAAAAGCTGCTTCAAATAGCAGAAACAATTAAAAAAAAAAAAAAAAAAGTCTTGCATCTAGCAGGCAGGTGAATTCTTCTTTCTGCATCACAGGATAGTCCTGTAAAAAGGAAGAGAGTCCATACGTCATCTGACGATTAGGAAGCCTGAGAGACCTCCTAGCCACAGCCAGATGAATGTTTTCCAACCCTGTGTTTCCCTCCCTGAACAGTACATGAAAAAGAGATTGTTACTGTCTGTATGTGCTACCCTACCACATTGTATTTTTACTGTAGTCAAACTGAAGTCTCAATCTATCTCCACCTAACACCTTTTTCATCCCTGCAAGAAACCTGCTTACAGAGATTTAGGGTTCAGCTTTAAGAAGCTGAGAAAGGCAGTAAAAAAATGAATGGGGAAGAGAGCCTGGGGTCAGGTTTTGAGGAGATGAAGCGATGTGGTGAGGCAGTGGCTGAGATGGTGAGCATGCAGCTGGGCCTTAGGTTGAAGAATTAGATAGATGAAGGTGTGAGAGGACACCGTAAGCTGGTACCTGTCTTAGAGGTCCCACTGCAGTAGGACCCCTGGGCTTGGGAAGTGAGATGGTTTGGAGACAGAAAGGTTGATAAGTTTCTAATATATTTCTCAGCTGTGAGAGGCTGGTGGACTAGTTTTTATATAGAACAATTTAGGACCTCAACACTGGACTCTGGCCTGCAGTCTACAGTGGGCTTTACCTTTTCTGGTCCTTCTGGCTCTAGACAAAGATGGAGCCTAAACAGAGAACCTCAAACTCATTCCTCCATGTTGCTGAATCTTTTCCAGCCCTTGAAAAAGCTTCCCTGGAAGCTGGAGGATCTCAACAGAGAGCAACACATGTCACTGAGTCATGTATGTATTAATAACCAACCAGATTTGGCACTTTAATCCAAAACAAGTTGGCATGCTTAAACAACCAAGTAATGCAAGGCCCCTTAAATAGTCATTACTTTTTCATTCTGGAAATTAGAACTTAACTCTTTTTGCATACAGCAAATAAATTACTTAGTAAATAGCTTGAGACAGCCAACCAACCACTACCACCAATCCTGCCAATAATTATTTCTAACTCACTTGCTTGAACATTTAATATTGTCTATCCCTGGGTTATTATGGAGAATTAAAAAAAAAAAATAAGAAAAGTATTTTGTACTGCATCTGGAAGCAGTTAATGAGCAAATGAACTGGAAATAAGTAAGACCTGCTCACTGCGGGATCTATGCTGGGGCCTTTTCCAATAAATAGCAACTCTTTCTAGGTGCTACAGAGAAGGGAGCAGAGTGGGAGCTGCCTTCCCTGATACGTTGGTAGCCAAAGATATTGAAACTGAAAGAGCTGTTGAAGCTTTACAGAGGATTAACGGGAAAAAAAAGGTGAATGAAATGAAAGGAAGAAGAGATCAAAGGTGGCAGACTGAAACATTAGCTCTGTGTCTCTCTGTATGTATCTGCATATGGGAGCATCCATGCTAAAACCTCTATGAGGTCAGATGCTATTCTGTGGTCAGGTGGCTGAGGTTAATGAATATAGAGATTCAAATTGGCTGTGGGTATGATGAAAGTGTTTGTGTGTGTGTATACATATGTGTGAGAGAGATTCATCACCCCCTCATCTCTTGTGCTCATTTGTTGAAGCTGCTAAGCTACTCTTCCTGAGGGAACACAGCTCGAGGTCGCTCTACCTGCACCCCAAAGGCAAGTATCTACAGTAGTCAATGTGTAACTCGGCCTCCTACACAATCCCGCAAGTCCTCGTTGATGACAGATCAGGTCTTTTTAATGGTTCTCTCCATATAGTTTGATGAATTTTGGCTCTCCTGAAGGGAAGGAGCAAAGACGAGCAGGTACCTCTGATTACACAGCAAGCCAAGCATGGTATTGCCTGTGCCAGCTCCTGTTTCTCCTCTCTGCCAACTAACCCCAGTCTTGGCCTCCAGCAATCTCACCAGCCCATGCCAGAGCCTCTCTGAAGCTCAGAGCTTGCCAAAGACTTTGCAGAGAGCTCAGCCAATGACCTCCCTGGCCTTGGCCATGGTGTATCCCCCGCTTCTCTGGCCCAGGTATCCCTGGAGCAGATCCTGTCCATCTGCCAAAGCCTGAAGGAGTTTTGCAGCATGGGCAGACCTCACCCGGGGTCCCATCAAACTCATTGACGCCAGTGAGGTAACGTTGGCTGTATGCAGATCCCAACAGTGCTGGGCAATGTCTCGCTGTCCTCCCACCGCTGTGGTCCAGAGAGAGACTTGGGGAGAGGAGGCAGATGAGGGCAGGGTATGGGCAGAGTGATGTTGTGGTTTTCTGACTTCCCTGAAAAATCTCCTTCAGTGACTGCAGGTTATTTCTATATAAGTGTTACCAGGAAAAAAAGGCTTCTTGGCAGTGTCAGTGTTGTGCAAAGCTGGAGTGACACAGACAGCTATGCTGCTCTGTCCTACAACCTTTTTCCTGGCCCCTGCACATCTGTAACTAATATATCCAGTCAAAAAAGCAAACCCCAGCAGGATGAAGGCCAAGGCAGAGCTTAATACAGTAGACCTGATGCACATAGATCTATAAGACTCTTCCAAATAGATGAGTGATCAAACAGAATTCAACATCTAAGATAGCAGCAATCATCTTCCCCTTTCAACCTGGATTTCTAATAAAGTAATGTTTTGTTTCTGGTACAACACAGCATTGTAAGCCATCACATCTGTACCACTGATACAATATTTCTTGCATTCAGGACAAGGAGGCATGAGAGGAACCAGAAGCATGAGATGTTTATTTCTTACCTCCAGATCCCTCAGGACCGGATGATCTTCAATGCCAGGGAAAAGCACTCTCATGGTATACGTTCGGTAATCGAGGAAGGGGATCCCAGCTCCATCCAGATCACTTGTCAGCTCATGAATATCTGTCTGTAGCTCTGCAAAGGCTGACACAAAAGAGGAACAACTCATGTAGCAATGACAGTCCAGATCTCCCTCACTGTGATGGGAAAAGCCCTCAGAGTCATGTACGTGAGACTAAGGTAGAAGTGGAGAAGCAACATGTGGAGAGGAAGAACGTGGACAAGAGCAGTCCGCCTTTCCTACAACACAGCCTTTCCCCAGGGACACATGCCAAGGCTCTCCCTGGACAATGAGTTGGCAAATACAGCTTGGGCAGAGGAAGGCTGGGCTTAGGGAAAATAGGCAAAGTCAGATTAGATGCAGGCTTGAGCCAGACCCACAGGGTTCAACACTCCTATTCCTTGGTGAGATTTTGGCTCAATGCTTTGTGGCTCTCTCTTCTACTAAATGTCAGCCTTCCTTCCTCATCCTACCTTCTTTGCACTCCAGTGCCACCCTGGACTCCAGGTTGTCCATCTGCATCTGTAGACGTTTGAGAGTGAGGTCGCTTTCTCTGGATTTGCGCTTGTATGCAATCAACACAGCCACGATGAAGATGATGAGCAGGCCACCGGCCACCGCAATGCTGATAATAGCTGGCAAGCTGAGAGGGCTGTCTGGAGAGATGTAGACCATCCCTGGGGAGAACTCCATCCCTCCTACACGAGCCTAGAGGGAAGGCAGGAAAAAGTCGCACTGAAATTGCCAAACAAGCAGGAACATAGAAGAACTCCATCATCTCCATGACTAAGGCTGAATGATGACCTCCTCTTGTCTCCCAGGCTAAACAAGTATGAACTACTTGGATAGAGAATGGCTAAAAAACACCTGAAATGTCATGCAGAAGCACCTCTGTTGACAGAGTGACCAGGAACCCAACCAACAAAGGATTTCTGGCGAGACAAATCTCACCAGTCCCAATGCTGTGGCTATATAGCTGTTTGGTGTTCATTCTGGGTTTTCCATTCCTTTTCCCAAACATCTACATTGTGCTGGACTGCCCTGATGACATTTAGTCCCAAAATGCACACAGGACACACAGCTCATGATTATGATCCAATGGGTCCTAACCTCACAGTGGGACTGGGGACATCTGACCCAGACAGCTGGCACAGCAGCAGTCAGGACAGTTGGAGTGTAGAAATCAAGACTCACAATTTGCTTTTGACTCTTTAAGCAGAGAAAACTGTTTTTGGAAGCCACTGGGGTAGAAAAAAAAAAACCAAACACAAAAGCCACAGAGCCTGGCCCATGCTCTTTACAGCCCCTCTCCTAGCCACGCATTGGCAGAATGACTGCAGATGCTCACCAACGGGACAGCTTTCTGCTCTCCATGCATTTCCAGAGGTTCCCAGGGCTGCTGCCAGCCTCTGGGACAAGCTGCTGTGCGAGGACCTTGCTTTTAACAGCCATAAAGAAACCCTGCAGGCAGTACTTCTGCGAGCCCAACAAAATGCTTTGCTGAAGCAAGTCTGCTAGGAGCCCACTTTTACAACATGAACACCACTCCCAGCAGTTATCCCATGGGGTACTACTTGGTCAAGGCCATTTGTAGAGTAGGATAAGTTTGAATGGCAGGGGGGAAAAGCACTGCTGACTAGCCTGAGGTATAAAAAGAAGCCTTCTAGGACTATGCTGTGGTAGGGGAACATTAGTGATAGATTAACATAAAGCTAGGAAGATGCCATGCAAAGAACTTGAAGGATTGTGACACGGTGATGAGTCCCATCACTTCACCCCAGCTGAGCTTTGTCACAGAGACGCACAGCAGGCCCTGCACAAAGTGCAAAATCTTGCTTCCAGGCAGAAATGCAGTCAAGACCCCAGGACTACATGCTTCCCCTCCCACAGCAACTGGGACCATTGCAGCATGCAATTCAACCTTTCTCTTCCTCCTTTATCAGGAGCTCTCCTTCACCTTCCCAGCTCCCCCAGCAGCCAGTGAAAACATTCTCCACATCCCAGCCTGGTGGCCAGCCCTGTCCTTCATCCCATTGGCTCTTGGTTAATCAGCCTGTATCCAGCCTGCCTGCATACACATTAATCCCAGGTCTCCCATGCTTCAGCTCAGGCACCTACTTGGGTTTCTTCTCTAGGTTGCAGAAGGAAGAAACCGGCCCAAGGAGGAAGGGTTGGAGTGAGAAGAAGAGACTTCAGAGCAGACAGTCACGAGTTAATGAAAAGTTTTCCAGTTCCTGTCAGTCCTTACCACCACAGCCCTTGGGGACATGAATTTCTGTGACCCCATCATCTCCTAGAAATTATTCTAGCCTCAGTTACAACCTCCGAGAAGATGTCTGTTTTGCTCTAGCACCAGCTGTGGGCTGTTATTCAGTGGATCCTGGCCAAAAGTCACCTAGCTATAACCCTTATGTCTTTGTCAGGACAAAGGTGAATGTCTGGAAATACATCTTTTCCATCCACAAAGTCCTCTTATCGACTGAATACTCCTAAGTATTTGGCATGGGCTCTAGAGAGACAATAATGTCCACACTGAGAAACAAAACCAAAACTAAGCTCATCTGACCAAGTAATAGAGTTTCAAGGTGCCCATTCCTGTAGTATGACATTGATGACTTCTAGAGCATCTTCAGTGGCCAAGAACAAGTTGAGGATGCAGCAGTAACTAGTTTTCCCATCTATTCCAAGATACAAGACCCAACCCACTTCTAAAGCCTGCAAAGAACAGAGGTTTGGTATTGGTATGTGGCAAGCTCAGCTGAGAAGACAAACTGCCAAACTCACATGCTAACCTGAGCACTGAAAGCTGTTACCTTTTGTCCCAGATCACTGTCCCAAATCCTGCCACCAAAATTTGCTCACCAGTTTGCACAATTTCCTCCCTATCATAGTGGATCAATAAATAGATTCATTATATTTCATTTTCTGTTTCTGACAGTGGCCCTTTTCCTCCAAGCCTTGCAGTCAGGTAAGTCCATTCGAGGAGTATCAGACTAGAATCAAACAACCCTGTCCCAATCCCCAGTGCAGGTCCGTCCTCAAAGCTCACAGAACAGCCTGTCTGCATGGGTGGGATTCCTCTCACCAAATATTCGACAGGCACATCCGAGTTAGACATGACAGCATGCTTTCAGAGTCAATACAGAGAAAACACATTTTCAGAATGTGATTTATGTGAGCTGCTTTTGAGACCTGCTTTGATATTAGGATGAGACGTTTTATTCAGTGGAAGTTCCCATTTCTCTCCATTAGCTATAAGGGGATCTAGACTCCTGGAGGTAGGTGTCTAACAAAGTTAGCCCCAGTGCTTGCCTTTCTAAAGGTGGTTTCAACACTGAGAAGATCTTACAGTCCACAAATCAAACCGCCATGATCTGAGAGAATCCGTCTCTTGAAGAAGAAAGCCTGCAAGGCTGCAGTACTGTTGTAAGCATTTAAAACAAAAACAATCAAATATGTAGATATAGCTCTACTTTATTTCTTGGGCCACTGAGTGGTTTTGAAGGAAGCTATTTATACCTTCCAGAAGACTGAACATGAGGCCTCTATATTACCAAACAACAGTTTGACCACCTGTTAAGCTTATTAATCATGAATTTGTTCTAAATAGCACTATGGCAGAGCCCAGTTTTCTCCAGCAAAGCCTTAGGGGCCACCTGTAGCACTTCAGCAGTTCCTGTTGTGCAAAACTTGACTGTGGTAGAGTCTTTTCTGGTGCAAGCTTGCCCTGGCCAAATGTAAGTGCCCACCTTAGGACAAGATGAATTGTGCCCTGCACTTCAATTGTTATATTTGACCATTTCTCAAAGAGAGACAACAGAGACAAAGAGTCCAGTGTGATTTTCCATATGTAAATGACTACATTAGTTACCAGCAACACTTCAAATGTACTCCATTTCTTCATCGCAGATCTTCTCAAACACAGTTTCTCATGGATCTTCCTTATGTCTCTTTCTTTTCCTTGGAAAAGAGTTTGCCTCTGGGCTTTAGTTAATCTTCATTGATCATTGCTGAGGTCTTTTAGTTATTTTCTATTTTTTTCAAGTATTTACCTCTGTCATTGTATAAAAGATAGCTGAACTAGAGCAAAAACTTGTTGACATCAACGTGTGTCACTGTCACTATTCCTTCCCTTAGAAATAATCTCATTGTTGCAACGGTTGATTCAGTCCCATAGTCGCCTCTCAGATCTAGGCCACCTCACTTTGCAAGAAAGGATTTGTTCAGCATTTTACTCAAGGTCACACAGTAAATCATCGACAGAAACAGGAGGAGGACCTGGGAGAGTTACCCGTCAATTATCTTGACCATCAAAGTGACGTTAATTTGAAACATGGGGATACATTTTGTACCAACCCAAGCAACAGGGATGCTGTGCCATGCTGGAGGAGGCATTTCCCAGCCCAGCTGTCCCCCTGCTAAGTTTCAGATACAAAGTCCATCCTTGAGCACAGGCCTCCATCACAGGTGACCTTCTGTATTTGGTTCCCAGCCCAGACTCTGTCAAAAGGTTGCCTCAGTTTTGGCAGTTGAACGAGAAATCTGTTAACTTGCCCCTAATATTGATGCTCATTAACAGGCTTCAGTGTGATCATCTTCCCATTTTTCCAGCAGCATCTCTTGTTTGATCAGTGTCCTCAAAAAGGGATTATTTTTTTCTCTATGGCTTCGTTTAAGCTGTCCCAGGCTGCAGGAGCAGGGGAGTCTTCCCAATTAGTAAAACCTGACCAGATGTTCATCGTCCCTGATCCCCAGGGGTTGATTATTGCTCACCTGACTTTGAGTTTTCTCCCTCTAGGATTGGCTTTGTCCATCTCTGACTAACCATATATTTAATTATATTCATGATAATGACAGGGAACATATATTGCCTTATTCAAAACCTTTGGTATTCACACAGAGAAAATCTTTCATGTCATTATTGCTCCTCTTGGAGTGTCTTAATGTTCTTTATGATGAATCGAGAGCCACGGTATATTTGCATGGCTGAAAAGGATTATTACCTCTATTTTCCAGATGACAGACTTTGGCACAGAGAAGTTAAGTAGCCAGTATGAGGTCTCCCAGCAGCAGTCACAAATAAGACCCAAAATGGTCACCATAAACTCTCTATTTTCTAAAAGTCCCCAGAAAACTCTCTTTTTAAAGAGCCATGCAGTGTGTCTTCATCAACCTCTATGAGTCTCACTGCATTGAAATAAATAAATATGTGACAGATACAGCTTTGGAAGGGCAACAGAGAGGTGGAAAAAAGTTGATCACAAGGAATGAGAAACATTGATCATCTGTATGTCTGATGTCAGTTGTTAGCTTTTGTTGTGCTTCCACCCACAGCTTGGTACAATTCAGATGAGTTTGCTGATGTGCTGTTTATCAAGCAACAGCACTGAGGAATGCAAATTACTGAGAGGGAAGTAAAGAAAGAGTGAATAAATCAATGGTGAGAGGAGGAGAAGCTCCCTCTGATACAATCACTAGGTCCATTTTTCACAGGTTCCAGAAAGGATATGCAAGAGTATATTCAGTTATATATATGTCAAACCCTCAAAGTCCAGTTGCACTGGATATATCCTCCATGTTTAATTCTCCTACATAAAAGTAAATTTTAGCTGTTAGCATGTTGGTAATTGCTGGGGACCGTGCTGAATTTAAAGAAGTGTGTCAGGTAGGGAACATGCTACATATATGAAGTCACATGAGCATCTAGGATTCATACAGTCCATATGAAAACAGATGCAAATTTTCATTAAAAGTTTTGATTACAAAAGGTCCCTCACTATCCATAAAGACTCCAAGTTACTCTTCTAGGAATAATGGGAATATTACATCAAGAAGGGATCTATGAAAGGCAATTGGTGATGCAAACTCCTGGGAGGTCTCTGCCAGCTCGTCAGCATCGGTGTGCCCTCCCAACCCTCCCAGGGAAGACAGGATGATGAGGTTCAGGCAACACTTACCATCACCTTGTGCCGTCCAATGAGGTTTGGGGACTCGCACAGAAGCTGCACATCTGATACGGTCACCGCACAGGGCTTCTCACCAACCAAAACGGTGTAGTTCAGCTTGGCATTCCCTCCTGCCACTGGTGGGATCAGGTTCTTGCCCTGGATAGAAAGGAATATCACCCCCCCCCCAAAACAAAGCCATCAGGAAAGTGTTTGCCTTCCACCACTTGTTTGTTCCTGTGACAGAAGTGTTAACATTGCACTTGAGATTTGTGGTTCACCATTCGCTAACACAGAGAGGAAAAGCCAATTTAGAAACTCCTGCACAGGACAGCATGGATGGCTACGAACTGTCATCAGTCAAAGCAACCTTTCTTGCTCCTCTCTCTCTGGAACTAAACGAGAAACGTTGCATATAAGTCTTGCACAAACAGGCCCTCACAAAACATATTCAGGCACGTAAAATAGACCCCTTTCTAAACGTGCAAGAAGGTATTTTGCAAATAATTTCTAAACATGCACCACATAGAAGTGCTGATATGGAAATGTTCGATCATAACATTCCTTGTCTGTATTGCTGTCCAGATTACAGAAATGACAAAGGACTGGTGTAGGACTTAACCAGGGGCGAGAGGAAGGTCTTGAAAACCCAAGAAAGAAATAGACTTGGGTATTTAATTGCCAGCCCTGTTGCAGTGGTAGAATATGTTCTTCTCTGGTGAACAGCAGTGGGTACAAATTTAGGCTGTACACAGGTTGCTGCAGCAGGAGTTTATAATTTTTAGTTACGGGTATTGGCAGATGCTGAGCAGTGATTCGTGTTTGCAGGTGGTGACTCTGATATGATGCGATATGGTAGGTGCAATGACTGAAGGAAATTTCTGGGATGCAATTGGGATGCCACTGTGATTCGTGGGGTGCTGGCAGACACAGAGAGGCAATAGGCAGCATCTGTTTGTCCTTCCTCATACAGGCCTTGCACCTCATCTCACCTTCAGTATAATGGGACTTCCCGGCTTCAACTCCAGGATCCCCGAGGGATTGAAAACCTCAAAGATGGGGTTTGGGTAGTAGGTGAAGTTGGTTTTGTTGAGGATCAACAGGGACTGCACGTTGTCAAGAATGAAGCCAAACTCCTCTGGACGCTCAGCAAGCTCAGATTGGTGATTGGGGTCAACAGCCAGTGCTGGAGCCTGGCAGGTCATCTCCGTGCTGTTCTGCACCTCACAGTTCTGGAGAAAAAAAATCCAACACAAGGAGAGTTTATGGCAGATGCCCCCAGCCCTATGGGTGGACAGATACCTCCCAGTGAAATGCTAGCCTACCTACTGCTGGAGGAGAGGGAGGAGTAGACCTCTTTGGTTATCATGAGTCAGGCTGGTACTCCACTGCTTCAAAACATACCCCATACCCATCACACAATCAAGGCTGGGAAGGGATTGGAAAAGCTTTGCTGGGGAAGCGTGTGGAGCAGTTTGCACTGTAATTGGGCACTGTAATTGGGCATCCTGTGCCTCTTCACTGAGGGACCTCAGCCTCTGGGGCTGCCAATGTCATCACTTTCTCCTAATCTCATTTTCTTCTGGAAACAGAAAGTTCTTCCTTTTTTTATTGTACAGCAGAGACTAGTCAAAGCCTCAGCACCACCCTGCAATTAGCTCTCATACTCTGAGGATCACTCCAAAAGTGTATGTCCAGTGCCTGCTCAGCTGTACCCAGGATTCCTGTTTGAACATCAGGTTACCTGAAATGAAGCTGGGGTGGTGCAGACATTAGGGTAGATCTCAGGAGACCCTGAAGTTGGCTTCCAGCCCTGCCAAAGACCTGTTTTTTTTGTGTACTTCAGAAATGTGTAATAGATTGTGAAAAATGTTTTATCCTGACTCCCATTCTAAATAACTAGGAATTAGATGTCTGGTTGTTCTTCAGGATCTGGACCTTCATCTTTCTACTTCGTGGTTGCTAGCACAATGCAATCCTGGTCTCACCAGGCTCTGTGGGGAAACAGCACCAGCTCCATGGGATCCCTGCTGTGCTCGATATGAGAATCTTCTCCGAACTAGTCTGATATCTCCAGCATTGAGAGCACACTCATTATCTCAGCTAGCATAGCTCAAGTGCTAATATTGCTTTGGCTCAAATCAATAGAAAAGTGACTTGGACCAGCCAGTTTCATATTGTAAAGTAAGTAAGTCAGATGTTCTTTGCTGTAATGGCTCTTACAAGGAAGAAAAGGCACCGGAGTGCTTCCCAGTGCAAAACTGATGGGCAGTTCTACATGAGCATGTGTGAGATGATGAATAGGCTTCATCATCTGCACAATGGCATGACTGATTGAGACCACTGTGTCAGGCAAGAGCTGGAGTCTGCTGGAAGAATAAGATGAAGTCATTCAGGCTTCTAATTCTGCAGGAAAGCTGGATAAGTGTTTGACTGTGCTGTCCTCGGAAATACAACCAAAACATACCTACGAATATGCATCTTCAGTTGGACCAGTGTTTCCCAGAGTTCGTGAGAGACTGGGAGATTGGCAGTCAAGAGTCACATCAGACCCAGAAACCTATCTGCACAGACATTTCCTGAATCTGGTAAGGTGTGAGGTGACAAAATTGCTTTGGATTTGGTTTTATGAAGGGAGAGGCAGAGTTGGGATAAGATCAAAATTTAGGTGTCTCAATCTGCAAATTGCAGATGCAAATGAATCTACCCCACATTCCTGCAATTTCTGTTTGGACCTACCACAGTTTCACCATTGCTTATGTGGCAGTAGGTTATTTTAATGTTGGCAAAGTGCTTTGAGAACCTTGGGTGGAAAGCCCATGGATTAATCTTAAAACCTGAGAAATGCAGAGGACCTAGACTTTCTGCCTTCACCCCAATTAGTCCCTCTGTACTTTTTACTTTTGGAGCCTCTTCTTCTGAGATGCTCCCAGAAAGTGCCCATACACAGCCAACACTTTTTCAGATGCCATTTCATGGCCCCATCCTCCAACGTACTGTAGGTACCAGCAGGTGCTTTCTGCTCCTGAGTCTCCTAATTGGAGGCACTAAATTCACACCTTTTACAGCTCGATCTGGAGCTGCTCAGCAGCTACTGGTAATTGGTTCCTTCTCAGTGAATTGTCCTCCCAGGCCTTGGTAGACTCTTGTTGGTCTCCACAGAGCTGCTTCTGATTCCTCAGTGGTCACTGACAGCTGAATTATGCTTTAAATCTAGCTGGTTAAACCTGGATTCACTCTTTCAGGATCCCAGATAGTCCAGGGAGTGGAGCCAGTAGTACCAGAGGGTATTATTCACAGTCGCTTCTGATTCCAGCATGCTCAACTAATAACCTGAATGTGGGGCCAGTTGTGAACAGGTTGGCTGATAATGTAGGTTGTACGTGGGCCAAAAGAGAGGGCAGGTATCCTTGAGCCAACAGAAGAAACAGGCTCAGGAGCTGAATGACCCTTCATGACACCTCTCTGTTCCCTCTGTGGTTCAGTGCTCCTTCACGGAGAGAGGATGGTGTAAGCTTTCTGAAAGAAAGTCATACCCTCTTTTCTGGATGCAATAGGAGATTTCAACCCCCTGAGCTGTTAGCCTCTATCACCACCTTGGACATGTCCCCTCCTGTGACTGATCCCCAGCTCAGCAGCCATACTCACGTTGATGTGTTCCTTTCCACCATGCTTTGCCCGGATCTGAGGGTTTTGGATCAGGTCTAGGTGAGTTCCCCACACTGCAATGGGTGTGTTTCCACTAGAGAAGAAGAAATGAAAGAGCATGAACCCAGCTAATATATATCGGGACTGAATGCATCAGCAATGGGTGATGTATAGTCCTAAATGTTGATTGCAAAGTGTCTGACCACATCTCACAGTCTCATAGGAAGGGAAAGAAAACAAAACAAAACAAATAATTTTTCATTCATTCATAAGGGAAGAAAGAAGTAAAACCACATGCTTGCTAAAACTGTCACATCAAGTAGCATCTGGGTGTTTGTCGTTAAGACTCAGCAGTCAGAAATTTCAGTAATGAGAAAAAGAATGGGAAATCTTACAGGGGCTCTTCAGAACGGTCCACCGACTATATGTCCTATATCACTTAAGGAAGGGAGCCAAAATAAACCTCATAGATACTGTTTTGTGCAAGCAGCTCTCAAGGATTCAGTGCTACCTTGGTTGAGAGCTGAAGTCCCATCTTGCATATTGAACCTGCTATAAAAACATCACCCTGAATAAGATAACATCACCTCAGTGAACCCACTTCAGTGCTGCCAGGAACCCAGTTCTGCAGCATCCAGAAGAAACAGAGCTGAAGTCTTCAGCCTTGGTGTGCATAAGGCATTTGCTCAATTTCCATTTGACGACCCAGGCAGATAAATTCTGCTATGTGTGTTAGATCCAACATGTGACAGAACAGAGGTTTCCAGTCATGGTGTCCCTTTGCTCAGGCAAGGACTGATTTCCTGAGAAAGCTGATTCATACTAACCATGTCCCTGCATTTGGTAGATTTTCTTGCTTTTATAACATTTCTCTTAGCTCATCTTAAGATGAGGAGATGTAGGTGGAGCCCTTCTCATTCCCTGCAATCCTGGTCACCAGAAGGAAACAGCTTTCAGAAACACCCTTCTTTCCTTTCCCTTGCCTCTTCCAGCTGCAGCCAGAGGTGCTGTTTGTGGGACTTCGGGGAGCAGCGGGGAGGTGGGGAAGGAAACTGCAAAGGAGCATTCCCAGACTTCAGTAGGAGCTGATGTGTGCGTTGGCTTTGAACACATTGAGGGGAAGGGTTTGCCATAGGCAGCTTTGGCCACCCCAAATCGAAACAGCATTGCTTTACCAGGGTGAGCTTGCCTTTTGCAGTGCTATGGTGGAGGCAACGTGATGCAAGGACAGAAGGGGGGAAGAGTTATCTGAGAAAGTAAAACCCTCAGCTGTCAGGGCTCACACAGCCAGGGTAGGATGAGAAAATGTCGTCAACGGACAGACCCATCTCTGAGGGTTTCCCAGGCTAAGAAGTGTTCTCATTAGTTTCGGCACCTGCCTCTGTAACTCCCCTTGGAAACTGTCCAGGCTGCAATTTATTTCCTGGAGCACTCTGCTGAGAATGGGAGGGGAGGTCATGTGGAAATCTGTGGAACTGGGAAAAGAAAGCTCAGAATCCCTTTCCTGCCTCCAGGTAAACCTATGCATATGTGAAAGGTGAAACAGGTGCACTACTAATGAGAAAACACCAGAGAAAAAACACATTGTAAGGAAGAGTCCTGTATTGGCCAACAGATCTCCCCCAGTTCTCATCTTTGTTCTTCATTTATCTTCCTGTATTAATCAGATGGGGCAGGTAGGAATGAATGCAAATATATGTCTCTGCCTAGCAGTATAGCTGTCAGGTTTCAGTGAGCTGGCCACAGCTATCTGGTACTGTGCTTCAGCCCCTGTAATTACACCCACACTGATAAATCAAGCAGCCAGGACACCAGCTCAAATACTGGCTGGTGGCCATTGATGCCCATAAGCTGTTAACAGTAGCCCAGGCAATGCCTGGTCATGGTTCAAGGGACAGCGAGGGCCAGGGAGCACTCCTAACCACCAGAACAGATGAAGCTAAACTGCCTTTGAAGGACAAAAGATCATTGGTGGTACGGATGACAGCTATGCATACTCACTGGCTTCAGGACCAATGAATAGACCTGGATTAAGTATTTGCTAGTTTAAACATAGCCTATGTGACCAAGAAGCCTGTAAATTCAAAGTCATGAGCCATAAGCTCTGCCAAAGAGCATTGTCAGAACCGTATCTTCCAGTGCGTGGTCCTGTGACACATCTCTGAGAGGTTCCTTATGGTCTTTCATTCAAGTAATACCTGTACGGACTGATCCATGGTTAGGGCAACATTTGACCTTGAATTTTGCAGAGTAGCTCACATTCTTGCTCTCTGAAACCATCAGCTGTGATGGGAAATGTCTAATTGGAAATTTTATGGGGCAAAACCACACTTTGCCATTTCCATAAGATCTGCTTGGATGGTTGAATTCTCTTGAACACACAGGGGATCTCTTCTGATGTCATACTTCTACTTATAAGAGAGCTTCCCCTCCCTGCCTTACAGAAAAAATACCCTCTCCTCAAAATTCAGCTTCATATTAACTATTCTTGATATCACCCAGGCAGAGCTCACTTGCCAGAAACCAGAAGAGAAGTATATAAACCAAGTTGTTCTTTCTCCACTGTCCTGGTTCTTCTGGATTTTTGGCTGTGAGCCTTTATAATTATTATTATTATTTATTTTTATTATGAATCTCTGCTGATTCACACTAGAAGAGATTTTGTATCTTGACTCAGCTGAAAGTTTTACATGTTCCAGACATATCAAATGTGTGTGCATATGTACAGATATATGAGTGTGTGTATATATACATAAATTCTTTTATTTAATCAACCAAGTCTGTGCACACAGTTTTAAACCCACGTGTTAAAAATTCTGTATTGGCTTTGGAAATTGAGCTTGTGGGCTCAGACCACAGCTATTAAGCTCAGCCACAGCACCGGATCAGAGAGAGGCCTTTTCTCTGAAAAAAAAAGTAATATCCAAAGCAGTTGTGTTTGCTGAAGAAACAAAATCACCCCAAAAACATCTCTGGCTGGCAAATCAAGAAAATGCAACCTTCGCTTGCCTTTGCATGAAACCCACCAGCCATTGCCTTCTGTGTCTGCAGGTGAATGCCCAGTCACGGCCGCTTCTTGCCCAGGTCGGATCAGAGCCTGGAGAGATGCTGCTGCCCAGCAAAATAACAGAGGTGCCAAGACTGTGAGCTTTCTTAATTTAACTCCTTATTGTCCCGAAACATCTGAGCATAATTTTCTGTCTGCAGACTCAGATAATTGCTGGACGTAAAGCAAATCAAACCCAGATCAAAAGTATTAATGGAGCTTCATAAAATTCTAGTTACCTGCCAGCCCAGTGTGACTCATTTTTATTTTTTTTTTTTTTGGCTATGGGAGTAAATTAGCAGTAATCTTTTCTTTATTGTCTTGGAAAATGGCACTTGAGAAGGTTTTAAGCCAGGCTCAGTACATTCATTCACTAATTTTGCAAAGCTGGTTTAGTAGCAATCATCTATCCCTCAAAACAGCTTAGCCCCACAGCCAGGAGTGATGAATCAGAGGAGCACAGTGGATTTGCTGTAATGAATCATACCGCATAACAAATATACTGAGGAACAGCCTCCTCAGTCTATCGCCAGATCCACGTGTCTTGACTAACTTATTTCTTGCTTGATTCTCAGGACTGGAGTTGGCTGCACTTCCATCTAGCCCTGTGTGGAAGCCTTACACTAATGTTTGTCTCCATTATGATCTGCTGGATGGACCTCCACAGCTGAACAGTTACGGTGCTTAAAACTGTTCCCAACACCCTGAACCACAGAGGTAATCCTGGATATTGCATCTTTTCTCTCTGCAACCTCCTCCAAGGTTATGCTCCTTTGGAGTGATTCAAAAGTGCACAAGAAAGAGGATGAAGGTGGAGGTGGGTAGGTCTGGTTAAAATTAGGTACCTGCTGCTGCTCAGGTGGATGCTTTGTGATATCAGAGACACTAAAGAGAGCAATGTTTAGAGTTTGCACCTGAATGGTGAGACAGGTAGAGTGCCAGTCATCCATCCTGGCAGCTACACACCCTGCAAGTAAGTTGGTACCCACTACACAAACACCTCTTCTTAATTTCCTCTATGCTGGGAGGTGGGACAGGAGATCCAAGGCAGCAAGCGATGGGATGCAGAGTCTCTGCACCCCCAAGCTAGGCAAAGCTTTGCCAGTAGACCTGAAGCATCTCTTTGGCTGCTGCTTTGTCTCTTGCTGGACGCTTCAGCAGAGAAACCAAGGAACAAATGGGCTATGGAGAACTTCTCTCACCTCCCAGGCAGACCTGAGGCCAGGCAGAGGAAGGACCCTGTGCTACAACTTTCCTGGAGATAATAGGGGAATTCACTCTCCTGGGCTGTCAATCTTGCACCTTTTAGCTGGCACTGAACTCACTTTAATAAGGAAGGGAGTAAAGCGATTTCTCATTTCACTGATAACCTGAACTCCGACTGAAAATAAAACCCCCAAATGGAAAATCCAGACACTAATGCTTCAAGCCCAATGTGCAAAGATTCAATCCAGCTAAGTCAGTAAATTCCCTCACGGTAATTAAAGGCACTAATTGATTTGTGAAAACATCTTCTGGATGGGAGCTGAACTGGGGTGGGGGATTTACAAGCCCTGCTCCTAATCCCCAGACACTACAATCAGCCCAGTTTGACACGGGAGCAGATAGCTGCCATGGATGAATGAGGGTAGACTAAGATTTCTTTATTTTGTACCTTTACAAGGACATACCAGTGCATTTAATGACCAATTTCTCTCTTCCTGAGGCCACTTCCGCAGGCTTCTGAGAGCATTTGGGTATCGCTTTGAAGCTTTACACAACCAGGACAAATGCTCCTCTCGGACATCTTCATGTGAACCCTCTGAATTCACCAAAGCAGCATCAATGGTGTGAAGAGAAAAAGGGATGCCTAACACGGAGGAAGGCCCTTTGATAGGGCAGAGACCAGGGCTCCCTTTGTGTTTCATCTCAGGAGACAGCCCTGGGGCTTTCAGGTATGACAGACAAACAACAATGCCTAGTCCTAAGCCAGCAAGTACATGAAGGCTGTGGGAAAGGTAGGAATTGCTGATTTCAAACCCAAGGGAGATTCACTTCTCTAAGTACAGTTATGACATTCATGCCTGGGTTTAAGAGATCAGTGACTGATCCTGCTGCCATGCAAAGCTGTGGACCCAGCCCAACGGAGCCCAAAACACAGTCATGGCTTCTGGTCTGCACTAGGAATTGCAGCTTTTAGGGATACAACTGCATAGTTTAACCAGACCCAGTGGTCTGTAATATAAAATAAGATGATTGGTGACAGACAACATGAATTTACTAAAGGCAAAACATGCCTGACAAATTTGGTGGCCTTCTACAATGGGGTTACAGCACTGGTAAGGGAAGAGCGACTAATGTAATCTACCTGGATTTGTGCAAAGCATTTGACACTGTCCCACACGACATCCTTGTCTCTAAATTGGAGAGACACGGATTTGATGGATGGACCACTCAGTGGATAAGGAATTGGCTAGATGGTCGCACTCAAAGAGTTGTGATCAACAGCTCAATGTCCAAGTGGAGAACGGTGATGAGTGGCGTTCCTCAGGTGTCGGTACTGGGATCAGCACTGTTTAACATCTTTGTCAGTGACATGGACAGTGGGATCGAGTGCACCCTCAGCAGGTTTGGTGACGACACCAAGCTGTGTGGTGTGGTCGACATGCTGGAGAGAAGGGATGCCATCCAGAGGGACCTGGACAGGCTTGAGAGGTGGGCCTGTGCAAACTGCGTGAAGTTCAACAAGGCCAAGTGCAAGGTCCTGCACGTGGGTCGGCGCAATCCCAAGCACAACTACAGGCTGAGCAGAGAATGGATTGAGAGCAGCCCTGAGGAGAAGGACTTGGGGGTGTTGGTGGATGAGAAGCTCAACATGAGCTGGCAATGTGTGCTTGCAGCCCAGAAAGCCAACCGTGTCCTGGGCTGCATCAAAAGAGGCATGACCAGCAGGTCGAGGGAGGTGATCCTGCACCTCTACTCCACTCTGGTGAGACCCCACGTGCAGTACCGTGTCCAGCTCTGAGGTCTCCAACATAAGAAGGACATGGAGCTGTTGGAGCGAGTCCAGAGGAGGCCACAGAGATGATCTGAGGGCTGGAGCACCTCTGCTATGGAGACAGGCTGAGAGAGTTGGGCTTGTTCAGCGTGGAGAAAAGAAGGCTCTGGGGAGAGCTTAGAGCACCTTCCAGTCCCTAAAGGGTGCTACAGAAAAGCTGGAGAGGGACTTTTTACTCTTTACAAGGGCATGGAGTGATAGGACAAGGGGTAACAGCCTTAAGCTGAAGGAAGGGAGATTTAGATTAGATATTAGGAAGAAATTCTTCTATAAGAAATAGAAAATGTATCTCTTAGTGAACTCAATGCTTGGAAAGCACTTTTCTGTATCAGGAATCAACATGAACACTCCAGTGCTGCATTAGAAAACCATGAGAGGTGGTAAGGGGTGTCCATGGGATGCTTACCTGAAGATGCTCCACTCAGGCTCGATTCTCAGGATGGTTGGATCCTCTACATATTCATACTGCAGCTCCTGATGTATCTTTGCCTTGTCCACTCTCACGGATACCTTCACCTTCTCAAAGCCTTCATCTGAGGCAGTGGTGTTACAGACAATGTGTTTGGTGGACCTCCTGTGAGCAGAAGACAGTAAATATAAACCAGGCACTACCAGCAGTAAACAAGTTGGTGCCAAAAAGAGCCCAGCTACTTACCTCTATGTCCTGTGACCTTAACCTATGCACTGTGAAGCAGTGAAACTCTCTGCTACAGGAATATGTTGTGAATAGTGTGACACATTTAACTGAGGAATTGCCATTGCGTTTTCACTAGTTTAAATAAAACGATAAGAGTCATAATTTCTCAGGTCTCGGAGTGAAAACTGAACCTTAAGGGAAGTCCAAAACAGACCTCTCTGTGATTAAATGCTTGATAGATGTTTCCTTCCTGCCTGCAGACATATGCAGCAGCAACTCATAAAAAGGGGTGTTTGCACGTCAGCTTTCCAGTCTGGGATAATAAAGTTTACTTTGCATTAGGACTGTAAGCCTTGTTTACGTGCAGTTTGCAGCGTGCCTGGGACATTTGCATGGGACGTGCTAATGTAGTGGGAAGCATTTTATGATTATACTCAAAGACTATTCTGCATAAACCTTTCCTTCTGGGCAGGGTTCAAAACCAGCTCCAGGTGGATTTTTAAGTGGCCCTTACCTTCTATAAAGAGCCAAAACGCCAGGCTCCAAACACCCTCAGCCTCATCTTATATCCCTAGAAAAGATAAAGCAGGGTGCATCCTTCCCTTGCAGTGTGGCACTCACCTTCACTGACTGCAACACCCTGAAACACCACGCTCAGTCCCTCCTAAAACTCCCCAGTCTCTTCCGTAATCAACTCCAAGCAGCTGTGGTTCCCTCTTGGCCATTTAAATCACAAGCTGTGACTTCACCCTCCTGAATTATAGCTGCTGGATCACACTACAGCCATGACAGGCAGCTAAACAGGTTCCCCACAGCCAGGAGAGGGAAGGGCACTGCCCCAAGACAGTGGTCCCAGGTCTCCTGTGAATGGGCCCTTCTTCTGCCAAGCACAGGCTGGGAGAAATGTGCCAACTTCATCTTCAGCCTCCACCGATACTGGCAGCAAAATGTGTTGCACTGGGTAGTTTTGAGCTGCGGGAGCCCCTGGGAACAGGATTCAGGCTCGTTCTCACAGGGATCAGGGAACATTCAGCAGGTAGCACTGACATTAAGCCTCTCTGAACTGCAATTGAACAGGAGCCAACCCAGAGCTGAAATGTTGCAAATCATCCATTTCTTAGCACTACAGGACTATTCTGGGATAAAAGGGAGGTGTTTTAATACTTAGAATCAATGTTGTCAGATTTTCTTTGTCGCCTCTGCTAAAACAGGAACATGAAAATGAATCTTTTAAACGATGTACTCCCAGAGCAAGTGGCAAAGCATGGGACCGTGGAGAATTGTAGTGAAATTTGACAAGGGGCCATGGAAAAAAAGCACATGAAATATCAATCAAAACAATGAAAAAAATCCTATTCTTCCACCCCAAAACATACACAGTAAGGTTGCACACAGTGCAGAATGCACCAGTCTCATTGCTGGATAGACATGGCCACAGGCAAAAGAGGCACTTGAGGGACAGGGTGTCTGGCCTGCAAAAGTCTCTTGACTATAATTGCTCACATCTTTCAGACTTGGGCAAGTACAGTTGGAAGGACTCATCTGTACCTGTAGAAGAGGCAAGGTTGTCGCCCAAAGGTCACGATGACATTGCTGCCTGCATTGAGGTTGTTGCCCGTAATTGTCACCTGGGTGCCACCCGACACTGGTCCCCGCTTTGGCTTGAGATCAGAGAGTGTCAGAGTCTGTGAAGGCAAACGGTCATGTTGAAAACACAGCAAAAGAGCGGAGGTACATTCCCTCTCTTTAGTGACCAAGAGAGGTAGGCACCCCTAGGCATTAATCATGTCTTAGTTGGACTTCAGAAGATGACCATACCTTCTGGCCAATAGAGGAGCCTACGATGACACCAGTCCTATCATAGACACGCTGCTTGAAAGCCAAGTTTGCTGGGATGAGTTCACACCTAACCCTAGCCTGTCCTCTTCACCCCTGCAAAATCAAGCCTGCCCTTGTACCCGCTTAGAAATATTCTGGATTTGAAAAGTCAGTTCCACACCTGGAGCAGCTGGAGCCATGATCTCCATCTCCACTGCTTGTTTGAGACAGCTCAGGTGTCTTTTTGCCATCCTGCAACACCACCTCTGCAAGATAAACCGGGTCTTGAATGGGCTGATCGGATCTTAACAGGGACTCCCCACCTCCAAAATGTGGAGCTCAGAAGTGATGAAAACACTCAGGTCTTTAACAGATTGGTCTAAACCTTATGGATCTGACAAGGGAACAGAACCTGCTGTAAAACTCCAGAGAGATGCCTAAAAACTCCCTCACAGGCTTTTCCCCTGGGAATGAAGAGAGCTGGGGTTCAGCAGAGCATTTGAACTCATGCCTTGCCTTTCCCACATGCCCACTGCACGACCCTAAATTTTTCTGTTTTTCGTATCAGACTTGGATGCTGAGACAGTCTGGTACTGCATGAGTGTCCTGCACTGATACAGCACGGTGGTGCTCGTGTTGAGATGTAGTCTGAAATACTACAGCCACAAAAGGAGCATTGTCCAGATGAACACCTTTTTCCTTTTTCTGCTGATTTTCTGAGACTCTTTTCCAAACGTAACATGGTGCTGTGTTAATATATAAAAAAGGGGCACAATTCCTTTAGGTGCCTCAAATACCAAACCTCTTTTTCCTACCCTCCTGCTCTCCCTTCCTCCCAAAATCAAGATAAAATACTTGCACTCTGAAGGCACAGATCACCCTGTTACCACAATGCAGAGAGGAGACATCCATTTTCAGGAAGAAATTTGGAGTTGCAGTTTATTCTTTCATTTGCATTTTAATAGAAAAACTTTCCACTCAGTCCCAAGTGAAAAGCTACTATATGCATTTAAATGAAGATTATTTTTTTTCCCCTCTCTAAGAACGATGACACAAATGCTTGAAGCTCTCCTCAGCTCCTCTGAATGAGCAGGTACATCACGCAGTCACCTTATTGAGCTTTGGAAACCATTAATCCATGTTTATAAAACCACCTGACACACACCACAGCTCCCTCTTTCACAGCTCCCTCTTTCACACACACAGAGCCTTCTCTGTCCCTATCTCCCTCTGGCTAATAGTTTTGAAAAACAGTGGCAAGTTTTCCACTTTGCTTTTGTTCAAAAGGAAGCTACCATGTGGAGAAAGAGCTGAACATGAAAATCAGACATGCAGCTCTGTAGAAAAAACTATTGTCAGAGCTGGACACTTCTTGTGTTTAAACTTGATTGGTTTCGACATGATGGTTTGGAAACTGTTTTGCCTCAAGAAGTCCCTTAGCTATTAATTGCTGAAGGTTGGGAGGATATATAAGAAGAAAGACAAAATTAAGAAACAAGAAATGTCCTGTTTCTTATACTTTTTTTTTAATATTCTTTAACAGATATTATTGGGATAAAAAATGCAGGAACAGTATGCAGATACAAAAGATGCACTTCAGTATATAGTGCTCCTTGGTTTTAGGGTCTCGCCTCATGATGTGATGCCAAGTCCTCTTTAATCCCTTATTGATGGCCACCCACACCAGTGCAAATTACTGCTGACCATGACAGCTGCTGCTGGGAGGTGATCTTCCACCTGGGAGAAAATGGGTTGAGAATGGCCAACTTAGAATCATAGAATGGTTTAGGTTCAAAGAGATCTCAAAGCCCATCCAGTTCCAACCCCCCCCTGCCAAGGGCAGGGACACCCTCCACTAGACCAGTTGCCCAAAGCCTCATCCAACCTGGCCTTGAACACTGCCAGGCCTGTGTGCAACTTGGTGCACATAGCCTACACAACAGCACTGCAATAGCAGCTGCTTTACAAACCAGAGAGGAATATTTGAGTTAAAGACTGAAAGCTGTTGTCCAACTTCTCGATGGGTAGATAAACCGACCATGCCCTTTTGAGGATCCTCACAGACCAGCAGCACACCAGCAATGCTCCTTGGCAAAGCGTTGCTGTGTCTTGTGCCAATCTTGCAAAAGCGTTTGTGGCTAAGCTTTCAAAGCTGTGATAAACCATTAATTATTCACAGTGGCCTTCATAAATATTGCACAGCATGTTTACAGTAAAACTCAGCCTCCAGTCTGTTTACCGTTTCCTCGCTGGTGAAAGGTGATGGAAAATGCAGTGTTCTAGTGGATCTGTAATAGGCAGAAGGGGATAGTGACAGTGAAGAAAAGAGGCCAAGAAATCTTCTCTACCTTTCTAGGGGCTTGTCCACTTCCCTCTGCTCCCCAACACTTTACTTTCCTTTAGTACCTTTTCCACACAGGCTGTCCATAGAGAACCTGCAACCAGAGCTGTGTCTAAACTGACCTCATGATGCATGTTAAGACCTTGGCTCCCACTTCATTCCTCCTGGGGACAAGGGCAGAGGAAGATGTGACTCAGATGCATTTTATGCACCTGGGTTTCCTTTCTGTAGGTTCAATAATAGCAGCAGGACGGGAAAAGATGGAAGGGAGACAAGTTGCAAACGCTCTTCTGGGACAAGGATTTTAGGAGCAGACCCAGAAGAGATGCAATCAGAGTAGCCCACATCACCTACACTAAATCATAATATTGTCATCCAAAGCCAGAATAAAGGCAAATTTGCTTCAGCATCTGAATTGAAAAGTGAAGGGAATTTTTTTTTTTAATTGAAATACCATGGCAATAATCATAGCAACAAAATGAATAATTTTTTTTTAAAGAAATTATTTTCATTTAGATCATCATAAATTTCATTTCAGCCTGCAAACAAATGCTTTGTTTCTCTTTTGGCTTATTGAACTCTCTAATGCAATTTGCATTTTTGATCACAGCTGAGATTAAAACAAACTAACAGCATTTTGAATTTAAAAGTCCTGGTTAGAAATGTGGAGAAGAACTGTTCTAGTATCTATAAACTAAGCTACCTCTTTTTTAAAACACTGAAATTTAATACTCTGTTGAGTTCCAAATATCATCTTTTCCAATTCTTGCAGGAGAGGGTAAGGGTAAACCTATTGGCCAAATTTTACCATGTTTTGCTTCAAATTTTTTGAAAAGCAGTTTTCCAGAGGATTTACTATGCATCAGAAAGCCACATGTATCTTCCATGCAATGCCCTTCCTTAGTTTTCAAACATCTTCCTTCCCTTAAAGCTGCCACCCACCGCTGCAGGATACCAAGGCATGTTGTGATGCCTGCAATAACATCTCTACCATCCTGGCAGACGTATCAGAGGAAGCCAAGCCACGCCAAGAAACACATCTCCCGCTATGAAAGCAATGGACACGAGAGAGGGCATGTGAGGGGCAGGTTGGAGAGCATCTGTATTTTTTTTCTGTCTAACACAAAGGTATCGAGGTATTCAGCAGAGAAAACCCTGTTGACTTCACGCTCACGCACAGCTGGGATAGCTGGCAGCCAGTGGAGGGAAAAGCTGTCACAGACGGGCATGGATGATCAAAATCGGACAGTAATTCCAAGAGTAGCAAAGGTGATACTCTGAAGTGTAATGTCCTGGAAAGAGCCCTTCTGTCTGCCTAGTGGGGGCTATCTCTCAAGGTGTTTCTTTGCCCCCCACCACCGCAGCACATGAGTGACTTCAGAAAATGCAAATAATAGAGAAATCTCTACAGCTCAAGGGGCAAATCCAAGACATTTGCATTCATTTTCAGTTCTCTTTACCATTAAAAGATGCTTGGGCATGTGAATTATCTGCGAAAAGACCCATTCCCTTGCAAGAGTTAAGAGCTTTTGATGGGAACAAAGAGACCCTCTCATCTCAAACCTGCACAGATCTGCATAGATCAAGGCCAGGAAATGCTTGCATCTCCCCAGCAAGGGGCCTTAGAGGAATAAGCAGGTCTCTTGGACAAGAAACATCAGCAGAAAAGGGGAGAGTTGGACAAAAAACCAAGTCAAGTGTGCAACATGTGTTGGGCTCTGCACCTCTCTTCTGTGGCAAAGCAACAGTCTCAGGCTAAACTTGCACCAGCAGCAGTGCAGAATCAGGCCCAGAGCCCCTCTGACTGCTTTGCCAGCTGATGTCCCAGACAGATGGTGTAGCAACCCAATTTACCAGCCCCAGCAGTCTCTCTAGAAAGAGGAGCATAGCTGCTCTCTGAGTGCCATCAGTACACATTGCTGACTCCAGACAGCCTGCTAAGGGCGGCCACTTGCAGTAGGAATCCCCTTCTTCTTTGGACAGATCTGACATTTGGGGCTGGAGATGCAGGGAACTGCCTGTTTTGAGGGGATTGCCCACTGCAGGGAAGCAAGTGGAAGTTGTGTGTGTGATCCCACTGTTCACCATCCTTAGGGACTTTTTAACTCATCTCCAAATTCCTCACAGCTAAGTTGTCCCTCCAGAGCACCTACCCTTCCCACTGCCAGACACATGATGATGTGCAGTGGCAGGAGGAAGCTGCGCAAAACCAACCAGGGTGTTGGCATTTATGACATCCAATCCCATGGAGAGCTGTGCCCTCAGAGGAACATCTTGGTCTGATGCTGTATTTGAGGCTTAAGAGACACTTGGTCTGAGCTGAAGGTAACGACCCAAGAACTGCATGGCTGTGCCGACCACAACTCTGAGAGAGCAGACATCTGCTGTACTGAGCCCATCCCTTCAAGTATGAACACTGGGATGAGATCCCATCTTTACTCATGTGTGCAGGCCTCCTTAAAAGCTAACTGAAGCTCAAGCTTGCTGGTGTCTATCATTCCATCATGGAGCATCCAGAACAGCTGCCCACTTGCACTGAGCTCCAGTCATACTCTGCAGCCCACCTGCAGCCTGGCTAGTGAACTGGTCCCTCATCACCTAGTGCTTCTGGGCTGCAACACTACTTCTTTTGGACACCCAGAAGACAACCTAACGCAAACAGCCCTTGAATGTTACATCTTGCAGAAACACCTGCCACTACTATGGTGACTGCCTGTGGCCCAGTAAATAGGAATTTTTGTCTTTGCTAGCAGAAGGCCATGGACTTTGCACCGACACAATACCACAAGGTCTCAGGACGTCTCTGGGCTTGCTGTGCCCTGAGCTGGGTGTCCCTGTGATCACAAGCATCCCATGGCCAAGGACTCGTGCCCGACCTGCCTGAGCTCAGCGCTGGGGACACCCCGCATGGCCAAGGGCTGCCGCCCCGGGCAGGCACTGCCCAGCAAACACCAGATCTTGGTGTGCCCGGGCTGGAGCTGGGCAGCTCTGCCACTGGTGCTGGGGACCAGGGAGAGGGGAGCAGGGCATGGGGAGAGGGGGGGATGAAGATACCCCTGGGGGGACCCAAGAGTGAGGGGGAAGAAACCCCATCACAGACATCACACTCTTCCTGCTGAAGACCGCAGAGTGGTGATGGCTGCAGTGACAACCCTGATGTTTCTGCTGTAGGATGCTAGTGCCTTTGTCTGTAGAGCCTGGAGGGATGATGGCAGGCTAAGCGCCACACCAGGGAAAAGTAAATTATTAGGAAGATTTTTTTTCCCTTTTTCTTCTTTGGATTTTTTTTTTCCCCCCTTTTCTTTCCTATATAGCATTTTTAGCTATTAATGAGGATTTTCTGTACTAATTTGGACCATGGCTGTATGTAACTAACTGGACTAATAATCTGGACTATTATTAGATTGTTAAAACATTAATTAGGCAAGCTATTTTTGCTCATAACAAGACTTTGAAAGGAAATAGAAGGAACAACTTGGTGCACTCAGGATGGCAGTGAAGAGCTCAGAGGCTTAATCTGGTCAAGGACAAGGGATAGATGCAGCAAAGGGGACCAGGGCCCAAGGACCTTCAGAGCCAAGGAGAACTTCTCACAGGATCTTACCATAAAGTAGTAGAGCTGTGAGGACCTGGCCATGAACTCTGGTTTGCACTCAGCCACGCAGATCTCCACAAATCCAGCATGCTGGCTGGGCTTGGCCTCCCCCATCTCACATACTATCCTGTGGAGAAAATATCAATCAGAATCAACATTGGAGGGATTGTTGGTCTGGGTAAGATGGAGCTGGAGCAAACATCCCACACTGCTGGGGAATGGACTGTAGACTTAACCCATCCTCTCCTTTCCAATCCAGGATCTGAACTGTGGACCAAGTTATTCTTCAAAGAGTGGTGGTTTTTCGCTGTTGGCACTTGGTATGACAAGTGCTTAGCTGGTGTAAATAAACATAGCTTCACTTAAATATACAGACAAATGCTGGGCTGAGGTCTGACCCCAGGGGTAACATCTGTCCTCCAGCCCTGAATGGTGAACAGCTTTCCAGCTGTAAGGCTTACTGATCACTCCCACAAGGGATAAGCTGCTTCTCAGGACTGCTGCTCTACAAACTGGAATTGAACACCCTTGTGGCAGCTGTTATGTGAAAGATGAAGGATAACTTTAGGGTATATGCCATGAGGGTTACTTAAATATGCAATACAAATACAGCAATAAATGGTTTATTGGATCCTGAGCTGTAAGTAAGGAATGGTATCTTCCATTCCTCACTTCCAAGGTTGGGTGGAATGGACTCCTTAGACGACACTACAGATAGCAATGACTGTTATTAGGTGTGCTGTGGCCCACTGTATGCCACACACCCAACTTACTGCTCTGCTGGGATGTACCCTTCCACCAGCGGTTTGCACTCCACTCCGGCCACTTTGACGTGAGATGCAATATCTCTGAACTCCAGCCCCAGATTCTCTCCTCGGATGGTCACTTTGGTCCCTCCTTCACGAGGGCCCGTCACTGGATTGATCTGGAGAAACAAGTCAAGAAGAAAGAGAATAATCAAACCACTTATGTAAAGACATCAGCATCCTCTCAGGTGAAAGAAAAGGTAATATCAGGTCTCTTTGTGACCCCTACAGACACTCTGAATTATGAATGCTGAACAACTGAGGAACAAGCCTACTCCAGGTGCATCACTGGGTCCAGCTCCCTTGCAAATATATATCACACTTGCCCCAACCTCAGAGTATACAAAATTCTGCCACAGATCTCATTTACTCTCTTTTGACTACTTGCAAAACATCCAGAGATGAGTAAGAGATGTTTTCTAGGTAGGACCAAGGGTTTCTGGTGGTGCAGCTGAGCTCTGCACTTCATAGACATGAGC
Organism: Balearica regulorum gibbericeps; assembly: GCF_011004875.1. Classification (NCBI taxonomy): domain Eukaryota; kingdom Metazoa; phylum Chordata; class Aves; order Gruiformes; family Gruidae; genus Balearica; species Balearica regulorum. The sequence continues at coordinate 3,428,995 of NC_046184.1, read as the reverse complement.
CACGGAGAGGCAAGAGTGAGGCACAGTGGAAAGAAATGAGAGAAAGCACAACAAAAGGACACAAATGCCTTCAGCTAGTCACTTTAAATCCTAACACATGGAGTTTTTGATCTGTTCTGGAGGTAGGTATTGGTCATGCATCCATACTGAGCCGAATATGTCCACATGAAAAAAACAGCTGAGACACAACAGAAACAGCATGTCAAATTAGGTATGGAGTAGGTGGACGGTGGGTGAGGCAGCAGCAGCAGTTGCTGTGTGCCAACATGTATTTCTGAAAGAGATCCAGCTGCCCTCACGGGAGAGCTGGGATCAGGAGAAGGACAGGCATGGGAGCATGGATGGCTTATTTGTGGGGTGGGAGGCCCAGGAGTCCCAACATGAGATGAGTGGCTATCCCAGCCATCCTGGTGGCTGGTAGCTGGTATTTGCATTCCAGTCTGGACCTTCACCAGACCCTAGCAGGGGTAGGATCACTACATCTTGCTCAGCAGTGGCTGTGTTGGGCAGCAGAGCCAAAGCACCATCCAGACTCCAGACCTCACCTCACCCTGCACCCAGTGCTATCACTGCGCAATATTTCTGGTCCATGCAAAGGCAGGGTGTGTGTGCAGGAAAGCACCCTGCATCACATCCATTACCCTTGTTCAGAGCCAGGTGGAAATTAGCATTGGACCTGTGTCCTCAACATTAAACCAAAATGGAAATCATGGGGCTGGCCCTTAATTATCTCAGTTCTGCCCTTCCAATTATTTGCCGTGCCCAAATGCTTTGCCATACCACTGGCTAGTTGAAAGGGGCTTCAAACATTGCTTTCAAAGGGTATTCCCTGCTGCCCATTCAGGATGCCATGGCTGCCATCTGCCAGCGTTGGCAAGGCTCTCTCCACAGTGAGTAAGGGGGAATTCCCTGTCTGAGGTCTGTACCCACTGGTCCACGGCTCTGCCAACTGGGAATCTAGGGCTGGCAGCTAGATCCTTGCATAGCAGTAGGACTGGCAAGGAAAGTCGAGGCACTGGCATGAGCAGGGCTGCACTTGACTGCTTCCCAGCACTGGGTCTGGCACTAGGGTTAGACTAATTTCCACCCAGAGGCCAATTTTTAGAAGGTCCATCTTTAATTAGAGGAAAGAGACCCTGGCATCTTTAGGGGATATTTTATTTTAGAATATTTAATTTTAGGTGTCGTGAACCACCTCCTGAATGAGTGTGCCTTTGCTCTGACTATGCAGGGAACCAACAGAGGTTAAAAAATTAATAGCACAGATGATCACAGACAAGTGCTCGGACCTGTAGGGTTGTGTAGCATAGACACAACCTCTGCAGCACAAGATCCCTGCAGTGGCCTGGTCTCAGGTCCAAAAACCAGACAAATACCACTTGAGCCAATAAAATCAGAACCATGGCAGGTTTATTCCTACTCCAAAAACCAACAAGATACTTAAGTCCTAAAAAGAAAATAGCATAACATTCATAAATCTGACAGGTGAAATGATTATTTGGGTTGACTGGAGATTTGGCCTTTGGATGGTCTGTGGTGATGAGGGTGATAGACACACAGAAAATGGATAAAAGGAGAAAGAAAGAGAGAGGCATTTGTGGCTATTTTCCAGGAAATGAGAAAAATATCTTAAAAAATGAGAATAAAAATGAAATTTCTATTCCAGGACAAACTAATATTGATTGTCTCAGTTGAGGACTCAACATTGAAAACTTGAACTATTTTCCAAAAATGAAAATTCCAAAATATTTTTATTCTGAATCATTAACAAATATCTATTCAAGCAAAATTTTCTGTTTGAAATACTTATTTTGCTGACATGAGTTAATCCTCTCCTGATAAAACACTTTATATGAATGTTGCTGGAAGGCTAGAATATATAGTATCACAGAATCATAGAATTATTTAGGTTGGAAAAGACCTTTAAGATCATCAAGTCCAACCGTTAACCCAGCACTGCCAAGTCCAACCACTAAACCATGTCCCTGAGCACCACATCCACGTGTCTTTTAACTACCTCCAGGGATGGTGACTCCACCACTTCCCTGGGCAGCCTGTTCCAGTGATTGACAACCCTTTTGGTCAAGTATTTTTTCCTAATATCTGATCTAAACCTCCCCTGGCACAACTTGAGGTCATTTCCTCTTGTCCTATTGCTTGTTACTTGGGAGAAGAGACCGACCCCCACCTGGCTACAACCTCCTTTCAGGTAATTGTAGAGAGTGATAAGGTCTCCCCTCAGCCGCATTGTGACCGGCCGCCGACTGGATTTAACTCCATTCACCACGACTCTGGGCCCAGCCATCCAGCCAGATTTTTTACCCAGCAAAGCGTACGCCCCTCCAAGCCATGAGCAGCCAGTTTCTCCAGGAGAATGCTGTGGGAAAGAGTGTCAAAGGCTTTACTAAAGTCCAGGTAGACAACATCCAAAGGCTTTCCCTCATCTGCTAAGATTAGCCAAGCAGGACCTGCCTTTCATATGCCCATGCTGACTGGACACGATCACCTAGTTATCCTGTACATGCTGCATGATGGCACTCATGATGATCTGCTCAATAACCTTCCCTGGCACCGAGGTCAAGCTGATAGGTCTGTAGTTCCCTGGATCGTCATTTCGGCCCTTCTTGTGGATGGGCGTCACATTGGCTAACCTCCAGTCAACTGGGACCTCCCTGGTTAGCCAGGACTGCTGATAAATGATGGAAAGTGGCTTGGTGAACACTTCCATCAGCTGCCTCAGTAGCCTTGGGTGGACCGCATCCAGCCCCATCACCATACCAAATACAATCTAATATATACTCAAAATGAAAAAAGAAAGACAAACTAAAATTCCCATATTTTATTTTATTTCCTTATGTATTAGACACACTTTATAAGAGAACTGAGTTCCCCATGGAATATTTTCATTCTGTTTTGTGGTATTAAACTTACGATTAAATGGTTTTTACTTGTTCTAGTAAGGTAGGTGTCTAGTAAGCTAGGTCTGTGGTTAATTAGGGCTCATCTATGCTTGAAAGAGCTTGCTAGCATGGGCAGTACATCTCATAGCAGGTCAAAAGAGGATTTCTTTTCTAGTATTTTTCACTAGTATGACTAGTGTCATTACTCTGAGTAAAAGAAGGTGCAGTCGTGAAAGTGAACATCTTGCTAGAAAAGTCCTTTTCTTTAGAAATAGGGGTAAGTTTGAGACAAAAATTTCACTGCAGAAGTCACAAAAAACTCAGTGGAAGCATCATCCTACCTCCATCTCTGTCTAAAGCACGTGATTTTTAAAAATTCTTGCTATGACTCAAAAAGCATCAACAGGAAACTTCCCGGAGTGAAGCCAGCACAGCATCTCTTAACTCCTCCCTGTGACATTTTTAATTTGTAAAGTCCAGCTTCAAAACCCACTTATTTCCTTAAAACAGGAGGGCCTGGGATTCTTCCAGGAGCACGTGGGAGATTTTTGGACCCCAGCTCATTGCACACCCTCAGATATGTACAAGAAGAAGGTGTTACCATGCTGTTTTCACAACAAGAGGGAAGGATCCTGTTTCTATCACAGGTGCAAAAATGTGGAACGAGACTTGTCAGTTTTGGAGAGGAAAAATAACAAAAGAAAAGCTGCCAGGAGGCCTCAGCTTTCTCTTGAAGACCCAGAGCTGCGACACTGCATCACAATTTACGCCTTCCACTCATATCAGCCTAATGCTGCAGCTTGTCACTCTTAAAGGAGGTTTTGTGGCTCAGCGAGTCCGTAAGTCCTTTAATTTCACTGAGTGGCAATATAAATGCAAGAGCTAGTAAATAAGTACGGGTTATGGGAAGCTCTGTGCTGGGTGTGTGTGTGTGCCTGTGCAAGTGTGAGTACGCGTGTTGGTTTCTCCTCCTTTGGCTGCACAGATACTGCCCTGGCTCCTCGCCAGAATATGCATGCTCTTACCAACTGCTCCAGACCTACCATTAGCTGCAATATATATCCAGTCACTTGAGATTACTTCCATGCTAATAGCTCAGAAAAAGACTTTCCAAGAGCTACTTATGATTGCACCAGACAGTTGGAATATTTCATGAGCGAATATTGCGATGATCTGTTCGAGCTTTGGGAGCTGTTGGAGAAAATGTCAGCAGAATTGGAAGTATGTCCCCTCTGGAGCTGTAGGGAGGAGAATGAGTACTTTGCACTTCATAAAGAGACTGTAGATGCAGGGTTGGGGTCAAAACACGGCAGAGAAATGTGGATGGACCTTCAGAACATCGTACTACTGCATGATCATGTCCTTGTGTTTTGGACTTCTGCTTTAGTTGGTCATCTGTCAGCTTCCTAATACCAAACTCTATGAAACTGCAAAATCTCTGAAACTTTCCCAAGGTTTGAGAATCTGAAAAGATTCAAAAAAGGTTTCCCCCAGCTCTCAATAATTTTCAAGGCCTCAAAGCTGAACTTTCAGATGTAGCTGCTCATTCTGGCTGTCTCTGGGTTTGGTTTCACAGCTTCAGGGATCAAAATTTCCAGCCCCAGATAAATCCAAGTGCAGTGGAGACTTCCACCTTGGAGACAGCAGAATGTGCCTGGCACTCCAGCAGTCCAACTGAATGTGTACTCTGAGGACTGATGAATGACAGGGAGATGGATCGAAACACAGTAAGGGGTTCCTTTCAGTGGCATCTGGGAAAAACAGATTCTGCCCAGCCTTTGCTTTGACAAAACTTTCACACATGGACATTGATCCAGGGTTTGTCCATAACACCCACACTTTTTGATTCTTAACCGAATACAATTGAAAAAGCCTTTCTTGCTTTGTAGGAAAAAAACCCACCTAAAGTTTCATATTAAACCACAACCATGGAGGCTGGATTTTCCTCCTTTGCATTTCTTCTTATCTTTTCTGCCTCATTTTCTTCCTTACTTTTCTTATTTGCAAAATAAGGCCCTAGCCATCCTGAAAGGGTACTCATGTTAACTAAGGCATGGTGACTGAGAAATGCTTAAGGCAGGAAACAGTTGGTGAGAATGGAGCCCTCATTGTCAAGGCTCCGATCTGTCCTGCTGCCTGCCCTGTGACCCTGAAAATGGTGCCCGTCGTTATGGCAAAGGGATCCTAAAACAGCAGACAAAAGTCCCTTTGGACTGCAGGCCTGATTTGCCTCCCTTGCCTTCTCTTCCTTCCTTTGCTGCCTCTCTCTATGGTCTTTTTATTGTCTTATCTCCCCTTTGTACCTCTGCCCAGCTCTTCCTTTGGCCAAGTCAACACAATCAAAAGGAAACCTTCTAAAGAACACCATTATCCTGCAGGTCCTTTCCCCTAGTCTTGCCCTCATTCTCTCTTTCTCACTTAATAGGACAGGTCCAAACTTAGTTTAGTCCAGGTTTGATCCTGCCTCTTCCTTGAGCCTTCAAAGGGGGAAAGCTGACAACTTGTACAGGGCTTTGTCTGCTCTGTGGGGGAGTTCTTTTGCTGTGCAAAGTCAGCCTGGAAAATAAAACAGTGTTACTCTGCTGGAGTCAGTGGACTCTTGCTTTTTTCTGGACATTGACTTTGTCCATGTCATGCTGTCAGGAAACATGAACTACAACCTGCCCCCTTCCTTGACCCCCTGTCAGCAAAACTCAAACTACTCTGGGATCCCTCAACATCTCCTTCTCAACCAGGCTTGCCAGAGAGGCTGTTTCAAGAGACAGTTGGGCTCCTTTGATTACCCACACTCACACTGTCCGTTTGAGATGCCCTGGAGCATCTTGTTCCTCAGATTGTACCAGCAGACTGTTTGTGCAACTGATTCATGCCCACATTGACTATGGTGGGAACTCTGACACCCTGATCACCTTTGTGTTGTAGACACCTGAAGCTATGTGCCTACCTTTGGAGGCCACCAAGGCCTCTCATCCCCAAAGACACCTGGGGCTTTGTCTGACCCAGAAGAACTCAGCCTCACCAACCCAAAGACAAATCAGGAAAATAAACCAAGGAAAGGGTATGAGAGGGAATACCCCAGCTTCTTGCAGATCCATGACTTACATCCATGATCTTGGGGTTGGTGCATTTGCCCTTGGTGCTGGACAACTCCAGCCACTGGCTGTCCTGGGCTGGGCAGTGCTGCTTCAGCGTGCACTGGTTCTGCCCCTCACACCAGCCGCACTCGAAGTCCGGGTCAGCTTTCAGGCACAGTCCACAGCTGTCCCGCATGGCCCCACACTTGTACAGGTGAACTGCAGGGACAGGAAAACAGAGAGAACATGAGAGATGTAGACAGCATGGGAGAGTGGTGGGATGTCAGAGAGCAGAATGAGGAGCAAGAGAGGGGAAGGTGTTCTGGGCTGCTTATCCCAGAGGCAGGATGGGACCTCTTCAGGGGGGTAAATAATGAGGGGAAAAATGTTTACATCCTTCTGAAATACACTGCACTTGTCAGCGTTCACCCCTCATGAAAGATATTTTTGAAAGCTGCGAGCAGAAGGAAGGATGCTGTCCTCAGTAGGGTGATGAGCTGCAAGCAGGAGGGTGGGGAGGAAAGATGCCTGAGCAGTGACTTGGCCTCAGTCCCTTCCTTTTTCAGAGACTGTCTGAATGCCATGCAGTGCCACCTATAACCAGTCTCAACCTCAGCCCTTCATTCTGAAATGATTTTCTAGACTTCGTCTACCCACAACTTAAACTTGGGGATTTGCCTGGTGTGCCACCAGAACTGGGTGCTAAGGTAATGTCACTCAGGTTTCCCTTAACAGAAATCTTAAGATATAATAGTAAATCCATAATGGTTCACTATGAGGCTGAATCCAGGGATTCACAATCAGCCTTTCCCCCTTCTTCTGCTCTACAAATTCAGTCTGCTTTACACTTTGAAGTACTAAGTTGATCCTCCTCTAATTCAGACAGCAATGATTAATGCTTAGTTCCATCTTTGGCTGCTAAGTGATTAGAAGCAGTCAAAGCTTTTTCCAAATAAAGCCTAAAAACGTTGCAGTCCTCCTAAGAAATAAGATCATGTTATTTATCCTTATTTTACAGATGTGTAAACTGAAACCTGGGTTGCACAGGGAGCTGATAGCAAAAGTCTCCTCCCTGAAGGTGAAGACAGTAGAATCAAGGCTTTCAGACTTGCTTTTTTAGTATTTGTGGGCATGTTGGTGGATTTCTTTATAAGATGGGGGGATTTTCCCTTTGTGCTTCTGTTTTGCTGTGTCAGTAGGTTACTAAAGCCTTGTCTGTAGTTATCACTATACACAATCCCAAAGCTCAAAGGCTTTGGATATGTGCGTTGAAAAGCTCTGGCAGTCTCTTCATACCTGTATCCCAGAAGTCAGCAAGTATTGATGAATGCGAGGAAAAGCTCAGAAAATTTTGATTTCTCCAGGTTGGGTCCAACAAAAGTTTGCAAAAGAGCTGTCAACCACAGTGAGCTACAGGCCTCCTGGGATACAGCTCTTTCCTTAATTTTCTGTTAGATTTTGCCAAATTTTCTGAGTTGCTCTGCTTGCAATGCTATCAGTGAGTATCTCTGGAGGCACTTCAGTAGGCTTGGTTTAGTTCAGACCAGCCCATGTGATGCTGGTTATGAATGTAGTGGCATCTTTGTTGCTTGAAGGCAGTGTACCCCAGTGCAACTTCGCTTAGGAAGGCACTGGGTCCAACCCTGCCTCTGCCTCTCCCTCTCAGTTCTCCAGAGAAGAAGGTCTGTTTGTTTGCAGCACTGTCCAAAGCCCTGCCACGGTTTTGTGTTTGCTTGTAGCCACTATATTTAGGCTAGTAAATAAAGCTCTCCTTGAGAGCATGTGCTATGCCTCCGTGTGATACATCCATGTGCACATGCCTAAGCTCTCCTCCTGACCCAAAACGTAATGGTATGATCCAAACTACTCATTTGAGATAGATAGCCACCAACCAGTGCCACTTTGCAAATTTTTCCTAGTCGTTACTTATAACCTTTTGGGTTCGAATATCCCAAGAACTTGTAAGCGACTGCACTAAAGACTAAGTACCACAGATGTTTCTTGAGTTCATCCCCTCATCTGGTTTACGTTAATAGCACAGACGTGCCTAACGACACAATCATCATGATTATGAGATTGACTTTACTCCTACATCACCTAGCACAGCTCAGTACTGCCCAAAAAAGGGTTCACACTCTTGGTGTGGACCATGCTGCATCAGAAAGCTCAGCCTATAATAGTATCAGAAAACTAAGCAGGACGGGGCAAATTCCCAAACCCTGACCTCCAACCCACAGTGTTAAAGGCTAGCACAGTCCATGGCACTGTTTGAGCCCATGAAAATTAGGACCGTCCTGACAAGGCCTTGGCACAGCTTGGAGAGCAGGAGAGAGGACAGACAGCTTCAATGTGAAGAGAGGTTGGCAGTGTGAACGTCGTTTGTACCACGCTGCTGGATGCCAGGGCTAGACAAGGGTCTCCAGCCTGTTGTGTTGAGTGGGTGTGTTTAACCTTAAAGAGCCACAATTTTGGGGAGAACAGACTGGCTATTCAAACCCACTGGCTATTCAAGCCAGCAGAGAAAGACATCACAGAGGTGGGTGCAGGGGGAGAAGGATGGGAAGGGATCGTGCTGTGGGGAGAAAAGTTGCCTTCTGTATTGCTTTCCAGCTTCGGTGTGGTGTTGGTGGAAACCTCACCCACCACCCCTCAGCATGAGTGTGGGTGTGAAATGGTGTGAGAGGAGCATGGAAGTACCTGATGGGGAGAGACGGAGTGGGAGAAGATGTGGAAAGTGTCCAAGAAAAGAGAAGGTAAAGCGAGGGAGGGAGAAACTTGTGAGAGGTGGTGATGTGAGAAGGAGAGAGTCTGCAGGTCTGAGCTGTAAACGCAGAGCAGCTGACAAGAGAGGTTGCCTGGGGGAAAGGCCTCAGGGTGGCTGAGGGTGATGGACAAGAAGGAAGAAGATGTCAATGGACTGTCGATCTCCAGCAAAAATGCCTGCCTCAGGGTCTTGGCTGGACGTGCAATATCCCTCTGTGAGGGGCACATCAATCCTGTGCCATCGGTGGTGGTTAAACGGAGCCAGGCTCTGGGCAGGAGGTGGTTTTCAGTCCTTTGCCATTATCATTTTATTTTGTTTGGACTTTTCCCACTGGCAAGCTGCAGCCTTTCTCCCCACCCCCCTCCATTACCCTGTTCATGACTACATTGCCTCTGAGCAGAGAGCAACCGATCTCCTGGCATGTTAACTTGAAGAGCATCGCTGCAGGAGAAATAAAGAGGGGGAGAAAGCTGGAGAAGGAGGGGCGTAAGAACAAGACACAAAAATGAGGGGAGAAACGGGAGGCAAAGATGATGAAGGAAGAGGGAAAGCAACACAAGTGGGAGGGAGAGTCGTATTTCTCAGGTGCGGAGAGAGAAGTGTGTGTGGGAAACACAAAGCACACAAAAAAATTGGTAATTTGCAGAGTGCAGAGAACAAGTATGCACCAGACAGCACGGGGAGATGGTGGCGGCTTTGTTAAGTGTAGGGAGCGATGCGGCCCGTTGCTAAGGTTACCGCTTCCAAGGACAAGTTGAAATAACTCTTTACCTTTGTTCTGTGCTGGGTTGTCAATGTTGAAATTCCCGTTCCACACGACCGTCAGCTCCACTGGCAGGCTGTTAATCTCCATCCCTTCATACGAGTACTAGAAGTGGCAGAGGAAAAACAAAACAAAAAAAACCCAAACTCAGGCTTACATGGCGCCCAGAGGTGGGGAAGGGATAGGACGAGGCAAGAAGTGGTGCTGCAAGTTGTAAACAAGAGAAATGGAGCTGTCAGCTACTTCCCTAATCACCATTACCTGCCCGAAAGCCACAGGATGCTCTCAAAGTTGTGGTTCTCCATAGAGCAAGCCATGCCCCTCTCAATAGCCTGCTTAGCTGTTAGGTGAATAGTCCATGATTTAAGCATATTTATTTGTAACTGGGCTTATCTTGGAAATCTGCCTTCTAGGTGTTGAGCTTAGCTCTGAAGAATATTTTGCCAGCTCTTAGATGCACCTCTAAGGTGTACATGATGCATCCTAATATACCTCTGCTGTGTACTCCACAGATGCTGAGCGTATATGTAAAGTTATCTATGTTAGTGATATTTTGAAGAACTCTTGGAAGCTGAGTGAGGTCTCAGAAAGCAGAGAACAGGAATATTATGGAAATACCTTAAAAAAGGGGGAAATGGAGGTTCTGTGTAATTATAGACCTGTCAGCCTAACTTGGCTTTCCAGAAAGAAAGTACATCAAATTATTAAACAATCAATTTATAAGCACCTGCAAGATGATAAGTTGATAAAAATCAGCCAGCATAGATTTGTCAAGAGCAAATTGTGTCAACCCAATCTAATTTCCTTTTTTGACAGGCTTAATGGCTTTGTGGATAAAGGGGAGGCAGCAGATGTGATTTATCTTGATTTCAGTAGGGTATTTGCTACTGTCCTACAGGAGATTCCTATAAACAAACTATGGAAATATGATCTAAAAGAAGCCACCATAAGGTACATGCAAAAGCTGCCCCTCCCCCAGAAAAAGAAGTCAAATAATTCAATGTCACGCTGGGAAGGTGTTTCAAATGGAGTAATGTCCTGGGTCTGGCATTATTCAGTATTTTCTGACTTAAATGATAGACTACAGATTTAATGAATGACACTGTTCTGGGAGAGGGTGCAAGAACATCCAAAAGCAGGGTTAGAATTCAAAACAAACTTGACAAACTGTAGAAACGGGCCAAAATCAACAAAGTGAAATTCAATACAGGCAAGTACCAAACATTCTTCGGTAGGAGAAATCAATGCAAACAAATACGGAATTGGAGTGACTGGCCAGTGCTTCAGGAAAGGGTCTGGGGACTACTGCAGATCACAAACAGATTGTGAATCAACAATGCCATATTGCTGCCAAAAAACCAAGCAAATCTCATTTGGGGACGTACTAGATAGAGTTTGTTAAATATGTAAGCCCCAGGAGGCGATTATTTTTCCATACTCAGAACCAGAAGGGCTTCAGCTGGAGTAGGAGGTATCCAGTTTCCAGCAAATATGTATTAAGAAAGCCATAGAAATCTTCTGAGAGGGTTGGACAGACTTAAACAAACACTTGTCAGGCGCAGTCAGGGTACAGAGACCTGGCCTTAATGAAGGAAATGGAAGCTGATCTCTGGAGGCACTCTCCACTCGGAGAGCTCTCTGTACACATGGTGCTTAGCATATTTTTTCAGCTAGATTTTGGTTTATCATAAGCCAGTTCACATAGGGTTCACCCAGTTGCCCATCAGATCCCACTGCCCACGTCCCGCAAAGGCTTCCATCCAACACTTCACCAAAAGGCAAAAAAACCTCATAATGGGAGAGGAGAAGGCTACTTAAAGGACAGAATGGGAACAAGGCAAGAAGGGGAGAGACATTTAATGTCTGCTACTATTACTGACCACAGTGCACGTGAGGATTTATCTTCCTGAGATCTGGAATCTCCCACTGCACTGGGATCTATTGCGTAACAAACTCTCACTTTTAAAGAAAAAGAAGTTTTCCCCACTACAAGGTTAAATATAATTAAGATGTCTGGTTTTGTTGGGTATGTCTTAGAGACCATTGAAGAGTTACCCATCACTTAAAGTCTCAGCGTGGTTTTCCACAGAGATACCAAAACTCTGAGCCTTTAGAGGTAGGTTTTTCTGTGTCCGTTAACTGCCATGTAACTGCAGAGTAAATCATATAAGATGATTTCTGTCCATTACGACAGAGTGAGTGTTAGTTGCACGGTAATTTCTCTTTGGACAAACTAAACACAATTAACCACTAATCTGCAAGACCCTGTGATTACAATCTAGTTGTAGGGTATTTATGGGTATAAGCTTTGCGGTTACCATGGAAGTAAAGAGCAGCCGCAGGTTAGCAGAGTCCTTTGCAATAGGGCTGTACCCGCCAGTCTCATTCAATATTAGCATTTTTATGACACTTCTCGGTGTCACTGCCAGCAAGATGCAAGATGATGTAGAGCCGCTTGGACTCACAACACTGGCTTTTCACAGCTTTTTGGAGCTAGGAGCAAGGATGGGGAGACAGGAGTGGGAAGGAGGGAGTCTGAAAAGTAGAGTATAATTAATCATCTGCCACTCAGGAGCTTTGCAAATGCCTGCTTTGCACAGCACGTTGTAAATGCTAATTGGGAATGGGAAAGAGCATATACTGGTCCCTTTAAGTCAGAAGTTGAGTCTGTGGGTGCCTGCGAAAGTGATGCTGTCTGCCATATGTGTGTGCTGGGATTTAGCTGTTAGCAGAGCCTAGACAGGGCTGCCACAGGACAGGCAGCTGGAGTCCCCCAGAGTCTTTCATCCCACCAAGGATTTGAGCACCAGCAGCAGGAGCCCAGCTGGGATTTTAGATCTTATCTGTCTGCGGCACCGGGGGCAAACACATATTAGAGTTGTTAACTCAGCAAACTTCATCCAGAATTGGAAACGGATGCAAGGGAATAAACAATGGGATCCCCGTGGAAGAGCCCCAAGGATGAAGCCAGCTGGGGGCTGGAAGGAAGATGCTCACGCTGCCATGCCCAACCTGCTCAGACAGCTCATGGGCCGCATGGCAGCGAAACAGAGGTCTTTGCAAAGTAACAGCAAGTAAATGCTCCGTCATCTTCAGACCACAGGAGCTGCTAACTCATTGTGACCCCTGTTCAAAGTCCACTGAACTCAATAGGAGTCTTTGAAAAGGATTCGCTCGGCTGTAACAATAAGATGGAAATATATTTCAGAGAAGGAAAAAGGGACGATGTATCGATCTCCAGGACTAATAGCAGAGCTTCTCAGATACTCCTGCTAAGAGCATTCATACCATTAGGACTTGTAGGTATGTGTTGCCCTGCACAACTTTCTATAGCACAGGAAAAACTGTTCAAAAGATGTAAATCTGACCCCTAAATCTGCCAAATCTGGATTCCTGCCATGCAAATCAAATCAAAGCAGAAAATTATAGGCAATTTAGAGGCCCAAACTGAAAAAGAGGGGCTGCCCTTCCAGAAAGGCAGACCGACTCTCATCAGGAAATACCAAAAAGCTGCTAGAAGGAGCTGTTGTAATTCACTGGAACAGCACAGCCTGTTTTGAACTCCCAAGTACCATTTCTTTGTCTCTTAAACTCTTCGCTACTATCAGATACTCCTGCAACACAGGCTGAGCCCATCACATCACTTATCCATTTTTCCTTGTAGTTAGTGGTTTAACAAATTGTACACAAGCTACTATAAACACATTGACTGGTTTGCTATCCTCAGGCGGAGAGGATGGCTGAAAAATCACAGCTATCAGTTCTGCAACAGCTATGCAAACATTAGCAAACATTAGCTGTGGAAGGATAGTTTGTATTTCAGAAATCTGCAGATTCCTAGTTCCTCTGGGCATCCCGTTACCCTGCATTAGGGGAACTCAGCTTCACAGACCTCTGAGCTGTGCGGTTTGTGCAAAGCCGTAGCCATGCCTGACCTCGTGCTGCATCCTGCTGAGATGCTATATCACTGGGTAAAGCCCTTTGGTAGTTTGGCTTGGGCACATTTAGGATGACAAATGAAGAGCAATTATATGATGTTTCCCCCTTGTACCTCAAACATGTCCAATAGTGTGGAAGCATCTGCAGACAAACAGCATTTTAATAGTATTTTAGTGTTAGTCTGTTTTCCCCGACAAGGCAAAAACCCATTTTTGTGATTAGAGCTTGGGCCTGGGGATTGATTCCTGTATCTGGCTCTGCCACCAACTCCTTGTGTGATCCCGTGCAAATAATTTGCATCAGTTTTCCAGGCATGATCTATAGGAAGAAAACTTCTTGTCCACAGCCATCCCCTCTCCTTGGGCTCTTTGCTTCCCAAAGCTGTGACTGAATTTTTATGTCTGGGTATGTCCCAGGACAATAAAGCCCACATCATGATTGGGAGTTTTCTGTGATATTTGAATGCAGATAAATAATAATGCTGCATTATAAAAACTGAGACATTTATGTACATCTCACAGTGCTGTGCTTGTCTTCCTTTGGCCACCCATAAGTGTGTTTTCCCATGACTTCTGTGAATAGTTCCTCATTTTTTCCCTGGCTCTGGTTTATTGGGTTTTTTCATCACTCCCTCTACTGTGTGAGCCACACTGCAGAGTCAAATGCCTCCGAGATCTTTTGCTCAAGTGCAATGATGTGACAAATATATCTGCTTTTCCTATCCCTAAGTTACACAGCACTTTCAGCTGTACCATCTCAGGTCTCGCAAGACACAGACCTGAAGACCTGAAGGTCTGAAGACACAAGTGAAGGACTTGAGGCAAATTATCAGCAGGGATTTTGCTGCTAGAAATCAGTGTGTGCTGCCTGTGTGTGCCAAGGCCAGGCAATGGGCAAGCTCACACCAAGGCAGAATGTGGGCTTAGTCATCGAAACAGGTAATGGCAATGAACATGGCATGGTCTTCTCTCACCCATCTCCCTGTCCCTCATGCAAAGGCTGCTAATATTGGGCTGATTGCAAGTGCTGGGGCACCCACTGTTTCCCACTGGGGAGATTGCTCTCTGCCCTAATAGATCTAGCAATTTCAGCCATTCCTGCTGACATTTTTACTTACTTATTTATATGCCTCCTTGGCTCTCCTCCTTTTCATTTCCTCCCATCACTCTGTGCCCAGACTGTCGGCAGAGCTATCATAAGTGCAATAAGGAATGGCAGGCAGGGTCTCTCTGAGTGATAATTGTGTGCCTTGGGCGGTGTGATAGAGGACAAAGCCCAGAGCTGAGAGTCTCAAACCACTTGACAAGAACAATAATTGTCCCGAAGCGTGCTGCCTGCAGTGACTTATTGCTGTTATCAAATGAAATATCTCCAGGAAAGACAGAAGGAGAGACAGAGCTGGTTATTGACTGGACCGAGCACCTAGGTACCATTAGTGCTGGATATGACATTACTTACTGACCGTCAGATAGGCTGGTCCCACCTGGGTGTCCCTACAGCATCCTTTAACCGAAGTTGGAGACACTTAGAAAAGCGCCTGCTCAAGATGGTTCTGATCTCAGTACCCTGGTGTAAATCCTGAGGGACCAGGGAGCGGAGAGCAAGAGTTAAGGCTTTTTCCTGATCCTACCCTGTGTGAAAGCAGGAAAACTCCTGCATTTTGTAGAAATTACTCTCCAAGAGCTGAATTTGAGCTCATCGATGCCTAGTGTATGATGGGAGGGGGTAGATCTTGAGGCTTATGAAGGAAAACAAGCCAAGAATGATTGCTTAGTCTAGCATGCATCACCAACAGAAAGATCTGCTGGCAGGGTAGCATCCCTTCAGGGACACACCATCACAACACATCCTCCCACCCTCCTTTGGATCTTCTCCAAGCCTGCAATGCAGGTGCTACATTCAGTGTCTCATCCAGCAACTCTGCTGAGTAAAAAGCTCTGTCAAAGGGGGCTGATTCAATTTGCAAACAAGCTCATACAGCCGTTTCTAAAGCCAGGTGACCCTTGGAGCAGAGGCTTATTGTATCGCAGTGGCTCCAGACTGAATGCTAATTCTGGCAGGGAAGAAAATAATCATGATGGAGACATATCTACAGCACTCCTTCCCTATTGTCTGTGTTCTCTGCCACCTGCTCAAACAGAGATGGGGCTTCTCTGTTCCCTTTTTGTATCTGTATGAATGTTTCTTTCCTTTGTCTGGCTCTCCCTTCCACATCTCTTTCTCTCAGTGTCTGGTAAATTCAGAGCAACAATGAAATAACATGTCTCAGAGAAAAAAAAAAAAAGAAAAAAAAAAAAAAAAAAAAAAAAAAAAACAAAAAAAAAAAAAGAAAAGAACTCAAATCAGAGAGTCAAAGTGCCTCGAAAAGAAAAGGGAAGAAAAGGGAAGAAAAAGGAAGAAAAGAAAAGAGAAGAAAAGGGAAGGAAAGAGAAGGAGGGGCAGAGAGAGAGGAAAAGGCAGAGAGAGAGGGAGACAGGAGGCAGAAAACAGGATAGAAAATAGTTGAGTTTATTGCAAAATAAGCTCTCTCCCTGGAGAAGAGAGAGGTCCACCACCAAACATGGGACAGGCATCCTACAGACACCGCACAGCAGCGCAGTCGTGGAGTGCTTTGGCATGAGCCTGAGATTCAGCTCTGCCACCCTGCGCAGCTCAGGAGTAGCCTTGAATATTCTGGCATGAAAACAAACTTTAAAATCAACATGGTGCTGTCGCAGCACTCAGGCATCCCATGAGCAAATGCGTCTGGGGATTCACTGAAGCCCACTTCTCTGGTCCTAGGCACTAGCAACTTCTTGGAGCATGCAGGTAGTATGGGAATAGTAACCATTACCTCCCAAAACCAGGCTCATTTGTTTGATACCACAAACTCGGATGCTGAGAGGGACCCTCCAGGACTGCTGAGGCAGTCATTCCCTCACTCAGCCCAGCTATACTTAAAATCATCCTGAGATAATTCATGCCGATGTCTATTTGTGACAGAGAATTCATGACTCTAATGGGTGGCTGTTCTTTTTCCTGCTAAGTCTCTTCGTACAGATATGTAGACTCTGCTCAGGTCCATATAATCCCCCTTTAGCCACAGGCTTTCACCATTGTAAAAGAATTTTTAATTATTTTTTTTTTTAAGTGTAATGCGTTCTTAATTTCTCAAGCCATTCCTTTCTGTGAAACCTCAAACCTGCATGCTCACAGCCCACTAACCAGTAATGAAAATCAGGGGGAGAGAGGGGGACAACAAAACAAATACATGAGCTTCATCAGGAAGTTGCTTGTTTGCAACAGTTCGTAAAACGTGTGAACTGTCTGTAATCATCAGCACGCTGCTTAATGCAGCAGAATATGTTGTGACGGATTTTAACAAGCGCTGCCCGGCATGGAGTGGCAGAGCTGCAGTGAAGTGGCTAAAGACTCTAATTAGCTCTTTGACTAATAAATCATCTCACAGTAGCAGCAATGAGAATGACTCAAATGCATGTCTGGGAGACATGAATCTCATGGAGAAACCCCCGGAGAAGCAGTGCTAGGAGACCACCCTGCACATACGCATGGCTCCTGGCAGATGCCAGTGTTTGTCCCCGAGACTGGCATTGCCGTAGTGACTACGCTATCATGACTCACACAGGCTCCCTGCGAGGGGGGTTACCGGTCCTGCACTGCAGATGAGGAAGCAGAGGTGTGCAGAGGCAAAAAGACTAATCAAAGGTCATGTGGTGAGTCAGTGGCTGGAGGAAGGTTTGACTCAAGCCTTCAGCATCTCACCCTTCTTTTGACCCATTACATGCTGGCATCCATCAGACTGTTTATATGGGGGTTTATATGTCCTATCACCAAACTCCCACATAATAACCTTAATTCTCAGTGTTGACATGAACACCTGTCCCTTTGGAAACCCTTTTGAATGCACACAAGTATGCGGCACTGAGGATTTGGGCAGGTTAAGCTGAAAATAATGCCTACGGGTCATGACTAAGGTGCTTCAGCACGGCCAAATGCTGGGATCCAAGGGCAGGAGCAACTACTGTGTGGTGACACTAGCCAGCCTAAAGACCAAAAAGTGCAGTGTGCAAGCTACCAACCACCCTTTCTTTGATGGTGGCTGGAATCGGGTAGGCAGTAAGGTAAAAAGAGCTGCAACATCCCATTGGGACAGTGCTGTAGGCAGTCCTGGTGCTCCTTGGCCCCCGCACGTCTCCCGAGCACACAGGGCTTGCTCACCGAGGTGTTCTGGCACTGCACGCTGGAGCTGTTGAACCTCAAGGCGGGCACCCGCTGCTCATTGCCCTGGATGTTCAAGATGCACTCGTAGCCTCGCTGGCCCGACTGCGGCTGAGGCAGGTTCTTGGCCTTCAGCGTGATCGGTTTGACCACTTCCACCGGCACCAGGATCTTCTCTGCCTGCAGCAGCTGGGGACAGTCCTGGGAAAAGAGGATACAACACACCAAGTCAGTGCATGGGTTTCCCAGCCCCAGGTGGAGTCCTCTGATGCTTCTCAACCTACTCACTTCATGCTTCGCTTCAAGCGATTACAAATCCTTTGCATCTCCCTGGGCCTCAGCCTATTACAAGGGTATTCAAGAAGCATTACTGGGAAGGCTCAGATAAACAGGTGAGGAAGGATTTCTTTTACAGACCATCCTTTCCTATCTGCCTTGCTTGCACTACAGACTTTCAACCTTCAGGATCCATGGAAGCTACCTTGGTGCTTTTTAATACCTGCTCTGTTTATCAGGTAGTGGGAAAGCAGTAATGTCCCCGCCAGGGACTTAGCCTGGTTGCGATGCCATGACATGGGAAGTGAATAAAGCAAAATCTAAGCATAATTCCTTACCTCCCCAACAGCCAATGCACCATTATACAAAAGGCACAGCTCCAGCTAGCGCCAGCAAGACATGTTGTGAACTACAGAGTCTGGGCTGTTACAAAGAGAGTTTGTTTTGGCTGAGAATGGGAGAGAATATTTGTTACAGATGGATCCAGCTCCCAAGAAATGGCTGTTACACGGTGTGTGGAGATCCTTGGAAAGGCTTGCCACCATTTCACAAAAGAAGCAGTGCTAAGTGGATGTTGCTAATCCAGTGCCTCTTGGTGGGTCCCTCACACAGGTAGAGGTCTGGGCACTCAAAGCTGCAATGCAGAAGACTGCATTCAAAGTCTCATCAATTTGCAAAGCTTTAAGTTGGAGTAGCAATGCACTGCTTCTTTGTAGTACAATCAAGCAACTGCAAGCTGTCAAATTCATGTATTCTAGGAAGCTATCAGCTCTTTAGGAAATTACTGCAGCATTCGCCTGGCTAATCCAAGGCAGTTTGGTACAAAATGTGATCCCTTGAAAAAAACACTACAACAGGCTACAAAACATAAGCATGCCATATGCACAGACCATGCTGTCTTGATCACTTGTGAGTGCCTGGCTGTCCCCTCTCTTAAGTCTTTTCAGCTCCTAGATGCCAAGAGAAAGCCTGTCCCCTCTTTTTCTTCTCTGCACTGTATTTGGCACACTGCCTGCTCTCTGTAAAGCACCATGGTATCGTGATGGTGCACCCATCCACTCCAGTCCGGAGAGCAACACCATTTCATCATGTCCTGCCCAACATTAAAGTCAGGTCCATTCAGTGCAAGCAGAGACAGGGAATTTACATAAAGAGATGCAAGCTTAATCCATAGGTGTGGGCAAGGGACGGGAGGAGGAAAATGACTGATCCAGGGCTGGAAAGTAGGGAAAGGGACTGAAAGGCTCAAAAGTGGAATTTATGGCTTATGAGAGCCTGGGAGCTTGTTCGAGCAGATGGTAGAAGCATCTTACAGAAGCAAATACCTTAGGAAGATAAAGAAACAGATTAGATGTGTAACATCTGCAGTTACACCAACCAGGAATAGAATTACAAGACCCATCAATCATCACCCTGCGGGTGTGAGCCGATCCACGGCCAGGGGCAAGAAGAAAATCCTGTAACCACCCAGCGTGTCACTGCAGTGAAGTCCAGAAGCCTTCCTCAGTCCCCAAAGAGGGTCTGTCTGTCCCAGCAGGGATGCCAGACTGAAGAGCCCTTTGGGGCAACCTGATTTCTCATCTGCACTTACTGATGGTGTAAGTACTCGACAGCTGCTGAAGGACTTCAGTTGGCTTTGCCCAGTCTAACGCCAGAACCAAGACAGCCAAGCACATAGTCACTGGAGCTAGGTGGAGGTTAACTATCTTGGGTCCGGTGCCAATTTGTGCTAATCTGGCACAAGGCCTAGCTTAACATGTGCTACCAAGAACCAAGGCTTAATAGGCCATCACATTAACCTGGCTGGATGGTGTAAGGATTGGAGGTGGCAAACCACGTGGTACTGCATTGTAGGGATAAGCTTTACCACTGTGATTCTCTGCAGTCTTGGAGAACCTGGTGCTGAGCAGCACTTCAACAAGCAGACATGTGCGAGGAGGCTCCAGGAAGCTGAGTATCTGAGTGGTGGAAGCTGCCTTATGCCCCATCATGCACAAAACACTTACAGTGTGGAAAGAGGCTGTGTCTGACCCTCAGGAGTGCTTGAGGAGCTACACCCTGTTCCAACACTCCCTGCTCTTGCTGTTGTCCTGTCCCATGATGAAATGTCCCTAGGGAACTACTAATGCTGAAACACAATGGTTAAAGTGTCATAGAAGTGTTTGTCTTGACAAAGGCCAAAGCTTGACAGGCTAGAAAGTCTTTCCAACCTTGGGTCCAATGGTCCTACCCCATCAAGGCATACCAGCTTTAAGGCTAGCTGCAGGGTTAAGTAGCTACTCAGCGTGAGAAAGCGAGGGACAGTATAACCCTGAGTGACTTAGAACTATACAAAACCCAGGGGGCAGGGGAAGGAGATGGTCTAGGCTGTATTAAAACAAGAGTGATGGTTTCCCGTTCTGATAACGCCAGCAGTACCACACGTAAATACTGTTTGGGACTGCATGGCTTCGACATCCCCTGAATCTTCCCCTTCATCTGACCAACATGTCCTGATGCCTCCAAAACAGCTCGCTCTCTGTCTCCTGGCCTAAGAAAAGACCTTGGCAACATCTTCGTCATTATTTTTCCTCCCCAGTTATAGGAGTTGAGAGAGAGATGCATTGGCAGAGTGAATCAGTGGGACAGGAGGATGGGAAAGCCCTATCTGCTGCTGAGCAGCCATTTCCCAAGAGCAGGCATTTTGCTTGACATCTATCAAACAGAAAAGCCTCTGAAGGGGGCTGGAGGATGGGGGCTAGAGATAGTCCACTATGTTACCTGCAGGCCAATCCCAGCTCTGCAGGCTGGTCTTTCTTTTCTAGCTTTATCCCATGTCCCCCCCAACACTGGTGCTGTAACCTTTCCGATAACACTTGTTTCAAGTTCATTAACAAGCAGTGATTGCGGCAGCCCCAAAACAGGATTCGTTTGCATATAAAAAGCTTTGCAGTGCTGTGAGGAAGTTCATTATAGATAATTGAAGAGGCAAGCGCCATAAAGAGGAAATCCTCCCAATGTGGCTTTATCTGATTGACCTAATGTTCTTTCTAATTGAAACGGGGTGGGGGGGGAGGCAAAGGCAATTTCATTGGGTGATGTACTGCATAAAACCTCAGAGCTTGAACTAGGCTCTGGGTTTGAATTCAAACATAGCACTTGCTTTGCAGCCTGTGTCAAACCCTACCCAGTCATCTTTGGGTGCATGGTCAGGTTTATATTTTTGAGGGTAACACTGCAGAGCAGACCCTGCAGCAGGACCCAAGCAGAAGAGTCCTTAGAAAAGAGTTGTCCTGGGCATTTTCCAGCAGAGGCAGTTTCTCTTCACCCTTCTTCTGCAATGGACGTCACCTAGGTTGGAAGAGCATGGTTTTCACGTAATGTAAGGGAAAAAAAAACCCATCCACTGCCAAAACCTTACCAAGGAAGGGCACAATCCCATCCCTTTTCTCTTTGGTATACAAAAAATTAAGCTTTTCCACCAACTCTAAAGAGACCTGGTTCAGATTCTAGAGGAGCTAAGATCCAGTTTAATCTGTACCAGGGCAACGCATTTGAAAGAGGACTCTTGTTGATTCTTTTTGTGTCTGTAGCTTCATTCTGTTCCTTAAGTGCTTTCAAATGAGTCAGTCTCTTTAAAATAATATCCTCCACCTTTGCCAATTACTCATATCAGCAGCAATGCACACCCCAAATCACCAAATTTTGCCAGTTATCAAGTCAGAGAGCTTTTGCAGTGAAAACACTGCATGAAATGGGCTGTACTCATTGGGTCAATGGTAGTTTAATTTTCCTTATTTATAACTCCTCATAGAATGCCTGTAAATGTGTTTTGCTGTAGCTTGCAGAAATAATGAAGTCTAAGAAATATGAGAACCCTTTCTCTCCTTTTCTCTCACATACGTGTTATGGCCTTCATCATAGCTATACCTCAGTGAGTCCCCAGTGAGAGCCATCATGAAAATTCTGCTAAAGAGGGTGATGAAACCTCTCTGAGGCTATGTGGTCTTAGCCCTGAACTAATTAGTTTGGTTCCTTTATGGTGCTTCATACATATATAGTTACAATTTCATGGGGATTTCACCATGCTGTTTTCCAGTGAAAGCTGGAGACTGACCAGATACTCTGAGTCATCATCGTCTCCTAGAGATGAAGCATGTAGGGATCTGGCTTTTCTTCTAACCTTATTTTATACAGTTTCACTCTCTCTTACTGTTTATGGCAGGATCATGAGCCCAAGTCTCATCAAAGTGTTTTCCATTTTCCAAAAGAAAATGGATCTGATCTACTTTGAGTGGTAGGTATCCTACATGGGAAAAGGTAAAACATCCACAAAGGTTTAATACAACGACCCATCCACCTACCAACAGTCTCTACCTTATATTGGCGTCCCAGTTCCCTTGTCTTCCCCTGTGCAACTCTTGTCATCCAGAGCATTCAGGTGAGGGAATCTTTCCTACTTTTCCTTCATACCGGTCCCTCATGATCCCCAGTAGCATTGACTGGACGTCCACTTTCTACAAAGGGAAACCAGAGCTCACCTATTGCTGACTGCCTTGTAGGCATTTTTTGGCAAGATAAACTCAACCCTTAGCAATGGATTTTCACTCTTCCTTTCCCAGAAGAGTAGGAGTCATGTCCACTCAGGACAAGACATAGTCACCACCACCAATTCCTTGGCTGCTCGTCTCAAAGCATCCAGTTCCCCTTTCCTCCTGCCATCAAAATCCATTTCTTTATCCTCAGCTTCAGGGTTTTTTTTAAGACTTTCCCTTGAATATCCCTCATTCAGCAACCATCTTTGTGCCTTATCCAAGTCATCTTGCCTGTAAGGAACATGATCACAAAGTGAATCTAAGTGGGGATCGTAACTTACTCAAGCCCTTTGGGACCCCACAAGAAATGATACTCAGATTGTTATTTACTCACTTATTATGTAAATACAATACATCCTTTGTTCGTATGCTCTGCTGAGCTGCAATGTGCTATTTTCCCTGTGTCCCCTATGGCTTTCTCACCCTCCCACTCTGTACTGTAATCAAGTCAAGAGGGTAAGATTTGAGAGTCAGGGACTGAGTCTTTATAAAGTATCTAGACCACAGCATCTGGATGCTCTGTTAGTTATATTAGATTAAAAAACATTAAAACCAAAACAGAACAGAGAAAGAAAAGGAAGGGAATGAAGGAGAAAAAGGAGAGGGAAAAGAGGTAAACATTAAAAAAAAGATTATTTTTTTTTTTTCGGTCTCTGACTTCAGAGGAATCAGATTTCACCTAGATAAAAAAGCAGGAAAACAGCAAGTTGACAGATGAGAGGCAGCAGGGACTGCCTGGAATATGTTGCCTGAACTTCTCTCTCACACCTTAGCATGGTTACCCTAGGTCAGGGCTATAACACCACCCAAGCAAAATCAGACACTTGTTTAGCAGCTACCCTGTACTGCTGCAAACAGGGAGCTTCAGGTCCAGGGCTGACAAGCTGGTTCCTTGGATGAATCACTTTTGAACTCTTGCACAACTTCCCAGCCCCAGGATAATCTGGAGAAGGAAGCAGAAACGAGTTCCACATTCCCAGTGCAGGAGGGGGAAGGGGTGAGTTACAGTCCACGTTGTGTTTACATTATTACACCACTAATTCTTAGCATCATAAAATTATATTTAAAATTTACACAAACAGTGCTGGGGAATGTTATTAGGTTATAAAGTGGAATCAGGTCAATGCTTTGTAGGCAAGATTCCAAGCTCCATAAATTTCTGGATATACTTCCCCCAAATTTACATTGGCACCAGCGGCAATCAAACCAGCTACAAAAAAGCTCACCCGGTCAAAGAATTTTTTAATGCACCATATATTTTATCTGCACTTCCTAAGTTTACAATGTTGTTACTTTGAATGATGGTGTGCTTATTTATTGGCACAGCAAAAGTAATAATACATGAAAAAAATGCTCAGAACTTTAAAGGCAGCTGATGAGAAAAAGCAACAGGATTTATGGGAAGTGTAAACATCTGCCGAGACAGCAAAGGAATAACTGAGTCCTTGCTTCGCTGTCACTTCTGATGGCTCCTCTCTAGTTAAGAGTCTTCCATGCACTCAAGAGCAAATATCAGCTCTCTTTTGTCAGATACTGCGTGCCATTCTGGTGCCTGGGGAAAGGTGGTGGGCCTAGAGGCTGGTGCTGTGTAAGAGATGCGGCCCTGTTTAAGCTTTGTGAATGCTAGTAGTTGTGTACCTCAATGTTGGCTTGCACAGATTAGTGTACAGATACCACTTCAGGAGGAAGGGAGACCAACAGATCAATAGCAGATCATTAGCTCAGTTGCCGTAGCCTCTTGGGTCCCTGCTTCAGTGCTGCAAAGGCTAGAGACCGATGAGCGATGCTGATCACCAGAGAGTGGATGCTCGAAAAGCAGAAACTAAATGAAGATAACTAACCTCCTCTCACATGGCTCACTGCTGAATCCTGTTGATGGGGAGCAAAGTGACTCCCCCAAGGCCACGCAGGCAGTGCTGGGAAATGACCCGGGTCTGCTGAGAGCTGGACCCCGACCTAGGACTATTCTGCCTCTGAAGTCAGTCCACACATCTCTGCTGATCAACATTAATGATTTTACCCTTCTTTAATTCTCTATTAATAGAGTCTTTCTCAGCTGGTCCATTATTTCAAAAAGATCAAGGTCAGGCTGCCATAATTATCCAAGTACCACATTTATCCTTTTTAAATAGAGACACAATGTTAGCTTTCTTTCAACCCTTTGCTGCTTTGACACACTCTCAGAAGGAAAAGTAATGATCTGGAGAGCAGGAACCTTCTGGTCACTGGATGAAGGGAATGGACTTAGTGACAAAAACAGTAGATGATTGTGTGATTAGGTACATCTGCTCAAAGGAGAGGGGCTACTGGAGACATGCAAACAGCCTCAGTTCTGGTGTTTCCTGAGTAACTGCCTGATTTTGAAATCATAAGAAATATGAATGTGTGCATTGAGGAAGGTGGTGTATGTGCAGGAGACAAGATAACTGTGTATTTACTGGGATAATGCCTCTCATTTGTTAAAGGCAAGCCCTGGTTAGATAAGACACCCCTTTCGAATAACACACATAGTAAAACTGGATTGTGCAAAGCTGTGGAAAACATGGGGCAGAGCAGAGGCAGCTTATAAAGCAGTAATTAATTCTTCTCTAATTATTATTATATAAATCTGCATCCTTCTGCCTAGCCAGCTTTCTGTCCTTCTGTAAGGACTTCCATCTGAAGTTCACAGCACCTTTCATGTATATCACAGCACTGTACATCCATGCATGGCAGCCCAGCAGCCCAATGAGGCTGCAAAGTTTGAGCATTGAAATAGTACCCCTTACTGTTCATCCATGCAGGTACCAATGACACCAGAGTGTTCCTCCCCAACAAAGCTAAGCTTCCTATATGTTTGCGCCCACAAATGGGTATTGCACGCATAAGGGACATTCTCCAACCAACTTTCCCTCAGAAGCAACAGATACTCTCATGACAACACTCTCAGATGGGGATTTCTGGTGTCTAACAAGGATTGAGCCCAAACTGTAGCTCTTCCTTCCTAAGAGAGGGACAAAAGTCTATTTCGCCTCTAAAGCTGCCCATTTTTTACAAAGTTTGTAGGAACTTGGTATCTTTGAGACCTCCAGACTTTGGCCCAACCAAGAATGGCCAAGAATGGTCAATGGGTTCAGAAGTCAACAGAGGAGACAGAGTAACAGATGGAACGGAGGTGCACACACAGGCCACGTTGACGCAATCCTGCTTCCTTTGGAAACCAGGACAGAAGCCCAGAGAGTCATAATACTTTGGCTTCCACAGTGGGAAGGTTGGGACAATGATATTATGGCTCTTGTCACCCTCCCCCTCACTGAGATCTGTGACAGCATGAGATAATGTCCAAGCCAAAGCAAATGGACTCATGAGCAAAGACAAGGCTGGGAAGGAGGGTCTGGACTCAGCCTCCTGGAGATGCCCCAAGCAGCGCAAGAGACACATTCCAGCGTTACCTCTTATCTGCAGCTTCAACATCCTGAGAATGTTTCTCCTTGGTCAGGTTCCAAAAGCTCACATGTCCCAAAGCAGTCAAAGCAGCTGATGTTACAATGGAGAAAAGCAAAATCTCCCTGCTTCAGAGCCAGGCCACCACCCCACGCTAAGTCTGAAAGAGGAACTGGTTTTCCTCTTGAGCAACTACCTTTCCCTCAAATTACTGGGTGCCACACAGATCCTAGCAGTCCTAACAGATGTCCAAATAGCCAGAAAATACTATAGCCGCTCCAGGCATCGCAATAGCATCACACTGAGTCAGGCTATAAAAACAACATAAGCTCTTCCCAATGTTATTTCAAGGGTTCTGTGTTGGCAGGGACAGATGAATATTACCCTGTTGCATTCTGAGATCACTTTGTCCTGTGGGATAAATAATCTTGCATTAGAAAGATGAACAGCCCAATGGTTATGAGTAACATTTAGCAGGGACACGGTATTGAGTGTCAGATGCTTCTTACCTCTCCATTCAAACTAATCTGCCTGAGTTGCTCCTAGAAATTACATGAACAGGTGTGTGTTAAGGTAGGATGAACCACTCACACAGGGGCCTTTTTTCATCAGTTTTCATCAGTTTTCATCAGTTCCCATTGTGATTGGTTGGAGGTCTCAACAAGGAGAGACAAGATGGAGCTGCCCTGCGCCAGGACAGGTTTCCTGCAGATCCACAACTGCAGCAATCAGACTGCTAAAAGTTACTGCAGAACTTGAACAAGTTACCAGCCCGTCCCTCTGCCAGCGGGATGACTGTGGGGCAGAAAGGCTCAGAGACGACAAAAGGTACACAAAAATAACAGAAGAAACCACTTCACACACAGGCTTTCCATCTTTTTTTTCATCTCAGTGCGAGTCAGTATGACTTGCAAACAACAGCAAATTATCTAATTTGTTTGTACATGCTCAAAAGACTTCTTGTGAACAGCCCCCACTGCGAAATCACATTTCCAGGTACTAAGTGCTGTACAAGCACCTATTAACAGAAAATGCTTACCCAAATCAGGAGAGGGTGTGAGAGAAACAGGGGCACAGAAAGGAGAACGTGTCCAAGCCAACTCAGAGCCAGGAATAAAACTCTCATCTGCTGAAATAAAACCCGTGGCCTCATACACTACCTGATACTGCCTCTAAGCAGTATTTTCATGGTTAACCAGGACTCCCTGAACAAGGGGAAAGCTTTCTGCCTGGCCTCCAATTTCTGTGTTTAATTTCCTCTTATTATTATCTGAAGCACCCCCTCTGAAGAGGACGTACCCACTACACGATACATCTCCGTTTCTAGGAAAGGGCTGTAATGGTGGATGAGGCCTGAAATACCACAGCCTGAAATGCCAAACCACCCAAGGCCCCGAGCCACGGCTGGATCCAAACCATCAGCTACAGCCTCCTCCGAGATTACCCCTGCCTCCCCCTGGACAGGATGCCAACAAGACTGAACTCCATCACACGTGCTTGGAAACACTTCTAAGAGCTAAATAGATGATAAACACCAAACTCCCATGCTGCTTAAAAGCAGGTGCCGTGAAATGGATGCATCGCTACACCAGATCCCATCTGCATGGGGTGGCTGCTGCTGCCCACAGCAGCTGCCTGTCTAGAGATGCTCCTGATCTCCTCGCCTCTCCTGCCGGTCCCCCTGCCTGCTCACAGCACTTGAAGGCAGCAGACTGCCTGCAGTTGCCATAGAAACCACACCTCGCACCCTCCCCTTAATGATAGACAGGTGCCAGGATAAGTGAGCGGATAATCGACAAGTGGGGAAGGATTCGGCGCTCTGGTATTGGCCTTGCTGTAACTGTCATTAGAGTCCCTGAGAAATGAGAGATATATTAATTTGAGCAGAGATGCGTTTTCTCTCCTCCTGGTGCTGATGCTTCCAGAAGCCGCCTCTCTGGCCAGGTTAAAGGAGGCTGGAAACAGGAGCAGGAGGGAAACTGAGAGGTTGCCACAGCAACAGCTGAAGATGCATCACCAAAACATTTGTCCATGCAAGGGAGTCAGGAGTTGACCGTGCCCAGCTGATGATGGCCCAGCAGGTCCTCTACCCCCCACCAGTGCAGCCACCCAGGAGTTTCCACCGGGGTGCATTTTGGGAGGAGGTGGGCACTGTGCCTTCCTTCTACACCTTGTAAAGAGGACAAAGCAGGAGATTTGGGGACCCTGAAAACCTGTCTGCTTTCTGAGACCTTGAGCCAGATTGAGATGCACCAGCAGGCTGGGGAAGGGGGCTGCTGAGTTTACTACAGGCAAAGTCCATGATGAGAAGATGTGGGCATTATCACTAGAATAGAATAGAATAGAACAGAACATTTTCAGTTGGAAGGGACCTACAACGATCACCTAGTCCAACTGCCTGACCACTTCAGGGCTGACCAAAAGTTAAAGTGTGTTATTGAGGGCACTGTCCAAGCACCTCTTAGATGTCTGCCAGTTCAGGCTGAGCTGTCATTATCACTCCCTGCCTCCTTTTTTTCCCCTCCCTTCTTCCCTGTTTCCCAAAAATCCCATCCCCAAGCAGGACAAGCGGCTGGTCAGAGCTAAATCAGTGCACTCCACTGCAGAGGCCGCCAGTACGGCTCTTCGTTCAGCACGACGCATGAGCAAGTGCTCGGCGAAGCAGCACTCTGCTCCTTGGCAGCTGCTCACCAGCATGCAGCTCACACAGCTTTCTATTGCTTTTGACAAATTAATATTTGAAGCAGTTGTTTCTTTTATGTGGGCTTTACTGTCATTAGCACATACAAGTCGACATAAAACACGTTGGTGCAAGATCTTTTCTTCTGTTCTCTTTTTAGGCAGCAGATGAAAATCCTTTTAATAAAAAGCTTGTTTGGGGGAGGAAGGAAAACACAAGCACACGCAAATCGGCTGAGCAGGGAAAGATGAAAACCTCCTTCAAGGTAATTAAATGATTATGTATCTTTTAAACCCAGCGGATAACAGATTTGTTATCTAGGCTTGCTTTTGGCTTTTGCCATTTTTTTTCCCCTCTCTTTCCCCCACACAAAGCTAAAATCCTTGCAAGGCCTGGAACAAGATAGCGTTCATCTTAGAGAAGAAGGCACAAAAGAAGACTTAATCCTTTATCCCATCAACTCAAGAAGGCTACCCCAGCTTACCCAGTCTTGTACAGATGTCTGTGAAACAGTGACATGAAAACTACCCCACTGGATCAGAGCAGGTCTGTATGAAGACAAGATGGACGATGCAATCAGGTGTATTGGGTAATAGATATCAGGAGAGACAGCTTCTATCACACCAGAGACCCTCAGATCAATTGTTTTACTCCTCTGTGCCTCAGTTTCCCTCCACTACTTGTTGACTGTCTTGCCCATTTACAGAAGAAAATGACTGAGCTCTCTTACTTGGTGATTGTATCAAGTAAGTAAGGGTTGATTTCATGGTGTGTTAGTCCACAATGCAATGCTTTAAGGTGCAACACTAAGCTGGCATTATGACTTTAGTTACGGTCAGCAACAAATGTCAAAAGCAGAGACAGGATGGCTAAGAAAAAAACAGAAATTTGGCCTGTCCTCCTCTATGTTTGAGACTATTTCTCTCCACTTTTACTACCAGCTCTCTGGTAAAAACAACGACAACAATCTACTTCAGTATTAAAATGTCTTTTTTTTTCTTATTCTTTCTCTTCCTGCCTTCAATAGCAAAAATATCAGTTCCCCGTTATAAAGCAAGAATTCACTCAGTGTATTTCAAGCTAGTGGACTTGGCTTTCTAAAACCTGCTGTAAAGGGAAATTATACGCCAAGGTGAAGTATTTCTGCCACAAATCATCCAGAGACATCGTCAACCCTATTTGATTGAGTTCAGTGCCATAATCATAAATACTCTTGCTTTATGACCACACTGGAGTTCTTCACCAGGAGCAAACAAGGGCTTTCCCAAGGCTCCCAAACTAGTTGATTCAGCTCTATTACAGGCAGAGCTGATTCACCAGGCATCTGACAAGTGACAGGTAAGAAAGTCGTGGCTCCTTGACAGCGATGGATGTGCCTTTTCTGTCCTTTCTCCATCTCTGGTTTAGTTTTTTCAGGTGGTGGTAGGACAGCTGCCCTGTCCCAGCCTGGGGCTGGCTGATCCACTGTGCAATTCAAAGGCCCCCCTGGATGGTAGATCACAGGCTATACAGATAGAAACAGCATTTTGCCTTCTGGACAGCATGGGTCATGGCCAAAGCCTTTCTGCTGTCCCACTGGATCAGTCTCAAATCCATCCTGCACTCTGCATTAATCAGCAACTCATACTACAAGGGAAACAAAAAGACTAAAAAACCCAGGATCCTCTCAGAGCACATGAAGAAGACCTGAAAGAATGGCAGGTAAGCTCGTGGGAATCCAGAAACTTGTGAGATGTGCTAAGGAAATGATGGGATCAGAAGTACACAATGGCACAAGCCTCCCTTCAGAGTGCTCTCGGCTGGTCCAGGGGTGGTGGGTGCCAGCCCAATCGGTCCATTTGCAGACCAGGCCATCTGGAGTGTGGGAAACCTCATCCCACATCATGGCAAGATGCTGTACAGGCAAAGAAAGAAAAAAAATCACCTGGAGGTGGGTGTATCAGCAAAGAGAAGGTAAAGGCCATAGTGTGGGGGAAGGGAGCAGGTTTGGCATGCCAGCAGTGATGATTACAGAGGGAGGGAGTTTCTGGCACCAGTCCATGTGACAGAGTAACACCAATATTTGTTTGCTTGGCAAAGAGTCTCTTGGTGCAATCAAACCATAAGATCCTGGAAGCTGGCCACGCTAATCTGCTCAGCAGACTCATGGAAGGACTGCAAATGGGATGGTCCAGCCATCCCACACTGGTAGTACAGTTTCCCATCAGTATCTTCTTCAGACTTACTGATTTAGCAGGTGCTCATACCTGGATGGTAGCAAACACTTCCTCCTCATCATCCTCTGACGGTCCAAGTGCTTGTAAAGGAAAGGATCGAAAGGAACATTGCAGATGGAGATGAAAGGCCAATAAAAATAGGCCCACTCAAGGTGATGGTACATTTTGAATACTACTGAAGGTGGCATTGGGAAGCCTAGAAATGGACTTCAGTCCTGTCAACCTTGTGAGTCATGTTATGTCATCAGGAACTGAGTGGAGGTCTGG
The DNA here is from genome assembly GCF_011004875.1 of Balearica regulorum gibbericeps. Taxonomy (NCBI): domain Eukaryota; kingdom Metazoa; phylum Chordata; class Aves; order Gruiformes; family Gruidae; genus Balearica; species Balearica regulorum. The sequence continues at coordinate 3,397,901 of NC_046184.1, read as the reverse complement.
ATAGGCAATGAGGAGCCAGGCTTGGCTTCAAGATACTAAATGATTTCTATTGTTCAAAGAACCCACTCAACAAATAGGCATGCATACAGGATGAAGAACAAGAGGTGAAGATAAAAAAAAGACAGTGGAAATTTCAGTGAGAGAGATGAGTCAGTGAGAAGATGGCTTCTCAAGAGAAGTGTGGGAGATATATACAGCATTTGTTCAAAGTGCCATTTGACAAAACCTTCCAGGCCACAGAGCAAATGTAAATCTGTGTTTGTCAGAATGCACAGCAACGAGAAGGACCCTGAAGCTACAGGGCATTTCTCACACTGTCAGGCAGAAATCTCTCTCTGAACCGTTTGGGTTTTGCAAGGCTACTATCCTTGCAGATATCGTCCAGTAGTTCCAGTGCTCAGAAGTGTTTCTTTTGTGCAGCAGACATCAAACCCACCTCCTGAGCTGAGCAGCTGACTGCCAAATGTTGTCTCCCATGGGAAAGAGGTTTGTGCCGAGGTGGTTTTGCTGCAGAAGCCAACAGGGCTGCAGCCCTCATTAGCAATGACCAATGTAACGTACATGTGTCGCATGGTGCTCTCATTGCCTTGTGGATGAATAGTCGTCTTCTAACGTCAGGTTTGTGCCTTTCCCTGCTGCCATGCAAATCATACAGGGCAGCCTTGGAAGATCAGGGAGGGAGTATTTGAAGCTTAGCAGGAAAACCTGGTTTTAAGGGGATAGAAGAGAGAAAGAGCAATCTCTCCCGACAGACAAAGCCCCCTAGACTGGAGCTGTCTTCTGATCTGAAAAGGATACCTTTCAGAAACAAAACTAGTGAGAAGCGATAAAGCAGTGATGGAAAAGGTGTGCTAAAATAGACAGATCTGCAGAGGACAATGAGTCTACTGCCTCCTCCCCAGTTCTCCAGAGCAAGACCTTGGAGGGGATAAAGTAAAGACCAGGGGCTGTGCCATCCCCAGTCCCTTCCCTAAGGAACTGGGATGACACAGAGCTTCTCATGATGTCCTTTCCTATGGGAGCAAGTGTCAGAGATACCAGGGATGTGATAGGAGTTGAGGGAGGAGGACATGCACTGAGACTTGTAGGCACTTCACTTTGGGCAAGGGGCTGGAGGACAGAAGAGCTGGGAACTGGGAGGGTGAGTCCTGTGCTTGGTACATGAGACACACCAGAGGAGTCTGCCAGAGGAGACAAATGGTGGTGGCATTGCACAGCAGGAAACTGAGAGAAAGTGTCCCATGGAATGCCACCTCAGCAAGAGGTCACCTGAGGTTTCTGAGGTCCCTGAGGTTCCTGAAGTGGAAGGCACAGAGACCTGTGGCCAGCAGGACTGGCCAAACTCTGCCAAGGCTCCATGTGAGGGAGTAGGTTGGGATAGCCTACCAGAACCCAGGCTGAACCCTGGGCTGCCTTCCTACACCACTTCACCACTGAGCAGAGGGTGTCAAGCACTCCAGGTCCTCAGCAAGTTTGCCAGTAGGTTTACAGCAAATGCTGAATCCTGGTACATGAAGAACTGGCAACCTCCCTGTTCATGAATATTTATGGCCTGTCCCAATGCCATAGCAGTTCAGGATGTCTGCTCCAGGATATCTCAACCAGCACATATGTGACACCTCAACCAGCACATAAGGAAGGGGTGGGAGGGAATGGGGGATGCCAGAGGAGTGTGAAACCACTACGTGTGTGTCATTTGGTCCATTTGACTTGCCTGGGGCATGGGCTGGGGATAGGTGGGGGGACACGTTAGAGACACCAGACCCAGCAGGCAGCGCAGGGAGCAGTGGGGATTTCATTCTCCAAATGCAAGGCATGTTGCCGCAGCCTTCAGCAGCCGCCTCTGTGTCCGGTGGCTTAGCAGATATCCGATCTCTTAATGGGTACTGGTCCCTTGGGCCAGGCAAACAATGAGCCATCTCAGGTCATTTACCAGACAGGCCAGGATGCTTTCAGACCGTTCCTGACCAGGAAGTAATTAAGTGGCTTCCTATTTGTATTCTCCTGAGCTCCACTTGTCTGCAAGCGCTCGTTAGTTATAGTACGAGCCAGACAGCATTTGCAGCACAGCAGCCAGCTCTGTATTAAGCCCCAAGGTCCCGTTCAGCTCAGCGACTGGCAATGAGGCATTCCCTGGCCTTGTCTGGAGGCAGTTTGATGTGCTGGCCGTTAGGCACCAAACCCACAAAGCCACAGAGGTGCTCGAAGCATGGCTGAAATCTGCTGACACCGCGGTTGTAGCCCTAAATCCTCCCCAGATCTCAGCAGCCTGTGGAATCTGCTTAGAGGCACTTTCCTTCTGTCCTGGAGGAGATGCATGCCCAGTGTTTCCCATTCCTCCCAGTCCCTTGGTACTGGGAGCCTGCAGTGGCTTTCCAAGGTAACGCACTCCTTGTAGTATGTGGGAGGGAAAGGGCAGGAGCTGGGGGTCTGGCAGAGCAGAAAGGAGAGGAGCTATCTGCAGAGGGAAAGGTGAGGGTCTCCTCGAGGGTGAGCAGAAGGGGAAGAGCGTGGGACTGGAGGTGGAGAAGGCTTCCTGGTCTGTTGGTCTGAGCCAGGCCAAAAGGCGACATCAGCCCTGAGCGCAGCCCATGTATGTGTCGCATTCCCCGTGCCCCTGCCTACCTCGGGCAGCTTGACTCGTCCCTCCTGGAAGGAGCAGGAGCTGGGGTCGTGGGTGCAGACGTGGCGGTACTTGCACCAGTGACACCGGTAAGGGCTCTCCACACATGACAGACACCTGGAGATGGAGAGAAAGATTAGTCACTTGGCCAACCAGGCCCCGCCAGCCAACAGGACAGATCTGGAGGCTGACAGTGTTTCTCAGAAGGAAATACAGCCCAGAAAACATTGCTTTTGCCATCACTAGCAGAGGACCATGGGTTTTGCACTGACTCAACACCATCAGGTCTCAGGATGATGCTGGACTTGCCGTGGCCTGAGCTGGTTGTGGCTTTGATGAAAAGTGTCTCATATTAATTAGATAATTTAGATTACATTAATATCATTGTAACTAGAGTAATAATAATTTGTTTTATTTTGGTTGCCCTATTACAGCTTTTAATCAGATTATCAACAAGCTCTCAGCTTCATACATAAGGCACATTCCCCTTTTCACTCATAACAAAATCCTGAGTGTAACAAAAAATACAAGATCAGGGGATGAGTGGAAACTGCTACAGCCTTGCTGCCTCCGTGCTGAACTGCATCAGTGCCCTGGGAGCTGCGAACGCGTCACGAGAAAGTGGCCAAGGGAAGGGCTGGTGGGAGGAGTGATGTCCATGAAGGGCAGTCCCATCAGCAGTCCCATCTGGCTAATCCTCCCACTCTCACACATGATACAGAGGCCAGATGCAAACTGGGAGGCACTAAAGTCGGAAAGCCAAGGATGAAGCAGGGAATTTTCTCCCTTGTGTCCCACAGGCTTATTAGTGTGAGTTCTGCCCAGGGTGATGGGGATCCTGCAAATGTATTAACTGTATCCTTCTTTTCTTCATCTCAGCAAACAAGGAAACACTATTGTAGCAGCTGCCTGGGAAGCAGAGGGCATATTTGGGATGTCACCTACTCAGGGTGTAAGAAAGAGCCATTCCCTCCATCTTACAAGGTTTTGCTCTCCTATGCCCTATAGACCCTGTAGAGCAAGAGCTACAAACACCTCCCTTGGCTGTGTTACAGCACTGACTTATACCTACATCACACCTTTACTTTTTTCTTTTTTTTTTTTTTTTAATTTAATATATGATGTCTGCTCACCAGCAACCAAACTGAGCCATAACAAGCTCTCTGCACAAAACAAGCACTGGATGGTAGCGACTCCTGGTCACTCACACTGTTGGAGATCTTCATGCAGCTGCAGGCTCTGCAATACCTGGAGGGGACTTGGCAGGGGAAATTTTCCTGGCCCTTATGTGTCACCAGGATTTAATGGGCAGGAGGGAAAATAATGCCTCCAGTCGAGCTTGGCTGAGCCCAACAGGCAGATGCACACCCCCTCCCCTGTCTCTGTGAAATCTCGCTCAACTCCAATCCACTTTCAGCTCTGGTACAGCGAGCTGTTCTTCAAATTGGTAACAAGTGCTTGCTCTGATACATCAAATTAAAAATGGATAGTGTATTATAGTTTGTCAAGTAAGAAACCAAAACATGCCATAAATATTTAACACCACCATCTCTCCTGCTCTCCCCCCCAACACTTGCTTTCTGACACTGTTTGTCAAAGCAGCAGGAACATGGAAATAGGATTTGCCTTTCCTTGTGAATTGCTGAGCCGCAGTAATTATCTGCTTTTGGCACTTCTGATGGCTCAGTGGTGGGGACAGAGCCATTCAGCCTTGCTCAGGGGTGGATCAACCTGCTGGAAGAGCATCTTTCTGCAGGAAAGCTGCAGATCCGCTCTGGTGGGGCAGCTCCTGAGCAGCCTTGGGTGCCAGCTAAACCCCAGAAGAATGGGGTGCAGGGCAGGAAAGGAGTTCACAGGATGGAATAGATGGTCTTGAGGGAAACAGCTGGGTGTTTCCTGCTCATTTCACATCATGCAGGGACCAGAAACTCGTGTCTTTCCAGATCTGAGGGTCCAAGCCCATGCTAACCACCTGGGGCAGGTTCCTACTGGTGGGACTGACAGCATGGATGAGGGTTGGAGGTGCGGATGTGTGGGCAGAATCCAGACACCCACAAAAAACTGCTGAATAGGAAGATGAGGGGGGCATTTCCTGAGGTCACGACTTGCTTTTGACTCAGTTCTGTGCCAAACTCCCACTAATGTGATGCTCCTCTGCCTGAGGGACACATGGAGATATACCATTCCCCAAGTCAATGCCTTCCTGCAAAGGACGCTCATCAGCAGAACAAATGGTCACTATACTACTATTAGTCTTCCCAGGAGAGACCCCACCATGCTGACCATCACTCAGGTGACCCTGTGTCACTGATCACACCCTGACCCCTGGTCACCTCCACATCTAACCAGCTTCCTGAGGGACATGTGCCCCAGTCAGCTGTGGGTTCTGTGGCAATGGAAAGCAGGTATCAAAAGAAATGAACATACGAGTTGTGGACGCTGCAGTTGTAGAAGACGAAGCTGGTGCTGGCAAAGGTCATACCCGTTTCCTTGGACTTGAGCTGAAGCTGGACAATGTGATGGTCTCCTGGGGAAAAAATAGACACATCAGTGTGTGACTGTTTTGTTAGCCTAGTTAAGCCGGGTTGGCCATGACAACACTCTGAACCTGGAGCTGTCCCACAGTACTTCAGCTAATCTATCCTCAGTAGATGTAGGTAGTGCGATAAAATGCTTTTAGACCCCAGTTCTCCAACAGGTACATCTCCCCCTTCTTATGGTACTGGGGTGATGGAGTATGCCTTCACCACTGGAAAGCTCGAAGAGAGGACGCAGATGTTTGGAATTAGGAGGCCATTAAGATGGAGTACTGTCCTTTGAAGTATTTCCTTGCTGCTTGTTCATCTGAAGTCCCCAGAAGGAAGGGGCCTGTGGAAGATTTGACTGTTGGACCCAAACACTGGTGTCCTGTGAACACACTGCCTGAAGGATAAAATACCTGCTTTCCCGAGGGGATAAAGAAAGATCTACTTTCTCCTCACCCTCATTATTTAACATCTCTGAATAGGGCCCAATATCCAGGACTACCATGCCTGAAGAAGGCCACTTCCAGATCCTGTCCCCAAAGAGAGGTTATACCTTGATAAAGCAGGATGGAGGAATGAGCAAGGAGGGTAGATACCATAACGGTAAGGACAGGGTAGGGGCTCCCTATCTGCAGCAAGGGAAATGCTGATGAATGGGGAGATTCCCATGTGAACAGTTCCTCCGGGTTCTGTCACCCCAAAGTCCATTCACAGATTCAGAGATTCACAGAATGGTAGGGGTTGAAAGGGACCTCTGGAGATCATCTTGTCCAACCCCTCTGCTAGAGCAGGATCACCTGGAGCAGGTTGCACAGGATTGTGTCCAGGTGGGTTTTGAATCTCTCCAGAGAAGGAGACTCCACAACCTCTCTGGCAGCCTGTCCCAGTGCTCGGTCACCCTCAGAGTAGAGTTTTTCCTTGTATTGAGATGGAACTTCAATTCACCCAAGCCTCTGGCTAAAAAAAAAACCCAGTTCAGTGTGAGGGACATCCACAAGCCATGGTACTTCCAGAAGGACTGATCCATTTCCATAGCAGACCCATCCACAGCAAAGCCTGCACCTCAGCTCCTACACACCATCTCCTCATTCCCCTTCCCACTGCTCCCACGCTGGGCAGTCAACTGTTACCTCTTCCAACAATGCCAAAAGCCCTATTCAGAGCCCATCAGCCGTGGGTAATGAGTGGGTGCAGTAATTGCAGTAATTTGGTGGGGAAGGGACCATTGTTTAGTTCAAGACTTCAACCTGGCTGGCCCTTTCACCTCCATTATTTTCCTCCTCACCTGAAAGATTCATTAATCAATCAGGCCAAAGCAAACTTGACAACTGGTCGCAGCGTGCGCCCATGTGCACACTCACTTACCTACAGGCACACACACACAGACACACGCACAGACCACACACTTCACTAAACACATTTTGCTGCCAGTGCTCGACTCTGCTGCCCATCTGCTGCCGCCGGCTTTGACAGCTCTGTTAACTGCTTCATATTTAACAACTTTGCCAGCGTCTTGCATATATTTTAAAACAGGATGTGAGGATTGGATGGCTCCAGGGATCAGATGTGCTACAGAGCTGCACATCCTTTGGTTCAAATCCAGCTTCTGGCACTATGCATGGAGGACTTGGTCTTTGCAGAGGTGCAGAGCACCAGCTGCTGAAGTTGATACAAGCCGCAGGTGCCCAGCTTCTCTGAAAACCATCCTTCACATAAATCTCTCTCTCTTGTTCTGCCTCCAGCTTCCACTGCTATTTTTGTTTGCTGGTTGATTATAGCCTGGCCTGGGACAGATGTCCACAGCAAGGAAATAGTTTCTGGCATCTATCTTGGTAGGTAAACATGACTGATAACTCGGTGGGACGTGAAAATGGTAACAGCCCTTTGGGGGCTTGTTTTGGGACGGTGGTGGAGAGCGTGTGCGGCTTGGGGAGAGCAGGGAGGGGATGATGGGGATGGTTTGTGTCACTTCATTTTCTGTGGCCTGAGGATCCTCAGAGAAAACTTTACAGTGAAATTTCACAAGAAGCCAAGGACAAAAAAAAAAAAAAAAGGCAGTATCCTCTCTGTACCTCTTGGGGGCCGATGTTTTCATATTAAGTCCCTGCAAGCAGCTGCAGGTTCTCTTGACAGTACCTAGAAAAGTAGTTGGAAAAGGGAAACAAAAAAGGGCAGCAAGTTGTGGGTGGGGGGGACCATCCTTGGACACATGGTATTTTTCTGTGCTGGATGACTTTGGGAGAGGGAGCCAGTAACAAACCTGAAACAGCTGAAGCCAGTAAAGGCCAGGGACAGAGACAAGGAACTGAGCATACGGGTCTAAATCTGGGAGGAGCAGGAGGAAATTACAGACAGAACTGTTCAGGTCTGCAGGACTTTCTGGCTGCTGCACGGGATGGGATGCGTCGAGAGCATGTACAGCCGCATTCCCTGGGTTGTGTAAGACCAGCCTGGGCAAAAGGTGAGGGAATATCCCACATCCATCTCTTGTCTTTGCTAGATATATGCAACTGCCACTCGGTGGCAGTCTGAAAACACTTACTATCACACATATAAGCATCTTAATGCAGGTAGTGGTATTGCAGCTGAACGCTTGCACACGTGTGCACACATAAGCACACACACATTCAGACAATTCACGCTACAGTGCGCTGCTGTGCAGCTCCACCAGTAAGCCACCAGCACAGTGTCCCACCTACTCCCTGTGCTTTGCACACCCTGTCCTCAGGCTCCCGTGAGCCAAGCTCTGCTCTGGGAGAAAGCAGAAGGAGAGACACAGGGGCGTGGGGTGAGGAAAGGAGGGAGAAGTGGTGCAGACGGAGGAGCTGTGGGATACCTACCGTTCTCTGTGATGATCTGGGGCACCTCTTTGGCAGCTGGCGAGATGCATTGGATCTGACTGCCCACCACCAAGCCGTCCATCTCTGAAAGGTCTTCGAAGGTGCAGTTGACTCCTGCTGACAGCTCGGGGACATTGTAGGTCTCCAAGACCAGCTGCAAGCAAGGATGGATGGAGGGAAGAAGAGATAGAGAAAAAGAAAACAGAGAATACTAAGCCGAACAACAGAGCTGGGCCAGCAGGAGAGAATTACACTGGAGAGGTTGGACAAAGAGCCTCTTGCTAGAGAGAGCATCCTCCTTCAACAGAAAGCAGCGATTCAGGAGAGGGATGTGTGTGTGGAGGGGGAAGGGGATGAGATGCTGATGCCGACACAAGTGGTACGTGGCTATGCAGGGACAACTGCACTGCATCCCAGTGCTGGCTGGGTCAGTGGAGGGGAGGGAGTGCTCACTATCTGTCATGCAAGTGTAAGGTTAGGCAGGGAGTCTTTGGAGCCAGCTGTGAAGACCAGGGCTTGGGTGGCCCCAAGGCACGCGGTTTCTGAGGAAGGTGACTACTACTCACAAGAGGCACTCTGCAGACTACAGAGAAACTGTAGCGCTCCAGTCTAACTCTCTACGGCCTGCTCTCCTAGCATCAGCAGATGGGGGAGCGCTCTGTCACCAAGTTCCTGTGTAAGGAGAGTCTAGTTACAGCCTTCAGTCCACCACAAAAAAACACTGTCTCTAGAGGCACAGCAAACTTCTCCTGCCCATCCCACCAAAGAAGCACTTGGCCCTGGGGACATGCTATATTGGGTCTCCATACATAAAAAAAAAAAAAAGCTGTGAAGGAGGAATTGCCCATGTTTTTAGAGTTCACAACACCCCTGCCATTGCTATGTCATTGCTCATGTTCATGAAAGAAAGAATCTCATAGCTGGTTTCCACCATGTTCATTCTCTGGAGAAGGACGCTCATGCTGCTAACTTCCCAGACCAGCTAAGGTCCTGCACCACTGCTCTCCATCACTGAGGGTCCTGCCTGGATCATGTATGAAAACAGAGAGGCATCCCAGGGTACTTCTAGTACCTGAAGATAACCTAGTAGTCAGTATAAATTTAGAGGCTTGGTGATCAACCTCTAGAGCCAACCACTTGACACAAGTAGAAATGCAGGTGCTCTCCACACTTGCCTCCCCCATTGGCTAGCTGATGCCCCATCTGAGGTGACAGCCACTGAAAGGAGACACATATGCATGCTGAAGTGTTGTTTCTACCAGCACAAAGAACAGAAGAGGTCAGTCCAGGTGACAAAGCAGGAGTGGATGATAATATAACATAATGCTTACTGCTCCCCTGCACTGTTTATTCTCACTTAAAGAAGGCTTAGAACTATTTCTTCACACTAGGCAACATCACGGAGAAAGGCTGAGCAGAGAGGCCTTAGCCCTGGATGACATAAAGACTTTGTGAGAGTATGTTCATTTTGGTGCAATGGCAACGTGAGGGGTTTTTTGTTTGTTTGTTTGTTTGTTTAATCTTGGATGGGGAGTAGAAAAAAGTATTTGGGTATTTGGCTGGATTTAGCAATCAAGTTAAATCCATTCTCCCTGCTCATTAATACCCTGCTAACAACGGAGAAGGGGAAATTATTCTGCTTAACAAATGTCTCTCTGAACATGGGTGATGCAGAATGAAAGTGTGCCATGCAGAAGATGACACCAATGGATAGGCCAGAAGTGCTTGTCTGCAAACGTTATGAGCCAGTGCTCACCCTGAACAGACAAAAAGTCCTACATCCCACACGCCTTCTCTGGAGCTGCTGCAATGAGGAAAGAATGGAGCCTTCCCCCAGCAAGCATCTCTTCTCAGACATCCCAGACCAGCAGCCCTGGCCTGAAACAGACTCAGATACAATTTCCCAAGTCCCTGTTAGTGCCCAAAATGTAAAAGATTGGTTGGCCACACAGATACCTTTCCTGCCTCTGTGGGCAAGAACTCAGTATCGTTGACCCTTTGCTAGAACCCGGGTGAGACTCAGTAAGTACGCCTCCAGCCATTCATTCGTTGGTGCTCCCCTCCCGGTTTGACAAGACACTCTCTGTGGTGACTGTGGATGAGCTGGGTCGCCAGTCTATCTGGGAGTGGGCTGAGACTCCCATGGAAATGTTCATGCAAATTATTGCGCAACAGTCAGACGATGGCAATTTCTGATCCCAGCAGCTCTGGTTTCACTTGCCCTGTCCAGAGTAACCTAGAGGTAAAGGTCTCTTATTCTGTTATAAATTTTAATTGCCCTCAGCCAGCTAGTCCCCCAGGATTTATTCCAACATGAAAGAATTCAACGACTACTGAGAGAATAAGAAAAAGAAACCCTGAACTCCCAGAAGAACAAAGGACTGAAGATGTCTCAGATCAGTTTTGTTTGAAGCCTAGGAAAATAAAGTCACAGGAAAGTTAAGAGGCTGAAACAAGGCAGCAATGATTGGCCATGCATACAGGTTTTGAAAGGCTGATTTCAGTGCCACTGAAGAAACCCTAGCATTCCAAAACCTGTCACCTGGAAGATGTTTGGCAGCTGCGCTTTGAGCAACACCATTTAGACCTTTCAGGGTGTGGGGCTAGTGAACAATTCATCCAGAGATGGAGCTTTTGGGATTTGGGGGTTTTCAACTCAATTCCAGCCCAAACTAATAGGGCTGAAAGGACAGAGCCCTAGTAGCCTGAATGAAATAGGCCTCTGCCTCCCTCTCAGAGGGTGTTGGAATCCCACCACATAAGGTACTGCTGCCATGAGTCAGGAGAGAAACTACAAACTGGTTAGATCTTCAACAGAGATTTCTTGCCTCAAGCCCAGAAAATGATCATGATCTACTGTTCCACCAGCATTCACTGTGTGGCTTCGTTGGCTGCTGACATGAGTAGTGTGAGGCCATAAAGGCTAAACATTGCACTGAGGAAGGTCACAAGAGAGCATGAACCTTGGAAGCCTTAGATTTCTGTGCACAGCATCCTGCCTTTCTGCTCTGCATGTTCAGTGCTGGAGCTGCAGCAGGGGGGAGTTCTTTGAGGCTTAAGACAGACACACTTCCACCCAAGATGACAGAAGATTGGAGCTTATTGAAATAACACATGGTAGCCCCTCACTTGTCCTTATGCTAGAAGGTCATTTCATCATTTCATGATAATTTCCCCTCCCTAAAGTCCATGCCCAGCCACACACAAAATCCTGTCCCAAGGAAGTAAACAACTAAACTGTATGCACACCACACTTGCAGGGCACAAAGTCCCTTCAGACCTGCCCTCAGCTCCTCACAGCAAACAGGGAAGCCTCTTCCACACTTCTAGACAGGGGATAACTAAGGCCAAAATATCCTCCCATGGTGAATCTTTCTCTGTGCCAGAAAAGTTGCTGGGGAAATTAGTGGACTCTGGAGAACCTCTTGCATCAAGCTGCCAGTCCTTCCCACTAGTGCAGAACCCAGGTTGCACATACCTGGGTCTGTCAGATTGCATGGGCAGATTAAACCTGAGGGGGACAAGGATTAACGTTCCTCACCAATACGTTGTACTGGGAGACAGAGATGTTGTTGGGATGCACAGTAAGCCGGACACACTGCTTCATCTCCGAGGCGAATCTCCGAGGCTCGCTGGAGCGTTCACATCGCTCCTTCCGTGTGCACCTGAGCAAATGGGAACAGAGAGGGACAGAGTTAACACAAAGCCAGGTTGGGAGGGTGAGGATAGCCCTGGGACATGGAAGGAGAAATCATTTTGGATGGAAAGTCAACACTTTGGTGCCCTTTGGGACCGCACTTGCTGGAAAACCACACTTAAGTCCTGAAGCGCTCTGACTCCAATGTTAGCAGCCGTGGGATCGCTCAGCAGGCTGGAGAGTTGCAAGGACACCATGAAAGGAGGAAGGGTGTTGGGTGAAAGCCCTATCCCTTGGGTAGGATGCACAGCTCTAGAGATGCTCTATCTCTCTACCCACATAGCAGGTACAGTGTAACCTTCCCCTGGCAGCCCTGAAAACTGTCCTGTCCAAGGGCAGTGGGACATCTTACACAGGGATGTCCTTTTAGAGCAGCCATTCATAGTCCATGCTGTTTGGTCCTGCTGAGGAAACTGCAAATCTGCGGTACTTCTGGGCTGCTGGTATCTCTCTGCTGGGAAGGGGCAGCCTTCCAATCCATTGCCCAGCAGTTGCTAAGTAGTCCCAGGCAGGTTAAGGATTTTTTGGCATCTGATTTGAAAATGCCTGACTAGAGGTGCCCAGGATTGAATCTTGGTGCTCCCAGTTAGTGAGAGTTGAGTGAAATTGGTGAGTGCACAGCACCTGGGCTGTACAAGCCTACAAAGCTTACACCACGCATAAATTGTGCTTTCAGCACTGTCACTGTCTCTTGTCTCGTCTGTCCAGTGTAAACACAAGCCAGTAATGTGAACTGGTAGCAGTGCACCCTGTTTCAATCCAGATTTGCATTTGCTCAGCATAAAACACTTCTGTATTTTACTCCACATGCACTGCCAAGGCCATGGCTTCAAGGAAGACGTCTGCCTAGAAATCCACAGGGTTAATACAAAAGGACAGCTCCAACTGCATGCCAATTACCTTTTGCCATTAAGCTAATGTTATGGACTTGCACAGGGTGTCTTCAATGGATTTTGTTATTAGCAGTGCTATTACCCCCCATTAAAATCAGCTATAAAGACTAAGTGCGGATGTTAAATTATTCACCCACTCCCAGACTTCCGAGTCTTAGTTGTGAGAGCACGTGGGGGCTGCTGGAGGGTTAGTTCCAAGATCACCCCTCAATGTTCTTGCTTCCTGGAGCAGAGACTGTGCCTATATGCACGGGGATTTGCAGGCAGGGATCTAAGGCAAAACAGGCAAAAACAACCCAATATATGGCTGAGCCTGAATCTTACAAAGCTTGGGATCTGGCTTAAAATGTTAGGGCTTGGTTTCTCTCTACTGGCTGACATTAGAAAAAATGAGCACCCCAATTTCAAACTCAAATTGCTCCATCTTTCTGGTAGAGGAAAGTTTTGTATTTCCAGTGGCAGGAATCATAAAGGGAGATCTCTGCCATTCGCAGCACGCTCTCGGTTTGAGATTTGAGAGAGCAAGAACAGCATTGCAGCTCCCGCTCTCCCTTCCCTTGGAGCCTTCATCCCATTAAGTCTCCTTTAGCACTGCCGCATGCTGGATCAGGAATTTTAAACATGCAGTCTCCAGAGGGTTGGATGGATAGCTGATTAACTACTCCCAAAACTGTAAGTTCCCTATTGCGGAACGAAAGCTACGGCAAAATGCTGACCTGAGATTTTTGTAAGCACTTCTATAAAACAAATAGACACAGCAATCCCATCAAAGATCTGCAGGGCGTGGGAACTCCTCTCCTGAGAATAGCTTGGAAGGAAACCCTTTTGGGCTCAGTGTTAAAGCACAAGCGCCAAATTCTTCAAGATGTCCTGCTACGTCCCATTTATTTCCTCCAGCTGCAGCATGACAGAAATGTCTGGATTTTCTAAAATTAAACCAGCAGATACCCAGGCTCACTTCAAGTGCAATAGCACAGTAGGTTGCAAACACATCCAGCACATTTGCACAGGAGAACAACACATGGGTATAGGTTAAGCATCTAGGAATGTGGTTTGTATTTCCAGCCCCTCTGCTGAGCAGGAATATAATAATCAGCACCTTATCTTGCTGTTTACTGGTCATACACATTTAAGACATGTAATCCTTCAGACCAAAAACTCACTCTATATTAGACCGATGTGTCTTGCAGCCTGGATATCTGTTGTAAGGTGTGTTGCCATTCAGATAATGAAACGATGAAAAATCAAACCAAACTAAGCCTGGTTTTAATATGTTAAGGTTACAGTGTCAGGCTCTCGGGAATCAGGTACTGCCAGATTGAAAGTAGCTTCTGAACTCCTAAATCTGCTCCCTGTGCTGACACACTGCAAGCCAGACTTTAATTACAGGATCACACTTTATAATTCCTTTTTTCCATGGGTGACCTCAATTCTGCCACTTCCTAACTTTTGACTGTCTGACTTTTCCAATGCAATTTCTCGATTTAAAACAAAGTGGGGGGGGGAAAAACAAAAACACCCAGCTGAGCCTGATGCCTGAGTATGATGATGATGGGCGAGCTGTGCCAAGCTGACCCAAACCGAGCTGGGGTCTGGGGCACTGGCAGTGTTCAGGCTCTCGACTCAACATCATAGACCCCTTTCTTGAGGTAGCAGCATAACTCATCCCAGGTAACTGATCCCAGCTGCTGCATAAATCAAGACTAAAGGGATGGAGTCGCCCAACAGTGGGTTTTGCAGGTTTTTCCATGCAGAAAGGAGTGATGAGGGGGTCTTCTTCAGACCCTTTTGGTTCCCCCCATCTTCTCTTCCTTGACCACCTTATTTATCCTGAGCTGGAGCACGTGGAGCGTCCTGTGGGTTTACACACCATGCTCTCCCAGGTGTCTCCCCTGCACCTGCAACTGAGGTTCTTCAGAGGTAAAATGTGGACTTTTAGGGGAGCAGAAAAAGGTACAGACCTGTCATAAAATAACCTTCTCCCTCTAGTCTTCCTCTGCACTGCCAAAAACGTTCTGCCCCCAAGAGTGGGGGGAAGCAGCAGAGAAAATTGTTTCAGTATGTGCAGAGCAAAGTGTTGCCCTCCAGCATCAGCCTCTCAAATCCCTGAATGGTGTTGGCTGAAACGCAGAAACAAGCATGGCAAAGCACCCAGCTGCTGAAGGCAGCTGCCCACAGGGGACACTGCAGCCCAATAAGTTCAGCAATTTGTAAATAAAGGCAAATGGGACTTTTAATAAATAAGTACTTCCAGACACAAGTGCTTGCCTTAGAAAAGTGGTCACCTGGAAGGCAGCTGCCTGCACACGGCAGCTGGACTGTGAAAGAGATAATGAAATATCCCAACCCCAACTAATCATTTCTGTTGTCTCTGTTGAGAGTCAGCGTTTACTTTGGGCCTTGGGAGATTGCTGTGACTCTGCTGCGCTTTCATCTGGTGCATCTATTATGGCTTATGCAGAAAAAAATACCTTGTACTGACAATAACTGTTTCGCTTTAATAAAATATCAGTAACTCTAACATGCTGGGTCTGTCAATATGCTGAGATCACTTTCCACTGCCATATAACCTAATTCAATGCTATTCATGCTATAATTAGCTGGTGCGTAACTCCCACAAAGTGGCATCACATTACGCTTAAGACACCTAAAAGAGCATATTCCACTCCTGAACTTATTTGCATAAGATTATGGTGTAGACATGGCACTTCTCTGTACGTCTTAATAACACCTGCTATATCATTATCAGCTGCATCTTTAACAATTGCAAGTGTCCTGCTTCTGTCCAAACCATTAGTACAAACACTAAGAAACTGGTCCTACTGCTGAACCATGAGGAATGTTATTTCCTCCTCATCTCCCATTAAGAATAAATACCGCTCACGCTAACCCTCTGTTCACCATCCATTAACCAATTATTTTAATAATGTTAAATTAATACTTTGTGCTTCTATAGAATCTCTCATCTGAGGATCTCAAAGGGCTTTGCCTGGAGCTAATTAAACTTCACGACACCTCTGCGAGGCTGAAAAATTATCACGCAGAGACAGGAAAGTGAGGCATAGACGCATGCGTGTTGGAGAGCAGAGCAAAGCTCAGGTCTCCTGAGGATGAGATGAAGGTCCTGGTTTGGGACCCAAGAGATGACGGTTAAATCCCAAGTCTGCCATCTGGGACCTAAAGCAACCTACTGGGACCACATTCTGCAAACACCGGGTGCAGAGGGGTAAGGTGGTATTCCACCTCTGCAACGAGAAGTTAAGGCCTCATTTATCTTGCTAGGGTTTGGTCAAACCAAGCCCAGACTCACTTCACCACCTCCGGGGTTTGTCCCTTAGTGCCCAGTGTTAGGAGGCTTAGTCTGAAGCCCAGAAGTTTCTGGACAGCCTGAGCCTCAGTACAGCCCCAAGAGCTCCAAGCACCTGGATAGACCAGGCACAAGAAGGGTTAAGTGGGGTACTCCTCCACCTGCAAGCTCTTTGTTTTCCCTGTGCGCAGTGTGGATAACAGATCACGCTACCGCAGTTTTGCCAGCCTACCAGAAGACATGTGTGACGTGCATGCTTTCATCTGCCTTTGCCTCTCAGTGAAGACATATTTCCACCATCCAAAACAAACCTCTACACACAAAACCCCCTAAATCAAAAAATATGACATTTATTTTTCATCCTGTCCTTTTTTTGGCTGTATCTTTGTTTCCTCCATGCCCAACATAGTGGGTCCTGACCTTTGCTCCACCCTTACCATACCGTACTGCAGACCATCTCCATCATATTGGTTTACCCTGAAGTGTTTCTCTCATTCTTCTCTGGAGCATTGCACCTCCTCTTCCTCCCACCTTGGGCTTGTATCTTTGCCATCCAGACTTCACAGGATCTGGACTAATGGTGATAAAGTGGCTGTAACTGCAACATCTGCAGGAGATGAAGCTTGGTTCAGGATGCTAAAGGTGGAAGAAAGATATCTCTTATGACCGTGTAAAGGCTACGGACGGGGAGAAAACTGGGGAAAAGATGCCGTTTGCAGACAGAAGGGAGCAGGGGAGGTGCAATGCCAAGAAGTAAGTGATAACTGAGGGGTTATCGCTTGGGGTGAGACAAGTCCTCCAAGGGGGATATTTCTCTGCCTCTCCTGCTTCTTGTCCATCTCTCCATCCCACCACTGCCTGAAATGCCGGAGTTTGCTTTGGGTGACTCCTGCTTTCTTAGCAGAGGGAAATGAGAGGAAGGTGCTGGTGTGCTCTCCCCTCCCAAGCAAGGGTGCTCAGAGGTTGGCAGAGCTGCAGATGCTCTTAGGACCTGAGCCAGAGCATCCCTGCAGCTCCCATTTCTTGCACCAGGATGGAGAAACATGCTGCACAGAGAGCTCTACAGACCAAGGTCTCCAGCCCTCTGTCTGGCTATTCATTAGCAACAAACTACTTCCCAGTCCCATGAATCACAGACTCACAGAACGGTAGGGGTTGGAAGGGACCTCTGGAGATCATCCAGTCCAACCTCCCTGCTAAAGGAGGATCACCTTGCATAGGATATGCACAGGATGAGCTATAGGCTTTTCCCTTACCCCTACCTGCCAGCAAGGCAGCCCTTAGTATCACTTGTGATAACAAATTAAATGCATTTAAAAGGCAGGGTGGTCCTTGTGCCTGGCCTTTCTAGTGGTAATTATTTTCTAAGACATGCAAACCCCTGATAAGATCGTGCAGTGAGTTTCTCTTATCATTTAGGCTTGCAGGGTCTGAAGTGCTCAGCTGCCCCACAGACCCACGAAGTGGCCTGGAGCCACGAGGCTTCAGCCAGAGGTGAAAAGTTGTTCTGCTAATTCACATCATTACTCAGATCTGGTGGTTCCTGCTGGAGACCAAACTAACTGACACCCTGAGTGGGCAAAACAGACAGAAACAAAAAGTTTTGGGAGGAGAAAGGCGAGGAGGAAGTTTCTGTAATTTTTTTTTTTTTTTTTTTTTTTTTTTTTGGTGCAGAGGTGGAAATAGTGCAGTCAGAAAAACAGCATATAGTCCTGACTGAGCCTTTCTTGTTTATATCCATAGCTGTTGAGAAAGGAGAAGATTTTGATTCTTGTTTTTCTTTTTTTTCTTCTTTCTTTCTTCATTTTCCCAGAAGCAGACTAAAATATCCAACTTTTCTAATATGAGACAAAAAAAAATGTCAGTTTTCTGGCAATGGAAAAGTTCTTATCTGCAATTTTGTCAATTAAAAACAATTTTCAAGACAAAAGAGTGGTGATTGGATCTGATCAGAAATTCCTACTCAGAACAGAGGGGTTTTTCTTTACAAATGGTAATTAGCACATTATATATTTTTTTGTATTCAGGAAAAAAACACAATCTTACCATTTAAAAAAAAAAAAAAAAAAAAAGAATTCCCAGAAATAAAATCCAAACAAATTAATCCTTTTTGGAGAAGCCTCTCCATTTGATGCACAGTGCTTTTCTTTTGACTGCTTTCGCACTGCAAGACTCAAACCGGTCAGTGAGGTGGGCTCGTAGGGAAGAAGAGGGACATGAAGCATCTGGTTTTGATGCCAAAAGTGGGAAGGAGCAGTGTGAGAGACAGCTCAATGGTTTGGGTCAGCTCAGCAAACCGAAATGACACCCTTCCACCACTGCCAAACAGGTAATTTGCAGGCATCGCTGTTTTGCAAAAGGTTTTGACATTTCAGCTTTCCTTTCTGATTCCAAACGGTGACATTTCCCACTGGAGACAAATTCACTCACCCTTTGACAGAATAATCACACCCACTCCTTGCTTACACCTCCCTCCCTCCAGTGCTGGTGAACTTGATGTGACGGGGGGAACCAGTGAACACCCTGGTCACACCAGCAAGCACAGGCCACTGGGGCAGGATGGGACATTTTGATGGGACATAGGTTTCATGTTGGCATCCCCACGTGCCTCCCCAGTCTGTTCATTGCTAGACATTTTGTTGTGGTGTGGGGTCACTCACACTGAGGTCCTCAGCTTGTGCAAGATGGGAAATATTACCCCATCCCATTTCTCACCCCTTCCCAGTTCTGTGGTTTTTTGCTTGGACACAGTTTCCCAAGCTTTTCTCATGTCTCTTCAGCTCCTCTCCTTAAATTCACCCTGTCTTTCGGTCCTGCCTTCTTCTCTTCTCAGGTTGTCTCTCTGTCTCCTTGACTCTTATCATCAGGATTGTCATACGTCTCCTAAACTCCTCATGCCCAATCAAGAGAAAATAGGATATGGGGAAAGAGAACATGGTCATGGGTGGAGCAGGGATGGGGACATGAGGAGAGGGGAGGAGGGTGAGACAAAGGGACCAGAAGCCAGCTTGCACATCCCAGACTCTTTGTGAGGACAGAGATGTTCAGGGCTGCTGTGAAAACCCATATGGTCCAAGGCACAAGCACTACCACTTCTTCCCACCCTTCATAGTCTGACCTTCCCGCCACCTCCAGTGGTCTCCTTGCCCGGGCGTGTTGGATAGATACATCCAAAGAGAAAGTTCAGGAGGAGGGTAGAGGGAAACTTTCAGGGAAATCTTACTTAGGTCTCAGTTTGAAGGTCCTGAAATACCCAAATGGTCCCAGTCATCTTGGAGAAAGACAGGGCAAGAGACAATGATTTTCCGTTTCTTTCATGTCTTCATCTCCAAGGCAAAATCTGAGATTTCCCAGCCCAGCAAGAGCCCATGGTGAGGCAGGCTGCACTTGCAGGTGGCTGGCAAGGATCAAAATAAAGAAGCTCCCTCATGCCCAGCTCAGCACAGACCAACAAATTGGAAATCAGAGATCTAGTGGGGGATGCAAGCATAGTCCAGTAGCAGCTCTCCTTGCCACCGAGGAGAAGGGGCATTTCCTTCAAAATGAAATAACAGACAGGATGGCTGTTCCTCGAAGTCTTTGGTCTTGTACCACACTAGAATTTGTGTTCCAAGCAAAGCTGGGGCAGGCTCCAGAACCCAGGAGGCAAGAGGGAGACTTTTGGCATCACCCCATCCTGTGTTTTCTTCTCTCTACACAAAGCCAGGCAGCTCCTGGCTGAGGGTCACATTCCCCAAATGAGCACGGGCTGATGTCCTACCAGTCTCACCACCCTGCCTTCCCAGCATCACCCAAAACTCCCTGTCCCTGCTCTGCCCGAAGTTCTTGCTCAGAGGCCGGAGGGGATGTCTACTCAAAGACCAGCCAGGTAGGTTGGTGATGCCTTTTGCAAGGTGGTCAGCAGAGGGAGCTCAGTGGAAGCCAAGTAGAAACCCTCCTAATAACATTTTCTGCCAGGGCTGGGGACAGGAGTCTGGGAAAGGAACTGCAGGACACAGAGATGTGTGGCTCTGGGAGGCTCTGGAGATTCAAGCTATCTGGCTATGTTGGTCTGAATCAGTCTTATTAGTCTGGTCCCTCTTTCAGGATGAGATGCAATATGACAGCTTCATTTTATATTGGAGAAAAGTTTTCAGTTTCCCAGTTGGAAAGAAGGATAAGACAGGAACAGAGCAATTAAATGGATCTGGGGACTTAATAAAAGGTTTCTTTTAGCCAAAGTCTGGCCAACGTGTAGAGCTTTGTGTCTCCTGAGATGGCTTTATCACAAGGGGGGAGCAAGGCTGGGGAAGGAGGGAGCAGCTGAAATTTGCCTTTCCCTCTGCTGGAGCCAAAGCAATTTTCTGGCTGGAGTCAGGAAAGGGAAGGAGATTCAGTCCCACTCACATGTAAAGTTTAAGGTCAGTTTTAGCAATGTTTTGACATTTCCAGGTTCCCTCAGGGTCCTAAGAATAGGAATGCCATAAATGTCGAGACGCAGGCATAATTGACCTTAAACTTCACGTGGTGATGTGGTGAATAGCCATCCCTCCCTGTCTGCTCTTTCTGGCCTCCAGGTTGCCCTCCATTCCTGCCAGAGGACAGCTGAAATTTAGCTCTCCCTGGCATCAAGGAGTTAAATTTTTTCCACTGTGTGGAATACTCCATTCAGGACAGAAAGGCAGGAGATGCTACAGGGAAAGAAGGACAAATCTGAGCTGAGATCATGCACAGGATCACTCTTGGGAAACCTGTCCTGGCAGTGAGAGGAGGGGCAGCTTTCCCAGGAAATTCATATGTTTCCAAGGAAGGATTTGGACCTTCGTTTTCATTTTTGGCTCTAACCACGAACAGGCTCGCCTCCCTGAGAAACCTGGGCATCAAAGATGAGCGTGGGGTGATCATTGGGGTGACCTAGGGAAGTCAAAGATGTGGGGTTTTTTTATCTGGTGATATTTGGGAACCCAGAAGTCTGTGGATTCTGTCAGAGTCATGGAAAAGGTAACTCAAACGAAAGCTGAAATTCACTCTTTGGAGCTTTGCATGTCCCCAGGGCAAATTTTTAGGGACCATGAGCCACAAAAAGTTTCAGCCCACAAACCAAAGCTCACTCCCACCCCTGTTCTTTACAATGTCCCAGTAGACACAGTCCTGGGGTGAAAGACCAGAAGTCCCCTCCATCCTTGGGCTGCCACTTGGGGAGGGAAACACCACCCTGCCAAAGCTCCTCTTTCCTGCACATCTCCTGCTCGCCGCCACTGACTCTGTCACTTCGCCAAATAGAGTGAGGATGCTAATTGCTCTGCCTGCTAATCTATTCTAATGCATGGTAATAGAAGCCGAGTTTCTGCCCTGATAACTCTCCCGGCTTATGCTGCAGAACAGCAATCCCACAGCCCGCCCGTTATCTCTGTCCCCAGGTGGGCTCCTCCCTCTATCGCAGCAATTGAATAAGCCCACCCCCGGAGCCCCGCGGGGCGTGCGTGCAAGGGATTTACTCCTCCATCTCCCACCCTACAAAGCCAGGCACTCCATAAACAGCATCCCTCCCCGCTGCTTTGGGGGATTTCATGCCCCTTCTCCTCCCCTTCACCCCCCTCCCCAAGTTTCCAGAGCTGCAGATTGTCTTGTCCGTGCTAAAGCTTGCCTGGGGGGGTCCTGGGTTGGTCCATCAAATGCAACCTGCTCCTCAGCCCCAGCCTGTGAACAAAGATTCAGAGGTGGCCCAAGGACCACACCAGCTCATGCACTACTGGGGTGCAGCCACCTCTGTAGGCAAATCCCTGATGAGCATTTTGATGGCTCATTCAAGCCTGAGATGAACGGGAACATTTCACATGCAAATCCCTGGAAACTTGGAGCCTTTGTCCAATGAAGAATTGCAAATTGTTTGCTGGCACAGGGGGAGGAGAATGTGGAAATGAGGGAGGGGGTCTGTGGAAGGGATGTTGAAATACACTCCTCAGCTGGTACTGCTCAGCATTACAGGAAGGCTCTGTTCAGCCATCGTGTTCAGAGAGACCTCAAAAAGCCCCAACAAGCTCTCCAGCATCAGTCAGCAGCTGGGATTGAACAACTTTGGGGTGGGGACTTGGCTCCGGGTGGGTCCCAGCCTCAGGCTGCAGGTGATGGTGCCATTTCAACCTGGATAACTCTACATTAATTGTCTTCAGTTTCCAGTGAGACCCATGCCATGAAGTTAGGCTGCCCTGATGAGCCCTGGCATTTGTCAATTCCCATCCAACACTGCAAACTCACTTGAAGCAGTGACTAGCAGCAATCATGCTGGAAATGCACAGGTCCCTGGAAGAAACCTCTTCCCATTGTAGAAGCAGTCTGGAAAAAAAGCCAAAGTTTGACCTCTGGGAGGATGGGTATCACCTGCCTTCATCCACTGACCTTTTCTAACCTCCTGCAAGGGTCAAAGACACAAGGAAAGGACATCTCTGAAGCTGCAGGGTCTCTGCTATGCTGTCCCTTAAGTCACAGCCCTCTGACTCCTTTTATTGCTGAACTAACCGGACAAAACACAAGCCTGGAAGCTAAAGGCAGGAGGAGAATCTCAGAGCACAAAATCACAAGCAGCAGGCAGAACTCAAGCCAAAGGCACACATGTGAACTGCAGTCAGTCCAGAGCACTGAGGTGGTCCACAGGAAAGAAATCACAGGAATCTGCCTAGAATGGTCTTTTTTCCATCTGCCCATAAAAGACTGGGCTTCAAATGAAGATGGAAAAGCCCCTGAAGATTGAGCTGAAGGCTACCTGAGTAATACAAGCTTTTGTCTCTGAGGAGGCAGTAAAATAACTCCCAGCACTGAATTAACTTACAGTCATTTTAAAGAAAATTAAAAAAGAAGAAAGCGAGAGAAAGGGAACAAGGTTGCTAGATAAGGCAAGTAATTAATGAACAAAATTACTTTTCCCAGAAAGCATCCTATCATGGTGCTTCCTATTCATGCTAATAATATTTGTGAGTGTCTTCCCCAGAACCCGGGTAGATAACACCTACGCTTTCCCGCACTCCTACATACTCTCCTCTGCAAGGGCTGATGCAAATAATTTGTTCAAAGAGGCTGAAGTTCTTTGTTCATGGCCCAATTCAGATGCCTCAGAACATCATTCCTGAATTCTTCGTGAGAGCTTCTCTCGAGTAACTCCAGAGAAATGTATTTGGTCTTTTCCCTATCACCATGGTCCAAATGCCAAATATCTGTTGGTGAATATGATAGGAGGTGCCCAAGCCTTCAGAAAAGTAAAATTGGAGTGTGGTGCTCAGAGATTGTGGCTAATCCCAATCAGTGGTCCTGAGGATTCCTCATGAATCACTGCCAAGACTGCAGTGAGACCTAGATATCCTACAAAATGGGTGGGAGGGCTTGGTGCCACTTCAGCCTCACTTCCTAAAGGACAAATAGGGCCAGAAAACTGCAAATGTGGAGCACAGCATCTGTGTTCAAGGAGGTTTGCAGGGAGGTTTGGGGAGCCATGGGAAGTACACTGCAAGGGGTCCCCCACTTATACAGATACTGAATCACTGCCAGACTCAGCCAGCATGTAATTTAATTGCTCTTTTGCTGCTAGCATCTGCTGTCCTGACATGGGGAAGCATAGCAAGAAGAGAGAAAACATTTCCATGGGATAGACTGATTGGGCTTGAAGACTGTTTATCGAAATCCCCCACCTCTAGAAATCCCTTAAGCCGAGCAGTTTTACCCAGAAAGGTGCAGGGCATAGGGGACCCCACAGAGTTTCTCAAACCAGGCTTTCCCTCCCCACTGCTCCTTTTGACCTTCATCAATATCTACTTTTTCACATCACTCTTCATCTCCTTCCCTTTCCTCCTCCTCCTGCCCACGTGCATCCATCCATCTGCCCATGTACCCCAGCAGTAGAGCCAACAGACACTGACGTCTGCTGTAGCTCTGGTATTTGCTTTTGGCAGAGACAGTTCCTCCCTCCGGGTCCAAACTTTCCCCGTGCTCTGCAGCAGTACAATTAGCAGCCTGAAAAACCACGGGATAGCACAGAGAGAATTACATCGAGTCCCCATTACCATGCAGACCTGGAAAGGGACATCTCCGGCTGCCCCATGGCTCCAGTTGGAAAGCAGAGGCACTCTGCACAGACAGTTGAGCCTCACTGGCGAAAAATAAGCCAAGGAACCTCTTAGCCCAGGCTTGACTGTCTCATGTGATGTAAAATCACCATGATGGAATTTGCTGTCTGAAAGAGACAGGCACCCATGCAGTCTCACCAACTCTGACCAGGTCTGAAGCTCCCAAACCACTTATAGGGAATTTGTCTCTTCGGAGTAATGAAAAAGCATGGACTGAGCTGGCTGCACAGCCTTCAATAGGTGAACTGTCTCATAGGTCATAAGTAAAGGATAAAATGTGCTTACATGGTATTTTTCAGGCCCTCACATGACTGATGCACAGGCTTTTGGTCAGAGCTAGCGTTTCTTAACTGCCTAAGTCAGGATTTCACCCCAACTCCAACACAAACAACAATAAAACCCCTGCTCAAAGCATGCCTCATGCTGACTTTCACAGATCAGCTCCTTCACCCTGTGCACTAGGAAAGGGAATTTGGGTGGCAGAAGAACAAGAGAAAAAATAGAGCAAGAAGGATTTTAATGTTAGTCTCACTGCCCTTCTCTGCCCATGCCTGCTCCAGCCAAAAAGTCAGAGAACAAGCTCAGTTTCCCTCTTCCTAAGCATCTTCTCTCTGCTAAACACTAACGGGCACATCAGGCAGCCTGAGTTCCCTCTGCAGTGGTTGCCTACCCAGCAAGGAGAGAAAGTTGGCTCTGGAGAGAGGTTTGGAGTTGAGGAAGAGTCCACCCAGAGCCAACCCATAAGAAACAGAAGGACCAGGACTTCAGACAACCCTAGAAATGATCCCTACCTGATCCTTCTGCTGCATCAGCCAAAAGGAGTTCCTCAGGTTTTATCCCCCTAAAACACACGAGGAGCTCCTAGTCCGGTCTGGCACACCCCACTCAGCCTGTCCCTCATACCATGAGGCATAGGAAAGCAGTCCCTGACCTGCGGCTTTGCTGGGGATCTCAGCTAATGCTCCAGCTGCAAGAAAAAGGCTGTCAGCATGTGATGTATGAATTTTCCCTCATCCGTGCATGGCTGGAAGGGGTGGGTTAAATGCTGAAAAATTGCTATTGTGCTGTGAATGACCTCCGGCAAGCTGGGTTGTCAGATGCATGGCAATAGAGCCATTTATTATACATTCCAGGTGTCCATCTCCCACACAGGTTTTCCTAGTTTCCTTCCCTTTAAAAGCAGCTAGTTTCTAGTGAAAACTTACACGGTGATCCTCTCTGGGAAATTCTGAGACTACTGGGTGCACAGGATGTGACAGTGCACCTCAATGCTTTGACACAGGCTGTGAAGTCATGATAAGGTGGATCCAGCATGGGTAGGTGGTGGGAAAGGGCTGGGGATGCTGAAAGAGGTAACAATTCAAGTGCACTTTTGTGATGTTGTCTCTCATGCATAATCCACTTTTATGAGACACATCTTCTCCCAACATAATTTTTGATGGACAAGAGTCCAGCTATGCCCACAAAGAGAAAGAGAGTCCTGCTAGACTTGGCGTCCTCTAGGATTAACTCTATAATGTCCAGTCTAGAATCCTGTATTCAAACCACCCATCTTATGGACTGGTGGCAGGACTCAGGTTTTTAGGTGCATCTGGAAAGGAAACAATCATCTGGTACTGCACACTGGGGGAAAGACCAGGCAGCAGAAACAGAGCCCATGGTTCATTTATGCTCTCAGGTGGGTTACAAATTAGGGAGAGGACTCTTTCAGACAGCCTGGTTGGAGCTAGAGTCAGGCTGATGTTCTGCATGCAGGGAGATGGTAGCACAGAAATGTCTATGCTATGTGCTTATGGTGAAAAGGTAAAAGGCAGATTTGGCTGAAGTGCATGAAGCCCCACAGTCCTGGTTTCGGCTAGAATAGAGTAAATTTTCTTCCTAGTAGCTGGTATCATGCTGTGTTTGGGATTTGGGATAACAATGGTGTTGATAACACACCGATGTTTTGGTTGTTGCTAAGCAATGCTTACGAAGTCAAGGACTTTTCAACTTCTCATACTGCCCAGCCAGCAAGGAGTCTGGGAGGGGACACAGCCAGGACAGTTGACCCCAATTGGCCAAAGGGATATTCCAGACCACATGACTTGGGGGAAGCTGGCAGGGGTGTGATTGCTGCTCAGGGACAGGCTGGGTGTCAGCCAATGGGTGGTGAGCAATTGCATTGTGCATCACTCTTTTTGTATATTCTTTTATCATCATTACTATTACTATTATTATTACTACTATTATTATCATTATTATTATTATTATTATTATTATTATTATTTTATCTTCCTTTCCTGCCCTATTAAACTGTCTTTATCTCAGCCCATGAGTTTTACTTTTTTTTTGATTCTTCTCCCAATCCCACTGGGGGCAGGGGAGGAGTGAGTGAGAAGCTGTGTGCTGTTTAGTTGCCAGCTGGGGTTAAACCACGACACAAACTTAAATGATCCTGCTCCAACCTGCACAACCTGCTGAGGGAAAACAGAAGTGGGGGCATCAGCTGGTGGGACAGGTTGTAGTGTGCTCATCCTCACTCATCCCTGACCCACTGAGACAGCAAAAACCTTCACCACTCAGATATAGGGTGGGTCTGGGATCCACTTGTGCAGACAGCTGCCAAGCCCAGGATGCCTAAGCTCCTGACGGTGCAGATGTCTTGGTGTTGGAGGAGGCTTGGACCAGCATTTATCTCAGACTGCAGATGTGTTCTTGGGAGCATGGGTAGGTTGGCAGAGCCAGAAGACAAAGGTGCTTGGTGCAGGCTCCGACCCATCCCTTCCCCTGCCATAGCCATCCCCGCAGCCTGGGGTGTTAAGCATCATTTGAATCTGGTGCAGCACATGAGGTGAAGGTGTTATTATTCAAGCCACTGGTTCCAATGAGATTATCCAGACTAATGGAGCAGCTTGCATGGACCTCCTCTAAGCCTGAATTTTCACTGTCAGAGAATCCCCAGTCAAGTGGAAAATTAGAAGGAGAAGGGAAGAGGGGGCTGTGGAGGGGAGAAGGGAGGGGATGATTAAGTTCTCTAGAAATTAATTCATAACTAGAGAAATGGAAATAATAACTCCCCAAGCTGATGGACAATCCCCAGCAAACACATTTCAATTTGGAAGCCAGCTTTGCTGCTGTTGCATCGTTTGCTTTCTGGCTCACGCTGCTTCATTGATTTAATTTTCTACTCAAGGTGTTGACTTTGTCCTCGGATTGTGGCTTCTGCTTTCTCTTTTCCAAGGCTCAAGCAGTCCAGAGCCCCCTCACTACCCCTGGCCACCCAACCTGCAGCACCTGGTGTTGGGCAGGTCCAGTGGAGAGCACTGGCTGGAAGTGAAGGTAGAGCTGGAGTAATGCGCTAGGGAAGAGACAGGAGGAAATGAAAGGAAGGAAAGGAAGGAAGAACCTCAGGTTTTAGTGCTATCTAGTTTTTTCTCCCAGGAATGGATCCCAGCACTCAACAGGTTTAGAAGCTCTTGTGCAAAGCACGCATGCACGCTCACGGAGTTCACAGCCGCCACCAGCCTGTTTCACCCTGACAGCAAAACGTGCATGTCTCTTTGGTATATTGTGATCCCACACACTGTCCAAGGGCAAGACAGGAATTGGTCAAAGCCTCTAGACTGTCAAAGCTGCCACAAGCAGTTTGCTGGGTGAAGCAGCTTCTAAACACAGTTGGATATTCAGCTCAGATGCAGCAGGGCTCACCTCCATGGCTTTATTTAATAGCTGACACATACAGCAGCTTTGTCCCCCAGTTGTGAGACATATCACGGTACAGGCTCATAAATGGTGTCCTGTGGCCTGACTCTCAACAAACCGTGTCCTCAGCCATCAAAAGCCAAGCCTGTTGCCCAACAACTGTGTGGACCTGGGAAAATGCAAATAATGCAGAGCTTTTGGTCCGGAGATGTCAGGACCATAGGTTCAACTGAATATCAGTCAATGAACAAAGACGTCGAGCAGCTGCGGGTTCCATGCGGGTGGAATTGCAGCAGGGGACAGTGGATCTCCAGCTGTGAGGGGTTTCTGAGCACAGAACTCTGCTCAGCTGCTTGGCAGGGCTTGCACACACACACACACACACACACACACACACACACACACACACACAGAGCTGCCCCGAAATGGTCTTGAAATAGGGCTGGAGAGAGTTAACAACTGTTTACCTGATTCCCCAGTGCAGCTCGGTAAAATGTTACTGCTTCCCAGAGGCACGAAATATAATTTTGCCTTAAAGGTTAATAGTATTCTACTCACTGAGGAAAGAAACGAGTGCTTGAAAAGCTCTTTCATTAGGATCCCAGCCTGCTGCACTTCAGATGGTACCCAGGGCTCTGACCACCAAGGGGAGCTGGCCTCTCCCAGCCAAAGCCTGCTCTCCCTCTCCTCTCACCTACACAGCCAGCGTCAGCAGCTCTGTTTGCAAGAAAGATCTCTTTCCAGGGATTCAGAAGTTTCTAGCACCGAATTTAAATTAAAGGCAGTACTCATGACCTGGGGCAAGAGTGAGTGCCTTACTCATGAAATGCAAGTGATGTTTCCCCGTGTTTTGTGGGGATTTATTATCCTTACTAACAATAAGTGCACAAAAACAGAGGAAAAAAAAAAAAGCCCAATCCTTGTGGCAGGGAAGAAAACTGAGAGCCCTCAGCAACCAGAGGCTGCCTGGGAAGAACTGCCCTGAGCAAGCCCACTCCTCGCTGAGTCGCTGGCCCTTTCCAAGCACACGCTCAGTAGCATTTGGAGGTACGGTGTCCTCCTGCTGCAGAGCGGAGGATGCACCCACAGCTGCCAGGCAGTTGGTGAATGGGAAGATGCTTCAGTGAGGAAGCTCTCCCGGAAGAAGATGATGCTGGAAAACAAGGCTGCTACTAGCTTATGTGTAAATACACCAGGTTCTACGATCCACTTTCTGCAAACACAGTGGCTTTAGCTCGTCTCTAGACTGCCTGATCAGAGACTGTCTGATCACGCAGACACTTCCTAGGTCCTTCCGGGGTGTGAGCGGCATCTCATGGTGTCTTGCTATTGTCTGTGAAGCCTGTTGCAGGATGAGTTGTTCTGATCCCTGGTTGAATCAGATGGTGCTGTGTACGCGCTTGGTCACATTCAGTCTGCTCAGGCTGCCTCTGCACGTGAACTGGGACTGACACTTGTGTGCTGAGGGATGTTGAGCTCTTGATGTAGACTCTCTTCCAAACACAGACTAGCAGGTCAGCTGTGGGGACATCAGGCTGACCTGAGCAGATCCGAGATTGTGTAAATTGTCAGTGTGTGAGTCTGCAGCACACAGACGGCTCAGAGCCTTCTGCTTCGGTCTTGCTTCTGGGTCTCTGCTGCACAATGCCTCCAAAATCCCTGCCCTGGGCTTAACATCAGCCATGAAACAAGCTGACGGTTGCCCTTCACCCAATTGTTAGCAATAGACATAAATGCAGAATAGTCATTGAAACAAATATAAAATACAGGGCTGTTCTCCAAGCTCCGTGTCTCCTAGACTGACACAGGATGCAATGCCAGCACGGTGTCTTCTGAGCCTCCCAGCAGATCCATCACCTCCCCCAGCAGCTCAGGAGAGGACGTGAGCCACAAAAGGCAGCAGAAAGCTAATCCGTCTGCTATATAAAACAGCCAATAATATGCAGGACATTTCCTATTAACCACCACACATCCAGACAATTACTCTGATTGATTCCAATCAGGTTTTACACCACGCTTTATCCATCAGCACAAAGCTTCACTGCCTGTTAATATCATGGGGCAAACCATTCTTAATGGAGACTGCCAAACAGAATAGCGTCAGCATTAGCAGTCACAAGAATTGATGAAGTAAATGCAGCGTTAGGATGGCCGGGGTTCTGCAATCTCTGTATGGAAAGTGCAATAAAAAATCTATTAGAGCATCCACACAACAGCAAGCTCACCAATAAATCTCCCTGTGTTCTGAATAAATTTCTAATCTGATGGAAAGGACCGAAGAGATACCTTGATATATATGTCTTCTACAACCAGGATTATTATGCGTGTGTGATACCAGTGTGATGGATGGGTGGATGGATGGATGGATGGATGGATGAATAGATAGATAGATAGATAGATAGATAGATAGACAGACAGACAGGCAGATGATCTGGTTCATTCTTTGCCTGCCTTTTATCTGGGACTGGGAACTTTTCCCCTCTCTCAGCTCAAGCAGAAAGGCTGTCATCTTCATGGCTGCTTTTTAACGTGTTTGCAGTAGGCACAGTGATAAAAAAAGGAGGCCGCTGAATGTAAGAAATACAGAGGTGCCCATGAAATTTAGAGATATTAACCAACTATTGCCTTCTCCACAAGCGGAGGAAAATTATTTTCCCCTCTTCCCTGCCCTGATGGAAAAACTCACTGTGCAGCAGAGAATGAGGGTGCACGAGGAGGATGCTGTGAGCCAGAAACAGCAAGGACAACTGAACTAGGAACAATCATAAAGAGGCTGTGACCCCAGGTAGACCATGGGTGCATGAAGAAAAGAGACATCAGCAAGGGGAAGAAATCATCCACAGAGCTCCTGTTTGCATCAAAACACGCGGATAGGAGTTTACATAGCACTTGAATATAGGTCATGTGTGAGGTGTGTGTATACACACACACACAATGTATACAGAAATCTATATAGCTATCTAGAGAGAAGAGAATAACTCTCAATCCCCAGCACTGAAACAAGCCCCTGCTGAAGAGAATGAGGAAGGAAGGTCCCTGGGGGGGGACACTGCAGGGTGAGAGCAACTGTGACATTCCTTGGGAGGGAGGAGATGGCAGAGCCATTCCAACAGCCACTGCTAAAGACACCAGATCCCTTCCAACCCCAGCAAACAGCCACTACCTCTCCCCAGGAAAGCAGCAAATTAGTGACACAATAGGTCCAGCCCAAAAGCTTTGGCTGTGCCAGTTCCACCACCATAGGCACCTCTTACCCATTCAACCAGAAAAACCTACAATCAGGACATATGTCCCAAGTCACTTCCTCTGCTCTGTATATGTTTTTCAATCATCTTCTATAGGCTGTTTTCCAGTCTCACATGCTTTATTGATGTGTTTCTGCCTCTTCTATTAGGAAAAGTACTCCACAAGCAACTGAATCTCCATGTCATGGATTTCCCTGATGGCAGTCTCAGGTGACAGGTTATTGCCAGGTTACTTCCAATGAGCCACACTGCAGAATCCCTGCCCCACACTGATCACACCTCCACTACCCTGTTAATTGCTTTACCTGCAATATGTGGAGTTAGCTACTCTGGTCATAAGGAAGGCACGTTCCTGCATGCACAGCCTGCTATTCAACAGGACTTTATTCAGAGTCATGGGCAAATGGCTAGTAGCTGGGGAGTTGTCCTTGCTCATCCCATGGCTGAATGGTTCCAGTATGGGTTAAAATCTTGGTAGCACTATATACTCTTGTATTTTGAATTCACTAGAACTACAAATTACCAGCACTACTGTAAACTAGACCTTGATCTCCAGTGGATGTTTGCAATTCCCTTTAGAAACTGTTTTCCCCCAACACCAACTTTCTGATTTCTTTTCTCCCTGACTTGATCAGTTTTCCACATCTTTTTTCTTTCTCAGTAGAAAAAAAAAAAAAAAAAAAACAAACAAAAAACAACCCCAAACAAAACACTTCCAAAGTGCTATCAATAACATGCATGCAAAATACCTTTGACCAAAGCCCTGGGTTATTTTATCAGATGTCGAGGAGAAAGAGGAATGGCAAACAGCCCAGTGCACTGATCGGAAAAACTGGTTCAGCTTATTAATTTGAACACCTGGCATTGGCTGTCTTGTGCAGCAAGGTCCATAATATGGATTCCAAATAATTAGAGGAAGGTCACGGACAGGTACAGACCTTCTGCCTTCACTGAAGCAGCCAGCTCAGGCACACTGGGTGGGGGATGCTGACCTCACATACATGTGGAGGCCTCATTTCTAGTCAATGATTCAATATCTAATTAAAGTATGCGCAGCACCCATGCAGTGATTTGTTGGCGTTGCTCTAAAGAAACATCAGTTGGACCAGCACTTTGTGAGAGAGCAAATCCCTACTCCCACCCAGCAATATCCTGCTCTCTGGTCTGCAAACTCCCCCTGAAGTACAAACTTTTCTCTTGTATTTCTGTAATAAACTTGAACTGTTCCCTCTGTTTTCATGAATACACTGATATTTAAAGGAAAGAATTAGGGATTTCTGTCCATGGCCTTGCAAAAGAGGAAAAGGATGATCTTGGAAGATCAGCCAGATACAGGGAGCCCTGGTTCCTTCCCTAGGCACAAGTCACATACGCTGCAAAATTCAGAGTAGAAATCAGTACATCAGGTAAGTGATAGTGCCAGTCTGCAATGACACATATACGGACCTGGTGAAGGCAGTGGAGAGAGAGTCAGAAAGCTTCAAAGATATTTAAAAACTTAACTCCTTTGGAGAAATAATCTCCAATAATCTCGAGAAACACACTCCAGCTAGGGAGCTTTCCTTGTAACACGGGATGAAAGTCTGTGCTACTGGTGACAGGGACTGTAGGGTGCTGGGTGATGCCTGCAGTCAGTGCCTATTTCTATCCTTCTACCAGGTTGGTTTTTTTCTTCCAGCTTTTCACCAGCCCTTCAGACACAGCTCATTCTCAGTTTGTGTTTACTTTATAGATTTCTTTCCTTACTTTCACACTCAAATCATTAACAATTATCACATGCAAAGAAAGGGGATCCTCAGTACCAAGAAGTCGATGTCTGGAGGTAGCTGTGAAAGAGGAGCCAGCAGCAGCAGCAAGTCAGATCCCTCTTTGGCACAAGAAACTTATCTTGTTGAAATAGCTCTTCCTCTATTCCCAGTCTGACCTAAACAGATGCCCACCAACCCAACCAGTCCATCCATTCCCAGAGCTCACAATGGGCACAGCTCTCACATGACAGGGTGAGATGCAGTAACATCCATATTTGGATATTTCTCAAATCTAGGAGAAAAAAAGAGTCTCAGACCCATAGGTATCCATTCAGTAATTCCCCGAAGACTGCGTACAGCTCAGGGATTTCTCCACCCTCCTATCTCTCACGACCTTGTCACAATGACTGGCAGGTTGGATTTTAGACCAGCTTGTGGCTGTGACATTGACACACCTCGTGCTGGAATCGTTTAGATAAGGGGATAAAGGTGTCATTCAAAATCCATCCTTAAAGCATCACCCATCACACATCCAGAGGAAATCAATAAATCCAGTACACATCCTCCCTATATGCCGAGAGGAGGTATAACTTTTGAGTGACCATTTTTCAGAACGGAGAACCTGGGATCTACAGGAGAAACATCACTTGCCCAGTGTGCCTCGGTGGCAGGGTTGTAAACGGAAACCAGGAGTCCTAATGCCTGGTCCCCAGGAAAAAGAACACTTCATAAAAGGCTCACCATGACAACACTGATACAAACTTCATCAACTGCAATCAAAGGCAAGAAAACAAAGGACGAGACGGAGGGAGACAGCAAAAATGACTGACTGGAGATGAGCTGAGCACACATTTTAATGGGTATTTGGACTCCCCGCTGTTGCTGCTGAAAGGCTTCTGCAATGATCTTGGCTTCCCCTTCATGCAGTTACTGAGCTAATCAAACACAATTCAGCCTGGCACTGGACTGGTCTCCAACAAAAGCCACAGCTGGTGAGGGGGAGATGGAGTTTCTGAGCAGGACCATGGGGAGGCTGAATGGAAGAGAAGCCCCCGCTCCGGGCAGCATGGGGCAACTGCCAAACATCATCTCGTTCCAATGCCATGCTGGAGCCAAAGCCAACTCCAAGGCGTGTTAAGCAGGGTGAAGAGCAGTTTAGCTACTACGTCTCTGCAAAGGGCTTCCAGACACATCCTGGCTGGACGGGCATGGCAGAGATACTCATCACACTCACCCTATATCAGCTGCGCTGTGATTACTCCGTGTCGAGCTAATAAGGTTACAGGTTAGGAGAACTTTTATTTAAGAGATGTGCAAACTCATGGTGAGAGGCCTTTGAAAACAGAGGGACATAGAAATGGCTCTAAGAGCTCAGCCCAAGTATCCGTATAGCCATTCATTCTGTCTCTGACTCCCGTAATCAGATATTTGGGTGGACAAAAAATTAAAACAGAGATTATAGAGTGAAACTTCTCCTGGTTTAAACTCCAAGCTTTCAGCAAGCAGTGACATGGGGACTGCCTGGCATGGAGCCTGCAGTGATGTCATTGTATTGAGCAGCTCTCAATAGATCTTTCTTTCATTAATTTGTCTAATTGCTTTTCAGACAGTTGTATTTCTGGCCTCTATAATGTGCTTCACAATGTTGCACAGATGAATGATACATTATATGAAAATGTCCTTTCTTATGTTTGTTTTAATATTCCACTTGATAATCTCATATAGAGTTCCCTAGATCTTGTGTTATGAGTAATGGTGAGTAATCATCCCTTATTCACTTTCTTCATTACTCTCATGATTGTCTGGATGTATTATAGCCCTCTCAGTCATCTCTCTTTTAAGATGAAAATTGCCAAGTCATACAATCTCTCCACATATAAAGATCGTTAGAAACCTGTGTTCCTGCTTCCCACACTTCCCACCACCCTCCTGGTTCTCATTTTATCTTGACATGCTCAAAAGTGTTCGCAGCATGGGAGAGCACCACGGATCGCCGTGTAACGATACTCTCTGTTGTGTTCTCCTTTTATTTCCAAAACACACCTCGCATTATATGTGTTGTTTGAGGTTTGCAGAGAATTACCCGGGCTGACTTCACCACCTCCTTCCCTACAGCCAGTCACTGAACACCTCGAGGTACAGCGGTCTGCTTTCTCTGCCGCTTATCCCTGCACGCATCAGCCCTCAGCTACACTTTATTACCCTGACGCTCAGTTTTGCATTTTCCTCCTACAACTCCTTGCAGACTTTTTTACTTTTGACAACCCTGAAAAACCCTCTATTATCAGTTACCTTTCCTGCTTCAGTCTTTACCCATTTTTAGCTCATTTATAAATACACCAAACACACGTGGTCCCATGGGCCCCCCGCCCCGGGTATTCCCTCCCTCCCAGCCCCCCATCATAACCCTTTATTCCTGATCTTTATTTCCCATCTTTGAACTGGTTACTAATTTATCAGAAGACCCTTCCTCCTGTCCCATGACAGTATAGCTTAAATTCTTCACTGTGGGAAAAGTATTAATTCCTCTGTATTAACCACATCATCCATATCACATGGACTTTGATTTAAAGAACAGTAACAGACTTATGACACCCATCCCCCCACCCAGAATGTAATTTTTTTTTTTTTCAGTCTATTCTTAATCATGGTTCAAACAAATTGACAGGTAAAAGAAGACAAATCTCTGGATTCTAGTTCTTGGACCCTTCATGAGTCCAACTTAAAAAAAATAAGTTGATACCTTTTCCACTTTTCATTCCTCCAGTATCAAGGCCAGTGTAAGCAATAAGGCATATAACAGATTTAATAACTTGGCAATTTCATATCAGATTTTCTTAAAGATCTTTCAGTGAATATCACTTTTGTGCTCTAAAAGCATTTTTTACCAAACCTTTAGTGGCAGACACTTCAGACACTTTGTGCCCTTTAGAAAGTAAACTTCCAGGGGAACCTTGTTAAATTTTAATCATTCATTTTTATGAGGTTAGCATTGTGTTTCCTATGTGGGCTGCCTTATGATTGTTTTGCAATTCACACCACAGAGTGATCTTTTTATTATTTTTTCCTTTGAGCACAACTTCCAGTTTTGAATAGTGTCTCTTTACCTTGCTGTCTAAGCAGGCATTTTAAAATATTTGTTTTTTCATTTACTTTTACCATCTTTCAGGTCTTTTTTCATAGGTCACAAAGCATCACAATAAGCTTCTTATATGATGTCTTTATGCAGTCTCCAGGATACCATGAAGCACTTGTGGCTGCTCCTTTTAACAAGCTTCCTCATTTTTATGTTGTTTGTGCTTTGAAGTTGAACTTCAGTCTTATTTATTTATTTCATTTATTTACTTTATTTTGCTTCTATGGG
This sequence comes from Balearica regulorum gibbericeps, assembly GCF_011004875.1. NCBI lineage: Eukaryota > Metazoa > Chordata > Aves > Gruiformes > Gruidae > Balearica > Balearica regulorum. Next base: position 3,361,882 of record NC_046184.1, on the reverse strand, counting down.
ACACTCAATCTGAGTACCATGTGGTCAGTCTTACACAGCAATGCATTGATAGCTGTGCCCTGCAGCACATCCTCCAAGCAAAACCTAAGAGTAAATCCAGACTTGTTTCTCTTTTGGTGGGTGTAGGGAGTATGAGCTCCAAGCATTCTGACATTTGCTCAGTGCACACGAGGCCACTTGAAGTCTCTCATTACCGCATTTTCTGCCCTCCCAACCTTTTGGATTTCTCTCAGCATGTCACAGTCACTTTCACCATCTTCAAGTGGTCAATAAACCAACCTTAATACCATTCCCTTCTCTTGGGATACCTTGTCACTCGTGCACAGACTGACTCTATTTTCTTTCTTTGATTTTACATTTTCTTTACCATAAAAGCCCTTTCTTCACCATTTTGGCCTCTTCTATTGTTCCTGTTTGATTTATGCCACAGATGACCTTCCTTCTATCAAGGTTTTGGACTGTGTATCCTATTAGCATCTTCATTTAAAGCAGACTACTAGCGTGTGCACAGGAGCAAGTACATATTTAATTTTGTTTGATTGCCTATTTTCATGTGCTGTGATTAAAAGGGTCATTTGTTGGGACTGATTTTTGCTGTTTCTTACCTGAATTTTATCAAGTTCTAATCCAACCACTTTTCAGGATAAAGGCATATTATGACTTCACCTTTAGACAATGAGTTTCAACCTTCAAAACCTCTTTCTCGCCTAATTTTTATTTAACTGGCAACAGTCAGGTTCCTTCCTGTGCCAGCTCCCATTCCTTGAAAAGGTTTCCTTATTCCTTATAAACTTTTCCTACTCTGTTTTCTTAACTATGTATTGAAACACTGTCTCTGTCCCTGGTTTTGCATTTGAGAAAATGCTTCTATAAAAGTCTTGATTTTTAGCCTGTTATCTTAACAACTTGTGTCTTTCCTCCAGGATTTCCCTCCTACTGTCTCCTTACAATTGGGAGCTGTGGCAACATCCCATTAGTATATTAAACAATACCAAGAAACATTCTCTGATCCTGGGGCCAAATGACATGGTCTGATCACATTAATGCTATTAAACTTTATTAACTTCCAAAACACCTAGTGGAAATTCTCCCTGACCCATTTAATTACCAAACACGTCCAGGAATTGTTTGAAGGAGCGATAGTTGGCCCAAGCCAAACTATATTAACTTTGCAGCATAGGTAGCTGTCTTCCAATTCCTAATAACATTCCCTGGAGTTATTTTATTTACTACTAGAAATATGCACTATATGGGCCAGGACCCCAGGATTCCTCCTGTTGGAATCTGTCTGAATGATCCCTGGGATCTGTCACATCTCCACCTTGCAGGCAAATGTCTGATCATTCCTTGTTGTCCTCAGAAGCACAGCTCCATGTTTACCTGCTGATCAAATCTGCTACCATTCAGCTTGTTTCTCTCTGTCACCTGTGATCTCTGACCCTGAGGACATGTCCTCGGTGAGAGTGGCCACATAGGTATCTTCTTGTGGGAGATCTTATTTATGTGGTTCTTCATCCCTTCTCCAACTGATAACCACGTTACAAGGTATTCCTTCCTCTTGAATTTGTCATAAGGGAGCATTCCTCTTTCTAACCTGATGGAGGGATTGCTCTATCATGTTGCTTAGAGAAACATGAATTTCCCTGTACCTCAAGTCCTTCCAATCTGACCACTGTGATCCCAAACAACACTTCTCCCTAAGGACCATGAGCTGCCAACACCACTTGCTCCTAGATAACATCTGCCCATGGGGCAAAAGCTGATGTTCTGTGCCATGACCCAAAGCCCCACTCTTTTCCTGGAGACTTGGCAAACCATTAGGATTGTGATATCAGCTGGAAAATCTGAGGTCCAGAGGTAGTAGGGGTGGGATTCAGATGATGGATTGAGGCTTTTAAATTTATGTGTCAATCTTTAGGTGTGCGAGCTGACATCTGAGCTCCCCAGACAAGGGATTTATTCAATGTAGTCAGCAGATCCCAGAGAAATGATTCAGCTGCTGTAACACAAGGACTCTGTTCTGATGACCATGTATAGGGCATCCAAGAAAGCCACCTGGGCTTGGCAACTGTGACACAGGACCTATGGAGGACTTGGTAAAAGCAAAAAAAAAGCCACCAAATGCCTGTGTTTTGGTAGCTGAATGGAGCCTCATATCTACTTTGGGGTGAGCTGTGTCTCTCTTTAGACTCCATTGACTGTATTGATGGGGAGCAGGGTCTCCTTGGGGGGATCAGCACCCAGCTCATACGGAGACACGTGCATACACAGACTTGGCAGGTCACGGTCAGAGTCCTAAGCAGAGCTGAAAAGGGATGCCAGGTATCCACACACACAAAGCACAGAGGTGGAAAGGACCACCTGATTCACTCAGTGCTTCTACTGGCAATCCCACCGTAGCAGCTGATAGAGAAATATTATCAAGCTTTATCATAAAACCAGCTATATTTTTAGCACTCTCTAATCCCAGTGGAAGATTACTTCAGACACTCATTCTCCTCCCAGCCAGAAGCTGCCTTCTAACTTACACACTAAATGCCCAGTTCATATCCATTCCCTCTTGGGTCAATGATATCCACATCTTCAACACTCTCTCCTTCGTAAGCATTTAATCCCTAAATCCACCTAGACAGCAGTCCTACTTCTGACCACCTTTGTTTTCTACACTCACTGAGACCCATGCCAGTCTGTTCTTTCCCAGGTGGCTCACCATTCTGAAAGCATCTCCTGGCTCCATTGTTTTTTAGTTTTTTGGTTTGTTTTTTTGTTTTTTTGTTTTTTTTTCCAGTGCAGGCAGGAGTTACAGTGTCCTAGCCTAGTACCTTAGGCAAAAGAAACTCCATATCATTAACACCATAAAATGTACATCAAGTCAACGGGGGGAAGACACCTCATCCACGTTTCCATCCTACAGAGATATGTCTGTCTGTCTACCAATGCAGTGACCCTTGCCTGCTATGGAGTCCCTCCAGAGTTATGCCAACGTAACCCTGATTAGATTTTCTGCTCTGTTTGTGTCCATGCTGTTGGAAAAAGTGAGCTAACCTTCATGCCAAGTATCCCAAGGGGGTAGCTGCAGGAGTGACAGGCTGGCCAACAATTTCCCATCTACTTTCCGAGAGATGTTTTATCTGCAAATAGCTCTGACATGACAGAGACAAGTTGCTATTTCAGATATTTAAAGATATGGTATAACCCTGCTTGGCCTTAATTTTGGGTTTCAGGAAGGTATTGATTTTTTTATTCTTTATATTATGTTAATGATGTCATGATAATATCAGAGCATCAGTGTACTCCTGTAAAGCTCCAGAGTGCAATATGTAATAGATACTGTTAGTATTAATTGATTTAGCTATAATTCATTCTACGTATGTCTTCAGTCTTAAGGGTTTTATGTTTGTTTGTTTCCTGTTTTTTTTAAATTTATTTACTAAACATAAATTCCCTAAAAATCCAGGCAGAGTGAAAAGTCAAAGCATTTACTTCTCCTCTTAGTTTTTAATTTGGGAAGAGGATAGTGGGGAAAGGCTGTCCTCTCCAACTCACCCCAATCGATAGCAGGCTATGTATAACACTCAATAACTGGACTGATGTGTTCCTGAGCAGCTCAAGAGGCAGCTGAATGATATTTTGTCAATTGACCAGATGAGCTTATGCTATGGGTCTGCTGTCCTTCCTCTCTCGCCAACCCCTCCAGATACTCCATCAATTAAAGCTGAGAGGGAATCCTCAAAGCCAGTTTTTTGCCTTCGGTCCTTGAGAGCAGAGAGGGGACCAGAGAGCACAGACTCACAGTACCAGTAAGAATTAAGTCCCTACCATGCAGAAAACCACTTTTATACCTAGGTATACTGAGACCCTACCCTGAGAGATTGCAGAATTCAGATCCATACCTGAAAATAAATTTTAGGAGACAAAAGGCTTAGGATGGAAAAAATCATTCTACTTTCTGAGTTACTCATATGCTGAAAGTTATTTGCAAGTTTGTTTTCAGGATTGGGACTGGGTGAAAATGAGGAAGGGATTAGACTGATTCGCTGTCATCCACGTTTGCAGTTTCTTTTCTCCCTGAGAACAGCACAGAGCAAAAGCTCTTGGCAACCATCCCAACTTCATCCTCCTACCATTATTAACCGGCTGGCTCTTTAGAGGCTCTGGGTGGAAGAGGGCCAGGGAAGCCTGCAAGGAGTCAAGAAAAGCAACCTCTGGCTCAGCCACATCTCAGTGGTGGCTCCGACAGAGATGCTCAGCTCTGATAGCGGCTTATCAGGCCAGGCAACGCTTGAAGAGATGAGAAGCAGACAAAATACGAAAGTGTTATCTGAACTAGAATCCTGCCCCCTTGCCCTGCACAAAATAACCTAGTGCTTATTTGGCACGGCTGGCTGGCAAAAATGTCTTTTCCAAGCGGGCACTGAAGGCAGGACGTGTCTGGCTGCCTGTTCCCAGCTCAGGGGGTGCCAAGGGAAAGGACAGCTCATGGGGGCTCCTGTCTCCCTGCTGCAGCTGAGAAAGTCTGCGGACAAAACTTGCACCTCTTTGTGGGGAAGGTTTGGGTCTGCAACAAAACAAAAGGAGTCCACTTGTGGTCATCTCCCTACCTTGGCCCTGAGCCACAAGAGTGGGGGCCTGTTAACACAAGTGAGAGAATAAAGAGGACTCACTTCACTCCCTTTGCTTCTCCATCCAACTGCAGGCAAGGCTGTGTTTCAAACATCTGATGCATCTTGACCTCCTTTCTACTCCTGCTACTGAGAATTGAGGGTCAGAGGGAGGAGAGAGAGGATGCAACTGCAACTGGGAGACAGCCTGTTGCAAAGATCCAGTTCCCAAGGTCCTCAAGGGGCAATGCCCACCCGCCGCCAGACACTGCAGTACCTACCTCTGCATGGCTTGGTGCATATCACCACTGGGTTTTGCATGCCACTCCTATTTGCAAGAGAGGGAGAAGATCTAAATGAGGTCCTGCCATTTACTGCCCTACTTTTTCCTGACAGCTCCAGCCTTCTGCCCTCCTCCCCAGACCTAGGAATCAAGCAGGGATGGACACAGGAGAAAAACAGCCTATAACAAACACTCCCCCCATCCCCCCCAAAATGTGCACTTAGCATCTGCACCAAGCTAACAAGGGAGAAGCCTTCCAGGCATGGGTGAGCTAGATTGAGATGATTTTCTTAACATGTCTCAATTAAAATGTAGATCTCCTTTACTGCCTGGGGCCAGAGGGGCTGGAGACTTTGGGAATGAGATATGGGAGGGAGAAGTAAGACACAGGGGTGTTTGCTTCTGTCCCAGCTGTCCTGCCTGCCTTAACCCTTCTGTGCCACCTCTGCTCTAACAGCCAGACAAGAGCACAGAGTGAGTTGGGTATGTTCATTGGGTTAAGCAAGGAATTACGTGTGTGTTTGCACCTTGCCATGCCTGCTAAGGCTCCTTCTGCTTTAATTAAACAAACCCCAAACTTAATCAGTCACTAGTGAGATTAAATTATTATCATCATGCTTTATAGTCAGTACTGTCTGGAAGCCTGCAGCCATTAAGTCCAGCTCCTTACAGGACTTCTGCAAGTCACTCATCATCCAAAGTGCTTTAAGGTTTTGGACTTCACAGCCTCCTGCAAGGTGAGGAACTGAGACTCCTCTCCTAAAAAGAAGGGGCTAAAACACAAGGAAATTAAGGATTGGGGTCATTATAAGTTGAGCATTAATATGTAGTCATTTAGGTTTCCCCAATAGCTACTAAAAGAAACTGGCACTTCCAGAGGGCAATCCACCCCACTGCCTTAAACACCTCAGGGTTACAATGACTTTAGAAAAAGTCACTCTCTTCACTGGCTGGTGAGACAAGAAACCTAGCGGTAGATGAGCTAAATCCCATCCTAAGTAACTCCTCCAAAATCATGCAAGATATCTATAGCAGAGCAGGGAAATTAATACTGCTCTCTCTTGCCTAAGGAAAATTCTGTAATCAGTGAATCATGCTGCCATCCCTTTCTAAATGTACCAAGGGATCCAGAACTTGTTTTTCCTGCTCAGAAACTGTCCCAGATCGTGTTTTACAACAGTGTCTCAGACCTTCAGCCCACACCAATTCCCACTTCCTCGTGTTATTCACTACCCCTCAAATCCCTTTAGCCAGGTCAGGCAGAATCATCCTCCAGCTCCTCCACTCTGTCCCAGCAGACCCTAGAGCATTTCTGCTCCTCCTCAAAGTATTTCTCTGACCCCAACTTTCTCTTTAGTCTTTGCCACAAGATAACCTACAAAAAGACATGCTAATTGCTGGTGGAACTTCCTAGGCAGGGAAGTAAATAGTGGAGGAAAATAATCAGAAACCTTCCCTTCCTTCCATTAGCAGAGGCTGGTGCATGCTGTATTACACGATATGCCATGCCTGCTTGCAGTGGGGCTGTCCCATATCCCTACAGCTCACAGCCAGTGGCAGAAGAAATTCACAGCCAATGTGTCTATTCTTCACTGTGAATTTGGGCTCCCCTGTAGGTCAATGGTAAGAAAATACGTTTTCTTTGAATATCCTGGTTTCTTGGATCCAGCTGTTGTTAGCCACTTTGGTCTAGCTCTGGCTCAAGGGAAGAGACTCTATTAAAAATTAAAAAACCCGTTACCCCTGGAGAAATTAATTTGGTCCAATCTGTCGGGCATTGGAACAGGAGGAAAGAAATGTTGTTCCATTTCCAGATCTGCCACTCGTCTCTCATATAACCACAGTCCTGGCAATGTACCGTTTTTTCCTGCTCTCCTCTGCGGCTGACCTGCGCTGGTAAGCTCAGCAGAGAGCTGCAGCCTACTGACACCCAGGGCTTGCTCTTCACTAGGAAGAGCCCCACCAGGGCAATTGGTGGGGTTCATTTGCAAGATGTTGCACTTGGATGCTGTGTTGTACATGATGGAAGGACTTCTCTTATCTCCCCACAAGGCCAGAGGTAAGGTTGTTGTCTGGCCTCTGTAATTCATGGAGCTAAAACATCTGCGTCTGCCTTGGTAGATGGTTCCTGTTATTGATGGTATGCTATTCAAAAGCTGCTATGTATCTGAAGTGGAAAACAATGGAAGACAAGATGTTCAAGAAAACAGAATGATGAGTTGCTCAGATCCACTCACCACAGAAAAGACATATGTATATTGCTGGGGATAGGAAGAAGAGACTATACTCGTAGGCAAAGCAAGGAGGATCTCACACACACACACACAAAAGAAAAAAAAAAAAAAAAAAAAGGCCCATGGCAGGATAAGATAATTAGCTTCAACTCAGAAGCGCCTGTGAACTCACACAACCTGCCTCCAGGACCTCAGTACTACAGGGAAGGGACATAAAACCTCCCTGGTTACCCAGAAGCCAACTGGGAAAGGATCTACCTCTGCACCTCTGCTTGGGGCATGAGTGGGAGCGATAGGGAGAATTGGGGGCTGGAGACACCAGTGCTGGTGGCACACGGGGATATTTGGTGGCAGGTCTCTGAGTGTGTGAGTGTGCAACAGAAGATGATGGCATGTATTTGTGGGTATGAGTGTGTATGTGCAGATCCATGGAGAGGGTGAGTCTGTATAAAGACATACCTTAAAGGTTTACTGTGCTTTCCTTTAGGAGGAAGACCTTCCTGATCCTCCCCCCCGTCATTCCCTTCTGAGACCTGAGGATGATGAGATATCACAGAAGAGACAGTGGAAGTGGAAGGCAGACATACCCCCTGCCCTGGGGAGAGCTCGTTTGGCGTGCCATTTTCCCTCATTGGCAGATCATCAGCTGCAGAGGCACCAGGGAGCATCTGACTGCAGGACAGAGGGCAATTCCCTACAAACAGCCCAGCAACTGAGACAGAGTTTCCTGAACCATCATGACACTCACTGGGTGGCACAACCTTGCAAGAACCCTAGTCCTGCTTTATTGCAGACTAGGACCTTGGAGGACTTAAAAATTTGTGGGAGGAGTGAGACTGGTCAAGTTGCAAAAGTCAGACCTGGGTTTTGGCCAACCCGAGAATATGCTGGGAGAGGGCATCCCAAGCCGGAGTTGGGCTCTATTTTGTTGCCCCACACACAGGGGTCTAAAGTCACTTGAGATGTCCTCAGGACACCAGCTGGTCCCCGTCTTATCCTCCAGAGGAAATGGAGACATCCTATAGTCTCCAGCAGACTCTATGTCATATGTGCCAGCCCCAGGTGAACATCTCAGATACCCCAGGCGCTGCAGTTGCAGCAGAGAACAAGGACAGGCAACTGAATTTAGTTCCTCACATAAATAAAACCACCTATATTTCAAAGTCTCCTTGTATGTTCTCCATACATCTGCATTTAAGCACCTGAATTAAGTCATGTTGCCACTCCATACCTAGGTCTCCTCGCTGGCTCTGTCAGCCCCCACTTTACAATCTAAGTCAGGGTACACTCCTTCCCTGTGTCAGCCCCTGTAACTTTGCATCTCAGCTCCAGTGCACATCTGACAAGCTTTCTAAGCTGATCAGGGTGGTCATACAGCTTTCCCCTGTCCCTGTTCCCTCCGTAGCTGTTATTCTAGATGTGTACTGTGGATATCTAGATATGCCACCCACCAGAGTGTAGCAACCCAGAGCAAGGGCGATGCTGAGATGACAAAGGTATGTCCCCTGTCAAGGACCCAGCATACAGGAGGTCCTTTAGAAGGCCCCCAGGTACCACCGAGTGCTATTATCCTTTTCTCATTGCATGTCCTAGCACATGAGATACATTTCCTAGCCCATAGCAGACTGTGTGGCTGTGCTTCACATCAAAGAAGAAACCTTAGAGATCTTTCTCTGCAAAGGCTGAACTTTCTGCAATGCTAAACTTAAGCTGCTAATGTTTCTGTGATGGGGACAAATCCCAAGTAGGACACCTACTCACAGGGCTGCATCAGGAGAAAGCTTCTGCTGGAACCTACTGCACAAACTAATTATCTTCCCACCCCTCCTCACTGCCCTCTAGCAAAATAAGCTAATCAAGGAAGAAGGTTGTTATCAAAACACATTTACCACACGCCTGCGTCTTACAGTCCACAGTACCCAGTGTTGTCCCCGAGTTGCCTCAGGCGGGCATGGCCACCAAGATAATCAGCCTGTGAAGGGCACAGCTCTTCTCTGCACTGCTAGGTAGACGAGAGCAGAAAAAATGCTCCCAAAAGGGACATGATGGCATCTAGGGAACGGAAGGAGATCAGCAGTGTTGGGGCCCAATGTGCAGGTGCAGCGATGGGTCAGCTCTCCAGGACTAGTGATCGGCTGCTCTGCTCAAAGGGGCAGGGCTGGTTCAGAGTGGTTTATTCAGTGTCATCACCCATCTGTAGTGAAATGGGATTCCCAGGAGCCTCTGTTTCACTCAGGGCTTTATCACCATCAATAGACATGCTCCCTGTCCCAAGAATTTCCTCCTGCTCTCTGGACTAAGAGCCCCGATCTCATTTCAAAAGGCCATTGGAGAGCTGTCACATTTGGGGCTATTTCCTCTGCTCCAAAAGAGAGGCAATGCCTAGGTGTGAAATGATGGGTACTTTAGCTATACCTCAGCAGACAGATTAAAGATTATCTAGGCTTAATGCAGAATGCTTAATGGGCCAATGTCACTCTACGGAGCCCCCCTGCTGTGCACTTCCCTCTGTGCGAAGGCTGAAATGCCGTCTCCAGTTTCGATAACTACCTGAGAAGAAGTGGGAATCACTCTGTGCCAAGGCCAATTGTGGGAAGATGACTCCACTTTCCCTTGCTATCAGATGGAGAGGTTCACAGACCATGTGCATGGCTGTCTGAGCACCAGCTGTGACCGGGGAGGAGTCAAACCCAGCGCTGCTTGGAGACCAGGCATCTTGACAGCTGGTTCACTCCTACCTTTACCACCATCAACTGGCAGTGCTAACACTGCCAATCAACTGATTGGAGACTTTCAGACCAAATGAAAGATTTCAGATTTCCTGCAATTAATCCCCCCCTGCCCATCATTTATGTTTTTCTCCCCATTGTGTACCAATAGCATGTATCTGGCAGTGTCCTGTTGCCATGAGAAAAGCCTCCAGATACCTCAAATACACAGGAGTATTGACACAGCAATTGCAATAGCTTTGAGCTTCCCCTCTGATCAGGATGATCAGCCCAGCTGGTTACAAGTTTGCAAGGCAATGCAGGATTTGAGCTGGAAGCCATTTGCTCTTTGAGTCGCTGATCCATCTTTAGGAAGATTAGGACAATTGTCATGTACCTTTGACATGTAGAGGGTCTCCCAGGTATTTGAAGGCACCAAGAGCTGACCCATGGCAAGATGATGCTAAGGCGGGAAAGGATACAGAAAGCTTTTCAGATAAAAAGTGGTCTCAGCCATGATTGCAAAGACTTATTTGTGATGCCAGGCAAATGCAAAATACCTACAAATTGCTGCCTTACCAAAGGGTCTCTGGTTTGCACCTTAGGACAAAACAGCATAGGGACTACAAAGCCAGGATGGCTGAGGGCCTGGTTTCTTGTAATTGAAGCTGGGAGTCTATAAGATCACAAGCCCCTGCAGAAATCAGTAAATCACTCTTTTCTCACTATCTGTTAGAGCTCAGAGTGGCACAGGACAGGGTGTGATATTCCACCCTCCTGCCCTGCTGGGTCCTTGAAGCCTGAGCCATAAAGCCCTTCCCAGCACCCCTTCCCCACGCAGCACTTGAGATATCCTCCCTCCCCTGCGCAGGTGGAGGAAAAGACTGGGAATGAAAAGAGGAGGTGAAGGGGAAAAGAAAGAAAAAAACCCCAGCCTGAAAGACAGTCACAGTCTTTCAGACGGCAGAAAGTCAAGCAAGAAAAAGACCCTTCAAAAAAGGTCTTATTGCAGCATCTGTAGGCAGCTTAGGTTACCTGAGACTCTCTAGTGATTCAGAAGACTTTGACCAAGAAAGTTAAAGCCAGGGACGATCAATGAGCCTCTGCAAGCAGCATCGCATCGGGTTACCTGCTGAGACGAGACAGCGGGAGCTGCACTTTGTAACTTTTTCTTTTTTTTTTTTTTTCTGGTCTGGCAATGAGTCTGAGCATGGATAACAAACCTCCCTCCCCCTCCATGCTAATCCCTCACTCTCTAGAAAACAACTTGTTTAAGTAAGTGCCTTTTTTTCCTCCATATCGTGTTAGAAATGAGAATTGTAATTTCTGGGTACTCAAGTATACTGCAGCTACAAGGCAGATGGGAAGAGCTGGAAAGCAGGAGGATGTGGAGGGCAACTTCCCAGATACTGGGGCAGGTGCCTGTGGCCAGAGGACATCATAAAACCCTTCTGAACAAGGTAGTCCTTTTGTGGGGAAACCAAAAGACTCATACGGCTTCTCAAGTGTCTCGTAAACACCATCTCTGCTGCTGCAGCTTCGCAGTTAATCCGTGTTCAGCTCAGCCTGAATAGTTGTGCGTTCTAGATTTTGGTCATCCCTTGACTAACCCTGAGCCTACCAAAGGGATCCAGGAAGGTGACTGATATGGCCCTATCTAAGAGCCTTCTGTCATTGTTTCTTCATGGGGTGAGGATGCCTAGAGGATGCCCCTACATTCTATTCCATGGTTTGGGAGCAGGGGGGCCTCTCCTGGCAGGTGCTCTGCAACTGGGGTGCAACTGGTGTGCAAAGCCAACAGAGCCAGCTTGGGTCCCTAGGTGAGGTTCTTGGGTGCCGGAAGGACACACAAAGGACATGTGCGGATGAGCAGAGGAGTGCAGAGAGTAGAGCCAACTCCTGGCTCTGCTACATCCACAGTAGAACAGACCGGGGATGCTTAAACAAACCCTCTTCCCTCTGCAGCAAATGTCAGTTCCTCCAAACCAACAGTGTTTGTTGACGGCCTGCTTTGCTCAGTCTCTAGAGCTGGTAAAGACTTCTGGGAGAGAAAGAAATCACAGATGCCCAAATGTTTCATTTTAATGAAAAAAAAAAGTAATGCTTCACTTCAGAATGACTTTTTATTTTGAAATTTTAAGCAGTTTCCTAAAACCTGAAATAAAATCCCAAATTAAGAACTTCTGAGGTCTAAATGAATCATTCTCCAATTACTAAATGGTATCAGCCCCTTCTAAAATGGCTTTCAAGAACATTTCTTATTAAAAAAATAATTGGCAAACTACAAGCTGGGAAAAAAAAAAAAAAAGTTTTGAAATATCACAAGTCCTCCCAGAAAATGGGACTATTTTCCTCTCTGATTGCAACTTATGATCTGCCAGCCAATGAGTCCCCATAACAGCAAGGACAGAGTCCAGAGCAGAAGGAGGCTGGTGCCGAGGGGCTGCATCCTCTCTTAGGGCCAGCTTGTGCACGTTCGACTATTCATCCCAGAATTAGAGGCTACATGAAGATGAAATGAGGCAGCACAGCCAAAATCTAGGAGTGGCAGCTAACACTACGGAGCCGGGGGCTGGTTCCTTCTGCATCCAGCGAGATCAGCGTATTTCCCCTTTACAAAGTGTTGCCTCTCCCTATAGGAATGCTGCTCTTCTGCCCCAAATAACCATTTTGCTGGCAGCTGGCGTGTTAAACCCAACCCAGAGACACTGTGCATGGCTGAAAACTTGCATGGTCACCATGTGCACATGGATCAGTGCTTGTACGTGTCTGCTCTGGAGCTGGTGCTGGGCCACGCAGGGATAGCGAGGGCTCATTCAGCTGCAGAAGGGTTTATCCCTCCTCTGGGGGCAAAGAGCCTTGGCTGTCTCTGCCCCTCTGCACATGAGGGGGAAAGAAGGTAGAGAAAGGTAATAATTTGGATATAGATGGAGACAGAAGAAACTTGCTGGGGGGTTTAGAGGGGCGGTCAGACATTGGATGGTGTCTTTGGACACTGCTGCATCTGACACGGAGAAGCTGCAGTTCATTTCAGGCTTGGAGAAAACTTTACTCTGCTCTCATCCCTCTCTCTGCAGCCCCTGTTCGGGCTGGTGACATTGCTTTGACCTTGCGACCAGGCACCAAGTGCCTCCGTGCCAGCTATTAGCTTTTCAGCCTTGTTCCTCCCCCCTCGCTCCCACCCCGGCCCCTCGCCCTCCCCTGGAGACGCATGCAGCAACCGAGAGCCACATTTTCAATTTACACCAACTAAATGATTCATCGCTGCCTAAAGAGGCCTGAACAGAGCCCAGGAGGGGAGCTGAGCTATAGGAGGGAAAGGCGGGGGGGACAAGATCGGGGCTAAAGATACAGAGATGAAAAGCCCTGGTGACCTGCTCTATATCGGCTCTCCTCTTCTCCGGGCAGAAGCCAATCAATCCTCCCCCCCTCCTTGCTCCTGCAGCCGTCTGTGGGTCTGTCTGTCTCTTTTTCTCTCAGCGGACTCGAGTTTCTCGGTGTAAGGTTAGGACAGCGGAGCCGTGGAAATCGATTCCTGAGCCCTGGCACACCGCCCTCTGCACAGACAGCCCAGCTTTGCCATGAGACGATGGATGGAGAGCGGTCCCCAGGTGTCCCCAGACCTCTCACGTGGTGGGAGCTAAGGATAATTTGGAAATGCGGCTCTGGGGAAAAGGATCTACATCAACCCTTGAAGTACAAATCCCAAAATAAGAGAGACCCACATGGGAGAGACAAAAAAATAGATGCTGTACCCCATCCAGCAGTTTTCACCTGTCTCCCAGTCTACCAGTGCTCCTCTTGATGGTTTATACTGGAGAAGAAAGATAAGTGAAAGGCATGGCTTTGCCCACAGGCACTCTGGTTTCCAGTACCACTCTACCCCAGGTCTTCCACAGCCCAATTGCCTCTCCCATCCTTTCCACAAAACAACTCCCACCTTCAGCCAAACACTGCAAAGCCCCTGGGATTCCTGAGTGGGAGCGATGAGGGAAGGGTTAGCCCTCACGAGGGGAAATGCTTATGGCACGTTTCCCCAGAGACCCCTGTGCAGGAGTCATTGATGATGCATCCCACTTGAGGAAAAGTCTGCTAATGAATCTTAAGGAGTTCTGATGTGCAAAAATTTCTAATAAGAAACTTAGTATTATGGTACTCTCACCCTGAATATCCTGCACAGCCAAACCTTGTTGAATGGAATGTAATTGGCTCCTCTGCTCTCAGGGCTAGGTAAAAGTATGAGGAAACAGAGACCCAGAGAGTAACACCAGAGGCTACACTGAAAACCCCTTCCAACCTAGGACTGGGAATCAGATCTCTTGACTGCAGTGGAAACTAGGGGGGGAAGGAACAGACTGGAGTGGGATTTAATAACATTTGCCTTCCAACTGCTTCAAAAAATTCCACAGGGAATTAATCTCAGTGACCCTGCTGCAAGGTACATAAATAAGAGGTGCCTCTATTTCAGATAAGGAACCGGAGGTTAAATGACCAGAGAGAGGGGGGCATGGGGATCCTGTCATTAACCAGGTCCAAGCTGCAAGGCCAAATTTCTCCTTGAAGGACTGAGTTTGCACAGGGGTTTCTTGTTCTAATCAAGTTGATGCTGCCACCCCCTTCCTCATCAGCCATCACATTTCTGACACTCCTTCACAATGAGTTGCTGGGCAGCACGCAGTTGTCTCTGCCCCTGTTCTCTTGTTTTGGGAATTTATTACTGGGTGTATTTATTGCTTGTTGCCACTGACCTTGGACGGCAGGAGATGAGATACCTATTATTGCTGTAATACAATCAATGGCCAAATTCATGCTTGCCTATACTGCTTGCACATAGTCTGTGCTGTCCCTCCGTTGACAGCAAAACACAGTGCTCTGTACGATGGATGCAGGATAAAATGAGATGGAAACATACTACAGAGCAGTACAGGGAAATATCCTCAGGTCAGCAGGGCTGAGGGTGAAAGCTGCATGCCTATGACACCACAACTCAGGACTGGTTTGCCAAGGATGCCTCAAACAATTCTAGAGTCTGAGTCAAATTTTTGGACAAGTTTTGGGTAGGTTCAGCTAGGTCTGCTCTGAAATTAAGCAGACTGTCATGGCTTTGGCTAAGGGTCACACAAGCTAGAGAGCATCCAAAAAGGTTGGAATATTTACAGGTTTGTTCCATTTTCTTCTGTTCTAGAAAGGAGAGGTAGCAAAGAGGATCATTTCAACTGGATAACTGCCTCCAACAGCAAAGTTTGCAATGCAACAGGAAGAATTCAGTGGTGAACTCAGCAGGAGAAGACAGACAAACTGCAATAGCAGGGTCCATCAGAAAAACCCTCCATTGCTGCCAAGGACGCTGGGAGACTTGCAGTGACAGCACCCTGCAGAGCCACACTCAGCTGGAGATGTTTAGTTAGACAGATCCAATGCACTTTCCAGCCACTGTCTCTGCTGAGAGGTTCTTGGCAAATGAGACCACCCTGCCACTCATAGCCAGGAGCTCAGCCAACCTGCCACCGCCCTCTCCACAGCTTTGGCAGAGGGCTCTCTGCAGGAGGAGATCACTGGCAGTGACGGATGCAGAGAGGAAACTTCAAGATCAATAGTATCACTAAAAAGCCTCCAGAAAACAAAGCCAATGAACTAATCTCCAGTCCTGAGGACACCTGGATCCAGTGCTCCTTGCAAGGTACTGGATAAGGCAGTACTGTTGAATAATGAAACAGCGAACTGACATCCCTTCTTGGCCTGTTATACAGAAGCCCAAGGGTGTGGATACAGACAAATTTTCTCAGCATCCTGGCCAGATAAGCCAAATGAGCAGTTTGGCTCATTTGTGCTCATTTGGCACAGTTGACTTGACCCACAGAGGACAAATGCTCAACTTCAGGGTCAACATTTTCCCACAGTAAGTGTACAAACCATAAGGTCCCCTTGAAATCTAACTTGGAGTGGACCCCATGATGCTTACAGGGACCTGTTTCCTCTCTAAGGGCAATGGAGAACACAACAAGTCTGAAAGAGGAGAGGTTCAGGTCAGCAGTGGAAAGTTGGAGGTGCTGAGACAAGTGTCTGAGCCGGGCTGCTAGTCAGAGCCAAACTGCCTTAGGCAATGGAAACAAGAAGTTAATTGTCACCCAGAGAAGAGTTGCTGGAGGGTTTGATTCACGGTGCATCAGAGTGGACAGATGCTTTCCTGGTGCAGCCAGCAGACTGTGGATCTGGTGGTTGAGAAGATCTGATCAGTTTCTACCAGCCTTCTCTTCCCTTGTCATCCAAAAAATGCTTCTTGGTTAAACAAAGTCTTCCCCAGCAAGTCCCAGAGACCTTGCTGGAGCTGCCTGCGTGACTCATTGGCTCACCTGTCTCAGCCAGGCACTGAGACAGCACTTTGCAGCTCTGCCATGTGTTATGGCAGCCGTTGAGGGAAGATGGCTGGGGGAGAAGCAAGGCTGGGATGGTGGCAAACACCAGCAGGTACTTACGTGTTGTGAAGAACACACCATCCACAGTGAGGGTCGCCTGAGCCCAAGCACTCGCTGCAGGTCTCGTACTGGCTACACGACTCCACGGGCACCCGGGTGAGCTGCAGGAGGAAAGGGGACAACCTGTCAGGCTTTTCACGGGGCTCTGCAACGCCCATACTGACTTGGTGGAGGATCCACCTTCCCTGTCCTCTTCCCCTGGCGCCTGTCCTCCTAGAGGGACATCCCTGCAGAGCTTGGCATGCCTGGGCCAGATGGAGGCCTGTACCTGCAGATTGCTCCAGAGTTCAACCTGGTGCAACCTTTGTCCAGATCAGCACTCACCTGCAACCCCTGTTGAGATCAGCACCTCCCTTGTGGCCTCCCCCTCTTCCCCATGGCCTCTCACACTTCATTGCCAGATGACCTCTTGCACGGTTTCACAGGGAATCAGCAAATCAGGCAGGTTGTGTGCAGTGGTGACCTGGCACCTTGAGGTAATTAAACAACGTGTGGTCTTCTGCAGCAAGTGAAAGTCACTGGATCTTAACAGTCTCCCACACTCTGGTTAAAGACCCTTTTGCTTTCTGGCTTCCTGTGAGAGCTGAGGTCTCATGACAACTTTGTCTCCCTCCCATGACCTCCTGCACCACCACCGGTCCCAGGAGAGCATTATCTCCACTCCCTATTGCCCATGCATCTTTCCAACCATCAATTGTCCTATCCCCAGAGATGCTGCTCCCAGCAGGAAGAGGACGGAGGCTACCAGCCTGGGTATTGAATGAGCTTGCTGTCACCCTGACTTTGCAGCTCAGAAGGCATTAGAGATGGACTTAGAACACCCATCTACTGCCAAAATACTGCATTTTATTATCTCTCTTTTTTTCTTTTTTTCTTTTTTCCTTTTTAATTAAAGCATTTCAGTCAGAGATTTCAAAGACAGAAGGGACCGCCTAGCCTGACCTCCTGTCTAACTGACCAGAGACTTTTGATTCCTATTAGGTTTTGTAAGCCCCTTACTTCTTTTGATGCCAAACATACAATTTGGGCCCAATGACCTGATAGTCTCTTTTCCATTGAACAAGCTTCAGAGAGCTTCTATAATATACAGTCAATTGCCAGTGCCTTCACCCCGGCTCCTGTCAGGAGGGAGAGTTTATTCCTTCAGATGATATAGTGCAGTATTATCCTGATGAAACACCACTGAGAACTGCCAACTATAAACTGCAGAACAGTTACTCGTGACAAATGACAAGGGAATACACCTGGATCCTAGTCACAATTTTTTACTTGGAGAAAAATTCAAGAGAGTTCGAACTGTGAAGTGACAGATTAGGATTCATTCTGATTGGATCTGTAAATGAGCCAAGAACTGGCTTTTATATATAAACATGTATCAGGCAAAGATCCAACTATTTGTTAAGACCTTTTGAGTTTGTATCAGAAATTTTCTTCCTATCCCCTATACAGACACTCCACATGGTGGTAGATAGTCTATGAGCAAAAGCTGAAAATCTGTATTTTTACCTCTGGCAAGTGGCGGTAGCTATAGAAAACTTCAGGCAGAAATAGGATGGGATTTATTTACCATTGCACCATTGCCTGTGTGAAGTCACCCAGAGAGACCAACTGTGGCTACTGAATGCTTTTAATGAAAGAGTGAGAATGTCAAAACCAAAAAACAAAATCCACAAAACCACCTTTCCCAAGTTGAATGTATTGCCATGAGCATAAGAACATAATCAAGACAGACCACAGAACAACAAAAACAGGAAGATCAAAACAAGGAGCGAGTCCTTCAGACTTCTGTAAGTATCAAGAAGTTTCGAAGGTAAGATGGCTTGATCATGAATGCAATTGTTCCACCTACCTTAAACTTCATGTCAAGAAGGTGTCAACAGTTCATCAAATAAAAACTGTATGCTCCAGAATTTCACCCAATTAGATTTATTTTGAAACCAATAGTCTGTGTTGCATCCAACTTCCAAAAAGACATGTAATTGTTTTACAAGAAGACATGACGGGATGGAGACCTTATAATTTCTTATGTCAGCCTTTCCCACTTGTTACTTCCACCTGAGAAAAATACATTGTGAATTATTTTTCCTGGATCACATCTAGCCTGACTGTGTCTGCATTGTGAACATCAGAGTACTTGCAGAAGAGGAAGATAATTAAGTTTTGAAAGATTGAAAATCTGTAAATTTGTAAATTGTAAATTGTAAATTGTAAATTTGTAATTTGTAAATCAAATTTTAAATCTGCCCTTCCTCAATCCAGATGCAATCAATTGTGTAATCTCCACCTTGTAATTAGAAATTTGTGGACACAGTTGGGATTAGCAATGCAGTTCCTATGCAAACTACCCTCAATTTAACACATGGTGCAGCTTGATTTATCCTCATTAGCTGTAGATAGTTTTTCTGAATGTCGGTTTCTGATTTAGTTTACATCTGTCTTATAGAAGTGAGCCTTGGTTAAGAAGTTTGGATCAGAACATGCACTTTTCCAACATCTATTGATGTTGGGTTTGAACGTTCAGAGTCAAAATCTAATTATGACTATGATATATGTACAAAGAAGAAGTCCTAGAGGACTGAAAATTGCTATTTCTTCACAAATTGCTACAAAAAAAGAGTAGATAAAAAGCAGTCTCTGTAGGTTTTATTATTATTATTTAATTTGCTGTCAAAGGATATCCAAGCTCCTTTCAGAGGCAGGAGGAACCTACTGGGAATCCAGATCTTCATCTTTGCGGAAATGTTTCCTTTGCAGTGTATTTAAGGTACTCGGTCTCTATGGGATATAGTTTGTATGTTGTGTAGGAGCACACCTTCCTCGTGTCACCGTCCCAGAGAGCACAGCTATGCAGTGTGAGCTTGCACCAAGCTACATCCCACATCCTGTCAAGCACACCAGAGTAGTATGTGTCCTGTGTCACCATTTGCATTGCTATGCGCTATTCCTGCTATGTGAGATCTTTTTACAAGTTCACCTCAAGTAACTTTATTGTGAGATTAATTAAAATTGTACCACGCTGATAAATGTCTTGGGCTATAAGTGTCAGACCCTCTAATTACTAAAGAAAGAAACTACAAAAAAACAAAGGAGCTGTGACTGAAAGGAAAGCCACCTAGGGGTCGTCAGCTGAAAAGAAAAAGAACATCAAGCAAATAAGGCACATCAGAGGTCTTATTTTCCTTTGGAACATAAACTGTAATTAATTCAGCTCAGCTTTCCTAGTTGAAAGTTTTGAGAACTGACCGTGCCCCCTGGGAGCAGTCAGCTTTTTATGCTGCCCCTAAAATATCTGGAAAAGAGAAGTCCATGCAACCTCCCAATTACAGCGCCTTGCCATTATTCACTGCAATGAAGGGACTAGACAGCGCTGAAGGTTGAAATCTGCATTGAAAAGCAGACTGTGATTATTCCTTCCACCCCTTCTCCATCCTTGGAAAGTCTAACAAACTTTTCGAGGTTATTTCCCAAGCTCAGCGAGGCTCACTACCGCTGGTCTTTCATCAGGGTGGAATTTGGATTCAACGTTTTGCAGCAAATACAACCAGGGTTTCATCAGGCAGAGGATGAACCAAAGCAAGGTGTCCTTCATCCTGGGGCACTATGAGCCAGGTTAAAGTTATTTATATTCTTGCAGTGGTCACGGCTTAACTGATATTTTGGCCTCTCTGTGCTAGAGCAATATATGGATGTAAGAAGATGCTGTTGTTTTAAGGGCTTGTATCCCATACGTGATGAAGCACATATCCCCATTTTATTAATGAGAGCTGAGGCTGAAAGCGAGGTCTCACGCAGCTGAAGTAGGTACTATCTAAATGTCTTTGAAGATGAGGACTTAAGAAATCTGAGCAAGCTCATGCAAGAATTCCAGGAAAGAGCTGATTATTGAACACTAAGTTATTATGTACAACATATTTAGACTTTGAGTTCATTGAAATTTTGAAGAAAAGAAGGTAAAGTTCCTATGGGATCCCTGTCCACAGACGTGATGGACATCTAGGAGCTGCTGTGCTTCCAAGACTCTGTCCACAGCAGACCAGAGGGACAGATGACCTCTGATCATCTCTGAGACAGGCAACATTCCCAGAGCAGCCCGTGCACCATGGGATTTCCAAGATGACTACTGTGCAGTTGGGAGCGTGAAAGACCTCGGAGCCTAAACGCTAGCAACTTGCTTGAACAGGGTTGACCAAAGGGTCAGGATCTGTATCCCTTAAGCAGCTTCACCATCGAGACTGTCCTCTACTCACAGATATCTGGAGTGAGATGCAATCCCAGAGCAAGGGCTGGACAAGGTGTAAGTGAATTTGATGTCCTTCTCAAGGGCAGCAAGAAAACAATGAGCAGGTCTAGCTGTCGTAGCTGCAGCAGGATTTGAAGAAATATTTCACTTCATCAGCACATTCATTCACAGGTCCCCAAAGAAATCATTCATGAGTTTCTGGCTCACAAGGACATCTTGAAAAATATGGCAAAATCTGCAAACTGCTGTACGGTTCAGAGCTCACGCATTACACACGACTTCAGGGCTTTTCTCATAACACTGGGGCTATCCTCACCTCTGATCCAGCCTAAATTCCAAACTGCAGCTTCTCCAGCTCCCAGCTGCCCTCCCACCCTCTATTTCTAGTATGAATGAGTTAGACAAAGTCATTTAAAACAAAATGATTGAGGTTTTTGGATCTGATAGACAGTAACAGCTAATCCTGTTAGAAATTTGGCTCCTGCTTCTGACATTATATATTCACAAAAGCTCCTGCTATGTGCTCAGTCATAATTTTCTGGCTCCCATTTTTGACTTTTATTTCAATATACATTACTTTTTTTTCCCCTTAAACTGCCAACATTCTGGTCAAAACGTGAATCATTGCTCAATCTTTGCTGTTATAATTGGATGTTAATACAGTGATGGGATTTATTCAGTCTGATGGACTAAGTTAATTTAAATGTACAAAAAGGCATCTTAAGTAGCCAATTTCCTTCCCAGCAGTCAAAAGATACATTTCCAAAACACTGAACAGTGACTCTGTCAAGCCATGTGGGTTCTGTGAATGCTGCTATCTTTCAAGACTCAGCCAGCCCAGAAAAACTGCAGAAAGATTAAGAGAGGAGCTTATTTGATTTCAAAGCCTTGAATAGAGCGTTCATGACAATACAGTTCATTAAACAGAGCAAGGAAAAAACACCTAAGAGATCACTGGTGGAACCAGATTCTGCACCCTTAACAGAGTCAGCGAGGATGTTTGGTCACCTGCATGGCATCCCAGGATGCCAATTTTAATTTGGCCTGAATTATGGACAAAGAGACCTTGAATTCCTCTGTTGTGTTTGAGATCCTATGCCTCACCCACCTGACCTACAAACTCAGCAAGAAGCAGGAACACAGAAAAGAAAAGCCCAGGGAGTTGAAGCATGTCTCATTTGTATGGGTAAGAAACATCAAGACTCACATGTATCTGGATGCTGCAAAACTAGTGGGAGAGGAGACCACAGAATCATAATGATCACAGAATGGTTTGGGTTGGAAGGGACCTCAAAGCCCATCTAGTTCCAACCCCCTGCCATGGGCAGGGACACCCTCCACTAGACCACGTTGCCCAAAGCCCCATCCAACCTGGCCTTGAACACTGCCAGGGAGCCAGGGGCAGCCACAGCTGCTCTGGGCAACCTGTGCCAGGACCTCACCGCCCTCACAGGGAAGAATTTCTTCCTAATATCTAATCGAAATCTACCCTTCTTCAGTTTAAAGCCATTACCCCATGTTCTATCACTACATGCCCTTGCAAACACTCCCTCTCCATCTTTTGATGCTCCTGTGGGGCAGAGATGAGGATCTGGGTTTGCTTCCAGCCTGCCACTCCAGCATGATAAGTAAATAACTCGCCAGTCCCGCTGGGACAGGGAATGTCATTTCTCATCAGACACCCCCAAGCTCTTCCTCTTCATTGTAGCAATCTTCCCAGTAAATCCAGGCATACATACTTGGAAAACTTGAGGCTCTAATTAAGGAGAGTTAATTGGAAGCAGTAGTAGCTGTCAAGGACAAATGACACAATAATTAAACTGGGGGTCAATGTCCCGCTGTGTGGCAGGGTAAATTACCTGTCCAAATATACTTGTTCACAAAGGGCTTCCTGCCTACAGTTGTGTGTGTGCTTCTTCTCCTCCTCTCCCCTTGCTGCACTGAGCTGTCCTGCACATCTTTGGTGAGAGATGTCTTTACTCTGGCGTTGCCAGAGCAAGTCCCCAGCCACGTTTACACGTCACTCACACGAACATAGGAAAAGCAAGGAGAGATATAGAAAGATTTGATGTCCACAACCTCTGTGCCAATAGCCCCAGAAACCTTTAGGGTAAGGCTGAGAGATGTCAGTTCCCATCAGAAGCTCTCATGATGAGATTGCTGTTGGTGCTCCTACAGCAGCGTGATTTTCTTTGCACCCCTTGCAGTGCAATTCTTTTCCCCATGCCTCCCTTGGCAGGACCCTGCTTTACAGCTGGCTCAGAAAAGCCAAGTTGGGGATTTAGGGAAGGCTTCATTTCTGATCCATCAAGTCTGTGAATCTCGTGGCTTGTGAGAAACAGCTCCGGCATGGGAGGTATGCAAAGCAAGAGTTTTGTCTTCTCACCAAAGTCTGTCTGCAATATCAGAGTCTAAGTCTAAGCTAGAAATCCAGGCTCTGCTGAAGGAGAGACCTTAGGCAGGGCAGAACTGGTCTGCTCTCTGTTTTAGATGTCTACCCAGGGATGAGATAAATCACACCCTGGATGTTCCTATTTCTATCCACTGAATATAAAGGAGTCTAGACAGCCAGGTCAGATGGAGACATTTAAAACATACACATTGAATACTAGGTGAGGTGAATCTCACATCAATGTCATACTTAATTTTCTGCTATTCCTCTAATCTTGCCATTGCAAACAATTCCCAAACATGCTAAGCTCTCCCTTCTTCCTAATTGTAGCACCAGAATAACCAGTCACAATAAAAAAATGTGTTTTCTTTAATCACTGTGAGAGTGGTAGAGGAAATCCACTGTGTTACATAGCTAGAAAACCATTCCAGGAACTCAAAAGACCTTGTGTGATGACACGGACTGTGTTTGAACAAGTGCCTTTCACCATCTGCTCTGTAAATACAGCCCTTGTGCTTTGCTGCATCCAAGCTCATTCCTGCTCTCTGTTCTGGCTTTATTTACAAAGGAACAGACACTCAGATAACAAAGATTATCTCAGTCCTTTTCTTGAAGGCTGGGCAGCTTCCCAGGTTCGCCCTTCACAAATGCTCAGCCTACGCCTGGTGCTGTCCCTTCTTCAAAGAAGTCTACCACACCGTAATGACTCTTCTCCCAAAAACATCAGTGCTTGAGGACAAGCTAGGGACATGCCATGCTGCTACAAGTATGGCTGGCAACCTAGAGATTGAAGAGTGTGTCCAGAGGTTTCAGCTTTGAATCTCATTCCGCTTTCCTCCAAATTCACTCTTGTTTTTTTCCTTACCCAGAATGCAAAACTGTTCCTCAGCTGGGATAGCAACAGTGCATCGGCGTGCTGATGTGCTCTCTGCACGAGGCAGGAAATTTATTAGGAATCCTTGTCCCTTGTAAAAATCACAGTTCACCAGCTCAGAAGTGTGGAAGGAGTGTCAAGTGATTTTACCCAAGCCTCATGAAACCAGCCACCTTCTTACCCACCCTGCAAACCATCAGCTCTGGCCAACGTTCTCTGCCTGTAGTATTCAATCTGTGTTTCTCCCTGCCAGGTAGCTTCAGATCCCCCCTGCCTTGTTTACCGCTAAATCTTTATCCCACGGTCAAGTGTTTCAGTCTGTAAACAGTAAAACAAATGAGGTTTGGCTAAATGTTTGTGTTCAAAAGCCTTCAAAATAGAGAGCCTCATGTCACAATTAATGCAGGGCCAGCCCAGGATTAATGAGAGCCAGTGCCTGTGTGGTTACTGAAGCATGCCTGCTGAGCAAGGGATAGATCGTTACCCAGGCTCTATAAAGACTATATATAGATTTAATTGGGACCTGTAATGGAATTTATGTCACTGCAACGGGCTTCCTCAAAGTCCAGCATCACTTGAAGGCTCCTGGTGGAGGCGTGAACAGTTAAAGCACACAGGGAGAAGTTAATAGTTATTTCTAATGGTGATGGCTACTTTCCAGGTCACCTTGTTTCACCATCTTTCCAGATGTTCCCATCCTCACCCTCAGTTATCAAAGACCATCTTACTGTAGATTCATTCACCGCAGCAGCCCCTTCAGGTATCCTACAGTGTCTCCTTGTTGTCCATTCCCATCGATGCAATCCTATCACCACTCCAAATGCCACCTTTATACCCTCATCATCTCCCTGGGTTAAGACGTCTTCATCCCATTGCCTGGAGGATCTTTGCCTCAGCTCTGTTCCCAGCCACCCTCAATCCCTCTTGGATTTCTAGCTCCACTGTTTGACAAGCCATGCCATTTGTGAAGGATTGATCACATTGATCTAATTCCTTTGTGCAGGATTATACAACCCCTACAAGCATTGTCAAGCTGCAGAAATTGTGGCAGTCAAACAGGCTTTGAAAAAAAAAACCCTTTACTTCAGTTGTTATCAGACTTAAAATTCCCTGTAATAGCACATGAAAACAGCTGTATTGGTTGGGATCAACACTCCACAAATCCCAGTTCCTTGTCTTCAGCCATGGCCTTATGGCACTAAGGAAAGCATAAGAACAGGGTAAACATATATGATATGCCCCCAGTAGCTGCTCAGCTTTTGACTATTTTCATTCAGGGGAATTTCTATTCTGTAACCTGAACAGATTTTTTCTTTAATTTTATGGTTTATCCTTGAAATCACTTTGACTTTTTGCATCCACAGCATGCTTTGGCAGGGAGTTTCACAGGTCCAGAGCCCATTGCTTGAAGGAATCACCTCCTCTGGTTTGTTCAGGACTTGATTTTCAACAGTTTAATTTCATGCCCTGTAACTCTTGTATTTGCAGAGGTGGTGAACAGTCACATCTTATCCATCCCTTTCTGCCATTCATGTCACCAGTCTCTACCATACATCCTAGCTCACCTCTTCCCAGGCTGACTTCCTGCTTCTTCAGTCACCCTCACATGGATACAACTCCATGCCTCTGATCATCCTGGTTCCCTTTCTCTTTTAACCATTTATTTACCCTTGCTAGCTAAATGTTGGGCAAAAGGAGAGGCTACCTGGTGGCCTAGGTCACCTCTTTATAGCCTTCTCCACCTTGCCTCCTCCCTGAACTCTCAGGAACTGACCACATCATCAAAACCTCTTAAGCTACTGCCTTTAACAGGGTGCCACCTCCCAGCTTGAGACACATGACCATGCATATCCTTCAGGCTCATCCCAGCTGTGAAAGAAAACACATCACCTTAAACAGTGATTAAAACTGCTTTATCTCGGGCTCAGCCAACAGCAGGTAACTTGTGAAGGTGTGTGCACTGATTTGCTTTTAGTGGTACCGAGCTTCACACAGGTCCTCAGAGGACACGCTTCTCCTTGCCACAAAAAAGGGACATTTGTTTGCTCCCAAATACTTTCACTAATACCTGCCTTCAACATCCCTCCTCTCATCAGTGCCTCCTCTCCTTTTACACGTCATTTTCCATGCAGTGCCATCAAATCTCAGCTGATGCGAGCTCAGCAGCCTGCCACAGGCAGCGTCAGTTGGAGTGATACCATCAGCTGAAGAGTTATGAGGTCATGCCGGTTAATCTACAAACCAAAAACTTCAGATCTGAGGCAGGGAGAATCATGATAACCTTTACTTGCAGTTGATCCTGAGCTGTGGAAAACATACACTAGCCCAACCTAGAGACACAAAATTGGGACTTTCCAGGACTATTACAATACCTGTGCCTCTCCAGAGCATTCGCCACCAACAGCGTTACTGAGTGTTTCAGTCAAGAATTAACCAAGATCCAGGGAGAAAATGTAAAGCAGGTTCTTTCCAAGCCCTTAAATGTATGTCTCAGTTTATTAAATGAGAGAAAACCAGACAGAGCTTACTGCTCAGCTGATGCCTGTGAGAGCTCAGTGCGCTCTCAAGATTTGTGTGGTAATTAGTGCTGCCAAAAAGACAACGACCAGGCAGAGATGCAGGCAACTATTTTGGGGCATATCTACTTGCCTTTAGATATCTCTGCTGTTTGTTTCAGCGTGGAATAAGTGAGAAGTTCCTAGCAAAGCCCAGCTCCGTCTCTGCAACACTTTAATTCGTGGAGGGCTTGAAATGCAGAATTCCTACTGACTGTAATGAGGGTTGCTCCATCCCAGCCCCTAGTGCCCATATTTCAATGGATTAAGTGCATAACCTAGTGCAGCAAGCACTACACATGTTTTCCCAGCTTTCTCAGACATTCATCTTGCCATAAAATGAAAGTTCAAGGACATTTAATTCAGGGATCATATAAATGCATAGCATTTAAGGTCAGAAGGGACCATTAGATCATCTGTTCTCACCTCCTGTACATCACAGGCCACTATATTTCTCCCATCTACCCTTATACTGAACCAAATAATCTGGTTTTAGCTAAAGCATGTTTCCTAGAAAGACCTCCCATTTTGATGTGAGGATACCAAGAAATGGAGAATCCTCCATTTCACGAGCAGTTTGTTCCAGTGGTTAATCACTCACACCATAAAAAGCTTGTACATGCCTTACTTTTCATGTGAATTCATTGGGGTTTGGTTCCAACCACTGATTCTTACTCTATTTTTCTTCTCTAGATTGAAGACCCCTTTAATCCTGCTGCTTTCACCCTGTGAAGATGCTCAGACATGCAAATCGAGTCATTCCTCAATCTTCCTTCTGATAAATTAACAGACTGAGTTTCTTTCAATCCCTTTGAGGAAATCATACCTTCCTACTCCCTACAAATATTTTTTGTGGGATGTCAGTGCTCCTTTTCATATCTCTTGGTGCTCTTTTACAAAAGGAGACTCTGCAGAGCATGACTACTACTATCCCACTCTCTTGCATTCCTTCAAGGATGCAGGATGGTGTCAGCCAGTTTTCACTATGGGCTGGACAAGGAGAAACCCTTTGCAAGGATGTAAATAAATGACCTGCTCATCCATTTCAGTCATTGCTTTCTAGAACATGTCTCCCACTTTCCAGCCTGACCTACATTCCTTCTTAAAAGACAGAGAAGTTTGCATTTGTTTTGTTTGAGGGAGCCAAAGTCACCCAACTTTTCTGTCCTCATCATCATTAATGCTGAGCTAATCATTGCACCACTGAATATTTTATCTGTGGGATTTAGTATCAACTTCCCGCTCATTCATGAAAATTTTCAATAGCTTTGGGCCCCGTATTGATCCCTAGAGAATACTACTCGGAAAACCCTCAGGCTTTTTAAGACCTGCCAAATACTAAGCCATTTCGGAGATGTCTTTTTGCTATTTTTAGTTTTTTGGTTTGGGTTTGTTTTTTTTTTTTTTTTTTTAATGGGAACAGGCTGCGGTGTTGACTCAAGTGCTGTACAGAAAGGTAAAGACAGGGCATCCACACAATAAAACTTCATTATTTCCTTAACAAATGAATCACCTATTTCCTCAAAGAATGAAAAATTTCTTATTTTTCGTATAAATATGGTACCCAACTGCCATTTAGCCCAATTCAGGAGGAAGCATCAGAAGCTTCAGACTTATCCAGGGACATTACTACTTAACATTACCCCTTCTAACCACTGTGAATCACTAAAGCAAGGGTCTCACTGATGCACCTAAATTATTAATATATTCCCTAGGATATTCAATATAGGGCATTTCAGGTGTGTGCAGTCACCCTCAGAGGGTCCTTGCACTATCCAGTGTCTGTATATTGTAGCTTTACACCTGTCTAAAATGCCTCGGTGAATAGCCCGAAGTTAGATAGGATTTATCTGGGCACTGTAAACCTTTGGGGCTGTTAGAAGATGTGGTTCCTGAGGCTGAGATGACCCCAAAATTGTGGTTGTCCTGTGACTACAGGCACCGTAGAGGTGCAGCAGCTTTCATACCGCTGGTTTTGTTGGCATCCAAAAGCACGCATGGGTTGTCCTTTCTCCTGACTGCCGGTAATAACCTTGAATCCATGTTTTTGCATGGATTCCTAAGCTTGTGCAAGAGCACACAAGATTCTTTTCTTTCTAATTTC
This sequence comes from Balearica regulorum gibbericeps, assembly GCF_011004875.1. NCBI lineage: Eukaryota > Metazoa > Chordata > Aves > Gruiformes > Gruidae > Balearica > Balearica regulorum. The sequence goes on along the minus strand of NC_046184.1, from coordinate 3,333,415 downwards.
TCCAATCAGTTTCTCCTTCCTTTGCACTCCTGTAATTTTTTCAATTTTTTTTCTCCAGACAAAGCAGAAGGCTGAGACTCCCACTGCACCTTTCTTTTTATGGAAAGACATACACGGCACCCAGATTTCTTGGGGGAAAACAGCTGGCATGAGGATCTGTAGAGAAACAGAACTTTTGTCCCTGTAGATAACTCACTTAAACCTGATTTAAGGCCCTCAACACTCCTCACTACCGTATGAAACAGCGAGATCTCATTTCAGCTCCTTGCTGCCAAACATTGAACTCACAAAAGCTGCGGCTGAGCAGGAGTGCTGCCCAGGGGGGGGCAAGGACCGGGTCTTGGGGGGGGATGACAGTGTTGGACGACTGCAAGATGAATGCTGCCAGCTGGCCTGTGCATAAAGCACGGAGACCCAAGGGACCCCACAAAGCCTTTGCCAGCTCCATCCAGGTGGTTCCCAAACTGGCATCTTGAAAGAGAGCAGAATTAACCTACTGAAGCATCTTAAAGGAGCCCTTCGCCTCAAAGATCAAAGCTGCACCAGCTTCACCTCTCTTATTACACCTGCCTCTCTTGTGGGCATACCTTACAAAAGCCTGCAATCTGATTTGGACTGGGGGATTGGCTCGGGTGCATTTCACAGTGCACACAACTCCGTGCAATAAAATAAAATAAATTAAAAAAAAAAACAACAGCAAAAAAAAACCCCAAAACGAAACACCCAACCCAAAAACACCCCCTTGTCCCAGGCCACAGTGAAGAAGGGAGGCCTGTTTGGCACACAATGCAAGAGGAAAAGATGAGAGTAAGGAGCAGGGCCAGGCCCTCGGAGAGCCCCTCTGCAACACAACCCATGCTGTGCAGCTCAGAGGGCTCGCTCCTCCTGCCCACCTCCAGCAGCCAGGACAGGGAAGCCCCCTCACTCCCAGGGCAGTCCCAGCACCAGGGCTGGCTCACACGCACACCGCTGGCACTGCAAGTGACACTCTTGGCAGGACCCATCTGACCTCCTGAACCCTTTTATCCAGTTGTCACCCGCATCCCAAAAAAGCAGCCAGTGGCTTCAAAGAGTTTGGAGTCTCTTTGCAGAGCTCTGTGCATCTGACTTCGCTGTAGCAGTGGCAGTGACCTCCTCATTGCTCCTCTTTTTACTTTTCTTTTTCCCCATCTAATGCAAACATGTGCATAAAAGCGCCGGCACTCTTCACCTGCGGTCCTCAGAGCTGTTCAGAAAGGGGACGGGGAACAAAAAGCATCAAGGAATAGAAGAAAATCAGGCACAGCACTGAAGTGGCTGTCCAAAGGTTAAACACATGTATACTTTTATTAGTATGAGAATTGACACCAGTTTTATTAAAGCAATCTAGCCACCATCTACATACTGCTGTGGTCACACGTATCTTGGTTTAAGAAAAGGTGGACCCTCTGATGCGTGGAGTGAGGCTGAGGGAGATGAAATCCCCTCTCCTGAGGTCAGTGCACTGGATCTGGCCTCCGTTCAGCCACAACAGGCTCACAGCACCCATGGGACCAACAGAGCGGACCGGAGGTATTGATTAGGGTTTGATTACCCAGCACCACCCTCCTTCTCACGCGTGCAGACACGTGCGTGCAAGCTCCCATGCATGCACACATGCAACCCTGGCAGCCAGCTAACGGCATTTGCAAGTGCTGGCAGATTTATACCGTACAGAAATGAGCTGTGGGGAACACTTTTTTTTTTTATTTACCGGATTCCATTTCACACCGATGAACCGTAAAATTGTAACTACAGCTTTTCTCAGTCTTTTACCGATCTATGATATCTGTCTGTCTGTCTCTTACCTATCCGCACGCATGCAGCGTGGTGGCAATAATGTATGTCCTGAAGGAACAATATCACCTCTGTTTCCTGAGGATTACAGCCTGCCTCTTCCAGAAACAGCAATCCCTGCCCCGGTTTATTAACCGAACAGCATGCGTTGAGAAAAACCCTCACCCGCACAATCAGGAGAGTGGTTTTCTCAGCATTTATAGAGAGCAGGAAATTAGGAACGTATAATAAAACCAGAGGACAGCTGAGGATCAGTTTCAAATCTCACCAACATAATAGGTGAGGAGGAGAGTTTCCTTCCAGTTGCCTGGGATTTTACCTGAGGAGAGCTGCATATCTCCTGCTTTAACTTTGTGAGTTATAATATCACCTTTTTGGCTCATGCTTTAGAAAAACACAAGAGTTCACCTCCCTGTTCATTTATCTTCTCCAAAGGACACACAGATTTTATAGGTATCTGACCCAAGGAAGGTGAAGGAAAAGTGATGTTTTGTACTTATTATATTTCTTGTCACAGCCATTGCTCCTGAACCAGCATCTCCAAACATCCTTCCCTGTTTGGAGATCTTATTTGTACCTTTGGAGGCAGAAATACTCCATGAAGGAGGGAAGCCCAGACAGGTAGGAGCATAGCTCAAGTCCCTCCCTGTCCAGAGACCCATATCTGCACAAGTTACTTAATCTCCAATTCATTTCATCTAGCCAAAACATCTCTGAAAGGGAGATAAACACCATCCAGGACTATTTCTCTCCATTGCTTATGAAGGGAGCCTATACAGGGGGGTGGGATGAATCTTTTCCCTTTCTCTCTACATGCACAGCAAGGGTTAGAGCATATCTGCAGCTCACAAGGATGTTGTGAAGCTCCAGGACGAGGGGGATTGCCTGGCGCTAATGGTGGATGTTTAGAAAGGCATGTACTGAATCCCTGGAAACATTTAGCTCAGACGGTTTGTTTTCCTAAAAGATATGCAATATTGCTGAGCTGGGGCTCAGAGCAGACATCTCCCGGAGGAATTCTGTGACCTGAGTTATGCAGATCACATTAGACAATCATGCTTGTCTCTTTTGGCTTTCAAATCTATGAATTTATAAGTAGTTCCCAAATAGTTTCAATGATAATTGTCAGCCTGTGCTGAAAAGAGCTTTGCTAGGCACGCAGACCTTATGTGAAAACTTTTATTTTTTATTATTGTTATTATTATTGCAAATGGGCTTCATCTTGCTCAGCTTTAAACTACATTTTTTCTGTCAGGATATAGATTTCAGAAGACAAGTTGCCTGACCCAGTGACCAAGCCTATAATGGGACTACTACAGTAATTGCCATATTTGCAAGACAAGTACTAATTGCTACTTCTAGATTAGCCATAAAGACAGCGGAGATTAAGTTTATCGTCGCCCTAAATGTATTTTGTTTTCTGCTGATGTATAAATGTTTCAGCAATTAGTTTGCTGTGTTAGGGTCTCCTTTTCCACATATTTTTCCTGAGGTTTTATATTGGAGCTTTTGTGAACTATTGACAGTATAGGTCAATAAGACAATTCACAGTGAAATGACCATTCCACCACCCTCAAATGTTAGTGCATGAATCTGAATTTTCTGCCGCTTTGCAGTGCATTACAGATTTAGGGCATCTGCGATATTGGCAATGTTGGGAAAGAGGAGGATGTTGATAGGTGGTGTAAGAGGTATTTACCAAGTTGAGATTAACTAATTGAATTCCCAGCTGATTAGAGCAGGTAGCAGGGCTTCAAATAAAGCCCCCAATCCTCTCCTACTGATTTGCTCCAAGATATTGGAGAGATGCCCTGGAAAACAGTGATATTTATAAATAAAAGAAACCAAGAGGGATGCAAAAAGGAACACATCAACAAGGCTTCAGACAAAGGACTGATCTTCCAAAACCCCCACTGTGATCACCATCCACAGAAGCAATCCATACCACCAAAACCAAGTCACATCCTCCACCGCCTGCTCTGCCCCAAGTGCTGGGTGTTAATGAGAAGAACAGCACAGGAGGGATTCTCACCTGTACTTCCAGCTACTACACTAAGAGGTCTGGAAGATAATGAAAGCCGAAGAATTCATGATCTCCTTGCCACTTAAAACATTGTTCCCTTTCCATTATTTTTCTATTGTCTTTTTTTTTTTTTTGGCATTATTGCAAATTTTGCAATTTTCCATTACTAATTTCTCAACTAACAAGAACCCTAAACATTCTTATGTAGACAATTATGGAAAGGGCTTCTGTATTTAAATGCCTTGCAATATCATTGAGGCTATCACTGGTAGTTCCTACTACTTAACCTCCTCCAACTTCCTAAATTTTAATTCAGAGTATCCCACTAAAATTCATCAAAATTGTTTTTTTGAATGAGGAATTAGATTCACTCAACAGTGTCGTGTGTGTGTCCATGTCTGTTTTCTGCAGAAGTCTTAATCCTTTCATAAAAGAATCTAAAAGAATTAATTTTCCTATGATTCGTAATAGATCTGATTTACTCATCTGATCTCAATAAAATTCCATTTCGATAGAGTATTTAGTCACAGATTAGTATAAAGCTTCTCCATTTCCTTGACTTTGTAATTCTTTTTACTTTTCATATAATTTGTCAAGCAGAAGTTGATGCATGGCTTTTCTCGAAAAGCATAGTGTGGAGACCAATTAGTCAACCTAGAAACCGGCAAACTCCTAATATGACTGCATGACTGCCACAAAATGGCAGCTAAATCAAGATCTATCTAGCTTTTAAAAATTTTAACCTTTTTGTTGACATTGCCATTTATCAGAAGGTTTATTCTTTGAATGACAAGATGGATACAGCAAAAAGCAGAGCTAAAGGCCACCAGCTACCCCATCATCACACAGATGGGTGGCAAATGCCCAGGGGTGCTTTTAAGCATAAAGACTCACTAAGAAACCATTTTGGCAAAATAACTGAAATTAAAACATGAGTTAGAAGCTCAGTCTGTATAAAATACTTCCTTAATTGCTTATGAATTGACAGACTTAATAAAACCTAATATCCACCCCTCTCTGTCTCCTATTTCTGCTGTCAAGTGAGCCAGATGTTTCATAAAAGGTGCAAACATCCTGCAAAAGGTGAGGTCTTGTATTAGGTACCTCTGTATTCTCTACTGGTTTATAATATGAAGAACTGCAGTTAAGACTTGTTCTAAACTTGTAGGTTAGTTTATTTTTTTAATTCAAAATCAGGTTAAAGCACTAAGTCCAAAGCTGCTTTTTCCTTTCTTTTCTTTTTTTCTTCTTTTCTTTTTTTCTTCTTTTCTTTTTCTTTTCTTTTCTTTTCTTTTCTTTTCTTTTCTTTTCTTTTCTTTTCTTTTCTTTTCTTTTCTTTTCTTTTCTTTTCTTTTCTTTTCTTTTCTTTTCTTTTCTTTTCTTTTCTTTTCTTTTCTTTTCTTTTCTTTTCTTTTCTTTTCTTTTCTTCTCTTGTCTTCTCTTCTCTTTTCTTCTCTTCTCTTTTCTTCTCTTTTCTCTTTTCTTTTCTTTTCTTTTCTTTTCTTTTCTTTTCTTTTCTTTTCTTTTCTTTTCTTTTCTTTTCTTTTCTTTTCTTTTCTTTTCTTTTCTTTTCTTTTCTTTTCTTTTCTTTTCTTTTCTTTTCTTTTCTTTTCTTTTCTTTTCTTTTCTTTTCTTTTCTTTTCTTTTCTTTTTCTTCCTTTACTTGCAACTGCATCTCCATGGATCCTGTTTAGAATGAAATCTTGAGGGGAAAAAAGTAAATAGCCACCTTTTTCATTGTCCTGGGGAAATTTTCTCCTACAATGAATCTGCAGCGTCACTGCCAGTGCCCACTGCAAGGACTGAACTGCAGGACAGGTTGTGGTTGGGGCTGGCTGGGAAAGTGCCAGCAGAAGAAACTTCCATGGGGAGATGCTGGTTCACTGAATTCAATTCATCAAGCACTGACAGATTGCAATGAACTGTTATTAAGCTCAGCACATCAGAGAGGGAGTAGAAAACTTCCAGCGATTTGCAAGTTGTGCACCTGAACTTAAAAATGCTGAGCTGGTTTTGGAGCAAAATGAATAATCTTTTCCAAATAAACCTTTCCCCAGAAAGAAATTACAGGATTGGGTGTTATGCTACCAAGTACCTGCGGTAGCAGTTTAGCTGGGAGAGTTGCAGGGGTAGGAGGTGAGCAGGAACTCAGACCTAAAACACTGAAGACGAAGGGTCTGAGACAGAACAGTCTTCAATAGATCATCATTTGGACAAACATATACTGTTGACAAGCATTAATAACCCATTAATGAGCAGAAGTCTGGGAGATCTATCTGCAGCTATTCTGTTCCTCCTTGGGAAATCATTGCTTCTATTATAGCAGACCACTGGAAGCCAAGACAGATTCACATTTTCAGTGGCAAAAATGGTGAGCGAGGACAATTAATTTTCACCCTGCATGAATTCAGGAGGCAAGGAGAAGAAAAGGTGAGATCGAGAGATGCTCTTCAAACTGTCCACCAAAGGGAAGGAAATTAAAACATCTACTGGTAGCTAGATGAACAGTCCCAAGCTTGGTAAACAAAGCTGAATTCCCAGAGCATCCTTTAGCTCCTCTAGCTGCTGGTTGTTGATAAGCTCAGGACAAAACCCACAGACCATCTGCTGGGAAAGGAACTGGGTCAGAGTGCAATTCCACCTTTAATGAACTGATTTTCATTTTTACCTTTTCTGCTTTGCTTTCCTCAGGTCTCTGCAATCACCATTTCTTTGTGCGGCAGGACTAGAAACTAGACTCTTCGCAGTGGTGTTTGTGTTGGCAGGAGCCCACCTCGCCTGTGGGAGCTCAGGCTTGGGGACATGCTCACACGTTCACCCTGCAAACCAGTCCTACTTGCAAAGCACCGCAATGGCATATCCTATTGCTGGAAAGTGAGGACAGTGTCCTCTTCCAGGGACACATTGCAACAGAAAACACTAAGCTAATAAGACACAGTTGCCACTGGGGCGAGTGACCTATTCATTTCCATTAAAAATGCCTGGTTGTTTCAGGGGCAGGGTTTAACAGCTCATCCACAGGAAGGAGCTGGGAAGGACAGGAGATCTGATCATATGAAAGAGGTGGGTCTATCAAATGGCACTCTGAAAGCACTGTACAGCCTAATAGCTCTGATTTTATCTACTGACAACTTTGAGAGGCTAAAGAAAATCTCTATGCTCACCTCTCCCTAGTCTCCCTGGGGGATTCTAAGTTTATAGGCAGCATCAAGAAGACAAAAATCCAATTTCTGCATAGGTGGTTGGTCAAGGGAATAAGCAGACTGGCAAGGAAAACCAAACAGCAGAGGTGGGTAGCTTATATGAAATGCAAAGAGTCCATCTCTGCCTCCTGAAGTCCTGAGCCACAGGTTACTGGAAGCAGAGAGTTTATCCCTGTTTTCTGTGTCCTTTGAAGCTCTCTGCTACTTGTTCACCACTGGCCCTTATTAGAAGAAGTTTTCTGGGCTGGAGACACCTCAGTCTGACCAGTGGAGCCGGGCCAGGCAAGCTGTACCCAGTCCATCTCTGTGCCACTGAAGAAGGAACAGACCAACAGCAGCATCCCTTCCTGGAGATGTAAATCTGAAGAGTGATAGAACGAAGGATGGGAGATGAGGTGAGGGAAGAGAAACTCAGCATTGAAGATGGACTAGAAGTTTTAGAGAAAACTGTTAATTTGCCAGGCAACTTTGCATCGTAGAATCGCCTTGATAGGCAGGATCAGACACCTCTATCAGAGATGGTCCCATCTCAGTGGGAAGCTCCTCTGTGACGTGCTAAGGGAAAGCGTAAGAAATGAAGAATGGCATGAAGAAGTTTGTCTATGGAAGATGTGTGCCTGGGGACCCAGCAAGAGCAGGCTTCCATCTGTCTTTTGCCCAGTAACGCTACAGATGAGGTTCTCTGTGCCGTAGGTAAGTGTCACTTGGTTTCCATTATGAACCTCATTTTGAGGAGGACATAACTCACATATTTTACACCGCATGTAGCTGGGAAAGACACACACACATACAAAAAAAAAAAAAAAACCAACCCCACAAAAAACCCAAACAAAACCCCAACAAACCTACAAAAAACCCCACCACAAAAAACAGACACAAAAAGAACCACAAAGATGGCTCCAGCTATTCTAAACTTGTTTCTCCAACATGAAGGCTGGTTTGGGGAGGTGTTGTTTAATCTTTCCTAGAGGTTAAAAAACTAGGCCTCGAGAGGACATATTTGCTAGAGAAGCTGTTCTGCTCTTTTCTTTCTTTTCTTTTTTTTTTTTTTTTTTTTCATTTAAACTTTAAGGAAAGGCTGAAGATTGCAAATGTGATATTTGGCTAGGAAGGATTCCAGCAGGAGGAATCACCGCTCTTCCTCTTCGTTTTAAAAGACCAGTCTATTTAAGGTTCAAAAGCATATGTTGCTCCCCACTTAAATTCCATCCCTTTTGTTGCCTGGCTGCAAGCGAGAGGATGCCACTTTTCTTCATCTGGCTCAAAACCATCGTGTTGCTAGATTGTACATCACGGATTATTCACTAAATCTTGGTTATGTGACGATGTGACATCTCAACAGAACTCCCTGCCAGTACTGTGTGAAAATATTCTCAGCTGATCCCACCGTCAGAGACAGTCATTTGCATGTGAAATTGCTACTGTCTTTGAAAACAGAAAGAGGCCAAGCAAATAAACCTCCACCACCACTGCTCCCTCCTCTGATATTGCCTATTACCTGCTAGTGTCCTCTAAATTTCCACCCACCTTCCCAGATCAGGTATATTATGTCTTGGAACTGCAGAATTTGAAAAAAATCCCAAACTTTGGTGGCAAGCTCCTCACATTCTGGGGTGTGAGAGACCCACTTCTTTGTTCCTTATACCTCCTTACTGACTTAGCACAGAGCCCCACATCCTTTGTTCAAGGCTTCCCATACCTTAAGAAGTCCCATCTCTCCCTCTGCTCACACTCATACTACAAGCAGGACTACTACTGTGAGTAGGACTTGTACTACTTCATCTCCACTTCTCGCCCATTCTTAATCAAAAAGAGGGTTCGGCTCACACGTGGACATTAATGGCAACAAAAGCCTTCCATGGCATCGATGCAGACTTGGTGTAGTTAACCGAACTCCACCAGCTTCAGAGGTAAAGGGCACACAACTGAGTGAAGTCTTAAGTAATAATATTTTAGCAGTTCTCAGGTGACACAGGAGCATTGCAAAAATGTCAAACCTAACACTATTATTCAAAAATAGGAGCATGCGATTAGACAAGCAATTATATCCCGAGTAGCTTAACATAAATTGTGGATAAAAATATCAGAAACAATTTTTCAGGATTTAGTGAGGGAGCACCTTGTAAAGCGTAATTGGATTAGGGGAGACAGCCAGCATGGATTTACAAGCAGGAGGTCTTTTGCTTAACTAACTTGTTGGAGTTCTTTGAAGCTACAGCATTACTGCCAAGGTAGGCAAGGGAAATGTAATAGATGTTATGCACTTAGATTTCCCAAAAGCAATTGGTGAGGTTGTACAGTGAGATTATCGGCTAATGGAAGAAGTCGTGCTATAAAAGTGGGCTGGCTTAGAAAAACGGCTCAGAAGCAGAAAACAGCCAGTGCGTGGGCTGGCTTGCCATGTTCATTCTCAACCTCAAAAGTGAGTTATTTAAGTGCTTGGCCTGGGGAAGAAGGAGGTGGAAGGATTTAGACTTGGAGATCTCTTCTGCTGGGATTTCAGAGAGCTCCCAGCCTCTCACAATGGTCAGATCTCCCACAAGAGCTCAGCTCATTAGCCCCGAGGATGAGAACAGCCTGGGGAGATCATTGCTCCTCTGGAAAGGGGTGCAATTCATAGGCAGAGGCTGCACAGGCTATGTGATCTGCCATCCCTAAGGCTGCTTGCAGAAGGGAAACAAAACTTTGCTTCCACTGAATAAGTGAGGAAACTGAGGCATAAGCAGGAAAGAAAACGTGCTTGATCTCACCCGAATCGGTGCCAAAAGGAGCGCAGATCCCCCAGGGCTGGGTTTTCCCCTCTGACTCATGCTGCCATGGAGCACGTTCAAAGCAGAGGACTTTTTGTGCATGCGTGGGGTGAGCACAGCCAACCTCAGCCCCACAACACCTAAAGGGAGAAGCTACCCTTAACAGGGAAAGGGGAGAGGTTTGGGGAGAGATGGGTGCATCGAGGAATGGGCAGATGGAGTGCTGGTGGTGGGCACAGAGCCCTCCAGCAGGCAGACTGCTCTGCTTTCAGCCCCTCATCTGCAGCCAACAGACTAATTTCTGCATATTTACATCAAAAGCAGGCTAAGGAGAAGACCTGAGTGGCCGAATTCATATCACAGTCCCCGAAGCTCTCCCAAGAAGCCAGTTGCTCCTTCTGTTTCTTTTCTACATAATATCTCAGCAGCAAGCAACATTTTGCTCCCAGCTCCCGCTGCTTTTCTTGGCTGCCCTTGGAGCTGCCAGAGCCGATAACGCTGGAATCCGGGTTCAATGCGGCCCCGCTGCCGTCCAACAACAACGGTGACTGGGTTGGGGATCAGCAGCATTCCCAGGCACAGTGCAAGGCTTTTTTTTTGGGTGTCCTGCAGACGCCACTCCAACTCGCAGTCCGCCAGCCACCCACCCCCATAACCTCATCCTGCCTCTCTCCTCTGCCAGCGCTGAGGCTGTCATCCACACCACTCCTCCTGGCATCCCCGTTCCCCAACTCCCCCTTCCAACCCCCCCGAAGAACATGACCCAAGATTGTTATGGATCAGTGTATTTACAAAGCTTAAGCTGAAAATCAATTTTAATTACCAAAATCAGATTGCTGTATCAATAAATCACTGGGGACATCTCGGAGACACAGACAGAAGGTTGCACCTGGAAGTTGAGGGAGGGAGAGATAATGACTCATTTTCCCATTGGGCCCCTCCCTGCATTCACTGGACAATATGCATCAACATCATTATCTTTTGTATTATTGAGGGCATAAAAGGGACACGAATGGAATTGGAGTCAGTTTTAAACAACTAGCATTGGTTCAAACTTGATTTATCAGTGACCTCTTGACAAGAGCTCCTATTTTTTGTATTTAGGATGGTGGTGAGGAAAGTGGCTGGAAAACCTTTCACGGTGTCCCCTTCATCAGGGTAAATGATTGATCAAATTGCATCCCGGAAAGCTAACTAACCCTTCACAACCGGAATGAAAGGACATTACACAGAACACCATTCCTCCTATTGCAACAAGTCTACCTAAATATATGATTATTCATCACCGTTATTACTAGAGGCACTCTTACACGGATGTGTGCTGCTTCAGAGAGCTCAATGGTTTGGGTCTGAGAAGAGTCACAGTAATAGCACAGTGCCCTCTTTCTTCTCTCCACCCTTGGGTCAGAGGGCTTGCCATCTACCCCAACATTTTTCAATGTTGGCCCAAGTCAGAAGAGGAAAGAGGCTGCAACCCAGATGACGGTGGCACGCAAGACGAGGTCTGAGCATGTCCCTGCTCTGCGTGCTGGAGGTACAGTGAGTAGGGAAGACGTCTTCAAGCTCTCAGAGGCAGAGACAAGACACCCCTCTGCTGTAACCAACACTCATGACAAGAAATAGGTTTTCTTGGATTTCAGACCATCAGAATTGCTGCTGGCCTGGGTAAGTCCTTCTGTTCTCTGCTTCCCTCAGCTTTGCCATACTGGCCAGAGGGAGCTGACCAAGTCAAAAGCAGCAGAGAAGTCATTAGCATGTTCCACTGCAAAACAGCCGAGCAGCTCCACTGTGCCCCATGCTGTTCACTGCAGAGTCATAACTCACTCCTCAACAGACAGTGGGGCAGAGATATGTGGATATGCCAGTTTAGGGACAAGATGCCAACACAAGACATATCCTCAAGTACAGCTGGATACTGACGGTCACCACTGAGCACAGGTGCCAGATCCAAAAGGTACTTGGCTTCCGTACCATGATGGATAAACCTTTTTTTCAGAAGGAATCCAAGCCCTGCCAAATGCCAGACTTCAGGCACTCTTGGAGAGACCACCATAGTCAAATTAAGCCCAATGTGACAGGTATTTAGGCACCTTCATGTCCAGATCCACAAAGGGACATAGAGGGTTGCTACCACTCTCGCCAGAAAGAAAAAAAAGCTTAAATGATCAGAGATCCGGCCCACAGCAAAACAGCATGGTCATACACACTATCTGAGAGATAAACAAGCATTACACTCTGCTCTCCTCAGTTCCAGACCCTTCCCCTGGACACTGATCTACACCACATGGGACACAGGGCAGAGTCCTTTGAGAATCTACCCTTATGTTATTACTGAGCCAAACCCTGGGGATTTATGTAGATTTGGCCCTCCTGAAAAAAGCCTAATTCAAATAAAAGCCCGTTTTTTATCTCTTTTTCTGACACACAACTCCCAAGGCCTTGTGCTAGGGACTTTCTGCATCTTCCCTTGAAAACCTAGAAGACATAGAATCATAGAATGGTTTGGGTTGGAAGGGACCTCAAAGCCCATCTAGTTCCAACCCCCCTGCTGTGGGCAGGGACACCCTCCACTAGCCCAGGTTGCCCAAAGCCCCATCCAACCTGGTCTTAAACACTTCCAGGGATGGGGCATCCACAACCTCTTTGGGCAACCTGTTCCAGTACCTCACCACCCTCACAGTAAAGAATTTCTTTCTAACATCTAATCTAAACCGACCCTCCTTCAGTGTCCCAAGGCCAAGCGTGAGAGGTAAAAAAATGTCTTCCACGAGCTGTCCAAAAGCACCTAGGAACAGACACAAACAGTATTATACATCAAAGTTGTTCTTCATTGCTCTCATTCTTCTCTAGTTGATACATCAGGCAGGCTAGAAATGAGCAGCTTTTGCAAATAAATTGTAGTCTCTCCTTTGACTACCCATCAGGGGATAGATCGAGGAAAAATGTATAGAGCAGTTCAAAAAAAAAAAAAAAAAAAAAGAGGTGAGACATGGTGACTTTGGGAAAAGAATACAGCCCAGAGACTTTCTCCATCCACCCTCCTCCATCCTGGACCCCAGTAGCTGTATCCAGACCGAGGGAGTGAGCCAAAATCAGTCTCAGATGGAGAAAACAAAGCACTGTCCATTGCCAGTGAAGAAAATGAGCTTCCTTGGCAGTCAACAGAGACATTTCTTGCAAAGATACCTTTTTTATCTTCCTGATACATCATGAGCACTCAGATGAATGCAAGGAGATGCTGCCAGAGACACAGGGTCAGCAAGGGATAAGCCAGACCTTCCCGCTGGAGGTGATAACAGCTCCTTGCAGGAGCTCTGGCAGTTTCTTCTAGTGTTAAATCCTCAGGAGTTATTAGAGGTGATAACCTTCCCCTCACAGTCCATCTATTCATGCTGTGTCTTCCCCTATTCATTCTGCATCTATGACACACAGCTGATCCCTTGGTCGATGCAGTTTCCAGAACCTGTATCTTTTTTACCATAACCTCAGAAGGCCAATTTAGTTCTCTGCTTCTATAAGGCACAAGGTGTTTGACCAGCTGTGTCTCCATTTGGAGCAGGAACCTGTACATACAGTCCCCAAATGAATCGGGACCCAGGAGGACAGGGAAGACCCAGTCCTGGGTCAATAAGACACCCCTGGAGACAAGCTGGATCACAGGACCAAGGTGCCTTCTTGGTGTGATGCACTCTCTGGTGAGACTGGTGTTTTTTCAAACACAACTATTCCGCCTTTTTTCTGTTATGGGTGGGAGAAGGACTGCCAGCTGATGGATGTCTCTATGCTTTACACCCACCCACAGCCCTGCCGCATCCTCTTACAACACTTTAGCCACATATACAAGGAGGATTTTTCCAAGAATTTGCAGCATTTCAGTAATTGCCATGGTCTGGTTTCCAGAGGAGCAGAGCAGATTTCCGTGCTCAGTGCCCTTCCAAGATGTTAATATTAGCTGGGAACTTCTTTCCCATGGTTGCCTTGAAAGTTTTGTTGTAGGCATCTGCAGAAAATAGGTAAAGGGTTTGCTAGATTGTTGAAAGGTTCTTTGGACCAGAAATTTGAGCTCACAAACACTCCTCCCACACATTCATACTCAGGAGTGAGAGCAATTTTCTTTCATCTTTCTAATATCCCTAATACCTAGCAAGGGAACAGCAGGCAGAATAATGGAACTTTTGCTCTGTGTTTGAGGAAAGGAAGAGCAGGTGCTGAGTGGGCAGGTGGGGCGTGAAGCCATTTCCCTTTTTTGCTTTGAATGCCCGTCTCTCAGCCCACTGAACAACACGGGGGCAAGTAAAATTATCTTTCAGATATGGCCAAGGAAGGCACATCTAGCTATCATTGTGCCAATAAAACATGTGCAGAAACTCCTACTTATGGTTAGAGTGGGGTTACGGTGGCATTAGTGATATAACGCCCACAGCATGAGAAGGGGTAGGTGCACACATGTGCTCACACTTGGTGTTAAATGGTACACATTTATACACACCCGTTTCATCAGTTTCCTTTGTGGCAGACACAAGGTGGTGGTATCTTGAACATCTCCTTCACGGTACGGACTCAAGGAACATCCCCGGGGTGTAGGACAACTCTTTTTTTCATGCATCCTGCCTGTGACTACATCCACTGGCAACAACAGTTGACTTTTAGTCTTGGGTCTCAGAAACAAAACTTAAAAACATGCACCTTTGTTTGGCTTTTACAAAGAAAAAGATTGTTTTTGTTTCCTTTGGTGGAAAGAAAAAATCTCATTTCTTTTTTTTTTCCTTTTTTTTTACTTTAACAAGTCAACACAGAGAGATTATTTTTTTTACTGGAAAAATAGGGAGAAAGAGTAAAAGATGACATAAAGTTGGTCTTACTGTCTTCCTCAAACAATGACAGTTAATTTTTGTGTATAAATAATATGTTGATATTAATAAGAAGATGAATGTATTCTTGAAAGAGTTTGAATGATGAAAAAAAAGTACAATTGTGTCTGTGACCAAAAATATATGCCTTTGTTGGCGCCTCATACAAACTGCCTGCACAGTCTCCTTTTGCATATGTATGCTGGTTCCTTGCATATGTAACTCATCACCCAGCAACTGCCTTCTCAGCACATACATGTGCCTTCCTGTACATATTTTTAAGCGGCTGAACATTTGACCCTAAAATTCATTATGAGGGCAGGGTGTTTGTTTTATTATTTTTTTTAAAGTATAATGATGCAAAAAAGAAAAAAAAAAAGAAGAAATAAAAAATGGGAAAAAACATTTGATTCAAAAGCCAGCTCTTCCACCCTTCTGAGTGAATAGGTCAGATATAGTCATCCTTGCAGGAATGGAGTCCAAATAATGAGAGTCCAATTAATTGCTTCTTTCCTCTTTGCTTTTGCCAAAGCTTCAGTAGTTCATTTTCCATTTTGATTTCCTGCTTCAGTTGAAGGATATATCCCAGTTACTTGCTAGAGAAACTTTTCTTATGGATGGTATATTTTACCATTTTTAGATCTTTTTCTAATTACCAGCATGGGGACTATGTTTTACCACCCACAGGCCAAAATCATGTCTGAACAGCCATGATGTACGACGGTGTCAGAAAAGCCCCCTTTGCAGAAATCTTAAAACTCCTTTAGGATTCCTTAATGCAAGATGCCATGTTTTCCTCTTAAATGCTGACCATCTTCTCCAGAATGTCTTTGAATTTGGAGTTTAAACCTCACTCCAAGAGCTGGCTATCAACGTAAGAACTGTGCTGGCCTTCAGTGCTCAGGTAGGTAGCCCAGAATGGCCAGCTTAGTGCATCACCTCGGTGGAGACACACTTTGCTGTCATTACAAAGATCTGAGAGTCTCTTAGCCCTTTGCTCTGTTTCAAAAAGGAGTTTATTCAGGGAAGTTTCTGGTTTAATTTGTGCTTTTTTTTTTTTTTTTTTGCACATTAGACAAAGTGATTAGGTGGTTACGACAGCCCGCTCTCACCTTGCAGTATGAAATCTCATTAGATACTGTGAATCTTCTTGGGAAGATCACCAGGCTAAGCTGTCTGAACTCGTGTCCAAAAAGAGGGTCCTTTCAAACACCTTCTCTGGTGTATCGCACATTCAAATCTTGGAGGAATGTACTAGGAAATTAATTCTGCAGAAGTGGATAAATGTAATGCCCACTCGCTTCTGCTTTTACTGACAAGCAGAGGAAAAATAACTGAAATGAAATCTGTTGTGCAGGGACAGAGAAGGGAGATCAACAAGATGTGACACTGCAGTCCCAACCAGAAAACCACATATAGTGTCACATTGCACATAACTCCCTCTCACTTGCACAGCGCTACGGCCATCTGGTCCTTATCCTGTCTCCATTTTAGTGACAGGTCAGTTAATTTTTACTTCTGGCCGTGATCAGAAGCAAGACACAGGCGTAGCTGGGCTACAGATTTGATTTGGCAAAGCAATGCCTGTCATCTTAAAAAACAACCCCTCAAGCAGTCTGAGATCCTCATGAACAAGCGGGTTGTCTGACAGCTGATGCTATTTTATGCAGTGAGCTATCCTTTCATTCACTAGAAATATATTACATTAAGATTTATTAAATTACATTTATTAAATTAAGAAATAAACTTTAAGCAAGCTTCCTTCATTTGCATAATGGGAGGCTGTGCAGCAGATGGAGAATGGAGACCGTAGGCAGGCAACATAACACAGGCGCCTGCATGTTTTGTAGATGAATATCCTCCTGAACACTCTCCTAGTTGCTGCTGAATGGAAAATAACCACAATTTCCACGTACTAGGTGGTGACAGTGAGGACAGAAGCAGAGGACAATGAGTAAAACTCCTGGACCCCAGCTGCCTGGTATAACCTTATCTATTTAGCATGCTCATCTAGACCCAATTCATATTCCCAAACAAACCTTTGGAGGACTTCTGGAAAAGCATAGCAAATACGAACAAATGTAATTTTCCAAGGAGGGCAAGTGCCGCCCAGATTTTCACAGAACTTTGCATAAATAAGCTGCCAAAGATTTCAGTTCAAATTCAGTTAAGTGAAGGAGAACTGCTTGCCAAAGAAACTCCTAGGTCTTCTTTTAATTAATAGGTAAGGATTTGTTCATCTTGATACCTAGACCTCAACCCACCGTCCACCTGATCCTTATCTGCTAGATAATATCAAAATCTGGAAGGCAAATATGGGTGCCTGAAGGAATGGCTCCTAAGGCAGCAGAGAAAGCCGATGAAATGGAGAGCACCTCATGGTTCATAATCCTGATCCTGCTATATTATACAACTAGGGATCCCATTGGTAGCATGAAATGGTCTGTCTCAAAACAGAGGCAAGAAATCCAAGAGTCCTAGGTATTAGTCAATTTATTTCATGATTAACTGATTCCCTTTTAGCTGCATATCACTTATTCATGATTGATTGTTTTTATAGTTTGCTACTACTGTAATGGGTAACTGCCTGGGTTATAAAGGCAATTACACTAAATACCAAGTAACAACTGCTCCAGCATTTAGCCAGAAAATGCCTCGTCTGCTTGAAAAAGAAAAAAACTAAAGCCACAAAGATCAAGAGGAACTGATCTGCCATCAGGCCAGCAAGAAAGAGCTTAACTTACAGAAATGAGTGCATAAATGAAAGGAATTGCTTAAAGCCAGCTGGAGAGGCAAGGAATGGGCCCTTACAACATGCTATTTAGAAAAGACATCTGGAAATCAGCTTCTCCTGGATCCAATTTCTGTGCAGCTGATCCCATCCCAGAACTCCAGAGCACCAAGCTTAGTGGATTGCTCGTGCTGAGCCCTATGTGGGTTATGCAGGTAACCTTTAGGTACCGGAGCCAGGAACAGTGGCACAATGACAAAGGGAAGAAGGCACAGTCCAGGCAGAGGGGAAAGAAGAAAGATGAGCATCAGGTGAGGGTAAACAGCTCAAGACAGTAATAGCAAGGCCTGAAGTTCAGGAGGTCAATGTGGAGGTCACAGGTAGTGAGGTCCAAGGATGGAAATTGACGATCTGATTTTCTACATTTCCACCAAGGCCGCTCAGCACATTGGGAAATTGGGCCATATCTGTTTCACTGACAGTAGAGGTTTTTGTATTTTTGATTTTGTGGTGGTTTTTTTCTGAGCTAAGTAAAGCTGAAGACTTCCTTCTCCCATGGGAGAGAGAGAGTTTTCAAATGTCTTCTACTAATTGCTGATTTCCAGAGCTCACTGATTATTAAACAGCCGTTCCTCCACAAAAAAGCTATCCCTTAATGATCTCTAGGAGAAACAAACCTGATCTTGCTCATGGGAGCCAATTTCCAATACAATTGATTTGACCTGAACCTAAACTGACCACAAAACCCGAACGGAGATCGTATGTGGAGAAGTGACCAGACCTACTTCAGCAAATCATCAGTCAAGTGTAGTCCTGGACAGGGACAACTGCAGATCTGCAGTAACTTCACCTGACACGTCTGTGCCACAGCGGGACACGCAGAGCTGATATCAGGTGAACTACAGAGTTAAAACTCCCAGCCCTGGACTATGTGCTGGAGCATCTGTTCTTGCAGACCTCCCTGGTGCTAACTTCTCTGAGATCAGCCTTCATTAGAGAAAATACCTGACAAGTTACAGCTAGCACGTTATTTCGTCGGAGTTATATATAGATCCCCGGTTTAGCTGTATCCTTGTGTTTATTCCCCAAGGCACGTGTTAACAGCTAACTCCAAAATGCTGATCTACTCTAGGTGTTGGTGACAAGATATAAAGCATGAAGGACTGCTTTTGCAAATGCTGTTTGCAGAAGTGATCCCAACCCCCATCCTACAACAAACTTTGCAGTTCTTTCCTTTAGTTTCCATTTATTCATTGTTAAGTAAAAATATAATAAAGCAGTAAAAACAAAAGAAAACTGTGTTCTGTGCACTACATCTCAAACCTCAATTTTCATTGGTTTGTCCTCTTACAACAAGGTAGAAATGTAACTTTCATCACTAGAGTTTACACAATGTGGGACAAAGCTTTAGCACTATAAATTATTTATTTGAGTTCAGTCATGAAAAACACTGTTAAGCCTACCTTATGTGTCCGCAGAAGAAGCTAAGTTGTAAGACTTTGGACTTGTCTACACATAAAAGTTATATGAATTTGAATTCAACTAGCATAGTTGAATAAATAAATAAATAAATTTCTTTTTTTTAGCTAAACTAGTACTCTGGATCATCCAACAGCAACTAACAGATATAGAAGTTATGACTAAATAGATATTACAGCATCCACATAAAATGCTGGGAATATCTAAACACATCAGTTTAAAAATGCACCGTGGAATACATCAGTATAACTGTCTGAGAATGTCTAGATTTTAGCATGGCACCTAGGAGTGATTTGAACATCTATTACTCTACTTTCTCTTGAGAAAATGATGGAAAACTTCAGTCAACTCTTAGCCAGAGCTGCCTGACACCAGTTCCCTATGCAATCAATGGAGAGAAGGAGCTGAAAGCCCAAGTTCACTACTACAGTATGCATTATGAAAATAGTAGACTATTTTCAAACATATTGGGCATCAACAGAGGAAGCCAGTTCTCGTATCCTTAAAGGAAAGGACAGGGTATCAGAAAAGACAAGCAAAGCAACATGATTCTTTGGACAAGTCAGGCATCTCCGGCCATACTGGAAGCACTGGCGTGTGCATGTTGTCCCATACTATTAAAATGAAACCCCCAACTTCCAGCATATTTTAATGCATGATTCATCATTTGCCCTGTGCTTTATTTCCCTTCCAGGCTTATAATCTCTGGTTCTGTGTAGAAACACCTCCAAGACAAATTGCTTTTTTTTAGGGGCGGTTGTTCAAGAAAAGGCAAGGCACGTGGCATACAACATGAGCTGACATCTGTAATGCATGGCCTTTCCCAAAAAACTAATACAAGAGAACCAAGCTGATGCTGAGAAGGCACTACCTCTGCATATAGGGGAAAAGAGCCAGCGCTTTCCTTATGCCCAGCCTAATGTGCCCATTCTGTATGTGTGTTGTGCTTGTGATACAGATCCATATGTACTGGGCATCTGTTCATGCGCCTGCCATAAAAATATGTGTTACGGATATAGCTTTCTAAACGCACATGCTGTATGAGTGCGTGAGACACGCATTATGGGCGTTTGATGCACACGTGTGATGTTTCTCCCATCACGTAATGAAGCACATGGTACATTTACGTGTATACAAACAAGTATCATGTTTATGACAAGTCGCATTTCGGTTCAGTCACTTGTGCATGGATGTGTTTGAAGACAGGATGTTGGTGCGCATCTGCGGACCATGTATGCAGGCGTTCACACGCTGATCACAAGATGCAGAAATGAGATGTACGCTGTCCTTGTGATGCCTGGTGAGACATAGCTCCACCAACGTCAGGCTTGTGTTGCATCTACTGTATTATGCAATCCTGGGTGTGCTGCATGTTTTGTGGAGCTTATATCCTGTGTATTTCATGAGCACGTGCCCTGTGTCATGCACCCATCCTCTATTTGTAATCTAGATCGAGGTGACTGAGATCACATGAATTTTGTAATATTAATGTTCATTATGCACACTGCAGATAGTGCTGCATATGACACAGCTTCAGATCCCATGTAGTGTCCAACGTGGGAGGATACAGGGGTTCTTGATAGCATAGAGTCCCCTAAAATGCTGTTTGGTAAGAAATACTCTATGTAAATATGCCCCTGTCACTGGCAGAGACACAGTGCGACATTTCCACTGCCTGGAGGGAAAATAATTTATGTGGCTGCACATTAAGTTTGTCAAACAAGTTGGAGAAAGGAAGATCCATCTTGCATCTAATCTCCAGGATGCAGATGATAAAAGCAGCAGTCTGGAAAGCTCTGCATGCACAAAACTTACTGAGCCCTCACTTGCTGGCTCACTCCTTCCAAAAAAAATGTTATGAGCAATGTGGAGGGAGGATAACAGGGAAAGGGAAGAAATGTGTAAAAGAGGAAGTTATGAATATGAACAAAAGAAAAGTAACCCCCCAAAAATTAAATTATGGATCCCCTTTTAACCAAAGATACATCTGTGAACGTGATCAGAGCAGCTGGGTGGTCACCCTACCCTGGCAATATAGGTTGCCTCACTTCCATCTCATCTCTCACCTCCTGAGTGTCTTCTTTTCCTAGAGTGACTGAAGGATCTACGCTCTACAGTTAGAAACAGGTACTGACTTTTTTAGCACAGACTGTACTGTTCTGGACCCCCACGGGAACTCAGACAATGTAGGTCCAGCTCCCATCTCAACAATGTGCCCAGCAACCAGTTCCAACCCATTTATTGCTCTTCTATATCTGTGTCTTCATGTAGAAAATGTTAACAGAATACAACAGGATGGATCAATTTGACACCTTTTACTAAATCAACTCAAAATTGTATAAATCAGGCACAGCTTTGAGTCAGACTTGAATATCCAGAGTGTTTCCATTTCTAAATGCATGCCTGTCTTTCCTAGACATATTAGCTGATTATTAGATCTACCACAGGGTGATACTTCTATTTAACTCATTTTCTCTAAACACATTAGCTGACTCACAGATACAGAAAAAAATCCCACATACTTTCCTGTGGTACAAAGGCTATTTTTTCTGCTTTACTTAATTATTATCAACTGTAAACACATGCAGCATTGTACTTTAGCAGGTGCTACTAGGACAGGCTTGTCCAGCAACAGCAGAATTGAAAACCTTTCATAAGTGCAGCATCAACAGACTGAAGACCACTGGGTTGTGTTAGGTTGAAAAGTTTCATTGACGGTCTTTAAGTCTGACAAGGTCTGGCCAGGACAGGTGGAACATGTCTCTTCTGCTCTGCTGATGCCACCAACTACCAGCACTTCAGCCTTGTGCCTTACAGAAACCTGCTGTACCTCTTTCTGCAGCCCATCACAACGGTGCTCGAGGTAAAGATTGCGGCTGTGGCTCCAGGTAACGTACCAAGATGAAGACAAATCAAAAATGAAGTAGCCCGTATGGGAACACATTGGTTCACCCAGTGCTTGTTTATAATGTTTGTGGATGATGCGCTTTGGTCTAGAATAGAGCTGTGGCTCTGAACCTATGGTTCACAGATCACCAATGCTCTGCAAGATGACCCACAGCTGCACCACAACAGCGTAGCACCTCTCCACTTGAAAGTCACATCACACAGGGCTGTGGTGACACATAGGAAAATGCTGAAGCTTGTTAGCAGAGGATGTCTGGAATATTTAAAAGCTACTTGGCAAGAGCAGGGGTCTCTGCTGTAGGATCTGCCACTGCACATCCCTGTGTTGCAGAGTGATTCCCAGGAGAGGGAAAAAAATAAAGGACAGTGGAAAACAATGACCAAGAACTGAGGATAATTTCATACACCTTATTTGGTAAATGGTGACAATGCAGTCAGGCAAGTTAAGTCATGGATATCACCAGATATATCATGGATGATACTTCGTTCACTAAAATAAGATCATTTTATGGTCTTACAGCATCTTATGGTCCATGATGTAAGTCCATCTAATGGTCTACAGCATCTTTGTACAATCTTGGAGGGCATTGGAGTGACTGTAGGATATCAGCCCAATAACTGTGGTGAGTGAGCCACAGGTAGACACCTAACATCCATCTTGATGAGAGTGATGACCCATTCAGATGGTCTGTTACCCAGGAATACCACACTTTGGCTTCCTGTACAGCAAATGGAGAGAAACAGTCATGAAAGAGTCATGGAACATGTATTCAGCACATGTATACAGATGGTGGTTTGAAGACAATTCTTACATATCTCTGCTGGTTGTAGACACAGCCAGGGTCTGGCAGCACTGAAGAACGGCAGGCTGGATTGTTTACTGTCCTCTTAAAGTTATCACAGTTGGTATGTCGAATATGGTTTGGGGCTACAGAGCGATTTGAGAAACTCCTGCAGGGTTTGTTCAAGAAACCCGTCTGCCAACCTGGACAGGTCCGTGTGTCTGTCCAGCACACAACAGACTGCTCTCTCTGCGACAGCTGTCCTGCAATGACTTGTGGAAGGCAGAGTTTGTTGGAAAGTGAACCAGGACTGCTCAGCTCGGTGTGAAATCCCTGGCATTATACAACACAGGCAGCACACTCCCTGCTTCTGAAACAGATGGAGTTAATTCTGGGCCAGCGTCTGCTTTGCAAATACTCTCAGGAACAGCCGCCCTGATCAGTAGCGCTGCTGCTACGCACTGACTCATCACAGCATCCGATTATTCCATGGCATGGCCAAGCACAGTGCACCAAGAATGTCCTTGTCACCCACCCCCACCAGCTCATGGCTATTTCCCCAAGGGTGAAAGAGCCAAGTCTGTGTGGTGTGCGAGATAAATGCAGCCCTGCTCCTGCACTCGGACTGCCTGAGACCAAAAGTGGCCTGGGACTCCAGTCCTGGGAAGATGGTAGGGAAATGATGCTCATAGCTGTTTATAGCTCTTGGCTCTGACCAGTACTTCATGTGCTGCATGAACGCCTCAGCACTCTGAGGTCAAAGCATCCTTGCTCTGGACAAGATGCAAGACTTCCC
The DNA here is from genome assembly GCF_011004875.1 of Balearica regulorum gibbericeps. Taxonomy (NCBI): domain Eukaryota; kingdom Metazoa; phylum Chordata; class Aves; order Gruiformes; family Gruidae; genus Balearica; species Balearica regulorum. The sequence continues at coordinate 3,310,079 of NC_046184.1, read as the reverse complement.
TGTAGATCTACCACCCAGCCACATACAAGTGCTTCCAGCCCTCTCCTTCCACCCTCGTACCACTTACTTTCACCACTATGTGAGGACTCCCTGAACCACACCATGGACTAAGCAACCATGACAGTCAATGAAGACATGCCCTGGGAAACTCCCCATCCCTCTGAAGTAATTAGCTCTCACCTGAGGACTCCATCCTCCACCTCTTCACTAAGATCAGAGCTTCGCCTCCTTTCTGAAGAGTTTTCTATAGGTATAAGATACAGCTCTAGACATCTTCATCACTGCCCATCCCTCTCTGATCAGAGTAAGGCAGTCTGTTAGCTGGAAGTTGGACACTGACTGTTCCTTCACCTCCACGATGATGAAAAACACTGCTCAGAGGCCCAAAGAGTTTGGCTAGAGGAATGAGATTTTATCCTGAAATAGTCTCAGAGTGAGGGCAGTACTCACTTCCACATCACACAGGACAGCTGAAGAGGTTAGGTTAAAGTAGACTCTGAACTGGGCCCTATAGCTTTCCAAAACAACCTGGAAGTCTTAGCTTCACCCTCTGATATAATCTGATATCTGCTACTGAAAACATCTGTCCATGCACACCACCATTCTTTTTTACTAATGGATTTGCACTGATGAATTTATAGAGAGGTAAATGAAAACTGTTATGCACTACTGTAATTTTTTTTAAGCTATTCTCATCTTTTCTGTTTAAATAGGAACTTTGATAATTTTTTTTAAAGATGTTCAAAGAAAAAATAAAAATAGAGCTCCAAGCTTGCAGGTGGCCAATGTAGCATTGCTCAAGAGTGCAAGACCCTTCTTTCCTTCTTTCCTTTAATTTGACTTAGTTTCTCAGATCTGGGGCTTTCCCTGTCTGGATCTGACCATTTAGCTAAACAGACAAGGCTCTAAAAATTCAATTTCAGATCAGAGAAAATTAGAGTTTGAGTTTTGGTTGCAGGATATGCTTTTTTATTATTATTTCAATGAAATAGAAAAGTGTAATGTAAGAAATTGAATTATCTATTCCTACCTCAAAATACATGTTTTAACAATTTGCTGCTTAACCAGGTGTCTGTATACACACATGCCAACACTCAAACACGTGCATGCACAAAGATACCCAAGTCCCCACCCCCTCCAGGTCTCTTTCTGCGCCAGTCTTGTGATCAAACACACTTCAGCCATCATCAGTTTCACCTTTCCTCATCTCCATCAATTTTTTTCCCCGTTTATATGATCATTACAAGATCATTACAGGCTTTTGTACCTTTTCACTACCTCTGGTTTCCTCTTCAAAGCCAGTTCTTTCATTCCCACTCCATTGTTGTAAAAGATCTCATGACTTTTGCCAAAGAAAAGAGATGAATTTTATTGCAATTCGTCTCATCCCTCTCCAAGACGACCTCCTGCTTCCTCCGTTTCCCCTGGTACGTAACCTGGCAGAGTCGGCAGCACCAGAGCTGTATGTGATGCTGCAGGTCAGCACTGAACGCTGCCCTTCAGTTTGCCTGAACATCGCATGAAATTAATACTTTCGTCACAGGAAGAACAAAGTGCGTCGCTACATCAAGGGAACATTGTAAAAATCAGACATTCAGTTCTTGTTGGAAAATCTGCTTTTCTTTTTTGCGGGAAAATCAATAGAACTTAGAAATGATCCATCCATCCACATAGATACATTAGGAAACTACCTCCAAATAAGTCTCCTTGCTGAGCATATAACAACTTGAGGATACATAGTTGTTTGCAATAATTTTATAAATATTAGGCACCTTCGCTTCCTTATCATTATTCATCTCCTGGTGCCATGAAAGTACATAATAAAAATAACCATAAAAAAAAATTTTAGTAAGAACTTTATTTGAAAGAAAGTGGATCATTTAAAAGTATGATCTGCCATTCCAAGGGTGCAACCAATGAAAACTGGATCAGAAATACAGAGCAAATTGTTCAATGGACACAGGAAATAATGCCAAAAACTGGGAGAAGGTTGTAGCTGTGCAGGAGTAGAAGTTAGAAGAAAAGCTGATAGTAGACAATTTTTCCCTTGTTATGTCTGCCAGTCCTCAATAAAGGAATAAATCTATCAACTGGGAACAAAGTGAAATTCAGATATTTCTGTTGGGTTTTTTTTTTTCCCCTCCCATTACCAGAATGATATTAAAACAAACAATGAACATGGTTCAAGTGATCTATCAATGAAAAAACAATTCCATTTTAGTCTCCTGCAAGCAAGGGAAAGAAATGAACAGCTATATATTAGAGAGGGGAAAACCAGCAGCCCTTTGCCCAACAGCTTGCAAGACAAAATATGCATCCAAGATGCAGGAAAAGATCTTTAGAGGGTGTTTGTTCTCCAAAGTGGTTGAAATCCACAAAACCATATACTCTTCCCTTCCAAATAGACCAACTTTGTTTTGTTCATGATTTTCTCTTTCCAGAATACAATGAAGATCTTCTTCACTGCTTCCCAGGGAGAGCAGAAAAAGGTAGAGTTTCCACAGAGGGGAAAATCCCTTTTCCCCCAAAGACTAGAGATGATGATTTGCATGCTGGAAACAGAATGAAAGAGTATTTCAAACTGGACAGGGTTTCTGCTCGTGATTTGTCAAAAAGTCGGCTCTTTTCCATATTCAGGAGTCCCAAGGGCCGCATGCAGCAGCAGGAAAGCAAACACTGAGCCCACGCTCGGGCCTAAAATCCATCTAAACAGTCGACCTTTTCAGCCTGCTAATGGTGCTCTCCAAGGTAAATCACAAGCTGGCTTCCCCAGCAGCTAGGCTTTCTGAGGCGACTCCTTTCTCTGCTCTCGCTGTCCTCGGTTGGGAGAAAGTCTGGACAGCCCGCTTAAAGAAGTGACAAACTGTTGCTGGACATATTTGTCCTGGTTATCTAAGTTGAGTCAAAACAGAGGGTAAATTATATTGCATTTATCTGTTCCTCCTACTTGTCAGACCATCATTCTCACGCTCCTTAGGTGGAGAGTGTTTCCCTGTCCTCCATATAACCACACCAACCGAAGAATCATGGGTAGACTGTACCCCATCAGGATTTATGGAGCTTGCCCAGGAAAACGTGAAGCATCAGCAGCTCTAAGAAGAACGCATCCAGCTACCCTTGCTTCAGAAATACTTATGCAATGACTTAGTGGTGTTATCTTGCAGCTGGACACTCAGCAGCTAAGTCCACCTGGTCCTTTTCTTCTTTGTGCTACAAAAACATACTTACAGGCACAGACAAATGTGGACATGCAATTGTGGATAAAATTCAGCGGGTGAAATGCCAATGGCTACATGTAAGCAAGCTGTCTAGGCTCTCTCCTTGGACGTTGGAGAGACACGGGAACTCCTGGGGAAGGATTTGTCTAATCCTAGTATAGACACCTAAGTGAGATGGATTACAACATAAAAATAACTATCTCTCCACCAACTGTCAATGGAGTCTCAGGTAATCAGTCAGATGGAGATGTCTCCATGGTAGACACAGGTGAGTTGAATCTCACTTCCTGCATCTTAGTTTCCTGGGAGTTCTTTCCATTCAAGCACAGGATACTGGAGGAACATGGAAGTCTGAGGTTTGCCGATCACCGCCAGCATTCCCAAATTTTTTACATAGTTCCAGGGTCTGAGCAGAATGTGGGATGGTTTCATGAATGACCAGTCATTTATTTGTTTATTGTTAAGCCTTAAGTACAATTCTGGAGGAGAGAACCCAGAACATCAGCTTAGCTAGCCAAACACCATGCTGTCAAAGCAACACTTGACATTCACACATCCGTGTGGTTTCTGAAACTCCATTACAACATTTCTTGTAAGCCCACACTTGGCCACTGAGGATGTCATCACGGCTTCAGCAATACCATCTTAACCCTACAAAATTAGTGAACCTAAATCAGTGAAGAACAAAGCTATGAAGACTGATAGATTACCTCTTCCCATCTATTTCTGACAGCTCTATCTGCACATGGCCTTTCTTAAACTAGATTATGGAACAACACCAAATATTTGATAATTTCTGTTGGGTGTTGGGGTTTTGCTATATGCTGAGCAAACATGCCATTTGCAAGACATTCTGCAAGCAAATTTCCAACATACCTTGCCTGTGTTAATTTTCCAGATCATTTCTAGGGTGAGATTTTTTAATCTCTCCCAAGTGGGGAACATCATCCACCATCAGTCATCACAACACCCATATCTTTAGCTGTGTCTTATTTTATTGAAACTTGGGAATGACTCCCAGAATTACTGAGGGATCAGCAGGAAAAGTCATACAGAAATTTTGTTTTCTTTCTTAGTTTCTCTTGCTTAAAACTGACAAGTTTAACCCAAAATAAGGTATAGCCAACCAGAAGACAAAAGACAGCTGATGGAAAGCAGTGACGCTGCATGAGACACAAGGTAACCCTAAGATAAGGCTGGGTGGAATCAGGACCAGGGCAAGACTAAGGAACACTGAGCATTAATCAATGGCCAAGTTTCCCCTGAACATCCCATTTAGTCCTGCTGAGGCTGTGAATTGTCAATATGTTTGGAAGCCCAAAATTCAATAAAGTACTTAACCTCCTCCCTACAGATTTCAGGGTGGTACTTCAGCACCTGTGTACATTTAAGCAGGTGCTTAACTGCTCTCCTCAGCAGGAGCCTAATTGCATTGTGATTTGTCACCCTAATGCTACAGGTAGCCACATCTCCGCAGGTGAGTTTTACTCAGGGATTTGAAGGACCACAACTGGTTTAGCTCTATTTCTATTCTACCTATGGAGCCTGGGGATCCAGTTAAAGAGGTGAAGCCATTAAAATTATAGGCATTTTAATTCTGTTCTAAGCAATTATGTAAGTACTATCTGCTTGTAGAGAAATCCTCCCTGTGTCAGAGCTAATATTAATTTTAAATCTCCAACCTTTTCAAATTAATGTGAAACTGTAAGTTTCCACATTCTTTGATTAAACATTCTGCTGTGTAATGACTACTTTATTATTTCCCCCCTCCAAATTACTGATTGTTGTCTTACATTACAGCCTCATCGGTACTTATTAAATTAACAAGACTGTGAAACACTTAATGAATCAAAACTCATCAAGTGTTTCCAAAGTTAATAACTAATCTAAAGATTTTTTTTTTTTACACTATATCTGCATGTGAAATTTATACATTCCCCACACAATTGCTGAAGTTCAGATGGTCTTAATCTCATGAAAGATTTATTACCACATAGCTCGGTGATTTATTCAACGTTTGCTGAAGCAACACGTAGCATGTGTTGGGAAGGGAGGAGGAGTGTCTTTATTTATTATTTAATTTCCAAAGCTTATTCCAAGTTCTTAGGACCCCTCCATGCGTGTGTCTGCAGACTCTTGCCAAATGGCAAATCTGCAGTTGTAAATTGGAAGTGGAAACTGAGGTGCACAAAGGATGGCCTAAATCCAGAGAAGACTGATTATGCAATGACAGGGACAAAATAACAGACAATTTACTATTCCATATTCCAAAATACAAGACTGAAAGGAAAAGAATTTTCTCAGAATTATGAAAAAGCAGACAAGCCTTCCCATCAGATGCTAGGAGGAAAATTAATAAATATAGGGGGGATACACACTGTAGATTGTTGGGAAGGGTATGGAAGTACAGCACATAACCCAGCATGAACCAGTGTGACAGCATCCTTGTCCCCAGTAAATCCATCGCTGGGTAGGCAGTACCATGCTCTATAACAGCCATACCCTAATCCAAAAGGGCCCAAGCATCCCTGAAAGCAAGCGTTGTGCCCAAAACCCACCAGCATGATGATGGTGATACACAGAGACAAGTGCTTTTTGGGGTTACGTAAGGTAGGGCATGGTGGAGACCCATGCAGACGTGAGTGCAACCACCAGCCCACAGGACCCCATGTGTTTGTGACACAAACACAGTGACGACTCCTGGGCTCAGAAATGCAATTACATCCTGCCTGTGTGAAAGGCTAAGTGCAGGTGGACCTGCGGCCAGCGCTGATGAAGCAGAAGGAGGGTGTGCATGTGCACCCACTGCCGTGGTGCATGGCATGGAGGAGTTGTCACTGGGACAGCCGAGGAGATAAGAAGTGCCCTCCACGGTCTGGGGATAAGCAAAATAAGATCTTTTGCAAGGTCTCTGCTGGAGCATGCTACACCCATTGCAACATCTAGGCAACCATGAAGTCTTTTGAGAGTAATTTGTAGAGCAGAGCCTGCTCCAGATTAATAGCTTGGTGTGGAGAAAGCAGAGGTTTTCCGGTGGACTCGGTAACTCCAGCAGAGATGTCTCATGGTGAGCAGAGTGCAGGGAAATGCCATTCCCGTTCACCTGCACCCAACCCAACAGAGCTGGCACTGCAGCACAAGCTGGGAGAGGGGCTGCCTGGCTTTTAGGTGGCCAGAGGATGGGCGTTACCAAAAGGTGAAAGGGAAAAGGCAGTGCAAAACAGGCAAGGGAAGAGCCAGAGAGCTGGTGGGATGACCACGGCAGCACCATCTCAGGCCCCACCTTCCAGCATCACAGCAGACCCAGGTGCTCAGCTGCCCTTACGGAGTCTTGCGCAACTCGAACAGGATTTATGCTCCGTCTATATAAATTGCATCTCTCTGCCAAGAGTGTGATAAATGTACCCTGCAAAGCTCCCTCAGGCCCCACTACCCTTTCCCCCCTGCCCTGCACCATCTCTGTTCTCAGCTACCTCGGGGCAGCTGGATTTGTGATTACCCACTCCAACACCCCATCAATCTTGGGCTCCCTTTTACACATGTAGGAAGAGATATCTTTCTGTAACGACACCGCTGTAAAACACGGAGCCTGAAGTACAGCCTTGTTCAGAAAGAGCTCACGAGCAGCTAGCAGGGCTGTGATGAGAGACCAATGACCAAGCCAAGAGAAGAAATGCAACCCAGCCATATGGGGCTGGATGACAAAACCCGTCAGGCGTATACGGGAAAGGAAAAATTCATCCGCAATTTATGTCGCTGCAGCTGAGACCCGAGAGTGGCCTTTTAACTGGATTTTACACCAATTCTGTATGATGCATTGTGAGAAGACAGACAGGCGCAGAAGGGCCTTGGCTCAGCCCCGGAGGCAATTGTGGAGGAAAATGCAATTACATCTGGTTGCTGAACTTGCCCTTGCCTTCCCCTGGCTGTGTATGTTGTGCTCTCGCCTGGGAAAACTCATATGCAAAAGAAAGAAATTGGAATAAATGGCCCTGCCATTGCCATCAGTGACCCTGTGCCCCTGCTCCCCATTCCCTGAAAAAAATTTTCACGCCATCCCAAGCACGATGTGATTGCAATTAGGGGAGATGGACCCTGGCCCAACCCTCACTGCCCACTGCACCTTTCCTCATCTCACAGCAGGCTCTTGTCCCACCCTTTGGTGGATCCCAGAGACATTCAAAACCCGTTTCTCCAAAGACTGAACTGGATTTCCACCATTCCACTCCTCACTTCTCCTCCATAGCCTGTCTGCTCTCTGTTGCAATGTGTTCCCAGGCTCGGAGAGAGGCTGCAGAGGTGATTCCACACCCAGATGTTCATCAGGGTGTGGGGGGATGAATGTCATCTGGCCAGGGTGTCATAAAAGCCAGCACTGATGGAGGACAACGCAAAGCAGGAGGAAGATGAACCCCTTATGACAATTCACCCAGCCAGGCTTCTTCCCATAAGAGAAAGGATCTACCTTAGGACTAAGGTAGATCCCCAGGAGCTTGCCACATCTGCAGCACACACTCTCCTTAGCTGGTCATGAAAAGTTCCCCGTCCTCTTTTCCCTCTTCATCACAATGGTAATTGTGTTCTTACCTCATAGTGGGGATGAGTTAATTAACTCATGCATGTGACATGAATTAATATTATCACCTTCCCAAGTCCAGTTATACCTATCGATCCAGAGCATTCACTTGTCGTGAAACACCAAGATCTGGACTGAAACAGGGACAAACTGGAGTTAAAATACATCTCAATCATTTATTTCTATTTGCTTTACAGATTTCTAAACACGAGCAAAGACCTCATGTCATTGTATAGTTTTATCAAACCATGCCATCAGGTGATTTTCTTAAAGTCACAAATGAAGTTTCTCGTCTGCCTTTCTGGCACAGTGTCCCACTGCTGGTGGGATGTGAAACCAGACGTCCTGAGCCCCACGGTTGTGTCTAATCCCAGAGATTAGACCCCTTCAAACCTAAAGCTATCATACTCAGGGATGAGGAGGAATTTGGATGTGGAGCTCGCCAAAGAGGCAATTTCAAGCCAGAGACCACACGGAGCCCTCCAAAATACCCCAACCTGCCAGCAGTGTCAAGTAGTCCATAAATTATCCCTGAAGCCTTCTGGTTTTAATCAGTCCCGCTCCCTGATTACTCTTAGAACGTGACTCCAGGCCCCAACACGGAGTATTTATCTTGCATTAATTAGATTAGAAAAGCAGGGGTATTCAATACACCAACTAATCAAGTCAAGGGATCAATATGGCATGTGGCAGAGCCTTACATTGTCCTCCCTCTGCAAGATGACAAGTAATGAATTCGTTCTGGAAGGTGCCCAAAATAACACTTTGTGACCTAACACAGGGGAATCATGAACTTTCATCTGTTTCACCACTGGAGCAGAAAGAGATGGTGACAGCATGTATATGCCAGTATGTATATACCATTCCTGCAAGGCAGAACTGGTGAGGCCAAGTAGTAAAACAGAACTCCAGGTCATTGGCCAATATGGAAGGGTATACTGGGCTTCAGGGGCATTAATTACAGCAAACCAAAGTTCAATGTCATTGCACCCTGCTGAACTTGCCCCTGCCATTTCAGCTGGGCTCAGCTGGCTGTCCCACACATCCCGCTGCTGTGAACAAGCCTCCTTGTAGGTGGCTGCATTTTAACCGGTCTGCCATCTCAATTGCATGCATTGTGATCACACTTTGGCAAAAGGCACAAGGTCAGTTTGGATGGCTTATAAACACCATCTTCAGACACAGTTACCTAAACCCCGATGCAGCGAGTCTAGGTCTTGCTGTCACTGGGGATTTCCTGTGGTCTTTTGGTGCTCTGTGGTTTAGTTATTGGGCCATCACACCAGTGAGTTATTTTATGAGGGGGGTGGGGGGGAAATGTCTTAGCAGCAGCCATCAGTAGATGATGAAAGTGCAGACTGCTTTGTTTCAGGCAATGATGACTTAGCCATGGAGGAATGGGCTTACTGATCATTTTGGGTCATTGTTTATTATGTTACAGGGCTGAAGCGGGGGAGGTAGTCCTAGCCTGAAAGACAGAAACACAGAGAAAGGTGACCCTGAGTTCACATCAGCGTTAAACTGGGGGCAAGAGTCCGTCTGGTGAAGGAAGCCCTGTGGGCTACTCAGGACTCATAAGAAACAGCAGAGCTGTTTCCAACCACAAGCTATCCTCTGACCAGGATGACTAGAGAGAAGCCCCTGAGTTACAAACACAGCTTTACTGTGAAAGATGGTCCAAGCAACCTTTTAACCTCCTTCTCTCCTCCCTTCCAGATCTTTCCACCCTGTTAGAAAATAAGTTGTTACAAAGCCACATATTGTTGCTAAACCAGTAGCTGCTCTCTTGCAATAATGCCTCTGGTAATCCATATCATACTAAATTCCAAGATTGTCTTCTTGGCAGAGGGATGCTCCTTCCTTATTTATGGCAACAATCAGCTGAGGATGGAGAGTGCTCATCTGATACCATCTTGTGTTTCTGCACATGCTCTCCACTTGAATGTTTCACCAGCTCTTATAATTAGTTCAACACAACCTCCCAACCCAGATCACCCGTTTTACCAACCACGCCAGTGCTCCTAACCTCACCCAGAGACTACCCTTAGAAGGGAAATGCATGCAAGGGTGAAGACTCTGCCACCTCCCTCGATACAATGGGGAGATAGTTTGTTCCCCACACCACCAATGCTGCGCTCAGGGTTTGGAGAGATGTGGAATTTCTGAGTAATTAGGGTCTTTGTAAAATTATCAATTTTGTTCCTCCTGTTCTGAGAATTTGCCTTACATGAATCCTGAACAAATGGGCTCCATTAAGGGAAGGCACAAGAGCAAGGTAATCAGTATGACAAGCCACTTCTGTCTTCTCAGCAGCCGTCTCCTCCATCCCCCAGGTTGGAGCTCCATCCCGAGACCTGCAGCACTTTTCCTGCAGAGCAGAGGTGCTCCCTTCTCCCGCTCGCCTGTCACGCACAAAAGTTGTGCAGCGCTTCTGCAGATTGGGCTCCTACTCCAGTTAATTTTCTCTCTCCCTGTGCAGCCTGAAGCAGTTGGAGCCTGCGCTGAGATGTAATGATCTCCTGATTTTGTTCTTGTGAGTCAGCCTCTGCTCAGTACAAACCTCTGAGCTAATCCCAGCATGAACAGCTGTTTCTGGCAAAATGAGGGACAACAGGCAGACAAAGCTGCTCCGGGTGTTTGTTTCCTTCTTCTTTGGGAACTAAATCTTCCCAGTTAAAGTTCTTGAGGATGTCCATTAAGTTTATTGAGCTTGCAGGAGGTCTCAACTACAGCTCACTGTTTCGTGCTCAGCTGTTTAGATCAATGCAGCAAACATTTAACAATTTAACAACCTGGTGGGAGAGGAGAGGAGAGGAATGTGATTGCAATTAGAAGGGTGGCTTTTTTCAGGAGTTATCATTAAACAGCAAATGCTCTGCAACTGGAAACATGGTGAATGTCAGAAAAGCAATTGCAATAGGCACAGTCATTCCAGGCTCTGTCCCTGCTTGTCTTCAGGAGTGAGGCAGAGGTGGTAGGTACAGTTATTGCAGTCCCAGGAGCTGGTTTCCCATTTGAGGAGGTCTGGGTGAGGAGCGAAGCTCAGATCCAGTTTGATTACTACCTCTTCTCTCCCACTGTACCTGGGAGATGAGATGACCTCTGTGCCCATCACACTCTGAACGCCGTTCACCAAAGCCCTAGGTCCCTCAGCCAACCTTAGCTGTCGGGCAAGGCTAGACAAGAGCCCCAACCTCTCGCAGCGCTCCTGCCAAGCACCCCTTTTCTTACTAACAAAGACATGAGCCTGCTTCCATTGGCTTCCATGAGAACAGCTTATCAGAAAAAGCTGGATTAACATGATTTGATGTGCTCAGGGATCTATAGGCATTGAGAAAGAAGGTGCTCTCACTGGAACTTCTTTACAAACACCATTTCCCTTTACTCTGTGGATCACGTTAGTATACAGGGCTACAGATGAGATGGAAACCCCACAGCTGACTTGTTCTTTACAGTCTGGCTAATGAAAGACTTCTCCTGGTCTGTTCCCAACCTACAGCCTCGGGGAGGAGACACTGAAGAGGTGGAGTGATGGCTTGAGATCCCCAGCAAGTGTGTGCCTAAGGTGCCTTGTTCCCCTCTCCTCTCTACTCTTCTCTGTCAAATTCCCCAAAAAGCAGAAGAAATGCAGATATTGAAATGAAAGGGATGACGAGGACCATGCACTTGCCAGGGTCACTTCATGGTGTAGCCTTCTAACTCACTCTGTTGTTACTTCATCTTTCCTTCCTGGGAGCAGCTGATTTATCTTTATTATCCTTCTCTGTTGTCACTGTCATTAAATTTTGTTGAGCCAAGAGACTCTACTGTGTGCTTTAGTAATTCGATCAGAAAGGAGGGGATGCGGAGCTGAAGTAATAGGCAGCATGAAAGAGGTCAGGAGAAGCAGTCGTGGCACATTAAGGGAAATACAGATCCGGGCTCACTTGGAAATGGTAATCATATAGAGCATGCCTGAGCAACTGGCAGCAATAATCTAGAGCAACAGCGACCCAGAGCCCTTTTTGGTCCCCTCATTTTTGTTTCCCCTAGCTGTAGTCTCATCTCCCTAAGACCTGATCTTGCAGGGATGTCACACCCCGGGCTCCTTTCTCAGGTTTTAGTCTGTCTTTACCAATGCAAACCAGCTGCTGGAATTAGCAAGGGAAGAGCTCCGGCATTGCTCTTCCCAACTCGCTGTTTTACACGCGCCTCTGCGTGAATTTGTGGGCTGTTTCATTTAAGCATCAGCCATTGAACAAGCCCAGTGGCAAAGTAATCATTTATCTGTACTATTTTATTTATATAGCAAGAGTCTCCTGCTGAGAGAAGAATCCCACTGTGTTGTGCCCTGCTGCAGACAAGTAGTAAAAGACATTTTGGTCCAAATCTAAATGGACAAGAGCGGCAGAAAATGAAGGGAGAAAGGAGCTTCCAGGCATTGGAGATGAAATTCATTGATCTCCTAGAGATCAGAATAACAAAGAGAAAAAATAGAAATTATTTACCTTGGGGGTCAGCAGCAAAGTCCCGTTCTGTAAAGCCTAGGCCAGCGCCCTGGTTGCTAATACATTTGTGCTTGCGCTGCATCTCCTGCCCTGTGTGTGAATCATGCACCTGGGCATCATCCCACTGTGGACCGTGGGACCATGTCCGTGGCCAAGTCCCAACATCAGGCAGGAACTTCACCAGGATGCAGACACTGATATTCCAACAGCTTTATCAGCACTGACATGGGTAGGGCTTCATGAAGAGAGCAAAATGCAGCTATGGCCACATGGATCAGAACCTTACAGCTTAAACCACTAACACAGAGCAGGATGTTAGCACACAGGTAACTCAACAGTTACAACAAGTCAGGAAGATAACCCTGAATGTCACTTTTTCAGTACTTCTGAGACACATCATCAAGAGACGTAAACAGATTCATTCTTTTTTCCTTTCCTTCTGTTTTTTTTTTTTTCCCCAGTGTCTTATTATGGCGTGTAACATAATGCCAGTATAGTCATGTGTCTTGTGGTTAGACACGTACATGTACACACAGCACCCCCCAGCCCGTATACTCACCTATAAGTGCACAGTAAGCAAAACTGTAATGTGCTAATTATACAAACACACAAAACCATATTATTATGGTCAGCTACGCAAAAACCACATCTGTTTACACTGTATGCATATATATATATATATACACGAAGAGGACACCGTTCATCTGGCGTATTTTAAATGCCTTTTTAGGATGAAAAGAAAAGCTCCCCAGGAACTCTACTGACCGCCAGCGACTGGTCCTATTCTGAAGAGACGTGTCATGATTCCATCATTTGTGTTGCATTATAAAGGGAGCCTGCACATCTAAAATAGAGGGTGAGATCTCTTTTTTACACACATGCAGAAAGCATGTACAGATAGAAACCTTGTCTTTTTTATCCTGTTTCTTGCCTTCACACACATGTGCTCTCACATGTATGCATATACACATACAGAGACTTCATGGATTCCCTGAAAAAAATACAGAAATAATGAGAAATAATACAGAGATGTTCAGGATCCCACATGCTGACTAGGCTAGCTAAGGTCCAGCATGCAGCGTAGTAAACAGCAATTTCGTTTGAATAAATTATTTATTAGTTTTTGAGGGTTTTTTTTCCTTGAAGCTCATAAAGGCAACAATGAAAAATTACTCCAGAATTTATTCATTCTGCATGCTGGGAGAAACATTGTGTGTCTCTATATATATACAGATATAAAGCAGACCATGCTGTGATCTTATATTTTTACGAACAGGCTGCAAGTTTATGCGCACCACAGAAATAAGCAGAATGCCATAAAAATTAAAGGAGCAGTGCAGAAACCCAGTATCTTTGCGGGCACATAAAAAGGCAGAGGTATACTTTGCTTTAGATACTATCGATGGATGCTCACTCTCTGCTTAACTAGGCTGGAGCTGATCTTTGCCAGATGATCACTTCTATACCTTCAGGCATTGAGATATGATGCTAGACTTGGGCCACTGCCCTGGACTACCACAGCAAATGCATATACGTTGTGATTAGGGCTGTCCTGCATGGTCTCCGTGCACTCAGCTTCAGTGAAGATCTCTAGATGCTCTTGATTAGGCCAGAATCCTAATACTGCCCAAAGGCTTCCAGTGGTCCCACGCTGATTGGTAGCAACACCATGCTGGATATGCCAAAATCCTCACCATTTTGAAGTTTTTTTCATTTTTTACTGGTCTCTTGCAGTTTTTTGTTACTCCGTTGATAGGCTATGCTCAGCCTTTCCGTTGTACCTCTACCGAGACTTTACAGAACCTTTGAGGTTTCAGTCGTGATGATACATGTAGATGGATAATCTGCATTTTCTTTTTCTTCAGCCAGTAATCAAACTTGAAGTCTGTCCATTCATCTCCTGTGCTATTTCTCCTCTAACCTTCTGGGCAGTGTGACCACACATGATCCAGCAGCTGTTGTTCACCTGGGACAGATCTGTGCTCTCCATAGACCATAGATATGTCTGTGTTACCATGATAGAAAATGCATGGTGTTATATATATAAAAGCCCAGTGACTATTTTTGTGCTGAATTTCAGGACAACCAGAAAAATGTGTGATATTAGGAAAGGTTTTGCAAAGAACTGACTCTGCTGCAAGAAAACCTCTGCTGATCCTTAGATGTCAGAGGATGATCTGTTGAACCCTGGAGTTGTACTTCGATGTATAAAGTTGTTCTTCTATGCAGCATGAAGATTAACTTAATATGGAGCTCAAGACCAGCTCCGAAGGATTTAGAAATGGTGGAGGATGGACTTAGCACAGGAGATGAATGAAACTTTTGGAGGACCTGAAAGGGCTAATTTCCCTCTCCCACCAACAACAGGTATCTAGATGCAGACAAACATGCTATAGTAAGCTGAGATGAATACCACCACTTCTGCCTGAATGAGTCTGCTCTACCCACAGGTCATTAGCAGATGAGCCCCCCATTCCAGAAGGATGGATGCATTACCAGGAAGCCATGGTGTCCCATCTCCTCTGTCAGCTGGGTACCAGCAGTGACGGCTGCACTGCACTCAGCCTCTTTCCAGCCAATGGTGGGAAGGAAAGCAAGGAGAAAGAGGAAACCTTTCCTCTTGGATAGCATCTTCCATTAATATAGCTTGAAGCTGTTTACAAACAAAAGCTCTGGGCTCCTAAACTTCTTGGGCTGTGGAGCTTCCTTTCTTCCAAGAGAGATAAGGTAAGAACCAAAGAGGACCTTGGAAATCTGGGTGTTGCATGGGCATTTTACAGTGAACAGGTCCCTTGTGATATACGTATAACACCCAGAGATTAATTTGGTGAGCTTGACCCTGGTGGCTTGTCCTCTGGTGAATGGGGAGGTTTGCAGAAGATTGTGCTGGAAACTTTCAGTAGCCACTACTGCAGTCCATCAACTAAGGGATGTTGTTTAACACTGTTATTGTAAGAGGTTACTGCAGCCCACCTTTCACATCATGGGATCCAAGGCATGCAGGGGTAACTGTTTTACCCAACTTGTCTTAGAACATGAGTGGCTCGGCAGGGAGTCAGACTCAGAAGAGTGGACCTCCCTAAATTCCTCCCTCTTGGGTGGTTTGCACGGTGACAACTTTAGGCAGAGGTTGACAAATACTGCCTGCTGGCCTTCTGGTAGGGAATTCACAGCTGCTGGTCTGTTGTGCCCCCCTCTCGTTGATAAAAGGTCTCCCTTCTCAGAGAGCTACGTGTTTGAGGGATGCCCCTGGTGTGTTTGCAGCTTTGCCCCAGTGGTTTTATGGTTATTGACTATTGTTCCAGCTTTCTCAAAGGAAGCCAGAATTAAAATAGCTTTCTATATTCCTTGAGTACCTTCCATCATCCCTTGGCAGCAGTCATCCCTTCACGTCCTCTCAATGATGTTACTGGCATCAAGCACAGAGCCCCACCAATCCCAGCTCTCTGATGCACTTAATTAAAGCAGAATCGCTCAATAATTCTGTTGTGCTTTCCTGGGCATCTGGTCATTCACCTCTCATGTGCACAGGCAATTAATTTTTAGGTTGTCAGTACAAAGGGATTGAAACAAGAATATTAACTCCAGCCCAGCGGGAGGAAACGAAGAAGTTTTGCTGGTGTGTGAGTCCACCTGCAGGGCTCTGCCCCCGGACGCTGAGTGCCCACGATGCCTAAAGGCCTCTCAGAGTGTTGAAAGTTGGAAGGGAGGGGAGGTTTTTGAGATAAAACAGTTCCCCACTCCTGCCCAATCCCATTAATATTATGGATAAATTAATAACCATGTTCCTGCCTGGAAACCTCATCAAAATCAGTGGCCTAGGGTGCTACATAAAAATAAATGCCAAACCCTGCTGCAAGGAGCTGTATGTGGCCGTTAGTGACTTCTGCAGAATCACACAGAGGCCATGTAGAAATCTCAGCTCCCAAACTCCTGATTCATGGTGTAGGGCATTTCTCATTAGTTTATCCCCTTTCTCTCAACCTTAAAAATAAAAAAAAAAGGCAGTGCAGAATCATCATTTTCCCCTGGCATTTATTGAAATGTCATTTGAATGAGACCAAACAATGTTTTATGTTCCTTTGGGTAACTGATATGGACAAAAGTCTGTAAGAACAGGAAAATTGCAACTCTGATCTAGTTAATGGATATTAGAGGCACAAAATGCTTTCAAATGCACACAATTACTTTTATCTGCTAATTGAGCGGGTGAAAGCTCCTTTCTAGGAAATATGGTAATATATATTGATCAGAAAAATGAAGCTTCTATACCAAACCCTGAGCACGATGCGAGGTTAAGGGATTTTAATTAATGAAAAAGCTTTTTTATGAAATGATGCCACCACTCAAGGAGAGTATACACTATGACCTCCAGTTAAGTGGAGACACCTTTTAAATATGACACTGCTCATACGAGCATCACTCACTCTCTTTCTTGGCCAGATAAATATTGGGCAGACCTGCTGCCAGACCAGGCTGTCCTATTCTGCCCTGCTTGGGTGGTAGGTTCCCACTGCTGAGTCTCAGATATAGATGTCTTTCAGGCATGTCACAGATCTCTGAAGGCGTCAAACCAGTAGTCCAAGCTTCTTGGTGGGACAAGATAAGCACTGAGGAGTGAAGATCCATCAGGGATTCACAAGACGCATCCAAGGAGTACATTGTGTGTTTCCAATGCACACATTGCATACATTTCAGGAAGGTTAATTCAAGCTATACCCAGCTTTGTCCCCTTGATTGAACATGTATTAGCATTGGTTGTGGTCCTGGAGCATATCTGCTGGTTTAATCTGTTCAAAAAGAGTTTGGGTCATATAGTCTGAGCCATTGTGAGGTGAAAAGAAAAGCCAGTAAGTAGGGACAACTGGGAGATTTGTTACAGAACTTTACTCCTGATCTGAATAAATTTAAAACAGTAATGCAGATGTACCCACAAGTCCTGTGCCTTTAACTCCTGAAAACAATTCCTTTGCATTTAGTTTAAGTCCAGACTCCTACATTTACCAGGTACCCAAGCTGCCATTGAAATTAAAGGCTTCTACCTCTTCTTGTGCACCTGGATTTATCTTCTAACTCCTACAAGCACAAACATTAGATGTCTTTCTATCACTTATTTTGAAATCTGCCCTGCTTGCCTTGCAAATGGAAATATAATGAATTTCAACTTCAATCAGAAACAAGTGCTTTAATTGTTTGGTATATTAGTGCTACATTGTTTACAGGATTATTCGTTTTTAGGAGGCACAGTCAACTCAGACTGAGTCCCAAATGGATGGTAAACTGGCAAAATCTAACCTGCAGCAGTGTTTTTCCTACTCGAAAGGTAATATATTTACTTTCACCCCACCGGGATTCTTCTGCATCTCAGACCTGTACAGGACAGATGCTGAATTGCCCAAGATGACAGAATTATCATACCACAGGGGCAGAATGGAGTCTTTGCTGCAAGATTTCACTGGTTAGCTTGAATACAGCAAGGCATCTACACATGTGTCTTCTAGTAATAATATGTGGCTACAGCCCTACCTAAAATCTAACCTGGAGCTTCTTTACCTAGTGGGACAGACCAGACCCACTCAAGTCAGTTCATCATGGAATGACAAGATTGTTTTGCCATAATCTCCAGTGGGAGGAAGAACAACACTTGTCATGTAAAATTGCTGATATGTTTGCCTTTATTGCGATGTTTCTGCTGCATTCGTCACTGATGGGATGTGAGCACCTGAGTTTTGGCTCTCTATATATATTCCTTAGTGGGGTCATGGAAAACCAAATGGAATAGGATTGCTCAGGTATGGGGTTCAGATGCGCTGCTGAGTTGAGAGACGTGCACCCAGCAGAAAGACTTGATAAGGCAGGGAGAAGTAGACCACACTTAACGACCCTCCAAAGGGAACACTTCCTTCTAATTGCATGTTTTTATCTTTCTTCAGATACTGTGCAATGAGTTTGGGAGAGGCCAGCAGAACCCAGTGGAAATTCAGAGAAAAGCAACATTATCCACTGAAACGTCAGACAAATATCGACTTCTCCACAAAAGGCTTACTCAGACGCCCTCAGAGAGTCAATATTTGGTGGGGAGCATTAAAATTTCACAGGCCCTTGGCCAAGGTGACTTTCTACAAGTAGTACTGACCTCTCTCACAGCAAACCTGCCCACCAAGCCTGCCATGTGTGGGCAGAGGCAGTCCAGCTTTCAGCAACCTCTGGTCTTCCCCTGACAGACAACAAAGCAACATTCCTCTGCCTTTTGCTCTGCTAGAGATGAAAATCCTCCTGCCTGGGGTAGGTGTCCAAGTAACAAGTCCAAGGTCCCAATAAATCCATAGCAAAGGAGGAGGAGAAGAAAGGATAAGCCCAGAGACCACGATGATGGGCACGTCATAAATACAGCTGACAGGTCAGAGAGATTGGTAGGTAGATTGCTGGCATTTTAGACCATGAACACACGCTCTGTAAAGGCTGGACTCACTTCCAGCTGCAGTAAAAAGGAGATTTCATGCTCTGTGGGAATTGCCAGTCCCCAAAAGCTTTCAGAAGCTCGTGACTGCATTCCCTGTGCATTATATCCCATTATGCAGATGCCTTAAAGTAAATGTAAATCACATCAAGACTAATTGTAAAGGGCTTTTTGTTATGAGAAGCAAAGTGCTTTGAGATGGCTTCTGACGGTCCAATGGCCACATGACTTTGCCCTCTTCCCCTCTCAGTCTGCACCCTGCCTCCACTCATCCACACATCATGATGTCCTGAGCTCTCATAGACAAGGCCAGCAGGGCTCACTGGGTTAATTAAATCAGTGTCGTTTGCTGTCTGGAGCTCAAGTGACAAATGCATTTCCAACCTTGCCCCTTTTGAGGGAAGAGTGGTTTGTGAAGCATGACCGTGGCTCAGGACTCCTGGAGTCTGAGCTCACACGTCTCGCCCAGGTGAAGGCATCACCGCCCCACAATTTGGTTCCCCCCCTCTTGCTCACTGGGACAGAAAGCACCAGCACTGTGTTAGTGCATTTAGCACATTTCCACTCCGCTTTAAGACTCCCTCTTCCCTGCTTCACTTCCTGCGCTGTCATGGGGGAATAAGATGTCAGGAGATGCTCGGGAAGACTGAAAGGGACAGTTCCCCTCCTCCCCACTCAGGGCTGTGAACGCGAGGCTAATTTTATTAGCCCAGCCACTCCATTATCCAAACAGCCCCTCGCCAGCCTCCCGGTGTATTTGCAGATGCATTAGTGTAATGGTACTGTGCACTGCCAAACACAGGCTGCCTTCCACCCCAGATGTGCTCCCCAGGCAGATAAGGTGATTCTTATGTTTTTGTATATGTATATATATGTATAAAAGTATATACTGGAGCACCCAAAGATGTCAGCAACTTCAGAAGATTTTGAGAACACAGAGGGGTTACAGAACAAGGCACATGTTTTGTAACACCCTTTGAGGTCCTACGTAAGCATGGACATATATATTTACAAAATGCTGCATGTTGGTGCATCATATGAGCGTTAGGCTATACGCTTTATCATTTGTGAACGCTTACAGCTAGACAAAAATAAGCCTGATTCCCTGCTTTCTGTTTTCTGTACTTTGAGGTTTGCAAAAATCTGTCTAACCCACGCAGGTGGTGACTTTCTTACACTAGTGTAATGCTGCCTCTTCTTTTAAGCTGGAGGAGGAGGGATGTAACTCAGAGGAGTGCCTGGTAATGTCTGTGTGACATGGCTTTCCTCTTGCCCCGTATACGACCTGTCACGAACATTACAGCAGACCCTCATATGTGCAGTAGGTCCAGGTTTTCTGTGTGTCCTATGCACCATGAACTCATGCATCATCCTTCCAGCCACCCACATCTTCTCACACAAACCTGTTGCATGAGGGGGGAAAGATGCAATGGGGCTCTTGCCACTAGAGCTACTCATTTACCCACAGCTTGCTCTCGGTCTGACCCGAAAGAGGGGACAGTCAGTCAGGAAAATGCTGTGGCCTTTTATGAAATCTTTTGAGAAATTGCTAAGCAGCCAATAAATAACTACATAAGGTCTGTGTTGCACATGACCACTCTCACGGCCAATGGGATAAAGAGCAGCATCCCAGGCTAAGAGCAAATCACAGAGCCAGAACAAATGTTTTTTTTCCCACAAATGGAGCACTAAATTCAGGGTGATTTTTTCACTTGGCAAAATTTTTTTTAAAAAAAAGTTAATATCTTGGAGAGGCAGGATGGCAGAAAAAAAAATAACAAATGCAAGCAAAAACAGAATAAAATTGTCCTATTGAAATGCACTGGATATTTCCAGGCATCTGACCCAGCCAAGCAAGAAAATTTCATCCACCTAGTAAAGAAGCTTGCTATTTTTCTAGGACCCTGGGGCAAAACTGTTGATGCTAAAATTTACAAAGAGTCCCTCTGCTTTAAGAAAAAATGATTCAAACCTGCAGTTCTTTATCACGTGTGAATTCTCCTTCCATCTCCTAAACAGTTGCGTAAGGATGCAAAGAAACACATGAACTAGAACACATACATCAAATACAAATTTCAGTATTTAAAAGATATTTTTGCACCACAGCCATTACTTCTGTTCCTCTAAGTAGAAAGAATAACAACCCAAAGCTGTCTGAGCACTGAAGACAGGGGCAAGGAGTCAGTGCAAATTGTTGGTTGTGTAAACTTTGTGCTACAATTAGTAGTAGGTGGATTGATTGTCAGTTCAAAAAGGAAGTCTAGAAAAGAGAAAGGGAGGCTGCTTGGTTTGTGTGGGAGCAGGGACAGCCTACGATGTTTGCCACAAGCACTTTTATCTGTTTAGCTATGAAAATTAATGAAAATAAATGATCAGAAGGCAATAAATGGATCTACAGCTATGCTCACAAAGGAATGCTGATACACTGTTTACACATCTAATGTTTGTTTTGAGACTCCGCAATCTCCGCAGGATGCTTCAGCGCATATGGTGTTGTCACTGTATTTCTTTTTTCCTTTTAAATTTATTGATCTTTGATATAAGTGTTTCTGAAGCCCTAGGTTGTTTTTCAGAGGTTCCCTTTGCTGGGAGGAGGTGGTGCACCTCAAGCAAACCTCAAGCCCTGAAGGAGCTTGGATGCACAGAGATGGGTGAACTCCTGCTACCTGAACAGCAGCAGGAGACACCAGCAAGGGTCGGCACCACTGTTAGGTCTTGAGAACATCACGGCTCACCTTCCCTGCCCCTCCTAGACCTCTTATCACACAGAGACTTGTCTTGCATCATGCAAACATGAGGTCCTTGTGGTAAGGCATCTGCTGGAGGTGGCTCACAAGCAGCTATCCCTGAAGCACGGACAGGAATCTCCAGGGATGCCCATGCATCCATAGACAGCCTAAACCAGACGATGCTGCCAGCTCAGTGAACCCACTGCAAGACTGCTCCAGTGGGCTCCGTGGGCTTTCCCCAAACACGTATCCACTCTTCTTCTCTGCTGACCCTGTTTATAAGATAGACATCAGCTCTTAATCAATATTTCAAATATTTAATTATGAGTACAAGCTAAAAACACTAAATGCTCAAGCTGACAGCTTGCAATACCTCCTGTCCTGTGGAGTAGTGCAGAGATTTTGAACCTACCTACACAAATCACGTAACACTGTGTTTGTACTACTCTGTAAAGTTGTATCTGCACTGGTAAATTTAATGTGCCCTGCATTACTCTCTGTTCCTAAGGCCAGTGAGTGTAGAATAGCAGATGTACACATCATTAAACTCCCTTAGCTCGCAAGTGGAGCAGCTGCAGCCAAATTGCCTTTCAGAAACAGTCCCTGGCCATGGTCACCCCAGAACCATGTCCAGGACTGTCTGGGAGACAGCTCACCGGCCCCACGGTGAGGGTGTGCCAAACACCATCACATCAATTTCATGGACGAGACAATCCACCTCCAGTGCTTGGTCATGCTCCCTAGTACTGGTGCAGACATAACATGAAGTCCATGTGGCTACCAGTTCACTGCCTGCCAGGAAAGCCATGATTAAATTTAAAAAAAAAAAAAAAAAGCAACAGCAGATGAAGGTAATCCCCTCTCGATTCCCAGGCCATTCCCGGTCCCCTGTCACAGAGTACCATCCTCCAAGGCATGCACACAAGTGGTCTTGAGGCTGTGTCATGAAACAGGCAGTAAATTGGCCAGCTTTAAGCACAAACCAAGAAATTAATTTTAAATGATTTTGGGTTTGTTTTGTTTTGGGTTTTTTCCAACTGTTATCAGTCAAGAAGCACAAATGCAAGACCTGGGAAGGGATATCACAGATCTGTATTGATATGGGAGATAACATGCCATCGACCCATGACCTGAAAGAGACAATCTTCTCCCAAACATACCTGCCTCCTCAGTGGGGCACAAACTGCTGGATTTTTGGAATGAGTATCACAGAAGGCATTTTTCTCTTTGCAACCACACCATTAAGATGGACTGTGCAGAGATTAGGTGTGTTTTCCCAAAGGTGCGAGCTCAACCTTGGGAAAGTGCTGAGTAAAGGGATAAGTAATTAGTGATAGATAGCATGTTCACCAAGTCCTTTAGCTGGAAAGAAAAGCAAACCTGCAGTATGCTCAGCTGGAAAGAAAAGCAAACCTACAACATGCTTCACATTCCTTTCCTGCATTTTCCTGCCTCCTGACAGCATCCTGACCACCCCCTCGCAGCCCACGCTGCCGCGTGTCAGGGGGCTCCCCTCAGCACAGCTTCGTGTCTCATCGGAGACTGGCATTTCCAATCAATTAGACATGTCACCACTGAATTTCTCTGCTAATTACTGGAGTTTATTATGTCTAAAGCCAGGTTAAATGCAGAATTCCGAAGGTCAAATGGGGTCACTCAGACAATCAGTTCCACATTTTCCATAGCAAAAGAGACCCCCACAATCAGTCACTGCCAAGTGGTTTGTAATGGCCAACCTGCCAGTTAATGGCCTGAGGTGAAAGTCTTGGGGATAGATAATGCTCTTGGAGAAAGAGGGAAAAAAACAAGTGAAGCAGCAAAGAAAAAGGCCACTTTGGAGGCAATTATAGTACAGACATGTGAACCCACAACCCTTTCTTGGTGTCTTATTGTGGAAGGAGAAGGATTTCCTTTATGCATCAAGCAGCTCACAGAGAGCAAGAAGAACTTTCCTTTGCACTAGTTTCTGGGTCTGACTCAGTTGCCAAACGCCCTTTGGTTTCAATGGTGTCATCTGAGGCCACAATGAAAACAAAGGTGCTCAGGGGTATGCACGAATAGACCGTATCCCACGAGTCACTAAAAAATGAGCACGAGGTCTTCTACCTGCTTCTTCACCCCTCCTTGCCTAGTGATGTACGTGGTGGTTGTAAGAGGGTTGTAAGCCAAGGAAAGCCTGGGAGGGCTGTTCATGAAAAACAGAGAACACAGCTTCCTTCAGAAGGAAAAGAAAAACATCTCCCCATCTGTTTTGGAGACGAAAGGGTTCTCAAATCTCTCTTGGCTCATTTCAGCCCTGCATCCTGTGGGTGTAAGACGTCCTGTCCCTTACCAGCATTTTGCTAGGAGCAGACTGTAGCAGAGCATGAAACACTTCAGCCCAGACAGAGCACACAGGGAGGCTCAAAGTGCTCAGTGTTTGCAGTAGCAGCTGCCTGAAGAGCTTTGCTTAAATGTCAACACTGTTTTCAGAAACAATTATAGCGAATGCAAAAATAGCAATCAGGGAGTTGCGTACCTCTTCTCCATCCAACGGCTGGCAGATGAGTTTATATCATGAGGAAGCCAAAAGAGGATCCCTCTAACTGCTGGCCCTGAAAACTCCCTGTAAAAGCATTACGCAGGCTTCCCTTCCCGGGGTTAAAGGCTTCAGGATGACCAGTGATGTGGAGGAAAAAGAGACTCCCATGGATCCTCCTACAGCTGGAGAGGGGCTGCAGAGCCCTGACAGTCCACACTGTCAAATTTTTCATGGTCTCTTGCATGGGTTTGGCTGTACAAATTGCAGTTTCTCAAGTAATGTCCAGGAATGGCTTGGGTTTGGATGGAGATACCCTCTTTTGGGAGAGTAAGAGAGCTGAGATCTACAGGCACAGGCCACACTGCAGCATTTAGTCTCAGTGCCAGAGACTGTTCCCTGGTTTATTGCATTTATTAGTATAGCTGCTGGGAAAAAGGATACTTTGTCCTGAGAAAGGCTGTGTCAGTGCAAACCTCTGCCTGTCTCCTCTGTGCCAATGCTCTGCGAATCCAACAGTAATTATATGAATCATCCTGGAGTCGACAGTCCATCAAAACGCATTCCTGATGTGATGCTTGGAGGAAACACATGAGCTACCTTTGCTCTTTGGGGTAGAAACTACTGACATGTGAACTTCAGAAGTGTTTGGAAGGTTCCTTCCCAAGAAAGCTTCCCAAATGATGTCATGGGAGCAGGGATCTTGTACAAACACTGTCTTTCATCCTCAAGAAATCCAAAGAGCTTTACGAGTGCATAAATACATCACAAAGGCATCCATAGATCCAAACTCTCAGAGGAGGGACATAAGAGCAGGTATTTATGTAGGAGTTCATGACTAGAGCAAAAGAAATTAATTCATCGGGTCAATTAAAGGAGAGGATTTCTAGGGAGTCAGAATGATGTCAAAAGTGCTGGGATTGGGATGAGACAGCAGAACTAAGAGTTTAAGGACCTTTATTTCAAAAAGTCCCAACCTTTACCTGACTCTTATTCAGGCAATGACGCATGAGGCATTTGACACAGTAATTGTCCTGTCTATGTACAATACCCACTGAATGGGTAGGAAGACACCCACTGATCTATCCACACAACTTTCTGCATTGATTTTTCTGTCCCCTCAAATCTTCCCAACCACCCAGAAACCCTGCCTTTGCTACGTTTATCACATAGACACAACCACAGGTGTGTGCCCGGACTCTAGGGAATGTCATTACAGCACTGGGTGTTTTCCAGGGCTGCACTGTCCATCTGTACAAGTGGCTAAGCACACCAAATCTGCACTACAAACAAAAATACATATATATCCTATACAACAGAGTATTGACCAAGTGCTCAGTTTGCTGGTTCAAAATATTTTTCTAAAGGAAAAAAACAAAGCAAGACAAACTAAATTAGGTCTCAGTGATTCCCATTACTTCCTCAGCCAGTTATGAAATAAAACAAGATAATAATTTTCAGGATAGTTGAGTACACTTGTCTCCAATCACAAACTGGAAAATCACAAAAACTGGAAAAAACCTCAACCAAACAAACCCTGAAAAAAAATGGGGGGGAAAAAAAAAAAAAAAACAACTTTAATGTCACACTATGACTTTAAAGTTCTTTTTAATAGAAAAGAACAAAAAAAACATTTGCCTTTCAAGGCCAGGTTTTGGAATGGATTTCATTTTCCTGTTCCTACTACACGCATCTATGATGATAATGGCTATATCAAGTAATATAAAGTGATGAAGGATATTTAGCAGGACCCTAAAGCAAGAAAGGCTGAAAGCCATGAGTGCAAAGACACAGCAAACTCTGGAGCACTTTAAAAAGTTCTCCCTGAGTCTGACAACATGTCTATTAATCCCCACTAACAAGGAGCATGCTTAGGAGTTCAGAGGTATCACATGAAAAATAGAAGAGATATTAGAAAATGTAACTCTGTGCACTTATGGTGTAAGGAAAAGCCCCAAGAGAGCAAATACTTGCTGCAAAGAAAGTAGTAAGATACATGAGCCTACAATGGAAACAACTTTTGAAGCGTATTTAAAATGCAATAATTAAGAGAACGATCTCTGACAGCCACCGGGCAGCGGTCCGGGAAAGCACTCAAGCATGTGTTAGATTTAAAAGCTTAAACCCAAGAGGTATGGAAGTGCCTATACATCTGAGCCAGGGTCTCTGTCTTGCCCAAATCCTCCCTCCCTGGGAGCACTGGTGCCCAGGCTGGGCTGGAGTGGAATACCAAAGCAGGGGGATGATTAACAACTGGTGCTTTGAAGTGACCTGCAAATGTAAGGTCTGTGCGAGGCAGCGGAGACGAGGAGACCTGGCTGTCAGGGAGATTGGAGGAGACAGATGTTTAACGGAGTCCAGGATTACAGATCTGCCAGGCTTCACATGTAATCACCAGCTTCTTAGGTTTCCTCTTTCTTCTCCTCTTCTTCTGGGTCTATTACAGGGTCAGGGGCTGGGGGAGGGGAGGATGGAGATTTTCAGATTTCCAGCTAAATTCCTTGAGCTGCCCTTAATACTCTGACCTATTCCCAACCTACCAGTCTGGCAGGACTCAGAGAGACAGGAGTGGATTTTTTTGTTTAAAACAAGAGCAGCAATGCATTTAACTCCACGAATCCACCCCCTTTTCCCCAAACAGCACGGTAGCTCTACTGAACAGTCTGTGTTTGACTCAGAGAGGCCACACCGCAGAGGAAGAGCACTGCAATCAATAGTGCTAGATGACCCGCAGGCAGTGTGCCAGGCGGCACTGTGCCCCAGGAGACACATCTGCACAGCTTCCCACCCGTCACCCGCTCCTGAGGATCGATAGTCCCTGACGGTTCTCACCCGGGAAATGACTCTACAAATGCTTTTTGCATTTATGGGCATTGCTCACTCTTTCCTCCAGTCTTACTCATTTTTTTTTTCCTCTGTGAAAGGCAGGGGGTAGCTATTACTTTGTGAAAGCAGAGCCCCATGAATTAGAAGGACCAATGTTCTCACTTAAAAATAGAGGGGACAGGAGGAGGGAAATCTGGTTAGACTGAATGACCCATCTCATTCCTCATGCCATGACTCCAAGCAACCCCCTACAATTGTGTCCACCACATGGATACCTTAAGGTAAGGAGTCCCAAAGACGAATTAAACCATCCTCTACAAGAACACGGCACCTTCAAAAGCCTCCATGCATCCTCCAGCTCCTGCACTGCCTCTTTGAGCGGCCTGTGGAAGAAGCATCCTGGCATGGGGATGATTTCTTTGGCAAGCTGAGATGAATGCTGACATTTGGCATTGCTGAAGTTCAAGCCAAATGCAGATCTACAGAGGGCAACATGAAGGCCATAGTTCTACCCCCAAACATTGGACACGTAGAAGAGGACATAACTGTAGAGTTCAGGCACAAATATACCACTACTGTGACTGAACATTGGTCTTTTAATGACAAAGACTGTATCGGGCACTAAATTGTGTTCACGTATCTGTATGGACATAAGAGCACCCCAAATGCTGACCCAGGGGTGATTGAGAGACTCAGGTCTGACGCAGTAATCTGTCACAGGCAAGTGTCATGACCAAGGACATATCGCTCAGCCCCCTCTGCTCATCAGCTGTAAAATTTCACCAGCAGTGCTCCGACTCACGTCTTGCCAGCAAGCAGGGTTTAGATGCTGTCCACGGCTAAGATACATGTACTCAAAGTACTTGAGCGGTTGCACTGACACACTCCCCCACAGCTGGATCCCAGTGATTAATGCAATGTGCTTGCAGAGAAGTAATTTCTCTGGGATGGGTGAGGTCTGGGAGAGACAGGGTTCTGGCACGGATAAGCAAGGCTAAGCATGAAGCAAAGGGATACCGACCTGCATGTTGTGGTAAATCCTTCCCTTCAGTGAAAGACTGTCAAACTGCTCCCAGTTAGTCCCCTCCACACAGCCTGGGTTTATCTGCATTCCTCTAGATGGGATCAAGAAAGCTATAACTTAATGTAGTGTACAGGATGCCTACAATGAGGAGAAGAATTATTCTCCCAAGAAGCATTTCCAACACCTGCAGAAGAGCTCAGACTAGATACCTGATGGTTACATAGCAAAAGTGAGGAGAGATGACTCCCCCTCAGAAACCAAGGGCCAGATTAACAGAGCCAAATATGAATTAAGGAACTAGTGCTTATTCAGATCCAATTACCTTTCATACACAGGAGCATGGGAATGAAGGTCCTGAGGCCCTTCTGAACTTTGGGATCCAGCAAAGCTTTCCAGCTCTTGTCGGGGTATGCACACCAGCCTCAGGTGTCAGGAGGAGACGTTGGTGTTCAACAGCCAGTGGTGGGAGTTGCAGAGAGCTCCAGAAGGTGTCCTGATCTTGGAAATACCTTCTGTACCTTCAGGACACGTGGAGTCAACAGCGGTTTGCCCACAGTCACACAAGGACTCTGTGAGCAAGGTAGGGTATGAGTCCAGGTCTGCTAAATCCTGGACTGTCTCTCAACGGCAAGGTTTTTCTTCTTTCCAGTGCACTTAGCATAGTACATGTTTTAGGGCAAAATGGGGCCCTTGAACACAGCATGAAACTGGCTTACAAAAGCATTTCCAAAGCATAAAAAGAGCTTAATTCAAGTGTGAAAAGCCAAAGCCTGAGGGACAGTGGGAGATGAAATTCCAGATGCCCAGAGACAGCCCCCAGTGGACTTTCTACCCTTGTCATAAATGGCTCATCTGGGACATCTCCAAGACCTTGAACTGGTTCCTCACCTGCTCACTCCAGCTTTCTGAGTTACTTACATCCCCGCTGGAACACATAACCAACTCAGCAGGAGGTAAAGGGACTCCCTACTCCATTAATTATCCCACAACTGCTTACTCCTAGGATACCCATGTGCTAGCAGCAAACAAGTTAAGATAAAGCTAAACTATGACTTTTTGCAATAATATGCGTTTTGCTGATAATGAATTATTTCAAAAGAGTCAGCAGCACAATGTACTGCAGTTTTGCCAGTGGGCCAAATAGCTTTTATCATTCTTGGCTGAGAAACACAGGCACTCACACACTGTCTTTGCCTCCTTAGCTGAGCATCCACGCAGGATTTTCCATCCATGCAGTCATTTCTCGGAAGGCATCTGACCTTATTTAACAGGACCTTAATTAGGTGAAAGCAAATGTAAGGGAGAGCAGAGTTCAGCCTCTGATATTGCTGAGGATGATGAGTGGTACTTTAGGGGCAGGAAAGAACAGTCAAAGAGAACAAAAGTTGCCTTTGCTGCCAACTGGGATTACACTCTGATTGCTAGAGATTGACTGAACTCCCTGATTGATTGAACAGGAACTGTTCTTCACTGTTTTGTGCAGGACTTCCCAAGAGCAGGGTGGCTGGGCAATGGAATGGGCAGTTTGGAGTCCTTTTGAGGATTTAGAGAGAGCCTAACATGATACATCTTCGTAAAGAGAACGTGCATTTAAACTCTTGTCTTGGGCCTCTTAGAAGCTCTGATGACCCTGATCTTACCTAGAATGTCAGTCTGGTCTAGGAGCAGCCAATTATTCCAAGGAAGAGACTATACTGTCAGCGCAGTCCTGCAGAAGACCTGACCATCTCCAAAGAGCGGATGTGCACAGAGTAGTCACCTTTCACACTATGCACAGTAGCCCCTTCTACAAGATGACAATACTTCCTACAAGACAGCAGAGTCAAATGATAGAAATCTGCAACAGCAGTGCCAAAATTTACAGTTTATGGGTGTCTCTGCTGCTTTTAAATCGCCAGGTCAAAAAGTCACACTTATTAGACAATGTCAGCTTTCCATTTTCAAACAAGATCATTTCCATCTTTTCTGGTTCTGGACCAATGATGAAAAACATAGTCTGCACGCAACCTGATGGCTCACAAACAAACAAATGCAAATTAAAAGGAAAAACTCTTGAGTTATTTTTAAAGCTTGTGATCTTGAGCCAGTGTTTATGGGGACAGCCTCAAATTGACAAGCCCCTGGAAACAGCCACTCCAAACCTAGGAGTTAAAACTAATTGAAATCTTGTGCAAAGACCACATTTGAAGAAATTAAGATATAATTAAGTAAAGTTATTAATGATTGCTTTAACTAATTGATATGATAACATAAGCAGCAGACAAGATTTTAATCACTGGTCATGAAATCAGAAGTAAACTAACCAGTCACCACCTCTTCCTTTGCAGCTAATTTGCACACAGTAATTCTGTTGCAGATAGTGACTCAGCGACAAAGGGAAGAATAAATCTCAGGAGACAAATAGGTATAAGCCTTCCCCATTTTAATGAGAAACAGACACAGAAAGGCCAAAAAGACCCTGTCAACATGATTTGTGATACTGTTACTTAATTTTTACCAAATGTGGTTTCTGCCATGCTTTAGTTGAAGTACATATTTATTTGATACTTCATTGGCAAAGTTTAAAAGAGCACCCAAAATACCTATCTGCTTCTGCTACGCATGACCTTACCAGTCTCACCTTCAACATACTGTAATGGTTTTAGGGAATGATAGCACAGATGTGATTTATTCTCAGATCATGGATGACTTTCTGCTAGTTTACAGGGAAGAAGCACAACTAATCACTGTAGTGTGAAGCTGACTCACCTGCACGAAACAAACCTGCCTGCACAGAGAGGGACAGCAAATCTCCTTCTTTGAGTCAAATGTAGGGTTACTCATAAATTGTTTGCAGAACATTCTTCCCTAGCCATTAGTAACCCAAAAGTATGAGGCAGCTCAAAGACTCAGGATTTTAATAATACAAAGTTGGGGCCTCTTGCTGTTTACCTTCTGGTTTTTGAGCCTTCAATTTCATTTTTCATTTTGATACAGAGGGATCGAAGGGAAGACCTGAGATTCTTGCATCTTGGAGTTGCTTCCAGGTGCTGTGTCAGCTTTGCAAAACACACCTAGCACTGTCAGAGACCCAGGAGTCCAACATGCTGAAATGGAGATATTTAGGAGGTGATGGAGGTGACCTTCCAAATACTAATCCAAAGCCACAAGAGGAAAATGAGCATCCTGCACCTCCAGACATGTAGAGCTGGGCTGCATGTGCATGTCAACAGTTAAGCATCAAGGAGGCAAGGAGGCATGGTCAGCCAGCAGCGTAGTGGCAGCTGGAAGAGGAGAGAGCAAAGGAACAGGGGTGCCAGGACTGGAGGAGTGGCACAAAAGCAAGTGCAAGTCCATAAATAAGAGGACAGGGGCCCAAAGAGGGATAGGATCAGAGACAGAGGCAGGGATAGTGAGGAAGGGGTGAAAGAAGCATCTTAACCCCTGCAGACAGGTCGTAGGTTCAGGTTTCTTGTTTCAGAGGCAAAAGAGATTCAGAGAGAGGGTTAGAGGAGGAAGAGGGACCTGAGGAGGCATGTGCATGTGTGATGAGGAGCAGAGGAGATGCAGAGACACTGCAGGCCTCCTTCCCCTGCTCCTCCAGCAGCATTTCCCATCTGCTCCTCATCCCCTTAGATCAGCGTGTGAGGCAGAGGACTCTCCAGTGTCTGCGCACCCGAAACAAAGAAGGAAGAAGAAACAGCCCAAGCCTCCAATATACCAATCTCCGTGATCCTCAGGGAACATCTCAATACAGGGACAGGTCCCGTTCAGACAGAGAAGTGAGGAAATTACACCCCAGAGCAGCCCCTGCCCTGACTCCACCACACAAGACTCCCTGTTCAATGAGAAACACCATCCGGCTTGTAACTCACTTGGAGACTTTGTGAAGGCTGGGGATAAATGTCAGTTCTCCTGATAAATCATGACAGATCCCATGCTTGCACCAATCCTTCCCTGCTCTGTTGACAGAGATTTCAAAGCCACGTTCGCACTTGAAACATGCATACACTCACACCTCTGTGAAAGGATGGGACCTTTGTGTTCGATGTCTCTGGGTTTTGGTGACAAATCCTCCCCTCTTCCTCATTCAATCAATCTCCCTATAAAGTATGTATTTATCTATAATGGAGCCCCTCTGATGGTGCAAAGCTGCTGCATCCTGCTCCTGAGAGCACAGCACATCTGATAGAGCTGACAAGGGCTGCCTGTCACCTCTTGACATTCGCAGGAGCTGCAATGGAGGACCTGTTCCAGCCACAGACCACAGGGCTGAGCTGGGTTCCCAGTTCCCCTTGGAGCCCAGGGAGTTCAGCTCCAGATGAAAAGCCCCATGTGCACTGAGGAAAATCCTCCCATGCAGATGATGACCTTAAAAAGGCCAGGGGATATATTTTTCTGGCAGCATGAGAAAGCCTCTTGCAGCCAGGTTTATTGCAACAGCTCTTATTGGGTGTTTCAAGTTAAAGGATGCCTTGCCGAGCTGAGTCCTAACACCTCATTACAGAATAGTTTGGGGCATGGCAAGAGCAATACTTGCTGGGACTGCCAGAGCCACCATAAGACTGAGGGTTTCCATTCCCATTGAGCACTGGTGAGCGATGGACCCAAGCCTGGCAAAACAGCTTTTAATGGAGCATCTACACACCCAACACTCTTATCTCTGGGGCACATCCAGTGTTGAGCCCAGCAGACATAAGGAGGAGAAACCTCCTCCTTCCCAGAGACAGGACCAGCCCCGGTGCCTGCTTGCCTTTGAAAAGGTCAGGTCAAGCCATCACCCTCGTGTCCCTCATCTCCACAGACCTCACAATACAAGGGGATTTTTGTGGGCAGTGAAAACCTCTGATGAGTCAGAGCTTCATCCATTTATGAAAAGAACTGTATGGCATGGCTTCTACAGGGGATGGGATATATCCTTCCTGAGGCCAGCCTGCACTTCTCCATGCTGTTCATAGTCCTGCCTCCAGCAAAGGCAAACACCTGAGCCCACTCTCAGCCACCGAGGCTCTAAAAATGTTAATTCATTTGAGCACTTGAAGCATGTTATATCATGAGCACACAGATAGCAAGTCTATTGCCATGATGGCGGCGCTGTCATTCACATTGCTTACTACATTGCAGATAAAATCAGAGTCAGGCAAAGGCTTCTGTAGTGTTGAGTGTTTCATGAAATCAAATCAAATTTGAAATAATAACAATCCATGCCCTTTTCACTAACCTGTCTCATGCAGACACTCATGGGCTTCAGGGATGGGTGGGAGGAGATGATCGAATAAATCACAAGGGACTCAGGGCTCCTGGGTTCTCTATGGGGCTCCAACAACAACATGCGGTCCTAAAAAATCCTGCCTAAGCTTGTCCTTCTGTATAGACAACCACAAAATGAGTCTGCTCCCATTGTAATGGTCAGGGAAGTGCAGGTAGTTAACACACCAGCAAGAATATGTTATTGGAAGTTTCTAGAGGAAAAACAAAATGTTCCTCTTGTTCCAGATTTCATTTTTTAAGGAAGTGAATGAATGAACAGTGCTGTCCCATGGACGTCTCCTAGAGAGGATGAAGACAGCTCATGGGTGTTACGAGACCAGTCAGCCCAAGGGAGCCAAACATCTTGTCTCTGCAAATCTGAATGTCTCTACAGAGCCAGTAGTGGTACCTGAGGTGACCTGTTGCCAAATGGGCCTGCACAAAAAGGACAGTGGGCAAATCTGAAATCAGTGGATTGATTATTGGCATATAATCTTGCTCAAGGGCTTTGACCATGCTTGGAGCCCCATTCTGCTCAAAGGAAAAAAAAAAAGGACCCACAGAGTAAAAGGATGAGAAAGAGGAACAGTGTCTTGACCAAAGTCTCGCAGGAGCTCACAAGTGTCACTTGCCTCCAGATTCCCACCCCATCCCAACAGGTAACTGGGGCTGTTTTCACTTCAGCACTGGAGGTGACATCCCATCCTTGCCCAGCATGGAGCAGATGAGAAAGCAGTCCCAGCTCTGTCATCACGTCCTTTCTTATGAGTTATCATCATCTCACAACTTCTTTAATAAAGATGCATGTACAGAGTTGCTCCCCTAGCCACTCCAAATTTGAGGTATAAATATCCATAGCTCAGGGAGAGGGTAAGAGATGTCGCAGAGACACAAAGAATTTAAGATAAAATTATTCAAGCAGAAGAAATGACAGTCATATATTGGAAGCTATGAACCGCTGATTTTGCATGGAGAGAAGGATAGCCAGCCTGACACATCTGAGCTCCTGGACCATAGCAACCCTGCTAAACACCTCCCTCCAAAAAACACGTGTATTCCCTGCCTTATGGGACAGGAGAAAACTTCACCCAGCTTAAGTAAGGGCTAATAATTTCAGTGTTAGCCACAGCCCAGAAAACAGCCACCTGAAGAGGATGAGAGGAGGGTCTATAAAATCATGGTAAGAGGGAACAATTATTCACTGTTGCTTTTCTTAAGGCAGGAATTCATGGGTGGTAAAAGCGCCATGAAGGTGAGTGAGAAGAGGGGACATTGTGGTCCATCTGCATCCTGGAAACTGCTGACTGTTGACCACTGTAGCACAGTGCTGTCAGAGGGTCGGAGCACAACACATGGCATCTAGGGAGGATCTTGGTGTTGGGGAACTGGGTGATACTGGGACGAAATCCCACTGCTCTGAAAGTGCTACTGGAACATGTAGGCATCCTCCAGGCAACTCATGACAGCAATAAGAAACATATGAAGTGGGTGTTTTATGTTTGGTGCCACTTACATGATCCAAGGTCAGGTGGATAATACTTGCTCAAAGAATCATTGAACCCTAAAGTATGGGTGAACATGTCACACTTGGACTGGTGCCCTCCACTGAAGTTGCACTGTAGGGCACCTGCCATCACCCTACCAAAATCCTTCATTGCTCCCTTCTGTTTGGGGATCTAAAGCTCCCCACAGGCACTCATGAATCAATCAGTTACAACATCTCAAGTCCTTGCATGTCCACAAGTTTAATTATGTACAATGAATTTCTTCATGCAAAACTATTTCCTCCTCCCACCCCAAGCAGCAAACTTCCCAAGGCCAAGCACTCTGCTGAAATCAGCCAGACTTCCATGCTGCACACCCAGATTGGTCCTTCCCTGGAATCTGGCTGGTAGTATTTTCAATAATAATACTAATAGCACAACAGGAACGTCACACTAAACTTGGCCTGCACCCTGGCAGGCAGCATCCTACACTCTTGATCACTGTGTCTCAAGGAGGCTCCAGCTTCTCCAAATACTCCAGTTGGAGCCAAATGATTCAGCGTTACACTTATCCGTATCTGTGGCAGATGTAGCCACAGTTTGAATGGGGGTGGAGAGCAATGTGGTATGCAGCAGATGCAGTAGCAACTCCTTGTCATTCAGCCAGTAGGACATGTACTGCATAAAGCAATGCTGGGGGTGGTTTCTGCCCCCTTAGTTCTCTGCACCTGGCCCCTCAAAAATTGCATCAGTGTATAAATGCAATGGTTTCTAAGCACGACAAATCATGAGATCAACAATGGATCACATCTTTGTAGTAACTCTGTTCACTATCAGGAATTCATGTGGAATTCTGATGTCCATAGCATGGTCAAGTTAAAAGCTTTCAAAGCACCACGGGCTGACAGAGCTTCTTACCTGCTTCTCAGACATGATGTAGAGGTGTTCGTGATCCACTGAGAAGGCCATATCCCGCAATATGGGGCCAGTATCCACCACCTGCACAATCTCATACTCCAGTGTGTTCTTGGTGGTGCCGTCCACACGGATCTGCAGAGCAAAAAACAAAAGCAGGGAGAGAACGTGAATATTTTTCCTCCTTCCATGGAGACTGTAGAATAATCATTGGAGAAATGAATTGTGGTCCAGGTGTTTTGGACAACAACCACTGTCATTACAAAGTGAGCTTTTACCCTGCCTCCTCACTTAAAGGGTAAAGCAGGTTTAACTGCTTATGCTGGTCCCATCAACACAGGAGCACTGTAGAAGAATAATCCAGAGCCTGCTCACGTTTATCTGGCACTATCACTGTGTTACTGTCATTGCCTGGACAAATCTACCGAGCTGAAAATGATGGCACAAAGGGCAAAATTCATGGTGATGATGAGCAAAAAATAAAAAAAACCACACAAGAATCTGCAGGACTGACTCACTCAAATGCTAGTCAGACAATATTATTGTTCTTATTGCTAATATTTCATAGGGCAATATATTATTGCAGAGTGTGCAATACAACACAGACTATTTCTCTTGTTGATTACACATATCAGATATTGAAATCAGTCCTGCACAAATATGGCACCTTATGATTCCAGCCACATCTCATAACAGGGTGTCACTTAGGAACATCAATAACTGGAATTATGAGAAGGAACCAGACGCACAGTCCCAATCTATCCCTGACAGTGACCCAGCAATACAGAAGAACATGCACAAAACATCAGAGTTTTCTTTACCTGTCTAAAACCAATTTCTAGAGATTGGGCTCAAAAGCAGCCAGAGAAGGTTTATAATCCCTTTCAATACTATAATTACAATTCAGGATAATCTAGCTATCCACAGGAGTGTCAAGTCCTTCTGGATCTTGTAAGGCTCTGTACTTCAGCAAACCCATGGCCATGTGTTTCAGAGATGCATCCACATTCCTTATCTCCCTTGCTATGATTTCAGTGCGTTGCCTTTCACTTTCAGAAAATCTTCTATCCTGCAGCAACACAAACATTACAGTATCCTTTCCTACAAAAAACAAAGTTGTAGTAGATCTGCTTTATGGTCCACATCATGAGCTCCATACCTTCCTGACCAAAGGCAGACCAAAGTCTCCCAGTCCCTGGTTTGTACTTGTGCAGTTTGATAGCTGAGCAAAAAGCACCCTTCCCACCCAAAGGAAATAACAAGCCCTGGAGAACTTATGGTATCAAGATCCATTCCCACTGTTCCCTGGCACAGTCCATGAGCTTGTTCCTTCTGTATCAACCTTTCAGCCAAGAAACCGAGCCTGAATCATAGCCTATATTAGAAAGGCAAAGAGAAAGGAAGAGAGGGAATGACAAAGGGTCTGGAAGGCCTGCATGAGCAATGATGTACAGATTCTTATCCTTGTCCTTCCTTGATTTCCCCACCTGCTGTATGACAACAAAGAAATCTTATTCCCCCAGGAAAGCTAAGGGACATGAGACAGAGAGGAGTTAAAGGGGCTCCCTGTGACAGCAAAGTGTGTGGAGGGTGCTCAGGGATGCTCAGATCCCACCTGCTATCCATCAACCTCCGCAGAAGTGGGTGCACATGCAGGCATTGGCTGTTGGGCTGGTTAAATGACACCGGAGGATTTGCAGTTTGTTTGTCATCTTGATGGATCTGGTGATGACAGCAACACACTTCACAGCATCGACACATGAAGAGGTCAGGGCCTGAAGCACAACACTGAGCATCCGTACCTCCCCTGGCTCTGACTGCCTGGGAGGAAAGGGCTCGCTTATCTCCATGGTCCCTAGTGGGTGAATTCAGCTCTTCTGAATCTCTCTTCTTGAAAGTGGACACTGATGTTTGACCCATGAGGTTAAGGACGAAGAGGCCAACAGGCTCAGGATGAGTCATTCTTCTTAGGACAGTCAGGAGAAAAGAAGGACACACAGAAAGGGCTGCAGGTTGAGAAACACAGGAGTCTCCCTGTTGGGGCTCTGCCTAGGGCAGCTCGAATGCCCCCACAGCAGGAGCCTTTCCTATTTCCCACGGAGTCTTTCCTGCACCAAGACCTCACTCTCAGGGAGCGGTCGCTGAGCTTTGTCTGCTGTTTCAGCTCTGTCTCTCCCCCAAGTGCCTTGCGGCTGCTCGTTCCCGTCAGAGGGATGCAGAAGATCCTCACTCTCTGCTGATCACTGCGCTAAACAAATCTTACACCTTTGCTGTTTTGACCTTGATTTTTCAGCATCCTCAGGGTCAGATCTGTAGGCCACTAGATATGTAAGCAGCCAATTATCACCCCAGGGCTCAGTCACTGTCCTCAGCCTTTGCCAGGCCCCATTACAGCAGAAAGAGCTCAGAGATGGAAGAGGCAGGCTGGAGAAGTAGCCGGCTAGAGTTAACAAACCGCGCAGACGGGAGGCACAGCCCCGAGGGATCTCCCCTATGCATTTGGTGCAGGTAAAAGATTGCAGAGGTTTCACACCAGGAAAACAGAGATACTTAGAAGTGATTTAACAGCTATTGCTAGCCTAATTGCCTGCAAAATCATTATTTTGCAGAGGGGGAGGGAAGAACAGGGCTCATTCCAGCGTACATGTACAAACACACACACGTGCACTGACGCACACACAACCCCACAACTGTAAGTGAAGAACCCTCTGTCTCTCATTAAAGCTAGTAGCTAAGGAAAAGTAAAATTGAGAAGAAGGCCAGCAAGTCTGGCAGACATTCACCCACGCTGCACAGACCATGTAAGCCCTGCTCCAGCAAAGAGGTGCTTGCAGCCAGAAATTTGGCCCTTGACACAAGCCATCCCATCACCTGTCTTAAACTCTGGCTTTCTTATGTTCAACCCCAGGCACGGAGCCCAGAGGATGTCTACCTTCCCTGCACGTTATTCTCAGTCCTGAGCATCAAACAACACAACGGCAATTTCTCTTAGAGAAAGATTTATTCCTGGCTCCTAGGCACCCACTAGAACCAGGGCATTTGGGTTAGGAAAAAAAAAAAAAAAAAAAAAAAAAAAAAGAAGAGCCTGTGAAAGGGAAATGAGAAAATTCTCACTGAAGCCTGCAAGTGATCACCACTAAAGTCAGGGACACAGATACAATCTCTGCTCAGAAAGCTCCCCAAGTTGCCAATTGCAGGGAATTTGAAGCACGCAGCAGCAGTTTTCTCCGTTCCTGCTCTGCTTTGCTGGCATCAGCCACAAGCCCCACGTGGAGCTGGGGTACTGGGTTAGATAGAGCTTTCTTCTGACTGAAGTATGGGTATTCTTATATTCAAGATGTTCTTACTAGTCTGTGGGACTAGACCCCGACTAACAGTCCAGTGGGGATTTCTCCTTGAAACTGCCTATGAACCACGAGCCCCTCTGCAAGGCAAAAAGGAGGGGAGCAAGAAGTGATGGACAGGGCTCCAGGACCATACACGAACCTCAAAATGCTCAGTCCACCACAACCACCGCTACCAGACGTGTGCACGCTCCTCCACAAACACGCTCATCATCTCCACCACAGGAATACCTGCTCCCACTGCCTACACGTCTGTCCTCAACAGACACACGCTCCTTGGACCACAAGATGTTCTGCTCAGCACCCCAAGCTCCCCTGCCCTCCTTTAACACAACACACATGTGCAGAGCTCCCAGGGACCAACGCTCTCAGGCTGCATGTTAATCCTGTTTCCTGGAAGGCTGTACTCACTGGGCTTCATTCTGCAAAGCCGGCTGCTATTAAAACATCAGCATGATGCTTCCCGAAGGTCAACTACCAGGGGACCTATTCTGGCAGCTGTTTGTTTGTTTGTCTGAACATTATCTAGGTCTGGCTGTTTATTTACATCCATTGAAGTATCAGACAATAAATATCCTCTCCCAGTAGCAAACAGATGCTTGCACTTGAATGTTCTGGCTAGCGTTGACTTCAAAACGATCTCCTTAATGAGCAAACAACACTATTAATCTTTAAAGACACAGGCTCTGGCCTTCCTGAGCTCCCATCCTGGTCATGGCTAGTCCTACAGGCATCCTGGCAAGCAGCCCACGGGTCTGATAGATGAAAGAAGGTAAAAGACACCTTCCATCACTCGACTGGTGCTTTTCAGCATTATCTGGGTCTTCCCAGCCACTGCGAGATCCACAGGAGGGTGATGCTTGAGCACAGTCTCCCGGGCAAGCTGGCAGCAGATGCCTCAATCACACTTCTACGAGGGAGATGGGTTTTAGAGGTTGGGATCATACGGTTATTGAAGACAGGGACACAATAAACCCCTCCAAATCATGGGTATGGACTCAAAAGGGTCAAAGAAAAAAGCACTGGGGTTGAAGGACAAAGAAGGAATTGGTGCTAGCACACATTTAGTCCCATTGCTGGAAGATAAACCGTGATCAAAAAGAAAATACCTTTAAGTTTACCAAAGCAACAGAAACACCTGCCTTCCAGACTGGAGCATCGATCTTGTCCCACAGTCTGAGAGGACCATGTTGCTCTGTTAGCATGTTGTTGCTCCACTAAGCTGGTTGGGGATGGTCTCTTTTGGAAAGTTACATCGTGCAGATGGGGAGGCTAGGTGAGAAAGAGGTGAAGTGACTGAGCACAGCAGCAGTGGAGCTGGGAAACCCTCTCCCAAACCGTATGTCTACAGCAGCAAATAGCACAGCGTAAGAGTTATCTGTAAAGGGACAGGTTCTGCTAAAATCCAGCATCCATACTAGATGTGCTTCAGGAGCTTTAATTCAGGTCCATCAAAGCCTGATCCCGCAGACTAAATCAGTGTTCGGAGCACATTAACATCCTCCAGTTTTGTTTTATCCATGAAAAATCCAGTTCACACACTTTAAGACTATTCTGCTGTATGAATCACGGCAAATTAAGCACAGAGGACTGATTGCCTTCAAAACTGTCTTCAGACTCCCTTCAGAAGCACATTCCTGAATGAAGACTCCTCACCTCTATTTTATTCTCCCCACAGCTTGGACTGGTCACTGGTAGCAAAAGAACGGATCATTTCCACTGTGCAAGTTGAGCTCAGTTGTTTCCTACTCTTTTAAAACGATCACCACCTGCCCAGAGCATCATTCCTGGCCCACCAGAGTCAAAATAAGACCCTCTCCATTAACTCCTTTGTATAAAGCATTTGAAACCCATCCAGGACTCCTGAGAGTGTGGTCAGGAGCAGGATCATGATGGCCGGGCCAGACAGACAGTAGGAGCAGACGCTGGTTGTATGATAGTCATTACAAATAATTAAATGAATAACTAAGTGGAAGAGGAACTGGTGAACCATGGCTCACCCAGCCAACCCATCCCTCCCCACCATTCTGCTTTTGTGCAGTATCAGCAACCCCCGGGCTAATGAAGTTAAAGGGAATTCATCAATGCTTCCAGCCGGCATTCCAGCAGCTCCAGCTCAAGTCATGCGGGTGGTTTATTTTGGCCATGAAATTGCCCCATTTCCCAGGGGAGGTGATTAAGAGGCTGCCAAGAAGATTGCAAGGGTGGATTTCAAAGGCAAAGCCCCGCAGGTCTCAGAATCCATCCCTGCTGCCTCCTCCTGGGTGCAAGGGAGCGAACATGACTGTGGCACTGCCTCTGAAAGGAGGAGAAATATTTTTGGGCAAGGAAAGCCAGACCTGGCAGGACAATCTCTGACCTCCCCGTATCCTGAGGCACCCCTCCTTTGTCGTCCTTGCCTTTCCTTCTCCCAGGGCTTCTCATTGAAATCACCATCATTATTTCTCACTATTGGATTAAGGATCTACAAACTTCATTTCTAGCAGATCCAAACAGCCCTGGAGCCCAGCACATCAATCCAGGCTGCTCTGAGCAATGCCCAGCCACAGCCTTACGACTGCACAGGGGCCTCTAATACTTCATTGCCTTTCCAATATCAGTTCCTCCCTGTTTTATGAACCTAATGTTCCCCAGCGGACTCTGGGACTGCTGGCTGCTGTTCCTGGCACGGCGAGGGGGCAAAGACACAGCAGACAGCGTATGATCTAATGTCAGGCCGTTATGATGATCATCTATTTCTGGTTTTCCATTGATTTGGGTTACATGATGTAGCTCTATTGATCTCAGCAAAGACAGGGAAGGGGCTGATGACACTCCATGCTCCTCCTATTTCCCTCCATTTTGGCGTGTGTTTTCCAGTTGAATAATCCATTCTAATTTGCCTAAAGCCTATTAACAGGAGATCAATTTATAATAAAACATGGCGTTTCAATAGCCCAGTCTACCTACCGATCCAAAAGACCTTTAGAAACACTAATTGAAAAAGTAAGGGGTGAGGTATCTCTTTCTTGTGCCTAATAGTCAGCAGCCAGCAGCCCTCTTTTTTCTGTTGTACACATGTTTTAAGGTGCTGCTTGAATGGACGATGCCAGCCCATTCAAATACAGATCTCAGACCACCTTCAGCCATATGGAAAGCAGGATCCTGGAAAGCCAGGTGTTTAGTCTTCTCAACACTCATGCTTTCAATGCTATCCAGACCCCAATGTGTCATGACGGCAGCCATTGTCACCAGAGGTGATGCTAGCTGATCTGGAGAGGAGAGTCAACCCCAGCCTTTTGCTTCCAAGAAGACCCACACCCTGAACCTGCAAGTGTCCCGCATCTTTTACCCTGGTAAGACTCACCTCTAAAACTCCATCCCTAGCTCATCAGTGTCTGTGTGATCACTCATCCAGTTATACCCACATACCCAAAGCTGCACATGCAATAATACCCCGGCAAAAGGCATCTACAGGCACAGCATGCTCTCTCCATGGAATGCATATGTACACCTGAGTGCACACATCTGCTCCACACAACAGAAGGGACAGCAAAGCAGGCTGGTCTTGCAATCCCTTCAGGTTCCTGCTTTACATTTCTGTTTTCCAGGAGATTTAAATCTTGTGATTAACAAGCAAGCAAGTTATTTGCTACAGAATTGCAACAGCCAAGGAGAATGGTTCTTCCCCTCCTTCTCCATCCACACAGTTCCCAGGGCTTTTTTTTCCAAACAGCAAACATAGGGTTTTCAAGAAAACAGCTTCCTAGAATACCACCGGCTAATCCCTATCATCTGCAGGCATTGCACTGTAATCCTCCCTCTGCATGCCCTCGGCTGGGCTCTGGCACGGAGCACGGGTGGCCGCACTGGGCAAGGACACGAGGTCTAATCCCCGCAGAGGAGTCACCCACTGACCTCTCGTGTAATCCAGCTGGGCTCTAAAATTGGGTCAAACAGAGACGTGCTTTACTGCTGGATAGGAGATCTCCCTTGCAGGGGGGGGCAGAGGAGAGAGAAAGATGGGACAAGATGTTGATGGCCAAAAGAAAGAGGAGACAAGATGTTGATGGCCACCTGTTTTTCATTCATGGTATAGGTGCTTTGGTTTCATGGTGGGTCAGCATCTCAGAACGGATTAAGCATGCAATGATCTGGGATACACTGTATTCTCCTGAGGAGAATGGATTGAGAGTAGTCCTGAGGAGAAGAACTTGGGGGTACTGGTTGATGAAAAGCTCAACATGACCCAGCAATGCACGCTTGCAGCCCGGAAAGCCAACTGTGTCCTGGGCTGCATCAAAAGCAGCGTGACCAGCAGGTCGAGGGAGGGGATTCTGCCCCTCTACTCTGCTCTGGTGAGACCCCCCTGCAGTACTGCGTGCAGCTCTGGGGTCTCCAGGACAAGAAGGACATGGAACTGTTGGAGAGAGTCCAGAGGAGGCCATGAAGATAATCCAAGGGCTGGAGCACCTCTGCTGTGGA
Organism: Balearica regulorum gibbericeps; assembly: GCF_011004875.1. Taxonomy (NCBI): domain Eukaryota; kingdom Metazoa; phylum Chordata; class Aves; order Gruiformes; family Gruidae; genus Balearica; species Balearica regulorum. The sequence continues at coordinate 3,266,805 of NC_046184.1, read as the reverse complement.
GACAGGCTGAGAGAGTTGGGGTTGTTCAGCCTGGAGAAGAGAAGGCTGAACAGTCCCTGAAGGGGCTACAGGAAAGCTGGAGAGGGACTGGTGACAAGGGCAGGGAGTGACAGGCCAAGGGGGAATGGATTTAAACTAAAAGAGGGGAGATTGAGACAAGATCTGAGGAAGAACTTCTTCCCTGTGAGGGTGGTGAAGCCCTGGCACAGGTTGCCCAGAGAAGCTGTGGCTGCCCCTGGCTCCCTGGCAGTGTTCAAGGCCAGGTTGGATGGGGCTTTGGGCAACCTGGGCTAGTGCAGGGTGTCCCTGCCCATGGCAGGGGGTTGGAACTAGATGGGCTGTGAGGTCCCTTCCAACACAAACCATTCTATAGAGTCATAGAATCATAGAGTTGGAAGGGACCCATAAGGATCATCGAGTCCAACTCCTGGCTCCACACAGGACCAGACGAATCAGAGCATATGACTGAAAGCATCTATGATTCTATGATGCTGCTTTGGGCCAGAGAGTCCTGCAAGCCGGGAGACAAGCTCCTAGCTGACAGAGGTCCCCTTTCATAGTGCACAGCACGTGACTGCTGTGCAATACCACTGTGGTTCCCCACCAACTTTTATAGCAAGAGATACTCCCAGCTGCAATTGATTTACAATCTAAATTAGACGCAAATAAAAGACTAGCCTTTCATTCTGGGCTTGGACAGCACCTAGCACAGCGGGTTTATGACCACTTCTCCTAGCACCATAAAAACAATAATTACAGCTTGAAGCTGTACCTGGACTGCGGGGCTCACCCCAAATTGAAACAGCTACAGAGCTGGGCACAGGGGGAAAGGGAAGAAGATATCTGGGTCCTTTCTCTCCCTCACCAGGGAGAGCATGTCAGGTGTGTGCAGCTTTCACATTCATGAGCCAATTGACAGATGACATCATTTTTGAAAGCATGGTTTACACACGCTCCCCTGGCACTCCCTGATTGATAAATTAGACACTCATGAGCCACGTGCTAATCAATGCAAATCATTAGTTTGTAACAACACAAGGCAAGCTTGGCAGAGCTCATTTTTCAAGGTAATGGCCTGCCAAGTGATCAGTGTTCAGCAACGAGCCCTGCCAGGAGATCTATTAACAGGCTGCTGGCACTCACCTATGGCACGGGACTGAGGTCTTTGCTGTCCAGTCCCCACCAAGGATGGGGCTGTGCTGCTCGGTGCAAGAGCCGGAGCCCCAAACCTGATATTCCCCCTCCCCACAAGGCATCACAGCTCCTGGCCCTTGCCTGGGGCTTTTGGATCCTTCAGCTGCCTCTCTGCAGCACATCTATGGCTACTCCACAGCCATAAAGTTATCTCATGCTCCTCACAGCACCCTGTTGCATGAGCTGGAATCCCCTGGACCTACTAACTCTGTAGGTCTTCTGACATGTCACGGAGTTGTTCCAGTTATCCAGGGTGCAGAACTTCAGATGTACATAAAGCCACTGGCCATGGCAGGAAAGGTACAGATCTCCAGGCACTTCTGTTTCTCCCAAACTGGTGGAATTTTGTTCACATGGCCAACGTTTTGGGGAGGGGACAGCTATTTTTTAAACATTTAACCTGTTGCTGTCACCAGTCCTGGTTCTTCACAAAGAGAATTTAAATAGATGCTTTCAGTCAGAGAGGGTTTTGATTGAGATTAAGGAAACAACAATGCAAAACAAAAAAAAAGTATGAAAATTAAACTTTTACATATAAGAGCATGGGTGGCAGCTCATGAGGGGCACTACCAAAAATGCTTGCCTAACTCTGGTCAGTTCTTAAGCACGGGACAAACTGTAGATAAAAAGAATTCAGACAAGTAGCACTACCAGAAAGGCTCAGAGCCCTGCATGCTTTTGGTTTGGAAATACCCAGAGGTGCAGTGTGGGTGTGAAGGTGATTGACCAGAAACAAAGATCTCAACATAGTTGGGCTGGAGTACAAATCTTTACATGGGATTGCTCAGAAATTGAGGCAGATAGATAGTACTATGGAATGGTATGAGGACAGATGGATCACAACATGGGCTGGATTGTGAATACAAGTCCTTTATAAGTGTCTGTTCATGGGGCTAAGGGACCAGATTCCTCCCAGAGATGAGCTCATCCCGCCGTGCCGGGAATGCGATGACCCGGAGGGCTGGGAGCTCAGTGGCGGGGGGTGCAGAGCAGCACCACAAAGGGCCCTTTGACTGCGGCCAGACGGGGTGAGCTTTGAGACACCCACGCGTCCTCACGACACAGTGTCACTTGAGAGGAAGCCAGCTGCCCTTTGGCAATGGGAGGCATGAATGCATATAGATACCAGGGCACCCGCCATGAACACATGGGCAGGAGAGCACGCAGGAGCACACGGATGGGCATGGGCAGCCGAGCACATATCAACACAGTGGCACGCCACAGGGTGGAAATATTCGAGCAGGCAGGGGTGTGGAAGCAGCCAGCAACATTTGCACGCGTGTGTGCACACAGCCTGCCCACCGAGGGTCATCTGCCCGGGCTGAGGATGCGCTCACCAACACGCCACGGCATCTTGGTTGTGAGCAATGGGGCGTGGGGTGTTCCAAAGATGAGCGCACCAACTGTATATTCACACCCAGCAGAGTCTGGGGTGGGAGCACACATGGACGGCACAGGCATCCCCACAAAAGGACCTGCTCCCTGTAGCCGATAACACAGGGAATCTGATCTGAATACAGACATTTACACACACCCTGGGTGGCGCGGTGCCCTGTGCAGCTCCAGGCATCAGCAAGGGCAACAAGCTCAATCATAGCCTGTCACATTCAATCTTGGAGATACACAGATGCATTCGCAATTTCCCTTTACAGCGTTTCAGAGGTGGACCAAAGCTGCCGTTTTCCTGAGGATTTGGGCACTTTTGACACTTTCTCTAAAGAAAATAAATCAAAAATCGTTTCCCAGAGGTTATATTGCTGGTCAAGTAAGATTGTCTGTTCTTGCACTGATACACGTGTCAGGTACTGGTGCTAAATGACTACAGAGAGATGCAGAGAATGATGGGCTGTGAGTGCATAACTGAAAACAGAGAAATCTGGGGGCTGGAGCTATGGGCTGGACGGGTGGATGGAGTCATGTCTTGGGAACAATTCCTGTCAGCAATGCAGGGACACGTTATCACCAAGACCAGGGGAAAGGGGAACCTGAAAGAGAAGCTCTACAAAGAAATCAGCCAGACCAGACTCTCTGTCCAGTCCTTTTTGTCAGCTGACATCCCTGGGGCTAAGGTCGAGATAATGAGGTCCCACATATCTCTGGGCCCCAGCCCCACTGACAGGGTTGTGCTCTGCAAAGGTTATTGTAATTCAATTGCTGGCTCGTTCAGCTCCTGGGCTTCTCAATGCCAAGGTGACCTATTAAGAACTTAATATCAGATAAAAAAACATCCCTTGAAGCCTTTCTAACCTTCATAATCTATGTTTATCCAAAGGAAAAAAAAAAAAAAAAAGAGGAAGAAACAAAGGAAAAAAGAAAAGAGAAAGAGTGAATGCTTATGTTCCAATATTGCCTCAGATAAAAGGGAAATACCATCTGAGGGCAAAGCTCCACACTTGCCCTTTCTCCCCTTTCATGCAAGCAGCCGGAAAACTGACCCAGCACTGAAACAGTGGATGAAGCCTCTTCCATTCACGTCCCATAGACCGATCCTCCGCTGAAGGCTGCTCTCATCTGCCAGTCCACCAACGGTTCCTCTGCTTTTGTTTCTGATGCCTGACCAAGGGACATGTCTCTGTACAGGCCAGCCTCAGCACAGACCACCTTTCTCACCAGCCAGTCCCAAATGAGTAGCAGTGGTCCCAACAAGTGCCACCTCTTTCATCAGCCAACCTCCATCAAGACCATATCCCTCAGCAGACATCTCTGCTCAGCTGTGTCTCACTGAGGCCTTCGCCTTCCCAAGGCTTCTTCTCATCTCCCATCACCTGGTCCCTCATTAGGGACCCAAAGCCATCTCTCATGCTTTTTCTTTCTTTCAAGGCCACCAGATAATTTGTTGTTCCTCTCCAACATCACTTAGCTGGATTCACCTGCAATCTCCAGCACTGAGCTACAAGACGTTGCTAGTCAGTACTGAATGGGGAGATAGCCACCCCTTCAAACTCCTGCAGAAAAGATAACACCAAACACATCCCTGCTCAGTTCCTCCCTCTCCATCTCCTCAGTCCTTCCTGAAAGCAACAACAACCACCTCAGCTTGCAGCAGCTTCCAAATGTCCCTATGCACTCTTGATGAGTCCTAGGATGCTCAAAACATCCAGTCACCTGTGCTGAGAGCTACTGCTGTGCCCTCACAGGAATGCAGCCACTTCTGAGGATGCCACATGAGCAAACATGAATGGCAGGAGGAAAGCATTAAGCAGCTGTGGCCCTCGTTCCACCTCAGCTAAGAGATTAAAGTAGGGGTTCTCAGGTCTGGGGCGGGACGATGTAGAGCACTAGGATATAGAGGGGACATGCAATGAGAGAGAAGAAAAATGGTCCCAAGCCCAGAGAGGAAAACCCTGCTCCCCCATGGTGAAAACATGGTGAAAACATAGGGCCAAGTCCAGCATGGTGAATTACATCAGAGGTCACTGGATATGAAGCAGTGGGGCAATGAATATCAACAGTCCTCCTTCCCAGAAACCTCCTTTGCACAGCCTCTTACTCCAGCCCGAGCTGGTAACACCGAATGCTCTCTGTTCTCCTTCATCCTCTTGTTTGACTCCAGGGTTAGAGCAAGGGACCTTGAAAAATCAGACTCTTAAACCTTAGCTGAGCTATGAACTGGCCATATGACTTTCGAGACGTCACCTACCCTGTCAGTGCTTCAGTCTCCACGTTTTTCATTGAAACACCTACGGATTAGATGATTTTTAGGGGACAGCTTCTGTGGCTGAAGGAAAGGTTAAATGGAAGTTCCTGAGACATGAAATACAGGCTCAAAAAAATACCACCAAAGTAGCATGTATCACTATGCATCCCTCAGCTCAGAGAGTGACACGGGGGAAAACAGCATACTGTATGATCACACACCCATGGCTCTCAGATCATTATTAGGGGCACCTCCAGAGAGGGCTGGGGAAAGTAAAAATTGATTGGTATTGGAAATCTTCAAATGAAAAGTATTGTGGAAGTGAAGTAATTATTAACTCTAATAGCGTAAGAATAACACGCATCTCCAGACCCTTAATCACAGGGGTTCCTTTACATCAATCAGAATTAGCCAAATGTGTATTCAAATCCCTTGATTGAATTATCTAAATGTAATTCCAATGAATTTAAAAATAACGGCGTAGTAGGCACAATTTTAATGCCAGTATATCACCAGCCAAGACCATCAGTGTAAAGTCTCTGTGTACAAAGAGACATGAGGTGGAAATGCAGTGGTCGAGGACAGCAGGGAGGGATTTCCTCCCAGACAAGCATGCCTCAGTGTCTGCAGAGCATCAGCCCAGGACTATGGGAGCAATGCTGACCACCCCACGGAGGAAACAGAGCCATCCGTGTGCACTTAAAAGGATTAGAAGGTCTGCTGGGAACTATCCTAACGGAGCTGTATGGCACAGAGGGCAAGGCACAAGGCATGATCAAGAGAGAATTAAGAGAGCCGGAGGGATTTAGTGGGCAAGTGCTGACATATTATTCCACTTAGACAGTGGCAGGAGACTCCTGGGAGAGGGGAAAGGCTGCCTGAGCCATTCAGGTTGAGGCACAGCTGCTGAGCTGGGAATCAGATCCTGGATCAAGCTGTTGGAGAGTTTAAGTTGCCACATCAAAGGAGTTAGAATGGCTTTCATGAGTCTAACATGATCCTGTAGCAATGAACTGCCCCCAAAACCTCTTGCCCAATGGAACTGCAGGTGAAAAATGAAATGTAGGGAAATTCAGAAAGGAGAGAACCTGGAAAAGCTGAGCACAAAGGGGGCCATGACGGACCATCTCTAGGGATGCTTTGGCTGAGCCAAGTGATGCACAAGGACCACAGCCCAGCAGGGAAGTCAGAGCAGAGCTATGAAGAGGCACTGTCCTTCCAACAGGACCAACTTGTAGGTCTGCAACTCACTGACTGCCCCATATCTTCCCCCAGACCCTTTATTTACTTTTGTAAGTACCAGAGCAATGTCCTGTCTGAGGCAAGACAGCTAGTTACTTGTCTTCTAATGTAAGAGATTGAGATGTCTGAGCTCTAAAAGTAGCATCCCATAAGGAGGTGCAGGAGTTCCCCATCCTCTAAATGTCTGTGGCTTGCTATTTACCTACACAGCGCGTTACCTCTGTACAAGCGGGCTCACACCTGGCCACGTATCAGCGGTGACCAATAAACAGGACCTGCCTGAAAACTTCTGGGCACAAAGTGCAGGTGTTCCTGGGGAGGTCACTAGCAGAGTAGAAACTGTACCACAGACACTGCTGCTGCAGTTGCGTGCTTGGATAGCAGAATTTGGGAAAAAGCGCAGGACTGCTTCCCAGAGATGCTCACTGAAACACGGCTGTGTTTCAGGTCCCCGGGGTGCCCAAACAGAATCTTTCCCCGCTATCTTGAACATGTCAAGCAAGGCAGAGAGCACGCAGCAATCCCAGCTGAACCTTTGGTGATGGGAAGGTGATGGAAGAATAGCCTGGCCGTGATCTTCTCGTGTCTCTATAGCCCTCACCTATCTCCCATGGACTGGGGAGACACAGCAAGAGCGTGTCACTCATGGGAGATGAGGGATCAGTTTCCTCTGGGACCTCGAGGTAACCCGGGCAATGAAACTCTACCCAAAGCCATTTTGACATAAGGTCGTGGTGCGAGACAAAGCAAGGTCAGGAGTTCAGCGTCAGTACAGCAAGTGCCAGTCATGACACAAAAGACCAGGGGATCAGATATACCTGCCAAGCGCTGCTTGGGAGGGAAGGTATTGAGATGCATAATTACTCCCCCTTTCATCTCTGCTGCTCTTCCCCTTGGTTCACACGGCTCTCCTGGCTTTGTCCTTGCACAGGTTGCCTCTTAGCAGGTTCCTAGCCAAGGCACCACTCCATAGCCACACAGCACAAGTGGTAGTACAGTAGTTGAATGATTAAGGATATAAGAGCTTAATCCTCCCTTTCACTGAAGCAATGGCTTGGGCTTCAGCAGAATCACTCCTAAGAGCAAACTTATTCCTGTGATCAGCTCCAGCTTTGTGCTGCAGTAATTCAATGAGGTTACCCCAGATTTACACACCAGTAGCAGCAGGGACTCCAGAGGAACTAATGTGGACTGGTGACAGCAAGAAAAGAAAAAGGAACTCAAACCTCCAAGGAAGGAGCAATTCCTTTTCCTTAGTTAGTGCTGGTGTTTCATATTCCCAGAGTTTGGGAGGTGGTTTAGTGGTATTCCAAGTCAAGGAGATACAATATGCAAAACCCTGTGCATTTCAATGTACAGACTCAGCTTCATCCAAACAACAGATTGAAATGTCTGAAATACTGAGGATTTGCTTGAAAATAGCCCCGTTACTGGAATTACCATTTGCTCACTCTTTCCCAAAGCCTGATCTCCTTTTGAGGGAACACCTCCCATGTTTCCAAGGTTTTGTTGTGGTGAAATTAGATCAGTTTCATGAAACTGAATCAAAACGCAGCAACCTCAGGTGTGGAGATCCTCACACTCCCTTGAGGTTGCTTCACAGAACCCTCAGAAAAACAGATTTACAGATGCTGGGAGCCACTTGTCTTATTCTCTCTCTACAGATCTCCCTCATAAGACAGAAAAGGGAAAAAAGGGCTTTTAAATAGTTACTTAACCAACCCTTATCAAGTTGCATCTAAGGTCTTCTTGATCCATGGGAGATGGTGAAAAAAGTAGAGGAGGTGAGTGCCAATGCCAGTGCAAAAGGAGGGGGAAGGAGAAGGGATTGGGAACGGGCTGTCAATTAGTTTTGGTCACTTCTAGCCCAAAATGCTCCTTTTTGGCAGAAGCTTCTCTGCGTGTGCAGCAGATGGCGCAGCTGCAGTAGCTGTCCCACTGCCACCCACTGTCCCCACCGCTACCCACTCCCCCCCCCGCTCCAGCCCCAAGGCCATCTGAAAGGGCATCCCTCACTAGCTGGTGCTCTCATCCTGCTCTTTTTTTTCGGCTGGGTCCTGTGCCATGCAGCTCCCAGCACTGGATTTTACAACTCTCAGAGCAGTTTGCAGTGATGAAAGCGAGTCACCAGATGTCCCAAAGAGGGGGGATGCCTCCGCAAGGGATACAGGAGGCACAGCTCCATCATGCAGAGATGGATGTGCCGTAAAACCCCACATGGGTGCCTCCTGGGACACTGGCATCATTCACAGCCCTGAACTCAGCCTGAGCCCTCCAGCCCTCCTCGGGACATTTAAAACAGGGTGAGACAAAGAACAGGCTACAAAACGGGCCATGGGGAGCAATCCTGCGTTGGCTCAGGTGCTTCATTTCCATACCAGGAGGGAACAGCCACGTCCCCGGTGCAGGGCTCACCTCCGCAGGCGATGCCAGTTTGGGAGACCAGAGCCCGACCAGCTGTCCCAGGAGCCAGGAGCCGACCTCCTCCTGCCGCCTGCACCCTTCTGGGCCCAGCTGCATTCATGGGAGCAGACTGGCGCTTCTCATCACGGCTGTAATGGTTCCCACTGGACTACTATTTCTGTCCGGGAGTGACAGAGGAAGGCAGTGTGAAGCCTTTATTTTTGGGACTCCAAGCTATCTTTGCAGGCTTTGTGGTTTAAAGGGACATGCCTGCTCCCTTTATGACAATCGACTGCTTCTTCTCTCATCTTCAAAGGCTAAAGCTAAAACTTAATACACTGCCAATTTTGTCCCGGGCCAACAACTCCCCCCCTACCCCTTTGTGCTGAGAAGCAGAGCAGAGGTGATCATGCTCCTCCTTCTTCTTTTTTTTTTTTTTCTTTCTCTGCATTTGCTGTGCTCTCTTGGAGAAGGACTAGATGGTTGCTTATAAAAGGGAGAAACTTGTGTTTGTACACAGATCTCTTGGCAGTTGGGAAAGAAAATTCAAAGGGGAAAATATTATTCTGTGTGGAAGCATCTTGGCAGTTGGTGGCAAACAAACTGTGAGAGGAGGGACACGGAGTAGGGAGGGGAAAGAGTTAAAGAAGCTTTTTTGGTGAGGAGGTGGCCGTGTCCTATATCTTTGTTTGCAGTTGCCTTCCCTCACCCATCCCCAAACTGGGAGCTCTTCAAAGCTTCTTGCCATCAGCCCATGGCCTCGGGAGCAGAGTAGAGACAGCCACAAGCAGGCTGCTAGCCAGCCAGCTGCCACCTTTGTCCCTGCGGTAGCTCTAAAAAGTACAGCTGAGAAACGTCTGGGGGATTTGTTTCTTTTTTTTTTTTTTTTTTCTTTTCTTTCCCAGAACAGTCACTTTTTTCTTTTTCCTGGAAACACATTTTTCAAACCCAATTTTGCCCAACCCTTCTGCGAAAGTCACTGCATTTCCTCCCCAGAGCCACAGGGTGTCAGCAGCTATATGGAGTGGGTTCCCTACAGGAATCCCAACTCCCTGAGACTTCCCAGGGCTGGAGCAATGTTTTGGGGTGGGTCTCATCCTGCCCTGTCCCCCCATCGTAGTTTCCAGTAAGCAAAAGAGAGCCTTGTACCACAGGCTGCTGCCCAGGATTTGCCCCAAGCCCCCAGCACCCTGGCACAGGACTTTGCAATTTTAGGGCAGGCGATGTCAGTTCTTCCCCGGTGGAGAAATGATCCAAAATGATCCATGAGCTGGTGGCATGTCCTGGCACAGGAGGTCTTTGAGGGACAGCTGGGGGTCTGGGAGAGGGAAAAAAACCCAGAGGTGACAGGGGTGACAATGAGATGGGCTAAATTTCCAAATTCCTGCATTTCTGAAGGTCGGAAGCCAACTCTTAGGAAATATTAGCAAGGGGACTTCAGTGGGACTGGGGACAGCCAATTCAGATCCCAAACACCACCTTTATGGCCTCATTAGTGCATTAATTGGGTATTCCTAACCAGCAACAAAGAGCTTTGCCATGTTCCACCCACGAGTTAAAAACTGCCCTTCGCCTTTCCAGCTCCACCCAGGGAGGGAAGCAGCAGTGAAAGCCCCGAGCCCATGGGCACAGCCAGCCATAATCCCTGGTGTCTGAGAGGAGCATCAGAAAGCACAGGGGGTCAAGTCTTGCATCAGTCCCATGAGCGTCCTTTGCCATTGCTCATCCCATTTTTTTGCCTCAAGTGTCCCATCTGTAAAATGGGAACAGTGCAATCTCCCTCCCTTGCAAAGTCTGAGCAGCACAGAGAAGGAGGTGCATTGAGGATGGAGCAACATGGCAGAAACTCTTCAGGTCCCGTGCTACTCACAACAGTGTTCCCATCTACTCCCCAGACCATGACAAAACGAGGTGCCACTTCTAGTAACCCAGCTCAAAGCAGGATATTTCAGGTGCAAAGACTGGGGAGGGGCAAATGAAACCAACCTGAAAACAAATGGATGAAGACTGAGCAGCCTTGCTCTGTCTGGCTCCAGAGATGTCTTGCTGTCACCAGTTACCTGCGTGCCTTCCAGGCATGCACTAAACGTGGGATTCATCTTGTTTAACATGGTCTTCCCGAAAATTAGACATTTCGCCTAATGAGTCAGGCAGGTTTCCCCTCTAGTCAATGGAAAGAGACAGGTTTCACCACGGGGCAATTTGTGCCATCCTAAATAGGTGTCTCAGGCAGATGGAGTGAATTGCTTTCTGGAGATGCCAGTCTCTCTCCATTATCTATAAATGGCAACTCATTTTGATTCAATGCTGATGACCCGCATTCGATGAGACAAATTTTAGCCTGAGTGACTGTCTGGCATCTCTCACAGATGGGCCATCCACCCTTTCCTTGCTGTCCATGTGGGAAAAGGTGTGTGGATGGTTTACCACAGAAATGCTTAATTTTGAGGGCAGTGTTTGCTCACCATGTCATATTATAAGAAGAGAGTTGGGGAACTGTGCTTTGATCTCTGCCTATCTTGGGATGCTATGCTATTGCACAATTATGAACCAACCCCTGCAGAGCTAGAAGAGCTGTAGATACAGAGCTGTCTCTTCTTTTAGATGAGCAGAAAACGGGCCACTGGGCAGCTTGCAGGTAAGAGCTCACAGAGCTTGCCATTAGTGCAGAGCTGCAGTAGGAAACAAGGGATTTGCAACCGCCATCCTTGTTACACGCATACACGCCTTGTCTGAGCTGGAACTTCCCATGAATTGATGTTTTCCCACTTATGTCACACTGCTGCAGTATAGCAAAGTGGCCAATTCACAGTATATCAAGAATAAAGAGTCTGTTAATCAATTGGGAGTGGTAAGAGTGCTCATAGACTGCTCAGACAAACCTATATGAGTGTATGACTTCAACCAGAGAAGTTGTATCATAAACTCAGTACTCTCTAAAATCACCTCCACCTTGTTTGTGTTAAGCTTCAACCATGAGCAGCTTGTGGCCAGTACTGAGGCATTTTATTCATATATGATGAAGGATGTAGCCAGCTCCATAGTGTTGGAATTTGGTCTGTGAAACCATACGGGCTCAAGAGTCTTTGAAACCTAATGGTGTCAGTTTTAACATACTTAAACGCATTTTCAGGCCCCCATGACCTTGGTTCCTACACTTTATGGTTGGAAATAAGATGCCACATGTAACTGTAAGCATAGCCTTAGGTGCAAAAGCACATTAATCAGCTGTGAAGGAACCTGGAAGAACCTGGTTATGGCCAAGCTCCTTGCTTCTCCATTCAACACCAAGTGCTGTGCTGTGCTTGGTTAGAAGCAAGCTTTGGCAGCACCTCTTAAAAAGCATTGGGTATGTCCATCATTACCCACAAGTCTGCTTTATCTACATGCAAGTGCCTTACTCAGGGGAGCTCTGTCCATTTCCCCTTGGGGATCTCTCTCCCCACACTGTTTCTTCCTCGTCAATGCTTTTCTCATCATCAGCATGTACTCAGTAACAGTTTGGATGTCCAATGCAACCCTCAGCAATGGGTAAAGGACACCTTTCTGCACCTGACCAGCACTGAGCTTCCCAGTCTCTCTGCAGCAGTGCAAAAAAATCCAAGCAAAGCATCCTCTGCCTCACGCTGTCCCATCGAGTTCCTCCTGATGGGGACCATTTCCAACATCACTGGCAAAAGCGGCACGTACCAGGCAGCGGGTCGCCTCCCAACATCTGCCATGCACATTTCTCATCCCCTGCAAGGGGACGGGAAACCCTCTGCTGGGATGTTTGTACAAACATGTGTATTTACTGTGTCAACACACATTAGAGAGCAAACATATTAAAAGGAAAAGGAAACAGACTACAAGCTGAGGCTTCTCCAAACCTCACTCCACCGCAGCTCTTTCCTGGGATCTCAGGTTGATGGAGAAAGCTCTCAATCCCAAAATCTCAGCCCTCCTCTGCCCAGCTTGTGCCTGCCCAGACAGCCACAGGGATCATGTCTCTCTGGCCAGCAGACATCTCTATGCTGGACACATGCCTGAAGATGGAAAATTGGAGTCTCTTTGTGATAGAAGGTTCCTTGGACATTTTTGGTTCAAAATCAGGAAATTCAGCTGGCATGGAGCAAGGAGTTCAAGGGATACAGCGGTGCAAGGGACAGTGGCAAGGAGAGGATTGCTGCAACAAACACATTTCTGGTTCAGCCTCTAGTCCCAGTCATCTCCAGTGTTGCTCTGCCTCACCTGCTGTAAAGATTAACTTGAAGGCATCCTCCTCATAAAAGTCCCATCAACCCAACCCTGGAGAACTCTGCCGTGATACATGATCCCCAGGCAGGAGGCAAGTTCATACAGGCAGAGTCAATATTTAGCAAGCCTACATTTTTCCTAAACAGGACAAGGATTTCTGGGGTTATTCATTCTTGTGATGCTGCAGAAGGGAAGAGCAACACTGAGACGTACATAAAAAGATGTTTAAAGAAAAGCAGTTCCTCCTGACTTGTCACATACTGGATCCAGCTGTTGCTTGCATTGACTGCTTCCTCTTCAGCTTGGTGCACAACTGCACGTGTGTGTGTGTGCATGAACACACAGACAAGACAGACAGAGGTAATTATAAAGCTGAAGCCACCTAGCACTTCCCAGCTGTCATTCCCAGAAAATAAAAAAAAAAACCAAACCTAACACATAATGATTTCAATTTCAATACCACTTAAGTAAAAGTAGAATCCCTGTTACAAAATGTGAGCAGTTTAAATGTATCTCAGAGAGGACACTGATATAAATGCTTGCTAGTAAGTCCAGCAAAACCTTAGACAGTAAAAGAAAAAACATTGAAACAAAAATCATCCAAGGACACAAGGAAGATCCCACTGTGCTACGCAAAACCTTTGCTCAGCCCATCCCACAGCATTGGTGGCAAAATCACCTGCTAAACTCCATCCCCCAAAAAGAAATGACCCCAGTACCATACAACCAAGCCTGTGCTGGTACAATGCACATTTAGTAGCCACTGCAGCAGCGGCATACGGCAACACGTTTATATGGGGAGCAGGGATCACCCCATTTGCAGGAACCCAAGTCCAATGCAGGTCTCTGCAGCGCTTCGCATCGCACAGCCTCAAAATTCCCACGCAAGACTGCCTGTCAGCAGAAAGCCTGGTGCTCAGGAGGGGAGCAGACCTTAAAAGAAAAATCAATGCCAAATGTTGTGATTGACACTTCAAAGGGTGTTTGGCACCTTGCCAAGGAAAACTCTCCATTGCTTCGCAGGACCAAGCGTACGGGAGGATTCCCTGACCCAGATCCACTTGCCTGCTTCAAAACCGTCCTGCCACGCTTATCCACTGCTCTGCAGATCCTGTTCGTGGGGGAATTCACTCTGCTCAAGTGAGAGTCCTGGATGCCATAGGATGCTGGTGGTGAGACAGGGAGTCCTTCTCATAAAGAGATGCAAGGTAAAGAATACACAGGTGTGCAATCTCCAAGAGATATCACCCATCTGCTGTCTCTGATTTTCAGAGCACTAGGTCCAGAGTTACTCCAGAGCAAGCTAAGCCTGAGCTTTTGTATCAAGCTACTGGGAGCTGGGGGAAGACACGCACAGGCCCTTTTGTTAGCGTTAGCCGATATTTCCCTGAATGACCAGGATAAAGGAAGATGCTTGTTAAATCAGGAAAGGTTGTGAGCATCAGTTGTTGACTGAGGCAAGGGGGGGGGTAGCATACACCATGTGCTTAAGTCAACAGTGCTGGGCTGCTGCAGGAGATACAGTTCTCCTGCTGCGAGGGACAACAGGCACGTGTGGTTGTGAGCATGTGGCATGGTCCAGCTGCCCTGATGGTACTGCTGAGGCCATGAGCCGGGCACTCCAGGAGGCCAGCTGAAGAGAACAAGACTCATGAGGGACCTGGGGAGCCTGAACTTCTGTGGCAAGGCAGGAGGAACGGGGGCTGTTTAGAGAAGATGGAAAGGAAGCAGGATAATCATCTTCAAATGTGGAGGAGAAAAAAGGAAGAGAGTAAACCTTTCTCCATGTCTGCTGTGGGTAGTCAGTGGATAACAGTTGGCTTTAGACATTGGAGAAAGGGTAAAAGAGCCATGGGACACCTTGCCTGGAGAGCCTGGCAGTTTGAAGAACAGGCTGAAGAAGTTTCTGTCAGGAGGGATATAGCTGGAGTTGATCCTGCCTTCAGGAGGAAGGGCTAGACAAGCTCTCAGGTTTCTCCCAACCCTATTTTCCACTGTTTACTGTGAGCACCCCCATACACAGGGGGAGGTTCTGGCTGGGACTGGCTCTGCAGCTGCTGCTTTAGACAAGAGGAGCTGCTCCCAACCCCACTGAGCTGGCAGGGACCCAAAGTCACCTCCTAGAAATGACAAATCCCTGTTCCTCACCCCTGCTGGCTTCATTCAAATAGTGGATACTGTTCAAATTAGCAGCCACCTGCACTGCCAGGGAGAGACAGCACTCATGAGTGCATTTACCCACATGCTACATTTCCTGGTACACGGTGCCACATCCCATCGCTCCAGGCGTGCACCCCATCGTTCTTAGTGCCGCAGCAAAATGAAGCACGCTCTGCTTCTTTCCTCAGACACCATGGGACGTGACGGCTGTGCATTCCTGTGCACATGGGGAAGAAATGTGGCAAGGTTTTGGAGGGATAATGTGGTGTCGTGTGATCACAGGTTTGGGCTTGGTGTCACAAGTTTCTGCCTCAGCCTTGTTCATCTGCAGCCTACCTGGCATGATTCAATAGCACCAGCACACCAAAGGATCTTTGTATGTGACAGACGATGTGAATTAGGTGGAGGGCGTGAGGCAATGGAGACCACTTCCTAGAATCCATCACAAATACCACCACTAGGCCCTTTTCTCAGCAAGGACCAGGAAAGCACAAGGCATGGAAAAGGTAACACCACCTACAAAAAAAACCCCCACCCTTTTTGAGATGTCTACCCTGCCACCACATGCTCCTTTTACAGGGACGGAACAACTCCACCCTGCAAATGGTTCAACATCTCCTACTCCCCAAACAACACATGGCAGCTGCACAAAAGTCCTCCTAGATCAGGTTGAAGACACGGTGACTCTATCTGGGTGAAATTTCACTTCAGATGCTTGATCTGAGGATGACTACCCTTGTTAGCCATACAAGAACCTTGACATACCTCCATCCTGACACAAGGATGGAGAAGGACCACCAGTACTCATCCCCACTCTGCACCTCCCAAAGCTCCCTGGTGATGGATTACGTTCAGCTGGGTTCATTGTTAATAACTGTACAATTTACCTAACAAATTCAGAGCTTGTAAGTACAGCTTCATTAATATGTTTAATTTATTGTTATATTTCCTTCAGGTTAATGGTTTGAGAATCCGTCAGAGTTTAATCTCTGCAGTTATTATAAAGTGCTTGTTTCTTGTTAAAATGCAAAATGGAGTCAACCAAGGAGATTAACAGGTGATAAACCAGCTAGAATAAATCTCTCTCCCAGGTGAGCCGAGGGGGTGTGGAAGGGTTGATGAACACTCACCATTTTAAATACTACAGACACAGATGATACATGTCAGAAATGAGCAGACGTTCTCAGCCTATCTTCTTCGGATAGTTAGAATACCAGACACAAGACTAGTTTACCCTGAACTCCCATCCTGGAGGGAGCAGGCCTGAGCTCCAAGACTTCAAACAAGTGAAGATCATACTCCAAAGAATGCCATGAAGATCACCTTGCTGTGCAACAAGTCCATGTCCTACCTCTCTAGGCACTCGTCACAAGCCGTGCAAGGACTTGGAGGACACAGGCTGCTCCACATACCATGTGCTCACCAAACATCTCAACGACAACCCAAGGGGGACACCAGAGCAAGAAGGAAGGGAAGTGTGCCCTGGTCCTCAGAGCATCTTCCTGCACAGGTCCTTTTCCCTCAGCTGGGAGAAGGGATGAAAGTTTTGCATTCAGGAAGCAGCTTCTTTGCCCACCTGAAGGAATCTCAGCACCTTTTGTAGCTGAAAGAACCAAAGAGCAGCACAGGGAAAATGAATTTTGTTCCTCAATTCCAGGACCCAGCTGTCCTGACCCTAGGTCAGTATGAGGAATAGCTGGCATGCAACAAAGCACCATGGGTTTGTCCAAAACAAGCAACAAATAAGCTATTCTTCCTGTGATACGAGCCATGCTGAATGGCCAAGCACCTGCCTCCACCCTCCCTGAACAGACCAGTGCTGCAATACACCATCCCTGCACCATTTGCACTGGTCATCTTTGATAGTTATTCTTCTCCTCATGGATATTTCCTTCTAGTTGTTGTACAAGGACAACAGCAACACCTGTCCCTGTGCAGTTTCTCTCCCTCAGCACACAAAGGAGAACATGTTCAGATGAATGAGCCATCCACCCGAGTATGTAAAAAATTAATGTATGTAGTGCATCATGAGTCTCAGCTGACGTGCACCTTCTTTCTAGAAAACAAAGACATCAAATGCAAAATAAATTATTTCAATAAGTGCAAATAAATGCATCCAGGACATGCTGGAGTTTCAACTGGTTTCACTGGCTCAGGAAGACATAAATTCATGCAGCTGGATGAGTGATGTGAATGAGGATGTGTCTGTGCTTGCTCTGTTCATACACTCTATCCACATCTGCAGATGGCCACTTCTGGAGACAGCACACAAGCATAGTTGAGGGAGATTATGCTTAACCTCCATGGCCATTCTTCAGTTCCTGTCTGCAAGGGGTTTTGTAATTTAAGGCATTGGAAAATCATAGAATCATAGAATAGTTTGGGTTGTAAGGAACCTTTAAAGGTCACCTAGTCCAACCCCCCTGCAATGAGCAGGGGCATCTTCAACTACAGCAGGCTGCTCAGAGCCCCATCCAACCTGACATTGAGTGTTTCCAGGGATGGGGCATCTACTATCTCTCTGGGCAACCTGTGCCAGTGTCTCACCACCCTCATCATAAAAAATTTCTTCCTTATCTACTCTGAATCTACCTTCTTTCAGTTTAAAACAATTACCCCTTGTCCTATCACTACAGTCCCTATTAAAAATTAAAAATTCTGTCCTCATCTTTCTTATAAGCCTCCTTTTACAGGCCACAATAAGGTCTACCCAGAGTCTTCTCTTCTCCAGCTGAACAACCCCAACTCTCTCAGCCTGTCTCCATAGGAGAGGTGCTCCAGCCCTCGGATCATCTTTGTGGCCTCCTCTGGACTCGCTCCAACAGCTCCATGTCTGTCTCGTACTGGGTACCCCAGAGCTGGACATAGTACTGCAGGTGGGGTTTCACCAAAGCGGAGCAGAGAAATAGCTTGCTTTTGCAGGCTAGCAATAAGACTGCTGTTCCACATGCTCCTGGCATAGGCAAAGCAAAAAGCAATGAGGACATGGTAGGAAATTAGGACCAACCTTCATTGGTCATTGGCAATCCTGACTGAGAAATGGAGAAGATTATATTAGTAACCTTGAACATTAGCAGCATGAATGTGGACACAGTCTGATCCTGCCAGTAGCTGAGGGCACATGGCACTCTGCAAGAGATGCTTAAGCATTTGATAGGGTCTTGCGCAAACTGAGCCACGACAGACTGCAGCAGCATCAGGAGCAAAAAATTTTCTGCATTATTCCCCAGGAAACACCCCCCACAAGCTATCTCATATCAATGTCTTGCCTTTGCGGCAGCAGTAGCACCAGCTCTGTGTCCTTCTGTATCCTCCAAGCCCTGTAGAGCCAGATGTCAAGGGGTCAGCCCCATCCACTGTCCAACACAGAGCTGGGGGACACACACCTTGCAGAGAGGCAGTGAGTTACACTACAGCTGCTCTGCCTAGGGCCACTCGGAGAAGAAGAAAACAATGCTGTATTTCACAGTGCTGAGTATCTATCTGCAGATGCAGCATGAGTTGTAGTTAAATCGCAGCCCGGAGGCACAAGGCCAGTGCATTCCTGTGAAAGGCAAGTGGAGGGTGAAGGAGAGCACAGGGGCGGGGATACTTAATTCATGATAAATTGGCAAGAGACTGTAGCTGCCCAGAGGTGGAACAAGAGCCAAGAGGCATCTGCAGTAATACCTGCCACCCTCCTAGGGTGAGATCTGAGCACACACATATATAGACACACATTATAAAAGCTCTCTCCCAACTTTTTCTCCAAAGTGCGCTATTTTATGAGAAACTTGAGGGGGAATTTGAGTGAGGATGATTCAGACAAGATAGTCAATAGACTAGAGGTCAGGGACACTGAATAGGTAGCACAAGGCAGCCTAAGAGTTATGCTGCTCTGTATGTCCAAATCCCAGTTTGGATCATGGGATGGAGAAGAGTAGTGATCTTATTTAACCCCTGGTAAATTTAATCCAAAGCAGAAAGTTGGCTGCAGCATAGCATGAGCTTAGAGTTGTGGGGTAATAACAGATGCATGTGGAATCTCCAAATTAGGGCCCTAAATAGGCGAAAGACTGGAACAGCATGTTTGAGTTAAGCATGCACACATGTCCCATGAGTAATGTTCAGTCATGTGTTCAACCACTGTGCCAAAGTGCAGCATCCAGCAGCAAGGCTGGAACAGGTTAGCAAAGATGCGGAGAGTTTGGCATCGCTGGGAGCACAAGAGATGTGAACCAGATGGTGCAGACTGAGGGCATCTTTGGGTCTGGGACAGCCGCGGGGCGGGGAAGGAGAAGGTGTGTTGGTGGAGTCACACAGAGAGTAGATGCCATATCTCAGAGCAGATAAAGATGAGGTGTTTCATTACGTCTCTGTGCCAGAAGTTTTTTTTTAAAAGCTTGTCCTCCCCACACAGCCAGCCACCAATGCAAACCACCTCAGCCATGATCTGTCAAAGGTTTGTCTGCCCGAAACGTTCGATTTTGAGGACACAAGCGTGCTGTATTGGAGCATTATCCCCCCGGGGAGGTGAGTCAAGAAAGCTCCTGTAACAGTTTGTGCACAGCAAAGTCAGGATTCTTGCTCTATGACATGCTTCAGCCCAAAGGCTCCTACAGCAGACACTGAATATTTATGAGTGTAAGACAAGGATCAGCACACCTACAAGACACAGGTTGCAACTTGGCAAAAGAAAAGGAAAAAAAAAAAAAAATGATTGGAGGGGGGCAGAATATCAGTCCTGGATTTGCCAGCCTGCAGAGAGCAGGAGACAATCAGAGCCAGGGAGCTGCAAGGCCATTTATCTGCTGGCTGTTCCCGAAAAGGCATGCAGTTAGTGGTACACGTATGAGCCATAAACTGCTCCTGCTACCACAGCTGTGCACGTTAGAAGGGGCCCCAGGCTGGCGACCCTTCAAAGGATGTCTCCTCAACTCAGACACAAGGGAGATGTGTTGGCGTTTAACATCACGCATCTCAAAATTAGTGTTAACAAAGTGCTTCCTCTAGGCTCCCATACGGTGCAATGGAGATAGGCAGCTCTTGAAGGTGTTTTGTCCCATCAACTCTACACACTTACTTTTGAACAGGATGAACCACCTCCTGACTAAAAAAGGAGTCCGGCCAACCAGCTCAGCTTCAACCCAGAGCTTTTCATCACCACTGGTGTTTGCTGTGCGAGGGAGAAATTGGGCTGGATTTCAAGCACCCTGGTAGAAATGACTGGATGGAAGATCTCTGGTGTGACCCGTTGGGCTAGAAAATTGCTCCATAGACCACCTTGGAGAAGTGTTGCATCCTATTAGGAAACTAACTGTGATCCACTCTGATTTGCAGGTGGATTTGACTAGGGACATCCCCTGAGTAACAGCAGGGCTTCGAACCCTACCTCCAACTTGTTTGGGATGGGATGTGGCTTGCACAGCTATGAGTTCACTCCTTTGTCCAGCCTCTCCCAGGAAAGGCAGCACAGACACAGCCCATGCTGGCTCCGGGTAACTCCTAGCACATGGAAGCATGAAGGCTCCCAACCGCACAGCCACAAAGCCCTCCGTGTGGTGGCCACCTTCCCTTCTTGAACAGCCACCTCGTACATCCCTGTAGCCTCCAACTTTGGCATCTGCAGGAACTTGGCTGGGCCAGCCAAGTGCTGTGAAGCCAGTGCCTTTGCCATCTCAGGCGATGCTGCGGGATGCCACAGGAGGAGGGGGAACGTGGGAAGGGGGATTTGGCTCCAACATGAACCCAGCCACCAGCCGGGGAGGGGCTGGCCCCCGTTCCTCCCCCAAGAGGCTGCTTTGATTTTGTTCCCTTCTCCCAGCTGACTGGAAATCTCCTGCTAGACGGGAAGTTTTGCAGCATCCAAGGGGCACCGGATCCCTCTTCCCCTCTGGGATTTTCAGCTGGGAAAGAGGAAGAGTATTGACAGGCGAGAGTTCAGCCTCCCTTAGAAAGTTGTCAATGTGGCAGGCGGAGCCCTCCCCCCGCTGCTCCCCCCGTCTCTCCGCCTTGCATGAAGAGCTATTTTAAGTCCCACTTGTGGCTGCCTTTGTGATTTCCCTGGCAAAGCCACCTCCCTGACATCAGAGCAGAACAACAGGCTGCTGGAAACCCTGAAAGCAAGGAAGGGTTCCCCTCCCTGGTACCCCCGCACAGAACATGGAGCACAGCGACTGTCCCCCACCTGATCCCAGAAGATGATCCTTGATGCAGGATCCAAAACCCCCTCCAAAGACCCGAGTGCATCACTGAGGGGTTGGGGGAAGAGGCTAGACTGAAATGGGTCTCTCTTTGGTGCAGATGTCTGCTAGTACACAGTGGGGTCCCATGTAGGTCACCTGGCTGATATATGGGTTGCACCTATGTCTAGCATCCCAGTGACCCAGCCAGTCCGGGATGCTTTCAGCATCTGAACAGCCTCGGCCAGTGACAAGACACCAATTACTGAGATACATTGTGCCTATATGTACAAGTAGCCAAAAGAGCATCTTGACTGGCTGCTTGTTAGACGTAGTTACAGCCTGAGCCCGGAGAAGTGCGAGGCTGAATGTTAAACTCCTACAGCCCCAAGGAAGAACATTGCTGGAAGGAGCATCTGGCTCAACTGCTCCATGTCTTGTACAGGCCCCATCAGCAGAGGGGGAAGACAGACCCACCCAGCGAAGCAGTGCTAGTGGGACACAGCCCTGGTTGCCACAATGCTGAAAATTTAGGTTTAGGCTGCAGTCCTTCGAGCGCAATGTGGTGCTACTTATTACATCAGTCTCTCTTAGCTTGCATCTCGCAGCGACCACCGACCCCTGCTGCTGGCTTGGCTTATGGGAGCATGATGGAGAGCCAATTCCATTACCCATGGGGTGTTCTCCAGAGAAACAGATCTGCTCATTCTTTTGTCACTGCCTGATGTCAAGATGGTCTGGAAAATGTTTGGACTGATGTCCATGCCTCTTCCTAAGATCCTGCTCTGAGTGATAACAGGGAAGGAACAGATTATGGGCTGGAAGAAGCACTAAACTCACCCCAGGGAGATGCTACCAGTTGGCAGGCTCAGTAGCCCAGGCTTTGGGGAAGCTATCCTACCAAGGTCTGCCCTGAACCAGCTCTTGAACACACAAGCAAAGACATTAAATAAAGATTTAGCATGAGATCAGAGGTAAAAGAACAAATGTGTATGAGCTATCTTACCAAGGAGGTGTGCTCAGTAACTCCTGAGTGCCATGGTCATAGGCACAGAAAGCTGTTTATTCCGGCATGTCATGTCCCATCAGCAGCTCCCTGTATTTCAGTTTGACTGAATAGCATACAGCAGATACAAACACATTGTCTCTCGGTTTTTGCCAATGCTACCTAACATTGCATGTTGTCAGTCTGTTCCCAAGTTTCTAAAGGCTGTGCAACTAAGGGGGAGCACAGGGATTACTGGAGAAAATGGCTGGTCTTCCTTGGCATGGATCAGCCATGGGACAGTTGCTATACAATTTCATGTCTGTACCTCCCCACTCAGACAGGTCCTATGTATAATAAAGGCAATAAAATGATAGGAAGAAAGGCAAGAGAGGAAAGAGCTGATGCACCCAAAGATCTGTGGTTCTGAGGCACCCAAAGATCTGTGGTTGTTACTTGACTTCACTACCCAAATGGTCTTGGAGCCAGTGTTTCAAGGACACAACGGCTCACCTTCAAAAGCAGAGCTCCCTGCCACTGGAGCTACAGAGGGACTTTGGCCTCTGAGACATGAGGGACCTGCAGTGCACCTGGGTAGACTGCAAGAACCTCGCATCCTCTTGGTCAGTGTTCATGCCAATGCGCAGGTGTGAGAGCTTATAGTCTTCCTACAGAAAAACGTTGGTGTTGACCCCATGAATGTCTGTCCTGAGGCTCCAGTGCCACAGTCTCACCAAACATCACCCTGACCTCTCACAGCAAAACGCCTTGAATAACCTCTGTTCTCTTCCCAGCCAGCCAGCAGCTTAAATCTCATGAGAAATGGCACCTAGGAGAGAAGGGGACTGCAGCCAGCATTTGGTACCTGATACTTCTTTTTCTGGAAGGGGTTAAACCATGGCAATGTTTTAGGTAGGATCCTCCACATCTGTCTTGACTCTGTGCCTTGCACATAATTATTCTGAAGCACAGCCTGAACTTTCCTGCTGGTTAACAGGGAAAGTTAGAACATCTTGGCAGGATCAATCTGAGAGTCCTTTGTTGGGAATGGCTTCTCAAAGCAAAGAAACCACTGAGCTCAAGAGTCAGTGCTTCAGATGGGGGATTGAGTGCAGGACTTTGACTGGACATGAAGTCCACAGGAAACAAATGTAAACATCAGCCAGAGGCTTAGGCCAGAAGCACTTATTCAGCGCCACTGGTTACCGAGCACCATTGGCAGTCAAAATGCACACCAAAGACTTACCAGACCCTGGGGTTCATTTCTTGGGTCCTATCTTGGACACTGCTGCCCAGCTGGTTACCAGTTAACATGGAGCTTAATCTCTGGGGCCACTGCTTTGTTTGACATCACCTTCTCCAAGCTGACAACTCTCAGTACCTTTGAACATGTCACTCCTTTTCCAGTGGGATGCAGATGCCCACTGTCAAGTGGGCAGGTCAGAGCCTGTCAGCTTGTGAATGCAATGGATCCTGCATTCATGCACCAGGATTTCTGGTTTAATATATAAAGTGGGAGGCAATCAGCTCATGACCACCTGGGCATCCATCAAGATGCATGGATAAATACTTTTCCACATGTAGAGGACTAACTCTGATATAACCCTAAGCTGAATGGCAGCTTGGAAATAGATGCATTGGACCCTGACTACAATATCAGCATGTCTCCTAGTCTCTGATGGGTCAAATACTGCAGCTGGAGGACTGGATAAATAAGTAAGCCCCAGGTCACTCACATCACTATGATTAAAACCTCATGCTTCACAGTATCAAGTATTATTATAGGTGACAGCAAGATTTGCATATACATGCAGCATATGACCACCGTACCACATCTGGTCTCATTCTGAGTGAGTTTTGCTTGTTTCTCCCAAACCTCAAAGACTGTGGTTGTGCTCATGACAGGAACTCAAACAGATTTGCTGATGATTTAGAAAAAGAGGTACAGCCTTCACAGGCCAATGGTGACTCTTAGAAAGGCGATGATGAACCTGGAGTAGCTGTGCTTTAGGTTCCTTATCCATAGGGCATATATAAAATGCAAGCACTCATATTCGTTGAAGCTTGTAACCCAAAGAACTGAGGTTGTGTCCAACACTGGTGATATAACTTTATAAGATAAACCCAGCACCAGCTGCAGAAGGGACCTCAGACACAAAGCCACTTCTCCCCTCTGGGTACGACTCGTTTCCATTCTGCCTGGCCTCCCCCCACCCTCAGGAGGGGACGAAGGGCTACTCTGTCTGTCACACTGACAGGAGTGGCAGTGAAATTTCATGCCTGCCATTGCCCCTCCAGCTTGAGGGCAGCAAGATGTAAAAGAGCTGCTGCCAACACGTTCCCTCCTGCCCACCGCCCAGGCAGCAGACAGCAGCGCTTTTGCTCTGCCTGCACGACCAGGTCTGACATCCCTTCCCCCTCATTGTTCAGCTCTCACATGAAAGCAGGACTTACAGCCCTCCCTTTTTATCTCAGACTTGCTCACAGACACCAAGGCTGCAGGAAATCCTGATGCAGCTCACCTGGAAGGGGTCTGGAGAGGAAGTTCTGTGATGCTGCCTTGAAAAGCCAAGCCTGGCTGAGCATCACACTGATGGCAGGAGGACTGCAGACTGGAAGAGGCTAAGATGTGACTGGGGCTGCAGGAGTTAGGTGGTGAGACTGAGCAAGACTCTGACAAGGAAAGGAACTAGAAGGTGATAAGCAAGAGACCATCACACCTCCCTTTGCCCTCCTGTCTGAAAGCATCTCCACCCCTTCTCTCTGCCTGGATGCAGCCTCACTTCCTTTGGGTTTTGCTCATTGGTTGCCCTCCCTCTGTCTTCAACCATATAGCAAAGCCAGAGGACCACAGTAACTGCAATCCGTGTGGTTCCTGGTCTCAACGTCCCACCAGGAGCTGGCACCTCCCAGCTCCAGTCTTGGCTTCTTCTTGGCTAGGGGTCAGTCACTGATTTGTCAGCCAGTTCTGATAGCTGTGCCTCTGAGCAGCATCAGGCTAAAAGTCTGGTGATGCATGTGCTCAGCTCTGTGTTGTCTCTGCAATAAGGGAATCAAGCTAGCAAACCTCAACAGCTCAGAGCCAGTCCCAGAGGTGGACTTCACAGCTTGCTCTCACCTGCTCTGCTCTGTTCCCCTCACATCTATGTTCTTTGCTCCCAATCAGCTTTCTAGTCTTTCAGCTCTGGGTCTCTCTTCCCACTTATCGCCTTCCTGTCCCTTTTTCTGTTTTGTTCCTGTCCCTCACCACCATGGGAAGGACATATAAGCAGGTCTCCCCCAACTTGTTCCAGCCATACAGATACTGAACCCTTTGGCAGGTTGCAAGAAGGGTTGGCAAGAGAGAAGATGCCAACACGTTCATTTAGGGCAGGAGACCCAAACCACAGCATCTCCAATTCTTGGAGGGGGGGGTGTGGGCAAAATGTCAGCTTCCATAACTCATCCCACAGTCATGGGGGATGTCTGAGCCTTGGGGCTTCCTTCTGGAGGGACTGGCCAAGCCCTTGCCCAGCTGGCAGTGGTGGGAGCTGAGTCCCTTCCCACATGTGGCGAGAGGACCTGCTCACAAGCGCTCCTCCACGTGTTAATAAGCAGCTTTGTTCTGCATCACCTAACCGTATAACAGCAGCAGGAGTTTACACAGCCACAAATTAATAGCGCAGGAGAGCAATCAGTGCAGAATGAGATACGTCCTAATGCACTCGCTGGAAGGGGACGGGAAGACAAATGCTGGGGACACTCTGCTTGCTGCGGCCTCTCAACCCTGCCAGCTGGGCTGTGCTGCCACCACTAACAAGTTGCTTCCCCCTGCCAAGGATAACAGAGCCGCTGGCACCCTACCCCGTTTCAGACGCAGAGGCACTCTGCTCTTGGCTGCCTCAGGAGCCCAAGTCAGGAAGGATGTTTTTGCACTTGCCATTTCTCAAGGAGGGAGGAACATCTCTCCCAGCTGCCTCGGCTGAAATCCAGTCTTTATGTAATCAAATGTGACCTCTAGCTGTCTGTGTTTAAGGCTGCCATCGCTGCGATATTATTCATACTGTTAGGACTAAGTCATCCATCTCTTCAACTGTAAATACCTTATAATCATCCCAAAGGACCTGCAGTACTTCATAGATGAAGATGCCTGGAGAAAAGGGTGGCTCGTCTGTAAGTATCACTTCACTTCTGAAATGCAGCTGCCTCTTAGTGTGGAATGTATAGCAGATTTTTAACAGCTTCTGGTAACTTTAACCAGCAGAAAACCCACAGAAATTGCCAAAAGGATGGGGAGCCACTTCCATCCAATCTGCAGCCAGGGTAATGCACTGCTTTAATATAAGCACGTTTGCAGAAACTATGTCTGGGCCAACTCTGCATGTTCATCTCACATTGCTCCCTGCTTTGCATAGTGGGAGCACTGCAAGAGAGGGAAGAAACATCCATGCTATTTTAGACAACATCACCCACTCCTGCCAGGCTCTGCAATGTGAGGTGGAAGAGAGACCAGAGCAGACGCAAAACACTTGGAATAGGAGTTTCCTGCAAAAACCCCAAACTGCCGACTCTTTTTTACTCACGTTACACAGTGTGATGTTAATTCAACAATTAATGCTCAGGCTGATAATGGCTGGTGCCACCTCCTCCAAAGCGTGCACCTGCTCCCCCTCCCAATCCTGCACTCCCTGGGAATCCACAATGAGGTGAGACCGCAGCAGCCACATTGTGCAGCGGCTCCGCTTTCACAGCCCTGCGTGTTCGGGACAGAAATCCTCAAGTTTAGGTGAGATGTGCACTAATACAAGCACAGTCGCTGTCATCTGTAGTGTGTGTGACAGCAGCAGCTTTACCAATTTGGTTCATGCATAGACATCGCTCTGAGGCGCCAGACATATCTGCTAACTAGGATCTACGGGCACATCTTGCCTTGAAAGCAATTGCCTCCTCTTCCTCCTCCCACAAAAGCTGGGGGATCTTTTGAGGGCCCTGTGGGAGGGGAAGCACCTCTCAAGCAGGGGATGTCTGAGCACCCTCCGCCTGCACACAGGGAGAGGCACAGCGTGCAAGTCATCGCCCTCCGTCACTGTTGCAATGGGAGGATGATTTATTTGTTGGCTGGTTGGCTGGTGGTTTGGGGTATTGAGGGGTTTTTTTTGTTTTGTTGGAGGGGAGGAGAGATTGTATTGCGGTAAATAAGTCACATCTCCTTTTTCCTGTGCAGTTGGAAAGAGACCAGAGGATCACAACTAGCCTTCAAGGCTGGTTAAGCTGTCACGCCTGACAGAACGGCAAGGACCCTCTTCCAAGGGTGCAAGACACCTTTCAAGGGTGTGGATGGACAGAAGCACTGGGCTTTTGGCTCATAACAGTGCCAGTCTGCAAAGGTATCTCCATCTTTGCTGTGCCTGAATACACCTTAAACCTCAGACCAAAGTGCAGCCCAAACCACCTGCTTGGGATTCAGGATCCTATGGCATCCTGGGGCACTGGGGAGGTATGGGAGGGGGTGGTGAAGGAAAGATTGGTCCATGATGTCATGTGGTTGAGATTCCAGCAGAATTAGGCTTGGAGACTCTAGCCTTCCCTCACAAGGCTCCCACACCATCCCAGGCTTGGGGAAACCCTGAGTGGGACTGGAGAGTGGCGGTCAGGATTGAACCCAGACAGACACCATGTTCTTCCTGGGCTTCCAGATGCAGAGCTAATGGTGGTGGGAACTGCAAGCTGCTGTCCCAGCAAAAAGGACAGATAAGATTTCGCTGCCAGCAGGGTCAGGGCAGGAGGAGACCACAGACATCAAGGAAAAACTTGGGTCCACTCCTTCCTTCCAGACAGGAGGAACAGCCCTGTGCACACCCTCCCCTAGAAGCCCTCTCTCCAACTTGTTGCAGCTGTAGTACATCCCTCAGCACGCTGGATGAACTCTGCAAAGAGAAAAAGAGGGGATACCCTCACCCTGTCAGCTCCTTCCCTGAAGCCTACTTAAGGGTCAAAGGCCTGGCTAATGAAGAAAACGAGGAAAATCATGTTCTGGAGAAATCACCTTCTGCTCTCCATGCCTTCCTACCAGTTCAACCTCTGTTTCTTTGCATGCAGCTTAATTAGTTTCATTAGCAGTACAAAGGAGAATGCTAATGGCTTTGTTTTGTGAATGATAGTTATATTTGCCTCCCTGGGTGTTTGCAGGTTGGGGTATAGCAACAGGAGCTGCTTCTGGACCTGTTCAAATTTGCCAAGACAGAAGCAGCTCTACCTAGGAGTACTCCAAGGATTTGCCCCGGGGCAGCGTGATCTCTGGTTCAGGAGCAGCAGGTTCTCCATCCAAGGAGAAGCCAGGAAGGCAGTGAGTTGATCTGCATCCAGGGAAGGTGGTGAGTACCTGCTCGTGGCTGTGGTGGCTGGCTTACCCACACCTGGGAGATAACCATGGAGAATGTGACAAGAAAAGCTGCCTCTCACCCTCCACTTTTATACTCTAATAAGACCTCACAGAGGTCACAACATTGCGATGCTGTACAATATGCAACGGAAAAGCTGCCGCAGCGTGGCTGCGGGGCCCGCGGCATTAGCGTTCCTGTCAGGTCCCCGCAGCTTCACCGGGGTTTTTAAATGGCAAAATAAGGAAAACACACAAGAGATTGCACAGGGAGAGTAAAGCTTATTCCCAGCCTGCACCAAGAGACTCACTGCCGTGTGCGGTCACAGGATGAAGCACGGAAGAGCTTGTGCCTACGTACACATGCAAAGTCCTACGTACAAATGCACAAAACTGAAAGCAGCCCTCTGCAAACTCAAGGGTACAGCTTTACACCTCATGTATGTGCACACTCACACATTAAGAATGGCAACAGCATATACTGCACATGCACAATAAGCTGCATTTAGCCTCCTGCTTCTGCTAACTTCTACCATGCAAAGGTGGACATAGCATGTACTCCACACATATGTGCACATAGAGATGCATTTTCATAGACTCCCTACAAATGCTAGCATGTGTAATTACATCCGATATCAAGTTACAGATGTGTGGGTATATACACATCTCAAGTTTTATCTCTGTGCAGGCACTCCTGTCCACCATTAGCATGTAAGTGTATTACTTGCCTTGCCTAGTGAACCCCAAGGCAGCACTACCCACACAGGTAAAGCACAGACCATGTCTACTTCAGCCTCTCCACAAGCAGACATGTGCACAGAAACACCCCAAAACATATCCAAAGATGTTTGATTAAGGGCTGTGAAGTTGATCCGAGGGCTGGAGCACCTCTGCTATGAGGACAGGCTGAGAGAGTTGGGCTGGTTCAGCCTGGAGAAGAGAAGGCTCCAGGGAGACCTTAGAGCACCTTCCAGTCCCTGCAGGGGCTACAGGAAAGCTGGAGAGGGGCTGGTGACAAGGGCAGGGAGTGACAGGCCAAGGGGAATGGCCTGAAGCTGAAGGAGGGGAGATGGAGATGAGATGTGAGGCAGAAATCCTTCCCCGTGAGGGTGCTGAGGCCCTGGCACAGGGTGCCCAGAGAAGCTGTGGCTGCCCCTGGCTCCCTGGCAGTGTTCAAGGCCAGGTTGGATGGGGCTTTGGGCAACCTGGGCTAGTGGAGGGTGTCCCTGCCCATGGCAGGGGGTTGGAACTAGATGGGCATTGAGATCTCTTTGAACCTAAACCATTCTATGATTTCACATGTGAGTTTCCAGGCCTTCGCACCCACAGGGGTTTTCCCTCTGCCATGGTTAACTGTGCAGTAGATCACCTGGGTGGTACAGTGTGAAATCAGCTGCCTCTCTAAGGGGCTATGCCTTTCCCATCACCTCCTCTTGATGCTACAGTCGCACATCCTAATTGCAACCTCTTTAGTGTGGGTGCGTACCAGTGCAAAAGAGTCTTTCACATCTGGTTTCTTCTCAAGCCATCCTCATCTGATCCAGATAAGTGATCTGATGGGATTCACAACACAAATAAAGCAAGCCAACGAGTATTCATTCCCTGGCAGTCAGCATCCGGGGCCTGCATGTTATCCCCATACGACACAATCACAGAGCAGTTGAGGTTAGAGGTACCTCTGGAGATCATCATCTAATCCAAGCCCCTGCCCACTGCAGGGTCAACTGGAGCGGGTTGCTCAGGATATTGTGCAGTCAGGTTGGAAAATCTCAAACCATGGAGACTCCACAAACACTCTGGGAAGCCTGCTCCAGTGTTCAATCACCCTTACATTAAAAAAGTTTTACAGTAAGAAAGTTTTTTTCACTGCTAGTGAAGCTCAGACACAGAGGTGAGATGGGGTGAGCCAAGGTGAGGATTGATCTAATCAAGAGAAGCCAGACCAATTGACCAAATGAAATGCACTGGTAAGTTCCCAAATGAGACAGCATTGAGTGAAATGACAATTAAACTCAAATGCAGCTACAATGGGGGAATTACAAATGTTACATCTCCATATTCCATGTAAGTTTAGAGCGAACGTCATTAAACTGCTCCAATGTTTTCCAGCACAAGGCTTGAAAACACCAAGAGCATCAAGGGAGATGGCCCAGCCACACAGAGTGCACAGACCTTGGCAAGACAGGAGAAATAAGTGCTTTTTGTTTAGATGTTTTCTTTTATTCCACGCAGTTAACATGATGAAACACCTTTTAGCACCTAGTGCAGATGCAGTTTAACACCTCCAAGGTGGTATTAGCAGGTCACAGTACATCCCAGGAGGGAGCAGTGTGTGGGCACATAAATGTGTGCATGTGTGCCGCTCTGCAGAGAAAGTGCTACGAGGGGGGTCGGGCAGCAAATGAAATCTCTGTTTAAGAGGAAATTCATGGCATTTATTTTGCACCGTCTTAATCTTTTTGTTTCCATGCCATCCTGAGGAATGAAGCTGGGGGCCTGAAGATGTATCTCTACACCAGCATCCCCCAGTTGTCCCCATGTGGTGTATATCAGGTCGCACCATAGTGCACATGAGCTGAATCCCTGTTGGGCTCCCAACCAGAAGATGGGAACACACCAAACAGACTCCAACCAACATCAGGCATTGGGTCATCCTTTGCTCAGAGCCAGTAAATTGCAGCCAAAGTAAAATTCCTGCAAAATGTAGGGTGAACCTATAGGCGGGGGGAGAAAAGCAACAGTCGGGGTCTGCATTTCCTCTCCTGCTACCCTGCCCCTTGCCGAGGGGCACGTCTGTCCCGTGACTGTGCATCTGTGCGTGCATCTGTCACGCGAGCCGCGGTCCCTCCTCGCCATGTGGCCCCAGACGTGTGTCTCGTGCGTCACGTTGTCCCAGACTGGCAAAGTTTGCTCCCACGGTCTTTGAAGTTCGATGCCGCACAGCATTTATCACCATCAAGGGGACCCTGCGCAGCGAAAGAAATAAGGGCTGGGGCCGTGCTTGTGCCTTGCGGGACCGAGCACTGTGTTGTCAGCCCTCCTGCCTCATAAATCTCCTCGGGGGGGCGGAGGGGGGGATGTGTTGCTGGTTTTCTTGTTTGAGGGCAGATGCTCGGTGGGATTTGCGCTGTACGGAGGCATGGGAGCACAGGAGCACTGCTACGCTGTCGAGCAAGAAGTCAAACTGCAAATCCAGGCTCCTCTGTTACCTCTCAACTAGCATATAAAATGAACCACAGACACTTGTGCTGTCACAAAATGACATGGCATAGCTTTATTTTATGCTTATATACTGTCCTGCTACCAAACCAGGGTGACTGCCTCAACTCTGCTTACTGCGGATGGTGCTTGGTAGACATTAACCCTTGAAGCAGGTCTGGGCTTAATCTTAAGATACCACAAATTTGCTCAGGCTGAAATCACACTGGTAAATGTGTTGGAAATCAAACAACGTGGTCACCCGAGGGCCAGAGACGGTATTTAGCATCCTTCCCTAGAGATAACCTGCAAACTGTCTACAGCAGCGCACAGCATCCTGGCTCCAGCAATAGAGATGCAGGAGACATGGCAGCCGGAGGCAATGCCAAGAAACGTACTCAAGCCTTCCAGCTCTCTCGTATGGCTGACAGCCCAAAAGATGCTTCAGACCCTCTCTGGAAGCTGGCTCAGGACTCAGTAAAGCACAGATGAAACTTTGACAGTCTGCCACCTCCCTTCATTATGCACAAAATGCTCCTGCGGGCTGCTGACAGGTCTGGTGATACACAGCATGAACTCTGTGTCGAGCGAGCAGCTCAGCCCCTGTGTTAGCAACCTGTTTGGGATGCTCTGGAGACCTCCTCTGCAGCTACAGAGGGGACCCACGGGGAAAACTCCACTGGCTCTGGGACAAGACATGATGGAAGACTGCATCCAGGGACTGCTGTGTGCAACAATCCACGGATAAATGCATGGGCACGCTGGTATCTGGGTCGAACCCTGCTCTAAGCAATGTTAATGAACTCAGGGCTGTTCATTAGATCCGTCATAATTATTATGCTTCAGGGGCGTTACACTCGCCCTTAGGAGCCCCAAGAAGAGCCTGGGTGCTCTCCCAACACCAAACCAGAAGGCGAATTCTCTTCCCAGCAGCGCCCAGTTCAGCTGCTAACCTCCCATAGCAGCAGAGGTGGTCCCATGACGTTGCCCACCTCTTCTGTCAGCAAGCAGGGGACCCCCCCCCCCCTTTCTCTACAGTCTCCAGGTGACTTGTGAGCCACCGACAGAATCCATCGGACCGTGTCTGTCCTCGGCAGCGGTCTCTGCTCAGTGACTTTGCTGTTTGAGCGCGTTCCACACAATTTTGGTTTCCATATGTCAGGCCACTGCTTAAAACGTCTGCAAGTATTTAAGAGAGCGGTGCACAACACTTGGCTTTCAGATCTGAAAGTGGCACTGATCATAAACGCGGGGCTGTCAACGTGATGTGGGCAACATCTGCTAATCCAGCCCTTCACCCAGCCGTTCTCCAAAGCGCTCTTCCAACTGCATAATAAAGTGTGTTGAAGGACAAACAGGATTTTTTTACATTTTTAGCCTGTCTGAATGTACCCGTGCTTTGATCTCAGCTGCTGGGTCAAATTAAAAGAAATCCAGAAAGCAGCCGACGTAAAGGTCAGGCTTTACTTTTAACTACTCACGGAACATATTGACATATGGTAAAGAAACAGAAAACATGTATATGCTGGAGTTTTTTGTTTGCATGCTTGCAATATTTTAGTAATATTAAGGGCATTAAATGTGGCTTGTTAACTGTTATGTCCTGCAGCCGTATAATGGTGTTGGTTGGTTTGATTGGGTTTTTTTTTTGTTCACCCACAGGCCTTTGCAACAAGCTTAGAGAACCAACTGTTGCTGAGCGAACTTTAGAACCTCTGCGAAAGCAAAATGTGTTAAATTGCTAGAAAAGGGGAAAACAAATGTATGATGTTTTGTGACATCCACAATCTGGGAAGCTTCACTTCTTTGGACTTCCCAAGGAGAAGAAAGGGATAACTGAGACATTTTCTGTTTTAAACAATTACAAGCCCAGTAACAGATCAAGGCATCGAGGCTAACCAAAAGCCTTCAGTAACCAGTTGTTTAAGAGAGCTATAAAACAGAGTCAATTTAATATGGCAAACTAGAGACATGATGCTAGGGTCACCCTTGTATGGAAAAGGATCGGTCGTTAACAAGGGCGGGTAGAGAAAAACCCAGCATAAAGCTAGAAATGCCCCGAAGCCCCCCAGCCCGTTGGGTAGTGTCACACACCACTAAGTGTTGCTTGTCTGTAGCCTGGAGAAGCTTTTGTGCCCCGATTTCAATAGACTTAATAACTCCATCTTTTGCCTGTTTCACGGGGCAGAGGAAAAAACTCTTAGGCTAAGAAGAAAAGCCCCACGCACCATCATGCTGGCAGGAGGAGACGAGGGGGCTGTCTGCTTCCCCACGTGGTCTCCACGGCCTCCCACCCCCACATCCCCCTTTGCAAACAAACTCACCTCCTCTGACTTTTCAGCAGCTGCTCCCAGTCTGCCCAGTTCCCACATGGCACCAGTCTCCCCCCACTCCCCCCCCAGCCTCGCACACAGCCCCCGGCATCCTGCCAGCTCCCACCAGTATCGACATGCCCACCGCTCCAGTTTGCTGTGTCGCTGCTGGGGCTTTACTTGCCCAAAGAGGGCGAGGGGAGCCGGGGCGGCGGGGGGATGCTTCAGCATTTGACTGCTCAGGGATTTATTCCATCATTGTGATGCCCTCCAAGCCAGATCTTGGAAGAAAAGATTTCCTTTCCGCTCCCCTCCCCAGACCAAGAACGGGAGAAAGCACCGGACCCTTCAAAGCATCCGCGTACCTCCTATCCAGTTCATAAATGCATGTTTGATCCCACAAGGTGCTGCTTGCTTTCATCTCCCACTGAATTCAATACAGGCTTCCTGGCTCGCAAGAAGAGGGGTCCCAGATGGGAAAAACATTTGACAGATGCTTGCGAAGGATTAAGAGTTTCCAGTCGCTCAGAGTGGTGCCTGCACTGACGGAGACACGATCAGAGGGAGAAACTGTATTCAAACTAAACCGAAAAACTACCTCCAGTAAGTGGATTATATGAGCTTTATCATCCAACACGAGCCTCCCTTTGCCTCCTCTCCTGGTGGGGATGGTAGGCAATATTATAATCACCTGTGCACCTGGTGCAGCAGCAGCTCTGCAATGAGATTAATGAACCTGCTGACTGGCAAGGAAAACTTTGGGGAACAATTTGCCCTGCTGCTTCTTTCAATTCCCCTTGCTATGGCGAGGAGGGGGGGTGGGGAGAATAGGTCTTAATTCAAGAGGAATTTAGGGCCGTGCATCGGTATTTCCCATGCAAAGCAGGAGAAGCTGGAAAGGCCAGGAACCTGCTCAGAAGCACTTAACTCCAGTATTTAACTTCCCTCCCTTGATCGAGCGCGGTGAGGAGTGCATCTGTGCGCAGGTATGTACGTGAATGCCGTGGTCGTTCCCAGGCTCAAATGTCCTGGTTGCAAGCCAAGCAAAACATCTCTTGTCGCTCTTAATTTCAGTCAGGGTTAATCCATGCCACTTGTTTCCTGTACTTTTCTAACTAAACCAAAAGATTTGTGAAGGGAAACAGGTCAGGTAAAACAAAACAATTTGCTTGACCTGAAACAAAACATCTTCCCTGCTACTTTACACTGGTCTTTTATTATTATCATCAAAAACAAGGTCGCTGCCATGCCAGTGTTATTCAATAATAGTACAGTTTGTGGCTTTATTTCTGTGAATTTTAAAGATAAGCTTGGTTTCAAGAGGAATAATTCAGAAGTCTCATTTAAAAACTCTAATCCCAAAACATTTTCCAAATTCCTACCCATGTCTTGCTTTCAGATTGCTTTCATTGAAAAAACCGCCCTGAATCTGATACGTGTTTTTCAGTTTAGTATCACTCTGTATTTTTCAGTAACTAAAATAATGATGTAAAAAAACTTCAACAGCACTTCCACGCTGTGTGCAATGAAGTGGGATCCCCTGACTTGCTCTGCAGGGGTCTGAGCAGAGCACAGCGCTTCCCGGACGAGTTGGATTTACAGTGCATTGCTGCGCTGCTGATCTGCACACGCGCTTGAGGGTTTCTGGATGGACAGCAGCCAGACCAAGATGCTCTGCAGTGGTTCTGCTCCCTCCCGAAGGGGAGAAACCCACAGCAGATTTATAAGCAGGAAAAAAAAAAAAAAGGTGAAACCGTACATGAAAACCCCAAACCACAAATACCACTCAATGTTTCCAGGTAGGAAAATGAAAATATATGCCCAGAAACCCAGATGCATCATAGCCCTAACCTGAAGGCATGTCTCTTAACTCATGACAGCAAATTCATGCGTGCAGCAATTGCGACAGCTCGTGCTGTTACCCACCGGCTGACGCGCGGCGAGAGGAGAGCTGGCGTTTCGGAAGGTGGCACCATTTTCACTGAGCCATCACCATCTGGGCTGTTGGAAACAATACTTTTTTGGATCTGTCGTGTTTACCCAGGTAGTATCTAAGCCCTGACCAGGTAAATCAATCAGATGCAAAGAGCAATGTCTCTAGCAGACGTTCTCCTTCCTGAGTTTTGTTTTGGGCATTGCTATCTGCTTGGGGTGGGATGAGCTATGAAGGGCAAATCATGTTTAGTTTGGCAAATGAATGACACCAGGACACTGCTACGTAATTAGAATCATCTTGAGCAGATGCAAGTGAAGCTAATCAAACACTGCTTCGTAAGTGTTATCATCAGCCTCGTAATTATTATTATTCGATTCCCAGGCGGCAGAGACAACGGGGCTCCTCTTTCACATGAGGTGTCATACAAAGGCAAATCAAAAATCACAGTCCCTGTTCAAAACCACTTACGGCTCTGGTAGTCTGCTTCATGCCACGTAGCATCACCACCACCTCCCACATGCCACCCCAGATGTGGTCGCATCGCCCTCCCGAGCCAGCTCATCCCCGTCTAGAGCGTGCAAGCTAATCGCTCGCAGCAGGAAAGCGCCTGGGAATCCTTTCAAATAGCAGGACGACATCAAGGAAAGGTGTTAATAAAGTGTCACTAGCTCCTTTGCCCGCAGTCCCGCATGGCGTTGCGGCGAAGACGGTTGTGATGTCAAAAGCAGATGGCTATGTCGTCAGGGGGGAGGTAAGCTGCACAGCAGATGGGCACTTCAGATACAAAGATCCCTTTCATGCAAATTGCCCCCGATGATAATTTAAAAAAAAAAAAAAAAAATTACAGGGAGAGAGAGAACTGGAGAAAACATCTGATGTGTGAGCAGTACGGTCTCTAAATAGAATATTTTCCCATTTTCCCATGAAGCATCAGGAGATTCTTAAGCTCCAAAGTATTCATTTAACTCCTTGAGGCTCTAGTCTTACATTTCCTTTGCACCATACTGCCCTAATATACAACACACCCAAAACTGCTGTCTCTCCGAGTTTATTTCTAGAAAGCCAATCGCTTTGCACCTGTTTACACACAAAACTTAATATAGCACAGATTATTTTTTTAAAGTAACTTTCATTCCAAGTGCCTCCAGTGGATTTACAGCCAACATACATACAATGCTAGTAATCAACCAATATGCACCACTATGCCAGGTTTATACTTCAGATGGGTACACTGTAATTTTAAACAGCATAATCAGATTGGTTTCCTCCTGTTGGAGTACCGTATAAAGACAGGCAGATAGGAAAGTTAACTAGAAACAGGGACAAGTTACTCTTCCGTAGCAGATTCACGCTCAATTTATAGCAGTGTTACGTGAGGAGAGAAGCAAGCACATATCTGAGAATATCAAGATTGCTATAAATTAGAAATTGTAGAAAATCACTTAATCCACTGAAGAAATGCACCTAATTCTAGGATGCGACACGACAGCAATTGAAAGTTTATTCAGCATCTCTGTATTGGGTTTGCAGCTGGGGCTAAACCACGTCAATCTGAAATTCTCACTGGTGTTCCCAGGGTATCTAAATGAGCAGTGAAGACAGGGAAAGTACGTATGCAAACAAAGCCATGTCTTCATATCAAGTCTACTACAATCACAGAAACACCATCAAAGATACATCCAGGTCAAGAAGAACAGGTGTATTTAAACATGCATCAAGTAAATAACACGTGTTAAACACACTCCTGCATGCCCAGGGAAGGGAAAATCTAAATAATGGATATGACATCCCTGTCTCCTGAACTAAAACAGGTCCCAAATTCTTGGTCCTTCTCCAGTCCGAGGATGCAAAAAGGCAAGGCTCAGAGAGGGCATTTTTAGGGACCGCAGAGGCACGGGCATGAAGCGGATGGAACGGCGGAGCTGCTATTCAATAAGCACTGGAGCATGGCCCTCCCTACGGAGCTCGGGCAGCCCTGCTCTCTCGAGGTGGTGGTAATTGAAAAGCAGGGATGGGACAGCCTCCCTGCCTCAAAAGAACCCGGCTGGACAATAAATCGTTCTGACAATGATAAATACAGGCATTCACTTTGGACAAGGAACCCCAAACCTCACCGGTACCTTTGCTGTAAAAACCGGAGGGATTTGCTTTCCCAGTCCTACCACCACTGATGCTTTTGGCTCCTTCATCCACGCACACGCCCGGCCCCTGTCCCTCCGTTCTCCCTCTCTGCTGCCTGCGATGCGCAGTCAGGGATGCTGCCATCCACCTCCTGCCCAGGGCATCGTGTCATCTGCTGTGCTGAACTGCCTTCCCCCGGGACCTGGAAACTACCGTCTGAATGGGGTCTGGAGATAATGAACCCTCGGCAATGAGTAAATAAATAGCATCCCGCCCATATGCCCAGCTGCACCCAGGACCCTGGTGACAGCTCGCTGACAAGGGCAACAATGTTTTTTGATCCTTTGCCTGCAAGGTATGGTACCGTCCAGCTCAAAACAGTGGGGAGTCAAGGCTACAAGAGCCAGGGAGCATGGTGTATTTAGAGATCCCTTTTATCCCCCTGGACATGAAATCCTGCCCACTTGGTAGCTTGCACACCCGCTTTTACCAGCACTGAGAAGGACGAGAGGACAGGAGACTGGGAAGATGTAGGAAGTGAGATGGATAACAACGTGTCCATTGGGTGATGCTGAGATTTTGAACGTTTTGCTGGCTGAATCGCTTGAGCTGCTGAATGCAGAGGTAAGATCAGCCTTTGGTAAATCCCCACTGGCAAAGAGCCTGGACCATACCAAATGTTACTGGCCCGACTCACCACTCGCTTCTTTCACTGCTGGTTCTTTCACTGCCTCTTCCCACTGCCATGTCTCTGCCAACGCAGCCAAATCGATAGCACGTGAGGCAATGGCCAGCAGTAGCGCAGGTGCATCCTACCCAGAAGTTATCTACGGTAGCTGGTCAAGAGGTTAATGTAAGTTCAGTTAAGCTTGTCGCCCCAGATGAATTAACACATGGGCGTATAAACACACACAGAGGCACGTCAGTTGATTTAGGATATCACACCAGCCTCCTCAAAGGGAAGGATGAAATCCCCTCCCAGCCCTTGCTGCTAAGCGTTTGGTCTCTGCCGCCATCATCCATGCTTTGGGCTCATGGTGGCATGGATGGCCAAGTGATGAGAATTAAACCATCACCACTATGTGGCTTCCAATTCGTAGCAGGTTGATGGCCAGTTGGCCTAGAGCATGAACAGAGTGAGGCCAGAGGTGTCTGCAAAAGATAGCAAAGATGCAACCTTCATCTAGCTGGAGCAAGTCAAAGCAATGGGTCAATCAGCCTAGGTGGACCTCCAGGGAATAGATCCTGTGGAGTCCCTGCACACGTATGCGAGCCACCAGTCCAAGCAGAGGTCTCTGCTGCTGTCCCTCTTCACTGTAGCTAAATTCAACATTTCACAGCAACAATCACACCTTCAAATGTGAATCTGCCTGAAGCCGTCTGAAGGGCTGGCTACGCAAAAGAAAATAATAATAATAGTAAGCACTAAATCTTGGAAGTTCAAATCACAGAAACCAGCAGATTGGTGGCAGTTTGAATGATGGATTTTTCTGCAGGACATCACCTCTGCAGTAGCTAGACAAATAGTCTAATTAATGGTTGAAAGCTTCTCAAAATGGAAGGATTTGAGATTTTGGGGATCTGGTTTGAATCCATCATAGTTAATATGAAAATCAACACAGACCTTTGGTTCAAACACAAGCTGATTCTGATAGGAGACCCTGAAAGACTGTATAAATTATGAATTTTTTCTTTTCTACACTTTTCTACACTCCATTTTTTTTCCTCTTTCTGAGATTTGACCATCCCTTTAACATGATCCTAACACAGAAAAATGAAATCGCATTTTTATCTTGGGAGGAAAAAAGAGTTGTTGTTGGCTTGCTTTCACCCCACTGAGCTTTAGACAGTTACTATGATTCTGAGGTGGGAATTAAGTCATCTTAGGCTTCCCATCTAGTCAACAGAAAAAAGACAGGCACCTTTACAAAGCAATTCAGATCTGAATTACCTTCCGGAGGTTGTAACCACAGAGTAATTGGTGCATTGACTTAACAGGTTATTTTAAAAGCATTTCTAGCAGCTGGGTGAAGGCGAATAATTTCAGCTTCATGGGATCCAGCTGTATAGTCTCTTGTTCCTTCCAAAGTGGGAAACTGTTCATGGGCAGCTGCTCAATGCTGCTTTCGAATGGGTCATGTCGTAAGTAGAGTTAGAGAGGTCATCTATGTAGCCTTTACCAGTATCCCAGTATCACTAATTAAATAGCGGCAGCCCTGTGCTAGCCAGCTTTGAAAGTGCTGCTGCGACATTTTACCTAACATATTAGCAATAGCATCACATTTAAAACAAAAAGCCACTGAAATGCCCACTCAGCAGTCTCATGGCAAGGAGTGCACTGAGAGCGGGGAGGATAGAACTATTCTTCTCACCATTCAAATATATGATCTCTCCAAAATTAACCCTAGAAGTGTGGGGCTAAAAATCACCTACAAACAATTAATTTTGCCCTCATCTCAAAATTATTTAACAACATTGATAGTGTTTTGGCTTTGTCTGCAGTCACGCCCATCTCATGTCTGGCATCAACTTATTTTATTAACAAGGATTTATTTTCACTTACTTTAAGGATGCGTCAGAGACGATTCACACAAAACAAACTTCACCTGAATGTCTGCAAAAAGCTATCCCTATAGAAATTTGATCCTGAGAGTTGCCTTTATCCAGTTGCTAATAGATGTTTAGCATCTGAGAATCCATATCTTCTGAATTCTGAACATAATAAGCTTTCTGTGAGCTTTTCATATAAGAGATATCGACTGGAAGTAATTCAGAGAAGTTATTCAGTGATTGCTTGGAACAACAAAAGAGCCTGGAACAGATTTACTGTCGGTTGACAGTCTGCATGCCACACTGGTGCAGCTCCCCACTTTTCCAGGAGAACTCCTCACGTGCCAGCTGAGCTGGCCTAGCCTACACCACCCAGATACCTCCAGAGAGGTAAATTAACTGTATTTACAACAGAGAAAACTAGCCCAGCTGAACCATCGAACCCAGCCATCACCTCTGGAACCAAGAGCCTGGTTTATTTATTAATGTATTTGTAGGATGTCGTATCTCTGTAGGCTGCAGCCATTGAAAGGTGACATTCACACAGTAGAGATGCTCTCAAAATCCAGCCGGGGAAGCCAGCAACATTCATAAAGGGACAAACACACTGCAAGATAATTTATTTCTTCTTCCATCATCTGTCATTGGGAAATACATGTATTATCCTTCAGGCTTGCTCCCCACATCAGTCAGCGCTCCAGCAGCCTCAGTGCAAGATTTGGCTAGTTTTACGCCCTGTGAGGGGTATCTGATTCCAGTATCTGATTCCCTGGCAGCTTTGAAGTGTCACAGTGTACTGGCTACAGTAGTTTTGAGCAGGTGCAGCTCCACTACTGCTTTACAAGGATGCATTTTTTTTTGTCTCTTTGCTCTGTGACTCGGTGCTTCAAATATGAAGTGTTTGTGGGCTTCTTGCCAGCACGTTGCTTTTAGACTGGATCCTAGTTTAATGTCCCTTGCTTTCCTGCCTCCTGCCAGCAAGTGCCATTTTTTTTCTTTTGAAAGTCTCTACTGCAGCAGGTGAAAGAGGGTACAGACTCAGCAAACTATGCACGAGGGAAAAAAAAAAAAAAGTAGCAGGGGCCACTTTCAGTCTCAGCACCTACTTTTTGTGTGAGTTAGAGATCAGAGGAAATAAACCCAACAGAGTGGTCTCATTATCACTGGGGTAGAGGGTAAGGATGGGGAAGATGAGAGCCAGGAGACCCCTTCCCGCACCTCCTGTAGAGCATCTCCTCACTGGCCCCTCGTCTGATCTGGAAAACCCTCCTGGTTTAGAGCAGAAGAAAAAGATTTTGTAATGATGGTGTGGCAGAGCAAAGGACCTATATCACGAGAAGGAAAGAAGGAAAGAAAA
This sequence comes from Balearica regulorum gibbericeps, assembly GCF_011004875.1. Taxonomy (NCBI): domain Eukaryota; kingdom Metazoa; phylum Chordata; class Aves; order Gruiformes; family Gruidae; genus Balearica; species Balearica regulorum. The sequence continues at coordinate 3,224,955 of NC_046184.1, read as the reverse complement.
AAAAGCAGCATCAAAGAGAGAAGAGAAGAATAAAAACACTTCTTTGCTGATCCACAGCTGAGCTGGGCAAAGCTTATACAAGATAAATAACGCTGACATTACAAAGCTGTGGTTAATTCATTTTTCTACTTGTCACCACTTCGGATAATTGGCCTACACAAGAAACGTGGGGGAAGAAGGTTGGCTTTTTTTGTCTTTTTTTTCCCCTTCCTGAGAGGTACAACTAGGATTAGACGGTGTGCTACACCACTGATAAAAATAAAGAGAATGATGCAAAACCCTCCAACTTTAATCCAGAGGGGTCATCGGTGAATAGCGCAAGTGTTGGAGGATGAAGTGAGACCTGGTTGTCTCTATGGTAACTAAACCATCACTAGAGCGAGGATTGACCTGGAGCCTTCACGCAAGTTTGGATTTGTCTGAGGCGCTGCGTGGCGTGCACTATTGCCTGTCCTCTCTCCTGATTTCTGGGAGATTTTCACAGTAGCTTAGAGATTTATTCAGAAATCACCAGCTTCTGGATTCAAGTGATTAACTTGGTATTCCCAACATTTCCTTATTTGTCTAAAAGGAAGTCGTGAGTCTTCGGGTGGGTGAGGGAAAACCTAAAAATATGACGTCATATACTTCAAAATGAGGACGACCAGTCCTGAAACAGTCACCCATTTCATATACACTACCAGACATAGAAAACACTGGCTTGGAGGTTTCAGAATACAAGGAGAAACCAAGATAAAGGGGAGAGGCTGGAAATCAGAGAAACAAACACAGAGAAACCATAAGACAATAAAAAAAAAAATCCAAATTTATAATATTTTTTAAATCTGCTGATTTTTGATGCCTGATTCAGGACTTCAGAAACTGAGGGGTTTCAGAGCAGATTACCCCAGACAGCCACTGGCTTTTGGTGCTGCTTTGTCATTCCATGAAAGGTTTATAGAGGCAACCATCGCTTTGTATATCTTCCCTCCTATCAACTAGAAAATTGTCTCTAAGTCACTAAGAAAAAAAAAACCAACTTCTTTTCTCTCTGATCATGACAAAAGTGTTCTCTCTTTAAAAACATTCATCTTCTACCTCTGAGACAACTCAACCAGCAAATGCTATTTACTAAGTACCTAATTCCCCTCATTTTATAAATGGCATGGGTTGGTTAAGCACAAAGGCTATGGGGAAACCCATTTTTATCAGATAGAGCATTACACTTAAAATCTTATTGGAAGTTAAAGGAAACACTATTCATGTACGTTAGGAACTTGTTATTTGCCTAATTAAATCCAAATCCTAAATAGATCCAAACCCCCTCCTAAATCCAGGAGTATTGCTACATTTAGATTATGATTAAATATTCACAGCCCCAAAATGGCAAAAATGCACAAAAGCGGGTGGTCTGGGCAGCATTTCCTACCAAGTCTCAGCCTCAGCCCTGACTCTGCCTTACCAGCCAGTGTCTGTGATAAAATGCCCCAGGAGGAGGAGAAGATGAAGTGGTGTCTGGTTTTAAAGGCAATTTCCAGAGGCCGATGAGTAACCCCTCAGGCGTCCGTTGGCCATGGGGTCTGCCTGGGAAGCCTTCCTGACAAGCTTCCCTCAGTCTAGGAAGGGTGCCCCTGGCTTCACAGGAGAACAAACAACAAAGGGAAAATATTTTCCATTTCAAAACTCTCTAAGGGAAGGACTGGCCTTAAATGAGAGCAGTGGTATGCAATGAGTGCTGTAGGAACAGAGTTATTTGGGGGAAAAGTTGATGCTGCCATACACCAGTCGAGACAACGCTCAGGGTGCAACCAACCAGGGTGGATTCAACTCGGACACCCACTTCTGGAAAGCATTGCTATCCACAGGCAGAAAATGATGTGTTTCCTCCTAAGATTAGTCTCCCCAAATGGGAAGACCGTGACTCTTTGCTGGTATAAATCAATGCATTGACTTTAATGTGGTTTTTTTCTGATTTATACCAGCTAAATACGTGGCTATACCAGGCAGTGCTCTGTTTAATAGTGCAATCATGGTGCTCGCACTGCTGTGTGTTTCATGGGAAGGTCAGCCTTTTGCTGCTGGGCTGCATTCACGAGCCTTGGGGGAAGACAGGTAAATGAGGGACGGAGGAGATACCCAGCATCAGAACTGGGGAAAGGCCAGGTGACGTGGAAAGGAAAGACCATAAATCATGTCCGGGTACATATCGCCTTTCCCCAAGGAATAGTGCTCTAGAGTCCATACCTGGAGCACCACAGTGCAGGGAAGGCAAGCACACACACACACGCACATGCATATATGAGTTGTGGTGCTACACAAAGCTTTAACAACATGAGGATGAGAGTGCACTTTCCTAACATGTGAGGTTCTCAGTGCACCGCTTTGGAAATAAAGCCATTTCCCCCTGTCTTCTCTCATACCTCTATCTGGCCTCTGTAAGCCAGAACCATTTAAGAAACTTTAGAAACTTTTCAGGAAGTTTGTAAAGCAATTTATTGAGACTAGTGTTCTTGTCCTCTATGAAACCAGATGACTGAGTCACCCTGGGCTTAAATGTGCAGAGCACAGAAGGAACCATAAAAACCTTGAAAAGAACCCTGAACAGATTCTCTATGCATAAAAAAAAAAATCACAATTTTTTATCACCTAGCATTTAGGTGCTTCCAGGATTAGAAATAAATATGACACGTCCTAATGCAGACCTAGTCACTTGGATCAGAGAACTTCTACTTCCCCATCTCCTTGTGTCCCTGGATCTAAAGACATTTTTAGGCCCAAGAAAATTTGGAAACCTGCCTGTCCTGAGCTATGGGAAGGATTAGCATGAGAATTGAAACTGCAGACTTGGGGGCAGAGAGGAGAAGTACTACCTTTGGCAGATTAATTTCATTTTTCCATATACTTGCCACGGAGGAGGCACAAGAGTTTGGAGTGTCAAAATGAATTCAGGGGGATGGATGAGTAAGAAAGGGTCAGCACGGGCATGAACAGAGGTGCAATTAAATACCACGTGCTCCTTCAGACCTAGCTTGGCGTTACCATCAACAGGGAAGAGCATTTGCCTTTGGGGTGAAGAAGATGCCAACTGCGTGTCCTTCACCAGCTCACAACCGCTCCTGCGCTACCCCAGCCCTTTCTTTCCTTGCTGTCTGCCAGCTCTCCCTCCCCCCTCAATTCCAAATGCCCAATCTCAGGCATCCATCCCCCACCCCTTCGCCTTCTGCCCCCCATCCCCGAAGGATGGATGAGCTTGCCAGAGCAATCTGGCCCTTGCTGGAGAAACTGCTCAAAGCCGGCAGCCGGAGCGAGCACAGCAATCGATTGGACACGGGACATTACGGATCTGCGAGCGCGACCGGGGCGAGAAAGTGGCAGCTTTGTGAGGCTGAGCACACGTGAGGATTACGGCATTAACAAAGCTCCCTTAACCGATCAGCCTGCCCCTAGGTAGACGGGGGACCGGGCTGGGATGGGAAGCGAAGGGGATAAAGAAGTGGCAGCATGAAGTCGTTTTCTACCCACCCCACCCCCCCTTACAAAAGAGCGGCACAAATACGAAGTGCCGGAGACACAAACTGCCGCCTGGGACTGTAGAGCCGTGGCGTTGCTCGTCAGGGCTCTGGGCCAAATTTCCTGCCAGCGTAAATCCGTTTGATGCCAAGAGAGTAACCCAAGGATGAATCGGACCCAGTGGGGAGGGTTTATTGCCTTCAGCTCAGGCAAGAGTGCAGAGCTGCGCCAGCTGGGGTGTCAGACTGTGTGTCTCAAAAGGACTTACGCACCTAAATCTATTAGGTACTCCAAAAAAGTGTGCTTTCTCTGGTTTTAAGGTCAAATCAGTCTTATCAGCCCTTTTTTTTTTTTCTTTTTTTTCTTTTTTTTTTTTTTTTCCTGAAGGCAGCTTTGAGGACCTCTGTTTACTATTGTTCTTAATCAAAAAATAACGGTAACAACTTGCAAGTACAAAGGGCCTTTTATGTTTCTGCGGAGTCTTTTATCTCAACGCATTTTAGTAAGTGCTATATCAAAATCACTCCACCCACCACTGAAATTCAGTCATCTCTGGACTGTAGAGCAGCAGCTGTTTAACAGTGTGCACTAAAGCTGAGCAGCAGTTCAGGACAGCGAGTGAAGGAGACCAATGTATGCGGCTGAAGCCGACATCCCCCCTTCAAATCAGGATGCTACCTCAGAGCCGATGGGGTGAGCAAATAGTTTAGCAGCAAGAAGCATGCCCAAACATTTAGCACCTTGGAAAAATGCTTCTGCATCTACAGGCTGAGCCCGTGCTCTTCTTCTGGGCTTTGAGGGGATGCCCCTACTCAGCTGGTCCTGAAGACCCTGGCTGCTGCCCACCACAAGCCTTGCTCATGGGCACAGGCAGCAGCGCATCCTTCCCACATGGCCCCGTGCTGTCTGCACAACTCACGTTGCAGAGATGATCAGATCCCTGCCCAAACCAGCCCCTCCAAAGCATCTCCAGACTGACCATTGCCTAAGCAGTGCAGTCTATATCCTGACAACACCATGCAAGGAAAGGAAGTGTTAATCCTGGAGGAGTAGGAGACCGTGCTGTAGCAAGCCTAAAGGACCTAGGGATTTATGTAGTTATCCGAGTATAGGAAGTTCAGAGAACAATTTTTGGGTCAATAATGCAGTTGTTTGGCAGACATTTTTTGACATATCATAAATTTATGGAAAAGAATGAAAATTAATCAAGCGAGCAATGAGAGAGGGCACCATGGGCTGCTCACTGACACTGCAGTGCTGGAATAGATGGAAGGCACAGTGAGGTTCAGCAACGCAAACCCTGAAAGAGGATGGGGCCAGGGGAAACACAAAGGTGGATCTGTGGACAGAGAGGTGACAGCCATGGGACAGCCATGAGTGAGCACCACGAGGCTGCAGCCTTCAGGGACCACGAAGGGGATGGTGGAGCAATTGAGACAGAGGGAATGACAGCAGGGCAGTCGAGTTTTAGGTGTGTGGGTAGGTAGGAAAGGCTGCATCTCTGAAGCTGCCAGCAGAAGGCAAAAAGCTGCCTTGTATCTGCAACCATAGGAGAAGGTCATATCCTGCACTGGGACTGAGTGATGGTCAAGGCGATGCTTTTGTCCACAGTGACTAAGGAAGCTCAGGCACAGAAAACCTGAAAGAGAAACCAGATGCTTTGCAGGCTGGTGTTCGCTGCTTTGCATTACAGATACCAACCTGGGATGTCTTTAGAGAGACTTCCCACGGCCAACAAATGAAGCAACTGGAAAAGAGGTAACCTGCTGAGGTGAGCCGTCTCCTGTCCACGCTTTGGAGAAAACCTTTCTTTTCCTAAAAAGGGAGCAAGCATGTGGAGTCCCATTAGAAAATAAAAAGGGGCCAATTCCCTCATATCAAGCCTGTTATTAGGCCCAGAATCAAATTAAATCACAGGGCTTTTCACTAGCAAAGTGCTATTTTAAGGCTTATTAGACTATATTAGGATTGGCATAAATTTCCACTGACATAATATAGGCCTTTAATTGGATTTAAGGGCGAGGAGGCTGCATTAAACTAAAATCAGTCCTCGCAGGGGGAAATTGGGTATTCTCCTCACAACTCCTCTGCTTTCCCTTGGCGAGAATCCCAAGCAGCCGAGCAGGCTGGGTAACCCATTCAAATCCAGATGCAATTGCTTATAGCCTCCTATATCAATCTGATAAGCAAGCTGGCTGCCAAAACATAACACACTCACCGCCGCTCGTTAGCCAAAGTCTCGCTGCCATGGCCAGAGCTCTGGTTCACTTGCAGCTCAGGCAAAAAATGGCATTTTCTTGGACACAAGCTGCCTGCTAGATTTCATATGAAGTATTTGCCCGTGAAAGGTTACAATAACAAAATCTCAAAGCCAAGACCTTGACTTAACCTCCAAAGAGCTGAGAGCATCAGAGCCACAGGCAATAATGAAAACATAACCCTGCTGCTCCTCCCATGCTGGAAATGTGAGTCAGGAGGCACTCCTATGACCTGGGTTTTTTCACGCATCCCCTGATTAGACACGGGAGGCTCTCAGGAGCTTGGAGGGCAGGGGCTCTCTCAGCTCTCTCCGTGGCACAGCAATGTGCAATTCCCTCCTTCCCCCAAGAAACTGAGACCAGCCCTGAGATGTGTACAGACAGGTCTTGCACTCATGGCATGAGATGCTGTGAAACATCGTGGGGTTTTAAGCTCATCAGTCCCCGAGTCACTCTCCACTGAAGAATCAGAGCTTCTCTGTGTGTGTGTTTCTCCAGTACTGCTCACTTCAAGTGAGATACAGAAGCCTGAGAAGGAGAAAATAAAACCCGCTTATAGAGTGGGACATGCTGCACCTCGGGTTTAATAAAGGCAGAGATTGAAGGATCATTCATCCTGCACCTTAAGAGATATCCCTGATTTGGCACCTAATGGGCCATGACTGGCTTCCGGTAATAAGGCTCTACCAAAAGGCATCTGAGCTCTTCTGAAGCCCCAGAGACACAGAGAAACCTCCCACCATGCAAAAAACTGCTTTGTACATTGGTACTTGATGTTCCGAGCTGTAATATCTTGGGACAATTTTTCATACAAATACAACCCTTTTCTTACAACACCATCCCCTCTGCATCTGGCTGTGTCAGAGATGGGAATCTCATAATCTAAATCCTGCAAGTGGAAAAAAGTTTAAGTCTTAAGTTAAGCCAAGCTTATGGTTTTCCTGAGAAGATGCTTCAAGGTCCATTCTTCCAAGATCACAGAGCTCCTAGATAAGGTGCACAGTCTTTTCTTTCCCAACTCACAGCTTCTTAAGTTTTGGGGGATGCTGCCAAACCTTCCCCTCTGAACTTGCCCAGTCCTGTAGTCACCAGACACACATGGTCATCGTTAGTGGAACATTAAGAAAAGGAAGGAGTTTGGTGCTACTCTTCAAAGAAATTTCAAGGGATGCTCCCAGGTGGGGATGACCATTTTAGAAACTTAGATTTTAGCAGAAATTTTGGTACAGCACTTTCCACATGCAGGCACATGTGTCCATGCGTGGGGTTTGTGCATTATGTGAGTGTGGTGAGAGCTGATATGTCACAGCTCTGCAGCTGCACCCCATTAGCACAAGCATTTAGCTGCCCAAGATGGTGATATTTTTCATGTGATGAAACAACCTTTATTCCTTTCCTGATAGTTTTAGGATTACTTCAAGATGTATCTAGGAAGCTCAGACAGGCCAAATGGGGTTGATGGATTCAGGGTGGCAACATACCCCAGCAATGCTTCGTGGCTTCCGAGCAGCCACAAATCTTTTGCTGTTGCTCTGCTGCCACATCCCTTGCAAGTGACCTCGATGGGCACGCTGTATCCTTGCAGCCCTGGCTCTCTGACAGTCGCTCAGTCCAATTTGAAGTGTGTGGGACCAACCTGCTGTGCAGGGATGACTCAATGGCCAGCAAAAGCTACATGAGAGTAGCTGGAGCTGGACAAAAAACTTTGATTATACTGAGAATTCAATTTTCATGCTTGGCTTTCACCATATCCATTAAAAAAGCCCAGATGACTTCATTGTGCAGCCCCCGAGGGAGTATAGCCAGGGGAAAGAAAAACAAAGCTGGGAACCCCAAAGTGCTGCTGAATGTCAGGAGTAAAGATGGTTTTGCTGGCTGAGAGTCACAATTGTGAACTGAGACCTGAAGTTCTCTTTGAGCAAATCTCCCATATTCATTCACCTTGCCTTCAACCAACAAAGCAAACTTTGTAATATAGATATCACGGAAACAGTGACCTTGCTTTGGGGAGTTATTTCTCAGTGGTTGCAGGAATTTCTTTTTTCCTTCAGCTCAGATTGAGAAAAGCCCTTTTGGGAGGTTTAGGAGTTTTCGGTGACAAGTGCAGCTCTGAAGATGAGCCACAGATGGGACATTGAATGGACCCGAAATGCTTTAAAGCGATTTCTGCAATAAGTGCACTCTGACACGGGTCCTTTCAGAACACCATCATAAGAGGGCTGCTCTGCTTCCAGCCTCAGCCTCAGACGGTCCCACACCCATTCGACCCAGTGAAAAAACAGGTGATCAAAATAGGAAGAGCGAGCACAAAACTTGAAGGAAACAGGAGCTGGCTCCTCGGGGCATTCCTATTTTAAATGCTCCACGAGATTCTGCACTTTCTGGCTCCAGATGGGACCCAAATACCAACGAATCAGGGAAAATGCTGTCCTCATGATATTTATGAAGTAGCCGAGGTCAGGGAAATTCTAGACAGAAGATGGATTTTCCAGCTGTAGAGAAAGTAGGTCAAACATTTGAACTTTTGGATGCTTAGCAGCACTAAACTTCCTCCAGTTGCATACAGCTAGTTATCGCCAGCTGTGCCAGGACTGGTCCAGTCCTGCCAGAAAGCTAAACCAAGAGGAGAGAGATGAATTTCCAGCCCTGCTGCATTAACAGACAGCTTCAGAGATGCCTTACAAATGCATTTCTCTCTTGGATATGATCTTAGATATGGACCCAAGACCTTGGATATGATCTCCTGACATTTCTCAAGACTATTTTGCAGCAGCTGACTTCTGCCTTAGCAAGAAAAACATAGGCTGAATATAGAGACACATTTCTGTTAGTCTGTGGGCAGGTCTCTCCCCGGACATAGGAGAAGTCCCATTGCTTGAGGCATTTAGAGTTAGACTGGCCAAAGCTCCTGGGAGTCTCTATGGGGAGACAATCTCGCCCCCGCCTCTGGAGAACGGAACAGACCTAATAAGCTTTCTCTGTGTCTGATTCCTCTGATCCTCTGATTAAAGTATGTTCATATCATTTGCATTTGAATTTGCTTTTATCCACCCCCCGATGCCAAAACATGTAGGCAGGCAATTCAGGAGATGATGTGTTTATGTAACTGTAAACTAGGTTTATAGCAGTTTAATTAGTAATATTAATAATGTCACCTAAGCTTAATGATACCAATTATAACATAGCAAATATTTCTTATTGGATTACAAGTAGCAATATTGAAAGATGAACTTTCATGCTTGGTCAAACTTTCTAAACATATTATTTAGGAAGAGAGATAAGACAGTTTGCTTTTCACATGCGGATAGCTCTTTTAATCTCAAAAAGGGATAATTATTGCATATAAATATTTGCAGACGGGAAACACTGTCCCATTTGACGTATCAGCACCTCTCCTCTCCCTGCATTTACTTCTACACATTGAGATGGTAGAGTGGGTTGCCCAATTGCACCAAGTGAAAAAACACCCTTTTGATGCCCCAGACAGGTGATTACGAGCTGCTGTGATGCGCAGAAGAGAAAGGGTCAGACATCTGCAAGAGAAGAAGGCCAAGGTTACATTAATCTGCTTATGATGTGCTGTATCCTTTGAGGATCTGCAGATGCAGAGGAGACAGAGTTAGGAAAGACCCTTTGGGTCATCTGGGACAGGTCTTTCACAAGACTTCCACTTTGGCCCCAAGGCATCTTTTGAAGGTGGCAGATGGAAACAGTTAAGACAACTGAGAGATGTTTAAAATCCTGTCACTAACGCAGTCCCATCTCTTCCCCTACCATGTAGGATTACCCTTGGCAGGGTCTTGCCTCTCAGGACTGCACAGGTCCTGCTTGGTATTTTCTGAGTCTGGTGGATTTGTCACACTTCTCATTCCTATGCCTAACTGACCAATACACTCTAGATTTCCTTCATTTGTGTAGTGGCAATGATCAAAATTAAAATCTCTGGGACAGGATCCTTATTCTACAAAATGATCTAATAGAAGCAGATTTGCTGCATCCTGACTATGCTTCCCCAAATCCTCTCTTCCTAAACTTGGATTTACTAGGACTGCTACAAAAGAAAAAAGACAACTTCAGTTTCCAGCATGGAGGAACTCTTCAGGCTTGCTCCAGAAGCAGCCCAGAATATCATCTTCCTCCAGTCGCTTTGGTCCTTTTCCCATCACCTCCCTTCCCCAGGAACTTTCACATCTACTCTTCTTGCCTTGATCGACACTTCACATGGTACCCAGTTAAGCAACAGAAGCAGACTTCACTTCCACTTGTCTTATGGAAACTGGGAGTATTTCAACAGTAGTTCAATGAAACTGTCCCCCAGGAGGGGTGAGGAGGGAAGGGGATTCTTACATGAGGTCTGTTGCCAATGTAGTTATTAGAGCACTGGGGAACCAGCAGCTTATGGGCCTAGCTGGAAACCATGTCTTCAGGTCACTGTTTAAGATGAAGTATTGTACATCACCCTAAGGAAGTGCCATTGATCACAGAGAAAGCTGAGGTTCCTGCTGTGCAAAAGATGACAGTTTTTAGAGGTCTAAAATACGGGGATGGGAATCCCAGCCTTAATACCACCACTATGAAAGCCAGCAGGTCCTGCAAAGAAACCAAGGGATAAGCAGCCCTCTCAGGTCTGACTTCTCACGGCAATGCCTCCACTATATACCTGACATTTTTCTCTCTCTCTGATTACTGGATTTCTGATCCTGGCTGCACAAAGGTATGCAATGAGGGAAGAACAAGAGGAGCAAAAGGGTCTGCGGAGGATAAGAAACGGGTAAGGAAGAAGAGGGAGTAAATATGTCTCTATCCACAGCCTCACCACATCATTTACAAGAAGGGGCAACTCATCAAAAATAACCCAAAGCTCCTGGGAACAGTGACCTAATCAAGATGTATAATTGCGTGCCTTATCTAAATGAAAGCATCATTTCAGAAATGATAATGTGCATCACCGTGGATTCAATTGCTATAGAGTTCAGCACTGAAGGGTAATTATAATGTTTAACAAATATATTCCCTTTAGGGGCCTGCAGTTAAAGATATCATGTCCTGGTTTCCCCTCATGATGCACATCTACTACCAAATTATGAGGACTTCCTCTCCGTTATGCAATTTCTCATTGATTTTCCAAACATTGTTTTCTCTTGTCCTGTCCAGACTGGCTTTTAACATAGAATCACAGAACAATAAAGTCATAGAATCGTTTAGGTTGGAAAAGACCTTTAAGATCATCAAGTCCAACCGTTAACCCAGCACTGCCAAGTCCAACCACTAAACCATGTCCCTAAGCACCACATCTGCACGGCTTTTAAATACCTCCAGGGATGGTGACTCCACCACTTCCCTGGGCAGCCTGTTCCAGGGCTTGACAACTCTTCTGGTGAAGAACTTTTTCCTAATATCCAATCTAAACCTCCCCTGGCACAACTTGAGGCCATTTCCTCTTGTCCTATTGCTTGTTACTTGGGAGAAGAGACCGATGCCCACCTGGCTCCAACCTCCTTTCAGGGAGTTGTAGAGAGCCATAAGGTCTCCCCTCAGCCTCCTTTTCTCCAGGCTAAACACCCCCAGTTCCCTCAGCCGCTCCTCATCACACTTGTGCTCCAGACCCTTCACCAGTTTCGTTGCCCTTCTCTGGACACACTCCAGCACCTCAATGTCCTTCTTGTAGTGAGGGGCCGAAAACTGAACACAGTACTCAGAGGTGCAGCCTCACCAGTGCTGAGTACAGGGGGGACAATCACTGCCCTGTTCCTGCTGGCCACACCATTTCTGATACAAGGAAGGTAAGAGGCAGAGATTATAAAAAAAAAAAAAAAAAAAAAAAAAAAAAGTTACCTAAGAAATGAACCAAGGAAAAAAGTTGGTCCTAAGAGAGAAGAAATCAACCCACCTCACTGCTCACTTGGCATCAACCTGCACAGCAAGCACCACAGAGATCTCACAAACTCGAGTTAAAGACTGTGACAAACTCGAGTTAAAGACTGTGACAAACTCCTACCACCCTGTGAGGAAGGATGTTCTCCCCTCTAACAGACCCTGCTGCCTGGATATTTGATACAATTCTTCAAAATCCTTTTTTGTTAATTTTCTCCCCTTCCTTCTACTCATATCCATCTGGATAATGCCTGTCCCTTATAGGAGAAAACACACATCAGATAGCTCCAGGTTGTTACCATGCGTAATTGATGTGCTACACACAGCACGAGGGAAGGTCTAACACAAACAGGTACGTATCCTATATTTATGCAGAAGAGGGGGCATAAAATAAGCAGAAGTACAAAACAGCTTCAGAAAAGGAGATACTAAATGGACTGGTAGCTTCTAGCCCGGAGAAGAGACAACTGATGAGGTGTCTATAAAATCACAGATCAGAGAAGGGGGAGAGCAAATGGCTGTTCCCTTCCCAGCATGTAGGAGCGAGCAATTGGGCAGCAGCATTAGCAGGCAGCAGGTTAAAGACAAAAGAAGGGAAATACTTTTTCACACAGTGTATAATTAAATTAGAGAACTGGTCAGGGCAGGATGTCAGGCAGGCCAAAAAATATGAATGAAGTAAAAAAAAAATAATATTAAAAATCAGATGACTTGAAGGAGGATGGGTCCATTAAGGGCTATAAAACACTATTCAGGATATAACCTTCACCTTGGGAAGTCCCTACACCGCTATCTGCTGGAAGTTCAGAGGATATTCAGGACAAGGATTACTCAGCACGTGCTGTTTTCCCTGCGCATCTCCCAGCTCCAGCCAGCACACTGCTCCAAGGGCCATAGTACCCGGTGTGGTTTATGCACATCCTCTGCTCAACAGCAGCGTGTTTTGGCCTCTTCAGAACAAGGTGCAATTGCTAAGAGAGGTGCAGAGCAATAGCATAAGGCACTCGGGGACAACACACTGTGACTGCTGCCCAAGTTTGCTCCAGTTCTTACTCAGAGGCATAAGCAAGACCGGTTGCTCCATGGAGATGTCATAAAAAATATCCTGCAAACAAGCTGCCCCACTGAGCCCTCACTCTGCCCTGGATGCAGCAGCCAAGCATGAAAGCAACCCCAAAAAGTGTGTGCTATTGCAGTGGTGTACTGGCTACACCGTGCTGGGAGTGGGCTTGTCATGGCATGGATGAGATCAGGTCACCACCGCTGTAGGGAGTGATGAGCCATTGGAAAAGAAATATATTTTTATTCATTTATTTTTTATTTTTCTTCTTTTTTTTTTTGGCCATGCATGATGGATGAATTCAGCAAGAAAGACAATCTAGTTTAGAGACAGATCTGTCAGCTGCAAAATAGCTGATCCTGCTTTGGGTTATTAGCTGGGAAAACAAAATTGAGCCAGCACTGAATTTTGAGAAACTTTTTTAAACCCACATTAATAAAAAAAGAGAGACAGAAAAACAGAGAGAAAGAGAGTGAGAGGGGAACTTGGTTAGATGAATAATTTTTGTGTCATCTCCAACACCCTGATTAAAGCTGTGGTGCCTAAATCAAAGATACCAACAGCAACCTTAAAAGAAGACTGAAAACAATTTTGTGTGCTGCCATTTTTCCCTCTGCCTGTGTTTCATTATATATAAAGTTTTATTTTGTCCTCTTTTGATCTTTGAAAGTAAAGAAGCAAGAGGGAGGTAGGAAAAAAAAAGCCACACAAAAAAAAAAAAAAAATTGACACCAATCTTGTTTTCTTCCTTCTCCTCGCCTGCATCGATAGCTCAATTGGATCAGAAGTGAAGCGCCAGCAGAAATGAACTGAGCACAGCCACCAAATGAAAACCAAATGCTGGATTGCAAAAGCAATATTTCCAATAACAAGAAATTACTGGGCTGACTTTCCTCCCTTCCCCCAGCACATCGCAGCCAGGCTGTTGCGGCGACCAGTGCAAACTTTATCTGCTTACAGAGGGTACAGGGGTACTCTGCCTCTAAGCAGCCTTGAAGCTTCATTTATTGGTGAGGGAACAGCATCTACTGTGGGAGGCCAAAGCAATGTATGCAGAATATAAAACTTTGATCACAGACTGCCTGGTGTGTATGGAAGAAGTATGGGTGCACAAGTCCACTTGCATTCCCAGCTCTGCTACCACACGTTAGACAAGTCACAGCACTTTTCTCCACATACATCTCTACCCACAAAGTAGGGACCGTGACACCCACTCTCCTTTATAACACCTTCAGAAACCAATGTGCGTGCTCCATAACGGTGGGTATTTTGAACGTGTTTAGCCCTATCCCTAAAAAAAACAAACAGGGGAAGACTTCTGCTTTCAATAGCCCTCTCTTTGCTCCCCACAATGCCCAGTGATGGGTGGCACAGTAGGTCCTCATGACAGATTGGCTTCTTAAACCCAAGGTGTCCAACCAATAACACATTAATTCATTGCACTTAATCTGCCTTTTGAGTAGGGGTCCTTGCCCTTGTAGCAAGGCTGTGCTGGAACAAGGGTCACTGGTGAGATACACAGGAAGATGAGGGTGATCCTTCACCCTAACCCCATCCTCATGCGGCTGCTGCCATGTCTCCTCTCTCCTGCTTCCAGACCTTCCCTCCCAAGATATGTGGTAGCTATCTTGTGTCTCCCAGCCATCCAGCAATCCTAATTCTAGAGATACATGGCCCATAAGTACATCCACCTCTTTGAATGATAAATTGAATGCTAAAATCAAAGGGGAGGACCTTCTTACACACCCAAGTACCTGCGTGTCCAGGGGACTGTGAACATGCACTGCGGACTAATGCCTTCCTGAGTTTGGGTTTCCTATTTCAAGAAGTTGAGCAACATTAAATGTAAAGCTAAATACCACGGTAGCAGAACAAGAGTCTGTATTTCCCCAAACATGCACATTTTCCATCAATGACCACAAAAAGTGGCCCAGTGAAGAAGACTATTCATAGCCCATCACACCACCTGCCCAGGCCTGTATCCTCCTGTGCCACAACATCCTCGTGATCCACCAATACCCAGCAGCAGAACCACAAGCTGCTGACATGTTTGTCTTCACATGATCTAAGGTCTAAAATAGAAGCCACCACTTCCACGTACAAGACGAGGGGGTGTCCTTGGGTTTTTACTTCTGTTAGTGATCCAGCACATGGAGTATCCTACCCAAAGTCTACCCCAAAGTGCTCACAGCAGGCCCACAGCTGGCACACGGCAATACTATGTGTCACTGGGGCCCGTGTACTTGTCAGACTTGGAACTGGAAAGACGGGAACGATTAAAATTTGGATTACGATGCAGCGATTTTCCCCTCCTAGACAGCACTGGGTTCATGTAATGCCTGGGCAATACGTCTGCGTGTGGGTTGTGAATTGTTTGTACATGCGTATGTGGAAGGAGGGATGTCAGTGGGAGGAATTCATTAGCATTTTGGTTGTTACATATTTATGCTCCGAAATGAGCACGTGGAACAAAGAGAAGACACATCGGGGAGCCCTGCTTTGCAAAAAGCCCTCTGACATTTGCAACTGTTCAGTATACTGGTGGCCAAAACCAGCCAAACTCCCATTGCTCAGGACATACCAGGCTAAATCATCAGGAACTCTTCACCTGACTTTCCACAAGCCTACAGCTCATTACCATACACTGCTGCCACCCTACATGTTTTTCCCTCTGTCTGAAGTACACTTTTGCCACAATTTCATTCTCTGATTTCTCATCGCACCCGAAGTGGGCACAAAGAGCAGATGACTCCCTTCCTCCAAGCAGCTCTTGCTGATGTGCACAGGGATGGTCTGCTGTCTCATCCCTGGACATCTCTGAGCAACCCAGGTTCTTCCACCCCATCCTCAGGGGTTACATTTTGAAGAAGACCTAGCCAAGCTCCACAGGAAAAGGGATGCGAACAAGAAAACACGCCAGAACACAGCATCCACCTCTAACACCAGCAGTTCATCACCATCCATTTGTGTTTTCTTAGGGACAGAAGGACCACAGAATAACAGTCCAGGAGAGTGATACAAGGCCAGGGCAAGGGAGGTGTGCTCAGAATAGCACAGATTCCCTAAAAGCATGGCAATATATTCTCCCCACCTTTTCACCTCTGGTCTGTAAGGCAGTTTGTTAGAGAGGAAAAGGAAATAACCTTACAACCAAATATAGTCTTATGGACTATGCAAGGGAGCACTGCAGTCTCTACAGGAGCTCTAGCATAGGAAGAGGCAACTGTCTCTCAGTTGTATGTTTGTTTTTTCTGACCACTGCTGCTCCTTTCAACTCTCATCTTCCCCTCAGGCAAAAATCAGTTGCACAGGCTGTATTATGCTTTCCACTAAGCCTCCTCTTTGATTACAATTCCCAGCAAACCACCAGGGTGCAAGAAACGTAATTAAATACCTTGCTTACTCTGTAAACAGATGATCCCCAGAGAAGGCAACCCGTGACTCCCCAGATGCGCTACCCAGAAAAAGTCTCCCCAACTTCAAGGTGAGACGAAAGAAGCCCTAACAGTTGCATTTCTGTCCCTGAGACATTATCTCAACGGGCCATGCAAAATGCCAGTAGTGGACTAACCCAGAGAAGGATAAAAGAAACAGTTTAAACAATAAGTGACTTGGACTGATAAAGAGTAATAACTGTGCAAACTGTATAGCCAATGCACGTTCCCTGCCCTGAATGCATTGCTTTGAACATAAAGCTCATCAAAGGCATTTAGATAATTTCTTCAGAATGCCAAATCTAACATCTAATCTGTCCATGGCAAAGCCCTGGGAACGGTCTAAGAAGCAGCACTGATGTAGCCCGGTAATGCTATGAAAAATCTTCCTCGCTAGAAGCAATAGAGAATGATATTTATTAGCAAATCCTCTTGCAGCCTTCACCTGTCTGGAATACTATCTGGGAATGCCAGGGGTTTCCCTACCTCTGTCTCCAGAGACCTCCTTGCTAACACACAGCTCTCAGGAGTATAATTAAAGCAACAGACTCAGGGCAGAGTGATGCATGGATCAGAGCGCCTGTGGAAAGTGCTGGAGGGATGTTCTCTGGGGAAGGGTAAGGAGGGTCTCCAAAGACTGGGGTGATCAAGTACTTGGTTTTCAGTGAATTTTGGTGAATTCCATAATTATACGAGAGAAGGAGATAAAAGTAAGGGAAAAAAAAATAAAAGACAGAAAAAACCTCAGGCTTCAGGAAGGAAGTTCACTAGGGAAGTTTGCAGTATGCTGTCGTAAAGAGGAATTATGGTGGTTTTTCACTTCCATCTGCAACTTTTGACATGGTCAGTGCTGACTGGATTTGTCCCCCTTTCTAGTATGTTCCACCACACTACCAGCTAAAGAAAACATGCTGGAGTCCAGTGAGAGAAACTTTTTGAGTTGAGTAGAGCCAAGGCTGTCAGAGGTCCATTGGCTTCCCAACAACTTCCTGCAAGAAACGTTGTCTCAAGATATGCGCAGGTGATTTGGCCAGAGCAGAACAGGACACTCAGCTATGAACATGAATGTCTGACTGCACGGAGATATGAAAGAGTGGAAATCTAAAGCTCTCACCATGAAGAGTATGACGCCTTCAGCTCCAGCAGACTTGCACAACGAGGCTTGCTCAGCCTACCAGCAAGGTTGTGCTTTCAGAGCAAACAGCCGAGGGGCACAGAAAGCCTGGTTGGCCCTGAAACCTGGGTGCCCACTGGCTCCTTCAAAACTTGCAAAAGTCTTACTGAGCAACATCTTCAAAGATATGAAAACATGAAAGCAGAAGGAATTGAGGCACAACACACAAGATCAGCCATCCTTGACGTACAAACCCACTTTGCTCTCCCACGAGGCATCTTCACTCTTGGAAGGTGAATTGCATGACCCACCAGGTGCTTGGGATGCCGATGGGAATCTTTGATGCCGTTATGCTAACTTAAAAAGTCTATGGGGCCTTCATTAAACAATAAAATATTTTGGATTATATTGTTATTAATTGTGTTGCCTTTTTAGCTGTTGCATTAAATGACTAGACACCCATGTGGAATTCGATGGGTGAGGGGGAAGCCACAGTAGCATAAAGGAAAGGAAACCAGGGAAATGTGAAACTTTCATGTGAGATAAGAACCTCATAACACTGTTATTATATCCCTCTGCAGTCAGGCGGTCTCCTGGTTTTAATAAAATCTCATTTTCCTTAAATTTTCCCATGTGGCCAACGTATTATGTGTGGAGTTTAATGTAGCAGGATATGATCTAAACTTAGACTCAGGTGGTCTGGGCCCTCTGGAACAGATGGGGTGGATTGTCAAGCCCTGGATGGGGGAATATAAACAGCAATAGAAAACATTTCCTTCTTTTTTTTTTTTTTTCCCCCTTTTCTGAGATCTGAAAAGACCTGACTATATTCAATTAATGATCCAGCCAGCTAGTCCAAATCAGAGAGACATGCATGCAGCCGTGAAGGGGTGGGGAGTGAGAGAGGGAATATAATCAACACTCACTTTTCTTCGTTGGAAGTAACAAAGAAATTAAAATTAAAAAAAATGTTTTAAGATTTTGTGAATGATTGATTTGTGTGTTTTGGTTAGGCCTTTTAAATTATTTTTTTTATTTTGCAAAGGTATCTGTTTTTGTAAACCACTCCAGCTCTATTCCCTGCAGAACTCCTTAAGGTTTTCATTAGGATAGGGATATCACGTTCATTAGGATCACTGGTCCTGATGAATTCATTTTTGTTGTCACATACAATTCCATAAGTGGACTTCACTTATAGTTCCAAGGGTGATCCTCTGTCACACAGCATCAGTCACCAGATCTTTAAGAAAGAAATATTCCTGAAATGGGGTGTATTTCAGTATAGAGAAACGTTCGCTGTGCAGCTCCACTCAGGAGCATTGGGGCTTTTTGTTTCTCGGTTTGCTTATTTTTTAATTAAAGAAGTACACCATTAAACTGCATGTTCCTAAGAGCAGCTCATCAAGAGGCATTTCCAGCAAAACAAATTCTTTGTTCTGGTTTTAAAGCTTAGCCAACTTCTTATTTTATTTGCAACATTTCCTGCCCTGTGCTCTTTCTCCGTGCATTTCCAGAAGGCACAGTCAGGTCGTAGCTGCAGAAGGAAGAACATAGGGGGCAGTTAAACAAGACATAATGGATCTGTGGTGCCCTGCTGAGCATCGATTTAGCAATTTCTGTCCATGGCTGCAGGCTTCCAAATATAGGTTCTCACAGTCAGAGATCACCAGGATTAACTGGCAGGACTTCCTGGATCTGTATTGACCAGTCGTGCCAGTGAATGTCAAAACAGCCCCCTTCACTGCTTACAGACCAGGACAGATTGCTACATGGAAAAGGAGCCCACCCAGAGCCCAAACTGTGTGTTGGGGGATGTTAGTGTGTAATCATTCGGATCAGGTTGATGAATATGGACACAAAGGAAATACCCAAGCAGGTTGGTTTAGGCTGCAAAGGAAGGCGAGAAATCCTGAGCACCCAGCTGTGCCCCATCTACTCTGACCACAAAGCATCTGACAAGCCTGAAGGAACTTCAGCCTCCTCGATAAAGCCAGCAAGACCTTGTCCTGTGTGTGAAGGTGGGGAAGTTGGGGCAGAGAAGGGTTAAGTGTCATGGTCTTTGGCAGAGGGCTCAGAAGGTCTTGCTTTCCTGCTTTCAGTGTTACTTTGCAATAAGGTATAGAGGTCTCCAGTGGAAATACAAAGTGCATCTTCCCCGGTGCCTCCTTCAGTAGCAAGGTCAACTTGAAAGCCCTCTACCTGCAGTTTCTTGCCTCTGAGCCTCCTTCCTGTCCTGGAGAAATCACCACATCCATCAGTGTACCGCTCCATGCAACTGCTCGAAGGGGAACGCAGATGGTGCAGAAAACAACAGCCTTAAACACTCCTCTTCAGTAACTTCCAAAAGCAGAACCACAGCCTTAATAAGCAACTGCAGCTGCCTAAAATCTCTTAGCGTTCTGAAGATACCAAGTGGGCAAAGGTCAAAGAGGGAAGGACTATCCCACATCACAGATAAGGGACAACGCTCTCAAGAGTGAAAGCCCAATGTGCTCATCTAGCTCCTTGCAGAGCTGCAATAATTATTGTAAAACAGAAACCCTGTGGTTTGAGCTACTTTACACCTACATTGCACTTCTGTAAATAGTCCTGGTCAGCAACAGATAGGACCTTTGGGGACATATCAAAAGCTATGGATATTTTACATCAGAGCTGGGAATTGCACCTTGATCTCCTAAATTGCAGCCCAAAGCATTAACCAGGGGCTCGTCCTCTTTTATTAAAACAGTGGAAACATTGCCTCCCTAAGGACTTGTCTTCTGGAAAAACTCAATCCCTTTAAATTCACACTCTGTTATATTCTGGAAGAACTTTCACGTGTCAACAGCTAAGCAAGATGATTAAAGATAACACTTCTCTATTCCCCTGATTTTAAAAAAAATCTTATCAGACAAAGACCACCTTAAAATCCCTTTTTCCATTTCCTAGATCAATAGACACAATGGGGTATCCCAAGCCCACAGCATCACCCATCAACCTGCTGAAAAAAACTCATTCAGACTCTGCTCTGGTTTCAAAATACCTCTGGAAGGAAGAAAGCTTTTTTGAATGAGTACCTTTCAAGCCGTGTCAAGTGAACACAGGCTTTGTAACCGAAGGGGCGTCGAGCAAGATGCAACTCATCAAGAATCAGAATTGCACTGGTTAGATCTGAGGCCTGGGAGGCAGTTGCCTTCCAGATACAATGCTCCAAGGGTTTTGATCAATCTCAGATAACGCTGAACCCCAAGAGGGAAAATTAGTAAAAACTGGTCAACTGATCTCCCAGTCTCGCAACAGCGTAAGAGCTAATCTCCCTTAATCTAATTCAATGGACTCTACTTAACATCCCCTGCCCTTTCATTCTTCATAGGGGAATAGCAAAGGATGAAATAAACTCCTTTCCGCTCTCTGATTCTGCAGCAGGTCGTGCAGACCTTACATTTACCCCCTCCTCTCCCACCCACAAAGCGAAGTGCTACCCCAAGAAACTATTCTTCCTCTACCGTCTAAGATTTCTCCCCAAAGCCTAATGCTACCCCACCTGGTAAATAGGAATCTTGTCTCTTGTACCCCTGCTATCGCGCCCCACACTTTGAAGTTTCCAGGAGCTAATTATATCACTTGATTTGAGCAGGAAGAGTGGAATACAGCCTAGAGCACTGTTTGCTTACGGAGTAACTCGTCCTGCCTGCATGCTTGCTCTTCATCAAACATGAATGTCAACAAAACCTCACTTTCCTCTTTCATGAATTTTGAAAGAGCTCTTTCTGATTTCTATTTTTTCCTCCTTTTTTTTTTTTTTTTTTTATTTCTTCATTTCTTCCTCCTCTTCTCCAGGGATTCTCAAAAGGGAAATGGTAGAGTTTTATTACAGAGGTCACTACACAAGGCCTGTGAGTTTGATGGTCCACAGCCTTTCTTGTTGCCATTTGACCTCATATAAAATTATTACAAAAGCCTTCCATGTGAGACCAATCATATAGCAACCCCCCCCCACATGAGAGAATATGGGCACAATCTGTATACAGACCTCAAATGAAGCAAAGAAAAGGAGATACCGCAATTCCTGGGAAGAGGAAAAAGGGCACATCTCACTCGCAGAGATTAGGAATACACAGCTCATGTTAAACCCATGGATGAGGACATTACCTGGACAAGGCACTCTCTGAATCACACTCTAATAGGCCATAAATGATGAGGAATTTGCAAACAATCAGACTGTGAAATTGCAAGTTTTGCATCTGAATTTACCCTATCTGCAGTGCTGGAACTGAGTTACTTTCTGCACTTTGCTCTGCAGGGACAGTAAGACAAGGCTGGCTGACTTCAGCTGGTTGTGGGGTCTCATTCTGATAGATCTGAGCTGTACTATTGTGAGAGTTTTCCAGACCTGCAGGGGAACATTTCAATTTAAAAAAAAAAAAAAAAAAAAAGTGGAGAAGACTTGGGAGACTTTATAAAATTGTGATTTTTCTTTAAATCATGCCAAACTTAGTACATTTTTACCTTAAAACTATCTGACAACACTGAGATAATATTTTCACTGCACACAACACCCTCATTAGGAGAACTTTTATGCTTAAGAATTAGGGTCTTGCTTATTATTGCTTGTTGTTTCTTTACTAAAAATTATCTCTTCTTTATTCTTCATTTATAACCTTCTTTCATGACAAATATCAGTGGAGTCACTCCCCCTACACACAGTTCTCCCATTACCTCTTTGTTTCTATTCCCCTTTCTCTGTTTATTGATTACAGTAAGAGTCAATCTATTTTTTCTTTTTTTTTTCTCCCCCCCCCCCCTTTTTTTTTTTTAAATGGATATACATCACTGAGCCTTACAGCCACAGTGAACAGGCGTTTTGAAACTGGCCTGAGCTCCACATGCTGAGTGGGCCAACAAGGATTTAATTCGAAGGCTCCTAGAATCAATACTAGCCTTTGACTTGTCCTTATTTTATCCTTGTTGATGTTTGATGTCTGTTGTCAAAACTCCTGGAAGGTGTCTGCTGTGATTTGCTATACCGGCTATGGAGACTTTAATGAGCAGAGTCGCTCTTTTATTTGAGATCACCTTCAAAATCCATTACCTAGTCTCACTAGAGAGATCTTGGAAATCTTCCACATGAAGAAACAGCCAAACACCTTCTGTTGCAACTGTTTTTTGTTTAACCACTGGACTTACCGTTCCTGAAGTTGGCCACTTTGCAGCCCACAGCTCTCGTGACCTCTCTTACCA
The DNA here is from genome assembly GCF_011004875.1 of Balearica regulorum gibbericeps. NCBI lineage: Eukaryota > Metazoa > Chordata > Aves > Gruiformes > Gruidae > Balearica > Balearica regulorum. The sequence continues at coordinate 3,202,506 of NC_046184.1, read as the reverse complement.
GCCCAGGGCTTGCTCCCCACAGAGGCAGCAGCTGTGCATAGGTTTTGGGGACACCCGGTCTCCTGCATCCCTCAGGTTCCCAAAACAAGCTGGTTGGCCACAGCTGCCATCATGTTTCCCATTTGTCTAGTAGTTTTTACAGGAATATTTCAAAGAGTATCCCAAGCTGACAAGGAGCCATTATCCTCATTGCTCTGCCCAGGAGAGGAAGCAAAGAGAAAGATTTGCCCCAGGAAACAACCAGCCATCAGTGAGCCACACAAGCCACAAAACCACATTCCCAGCTCCTGGTCTAGCAGGCACATCACGCTCCACATGAGCTGATGTGGAGCAAGAGGACTTACAGCCTCCTGTAAAAAGCTTACTAAACCCGTTCCCAGTTCTTCCTTTATTCAGACTGTACAGCTCAACCTCTGATAAAAGCCCAAGATGAGACTGGATCTTTATCATTCTATTTTGGCCTGTAGCTCTAAGCAAACTGAGAAACTACATCCTTTCTGGTGGCCGTTGCCCTGTTTCAACGGAGCCATAAAAACTATCACAGAAACCGGGTCCACAAGCCAGCCTGCTTTGTTGAATGGGTGCATTTCATGTAATTTACCTTCTGCTTAATCGTTCTCATGCACACGTTAATTGTTCTCCTACATGAGCAGGATACTAATCGGAGCTCAGATAACCTCTCTATCCTACTTTACATGCTGGTTCACGCTTTTCCTCATTTTAACTGGAGCCGTTTTTAATTCCAGTTAGGAAATTGATTATTCACACTTTTATTTGCCTTCTTTAAGAAGAAAGCACAAGGAGCGCGAGATGAATTGTAAATGCTTAGGTTAAGACCAGAAATGGAAATCTTGCATGTCAATGTGTGTGCGTGTACGTGTCGTGTGCAGGGACGGACAGGCAGGAAAGTGTCCTCATCATGTTCCCGATCAATACTTGGGCTGCTTTTTGCAGCAAAGGTGCTGAGGCCAGGTCACCAGGGCACGGAGGATATAAGTCTTTCTAGGCTGGCAGAAGGGCTGAATGCAGACCACAGGCAATCAAAGAAAAAAATCTCAACCCAGCACTAAAGCCTTGACAATGTCAGAGTCTGCCTTGTTTCTATGAGGAAAGCCTGTGCATGTCTCAGGAGCTCTGAAATTTAGGATAGCAGCTCAGCTTGAGACCATGGAGCCAGGAGGGGAAATGGAAGTGGAGCTGTGCATCAGGTGGGTCAACAGAAATGGTCCCCTGGCCTTGGGTCACCAGCAGGGAAGTGCAAGGCTGGTTCCACCTCAGTTCTTCGCAGTGGTTTGCTTATGAGCAAGTAGATGTGCAGGTCCCAAAGCCCTCAGTGATGCATCAGACCTCTTAGCTATGTCTAGCAATAGGAAACACAGGTTCCACTGTGCATTTCTTCATCTGAGCTGCTCAGTCTCACCTCCCTCAACAGGCAGCAAAAAAATGGGCAATCTCTGAGCACCATCCACCTGAGCTGTTTTAGGTGCCGACACTGGGATGAGATGGTTTGCTGTTAGAAATTCCCATTCCTCTCCATGGACTGCAGAGGTGTGGGATGATTGAACAGATTTCAGCTATGGCAAGCTGAAAGGGACATGGTAAGGAGACAAATGTCCAGAGAAATTCCCCAAATTTCTAGTTTCTCTGTTACACAGGCATGTTACTAAGGTGGCTCATTTAAAGCTGCAATTTTAGATATCCTAAGTTTCCATGTCCCTGTGCAGGCTAAGGTCTCCACTGCCCCTTGTGATACATCACAGTGAGTGGTAGGATATACCACATCATGTCGTTCTCTGGCAAATGGAGAAAGAGTTTGTTGGTGGTTGTTGTTCCCAGAGTACAGGAGGACACACAACCAAGCCACAGCAATCACCATTGTCAGATGGCATCTTTTCTTTTTCCGTATTCCTCTCCTCCTTCTTTTCTTCCTTTCTTTTTTTACTTTTGATAGAAATACCAGAAATCTCTGCATAGTCCACATTCTTTTGAAAATATAACTCATTCAGTAAAAAAGCTGGCTTTCTGCTAAAAAACATAATAATAATAAGGAACGAAGGTATTTTGGATAGATAATGCTTGACTGGCTCTTATAAAAGACTAGAGGAAGGACCCAGGGTCTGATTCTGTGTTGACATATACGGATAGTTTTGGCTTTCTCTTGCACACTTGATTCCACTGAGGTCAAATCAAGTAGTCAGGCTGGTTATATGATATGGCCAAACTTCACCCGTGGGTTAAGAACACCCACAAAAAAGGGAACTTTTCTTTTCTTTTGACATACTAGAGACTCAGAAACAGACTGGCAGCTATAGGAGTTAGAAGGCAGCATAACGCATTAGCCCAGTATCCAGGTATTTAATCTCTGGCCAGACATGCTCCGATGAAGTAACAGCAGCAGAGGCCAGATGCGTTCAAGATAGGCTGTGTGCCCCTGTGCATAATGCAGCCAACCAACTCACTAAGCCTGGAAGAGGCAGGTAGCATCTTTATTTCAATCTGGTTTCTACTTTTCCAGTCGAATGCATCAGGAAGCTCCATTATCAGTCGTAAAAGGTTTGGTGCCGTTGAACTGGAACTGTGTTTCTAATATGATTGACCATTAGGAAACGGGCTTTGCTTATGATTTCTCAGGCACCTTCAGGTCTCTATTAAGCAAGAGTGGACTACCACTGGCAAAACTCCTGGAAGCTGTGGGGATTTGACTGCTGGCAACAGAGCTCCTGTAGTGCCGGCACAGCCAGATGAGAGCAGTCCTTCCCTGGGTATTTACAGTATGCTTTAAGCTCCAGTTTTAGTAACTTGATTTTTCAAGCAAACTAGATGGGGACCCAACTAGATGCTCTTTCCTCAAAGCTCTCAGCAAGCAGCACTGCCAAGGCTATTGCCTACCTCTCCTGTCCTTCCACTCCCATCTCCCTAGGCCGTGCATTGCCAAACCCCAGCAGGATGCAACTGCTCGGATATGGACTAAAAACTCAAAATTACTAAGAATCAGATCTGTTTTCTCCAAATGGCTGTGGTTTGGAAACACCAAAGCCTGACTGTGTTTTCCTCCCCTCCCCAGACTGCAAGCTGACCGGCAGGCATGGAGCTACTCTGATAAAGTGGAGACAGACGGATTGGGTCCATAAAAAACAACATCTGCCCTAACATCTCCCTGAAAGTAACAGATATTTTAGATACTGTCTGCATACAATGACCCTCTCTAAAGAACATCTGCTCTGGTGAACATCAGTTATGAGTTCTCATCCTGGAAGCCTCTATAAATAATAACGCACTGAGGGTTGAGTGAAACCTCATTAAATTTGGCAAGTCTGAGGACTGCTGTTTGCTCAGGACCCAGACAGGAGGAAAAGAGAAGAAGCAATAGAAGGCAGTGCCCAAAACTAAGTCCATGTGCAGAGTCAATAAGGAATAGGAGTCCCAGGGGCAGAGCCCTATTGCGAGGCACATGGATTCAGACTCTGGGGATTTGATGAAGCGCCAGAGACAAACATAAAGAAATGAGGCTGGGGTCCCCACAGACAGCTGGAAGGGTGGAGGGAAAGTTTTAAGGCAAAGTGCTAACTAGAAAAAGGAATCACAAGCAAGTTTACTCCCGTTGTTTGATTGCCAGATATATTCAGGGAACAGAACTTTATGCATCCTTTATACGAGAGGGATTTCATCAAAGGGATAATAACTGCATCATCAATTTCTCCTTCGAAATGAAACCCAAACATTGCCTGAATGCAGAAGTCAACAGCAGTAGCAATAACATTGCTGGAAAGAACTCTGTAATTGCAACTCCATAAACCATAATCTTTGTTTTAGAAATAACACCTGCTCCAAGTGACTTGCTCTCTGTGGTACCACCTCTAGAAACTCCCTGCAAACAGTGTCAGCCAGCTTAGGAGCTCATATAAAAAGCTCAAGCACACCCGCTTCATGAAAACATATTAACTAAATGGAGCTGCAGGCTTCATTCCCCTTTGCTAGAAGATGATTCCTGCCTCCAGCTCCACTCCTCATAATTTATTTTCCCTTTTTAAGTGCTGATATGCACTCTCTTACAAATAAATGCCTTTCTGATTACACTGGCAGAGAGAAGGCTGCAGAGCTGCTTGCTGCTCTGCATGGGAAACTTTAGTTCACTTTTCTCCAGTGCAGATTTCTTTTTTTATCTCCTTTGGATGTTTTCTTTTTTGGTTGGGTTGTTTTTTGTGGTTGTTGCTGTAGGTTTTTTTTTTTTTGAAAGTGCAGACATACTTATTATCCTCTCCATCAAGAAACCTCACAGCTGCAAGAATGAGGGAAAAGTAATTACCCCAAAGAGCAACAGGAACCTATTTAAAGCAAAGAGGCAAGAGGGTTTGTGCAGCTCACTGGGGAGAGGACAGGGGATGGAGCAAGTGACCCATCTGAAGAGGGGCAGATGAAGTTCGTGCCACAGACAATGTGAACCAAGGGCTTGTGAAAGGTGCCAGCTTGATGGTCTGGGCTGCAAAGGGAAAGTTGCTTTACCTGCTCGTCAGTCATCTACCTGTGTCCATCATGGAAATTTAATTGCCTTTTTAATCAGGAACATGATAAATCAAGTACCTCTGCATGAATTCACACTGTGAAGGGGCACAACCCTGTTCAATCCCTGGTGACCTTCTGTTCCCCTTCCCTTCTTGCCAGAGCTGCCCGCAGGAACCACCATCCTCTCCTGATCCAGGTGCCAAATGCGTCACCGAGAAGACTTGGGTGTAAGGGCTGAATTTCCTTCTCGACGTTTTCCTCTGTGAGGTCTGCCAGCAAATTTCTTATCAACCACAAGACTTAAAATTGTGTGTTTGGAAACCCCGCTGTGGGCACCATTGGGGGAAATCTGAGACTTTAATAGGACTCACATGGCCAGCGATAGGTGGATGCTGGTCTTCGCAGGAGGAGGGGATGCTTTCCAGAATTGAAATAAAACTTGCTGCAAGAAAATTACTCTGCGTATTGCCTGGAGCCTCCCAAAGTAACAGGAGTTTCCCACTGACTTCAAAGGGCTGTAGACAAAGCCCACAAAGAGTTTTTCACTTCCCTGTGCTGACAGACAACTGAAAATTGCAGGAATCGGAGCAAATCTTTTCTCCTCCTTTTGTGATATGCAGGGATTCCCTAGATGGGTCATTTCTACATGATATGACTTAGTCCTTAGGAGAGGCACCAGGATAATGGCTTTGAAAGGAAGTTTGTGGTTTATCCACAGAACATGCAAAGCAAAGAAGAGGTGAGTCTGGAGCCACTAACCAGATCCAGGCTTAAGATCTGGGGGTTGTCTGGACCCTCTCCCTCCCTTGACTTATTCTGTGCTTGCCTTTGGGTAGCATCAGCAATTCAGGAGGACAGAGTCAAACTGAACAGCCAAAACTGAGATGTAAAACAGGTACAGGAAGCCTTTCCCCTCCTGAGGATGGACTAACAGCTTTGGCAACCCTTACATTCCCGTACACCCCAGCACCATCCACTAGATACTGACATGAGCCATGATGGGTCCTATGAATCACAGAATCATAGAACAGAATCACGGAATCATTTAGGTTGGCCCTTCAGACACCAAATCTAATGGTTAACCAAACACTACCACCACTAAACCATGTCCTATGAAATGAAAGCATCCAACTGCTTGGTCCAAGGGCAGAAGGTTTCTTTCCCTGATGTAAAGGACCAAGCCTAACCTGCTACCCATGGGTTTACATCACCAGCCCTGAAGTCTTAACTCCAATTTTCCCCTCCTCTTCCCATAGAGTTGATAAAACTGATGTGGCCTTTATCTGCCTCCAGACCCAGTGATCTTTACTGCAGGACCTTTTTTCCTCCCAACAAAGGGAGACTCTCTGTTCAGCCAGGGAGCTCCCTCACCATCTGAGTCCTGACAAAAGGACCAATGCTTGAAACCAACCCAGATGGCTCGTGCCTTGTTTCTAATTAGCACATCATCTGCTTGCTTCTAAAAACAGCCGCCTGCATGTGTACCTGGAAGGAGAGTCACTTGCACCAGCACCTCGCTCTCTGAGCAGCCTGGTGTCAGGCTGGTGGGGCCACCTTGCCACGCACCAGGAGATGTGCCACAATTTTGTAGCAAATGGGGAGGCTGGTACCCCAACCCAAGCAGAGGAATTCAGATCACGGGGGGATTCATCAAAGCAGAATGGGATGTTTTCCCCAAGGGCAAGGTGAAGGGGAAGCAGCTGAGCTGACAGTCTCCTTGTCTCCTCCACTCTAGGAGCATTTCAGACCATCAAGTCTCCTTGAGTTTCTCTCCATGATTCAAGACTCATGCTGGGGCACCCAGACTGTGTGTCTGGATATTCCAAATTAACATCTGAACTGCTCATTACAGAGGGTCCAGGTACACAAACAAGCAAACTGGAATGAGGTTCTATGCTGTGATTTCTAGCTGGAGGTGACTGTCTAGGTGCAGGTTCTTTCCCCATTTTGATTCATATATTGTCTGTACAGTGATGCCCTGAACCCTTTTTTCCCTTTCTTTTTCCTTTTTTCTTTTTTTTCTTTTTCCTTTTTTATTTTTTCCTTTTTTACTTTCTCCCCTTTTTTTCCCTTATTTTTTCCTTCTTTTTTTTAATTCATTAGGCAGCACAGCAGGGGTTTAGCCACTGAGAAACTTTCTGCAATGCAAAAATCATGTGCGGTCTCGGGGAACAGATACGTGTGGGAGAGAGGTAATTACGGTTCTCCGTATCTGTCTTTAGCTCTGAAATTAATCCATTGAGAGCACTGAATTGACTTAAGACCAGAGAGATCTGAGGATTATTTCTGGCAGTTTGTCCCAGTGATGCCGGACCTGGTGCGAGTCGTTGGACAACAGCCAATGTGGACTGCAAGCCAAAGACAGGACTGCAGACATGGCAGGTCCTGTAGGAATAGACAGCCAGTCTGTGCAAGGGATGCACACAAGAAATTAGGGAAGGTTCACTGTCCTAACCACCTTCCCAGATTGTAAGGAAACCAACAGTCAGTCATGCTGCATGTTAAAGATCTGTCCTTAAATCTCTCATAGTAAGAGAGAAGAGGGCAATTAGAAAAACACCGGGAGGGAGGGAAGAGTCAGGTCCAGGTCAGCAAGGAAGCATGTAGGACCAAGAAAAGGACGGTATTCCCTCCAGACTGGCTCCTATTTCAGATGTGAGCCCAGTCTAACCCAGCATCTCCTGAGCTTTAGTTCTCCAACAGCAGTGAAGCAAGAGAGATTTTTATACTAATTTTTTTACTGTGAAACAGCCATTGTGCCCAGTGACATTTCTGTGTTTATGTCTGGAGCAAAGCAGGAAGGGGACTCCAGATTGAAAAAGAAGCAAAGATTCAAAAACTTGGACAGAGGGGGGATGGTGAAATTCGGGATTTAGGGCCTGTTGTCTCTCCAAAGCTAGGGTCTTTCCTACACTAAGGAAGTAGAGATGGGAAGCATAAACCTGTATCTATATTACATCTTTAGGTATAGTCTTGACTTTGATTGAGTTGATTCTAGACTTCAGGGCTGTCAGGTAAATATTAGATCTGCTCCAGCCTGGATGCCGCTTTGTACAGACAGAAAGGGCAGGCTTTAAGCTTAGGCTAGGCTCTACATTTTGCTTATGACTTCTGCAAAGTTCATGTGAGTCTAAATCCGAGTTCAGCTCGCAACAGAAGACACATAATTCTGATCCATTCCTTGTCCAGGCTTCATACCTCCCACTCAACAGCATTCAGATTTGTTTGGTCTATCCCTTTTTAAATGTCCCTCCTCCTCTGTCAATGTGAGATGCTCCACATACCCAGAGAGGTTGGATTCAAGGCATACTAGTCAGCTCTGCCAGCATGCCCACATGACATGACTGTGGCACTCTCAAAAGGTATCGGGGTTTTGCGAGCTGTGGGATTTCCTTTCTGAGCACAGCTCGTCAAAGACCAAGATGTGATTTCTCTGAAGCTTTGCCCAACCAGTCTCTAGCTTGCTGTAAACCCCTGGAGGTATTCAGCTAAACGTGGTCCAGATGGCACTGGAAGACACAAGACATCAACAAGTCACATCCAGGCTAAGACAGTGATGTCTTTGCAGAGACTACCCAAGCCCAGATGATGACAAGTAAAATCAGAACTGACCCAAAAAGCAAACTGAGCCTTCCCTCCCCACAACACTGCCTCTGTTTCTCGAGACTGTTTCTAAACTGATCCATTACCTTGCTTTTCCTTTCACAGTTTCTTCACAGCTCCATCTCAGCCAGAAGTTGAGCCATCTGAGCACATGAGAAAGAATTTTCAGATGTGAAATCTGGCTCAGTGGGAGACCTAAAAATCTCAGAGGTAAACCGGGCACATTCAGTTCACCAGCAAATATCCCAAAGGCTTGTATGTCGCCAGAGTAGAGCTGAATCTTGAACACTTAATGAACCCTCTAAGATTTGCCCACCAAGGCTCAAAAACCACATCACATTAAATCTGTGTTAAAAATCTCTCCCTTATAAACTACATTTTCTGGTCTTCCTGTTTACAATTCATCTGGCAGTGCCAGCTTGGGAGGATTCAGCCCGTACAAAAGGATCTCATGGCACTTTTCAAACATTCATGAGCACCCTTGAGAAAAAGGGATACAGTAAACAGACTCCCTTATATCTCCAGAGAATTAATGCAGAGTAAACTACACTAACTGACCTTCCCCACATGCCAAGAGACCGTGGCAGCATCTAATGCACAAGCTTCACCTCCCAGCACCTGATATAGATGCTAAACAGCTCTGTCTCCATGTGACACTACAGTAGGCACTGATTGAAAACCCCCTGGCATGAAATGCCCTCACATCACCTCCGAGCACCGCTGACATCCCTCAGTCTGCTTCATGCTGGAAAGAATCTGCTGTATCAGTTTGCAGCTATTAGTCATCAGGAGAACTGGGAGTCACCTTCGAAATGCCTCCCTCCAAGCATCCCCCCATCCCCTGCCCTGAATGTAAACACAATCCAGAGCCAGAGCTTGGTTTCCACAACTGCATCCACTGGGCTATTTATATCTCTGGTCCTCTCTGCATAAACTAAATCAGTTATACCTTGCAGCGGCAACTGTGCCTACAATTATTGATCATGCATGTGAGATCCCAGCAGCAAAACCAGGGAAATACCATCAAGTGCCCACATCTGCACCCTGCAAGACCTGCACCTCGGTTCTTCCTTCTCTAACAAGGGTGATCACTCACCACCTGGGGATTGTGAACCGAGGGATTTGGAAAGGCTTATGCATGGAAGGGAGATTAACACAAACTTGAGCCATCTGGCTGGAAAACGTGGGAGGCATGATAGTGGTATTCACAGCAACCAACAGTTCAGACAGGGTAGTCGCTGCCTTTCTTCCCACCTTCTGCATAGAAAGCTAAGCAATTTTTTTACATGCAACTTCTTTAGAATTAGTCTTTTAGGGTCTTTTTTTTTTTTTTTTCTTCTCTGCTGGACCACAAGTGGATGATGATTTTGGGCCACCCCCACCATGGAGGGGGTGGCCCTGCAGACTGCTGGGAGGAGGGTGGTTATGATCCTTCCCCAGCTGGGGAGAGAACCGCTCAGAGGGATTACCTGTTCCCTAAGCCAGGTGAATAGAGGATGCTGTATGGCTGGAGCCCCACAGATCTAGGTTAGCACCCCCCTTCTGACAGGCTCCCCGAGTGACCTTGAACACGTTGCTCAGAAGTTCATCTCAGAGCCGATTAGGGGATTTAAAATAATTTTCCTTCAAACTAGGAGGAAGGGTTTGCTTACAGGGTTGGTTTTTTGTTCTGGGGTTTTTTTTTTCCTTTTCCGTTTCTCTTAAATCTGTTAGGTGGCTTCAAGTATCTCAACCACAATCTCCCTGAGTTGCAGCTGCAACCATCCATCAGACGCAACTGCTATTCACACAGCAATAATTAATGAACTCCAAAATCTTTTGACTGAGTGCATGGTCCCCATCTTATAATTTCTCTGTCTGACCAGATTAACTGACCTTTCAAAGTCCAGTCTCCTGGTAAAATGCATATGAACTGTGGTATCTGGAAAAAAAAAAAATCATCCGTAGGAGTCCTAAGTCCTACAGAAAAAAATCTTTTGTGATAGTATCTAAACACAGCAAATAGAAATGAGGTGTGGACTCCTAAGCAGCATGTCCCTTCACACGCACTCACACCAACCATCCTGTTTTGCAGGACCTGGCAACCTCAGATGACCTGGAGGCGGACAAGACTTTCCAGATCTCCTGGGTCCTCCCTTGAGGCCAGAGCTAAATGAGCTGCAAGATCTCTTCTGTGCTCCTCCAAAGGGAGCAATATGAGTGCAGGGAATAGAATAGAAGCCATGCGATCAGATGGCCAAGAGCTATATTTAATTCTTGTCTCTTAATATTCATGTCTCTTCTGTGCCCAAATTAAACCACAGGATTTTGCGATACTTGGGTGTGAATTCATATCTGGTGCGGAGATAAACTGAAACAGAGCTGTATGAGATCTCATAAGATAAAATCCTGTCTTATTCCTGATCACTCCAGATGTGACAATTTTGCCCTCTAGCTACAGGGACTGGGTGATCATAGACTTTATTTCAGCACTGCAAGAACTGAGTTTAGATCTCTTGTTGCATTGTGGATACTTGTTTTGCTCTCATGTTAGAGGAATGCTCCAGACAGAAGAATCATCAATGATCTTGAAGAAAAAGGATACCACCTTATGTGAACCTTTCTGTGTGACCTCCCGAGAGAATGCTATGTTGTCAAGTTCAGATATTGTTAATATCCTCCATCAGTGGAGGAAAACACACCAGCTGATCTTGTGAGACTGACTACAGAAAAAACACGCCCAGCTATGGCTTCAGTGTCAAGGAAACAGGGAGAGGGAAATGATATTAGTCCAAACCACCTTAAGTTTTTAGTGGAGGTGGATGAATTTCATCCTGTTTCTCCTAAGTTCTCCAAAATCAGGAATATAAAAACTCAGTGGGACAGACATGAGCAAAGCAGGCCCTCAGAGACAGCAATTAACACCAAGATGCCTCTGATGAAAGTGTTTTGGGTTTTGAGATAGTTTGGAAACTGCAATTTGTTTTCAAAGACCACTAGAAAAACAGGGAGAAGAAGAGCAGAAACAATGAGATACGTCTGCACTGTGAGGTGCAGCAGGGTTGAGAACACCATGAATCAATGCAAGCCATGCAGCTTGCATGCTGTCGCGCTGCCCTGCTGTTTTTAGCTCAAGGGAGCTGTATTTATGCACAGGTACGCCAGGTGCTCACAACCCCTTGTGACAGCCATCGGGAAGCCCTTCTAGGAGTGGTCACGAGCCACCTGCACTGTGGCACGCTGAGACCATATGGAGGCACGTGCTTCATCCAGCCACACTACAAGAGAGACAGAGCTTGGGTCAATGTGAAAGTATTAAGCGCACATTGCTCTGGCAAGCTTTGTTTACACTGATACTCCTACATACCCTGCATTTTCAATGGGGATGTTGAGCAGTGCCAGGCTCAAGAAGGGGCTGATCATATAGACAGCCACCCCTAGACACAGAATAAGAGAGAATAACCATCTTGAAAAAATAGAAGAACCAACCACCGATGTCTCTGACGGCACCCAGGATTTCCTTTATGCTGAATCCAGCACATCATCCCCATCATCTTCTATAAGACCTCACTAGTGCTCCTAAATTTGGCAGCTGTCATCTACAGGAGTTACGTGATCTGGAGCTAATGCAATTAGCTGTGACTTTGAAGGCACACAGCAGCTTCTCATCATTCTCAGAAGAGCCTTAGACAACTTGGGGACAGCAGCCAAGCTCAAAATGACTGCCAGGAGTGTCATGTGCTGTTCCAGAGCTGAGATAGTGTCTGCAACAGGAATGGAGCCTTGAACAGATTGGGGGAAGGATGTGGGAGGGAGGAAGGAGCAAAGACAAGAATGAATGAAGACAAAGAAGGATCAACATCAGAGAAGGGATGGCCACACGTTATAGGGTCAGACTGCAAACAGAAGTGAAGGAAAGGGGAAGGATGGTGGGGATGGGGGAAGATGGGGCACAGTATATAGCGGGGGAAAGGTCAAGAAAAAAACAATCAATCAAGTGCATTAAACAGGGGGAGCTGGGAGAAAGCATATACATTAAGAGAGGGAAAGTTAGTGCATCGAGATTAGGAAGCTGGGTTTAGTTTGTAGTAATTATTAGGGCCAGTGCTTAGGGCTTCATCAGTCTCATCTATACACCATCAGCACCAGCATCTCAAAGGAGACATTTCAGGCCAGGTGCTCAGCTCCAGTTACAGGACATGTCCTTGATGGTCTGTTAATGCCATCCCATCCGTACAATTTAACCCTTGCCCAGTGGGTACCACCCAGAACTACTTTCATCCAGCACATTTGAACATTGCTGCCAGTATCCACAATGCTCGGCACTGAATCACTGACAGGACTGAGAAGCTTTTCAAACACTGTCACTGATGTGTTATGATTAAACATGGCCTGGCAAAAAAGGTGAGAAGATTAAAGTGCCATTAAAGGCAGAAAAGAGAGTCTGGCCTGCAGGAGATCAAGCAAGTCAGTCAAGAAATAGTCTCCACTGGCCCATAAATCTGTTCCTATTCGTGTGGTTGAGTCTTTTATTAGTCTTGATGTATTGTAAAGAGTTACAATAACTGCTTCCAAAGATCAGATTTTCTGCTAAAGGCTCTTAGAGGGCATGGCCCCTTCTCTTCTTTCATCTTATTGCCAGATAGGCAACATTCGTGAGACACCTTTACCAAGGAGACCCCACCGCTCATGGTTAGGGGAGCAGGGTCCCAGACGGATTGCGATAGTGAGTTTGTGGACTTGTGTGTGTTCTCCCTTGTATGCCTGCAGGCTGGGGAGACAGGGAGTATTTAGGCACAGCTACACAGGCAGAAGCTCCTCAGACTAGATATAAGGAAGAAATTTTTTACAATTAGGGTGGTGAAACACTGGAACAAGTTGCTCAGAGAGGTGGTAGATGCTTCATCCCTGAAAACTCAAGGCCAGGTTGGACAAGGCTCTGAGCAAGATGATCAAGTTGAAGATGTCCCTGCTCATTGCAGGAGGTTGGACTTAGATGGCCTTTAAAGTTCCCTTCCAATCCAACTCATTCTATGATTCTATGGATGGCAGGGCTCAAAAAGGGCTGTGATATTACAGCAAGCCATAGCAGCATTTCTTAGGATTTCCAACCCTTATCCCAGCATCAACATATCTATCAAGCCAGTGAGACTTCTTGATTCCCGTTTTGACCCCAAGGTGCATATACATTTTCTGGCTGATCTGGGTCACTCCTTAGCATCCCACATGCTCAATGTGGCTACGAGTTATGCATGCAACCTGTGCACACACACAGAGATCTGACTTGCTGTGCCTGCCATGGGCAGCCACAATGTGCATACGCTGTGGACATCTGGGTTTCTTGGCCATACAACAGCCCTTGATGGGAAGTCTGTGCTTGCAGACAGTTAGTGTATGGCACCTGCAAAGTAGACACAGTCGGAGCCTTTCATCGTGGAGAAGCTTGCCAGAATCCAGGAGCCACAGATAAATGCAGGACTGCCTCCAGCTCTATGTAGGAAAGAACATGCCTTTGTAGGCTCTCTGTGTATGAAAGTTACATGCAGATGTCTTAACATATTTCTGCCCTCAGAAAGAGCTGGTCGTTAGAGGCTACAGCTAAACAACCCGTTCAACTCTGCACAGAGAAGGTCCTTTGTGTTATTTTGGGAACCACGATAAGGTACATGTGAATTCCTGTGTGTTTGTTTTCAAGACTATAATCTTCATACAACGTGTGCAAGGACAAATGCAGCCTGAAAACAGATGATAACCTAACCAGCATAGCCTGTTTTCTGCAGCTTAGAAAGGAGACATGTCTGAGCACTGAGCTCCCCATGGCAGTGTCATGGCCCCACTATCTGGACCATATTCCACCTTGAAGCATCCCTGACTTTACAGAGCAAAAGAAAACCCCAGCCTGGAGGTTCACACCTTCCAGGAAAATGAGTGCATTAATATGAGTAGCTCCTTCAAGGCTAGAGGGCCTGTGGGACGAGACTGGTGTAATTATAAATCAGTTCAGCATCACGCTTAGACCTCATAAGCCTAAACTCCTCCAACGTCCCAGCATCCCCACCCCTCCCGGTACACACACCTCAGTGCATGCCATGGTAACCAAGAGCAGATGCCGAGAAGCTATTGCAAACAGATGCCGATCTAATGAATGTGTCGAGGTTGGGGCAATCGGGCGCAGAAAGATAAGCAGGTGTCAACATCGCATCACCTATGACACCATCCATCACGCTGTCAGGCTGCCTCCAGATGGCATCTAATCCAGCAGCACAGGACGCTGGGCCAACAAAAGGGGTTGTGTCAACGTGCACCACGGTGGTGCCAGCCATGTGAATCTGAAAAGGACTGATAGGGGTGGGAGAGAAAGGCGTCTTTCTGCGGTTTGCAAGAGGAGTCTGCCTCTCTTCCTGCAGCGGCTTGAGGAGGCAGCCTGGATGAGCACGAAAAGAGAGACAGGCAGCCGCTTGAGATGTTCTGGAGAGACATGTGGTTCACCGATGGTACAGAACTTCCTCTCCCAGAGCAGCTCAGGTAATAAAAGCTGCACAAACACTGTCTGCAGTGCAAGGGGACTGGAAGTTAATCATTTGGCAGGCGGAAGCTTAGAAAGAAAAAGACAAAGAAAGCTTGGGAATAAACATGTTTTTTCCTCAGAGCAGCATCTTGTATCTCTCTGGAAGAATATGAGAGCTCTGAGCCCAGCCCTGTGCTGCATCAGGGAGAGACTGCAGCTGGGGCACCCCAGTGAGTGGTACCCACCCTGGTATAAATTAGATGGCAAGGGACAGAAAAATTGAAGCTAATATTCCCAGAAGAGCCAAGACTTGGAGGTTATTAACCCCTATTTTATCATTAAATTCTAGCTTAGACAAACACTTTTCACTCATCTAATGTAACCCAGAGAGTTGAGTCACTTCTTCTTCCCATCCACAGCTGGGCTGTTACCCCCTTGCAGGGAAAGCAGCTTTTCACTCCTGGATGTAGCAATGTACAATAGACCAGAGCGCTCCGCTGTGCCCTTTCCTAGCCTTGCTTGTTCACCACCATCCCCATGCCATCCTTTCCTTGTGTCAGCACAAATCTGTGCCCACAGTGCCATGCAGCAAACCTGATCCAACTGGAAACTGAATTAGAAAAAAAAAAAAAAAAAGAGAGAGGAAAAAAAAGTGTATTATTTCAGCCCCTGCATTTTTCCACACCCATCAGTGACCTGGCTGCACAAGCAGCAAAAGGGGGATGCAATGATGTGAGAACAAGTGGCCGGGAGGTTGGGGGTCAGTTTTTTCTATAATGGGTCATGCTCCTTGGACCACACTCAAAATCAGAGCAGAGGGGTGCAAGGATGCTGCAGGTATAGACTAGGCAGATCCAGTGACCACCCCACCACCATCATAAACAAAACCTCCCATTTTAATCCTAAAAGCATCAGAAAAGATCATGTTGGTCACATCCGGCTCCATGTCACCACAGGTACTTTTAATGCAGGGGGTCTGCAGAGCATCTACTACATGCACCATGACACATGGTCACTACAAAACATTTCCAAATATATATAGTATGAGGCTAAAAGCTGCAAAATGCAATACGCCACAGAAGAAGGGTGAGAAGGGCATTGCCAACACCAGCTCCTTGCAACAGCCAGTTAATTTGTCAGGTGGTAATTCATTAGGTCTTAATACTTAGGGTGATTTTAGGGCAATGGTAACTTAGTAGTACTCAATGTACATGTTCTGTGACATGCCAGCAACGTGGTACTCTCTAGACAGCTGCAGATTTGTTATGTTAATACACCCGTCTCCTTCTGAGATTATCAAAAGGCAGGTGCTGTCACACAGCAAAAAAATTACAGTTGAGGATGGATGGATGTGACTGGTGCTTATTGCTCATGCACTATTGGGAAGACACTCAAAAGAACGCTGGAAAATTAAGGAAAAAAAAAGGATTTTGCCATTTTCTTTCTGATCCATTTATGAAATCTCTCCCAGTTGGGACTCTCTGGACCAGATTCTTCCTCTGAGAATATGCTGGAGTAATGTCATGGATTTCTACAGAATGCCTCCAGCCCATGATGGAGTAAAGACAGTGGGAATCCAACCTTCCCTCTTTAACGTAGGCTGCCCTCAAAAGCCGCAAGCCCCAGGGAACGGGGCAGTGTGGGAGTGCTTCTGAGCCTGCAGGCAGAGCCTACGGTCCTAGACGGTGTTCAGGAAGAGCTGCTTTAGTTTTCAAGCTCCTAATTGAACTAATTGAGCTTCTGCAATTTGCTGGAGTTAACCCTCCCTTTGCCCACCGCAGGAGGCCAAAACCTTGCTGCTGATTTGGTTTTGCAGGGTGCCCGTGCCCGTGTTTTCCACAACAAAGGGGAGACCGAAGCTGCTGTTGCTCCCGGACCTCTCAGGGTCTCCCTTTGATTGTTGTATTTCCTACCAGTGTCAGCACTTGTGATATTAATGATCTAGACTACGAGTCATTAAAAAGCATTCGGGAGGGGGACTGCAGCCACATAAGGAAGGATTAGAGCCCCATCACTATTAAAGAGTGAATATTCACCCCATCCAATTAAAAGGATCTTTGCCTAATAACAGGAACACCGCTCCTCCAACTCCCCTCTGGCAGGAAGGCTGTGGAATAATTTTATCACCCTATCCCGAATAAAGCTGAGGAGGTATCTGACAAAGAAGCTGTTTTTCTGCATCCGAGGTGCCCACTCCAAAACATAAAAGTGATGCTGCTCAGGCAATCATGGGCTACAGTCTGATGAGGTTCAGAGAGATATTTCAGCCAAGGGGGACTGGTGGCTATGGCAAGGGGGACCTCCAATTTCAGTGTCCTTTCATTTTCTTTTAATGTTAATTGGATTAAAATTTCAATTGGTTGGAGGTGTATTTTTGCATGTGCAAGATAAAGATGCATGAATATAAGCGCTGTTGATGGGACAGTAAATGGAAAAAGAGGAGGATGAAGAGGCCGCGCTGGCTGAAAGAGTAGTCACATCCATGGCTTCTTCCCTGGGCTTGGGGAAAGCGAGGTCTCTTTATTCAAAGCTGTGAACCTGATCTTACCCCAGGGTCTGGAGCAGTGGGAAATCCCTTTTCTTTGTCAAGAAGCACCATTAATACAAAGACAAAACAGCAATGAGCTGTGAAGCAGCCAAAGAGGAGTTTGGCGAAATGAGTCCCGTGCAAACAGCTCCATTCTCATGTCCATGCTACCTATGGGGAAACTTACAGGTGAAGGAAAAGGGGCTACAATAACCACAGTCCCCATCATCGCCTCAGCACAGCCTGCACCAGAGCTGCACCCAGTTTACAGCATCTTCCAGTACTGTCAGTCCAAGAGGTCAATAACCATCAGCTTCCCCTGCGAGAGACGGTGCACAAAGAAAATAGATTCCAGCTCATTCTCTCTTGCATCCTGAAGCCTTTGCTGTCCTGGCCCCCAAAATGACCCTGCTTCACTTAATTGGACTCCCAGCCGACCTCCAAGGCTACCTTCACCTGCAGAGCTTAGAGCAACCTGCGTTCTCCAAATGAATTCCCTGGCAATGGGGGTCCCAAAATCTGCTCCCAGCTCACGTATTGCTCTGCCGATCTCTAAGCTCCTGAATCACCTTGCCCAACCATTAAAAGAGAGCACCTCTCCCTACCCTCTCCAGGTTATTGGCTGTAATCTCCTTGAATGAAAAGGACAATGAAAAAATACGATATTATTACGGCTACTTTCCCTGCCGGAGCTGAATTTAAGGAAGGTAAATAATTGGCATAAAAGAGGCTTTTGAAAAGCAGGTCTGTACCCATTTGTTTGTGGATTTCTAGTAAATGCATTGCCAGGCTCTCTACAGCGAACTACATCACCACCACATGGAGAGAGAGATTAAAAAAAAAAAAAAAAAAAAAGCTTCTATTTATTATAAAACTTTAATTGGCTTTTAAGAGTGACTGTCGTGCTGTCTGACACTTTAAAGTGTTCTGTACAGTAGGAGACATAAAACATGAATCATTGCACTTGTTTTTCATCGTCTTTCCTGCCACATTTGCTAATTATTTAATCTCCCATGTCAGAAGCGGGACTTTTGCTCCTTTTTCTGCCCAGTTTTTTCCTTCCAATTTTCTCCTGCTCTAGAATATGGCACAGGTATTGCCCTGGTGCAGATGGCACACATCTGGAGGAGCCAAGGAGAGGGGCAGATTCAGAAAGTGGTTAAACACATACATGGGTAGGAGATCATCCACAGTAATTCAACATGACAGTTCCAACACACCTTCTTGCATGAGTTCCTCATCTTCTTCTGGATGGAAGCTGAGGATCTCTGCACCAGGTCCACCCTCTGCTCTTATCCCATTCCCATAAGCATCTCCTACTGACCATGTTGGATATAGGATACTTGCCCCAAGCTGGGAGACCCTCTGTTTACTGTTAGCCTGTTAAAGTCTAGTCAACTCTAGGCTTACAGATCACGATGCTTACATAGACCCTGTTCACAAGCGACCAAAAGAACCAAGAGATGTTTGTAGAACAACTCCCTGAAGCACCAGAAAAGTGTTGCTTTGTAGGGACAGAGCAGCTGCTCCTCTCCATTCAGAAGAAAGGGGGTTCTCCCTGCAGAAGAGGGGGAGCAACATCACGCAGCACTTTCTACTGCATCCATCACCATCTGAAAATGCATACACTCTTCTCTTCATCCCTCCGACAGTGTCCTCCCCATGGTGATAAAACAGCTGAAAATCCTGCATCCACTAGAAATGCTTAGAAGATTTCAGAGACAAAAAAATACAATTTTTCTAATCCACAGCACTGAAACAGAGCTCCTAAAATAATGCAAGATATCCTGCAGGTAAGCCGCAGAGAAAAGCCCACACAGACAGATAGACAGAAGTCACAGTCGCGTCTTTATACATTGTAAAAGATTACTAACAAAATCTTCCAAAAGCCAAAAACTCCAGATTTTTCAGCTAGAAGCTATGGATGCTGATGTGGGACCTGTCTTTTGGACAGAGAAGAGGGAAGTTATCCCAGCCCCTCGCAGGAAAGCGTGGCTCAGCCATGCCTCTCCTGCACTGCACCCGTCTCTGCAGCACGGTGCCTGCTTCCAGCGGTAAGTGTCCTCCTCGGCAAACCCAGTCCTTAAATAACAGAAATAATAGAGCGAAGGACCACAGCAAGCCAGCGAGACCTCATCCACCTTCTCATGCTTTAGGGCAGAGCCTGCAGGGTACAGACCGCTTTCCAGTTTTCCTGGAAAATTGGGCTTTCTCCTCTGTCTTTAGTGACTAGCCTCCAAGGGCTGGCATCCTGGGGAGATGCTCCCCTCCACCAGCCTGCATGCCCACGCTGTGACTTATCTCTTGGCAGCAGAGCTACGTGGCACAGCGGCTTCTGATGCACGCATCGCCCTCCTGGAGAGATGCTTCTTGGAAGGGGACAAGAATGCCTTCCCTAGGATGCTCACCTGTGGTTTGGGGGCACGGAATAGTGCCTCTGATTGTGGATTCCTGAAAGCTGCCACCATTTTTGAGTATGGGGGTGGGGGTGGGGGGGGGGTGGTGAAGAAGAGTCTCAGATGTTTGTGGAGAACAAATAATAATACCACTAATAAGGCTGCATAATTTTATGGCACTTGCTTCCCCATCTTCAAAGGGCATCCCACAGCTTTTGGCAAGCCCCTGTGAAGCAGAAGCTAGTCACCAGCCCGATGCCAGCTCAGGGTTTAGCATCAGCAGGATTTAAGGTGACTGTTGATATCATTAATACAAACGTTAGAACACAAACGCCGGCTGCCAGCCGGCAGGGAGAGTGTGGGCCTGGGGACTGCTCACCAGGGGAAAGAAACCTGTGCAAGGAGCAGCCCTAATTCTGGGTGCTTTGCAGGCAAAGTATTTGCTCCCCAGATTGGTGCTGCTTCAAGTAATAACCGAGCACCTTGCAATAGAGTGACCCAACAGCTTTGTTGCCCCCCATTCCCCTCCACCGACCTCCTGTGCCTCCCTTTCAGCCATCAGAGGGTGCAGCCCCACTCTCACCCAGGTAACAGCTTCACGTTGTACAAGCAGAAAGCCCCAGGTCATGTCTTCCTGCCAAGCAAGGACTGAGCTGAGGTTCCCCAATCTCTCCATCACCCCCTCCAGGGACTTCGACCAGAGGGGCTGGGGATGCTTCTGTACTACAGGGACGAGAAACTGGCCACGCATGGGACCTTTGCAAGGTGTTCTCTTGCAATCACAGCCCTAAGGTGTGTTCAAATTGACACTCAAATGCATCTGAAGAAGGGACTTCTGCACCCGTGAAGCCTCTCCAGGTATTGCAGCCCTCCCCAGACACCTCATGCACCTCATGCACTGAAAACAATGTGCAAAGCATTATCAGAGAGGGGCTGCTAGGACAACTTACTGACCCATACAGGCAATCAGCTTATGATATGAGGGATGGGATCATGTCGGCTGAGCAGGCACAGCTGCTAATGTTATTCTTGTTCATCAGAATACTTAATCCGACTTTTTTTTTAATAAAAATAAATCCTCAATGACTATTTGCCTGAGGCTTTAGTTAGAGCAGCTAATGGGGCAGTCACGTGAACTGAACCCTCCGTATGGAGTAGTGAACAGTATCAAGATAGCTGAACTCAAGCAGGAAGGGCAGGAGGAGCCCAAATATGGGAGAAGAAATACATGCAAAATGCTCTGCTGTGAATGCACAGGGGTGTGAAACCTCTGGATGAATGGGTGTGAGAAGGTCTGATATATCCATGTGCAAGCCTGCATAGGGAGAGGTCAGGAATTGCTACAACCCTTGGA
This sequence comes from Balearica regulorum gibbericeps, assembly GCF_011004875.1. NCBI lineage: Eukaryota > Metazoa > Chordata > Aves > Gruiformes > Gruidae > Balearica > Balearica regulorum. The sequence continues at coordinate 3,181,636 of NC_046184.1, read as the reverse complement.
AAAATCCCAAGTAAACATCAGTGTCACAAGCCCTGGGGATGGGAAATGTGGCAGGTTGGAGTTAGGCAGGAGAAGAGCCCAAATAAGCAAGCCACTGGGCAAGAGTGGAGGCAGAGCTCTTCTCCTGCCCCTGTGAGCAAGTGGTCACGGCTGTGGGTCACCCCATGCAAAGCCAGGCTGCTCCTCCAGCCCCAAACCCTGCGATGGTGCTGGGATGCGGTTCAGAGACAATGTGCGACCACTTCCTGCCCCAGACGTACAAACACACACCAGGTCCTGGCATGCAGCAGCAAACCTTTCAGAAGACAGCAAAGAGTACATGCAGCCCCGCGCTGGTGCCAGGAGGCGAGTGTTGGCACCATCCCGCTCTGCAAAGACACGTCCTGGTGCCCACCGGGCTCCCTGCACCCTCCAGGCTTTGCAAGGAGCCAGGCACCAGCGGATCACCTGGGCTGCTGACACAGCCCACCAGCCGAAGGAAACACAGAGAGCCTTGAAAAGGGTTTAAAAGGTTTAAAATCTCAGCCAGCTGATGGAGAGACATCGGGAAGAGGAATGCCAGAGGGGCATATCTAACCCTGAACAGGAGGCATTACTATGCAATTGGTTTTTGTAGCCTTTTTTCTTTAGTTTTGTTTACAGTCCCCAATTATCCTCCTTTCTGAGCAGGCAGAGCAGTTCACACCTGCTTTGCTGTGGGCACAGCATCGCTCTGAGCCAAGTCCTGAGCCCATCCGTCACTACCATACAAGTCCTGCAGCCAACAAGTTTCCAAGACACGCATGACATACAAAGGAAAGAAAAGAAATGCCGGAAGATTAGGCCCTGAGCTGAAACTAATTGTTCAATAAACCATGAACAATATAGCGTTCGTGCGGTTTGCTTCTCTGCCTTTCATCTGTGGGAAGGAAAACCAAACAGTACGGGGAGAAGGGCAAGAGGTGCCAAGAGCCAGGATGGGGTTAGAGGCAGGGGCACGGGCAAGGAGAGCCAGTGTTTGAACCGGGACGGGGCTACGATGCTCTCTCCTAGTCCTGTAAGAACATTGCCTGCTCTCACGAGTGAGCTACTTCACCGAGGCTGTCAGTGCTGTGGTTAGAGAGGGCTTGATTCAGCTCGGAGTAAATCAACAGCGTGATTCCCAGGCCAACAACATCAGAGTCTAGTCCACAAAGCGGATGAGAAATAAGACCTTACGTTCAAGGCTATTATTCTGGGAACAGCAGCGTCTCATTCAGAGTAGATTAATTGACAGGAATAAAAAGGAATAAGTTGATAACTCCGGACATACAGAACATTTTTATTCATGCTGGAAAGAAGCCCAGATGTAATAGACTTGCACAGACACCCCCCATCTCTCCCCCCTCCTCAGCGCAGTAGGCACCATCAGCAATTCCATTCCTGATCCTTAATAAACTAAGGGCAGGATGGGATCTGGGGCACCCAGTGAGATGGCATCCTAGCAGCCTCGGCATGAGGCAGATTGCTGGTCTTTGCCCGACTGCAAAAATTAACCATCTACCCAACATATGGGTCCCAGAGAGTCTCCTGCAGAGCCCACTCCTCCCTCCACCCCTCACCCCCCCCAAGCAGGATAATCCCCTTATTGTTATTTAGAGACACAGAGATGGATCTGATCCACAACCCCAAAATCCCCATGTCTGGAAAGGGCTGAGGAAGAGAGGAGATTAGAGATTCACCTCTCATGAAGGGGAAGAACTGAAGAGTCAGATCCAGACTGCCCCGAAATCTGTGAGCAGCTGAAATTTGGATCCAGACCCAAATTTCTCAGATGCAGCCCGGCTCCATCAGCACGTTGTGTGCCCAAACAACGGGCTTGCTGCAACCTAGCAACTAACAGCTGACTGCCTCGATGAGCTCGAAGCTTAAGGAAGAAAAAAGAGGATCAACTTCAAAACAAGGACAACCACCAAACAAACACCAAAGAGTTCAGGCATGTGAAACCTAGATATAAAGAAGAAATTTTTTACAATGAGGGTGGTGGAACACTGGCACAGGTTGCCCAGAGAGGTGGTAGATGCCCCATGGGGTAGATGCCCCATGGGGTAGATGCCCCATGGATGGTTTACTGCAGAACAGAGAGCTTCTCATGTACTGTCTCCCACAAAATTAATCTCTCTTCCTTTCACACATGGTCTCAGTGCCACCATACAAGGCCCAGGCCAAAACCACCTTTTATTCCTTCTCAAAGCCTGTCATTCCTGAAAAACAAGAAATCCTGGATTGCTTTGCTCATACTCCAAAATAAGTGCAAGGTCAGATCCAGAGGGAACTGAAATCTGGTGAAAAATTTTTCTTTCTGTCTTCCAACCTAGAAACGATCAGAAAGTCCATCAATGTGCCCCAAAGCAGCCAGGAATATCTGGGAGACAAGAGGTTTGGGCTGTGGGGCTTTTGGGGATATCTTGCAGCCATTTGGAAGTGGGATGCCAATGCACTGCCCTGTGCTGTCCCTCATTCAGTGCCCACACCTATTCTGAAGAACACATACTCCTCGATGGAGTTAAATTTCCACCTTTTTCCAATGCTCCTGTGACTGCATAGCTGAGGCAAACCCAACTCTTCTGTCTTCCCAGATGCCATGCTGTATCCCCAAATCCTTCCATGAATCAGCAGGGAACCTTATCGACATGCTTGTTGTGGCAGCAGAATTAACTGCTGGGGTGATTTTACCAGAGCAACACGTCAATCCCATTTTCTATTATTAGGCATCTGTGTGTTATGTTCATTGATCCTGGGCACTAAATTTCCTCAGGGGTTAACAATACTTTCAACACGCAGACAAAAATCCATGGAAGCTTAAAGAATACTCAAGCGCAACATTCCCAGAGGTCCCCAGGGCCTCCGTTTTCTTCAGTTTACACAGACACATCAATATATCTCCTTAATTTCATTTCATTATTCCTCCTGTATAGTATGTATGTTCCCCCTGGATTGACTTGAGGGAGTGTTGGGTTTTTTTATGACAGATAGGAAGATACACTGCCCCACTCATTAGGTGTACCTTGCGTTTTGTGAGCTCGATGGTCAGTCTTCAAGAGTGAAAACATGTCTAATTCCTTTGGTTTCCAGAGGAATAAAATGTCAGTATTAAGGCCTCTTGTGGATGCAACGTGCGATTCCAAAGGGATCCTATTATAAAAGTCTAATTAATGTCCTATTACAAAATGAGATCATATGTATATCCCCATTAGCTAAGCAAAGATGGGCAGAGATTTTAATATGCAAAATCAACAGTGAATAGGTAAATGGAGTCTAAATGAACAGTCCAGGGTAGATGAGAAGAGCAGACAGATACCAGGTAGAGGGATGGGAGATCACCCAGAGACGTAGTAATAGAAAGAGAAATACAGTAGCTTGGCACAAGAGGTGGATGATTGATTGATGGGTCATCAGATGGAAAATTGACATTGACAGCAATTGCACTGTGTGCAACCTAGACCTGTCTTGGTTCTTAATCCCTTGGCATTCCCCTACCAAGGGCACTTGAACACCAGATCAGGCTCGCAAGAGGAGGCTGGAGAAATAGCAAAGAAACAGCTAGAGGAGTGAAGGTGCTTCCCCGGAAATGGACATTGTTCCAATCAGGATCCTTGATGTCTTAAAACCTAGCCTGGAGATCTCACTCATCTACCCAAGTCCTGTAGAGAAGGTTTAAACAGGTAGTGACCAGTGTATCAGTGGTGAGGGTTCAATTTTCCTGCCACAGTGCGGCTCTAAACCCAAAAGAGTTTCTCTTACTTACGTAAAGTTACACCAGAACATACAAAATCAAAATCTGGCCCATTAGAGCTCACATTTACCTTCTGTGCAGAATGCAATTTTCTTACATCTGTTCTAGCTAACAAGCAGATAGAAAGGGTGAGACACTGAAAGCAGAAAAGACAGGAACAGTAGCTAAATGATGGCTAATGGGCAGCTGATCGAGTAGAAGGACAGATGCAGAGAGAGATGAATAGAATAGATAAACAGCCATCAGACCCCAATCTCCCAGCAATTACAGTCTGCTCTGGAAACCCTAATCTTCTGCAGTGTCGCTCTCCAATAATTCCAGTTAAATTAGTTATTATCCCTCATTTGTGTTTGTCCCTGGAATTATTTTGGTGGCATGGATCAAAGAAACACCATGGGCTTTAATGCGGCGTGTGCTTTTAAAAAGTCAAAGCATTAGAAAGTGCTCCCCACTCTAATGCATTCGCGTCTCGTGCTGGAAAGTGGATCTTTAACTTCTAATTAGCGCATCTCAGGATCTGTCCAAACAACCCTGCCACGTTTCTCCTTGCAAACAAAACCAGATGAGGTTCCCCAGGGACTCGGAGTCAGCCTAACACCTATGAGGGGTAGCAGAGCTATCACAATTAATAAAGTATGTGCAGGAACTAAACAATGCTGAATCCAGCTCTGTAACTGCAACCCAGTTGTTTCTACTTTATTTTCCTTTTCCCACCTGGTTCACTAAAAAAATCCTTTCTGCAACTGTACTCAAAAAAAAAAAAAAAAAAAAAAAAAAAAAAAAAAAGGATGAAGAAGGAAAAAAAGTATTTCATTACATGTGACTTATACATATCGATGATGTGAAGGTGTGTTCACCAGCATCAGCTGCTGGTTGTGGATGTGTAAATGGGTCATTGCATCACACACAACAGCTGTGACAACTGAAATGCAAGGAGATGGTCCTGGGATGTCTTATCAACCAAACTACAGGATTGCAGGGCCAAGAGAGGCACCTGTGGCAAAGGGATCCCCAAAAAAAGGAGAGGGGAAACGAGAGCAGCCTTGAGATCCCAAGGAAGAACCACTTCATCCACAAGAACGGCAACCTCCCCTTCCACCTACATACCCCCAAAAACATATTAGCAGCAATAAGGGTGATGCCTTTCAATCGCAAAACTCAAAGCAAAACATAGCTTTATGGATGGAAGGGCATCAACTACAAGAGAGGGTGATTTGGGGACAGAAGGTAGGATTGTCAGCTGTGAGGATGTGGCTAAAATGCTGGTGCCACTCAAACTGGAGAGGACCACGCACAGCAATGTGGCCAGAGGTCTGCTCTGCCCAGTCTGACCAAGTGAGCTGGCAGGACTAACTACACATTTCCTTCTCATTTCAAAGGTTAATTTAGGAGACTAAACTATATTCAGGTTCTAGACCATAGCAGGAAGGTCTGATTGGGAAGGTGAAGCCAAACACCCCACACTTCCCACTTTGCCTGGATTTGAGACCAGACCAGCCAGACCTGGAGGAACCTCTAGACCTTCAGTGTCCAGAGGTTCCTCATGCAAGGACAGCTTAGATTCCTGGATCTATTTTAGGGTTGCCATTTTAAAGACACAAAATCTTAAACCTAGCCTTGAACAAACAGCCTCTTCACATGCAAAATAAATCTGCATGGATCTCAGTAGCTCCAGCAAAGCCAGGCCCATCAGAAATTGCCCGGGGGACAGCCATAATCTGCTTTCTGACATGCAGAAGGCCCATAAACAAATGATTACACTTCTGTGTCTGAGTTTCCCTAATTTGCAAAATGTTGATAATGATCAGGTCTAATTGAAAATTTCCCATCAAGCATTATTAGGATGGGGAACAGGGGTTTTGAATGAACCGTTAGCAAAAAGTCCAATTTCCCCCATAGATCTGATTTTTGACAGTAAAAGAAGTAAACAAACAAACAAAAAAATCCATAACCATCTTAAGTCTTTGGATAGAAGGACAAAATTTTCCATAGAAAACACCTATTATTTTCTGGATAATTCTGTGACCTCCCAGGCTTCTTAAGATTTCTGAGGTTTCTTTTATTGCTCTTTTAAATAATTACGGATGCTTAAATGGGAGGCTCAGTACAGCAAGTTTTATGTTAAATGTTCATGCAAGACACCTCTGGACAAGTCTGATTTAAGTCTCAGACAATGATGTAGGGAGAGGGCACTTCATTCACTAATGAGAGGGACATCCAGGTGATGAAGAAACTGAACAAGAATGGCCAAACCCTGTGTTTTTTACATCTTATCCCAGCAGGTTTTTGAATAGCAGTTGCTGGCAGGGAGATCTAGACCCTTCTGACAGCATGTCTTCATGAGGACTGTGTGGCTACATCTGTAGATAAGCAAATAAACCAGACCAGAGCTTACTCCCTACACCAGTTCATATCTGCACTCCTACCAGCAGAGGAGCTGCATCTAAAATGCTGACTGGGGATGAACTCCAACTCCAGCTACCCCAAACCATGTCTGGGCATCAGCTGGGAGATGGGAATTAAAATGTGGGGACAGCCATGGGCCAGAGATGGTGCCTGGTGGACTTTCTTTCCCTGATGTAGCCTGGAAAGCTGAGCCAGGCTGGTGGCCGGGACATCTATCCAGCCATCCGCGTGGGTGGGAGACCTCAGCAAACCATCAGCAACCTCAGATTTGGAGGTCAGTGCACTTAGGCACCCGTCTAAAATGACTCCAGCTGCTGCACCTGCCCTGACCTTCTGCCCAGCCAGGACTGGCCTTCGTTACAGTTTAATTGCAGAGGTGACCAGAGGGCCTGGGGCCAGTGGTGTCCTTCCATTAAGCAGATTGCCATGTCCCTTTATAGCCTGTGCTTTGCCTGGGAGAGCAGGGCTAGCAAGAAACACAGAGGGCAGGAGGATGCACCAGTTGGACGCATCATTGGACTAAGAAATACACATACATAAAGACAAACAGCAATGTTACCGAGCTGTTAATAATGGAGAATAGTTAGCTGAGCCCTCATCAAAAACACACTGAAGGCGATGCGAAGACTTCTATCAACATGAGGAGACATTTTGGATGAGACACCAAAAGACACGTTGATGTGTTAGTGAGTTTTAGACACCTACATCCTTCCCTGCAGTACACCTTCAAGCCTGGCCTCTGGTTTTTTTGCAGCCTAAAAAGAGCACAGAGGCTGGAAAATCCATGAGAAGAAATATCGCTGATAAGGGTTGAGGTTTCAAGAAAAATTGGCTCCAGTGGGACTGGATTTGCTGCTTCCAGAGAACTAAGGATCCTCCTGTCAAGGACAGACCCGGTCTGAAATCCCAGCTTCCACCTGAGTCGCAGGAAAGTTTAGGTCTGAACCCCCGAGCTGCTGTGCTCTGCAGCTGGAAGTCAGAGTTATGTGGGACCCCAACTTCTGATTCACAGCAAATCCCACAAATTTGGGCTTCTGCTTGTGTTTGCTCACCTGGATAAAATGTCACATTTGAAAATTTCCTGCAAGCAAGACTGGGAGGCTTGTTTAGTGTCAGTGGGGAGGCTTCGCTTTGATTTTCTTTTAAATGAGCATGGCAGAAAAAACACTCCTTGCAAGGCAAAAATTCATTAAAAAAGTCAAACTACATGATTCTGATGGAAAACAAAGCAGTCACTACTTTTGTCTTCTTTAGCACAAAAGCCCCACATCAAAATCAATAAGCCCTTGTGGAAAGTTTTGATACAGAAACATGTTGCCTTGTTTCGAAAAAGAATCCACTGGAAAATTATGGATCTGCTTGAAAACACAGTGCCAGCATGTGCCCAAGGCTAAAAGGAGGTTTTGAGAATGCCACGGAGCAGCCACTCTCCACTCTGGCATCTGCGTCCCGTTGGAAACCCAGCAAACATATAGCGGACATGTGTTTCCCTCTCCTTAGATCATGCTTTTATTTGGAGAAGAGGAGGAGAAAGTGGGATGCTTCTTTCTGTTGGCTGTTGTAGCTTTCCTTACACTGAAAAAAACCTTTTTCAATGAGAAACTCTATGGAATTGGACCTGGAGGTCCACCAGAGACCCTTCCCAACCTCATTTTTTCTGCGATTTGTGGAGATCCCAGTATGTGGATATAAAGCCCCCTCCTCCAAAAAGTTCACAGCACCTCAGTGCTCATCAGCACGCTGCAGGAACTGGCAAAGGGGTGTCTATCCCAATCCACACTGCCATCCAGGAGCAGTTGATTACCGATCATCGTTTGTGCAATGCACAGTTGTATAATACAAGTGAACGAGCAAGATTCATCCCCCCAGCACAAGGTCACCTGCAAATCTGGAGAATTACAGGACAGATGTGCCATTGCAGAAGAAACTACTGGGCAACCTTAAAAGATGTGAAATTTGCAGAGAGGAAAGGAGAGGGGGGAAAATCAGTCGCTGAACAGAAAGGCAGAGGGGAGGAGGAGAGCGGAGAGGTGAGCTGTGCCACGGAAAGGGATTAGCTGCAATGCGTGGCCTGATCCAGCGCGCTGCGACCTTCGCAAATCAATTTGGTGCTCCTGCTCTGCCTGCCTTGAAGAGAAAAGGACATGCTTCCTCCTCTGCCCATCCTGCCTGCCCCCCCAGTCCCACCTCACGCGCTCTGGATGGCATTTCAGTCACTCCCTTTTTGGGAGGAGAGCAGGGGAAGCTTCCTATCGGGGCTGAGCTGTAAGTGCAAGGTTAAGGCTTGGCAATGCATTTGTCATGGATGTCAAGCCCTGCAGGAACAGAGTCACAGGGCCCAGAGATTTCAAAGGGTTTGCAGTGGTTTAGTGGGATCCCATAGGTGTTTTGTGGAAGCCAAAGGGAAAGTGCTAGGATCTGGGCAGGGGGAAGATGGGATGAGTACAGACTTTCTCCAGGACCTTCCCGCCCATCATGTGTCCCTTCCCAACCTTCCCTTCCAGGCAGTCAGAGCTGGCCTCAGCCTTGGCATTCCGAAAACCCCTGCAAGGCTGGACATTGGCAGCCTTGGTAGAGAGATGCACGTTGCAGGCGTGGAAAGGTAAGCTCAGACAGAGCTCCATGACTGGAGGGCTCTGGCTGCCCGTGAGCTACAATTTCAAAGTAAAGGCTCTGCTTATGCTGTCTGCAAAGACCAGAAATCAACACTCCGTACTGCTCACTTCAAATGCTCCCAAAGCGGAGCAGAATCATGAGCGGATGGAGCCCCTCCATGAATTGCAGGCAGCATTTTGTGCATCCAAATGCAGCACAGGGAAACTGAGGCACAGCTCGAGAGATTTGCACTGCAGCTCACATTCCATTCCCCTTACCATCGCTTGGCACATCCCATTACACTGTGAGTCTCCCTAAAACTGTCCTCCAAGTCCCCCTGCTTTCTGCCTATAGAACCAGCCCCAACAGGAAGGAGTATTGCCTTGTTCCCAGCAAGACGAGAGAGCTGTAGGCATCCTGGAGGAATCACCCCTGCCAGCCAGGATAAAGGAAAAAAGGAACATCTCATCCTCGGAGAGAGAAATTCAGCTGCTGTTGATGTCCCTGCATTGCTCCTCTAGCTGGCCAGACCCCACGGGCTGGGACAGAGTGGGGTTCTCCACACTCAAGACTTTAATTTGGAAAAAAACCAAACCAAACCAAAACCAACCCAAAACTATTTAAAAGTAGTTCTCCTGAGTCTCTGGAGAAGGACTCATAAATTCTCACAGTAATTCAAGGGCTTTGCAGACCTCATCTTCTCCTGCTGCACGTGCAAGGGGAATTCCTTGGTCCTTGCCTTTCCAAGCACGAACAGCTGGCCACACATATATTAAACAAATACCTCGATCCGCAGCTTAGCTTATAAAGCCTGCTTCCTTGTGCCGTTCACTCAGCACACATTTTCCTGCCAGCCCCACGTCGTGCGGTCTCTCCGGTGTCCCGTAATGTGGTTGCACTCACGCTGAGCTTTGCCCTAAGTGACAGCACCGATTTGACTCTCTCTCCTGTACTCAAGCCACCTGCTTCCATAAAACTCATGTGAACCGAAAATCTTGGGGCCCTTTCCCTCCTGTCAGACCTCGTTGAAATAGAGATGATGTCCTGGTGCCTCTTCATGCAAAGAGCGGCCACTGGTTCAATAACTGCAGTCACTGGAAACTTTGCTGGCAGAGGGGTGGGAGATGCTGGGAGCCGGGGTGGACCAAGACTCCCCCCAGCCAGACATCATACCTCTAAGCAGGGCTTCATGTTGATGCTTTAGGAAAAAGCAGCTCAACCAAAACATACCACACCTGGCCAATTGGTCTGTGCACTGCAGGGAAGTAGGAGAGGGTGATATTTCAGCTGCCTTCCAGATGATCAGCTAAGGTTGGTAAGCCTTGTCAATCCAAGGGAAAGACAGATCGTGAGGGTCCTGAGTCAGGTCTCAGTGTGATGCATGAAAAAAGCAGCTTCTGCTGGTGGCAGAACTGGCTCACCATCAACAGCACTGGGAAAGGGACACCTTTAACATCACCTACCTACACAGAACAAGCTTATATTGATTGCACCACAGCAGAAACCAAATCAGGTAAGATCAAATCTGCAGTTTGGTAGCAATACCCTGTGTGATAACTCCAGAAAGGTCTCTTGTGCCTCTTACAGCCCAGACCCCAGGCACTGCAACCCAAGGATCCAGAGCTGGTTCCCACAGCATGAAAGCACAAAGGGCACAAACAGTACTTAACAGAGGCAGGTCAGGGCTGGAGGGGGGATGTGAAAACTTCATTCCTCCACTGGATCTCACATGACAAAGAGTCTGGTAAAAAGGGAAAATGACTACTTTTTTCATTTAAAGGTTCTTGATGTGACTGAGCTGAAGTTGATCTACATGGCAAACAGTACAGGATAGTACCAGCTGCCAGGATTGCAGTGGGGTGGTGACCATTGCACCAGTAAATACAGTAAACTTGATATCATACACTTGATCTCACCAAGGGAAGGCCCTCAGAGTGCTCGGGGACAGTAAAATGATCCTCATTGCCAAAAGTGGGGAAAATGAGAGAAGGAGGATCCTTCCAACATCACCAAGCAAGTCAGGGTGTTTGTTAGGCAATGATGTCCTTCCTACCAAGCCACTGCAACCTCTGGATTCATATACCCTGAGGGTATGGCATGGATCCCTTAACTACTCAAACCAGGTGGAATCTGCAAATTAACTCTTGTGGGGGTATTGCAGTCGTAGTCCAGACACTCATCCCTGTGGTTAGTCCACGAGCTCTGATAGCTGCGCTGAGTAGAAAGGCCTGACCTCTAAAGGACTCTTAACAGTACAAGACTAAGTAGCATCTAAAACCTAGATGCAAGTTTGCAAAACATCATTACTGAAAATAATTATAATCGTATTATTTAAAAATAAGCATTGGTGTTTTCTGGCTAAAAAGCTGCTTATCAGAAATCACTGTATGCTTTAACTCCAAGACTTGAAATCTCGTATAAAGAGCACATTGTCATTCCTGCATCTAACGTGTAGGCCAATTTTTCTTTAATAGAATAATATCTTCCTTGGAGGAGATTGCATGTTGCTGATAATTATCTGATGACATGTTGAGGTTTAGCAGATGGATTAATTTCGTTTTACATTATGTTATTAGTGCCACTGGAGGGGCGTGTGGCTGCATCCTTTTGGGTATTAAGCTAAAGAGCTTGCAGTATACTTTACAGATGTGGCAACTGCTGGGCTAAAAACAAGTCTCCACTGGCTTTTTGGTGTCTACAGAACACTGCAGATCATATGCTGTTGTGCCAATCATAGGGAAAGGCTGTACTTAGCCTGTTAACTGAAGATGAAGTATGCTCCAGGTGTCCAGGTCCCAGCCTGGGTCTCAAGTGACCTAGATGTGATACCAAACTGTGCAGCAAACATAGATGCCAATATGATACCAGCTGAATATTATGAGATGCAATGTCCTTGAAGGCTTCCTCCCACCTGCAGCACTAGGAGCAGGGCAACTTTCTGCCCTCCGCAGCACTTGCTGCCAAACAACTCAGACCTCTTGATCCTCAAGAGCAATTTTCAGTGCACTCTGCTGCAGTCTGTACGTACAGCAAATCAAATGACTCTATCCACCACGTAAAGTGCATGCTTGTTTTAGAGATACTTCCTGATCTATCCACCCCAGCTTCCCAGAAGAGTTATTATACACAGGCGCATGCAACTAGGGAACCAAAAGGCTGCTGCTCTCAGAATATTAAGCAAATAAATTGGTTGCCCTCTAACATACCTTTTTTCTCCCAAGATGACCCAGGCTACTGAAAAGCTAATCCAGCTTTCTACAGACTGGAAAAAGAGCGTGTGGAGTTCAATAGGGCTCAGCTACCGAGCTCAGCTCAGATAAGCAAAGGTGGAAAACAGGAGAATGAAATGGCTGTAAAGAAGGATATTGACTGATTATCATGTGGTATGTCTGGAAGAAACTTGAGTGGTATCTACAGAAAATATACTGAGAATAACATCTATTACACTCTGAAACGCTCTCCAAGGTGTGGGAAGACGGGAAACTCTATTACCCTCAGCAGGAACAGTCAGGTTGGACAAAATAACCTTGCAGCAGAGAAATAACCTGGCATTGACTTACGTTACCGTTCCCTACAAGCCTTGCCTCACTGTGATGGGACTCCAGGGAGTGGAGTTCGGAGACTGCTGCCACTCTGGGAGGCTTGGACAAGGGTCGTGGGGGAGAGGCAAAGGTGGCTTTGGTATCATTTTATGCCCTCCTAATACCAGCCTGCTCTAACACAACCACCAGAAGCTATTCTAACACTCCCAGGTTTTATAACCTCTCTATACAACCAAGAGACAAGCCATGGCAGGAGCACAACGAGGCTGTTTCAATAGGGGGTATATTGCCTTGTTTGGATGCATTTTGGAGGGCACGGGCCACGCTGTCAGACCCAACGTGGCTGGAAGAAGGAAAGCTGCTGGGTTTGCAGCTGATGGTGCTTCAGGAGACCCTGGCTGCCACTGCTGCTCCCTCCCAGCCACAGCAGCTGAGCAGCAGCATCGTTACATGGTATAGCACGTAGTTGGTACTCTCTAATCCCTGGGTCATTGCTTGCAGACAGAGCTCCTGTCTTGGGCAGCTCTGGTTAAAACCATACATACTTTTTATTTCCTTATCTAAGAGCTGGCTGGGGCAAGGCAGAAAAATCCAGCGGGTTAATGGAGCAAATTTTGGAGGCAAGGACAAGGTGTTTGACCTTGCTGAGGGTAGCAGCTCTCCATACGCCAGCTCCTTCCAAAAGTTCCCAGGAGCTCAGCTGGATCTTGCTGGACCTGCTCTGCAGCCCCTCTCGGCACGTGGAGGCGGTAGGCGTTTAAGCATTGCTCTTGAAAAAAATGACAGGCCCCGGGGCCCAGGCTTGCGATGAGAAATGGTTCTCATTTTTGTGAGTGCAGCGGGTTCAGCCAAGGTCGATGGTAGCAGCACCGAGGGAAAGCCACTGGAAAATATAACTAACTTTCCCATCACTCACTCCCCTCCTTCCTCAGCAGACTGTGGGCTTGCTGGAGAAAGCCAAGCAGAGCCAGGTGAGTGGACAGGTTCTGAGAGACAGGGCTGCTGGGGCAGCCTAGGTTTGGGCTGGGGAACTTGGGCTCCTCTTCAGCCAAGGGTATACCCACCAAGTGGACATGCTGCCAAAGACACCGATACTCCAAGCCACCACACACATCAGCAAGGATGTATCCCCTCCAAGCCCAGCTTGTTTCAAACAACCATCTGCGAGTCACCACACAAACATTACAGATGCCACAAAACATATATTCACGTAAATACACCAATAATATAATGCAGCCTGTACCATCTGATTGCATCGAGCAGAGGTGCTCTGCCTGTGCATGCACCTGCACATATGCTCACACGGGGTGCATGCTCCTTCCTTGAATTTCTAACCCCCTAAACAGGAGCATCTCTTTGAAGCAAGGTGAAAAACCTGTGCTGTTCCCTAAAAAGAGCCCCCAGTGTCATGGATAGCAAAGCATTCGAGCAGGTCACCTGTCTCAGGAACTGCTGGGATGAACCTGTGGAACCAGAACTAGCTCAGAGCAGAAATGTTTTCACTGCAGAGCCTACTTTTTAGGCTGTTTTAATGTTTAGGCTACTGTTTTAATGAAACACAACCTCCATCCCCCCTCAACAAAAGTTCTCCTGCCATTGTGTGTTTTTACATTAATTATAGAGGGCAGTTGATGAGCATGACGACCGAAGCGTGAAGTTAATTGGATTAGCCAGAGTTGGTCATTGCTGCTGCCACGCAGCCCCTTGTTAGGGTTGTCTTCTGGCTGCAGAGAGCTCATCCCTGAGCTGCAGCACCTCGGCTGCTTGGACTCCTCTAACTTCTGGTTAGAAGGTCTTGGCAAGGTACAAGTCTGGGCAAGGCAGTCTGCTCGCCTGGTGTGGGATGTCCTGGCAGTCTGTCCTGAAATGCTACAGGGAAAGAGTGAAATGGGAGCAGGGATTCTTGCCAAAAGAAGCATGACAAAAGCCAGTCTCAGAAATCCGGTCACATGTTGACGACTACCTCACTAATTCCATGAGGAAGTAAGTAACTCAGGCTGTACATTTGCTTTGATTTCTTTATACAATCCATTTGCTGCAATAAGAGAGACCATCACTACTATACTGCAATCAGGTTGGTTTTTTTTTAACTGCGGTATCCCGATTCAATGCAAACATTTCCCTTTTGCACCAGTGATGTCTGCATCAGGACTTAGGATTACATCTCTCACTTGCGCTTGGCTCTGCATCAAGAATATCCCATTTTTTTAAGGCTGCTGGGGTCACTTCTTGAGCTCAGTAGATGTGACCAGTGCCGAAGGTGTTCAGCTCCTCCAAGATGGTCGTTACACCTACCCCCAGCACTAATTCAAACCATGTGCCGGGGCTGGCTTGCACATGTGGAGACAACATTGATTATATTTTATAGGAGTTATATATTAAACTTCAGTCCCCGAACTCCTATCATTTTCCTAGCAAGTAACCACCATGCACTCATGCAATGCAGCAAGACTTCTGAAAGGAATATACTGGGCTTTGACACGAAACCGCAGCAGCGCAACAAGACGACAGACAGCCCATCCTTCGCCATCCAAAACTTCCCCACAGAGAGAATACCTTTCTATTAACACTAACCCTTCAGTGACATTTTACCTGGTTGCATAAACCTCCTGCCACATTTCTGGCCAGCCTTTGTCACCCTTTCTCATCATCAGCTCCTCTCTGATGATATAATTCAGGAGGAGCAGCGCTGGGTCCTGGCCAGGTAGACTTGGCACTCGGTGCCTGGCAGAGACGTGGGCTGCGCTGCCTGCTGCCTTCCCCGACTCCAGCCTCACTGCAAATGGAAATAAAAAGCAATCCAGCTTCTGCCTGCACGTAACACCCATCACGGCTGCATGCGCATAGATTATTGTGTTGCATGGTTTCGTGTCACTGTTTAAAGGTTGACACATTTGGTCCCAGGAGGAGCTGCATTTAAGTGGCATGCTTCTCTTTTTTTCACCTCATTTCACTGAGCTGGAAACCCAGCAGTTAAACCCCATCCCTGGTGAAGTTAATGGTGAAATTCTGACCAGGTACAAGCAAAACTTCCCCCGAGATGTCAAGGAACAGAGGGAAGAGTGAGTAGACTCCAACTCCACTCTCCTCTCCAGCCATCCATCTACCTAGATATTTATTTGATCTTCTGTCACTACAATATCCGAGTGTTTACAGCACACTACCATTCATGCCAAAGCTGAATGAAAATCCTTAATGGCACCTACGTGCTGTGATGCACCACCGGCGCTCACGGTCACCTCCGGTGCATACGAATGAAAAAGAGAGATCTTCTCATCCCTTGCACTGACAATGCACATGGGGAGAGAGATTTGCTGAGGGCTCCCTGGGTACAGATTTCTGATCTCGGATGAATAATGGTTTAGTTTATTGGAAATTCGCTTTTCATTTTACTTCAATTAAGTGACCAGCGAAATCAATCACAAACCTTCTGCAAACACTAAATCTTCCAGAGGGAAAATATTTATCAAGTCCCAAGCCACCAGCTTTAGCCCCCTTATCCTTCTAGCTCTCTGGAATTGCTTCACAACGTAGGGCGGGTGGGGGGGAAAGCCACAAAAAGAAAAAAAAAAGCCAACTTGACAAACTGGAACTTCAGAGGGTAGAAAGCAGATTTTGAAGCAGCAATGGGAGTGCTCAATACAGAAACATCCTATGGACTTTAGCAGAGACAAAACCAGGGGGTTATAAGCATGCATCCAAGTGTCACTGAGATGACAAAGCTGAGGATGAGCCCCTCTGCACAGAGTTGCTATATTTAGTCATTTTTAAGCTTCCTCTGAGACATCTACTGTAGGTATGAAACTCCTCAGGCCAGAAGACGGTTAAAATGAAAAGTTTGCTCTTTAATTCTGCAAGACTCCTCCGTATAGCACCAGCAGGAATCTGCCATCAGGGAGCTGAAGCAGAGATGCAACAGCATTGGCAGACTTGAAATAAACTGGGTTTGTCTCAAGCATCAGGTCGTGGTAAAGTCTCATCTCATTATACCTCGCTGAGCCTAGCTCACAGTACAGTGGTCAGGGATGGACAGGCTGTCTTTGGCAATACCCACATCAGTATTACTGAGGATTTACATGTCTGTGCTGCCTTTTCATCCCAAAACTATTGCTTTTTCAAAACTACAGGAATCCAGTTCCCATTCCACTTGCAGTTCTCATTTTCTGAGTACAGGGACATTGCAGGACTGTCACCCACAACCCAAACTGAGCTAAGTGGGGAACCTGCAGTTGCATCCTCATCCACATCCAGATTTCCTTAAAGTGGGATGAATAGACACTTGGCTTTCCTCTTCAGGCCCATGTCTAGCTATCCTTGCTTGCATAGTCTGGGATGTTCTGCTAGATTTGGAAATGCCACCCATGAAACTGGGCCTCAGGAAAGTGTAGTGACTGCAGTCATCTGCATGCCGGCAGAAGATAGCAGATTTCAGCTCTCCTGCAACTCAGTCCCTGGAGGGAGCCCTGAGGTGTGTAAAGGTCAGAGGATGGCCCTCCAGAATCCCTAGCACACTGAGGCTTAGATCCTCACTGCTAGCACCCAGGGAAGCAGCTGATTTATAATAAACCAGGCACTGGAGATCCTTTTAAAGACCTGCTGGTTTTGCACCCTCCTCCCAAAGGTGCACCAAGAGACACCGTTGAGTAGCTTCTTGGCTGCATGGCAACAGGCACAAATCTGAGCTGCAGACCTTGTCCAAAATGAAGCTAACGCTTTACCTTGGGCTTCCCAGGCACAGCGGTGGTATTGCAAGGTGAAAGCAAGAGCAGACTGCTCAGCAGAACCAGTGTCCTCCTAGGGCCACCAGGACTATGCCACAATGGAGGGATGATCTGTGTCAAATCCTCCAAAAAAAGCTTTCAAGAACAGAGGCATTTTGGTGAGGGAAGTCTTTCCTAGAAGCTACGTAACAGCCTCTAATCAAATACAGCTGAGAGAAAATGGAAACATTTGGGGACACTAGTGTGGACCAAGCAGAAGCATTAAAAAACAGCTGTCTCATGAAACATCACGTGCAAACAACACTCTATCATCCCATTGACCTATCCATAGGAGATCTGAGTGAAAACACAGTTCCCACTCACAGGCACAGATAGGCTGACTCCTACAAGAAATTCTCTGCTAGGGACTTCACCTAAGGTATGGAAAGTCAGAGGGAGGCTGTCCTTCAATTTTAGTTGGCCTTAGACTGGTCACCATGCAGTCACTGTGTCAAACTGCTCACAAGGAGCTGGGAAGCATGACCTGACCTGGGATACCCATTGCATAGCATGATTTCTCCTGTGTCTCCCAGCCAACTCATTTCTGGCATGGGGGATGGAAATGGTCAAGCCGAGATCTGAGCCCTGGGAGGGACCAGCAACCACCACCAGACAACATGCAGGCACCAAAGTTGTTTGGACACGACAGGACAGAGGCTGAATAAATCAATCCAAAACCGATGAGGAGAAGCTTGAGGTCAGGAACATAAGTTTAATATGCTGCTCAGTGATCAGAAAGGAATTTCAGACAGGCAGAAATCAGCAGTACAGTGTCAGAGATAGCTGAAATGTTTTGTTACGTATGGGAAGACAACGGAGCCCGGTCCTACCAGAGTTCCTCACCCAAGGATGCAGCCCACATTCCCACGGGATCTAAGTGACTCTCCTCTTGATTGCTTTGTCCTAAGTTTAATGCCCCATTTCCATCCCTCCAACCCTTACAAGAACCCACTCTTATGATGATTCCTTGCTTCATATGCCAGTGTGTAACAACCATATCCTCATTCCCCATCCCTAACACCCTTGCATCTATTTTTCTGATACTAATACAAAGCTTTTTTCTTTCTGAAGTTGCACGGGTCATCAATCAATCCTTAACCCTAACTGCCTTCCCAACCTTCAGCCTGCCCATGCAACCTCCAATACCACCTGGGAAACAGAGATGGTGCTGCATGTCTTCTTAAATTATTAAAACCCAATCTTGAGCCACTGGCACTAATATGTTAATCACAATTATGACGCCAGATGACAACCATTAGTCTAGACCCTCAGGAAATTAAAGCCCAAAAGCCACTCGTAAAATCCTACCCCAAAACAGCCAACTGACTTTGAGAGCATCTATCATGTCATGGCAAGTTTTACACACAAACAGATTTTTGCTTTTTGTGTGCAGCCATTGCAAATGTCTGCTCTAAAACTGCTGGTAATCCACCTGCCAACTGCTTTCTGCCCATGATGAGATCCATCCATCACTGTGTGTGACTATTACCGCAAGCTTCCCCACCACAATGATCTAGACCCTGTGGAAGTCCATGCAAGTTTCCATGGAGTAAGACTTAGAGTAGATTTGACATTATTGGGAAACAGTGAACACTTAGACTATATTCAACTGTGCATGTGTTGCTTTTGCCGCCACTCTTTCCACCTCTTCTTTCCCTTTCCACAGCTTTGTCCTAACTCTAAAGGTGCAGGGACAGAAAAAAGGGGTCAGTGAAGATCCTACTCTAAATCTCCTAAAAGTGTTGTGAATCTCAGCCCTAGTTCACATAAGGACAAACCCAAAT
The DNA here is from genome assembly GCF_011004875.1 of Balearica regulorum gibbericeps. NCBI lineage: Eukaryota > Metazoa > Chordata > Aves > Gruiformes > Gruidae > Balearica > Balearica regulorum. The sequence continues at coordinate 3,162,795 of NC_046184.1, read as the reverse complement.
TCTCCCAAAGAGGTTTCCACAGATGGTCTTAAAACCCTTCATATCATTCCTATGTGCTCCACTTAATACTCCTTCATACACAACAGCTGAAGAACTGGAGAATATGATGACTCTGTTTTTCAGCCTCAGGTCCAAGGGCAACTTCTACAGCCATACAAAAAGGTGACAAAGTAAATCCATACATAGATACTATAGGGAAAACTTTGTGTATGACATGCCTAATGAGAAAATGGTTGGAGTTCATAAATCTAAGAACTTTGAAAATGCCTACAGAACAGTTAATACCACTCAAGCTGTTTTGAAAACCTAAGCCGGATTTGGCCAGGATGCTGAGGTTCATAACCTCAGTCTGCTGGCTTGGGCTGTGGGGCACTATAGATTTGAAACGTCAGGACTAATATTTTAACAGCTCTTGCTTAACAACATGTCAAAACGCTGGTGCAATCCAGACTGCCTCACTCCGAGAAGCAAATGCCATCCACCCAGTTCTTGCACAACTCCAACTTCTTCCACTTTGGGGTTTTAAGGCTCCTGTCCAAATACTAACCTAGTCCAAACACTCTTAGCTTAAAAATTACAGCAAAATTGATGCTTTGGGATCCCTAACTTCAGCTATGTACACTGCTTCCAGCAAAATGGCTTGACTGAGGGACCAAATAAATCCCTTGCACAACTCCAATAAAGTAATTCCAATGGGCAGAAAGACTTTAGAGATTTATCTGGGTTTAGGACAAGGTCATTTTTTCATGCAAAAATCAGCAACTTTCTTGTGAATCTCATTTAAGTAGCAAGAGATTAACAATTACTTTCAATTCTTTATGGATCTTCATTCGTTGCTTCCTGCGGACAGAGGTTCCGCCAAGCATGTCGAGTTACGTGTTTTTATCAATGCTTATTGATGTTTTTCAATTACTTCTGTGACACTTTTTGAAATACATTTGTATGTGGAAAGAACTCGATATAAACCCATCCCAGCACTTTCCAGGCTGGTATCCTCTTACTGCTGAGCTGGGCTCGCATCTCTGAATCTCTGAATTTTCAGAATAGCTGTATTCATGTCCTTGTATTAGGACCCTTGCAATAACATTCCTAGGTGTGGTTATTCTGCCTCTTAACCCGTCCTTGCAATATTTTTTCGTTCCCAGCCTTTACTGCTTATTCTTTTTATGAGTTTCTAAGACTGCAATTGTATTTTCTTTGAACAACCACACTACAGTACTAATAGAGATCTCCTAGCATCCCTACGCTTCTTGCTACCAAATGTTATCCCATGCTGGAATTTATGCAGAGAATATTAAATAATTAAAAGCTGTGTGGAACAAAGGCCTTGCCTTGAAAGAAATGTTCCCACAATCTGTGCCCCCAGCTTCCAAGCAGCCCAGTAGTCTAGCCAAAGTGATCACTTCTTCCATCAAACTTTCTGCACACCAAGAAATGACAAATGAAACCAGGCCTTGGCACTTTCCATTTTGCCTTGTTTCTCTGGGAAGAAACTCAAAATCTGCTCTACAAGATATCCATACAAACCCCTGGATCCTATGCATGATCATTCCAAAACACAGTGAATTTCATCCAAAGAACCAAATGTCCTCATGGAAACTACACAGCTAGCACAAAACCACAACTCTACCACAAAATGAACTAAAACAGATCACAAACTGAACTGATGGGAGGAACATTTTTCACAGAAAATAATCCTTCTCCGATTTTTCATTCCTGATCCTTACTGTAAATTTATGAAATATCTTCAAAACCAATTTGGGGAACTAAAATCCCTGAAATTAAAGACCATGAACTACATGGAGCCACTGTTTTTATGGCCATCTACAGCTATGCAGATGGCATCTCCCTTCTGCACTTGTACTAAAAACATTTTTTCTCTCTCTCTCCCACTGTGGCTACGGACCTGCCTCCTCCACTATTTCTACCACCCTTCTCAGCTTTTCAGATGCTAATTGCTTTTCTCACTAAATTGAAGGCTTAATTAGATTAAACGAAGAACAATAATTGTGTCTAACTAGTATTTAACTGGGATTTTGCTGTTTCTTTTGAGATCTCATGAAGAGATTTCAATACAAAACTGGGTGCCCATTTCTTTACAATGCTATCTGTTGATTCAATAGACGATATTTTACCTCTTCTTGCAGACCCAACACACTCATATCCTTCCATCAGTCTGGATATATCATCACCATGGCTAAATCCTCATTAGTTGTTTAGAAGATCGTACATATATTGTTATTGTACCTACCACTTTCGTCTTTAGGTTGGTTTATATACACTGGAAGTGGACACAACTAAATAATAAATTAGACACATAACTGTTATTATTGCATTCAGTATTTTACAGTACTTGTCACTGATGGACACTGAAAGGGATTTCTTTAGCAATATTAGTGAATTAAGGTTATTTTCCAATAAACTGAACACAAACACTTGCAGCAGAAGGGTTATTGGTGAAACAGCCGAATCCTGAAGGTCAAGACAGTCACGTACCTGAGCAGACCAGTTCCAATAGCTTCACCCCTCCCCTCCACGTTCGATGTCTGGATGCAGTATGTATCATCTCAGACATTTATACAGTTCAGATGCATGCTGGCTGCAGCAGTTTTTCTAGGTAAGCCACAGCAGCCCTGCCCTTGGCAAAGCCTGGCAGGATCCATCAGAAGCTGCTTTCTGACTCAGACAGAGACAACCACATCCCTCTTTGATGCTGCCTTAAATTTTAATTCATAATAAAGAAACCAGCAACTGGCTGAGGTCCTTCCTGACTCTCTTTTCCCATCCCACTTCTGCATAATTAGGACTATACTTAGCTTGGCAGGAGCCCCTTATGGAAGGAACAATGTTTAAGATCCTACTTTACGCACTCTGTGGGGATTAAAGGTGGCACTCTGAATAATGCAGTACATAAGGAAGACAGCAATGCTTCTCCCAACAAAAAAGCCGTAGAAGGCTTTTTTTTTTGCAGAAAAAGTCAGCCATACTTCTGCATTTGGTCTGTAACACTCTGCACAACACCTTCCTGCCAATAGCTCTAGAAATAGGATACAACGAAGAAGCTGTTGTCTGCCAGGAAGGTTTGCTGGGGAATATGAGTGGAGGGAGATAGGAGTATTATTTATGCAAGGTGAAGTAGGCGCTGAAAAGGTTTAAATCCTCTGGATAATCAAAATTCAATTAAATTCCTGGTGTAGGACCTGATTCTAAAATAATTGTAATTATAAAGAAATGCTATATAGTAAAAGCATTTTCTTACAGGGCTCTTTTGTCTTGAAAGATCCCCAAGTCACAAGTGGCATGTGGTTTTCTCCAGGATGGGATGCAGCAAATGCATGATAAACCTTGCACATAAGACAGATTATTTTCTAGCTGGAAAGAGGAGAAGCAGGAAGCAGAACAAGCAGAAAGGGACTGCAGTTTGGCTAAGATACACAGGCTTATCCTTCCCTGCTCTCAGTACCTACAGATCAAATCAGCAGGTAGCTCCACACCATCTCGAGCAAATGTATGAGAGTCAAAGGGAAATCATCGCAAATAGACATAATGTCCCCTGTCCACAGGCCAATGTAACCTGCCTGGCAAATTTAAATTCTTTCTACCTCTAGAGCTGTTCTTAGGAAGGTTGTCAGACAGATACTAAACACACCTGACTTTGGTCAGCTATGGGACCAGACAGGGACAACAGTGATTCCGATTCACAGTAAAGCCTCCTTACTCTGCCCAGTGCTCTAAAATAGATATAAAAAAAAAGATATAAACATGATGAACATCCATCCCAGTCAATCTCTGTTCTGTTATCCAGAACAGGGTAAAGTGGCCTCAGCCCAATAAAGGATGGGTTGACATAGGACACTCAAAACTGAGAATAATTTCCTGAGCAAAACTCTCATCATCTCTTTCTCTACTTGTTTTGTATCTATACATCTTGTCAGCTTCTTGTTCAACTAACTCAGTGAGGCCCCTGGTCTTCACACTGGCCCAGAGGACATCTGCCTTTCTAAGACAGACTGATGGACTGGGAGATCGATGGATTTTTACTTGGGGTGCCCACACGAAAGCAGGTCTCAGCTGAGCTCCACACTGATTTCCTCCACAGGGCAAACCAGACTTGCCACCTCTCTCTCCTGTGGTCTGGAGCAGCCAGTGCTTGTTTACAAAGTTTATGCAATTTTGCTTAATTTAGAGCAGGCTCTTCTGGTGGATGTCACCAGTTCCACTTGGCTGGCTTTGATGAGCACAATGCGACTGCTGGGAACTAAGACAACCCTTTCAGAGCACTCTGCTTCTCTCTGTCTTTCTCTCCCTGAAGCATCTTTTGGGTGGAAGGAGGAGAGAGAAGCAAATGCTGTTGGATCAAACAGTACACAGTCATTTGCAAACTGGCATCAAGAATGGGTCACTACCCGAGGCTTCAGTTACCAGATATTCAAGTTCTTGCTTGACAAAAAGCAGGCTAAAGAAAAGAATATTTTCATCGTCAGAGAAATCAGTGACAACTCCAAGTCAGATGCTTCCAGAGACGGCAATACTCCCTGTCCCTAGGACAGTTAAAAGGAAAGTTTCATCTTCCCCATTTGAAGACAGTTTGAATAAAGGCACAGAAAATAAAAATATGTTCCCTTAAATCCCACAGACTTAGTAACCAACACCCAAACAGAAACCCCATCTCCTACTCTCTGCCTCATCCCTCATTGTTTCACATGTCTCTTTTTACACTGTCTTTATAAAGGCGCCATCACGCTAAACATTCAATGTGTTGGCACTGGCAAGGTCAATGGCTCCAAATCTCATGTCTCACATGTTCTTTACACGTGTCCTTAAAGAGGAAAGGCAAGAAACACAGCTAAAAGCAAGGATGCAAATCTTACATTCAACACAGTGACCAGTAACAACCCACATGCTGCTATCTTCTCTAGCTATCCGTGCTGTACTGCAGCCATGCCCTGGCTACACAAACATGGATTGTTGCTCCTCTGTGACACTAGTATGTCCTGTATTTGCAGCATCAGGTGTAGACTCCTTTTGCTCTGTGATCCCATGGATCTCATCTGACCAACCAGATGGATCCACCTGGCTGGGCAGATCTTTGACCTGCTGCTCAGATTAGGCCAGTACCTGGGGTCCCAGTGGGAACAACAGGTCATGCCACCCTCCTGAAGACAAAACAGTATTTGGGCTCAGTGGGGTCTCTCCCATTGATCCTCCTCCACCACAGGAGCTCAGGCATAGCCTCATCACATGATCGTGTTTGGTGTCCTGGTCTGAAAGAGTAGAAACTTCAGAGGTTCGCAAGGGTGTATAGTTGGAAACTGCATGACATGAGCCAACTTAGGAACAGGTCTCCATGAGAACAGAGCTGGAAGCCGTGGTGCAGAAGGGAAGGATGCTGGCAGGAGATATCAGCAGCCCCTTGATATCGAGGGAGCACTAATGAAGAGAAGAAATATGTCAAGAGCCAAAGTAAAAAAGCATCACAGCCCACAGCTGTAGGCTGGGGACCTATTTTGTTTTGAAAAGCTGTCCACCTCCTCCACTGAGGAGTATTAATTAGTCAAGCAGAGAACACCAGTGAATATACTGACCAAGGTTTGACCATTGTCTACAGGAGAACAAAAACTGGTATGAATGCTTTGGGGAAAAAGGAGCTACAGCTGGAAACCAACATAGTCCTGCCCTGTGGCACTTGTTTGTCTCCCTCTCCTCCTCTTACTCTCATCAAATACTTGAAAAAAAACCTCAGAAAACTGGTCTCCTTTTCTTCCCTCTGGCAGACTGTATTTCCTCTTTATTCACAATGACTGTAATTGTATTATTTCCATAACAACAGACTGTGACATCAGAGAGCTGCAAATGATAGGTTGGAAAAGGAAATCAGCCAGGTAGATGGTCTTAACCTCTCCACGTTTCTTATGTGATGATGGGACAACATCCATCCATGATTCTTATGTGATGGATGGAGCAACACCTAAACTACCCCATGAAATGTCACTGGAGCTGCACCAATATTCTCCAGTCAAGAATTCCCCAGCTCATGCTCACAAACACCTAAGGAAGGAGTGGGAAAACATGCAGCTTTTCTGCAGCTGATGACAGGGCTAAATGAGATGGACTCTGCCATATAGAGAGGCTGTTGTTTATCATCGAGCCCTTTCTGCATGCACCAAAAGTTAAGCACACGCTTTGATTTGTGTTGCAGTGAAGTCCATCATCTTTCTGTAAAAGGTGGAGCAGGTCAGCATCTTCCCAGAAAGTAGCAAAGAGCCTCTTTTTCTGGAGTGGCAGTGCAGGGTTTGCAGTGCAAGCAGGCGGGGAGAGCGTACAGCCCCTGAGCAGGAGCATCCACCCCAGCTCAACAGGTCACTTTTTGCAAAGCAAAAGGTGCCTCAGTTCTCTCCCACTATCATTTTGTCCCTTTCTGTTTAAGGCTTTGAAACCACTTTACATTGCCACTGCAGGAGAAGGGAAGAGAGAACAAGAGACGCTGGCAAGAGCAATCTCCAGCCCCTAGAAGAGGCAAGGAGCATTAATGAACAGAGGAGAACATGCCAAGAGCTGAACTAAGAAGCATCAGAGTTCACAGTCAGAGGGAGGGGAGCTATTTTGTTCTGAAAAGCTGTCCACCTCCGCTGGAGTGAGCAGAAAGAGTTGTCACTGGCTTCACGAGCAGAGACGGGAGGTGCCGAGGGCTATTTCCTAACTTGTCCGCAGTCACGCAAGACGGACACATGCAGGAAGCAGAGACTATGCTGGCTCGTCCCCCCGTCACCTTAATACCGAACATGGACAGAAAGAGGACACCCCGAGGACAGATATGTTAGGCAAAGCAGCCTGGCTGATAAGGTGTCACTAAACCAAGTGTGGGTATGGCTCTAAAAAAACAGTGGTCATGGCAGCAAACACTCCTGGCTCTAAGGTACAATCACAACGTGATATCAGCATCCATGCCGTAAGGACCGGACTCACAGGGCACCGCGGAACTTCAACCAAGGTGGCTCCCCATGACATTGGACAGCAGGGACAGCCATGGATTGCTCATGAGCAAGTTAGTAGTAGTGTTAGGTTAACGTTTGGACTCAATGATCTCAAGGGTCTTTTCCAACTTAAATGAGTCTGTGATTCTAGGATTTATGCCACAGGCTGTGGCTGTGCGTAACACTTATGCAGAAGCAGAATACATCATTTTTCATTCTACTGCATTCCCAGAGTTTTCCCCAGCATACCAGACACACGCAATTAGCTTGAAAAGAAAAATATCTCTAAGACGCATCCGGTCAGAGAGATGACTGGCTATTTTGTTGCTTTCATTTGGGGACTGGATAAGGGGGAGGGGGTGAGGGGTGTTTTTAATAGCTAATTAGATAGCTTTCTCAAGCAGTCATTAAAATCTGCTAATTATCCCATGGTCTCAGTAAGAAGAAGAAAATCTCTCCCTCCGGATTATTCCAGCACTGGTGAAAAATCTTCAAGGCCAACAAGTTGCCACTTTCAAACTTTGAAAATAAACCGTAGGAATTAACCTCACATTGGGATTCTTGTTGCATCATTTCTGCCCTGCAAATGGTTCCTAAGTGAGTGGGCTTCCCAATGAGCTACACCCAAAACAGATGCTTTTAAATGGCAAAGTGATTAAGGTTATAGGGTTTACTAGTCTTTATGTCAGGGTTTAACGTGGGTCTGCAAGAGCAGACAAAATAACAGGAATTGTGATGGACCTTAGCAGCACCTGCATTAGCACCAGAAGTGTCTGCTGGAGATGTGACTATCAGGCCAGTCCATTTGATCTATGTTTCTGCGATACAGGAGATGCTCAACTGAGTGGTTTGATTCAGGGTTCCATGTTGTCCCAGCAAGATCCAAGAAGATGGATACCCTGCACCCCTGCTCTGGCAGGAAGCACTTAGCCACAGACAGCTTGACAACAATCTTGAATAATCTTAACATTTTGTGCTAGCACTTAGCATCTGAGAGCAGGGATGCAGCTCAGCCCCTCTCATGTAGTGCTTGTGGTAGTATTGACCTGTGCAGACTAGTTAAAGCCAGCAAAATTCAGGCTCCTTGAAAATATTGGCACAGAGCCTCTTGGAAGATAGTTCTGAGCCTTCATTTTAAATCAAATTAGTCATTCAATATATCTTCATCACATGAAGGATTTCCCTTTTGAGCTCTGTTTATAAAAGTCCATACCTTACTGCTCAAGGCAGTTTTGTGAGACAAGACAACAGCTGAGCATCAGGAATTTCAGGCCAGCATTTGCAGAAAAGCCTCATTCACTGCCCTGGATTTTAGATCATCAGGAGCCAAAAGGCTGTACACCCTAAGGATTATATGGTGTCAAGTGAAATTCTTTCTGGCTCTGGAGAGAAGGACCATCTCTATCTGAGCAGCCCCAGAGTTAGGAGCCCTCCTCAAAGCTCTCTGATATCTTTCAGACGCAGAGGATGGCATCACTGAGCTAGTGGAGGGTAGGCTTAAGGCTCCTTATCGGCGCATGAAAAAATTAACTCTGCCCCATATGAATGAAGACTGGGGCTAGATGCCAAACTGGTGAACGTATTGCCTCATTAGCTTACACCTACAGACAGCTCTGAATGCTCATTTTAAAGGTTGCAACCTATTTGCCAGCAGTTTCAATGACATGGTAAGGAGAGACATAGAAGAAGGGGGTCACTATTGGCTAAGGAATCCCCATATGGATTTGCAAGATGGAGTTGAGAGCAACCTATGAGGACTGTAGGACCACTAGCAATGACTGGAGCCACAGAAGCAAAGCACGGAGTATTTGGCAGGTTGTTAGAATCTTTCACAAGGACAAACAGAGCCAGCAAAGCTTATTCATCACAAAAAAATAGCATATTGACTTAGACTCCCCAAAGAGAAAGGCATTAAAACAAGCAAACAAATAAAAACATTGCTCCTGAAAAAAACCTTAGGATTTGTACTGTGTAAAATGAGTTGCAAGTCCCCAGACAACTGGGGAATTCAGGTAAATAGAACAAAAGCAAGGTCCTACTTAGGAATCTGGATGGAAGAGAGGAGTTGGAATTTCCCAACTCTGAAGAAAATTGCTCTCTATTTTTTAGGAGCAGAAGTCGAGACACTGATCGTTCTCACAACCGAGGACTGATTCTCCCCATATTCTCCATAGCCTCTGTTTACTGCAGTGAAGCAAAGACAAGTATCAGCTCATTAACACCTTCTTTTTGCAACACCCATGAGTTCCTGGGGATTTCCCATTTGACTGCTCAGCTCAGGAAACCTCAGGAGATCACAACACAAGAGGGAATGGCTGCAGGCCAGAGACCACTTCATGACCTGAGCAGCAGAGCAAGAACAGTACTCCATCATAGACAACAAATCAAGACAAAATGAAGAGTGAGGGTATCTCTGGGAGCAGCAAAGCAAACTCAGAGCCAACCCCAGAGAAGTCTTCCAAAGCAAAGCACGAAAAGACTGGGACAGAAGAGAGAGCAGGTCAATGCTGTGTGAGACCATGGCTGCTCACCATGCCTTCTCTCCTTCAAGCTCCCCAGCAGAACCAGAGTAGCTGCAGGAGGCGGTTCAGGCTGTACCCAAGCAGTCTGACCAACAGCCCTGCCATCATCTCCAAACATGCATTTGGGGACATCATTTGGAGCGGTCCAGCCCCAGGCTTGAAATGGCCCATCTGTTTGCAGTCAATATGCAGTGTTCCTCAAAGACCAGGAGGAGAAATCAGCTTTGGTGCCACTGCGTTCTGCCAAAGGAAACGAGGTCTGCAGGGAGCAGGACTCTGAGGGAAAAGTCTCCTGGAGAAGCTTTAACACCAAAAGACATAGAAGATCCCAGCCAAAAAGCAGGGTGAGGGATGGAGGGAGAGGAGACCAGTAGGGTGGTGTGAAGGTGCCTAAACACTGGTGCTGACGCATGCGAGCTGGTTTCTGTTTAAATCTTTTCATGCAAGACTGAGGCTGGAGTGTAATTCAACCTCCTTCATTAGCGTCTGTGACCAATACAGCACACTTCCAAAACATGGGTGACCCAGAAAAGTTCTTGTAAGACCATGGACTTTCTAAACTGGGCTGTAAGAGAAGGAAGGGAGAGAGCATTCAACAAGCTCTCTCCCTTCCTTCTCTTTTTTAAATACTCGATCAACCTGCAGGCTGAGAAAACAATAAAAAAATATAGACTCCATTAAGCTACTTAGAAGAAAAATCACTGCCTCTGGATCGTTGAAGCCTGCCAATTTTCTGCCAGTCGCACTGTATTTTTTTTAGTCTGAGAAAGAACGGAGGAGAAAGGAAAAAAATAAAAGACTAATAACAGAAGAAAAACAATTGTGTGAAACACACCGAAACAACAAGAGTTGCTCTGATTGCATATCCCAGGAGCTAGTCCGTGCATTGTGTTCTTCAGAAGAGAGAAGAACGTAATGCAAATATGTAATGAAGCAAATATGCACCTCACCCCCCATCCCCACCCAATAAATAAATAATTAAATAATTCCTGGAAATGAACAGAGAATAATTTGTCTCTTCACGAGGTACATGTGCCTGGGGGTAGTGTTTGCAGCTGGGAAGGAACAGAGATTTCCTCCCTATTCACACCAGCTCCCTCAACTGTTGTGGCAGGTGAGGATTCTTCCAGCGTCCTCACATTGACACCAGCCTCTGCATCCCAGTGCCAACAGTGTGTTGTTGAGGTCCTGGCTTATCCCTGGCTTAGTGGTTGGTGTAGGGGAAAACATCTCCCTTAGCATCACATTTTCTAGTAGAACATCCACCAAAGACCTCTTTGAGGAGGGTCTTCTGCAGTACAGTGTTAGGTGGTCTTTCCTGTTTGCCTGAGAGATGGGACCTTCTGACGGTGTTTGAAGTACCACGGACATGACACTGTGTACAGAACTGCCACCCACCCCAAAAGGCAATGATCTGCCTAAAGATAGTCCAGAGAACTGTGACAAGACAGATCAAGGTCATGGCAAAAATTTGCTCATGAAGAGGGATTAGCAAGGGCTCCAAGAATGTACATTTCAGAGAGGAGATGAATGTGAAGGGATGATAAAGGTATATTAGAAAATGATAGAGGGATCTTTTGTTCTTTCTGCCTCATAACACAAGAAAAAGGACAATTTCACAAGAAAAATTGAATTAAAAATGGGGAAATAAAAAGCCGTTACAAGGAACTGCTTTTCCCCTGTATCATCATGGGAACTTTTGGGGCAAAAAGCCTACTGAGCCAAAGGAAGAAGTCACTTCTAGGGGAATAGTCAGAGGGCCACCCTACACGAAAACTTCTGCCAGCCATCTAGTCGTGTGCCTGTCAGCACCGAGAAAATTGAGGATACATTCAGGAGATAGCAAAGGCTGTTTCGTCTGCCTTTGACAAAACTGAGTTGCACTCTCCAGGTTCATGCAAAAACAAATCCTTTGCCCAGACCCACAGCAGCAGCTTGTGGTGGTGCACATCTGGTAGAGTGGCACACAGGGAGGCATTTGCTAGGAGCTGTGATTCATCTGTTGCCATTCCCTCACCCTTGGTACCACCAGAGCTGCAGAGATTATAGGAGACAAGGGGAGAGAGGACTGTGCCAGGGGCTACATCCAGCCTACAAATCACCCATCAAACCATTCCCTAACGCACGGTATAGCCCTCAGATGGAATCAAATCACAGTCTGTACATGACACCACATTTCCCAAACTTTCTCCTGACTCTTGGTGTGTTCCCAGCACAGAAGAAAAGAGCCCATCTCTCTCTGTGAGCCAATGGGGACAGTGACTGCTGGCATTATGTGTCAGAAATCATGTAACGAGTTGTACAGTGCTGCAAAGGAAGCAAAAGGGTACGGTCTGCAACCTTGGATGGAGATTGATGTACACTCAAGAGACGAGTCAGCTGCCATTAATGCCTGTCTTTCGGCTGATGCAATGACAGCAGTTGTACTGGATACATCCTCCTCCGGTAGAAAAGGACAATGGCGGGCAGGTCTGGAGGAGGTAACGGCACCAACAGGTCCAAAACACTTGGGCCGAAAACCACCACTCCAAGATATTTCCTTCCAGCTCCATCCAGGCAGGTTGCTTTCGCCATCTGGAAACAGATCACTGCAGTGACCTGTTCCTCCTGTGACATGTCACCACAGGGGCTCACGTTTGCCTGCTCTCCCAGCCCTCAGCCCTTATTCGTCTCCAGGTGTGGACTGGATAATTTCTACCAGAAACCAGGAGGAACTAAGGGTGGAGATAGGAGGCCAGCCTTCTGTCTTTCAACTCTTAATTTCCACTACTTTCCAGTTGTTCCTTCTGGAGATTTCCTATTCACTCCTGTCCAGAGGTGGTTGGAGATTGTCACAGCACAAAAACCTCAAATTCCTACATAAATCTGAGAAGCACCACCCTGCCTGCAGCTTTTCTTCCAAAAGCCCCATGTCCCCGACCACTCTCAGCCCGCAGCAATAAGGAAACCTCCGATCCGACACTGAGGGCAAGCCTCAGGCAGCATTTCTCCTCTCTATCCTGGAGAGCCATGCACAGAAGCCAGAGAGGCTGGCCAGCTGGGACGGTGTTGGCAGCGGCAGCCTGCAGGCATGCAGAGAAGCCAGTGGTGATGGAAAAACAGCAGAACAGCACTGGGTTTGGAGGAGGAGAGGACAGCTCTGATGATAAATTCCTCCTCCTCCCCTTGCCCCTGCTCGGTCAGCGACTCACCGAGATCCCAGCTGACAGTGTTTGTCAGGACATGGGGCCCCAGATGGAGATTAGACACCCAGAGACTGGGATGAGGAAGGCAAGTCAGCACCAGCATCCAGGGGTAACCCAACGCCTGATCCAGTGCCTGGCGCTGATCCCACATGGATGAAGGGGGTCTGCTTCCCTTACGGGTGTCTGCCATCCCATAAGCTAGCCCTGCTCATCCCAGGAGTTGTGATGCTGCCGTCTGATGGTCCCACTCTGTGGGATGCCACGTCACTCCACAGACATCTGTTCTCTCCTCCTGTCATGAGAAACCGATGCTCAGACTTTCTGCCTGGAAGATCAGGGCTTGTTTTGTCCTTCTGTAGTCCGAAATAATAGCAGCAGTCCTATGCTCCTCCCTTCCCACTGTGCTGGCAAAAGAGGACTATCAGTGAAAGAAGAGCAGAGAGATATTAGACCAGGTCTCTGCTGGATCCCCAAATACCTCTGTGATGCACATCATTGCAAAACACCCTTGCCCACATGGGCAGAGCGCAGCGGGTGAAGAGCATTTGCAGAGAAAATGAGAGTCAACATAACAACAACTGGCTTCTGGGGAGCTGCGCCCCGTGGTTCCCCTGAAACCAGCTGCCAAATACGAAGGAATCTCACTGCAATATCTCACCCCCAAACCTCTCCTTCTGCCGTGTGCAGTCACCCCCCCAATGCAACAAGCCAAACTTCCCCCCTTTTTCTTTTATTTCTCCCCCCCCCCTCCACTGCAAGCAAACAAACAACTCAATGCCAGGGGCAGAAGACCACAGCGTCTCCCGGCGATGGGCAAAGCCCCCCCGTGAGGGTTCAACCTGCGTCATTCAAGTACTGGAAAAGAGGAAAACAGCAAAGCTCTCGGGGAGGAGAGGTGTGCCGGGGATGGGGGAAGGCTTGAAATTTCTTGAATCTAATACAGATCACATATGCACAAGCTTGAATGAGACATCCCCTGCCAACGCCTCCCAGCCTGGCAGTGGTTCAGGTGTCCCCTCGATTCAGGTCCTGGCATCCAAGTCTCCACCGTGGATTTTTTTTTTTTTCTTTTTCTTTTTCCTTCTCTTCTCTCTCTCCCTTTCTGGAAAGCGTTGTACTATGCTGGCAGCCTGCCATGCTCACGTCTGCCTCCCACTTCATCCCCGTCTGCCATTGTTTCCAATCAGTTTAGGAAACAGCGCTGAGAACAATTAGAAAAGATAACGAGGAAGAATTACATAATTACAGGCCACCGCATCCAAAGCATTTTTGCAGGCTGAGCTCTGCCTGAGGGAGGGAGGGGGACTTAATCACACTCTGTCTTTGCCTTAACTTGACTGCCTTACCATCATCATCACGAGGTACCTGGATACCTGAAGAGAGGTCCCTTCTGCAGCTGTACTCTGCAAGTTGCCACAAGAAAGAGTTTCACCCAAAAGGATAGTTGTCCTGGGTTTGGGAGAGAGGAATATCTTTCTTTCTCCCACGCCTTATCTGTCTGGGGGGGTGGTGTTCAGACTCAGCCCTGCCCAGCTGTCTCCCTGGATCACATCTGAGCAGCAGACTTCACCGGCGGCAAGAAGGAAGATGCTCAAGGAATTAATCTGCTCTCGAGGTCCCCAGTGAGGCTTATGCAATAGTCCCCAGCTAAGCGAGGCTCCGATGTGCCAGCAGAGAGATATCACGAAACTGCAGCAAGTGGAGACGCTGAGAGCAGCTCTGCACGCTGGAACAAATCTGTGTTCACAGTGCCTGCACTCCGCTACCAAAACCCCTGTCCCTCTGACCTGGACTCTGTGTTGCAAGGAGCTGCAGTTCTGGTGGTGTGCATGCCCCTGTAGCTAACACAGGCTATACACCTGAGCTCTGCTCTACCCCTCCCGTCAAAGTCCTGCTTTCACCTGTGTGGCCCAGGCCACCCATTATTTCAGTATTTTTCCAAATTACCTGCACAGTGCTGCTGTGACACCGGATTCCAGGTTTATCCAGGTTGCTCGGAGTTGAAGCGAGGAAACCCAGCACTGAATGTCTGCTGTTTGCATTGCTAAACACCTGCCTAATTTCACCTATCCGATTCCCTCATCCCTCCCGCACAATAGGTTCGGCACCTGCCACCTCTTGCATTAAAGCTACCAGAGAATATAATGCCAGGAAAGGAGATATTTACTCAGGACAGCACTGTTTTGAATGCTTTTCTTTGGAGGATTTCAAAGCAATTCTCCTATCATCATCCTTGTGTGGCTGGAGGCAGGGACCACTATGTGAACTGATATTTGATCTGGCTTCAGAGAAGCTCTAAGCTCACTGCATCTTCCTTGCCATACACGGCGGGGTTGATTTGCTGCTCAGCCGTTATTTCTGGGAGCAGAGAAGCATCTTCAAATTTAAGAATCCACTTATTTGGCCGTAAGCGACTCTTAACAAACATCAGAGTAATTAAAAATCTCCCAAAAGCATGAGATCTGGGAAATGTCTTTGATATTTGCTCTGACTACGAATGCTCTCTCATCCTGACTCAGTGTGTCACAGATGTTAACTGTGAATTCCCCTTCATTCTTTAACCTCCTGAGCTCAGCAAATCCACCATTACCACGTCCTTCCTGATCTAGGTGTAATTCAGAGCTTTTGAAATTAAACCCCTTTCATGACACCTTTGATTGAGACGTTCCTGCAGAAGGACTCTAGGGCTTCTCCGTTCTCTTTTAAGATGCAATGAAAGTGAGGAACTGTCCAAGCTTTGCAGGAGGGTTTGAAATTTGAAAATCAGGCATGGGAAGTAGCACACAACGCGTGGGTGTACAGATGTTCATACGATCTTGGAATAGGAGCAAAAGGGCTGGAGTAGCAGCTTCTTGGAGGTTCCTTCTCCAGCTTAGCTGATGGCCTCCTGCACTTCACACTTATCAGGTCTTGCTGGGCAGGTGAAGCATTAAGAGGTCCTTGCACAAAAATATCCAGGCTACCATTTAATATCAATCAGACAATGCAACCCAAGCCTGGGGAAGTACCCAGATAAGCGACACAGACATTTCCAAATTCATCATCACAGTGAGTATTCAGTCCTGGACTCATATTACATAAATTTAAGGTAACTTAGGAAACTAGTCACCCCATGCTGCTGCATCAGGCAATGAGATGAAGGTGGCACCTTTGGAGAGCAATTCAGATACAAGATAGAGACAGACCACTTCTGGACATATTAATGGCTCTGCATTGCCTGTGAAAGCCCAAGGGTGGCCAGCAGCTCACTTAGGTATCTGCAGTAGTTGGTACTATGTTTCTTGAGGATGTGTGTCTCAACCGTTGCAATGAGGAATATACAGGGATTGCAGCATACTTAACTGGGAGGGGACCAGTCCTACTGAGGAAGTTTGGACTGGGACACAAGATGCATTACTCATTGAGTAAAATTATCAGTGTCTCCATGGGATTTAGTCCATAGAGAGTTAGCCTGGATTTCAGAGAGCACCAAAAAACAATTCAGTTTGGACACTCCACTTTGAAATGATGACATTAACCAGCCTATTTTGCCATGTTCCCATCCAGAAACCAAGCTTGAGTAGTCACACAGGTTTGGAGATGTTGGTAAGATCTTTAGAACAGGACTGAATGGATATCCTATATTTAGGGTTCCCCAGACCCACTACAGATGCGGTAACATGCTCCAACTCTTGCAGGGAGGAGTTTCACATGCAGAATTTGAAGCATTTGGGATCGGTCTGGGAAAGAGCCAGGGGACTTCCCAGGGAGGGGACAAAAGCAAAAGTGGATTAAATGCTCACACACAGAGCACTCTGCATTTATGAACATGCCTCTGTGACTGAAAAGAAAATACAAAACAAAACAAACCAGGAGGATGGTAAAAATCAAAAAGCCAATGTATGAAACATGGGCTGAATGATCTATAAGGAAAATGGTCCTCAAAGCTTTGCACCAGTCGTCAACGACTCCAACATGGCTGCATCATAACAACTATCACAGAGGCAGGGTGGATCAAAACTTAAAGCCCCTCTCCCAAGGCAGGGAGACAGGTGAGGGAAGGAGGATGGGGTCCATTTTTGTCTCTCAGAAGCACTCCTTATGACACTTGGTTGATTTCCCATTGTTCAGGAGATGGCTTTCTACCATTGCTGCGGTTCCCAAGTGTAGGGAGGTGATGGAGACAGAGTCATTAGATTAAATGAATGCCCCAGGGAGAGACCCCCCCCAGGTGCAGAGCCCTTCAGATGCTAATAGCATCCTAGTCAGGTGCCTTTGGGAGAAGAATTTCCCTGGAACTTTCTCCACTGCTCTCTTTGGTGACCAGCACTCTGCCAACATTGTGACCCCCCAGGGTCACTCCAGACCCTACTCTGCTGGGATCCCTACAAGCTCTGCCCTGTTGCTGGACCACCAGGGAGGGGCCCCCACCTGAACAGCTCTCCCTGAGCTGGGCAGTTCCTATCAGTGCCTTCCTGGTCCCAAGGGCCCATCTGCAACGCATTGCCCCAGGAGAGCAAATCTCCAACAAAACAACAGCAAAAAAAAAAAAAAAAAAAAAAGCATTGACAGGGGGAGAGGAGGGAAAAATGGTTTCAAAACCTGGACACATCAAGAGACTGTTTCCATGGCAACCTCTCGTTCCTACAGCAGCTCAAGCCTGTTTTAATCAGTGGCAGCATTTGCCAATAAAGTCTGCTGGGGTACACACTTCCTTCCCGTGTATCTGCACCGGGATGGATGGGACCATGCATCCCTAGAGGCAGGGGACACCTTTGGGAAATGATGCTGATTATTTTTGCCATGGGGTTTTGGAGCCAACCTGCCCCATGCCATGGAGGAAGTGCAGGGTAGTGGTCTGGGCATGCACACCTCTGTCATCATCTTTACGCGCGCTTCCCCTTCTAGAAAATCTCAATCTGAGCAGCTTCACAGCCTCCTCAACCTGCTATCAACAAGCTTAGCCCTTGGAAAGCTGCCCCAAAACCTGTGAGCTGCCAGTGCTGCCTGCAGGCAGCAAACTGTGGTGGAGGTAGGAGTGGTGGGAAAGGAGTAGTTGGTACTACATGGTGTGCCAACGGGGCTGTGCAGAGGTGGCAGGCGGAGGAGGTGAATAGCTCAGTCCTCAACAGTGGATGCAGGGGATCTTGGTTGGTTTTTTTTTAAAATGGTTATTTCCACTGATCTAGTTCAAGTGCACTTTGTTCTTTGCTACCTGGAGCCTGCAAGGTGCCAAATTGCAAGATGATACTTCATGGCAGTTTTCATGTTGTTTGTAATGCTGCTATTTCCAAGGAGTCTAAGAAGAAAATGTTTAAATTCAGGTTCAACTCCAAAACAGCAGGTCTGGTTTAGTTGGCTTAAATCAGCTTCCAGTTCAAGTTCACCTCAACTCCCCTGGCACTTTGCAGTGCAAATTTAAATAGTGTAACCCAAGCAATCAAAACTGCCTAATGCCCCTGGCCTCAGATCTGAAGCAGCTCTGCAAAAAAATTCCTTGAGCAGAAAGTGTCACAAATCTTTGTTAAAAATCTTCATGCTCACTATTTATGCTGCATCTGTCATATTGGGGTCTGGATTACTGGATTAAAATTGGACAGAGATTTTGACTTTTATACAGTTGTCATCCATCAACACAGGGTAAGCATTACCCACAGCAAAAAAACTTCTGGAGAGTTTTTAAAAGTTTGAGAAGTTTCTTTGTTGAATTTAAAAACTAAAGATATTGCTATTTTATTTTTGAAGGGATTTTTTTATTTATTTTTAAAATTACAGCAATTAAAAAATATCAAAAAGTGAGGAAAAAATATTTCATTAAGCTTCAAATGTTTAACTGGACCCTGTGTGGAAGCAGTACATGCTTTTGTTGCTTTTTAAATGCCTTTATTTCAACAGAAAAGTGGAAGAAAAATGTTTTAGGTCAACCCAAAGATTTTTCAATGTGTTTTTGCTTTCAGCCAGTGAACCTAAAATCAATTATTTGTACATGTTTAACTCTGATCCATGACGAGGACTTCTCCAGTAATTCAAATAAACATAAATTGACAGTAATCTCACTTTGTTTGGGTTTGCTTTCTGCAGATGTTCTAATGGACCAGTTTGCTTTCTGCAGATGGACCAGTTTAGCACCAGGGAATTTTGCAAGCATAAACATGGAGCAATTTTCAGGGACTGTCTCGGGAGAGCAGAGTGAATTTTGAATACATTTACCCATCCTGCTTCTAGGAAGTATCTACGACGTACTGCATAAACAAGCGGTCTGTCACATCAGACCACCACAGCCCAAATTTCACGGGATTGCAATGAAGTGCCTGACAGAGCTCACTGCTTTTTCCAACAGGGATCACCCGATGGAGCTGATGGGTGGTGGGCTTGAAATGACGGGGGCTATTTTCCTGGAGAAAAGAACGCTCCGGGGAGATCTAATTGCAGCTTACCAGTACCTGAAGGGGCTACAGGAAAGCTGGTGAGGGACTGTTTATCAGGGAGTGTAGTGACGGGACAAGGGGGAATGGGTTTAAGCTGAAGGAAGGTCGATTTAGATTAGATGTTAGAAAGAAATTCTTTACTGTGAGAGTGGTGAGGCACTGGAACAGGTTGCCCAGAGAGGTTGTGGAGGCTCCATCCCTGGAAGTGTTCAAGGCCAGGTTGGATGGGGCTTTGGGCAACCTGGGCTAGTGGAGGGTGTCCCTGCCCATGGCAGGGGGGTTGGAACTAGATGGGCTGTGAGGTCCCTTCCAACCCAAACCATTCTATGATTCTGTGATTCTATGATTCTATTCCTCGGCACAACATGCTGTCAAACCATGAAGCTCCCTGCCTCAGGGCATCCTCAATGCTCAAGGTCTGCATGGCTTCGAAAAGCACACAGGCAGATTTGGGGAAGAAAAATCCACCGCAGGCATTAAATACAGTAGCAGCATATGAACCATCCCAGCCGCTCCTCGTGAATGCCTCTTCCCCACTGGCAAACTCTGTCCCTGATGCCTCCGTGCACCTTCACTTCAGCTTCTGCTCATTGTAAATATTTAACAAAGATTGCTCTCTCCAGAGACCCCCTCCTCAACGCCGCCTCGGCTGAACACTGTGCATCTGAACACCAGCCAAGGTTAACAAATTTGAGTGAAATGTCACGGCTTAGCCCTTCCTTCCTTCTCTGGCACCCTCCAGAGTGTAGATTCATGCTCCACAAGCCACAGGGTGTTGTTGTATTTGTTTTTTCTTGCAGGGAGCTATTCCCATTTAATGCTTTGCCTGACAGCTGCTGTGATTAATAGGCGATGTGCCAAAAGCCACATACTATTATTATTATTATGGCAACATTTAGAGGTCATAACCAAGAGCAGGGTCCCATTGTGCCAGGCACTGTACACTGTTGGAAGTGGTCCCTGACTGAGAAAACCTCCATCTAAGTAGGTATTTCTGGGAATGGGGGAAAAAAATGTACAAAAATCTAAGCACTGTGGGTTTTTTCTAAAGTATCATGCACAAGGTAAGCAGTAGAAGAGAACAACTGTCCCCCAACACCCTGACACCCAACGTGTTAGACCATGCTGTCCACTAGCTAGGCATTAACTTTCATGCATAATCATTCTACCATTGCACAGGGTGCATGCATGGGTACAAGGGTTTCGGTCAGTGGGTTAGATTGCATCTGCAAGGTTAGACTAGCATATTCATGAGAAACAAACAAAAAAAAAAACCCAAGGGAAAAAGTCCAAAACTTTGTTAGTCAGTGTTAGAAAGCCATGCCTTCAGTATAGACTTCCTATTTCATCCTGGAGAGCTCAGCTTCTCCTCTTGGTGACATGCATGCTAACAGAAACTTTTTAAGACCCACCTCTTATGGACCAGTCCATGCACAAGCTGTTTTGTTCCCAAGTGCTGTTACAGTGTGATTCCTTCATAACAAACATGAGCCCCTTTCTGCTCTCTCAGCCTTGAATCTCTACTGGCAAGGGATGGACAAGTGAGCTCTGCTACCTCCTACCTCTCACCATCCTCTGCTCTTCCCACTTCATGATGGCCAAGACCTAGCTCTTGATCTTTGCTCTGTTATCCAAGTGGAGGTCTGAAATCTGATGTCATCTCACCTGCTCCAAGGACCAAGCTGCTTTTGTCTTCATGTACAATGCAGGAGCACATTCTAATCCAGAGTAAACCCTCTACTCAGGGTTATTTCCAATCCCGCACAAAGGAAAAATAACTGATAAGAGTGAAAGGGGGAAGGATTTCTGAAAATGCATATTGCAGCACATGAATGACTGGTATGATGCTATTGACTGGTGCTCCTTTCTATACCCAACAGGAATAAATCCTCCACTATCACACAGCACTGGGTTCTCAGTGTGTTTTTTGATTAAGAGCGAGCCACCTTCACTTCAAAATAGAATAAATAAGCAAATAAGAGTGAGTAGCACTACAGAAAAGCTGCCTTGGATCCTGGTGGGATATTACATTTGCCTGGGCCTGTCAAACCACATAAGCTTGACTTCGCATAGGAAATTACATTATGATACACAACAGCCAACTCTGGAAAGAAAGAAAGTTGACCCCCCCAATAAAACCCAGTTGGTCTTCTTTTTGCAGTGCTGTCTCTGAACTAACCAGTCTGAAACTGCCTAAAAAGAGTCTGACGTGTAATTTATACTATAGCGGAGGATAATAATTTCAATTAAAGAGGAGAGATCATCAACTGAATCAGAAAATAGTTACACCTGTGGAAGACAAGTTTAATATGATATCAGTTCCAGGAGAATGCAGTACGTACTTCTCCCTTATATATCTCTGCTTTAAAAATACCCACAAACAAACAAAAAAAACCAAACCCTCCACAGCTCCCCTCAGTGCTACTGCATGGAATCAATCAAATATCTCCCACATGGACAGTTATTAACTGTCCCTTGTTTGTGCAAAGGACTATCAAATAAGAGCTGAGCCTTGGAAGTACTTCTGAGTTATTGGCTTTTCCACGCTCATGAAAAAGTCATCATGTTTATCTGTGTAGAAGGAAAAAACCTCTTCTTAAAAAAAAAAAAAAAAGAAAAAGAGAAAAAAACCCGACAGCTTGAAGGCAAGACCACGTGGCCTGCTAGAGGAGAGGGGGAAATGGCATGCAGAGCACAAAGCCTTCCCCAGCAGAACTCTAGCTAGCAACAGCCCGTGGAAATCCTTTCCTTTTATTACAGATGCAGCTAAATAGCGTTGAAAGAAAATGAAAACCAACAAGAAGCAGGGATGGTTTTATCAAACCTCCACAAAAGTTGAACTGCTCCTGGGAGCTGGTTTTTTTTTTTTTCCCTTCTGAGCAATTCAGCAGCGACAGAAAGGATGATTTCTCCTGTGCACACCACCCATAATTCCATCGTTGGATTTGATCTTTCAAAAGGAAGCTTCAATCCCCATGAATAAAAGCAACTGTTTGAAAGAGATTATTCACCTGCCATGTAACCTAGACAGGAGGGAGCTGGCGGCTCGCAGCAGGTTTGTGAGAGACCAGCCTTTACCCCTCCAAGTCTAGATTCAAGCAAAGACATCAGTAATGAATTTTCACCAAGTGCTGATAGGAAAGAAGGTATCTTCAGCTCTTCTTTCTCTTCGTGTCCTCCTCACATCTTGAGTATTAACTACAGCCTGCACTGTCCCTTTCTCCTATGGCTGATACGTTTTTGCTTTTTCTGAAGGAGCAAAAGAGAGATTTGACTTGAGAGGGAGCCTTGTTTATTTTGCTCCTGCGTGTAACTCTCCAAAGGCAAGGCTCCATCTCATGGTTATTGGAGGCCTCATAACTCTCCTCCCACTTAGATCCAAGGTCATTTGTTGCCTGCTCTGAGCTTCCTTCACATTCTTCCTGCTACTTGACTTTCCCCAATTACCTGTGTTACAGACCTTGGAAAGAAACAGTGATAACCTTGGAGATAACTCTCAGATTTTCATCTACTGGGAGGAGAGAAAATAGCTTTAAATAAAAATGGAAATTTAAAGTAGAAGGAGGGCAAGAGGTGATAACAACACCCATGTTCTGCTGTCAAATAGCTAAGTGCACCATTTACCCTTCATATAAACCCATGAAATAGCCAAAGGCTTTTTTATCTTGAAAAGAGTCAGCAGTGAATCCAGCTTCAGCCTATCTGCTTTGCTGGTGCTCTCCAAAACATGAGTGATGGAAACAATTCATTGCCATCGGCAAATTCCTACCTTCCCATTTTCCCTCCAGACAGTCCTACTCAAGTCGCTCACTTCACCCTGCTTTCCTCCTCTCTAGGCTAGCAGGTCTCCTTTCCGGTCCCAGGGATGATACAAGGAAGCATGGAGAAAAGAAAGGAAGAGGGCAGTTCCTCTTCCATCTTCCCAGGAGACAGCAGCCACCTCCATGGACCTAAGATGTTTTGCCAAAAGCAGAGCTAGCACTGCACTGTGCACAAGGAAGTGGTTCATCCCCATTGCACTAAAATAATGGTAACACCCTGGACTAGTCCCATGAGGTAGTATCCACCCCAAACCATACCAAGTATTTCAGAAGAGGGAACAAAACCTGCATTGTGGACCACATAAAAATTCATTGTGGAAATTAATTATAGAATCATATAATCATTTTGGTTAGAAAAGATCTTTAAGATCGAGTCTTATCGTTAACCCAGCACTGCCAGTCCAACCACTAAACCATGTCCCTAAGCACCACATCTGCACAGCTTTTAAATACCTCCAGGGACAGTGACTCAACCACTTCCCTGGGCAGCCTGTTCCAGGGCTTGATAACCCCTTCGGTGAAGAAATTTTTCCTAATATCCAATCTAAACCTCCCCTGGAGCAACTTGAGGCCATTTCCTCTTGTCCTATCGCTTGTTACTTGGGAGAAGAGACCGACCCCCACCTGGCTACAACCTCCTTCCAGGTAGTTGTAGGGAGCAATCAGGTCTCCCCTCAGCCTCCTCTTCTCCAGGCTAAACACCCCCAGTTCCCTCAGCTGCTCCCATCAGACTTGTGCTCCAGACCCTTCACCAGCTTTGTTGACCTGCTTTGGACACACTCCAGCACCGCAATGAATCTTAGATCTTAATAATCTAAGGCCGATCTCCAACCTGAAGAGCAAAGTTTAAAATTCCCTCAAAACTTTTCCTTACAACACACACTACTGGAAGCTGGGAAAATGAAGCTGGCCCATATTCATACTCTTCTCCAGGCTTCTGCTCACTGTTTGGATAGCACAGTGGGTTAGAGTAGTCATACAATCGAACCGGGTGAGCAGCACTTACAGCAACTGTGTGGAGATGAAAGACAACGCTAGCTGTTATGGAATCACTCTCAGTCCAGATGATGAGGATCACCAAGCACCTGGAATAGCACAACTTCCAGTGTAAACAAGAAAAGCTGTGCTTTACCATAAGTTCAGCTTACTTTAGCCTGAAATCAGAGCTTGTTCCACAAGCTTTTTAGTTCCAGTGAGTAGAAGCAGAGGAAATCCCCAGGATAGCATGTGTAGCTGAAATGTCTAGCGAAAGGGGAGATCGGAATTCCCTTGATATGCAAGGGTTTGTCTTCCTGAGTTGTTTTTTTTTTTCCTCCTGTGTTTTTTCCATACGTGTTCTTTGTCATGGAGTAAGTCTCTGTTGTCCTCCTGAACCTAATATCCAATACATCTAGGCTAGAAATACACATTTTGTGTTGTGCCTTTAGGGAAGCAACAGGGAAAAGAGAAAATGGAAGAAGCTGAAAGCACTGGGAGGAGGAGATAGAGGAGGAAAAAAAGGTGAGGAAAGAGGAAAAAAATCACAGCTGGGGGGGGGGGGGAAGGAATATAATTAGTAGAAACCTACCCTGACACAAATGAGTCCTGTTCTTCTAGGCAGCTTCCTGGGGAGAGAAGAAGGGTCAGGGAACCCAATTTCCTGCACTCCTTCAATGGAGCTTTCCAGTGCCAAGGGAGCAGAGTGTAAGTTGAATTGTGGAGATTCGCAATGCCCACATACCCCCTAAACACCGGATTCTGCCTTCCGTGTTGGGCATTGCCTGGGAAAGCTGGAAGCCCTGGGAAAAGGCTGCTTAGTGCAACTGTCACTGTTGTGCTTTCTCTTTTTCTGAGCCAGGCATGACAGTCTTGGGAGAAATTCAGGAATCCATGAAACTTGCTTTGAAAGAAAATGCAGCTGGCTCTCATATGGGGAGGGAAGAGAGCCACCTTCTCTGACACTGAGAAGTTATCCACAAAGTTTTCCCATCATCCCAACCTATATTTATTGACAAAACACACGTATTTGCATGCTGGAGGAAAGAGAAGACTACAGATATTCTGGGCCAATTCCACAAGGAGTTTATTGTTCTGCTACCCATCAGTTTTTTCAGGAAGAAAACAATGAACATCCTTCTGGACCTACACTAAAAACAAGGAGACGTGTGATGGTACATCATTCCAGCATTTCAGACCTGTATTCTGGTATTTTTCACACACCAGTTGTGGGTTAAATAGACTGCACAGCAAGACTTCTGTCCTATTATGCTGTTACTTCTAGTCTGACTGTCACTGTGGATGTGAGCACCTTTCCATTCATAAGGAAAGCCTTGTATCCTTCCTTGAGGATGTAAATTTAATTGCAGCAATGCCCAACAGCAGATGCCAAGGGAAGAGCAGAGGAAAAGGGTAAACGTACAGCAATACGTGCCCAAAATACTCTTTCCAAGAGTTTTAGGCTGAAAGATGTCTCAAGTCAAATGTAGAAACTTTACAGTTAATGGACCTCCATTGATTTCTTTGCTACAGATTTGTCTGCCTGCTTTTTTGAACTCAGAATATGTCCCGCAGCAGGAAGTTCTACCAGTCAATTAGTTTTTGTGACCAGAGAGATGGCTTTTTTCCCCTCTAGAACAAGTTTCCACTTGTTTTGAACCTGACATCTGCTAGTTCCCTGAGAAAGTCCCTAGTACTTATATTGGAAAAGACAATGAACAATTTATCTCTATCCATTTTCCATGGAAATGACTCCCCTCACCCCCAAAAAGAACCTATCAAAAACCAACCAAAAAAATCAAACAATACTAAAAGCTGGGGCTATTAGGAGACCTGCCTCAGTTTTTAAATCATCTTTAATCCATTCAGTCTTTATATCATGCTTCCATGCTTGCTATTTTTTTTAAACAGTTGACCCCTCCATAACAACAATTGCTTCTTTATCAAAACCTCTTCTCCCCTGGCAAAAATTTAAATCTTTCACTGCCAGGCTCTCTCAGGACTTTATGGATGACAGATCCATCCCAGCTATACTAGAACACTTTCAAATTTCAGCAGCAAAACCTAGATTCAGACCCCCCTCCTCCTCACTAGCACAGATACCTTGTCTCTCTCCCTCTTGGTTCTGCACATCTATTATGCGCATTTTCATTAGGAGCATTTTGCAAGTGATCTGTTGATTCATTGTATTAGAATTGCAAACAAATGGTATCATTTTCCCTGCACGCTCTTCTTTGAGAATTCAGCATTGATTTCCCAGCATTGTCGGGCTACTTGACTGACACTTCTGGTTGATTTGAACCCTTTAAGATTTCTTGCTGAAACCACTCCTGCTCATCAGTTCTTCTGCTAGGACTCAAGAGCTTGCAGGAGCTCAGGCACCTGTATTAGTTTACACAGGCCCCACATTTCCTTGTTCTAGATATGATTTATAATGCCGTGCCTTGAAATTGTAACGTGACAGCACAAAGTGGGGAGCAAGGGGCCAAATTCAAATCTATCCCTGATGTAATTCTATTGACTTCAATGCTTGCTGTGTCAGATGGGCATGTGCATTTTTATCACATCCAGACCTTCAAAGGGCCCTTGATGCTGTAGGCAGTCAATGCACTATTTAATCCTTCCAGTGCTGGGATTCTTTCTTTTTCCTGTGTGTTTTTGTCTTTTTAATAGACAAATGTGAATTTGCCAAGGTTTCTGTTATATCTGAAACCACAACAAAATACTTTCAAATGCTGTCATGTTCTTTCCTCGGGTAGAGATCCATATTAATGGGTCTCACACACCTTGACAAAAATTCATGGATCCTGACATATCTGCCTTGCATGGCAAGGTTTAGGATCTTGCAGAGGAAAACAGAGGGACAACAACAGTAAATAATTTGCCCACATTGTTGCATAGCAGGGTCTCTCTGATTGCAGAGATCAATGCCAATAAAATGATCCATGGAAACGTGGCACTTTCAAAAGTCTAACTATCTTCTCATTAGAGGAGAAAACAGGATAAAAACCCCATGCAGGATCTGTACAGCTCCCACAGAAATCAGCAGGAATTTTTGCACTGTCTTCAGTGGGAGCTGCATCCTGCTGTAAGGTTCTCAGGACATTTCAGTGTATTCTGCCTTAAAAGAATGAAGTTTAGGCATCTTTAGTAGTTAAGAACCTTCACACCCTCATGAACCTGGACTATAATGTCAGAGATCAACTCTCCTTGCAAATGACCAATTAGGGATGACAAGATCAAATCCAGCTACCGATCCAAGACTTTAAACCAAAGCACCGGAGCATCAAGGCCATCTGCGCTCACTACCAGTGCAGAATCAAGACATCTGGTGGGCAAAAGGGCCTTTGGATGCCCAGGAGTCAGGATGTTAGGCAGGAAGCACAAGGAAATATCTTTTACTGCAGGAAGCAATCTCTTCAAGACAAGTGAAATTATTTCAGACCTTTAAAACCAAATTGTGCACAGCCCTGAAAAGCACACTGATTTGGTGCTTACCATGAGGTCTTGAAGAGGAGACAATTTACTTGTTTTCAAACCCTTCCAAATGTCCTCCCTTTACCGACTGGATAACTGAGCCTTCATTCAGCTGGACTCAAAGTGGTCTCATGCAGAGACCTGAGGGCATCTCAGTGCAGGAGTGTGAGCCCTTCTCTGCCCATCTGCCTCCCACACAGATCTTCAAAAGTCTGGCCCAGCGCCATTAATAATGCTATCTTCTGGGTGTGTTTCTCTTCCGACTGGCTGATTGATTTTATTGCTGTGGCAGAGAATTGCAAATACGAAGTGCTCAGTGTACCAAAATGACATTTGTGTAACTTATATTGTAAATACTTACTGACACGCTGATGTCGTTGTTAATGTAAGAATGGTAAGAGGCTATTAATTTCATTATTGCTTAATCAGCAGCAAGCACTACTGTTCTCCTCTCCAGTCCAGCTGCTTGGCTGGTGAGGTGTCCTCCAGAGAGGATACTGGGAATGCAGGACAGTGTTGATGATGCCAAATGCTGGTGCATGGTGGGGCACAACTCCACACAACATCTGTGCACATCTGGAGCCTAGATGCCTTTACGATAGCTGCATTTATCAACAGGGTGTCTGGAAGATTTTAGTAGTGTCCCCGCCTTGGACTGGGTCTATGGGGAGAAAGGGCCTTCAGCCTTTTCTTGGTTCCTAAGATAAGCATCAGAAGTGATATTTCTTGTTTTATTTTTCCTGCCTTCTCTTTCCTGTCTATTCTCATCCTTAGAAAACCCTGCTACAAATCTGGGAAACTGCTTCTCAGCACCAGAATAACTCAGCCTTTCCCTCTGACCCCAAAAGTCATGTGCATCCCGGACAGAAAAGACCCAGTTTCACCCCTTCTCGGATACAATTCTCAAATTTATGAGAATGTCTAAACCTGTGGAATTTATGAACATCAATGTCTTCATTGCTTATTTTATCAAATCTATTCTTTTATACACTCTGCCAGAGTTCATCGTAGGTCAGATCCAGAATCTCTCAGACTCCAAGAAGTTAGAGCAGGAGGGGAGAAAAAGACCTGTAAAGTCATCTAGTCTGACCCTCTGTTAGTGCAAGAAGAAAGAGGTTCCCTTGGGGAGACCGGGGCGAAAGGACACAGAGAGACAGCTCTTGTAATGGGAAAACTATTAGCCCAATGAGTTGAAAAAGTGACAGACTGATAAGAAGTAGCCTAAGTATGAGGAATAACTTCCTGACAGCAAGATCTATCAGACTGCAGGAGAGAGGCCCAGGGGAGATGTCAGGAGGACCAGCACTCAAGCCACTTAAAACAACAAAACATATTTGGAAGCAAACCTGCAATGACCAGGAGACTAAACTAGCTACAATATCTTAGCAATAAGTCTTTTCTATAGCTAATAATTCATGAGGAGATATCAGGAGACACAAACAACGTCCAAAGAGGAATGCAGTTGACTTATCCGGCTTCACCGAACAAGCGTACAACTGCTACAGTTTATATGTCCCCTGGGACCTGGTGTGGCTGAACTAGGCTGATCAGAAAGATTTGCAAAATGGCTAGAATGCAAATCCCTACCCAGTACTGGCCAGAAGCAGCAGCAATGCAAGATTTACCACTCCACAAGTTCTTACAGGTAGAAAAGTTGCAGCACTTAAGGCTACAGGACTTCTAATTTCCAGGTGACCCCAGGAAGGCAGTGAGTATCATCCGGTGAGTATTTAAAATTAAGCACCAGTCTTTATCAGTAGAAAGCCGTGCAGGAAAGCCTCTGCCTGACCCCTTCCCACCACTTTCACCTAGGATATCGAGTGACAACATAGCCAATTAGAAACCATTCGTCACCACAGCGATCCCCTGGGAGTTGACCCATCAAGGACAATGTACTCATCAGTAGCCTCATGCAGGTCATGCTGATTCCAAGGATCAACCAGAGATGGTTGGGATCACATTACCCACTCCTAGTGTTGCACCCCTCCTGCAGAAACAACTGGGTTAGGACATGCTGGGATATTGGACCCAGAAAGATTGAGTGCATCTAGCCTTGGATATTAAAGAAGCAAGGGCTACTTGTGTACACCACAGCCCCTGAATCAAGACTCACATCCTTTCACTGGTTCTGCCTCTGACTCACTGTCTGACCTTGAGAAAGTCATTTAATCTCTCTGTGCCTCAGGATCTGCATAAAAATAATTATCATAGCTGATGTTTTATGGGAAAAGACTGCTACCGTATAAAACATCATTCTAAAATGCCCTTTTCAAATCCTTCATTAGAAAAAAAATTCTACAGGGGGGCAGAATTTCAGAATCTTATTAAGCCTTTCCCAGCATCTCAATATGTTTGACTAACTCTCTATACCTGCTACGCTACATTTAGACCAGAATTTCAGGGTACGAATTGTTCATAAAATCTTCTAACTTATTCCAGTGGCAGCTTCAAGTTCTGATGATGAATTGTATATAATTAGTTATTTTGTCATTTGCAAAGATAGCTGGATAATAAATCATAGTTTCCAGCTAGAAAACTTTGACTTAGCATCTCCACTCCTTCTTAATCAACTTTTGAATCATTCATTCGTTTTTCATCCAGAAGTCCTTTTTCAAACAATTGTCAAGCAACCAAAATTTTTCAGGTTAAAATGAAGCTGAAGATTGGGCAGTTATTGTCTTATTTAAGGAAAAAAATTCCCTGATTACTGTCAGCCAAAAAAAAAAAAAACCAAAAAAAAACTTGAAGCTTATCTTCTGTAAAATAAACATTGCTACAATTTTTCACCCTGTTCCAAGCCCTCCAGACAGAGAGCAAAGGCAGAGTTTTGTTGACAGCACTATTTGCAAGAACAGCTTTCCTCTCTCTGTTTCAAGTTATGATCTCTGGAGAAGATGGTAAGAAAAAGGGGCAGTTTCTGAATCTTTTTCATATCAGCATCCTTCCTCAGCTGGCCATGCATGGTGCCTCTGAGAGGAATAATCTTTAGCATCCCAATATAGAGTGCAGAAGAAAACAAAGAGACTGATCTGTTCAGAGGGCTCCACTCTGTCCTACCATACTATTTTTTCCTCTCTCATGGTACAAATTATTAAGCAGATCTTTAACTGCCATTCATTCCAACTGCAGAGACAAAAGTCTCTTCGGCATGAAGCCACCACAGCTCAATCAGTGTCACGCTGCCACCCGTCACTCACGTATTACCCACTTCATTCATATTAAAGACCTACTCAGATCTGAGACTGTTAAACACCTTGGCATCATACGCTTCTCACACAGAAATAACAAAAGAAAGAGGTGTTTTTTTCATCTGGTTGTTTTGGAAGTTGCATATGACAGCAGTGGTGATTGCCGGTGTTTAGTGGATGAAAGAGTTGTTGCTGTTACAGGACAAAAAAAAAAAAAAAACAACAAAAAACCAACTACTTTTTTGTTTGTTTGCATGAGTTATATCTCCAGTTTTTAAAAATCAAAATACTGATATAACAGCTTTCTTATCACAGCTTGAATTTCTTTTACACTGAGTTTCTAGTGGGATCTCCTCTCCTGAAGCACTGGAGGGTTTCTGAAACTCTGTCCTTGTCTCCAAGCAAGCCCCTGTGTAGGAAAACCAACAACTAGGCTCGGATGAAGGGCCATCCCTGTGCTCTACACTGCAGAGAAGGTCAAGACGACCAGCCTTATTAGAAATTCAACTTCAGCAGAATCAAGGAAAGTCACTGCAGTGCTGAATGCAACAATCCTTGCATTGAGCTCCGTCATCTGATGGCAAGAGGATATTCCACCTTCAACCCAACATGTGCCTAATAAGACCAGAGGGGATGTCAGAGGGAGCAGAGAGGAATCCAGCATTAGTGTCCAGAGAGCGGAGAGCACGCACATGAATCCTAATGGCCTGATAGGGAGGGAAAGTCACGGCCAGGGTCATCCTCAGTGATTACACAAGGTCCCCGGGCACCCAGATGGGAGGGAAACCCTACGTCGAGGGCAGGTGCATTTATGAACTCTCATGCTCCGTATGCTCAGCTCTGTTTCCCTGTGCTGGTCCTGAGTTTAACCACGATAAAATAATTCAAATGACAAGAGTCTCAGGGTAACAAATGAAGACAGAAGCAACCTGCCAAATTCTTCAAGCACTCTTCCTTGGGCTAATTAATTGCTGGATGCAAGGTTACCTTTAGGAGAAGGCCTGATGCTTTTCTCATTGCTCTCTGTGCAATAGCCCCCTCAACACTAGGGATTTAGAAATACACATGGATACCACCAGCACTGTGCAGCCACTTTTTTCAAGGAGACTGATGCTCTGCAACAGGCAGAGGCAATAAGATAGCAGCAAGCCTACCCTGTTTTTCCAAGTTCAAAATGAGCTCTCAATCCATTCATATGCACTTAAAGCCTGGCATCTTTACCATGCCTGAAGGTTTTACCATCTTCTGAGATTTCCACTTGAATTACAGCAGCAGTGGGAAAAGACTGAATGAGTCACAGTCTGGAGCTCTGTCCTCCTCTCACGCCGTTGAATCACACACAGATAACCTGACGAGAGGTTGTGCATCAGAGAGCACAAGGCAGCTGTGATTTGAAATGAGCCTGACGTCCAGTACCAGTAACTCAACATTCAAAGCAGTGGGAGGAAAATTCAGATACATCTCAGGCACAAGTCTAGCCCTGTTTTCTGCTCTCTTGTCCTAAGAGAGATCATGAGTTGTTATGCCACACTTATAAGATAACAGAAAGACATTGCAATCTAGTCATTCCCAGGGAAAGGAGCTACATGAAGGGCAGGAACATGGAGTAACGGAGGAACACGTGCAGTCTTGGATGGTCCAGAATCCCACAGAAACATTCCATGCACTACCTCACTCCCAGCCCATGGACTCCCTCACTCATCCTCCATAGCTTCAGCTATGAGGACACTAACTGTTGAAAAGAAATACTCTAATACCAAGCTGGAGGCCTGCAAGGCACATAAAGATTCACGTTTCAAGGCATATGCCAGTCCTATATAGACAAGTCCAACCCTCTGTAGGCAGGGCAAGGGGAAATATTCACTCAGGTTTGAATATCTCGTAACTCCTTTCCAACAGCTGTCTTGCACTGTCTTCTGAAATAAAGGCTAGAAAAACACCTGATAAGCTGGGCTTCAGATCCGCTCTGATTCTCTGTTTGGTCAGCAATGATTTTCACCCCATGAAGCACTCATCTTTATAATGGGAATTTTGGTCAGGGGGATGGAGAGCGGAGAGAAAGCAAGAAGCTGACACTTCTACATGCACCACATTCTAATTGGGGTCAAGGGAAGCAACAGTTGGAGAGCAGCAAGTTATTTTCTGCATCACTGGCCTGTCAAAATATGTTTCTACTCAGATATAAGGAAGGAAAAGGACAGAGACCAGGAACAGCTCCCTGTCAAGTCAGTTCTAGGAAACATGGGATGCCTGAAGTTGCCACCATGAGCTAGGCTCAGCAAGGTGCTTCATACCCTTTATCCTGGAGACAGCACAGAGCTAGGAAGGTTAATGGAGAACCTCAACCAGCCACAAAAGAAGGGGGAAGGGCATTTGAGGCAAAATTATCCACACATCATTTTCATAGGTAGCTTTGCCCTTGAGGTAATATGATTCATCTGTTGACATTTGGTGGCCTTTGACCTACCAAGTACATTTACCTGGCTCCTGAAGGCACCAGGGGTGAAGGCTCACCGTTGCATGGCCAGGCAAGTTTCCCAAGGTCCAGAAAATTCAGCCTCCCCCAAGTACAAAAACAGAGCAGTTCACTCCCCACCCAACTCAACTCAAGAGAAAGACTGTGAGCCAGAATCCTCACTATATGCATGGGAAGTTAAAGATCCATGTTCCAGTTGGTCGAATGGTATAAGCCTAAACCCTAATATGGAAAAAGTTCTTCCTGATGATGGGGACAGGACCGCTACAGACTCAGTATGGACATAGAAGAAGAAGAGATAGCTCTTCCTCTGATGAGCACTGTGTTTCTCTGTTTTGGGTGGAGAGTATTATCAGATCCCTTCCTTCATTTGCTGTGTGTCCTAAGCATGCCCATTCCAGCTAAACAAACAGAGCAATTAAGGATATCTTCACTCAGCAAGAGTGAGACCCCTGCCCAAAGCTGCGGCCAGCACAGCAGTGCTGTCTAACTCAAGGCAAATTACCCCACCAAGGAGCTTCCCTATGAGAACTGGGGAACTGACAGACAGGAAGCAAGTGGGGACAGGAACAGAAAGCTAAAATCCATAAGAGACAGAATATGGTCCTGTAAAACCAAGAAAAAGCATTTCTTTGGTCACATAGCTAGCTGGAAAAAAAAAAGAAAATTTGGGGCTATCACACAAGCGCATATGCAAGACAGGGGCTGAACTGGTGATTCCAGAGATGGCTATGCCTGTGCATGAAGGACCCCTGCACCACACTGCCCTAGCAATGTGATTTAGCTTTGATCCAGAAACGCCGCATCTCATGCTAAAAGCACAGTTCAGTGTTTGGTCAGACTCCTCTGCTGACATTTCCACTAAACAAGTACCCCAATCTGATGCCCTCCCCATCCCAGGAGATGCCCGGGTCCCCACCATGGGCCAGGAGACACCACGAGCACAGTACCCAGCTAGAAATGAACTCCATCCATAGCACAGCGCACACAGAGATGTTCCCCACGTACAGCTCTTTATAAGCCTCACTTCCTCATAAATGAATGATGAGGCCCCTTTAATTGAATTAATTCTAAATGCTGATCTTGGGATGAATTATCAATGTAAAACAGCAGTGCAAGCACCAGGCGTTTGCACACACTGCCAGACACAGTGGCTCACTTGCTCGCTGCTCACAAATGTTTTCAAACAATGACATGTGAAGGGAGGGAGGGAAGGGCCAGGACCTAAGGGCTTCCCTGATGGGATCCTAAGAAGCTCTTGCTGTGCTGCTTCTCACCTGCTAAAAGCCCCCAGCACCATCCACAGCAAGTCCAGGAAGGTCTTTGGATGCAAAAAGTCCCTTAAGACTCTGTGTTAAGGTATCGCTTGTATAAGGTTAAAATATGACCAGACATACGTGAGTCAGAAAGATGCTGCTGTTGTCCAAAGAGACATCCAACCACCTCAACCCACCCCATCACCACAACCAGGTGATGAGATAATGAAAGACCAAGCATGGCCAAGAGTTTGATCATGGAGGTGTGGGGCAGGACAAGCTCAGAGCTTCCCTGGCTCAATCCTATATCTGACCTGCAGAAACACCTACCCTCTACGGACCAGCAGCTGAAAACCGTTCAAGCAGCCAGTTCAACCAGCAGCCCCTGAAACACTAAGTCAAGGCTCCTCCATCCCATCACGCTGTCTCGACACAAAGGATCTTCCCTGTCTCGCATCAACGTGCCACCTCAGAGGGCTCGGAGTGGGATCGCTTTGCAGGAGCACAGAAAGTCAAGCAGAAAGCAAAGCTGTTCCCACGTCTGCTCTTCCCAGCAGGTAGGTGTGAGAAGCCCAGCCATGCAGGAGGAGACCTGCAGACAGAAATGTGTCAGGCCATGCTTTATTTCCTCAGGAGCCGGCACAGTTGGTGGGGAGGAGTTCGAAGGGAAAAAAAAAAAAACCAACAAACACCGTAGTGGAGATAACTGAGATGTGAGCAGTGGTGCAGAAAGCATGATGGAAGCAGGTGAGAAAGAAAGATCCATACCCCTCCTCCCACAAACACTCTCCCAAAAAAAAAGATGCTTTACTCCACCACCACAACCTGCAAACCACCTCTCTCCAGCACGGGCAGGCATCCCCAGTGCCGTTCACTCCAACACCGAGTTTCAACGGGACCAGGATATCACCCGTTCAGTTAAAACAAACACAACTGCTACATGCAGCCCAGATAGGTACACATCCAAAATAAATGGTTCCATTGTGAAGGTATTGGGACCTCAGCAGCTGAACCCCTCACTTTGAGATGGGCTGTCTGTCCTGCAAATTCAGGCTATCCATCCCACCTGTTGGTTTGAGATTACCAATTAATCCTCGGCAGAGCCATCAGCTCCTCCACGGGCTCATCCCCCTCCCGATGCACATACTCCATCCCTGTCAGTATTTCTCAAAGACTTTTTCTGAATTTCCTTACACCGAGCAGTCGCTCATCTCCAGTCCTCTGTGGACTATCAAATTTTCTTCAAACAAGAGTCTAAATAAATAAAACTGAAGCAATTGTCTCAGCTGAAGTTTTAGGGTAAGTTTTTGGTCCAAGGCTTGTCTCCTGTCTCCAAAAGCAATCAGAGCTGGGGTTTTATGGCACAAGGAGCAGGGTAAGTGCAGATTGATTTTTCCTCCAGTGCTTCCAGGTCCAGGCAAAAAGCTTGGGAAAATCTCGGCAGACACGTAACACCCTAACACAACAGTAATGAGGATGGGAATAGATGATACGGCCTTACAAATCAAAGCTAAAGGCACCGGCAGAGCTGGTCAAGGTGGTATCAGTGAATAACAGGTCGGTCATGCCTTATAAAAAGAGTCCTGTAGTTATACTGCACTTACTGAGAATTTAACCCCACGTCAAAGACACTTCAATACTACTACTGCGGTCTGATCTTTTTTTACACAACTGCCATTAATTCATATAATCAGAACATTAGTGACAAGACTATTTTCCCAGTCCTTGCACCCTTACTGTGCTTAATACCACTGCTACTGGAGAGTGGATTTATTTACTACATCCAGTTTACGACGTGTTTATTCGCATCTGTGCCGTGACCCTTCTGCTTGGAAAATTAGCAGTTATTAGAGGTAGCCAAAATAAAATAAGATAAAATAAAATTGCCACAGCATAATTAAACTGTAATTATTATTGAAATGTGACCTAAAAGAGATTCCATCTGTGTAATACCCTTTATTTAAATACACACATATATAAAACATTTAAAAATAAATACAGACAGATCTCTTTCTCTGTAGGTGTAATTATACAGCTACATCATTTATATACAGCCACACTGTGTGTAAATTCCACAATGCAGATACAGTAGGCGGTATATGCATGAGAAGAAAGTTATAAACTATATTTAAAACATGATCATTACTCAGAGTATTTGACACCTCAAGTATCAAGAGATACATTTGCACTGAAATCATATTCTGTTTGCTAATCGCTCAAACACACGTTTCCTATGAGCTTCCCCTCCTCGACAGAGGGTCCCAGCAACAGACTCAGCTATCTAAAAAGTCCAAGAAACATTTCCTGCTTGTCAATTAATAGCACAGCAGAACTGCCTGTGCTCAAAATAATAAACAAAACGAGTGCAAATTCCTCTGAGCAGCGGCTGGGTGCTAAACTGCTGAATCAGCTCCTCCGTAGCACAGAGCAAAATGTAAAGCAGCCATCAGAAAAGCACTTAAAAAAAATAAAACAAAACAAAATAAAATCAAAAAACTAACCCTCGCTTTCAGAACAAAATCAGAGGAGGCAGCAGCAGGAGCCTGTATCGTAGCGTCTCAGCTAACAAATTCCTTCATCAAATTTGTCTGGTTTGTGCATGTGTGTGAGGTGAGCATATGTCTCTATCAAATATTTCTGGTGGAGTCGCTTATAGGCAAGACATGCTTAATGCCCAGTTTTCACTGCTCTTTATGAAGCGGCCAGAGCAGAGGCAATTTTTAAGTGCTGTTAGCGGCGTGTAGCTTTGTGAGCACTGGTCATCACATGTCAGACCAAGGCTGGAGCCTGTGGGCTTTGGGGATGTTATCTGCAGCCCCCTCTGAGGTTGTATGACTGTTAAACAGGCAGCTGCACCACCCAGACACCTTGCAAAAAGCAGCTTTTGGTGATCATGGTCTCACCAGCTTTGTGCAGACAGATGCAACGTGGTCTGCTCACTTGCTTGGCATGACCTGGTCTCCCCACACAGAGTAGAAAAGTTGTTTTGGCCAAACTTCTAGGATGTCATCTCTGTGTGCCAGCAAGGACGCAAGCTGTAGGAGGAGGCATGTTCATCGATCCTTAGCTCAGCTGGGGTGTTGCTGGGATAACCCTGTCCTCAGTTTAGCATCCAGCTCAGCCTGTCTCTCCCATGCACCAGCTATAGCTCCATGGGAGCACCAGCCTGCCCATCCCGCCAGCAGTGATAAACCCTGGGACTGGGCATGTAGAAGAAGTAAATGAAGATGAGGATGGAGCTTGCAACATTTGCAAACAGAATCACACAATATGATGCCAGCAATGGCAGGGGTTTGGATTTGACCCAAGATGTCCCTTCCAGTCCTACACTTCTTTGCAGCATGGCAGAGTTCTTCTCCCTGACCCTTCAACAAGTCCTGATGTAGCAGTGTGGGGTCAGAAAAGTCATTCTGATTTGGAGCACGACACATTTTGGAGAGGACACTGATGTACCTTCTTCACTGACCTGCTTTGATTTGAAATGAAGCCAAGGAAGAAATCAGGAACTAATCCAGCAGCTCTGGAAATGAAGCAGATAGATAGAGAGTTTTGTTTTTCATTACAAAGCCCCAACTGTGCAGAAATAACTGCAGAGAGGTGACTGGCAATGACCCTCCGGGGAGAGCATGAATGAAATCATGGTGACAAGGGACTCTGAAAGCCGTACAGGAAGAATGGAACAGGGGAAGTTGTGAGAAGTGATAAACTGCAAAAAGGATGAGAAAGATCCTACTGTCACACCAGAGGCTGAGAGCAGAGAAAAGCGTGGTTGTCCATCAGCACAGAAACAGCCCTGAGATCAAGAAGACTTGGTCTTCAGAAATCAAAAAGCACAAACACGTGAGTAGAAAGAGAGCAGAGATGTTCCCAGAAAAAGAAAGGTGGCTTCTCGTTTGAGCAATTCTTTTGCAAAGATGATTTTAGGAAGAGCACAGAGGGAAATTTCATCTCAACCTTGCAGATTTTGCATCTCCTGTGAAAATCACTACTCTTAAGAAACAGAAATAGTCACAGGGCCACACACGTCGGGTGGTTCAGGCAGTGAGATGAAATGATCAAACTGTCCACTCTGGCCTTTAAAGATGTCTGTCTTGTAGTCGGAGAACAAAAGACTCCAGGAGGAGCCTTGGGCAAACGGGATGCTGTGATGGCAGAATTATTGAGGAGACACAAAACTGCATCATGAACTCTCCGGGTTGAGGATGTTGCGTTTGAGACAAAAGATCTCTTAGACATATGATTGTCAGGATGGTCCACCAAAATGATCACAGGTGATGCCAGAGAGATTTGCAGGCCACTCATCTGAAGCCTGCCATGACTACAGAAGCACAGGACTGGTGAAGACCCGTGAAGTTCAGCATCCATGTGAAAGGTCCAATTCTTAACCAATATGGCATGTAAAGAGGGTATAAAACGCCACCGCAGAGGCACTCGAATGGCTGTTTGAGCACCAAGCCTGCTTTTTCTGCTTGTGTATGCTCTGAGCACTCGGTACAGCTTTCCTCCTAACTTATTCATGATGTTCTGGCAGTCTCGCCAAGTTCACCCCAACTCAGCTCATGCAAAAAACAAAAGCTTGGAGCGTTACAGAGGGCATTTCACCAGCATGGTGGAGGGAGGAGGGAGTTCACAGCAGTAACACTGCTCTTCCAGGGACCAATACAGCTCCAGGAGTTGCAAGGGGCAAGGAGTGAAGGTTATGAACTCAGGCCAGCCTCTTCTGGGAAGTCAGGGCCTCCCACCAGGATGCAGAGTCAGCTACAAGCAGAAGGGTTTGAAGCAGAGCCACTGCGGGGAGCTGTTTCCAATTTGATACTCAATAAGCACAGAAAGGGATCGTGCAATCAAGCTGCAGCCCTTCTACCTCCATTATCCCTGCACACGCGTCCTCACATGCACACTCAGGCTGAAAAGAAAGAAATGTGCTCTCAGCAGCCTCCCTTGCAAAAAAAAAGTTCATTTATTTTTCCATACTAATCTGGCCGCTGGTCTCTGGTTATTGCCAGCAGTGCTAGTGCACGTGATCGGAGTTTGCATCCTCCAGATCAGCAGGTATTCATGCAGCAGGGAGAAGTGTGGTCACCTTCTCCGTTCTTACTGCTCCAGGACACAGTGGAGCTGGTGTTCGGACTGGAAAGGAAAGAGTCATGGGGACTTGCACGTTGGGGCTTTGCTAATTTCCTACTTTTTATCCTGTTGACAACCCTGGGAGATGTCCTCTCATGTCAGCACTGTAAGGAGGAGATATAACAAATGTGATAATGCCAGATGCTGCTGATAAGGGATGGGAAAGAAGCAGGTAGGACTGCTTGCTCCGCCCCCAGGGAGAATAAGTGAGATAAAATTGCCAGCTCAGAGCAGCCTGCTACCTTCATCGTGAGGACTCTGTTTCCATTTAGTGGAGATCCTCTCCTGCTATCATCCGGGGATGCTTAGCACTTATTTGCAGCACCCCCAGAAAGATCTGCTGGATGTTCAAGAGGACAACACAGTGCCCATCCCAAAGAGGCCCTGCTCCTGCCCAGACACGATGCATATTTTTAATATTGTTAACAATAAATGTTTTTGGCTTAAGGTAGACACAAAAGGAGTAGAGGTACAAAATTGCCTTGGGGCGTATTGCCTTTAATCCTTACAGAAAGCATCCTACAGGATATACTTCAGGGCCTTGCTGCATTTCATCCCCTGCAGGCTCTGCCTTGAGGGGAAGGCGAGGACGAGGACAGTGCTCCACGGCCACGGGCAGCAATGGTTCAGGGTGAACACCCCACCCCACCCTGAAATCCAGGCCATGCTGCACCCTCCGATGCAGCAAAGGGGAACCGGGAAGGGAGCAGGTGATGGTAACCCAACACTGGCTCCAGCTGCCCGGCTTCAGGCAGGCGATCGGCAGGCTGTTATAAATAACATAATCGCTGGCTCTCATGTAAAGCTGATGGAACAAACACATACATGGGTCTGGAAGCAGGGGATGGATGCATGGACTGAGATGTGGTTCAGGGCAGATCAAGTCCAAGATGATTCCAAATCTTGTGAAACTCATCCCAGATCTTGGCCAGGCCGCTGGAATTATAATCCTTGAATCTTTATTTTTTTGCAGGGAATGTGCCATGATATTGACCTGGCTCTACAAATTTAACTCCTCTGCATCTCCAGCCAGGAGAATAGACACGTTATTTCCTGGCTTTGGTGAAGAGCTGAGAGAACCAACGAGGCAAGTACCCTCAAAAAGCAGAGCATGTGTGTGCGTACAAGTGCACACTCACTGCCACCTTCCTGCAGTAGCGGTTGGCAAACACTGACCAACCTAAAAATCAGGGAAGGAAGGGCGTGACTTCTCATCTGCCTTCTACCTGCTAACCCAGCTCCATCGGGACTACCCCTAACATGCCAGCAAGGTTCAGCATAGCTGCCGTTTGAAATAAGTCTCCTCACACAATTTAAAAATACCCCATACTCATGCCAACAATAACTTTCTACCACACCACAATAACTGTATTTATAGCTACGATTTCTCCATGCCACACACCCGCATATTGCCCCCAGCAGCAGATCCAAGAATGCCCATCCCCATAAGAAGTGAATTTGTTATTTTAGCAAGCTGCGGTGAAACCCATTTCTGCTCAGGAGTGAGTTTCAGCCACTCGACCACAGATCCACGTCAGCACGGACAACGCAGGATTTCTCCCCCAGCTCCTTGCTAGAGATGACAGGGCAAAGTCTCCCGAGGGTTAACACAAAGCTACAACCACTTCCATTTGAGCCGTAATTGAAAATCAATAGGATTGGTAGTTTGAATGCTCATGTGCTTAAAGCAGATGTCTAGGAGTCAGAAGCGGGAGTGATTTCTTCTCTTGGCCCTGATCTGAAACAAAGATATTTTTTTTTTTAGTTTTCGGGGTTTGTGATCCAGCACCAATAAAATGGAGATAATCCACTGTTGGGTTGTAATTCACTAGAGCTTAAAAAGTGCTGAGGCACATGGGTGCATGGGATGCACTCACAGAGAGCAAGTTATTATTAAATATATTGCAGTGAGAGGCAGCGAGGGATGCCGAGTCTTCCTTTTTTATTTTTTTTTTAAAGGAACATCAAAGAAAACTCTGCATCAGCATCTTTGCTCCACTCAACTAATACCAAGAAGCAGCAGCGCCAGGACACTCAAACTGTGATCAGCATCCCAGCGTGCAAGGTGCTGTGTAAGACACACGGTTCAAGCAGCCAGCAAAGACTTTATCATTCATGTGGGGATGACGCTGGCTCTCAGGTAGATGCTGCTGACAACACGCTGCATGGAAGGGATTGTCCGTGCTCCCCTCTCCAACGTGTATCCCGACCTCTCCAACTCCACTGATGAACACAGATCTTCTCACCCAACAAGCATATTTCAAGCTCTCGGCTTGCTCCCTCCACCCTTTCCCTGCTCACTTCTTGTTGCTACATGACCTTTAAGGTCCAGAGAGGGAGGAGTAGCGTGGGCGGCTGTAAGAGGCATATCCCACAGTGCTCAGAGCATCAGGAACATCCCTTGGGAAGAAGCCCACTTCTGCTGTCAAAATAATGGCCCTTGCTACGCTACCCAACCTCTGCCCTGTGGTGCCTGGGCCCCCAGGAACAGCACTTTCTCATTTTGTATATTGTGGACAGGTTCTGGAAAGGAGAGATTCATCTCACTAAAGGGATGAAAGACTGTAGTGAAGGTGAGGGTGGTGGAAGGTGGAATTACAGATTTGTCCTAATTCAGGGTTCCTGACAAGAGGAAAGGATAAAGGTGCCACCAGTTGCATCTCCTATCTCCCTTTTCCACCACAGGGAATAGCTCCATGCACTGCTCCACAATCACACATCAATGAGAAGGGGGTTTTAACCAAACCAGCGTCCCACTGTGAGCAGAGTTACACCGGATTAGGAGGACTTATTGCAGCATGACACATTGTCCCTCTGCCATGGGAGCTGCTGCACTTTAATAACACCAGCAAACAGCAGGGAGAACATCTTATTTCTTTATTACAACCTAAACAGCACAACTCCTGTAGCAGTCAAGGTTCCTGCCGTGCTGCCTGAGCTGGCTCACATCTGGTCTTCAGCTCCGGCTGCTGAGCAGCTCCGACGCAGCTGCCCAGTTCCTAACGGATCCAAACTTCCGCAAATCTGGAGCGGTAACACAAACCTTGTGTTCCCAGGCACAGGCAGCCTCAGTGGAAACCTTCATTTTGCTCAGCCCTGTTCACGG
Source organism: Balearica regulorum gibbericeps (assembly GCF_011004875.1). Lineage (NCBI taxonomy): Eukaryota > Metazoa > Chordata > Aves > Gruiformes > Gruidae > Balearica > Balearica regulorum. The sequence goes on along the minus strand of NC_046184.1, from coordinate 3,120,281 downwards.
CATGGCTTGGAGGTGTCATTAAGAATCCAATCAATGTGACGTCATGGGTGTAATTGAATTATATGTATGCTCAGCAGACCCTTTCCACTTGGTATCCCCATTGACTAATGTTGAATTATGACGGATCATACGCAGGGATATATGAAACATGCATGAATAACCCAGGCATGCATTTTTAATGATGCAACCCTGATAACTTCCCCCTCCTAACGAAATCAAAATGAATTAAACACAAGTAGCTGTCAGTGGCGTTAAAAAAAAAAAAAAAAAAGAAAAAAAAAGAAAAAAACCTCATCATTTAAATGGCAACATGAAAGGTTCGCACGAATTGCAGTGTGACTAGGACCATTTGTTGTAATGATACCAATTAACATATCTATCCATTTAAAGTTTCTAGTGTAAAAAGAAAGAGCAGCTTGGGTGATATTAATGGTAGGGAAGAAAGGTGACAATAATGGATTGCAGGGAGTGAATAGGACTGAACTGAATGGGGTAATTCAGATGAATTGTCTGACAATGGCTGGACAGTCCCCTAGAAGAGCACGTCCTTGGATGTAGGATAGAGCTTGCCTGCTGGTGACATTCAATAAAACAAAATAAGGGCAAAACCTGCAAATCCAACAGTCAGAAGTGATCCAAGTCAGACAGAGACCACTGAACACCAGGGCTCTTCCCTGAGACACCACGATGGTCAAGTTCACCTGAACATCCCAGGTGGATGGTTTAGCTACAGTGGCTTTTCTTTGGGGCAGAGGGGATCAGAAAACTTCTTGAGGTCACTTCCATACCCGCATTCTCTGATTTAATTGATCATGAGCAAAGAAGAGGAATCATTTGCAGGGATGGCTTTGCATCTTGGATTTGCACCCTGCTTCACTAGTGACCTCTTACAGATACAGTGCAGGAGTTATCTTGGACAAGTAGGCAACATGGGTCTAGATCTGTGTCCCCATCTATCAGAGCCATCTAAATACTCTTATTTTGCCTTCTACCCTGTCAATATATCAGTATCAATTACCTAACACACTCTTGTAACCCTGTGTCCAGGGTTATATCTTCAACTACCTAGGCTAACACCATTCTGATTTCTAAAACCCTAGAAAAAAGGGCAGCAGCTCCGGTTTAAAACAAGCAAACACACAAAAAACAAAAAAACAACCAATCAATCAACCCTCAAACACCCCCGCCCCCCCAAAAAAAACCCCACCAAAAAAACCAGCCCTCCAATTTTAAAAAGTCCTTGGGGACTTCTAAAGAATTCAAGTCATAAAGAAGAAAAATTTGTTCTTACTCTGCAGATCATGAGTTTCTTCTATGTTCATTGAAAAATCAGACATTTTTGTCTTGTTGCAGATTTAGTATAAAGCACAATGTCACAGACCTTGTTCCTAATTGCAGACAGGCTGGACACAGTAGCAATGGATGTAGTCACTAGAGATACCAGTATATGTCTCATAACAAGCTCATTATCTCTAACATCAGACCCCATGTTCCTCAAAAACTGTCCCAGGGCCCCTCTCAGGATTTATGCCAAGCATGCTTAAGCAGCAAGTGTCTTAGAAGACCTGTAGAGAGGAAGTCAATACGCTTCAAAACAGATAAGCCTAGGGTCATCCTTTGCAATTAATAGCAAATGAGTTAAATAAATAAATGAGAGATTGTTCACCTTCTCCAAGTGGGAGGCTAGCATGCCTTACTTGCCCTTCTGCAAAAATTTGGCACCTCAAGCACTATCAGCAAATTTTGAAGGCTGTGGGACCTGTGTACATCCGTACCGGGGTAAAGCACAATTCGTGGTGGAAACAGGGTCAGAGAAGAGCTCTTCTTTCCCAAGTGCAGCAGGGTAACTCATTAAGGGAATGACCTTGATGCCATCCTAGAGACCTTGAAGTTCACCACTGTCCTGTGCCACAACTTGTGTATTTTGTGCAAGTTCAGGCTTTCTGCTGTGATGTCTCACATGGAGATACATATCCCTGCAGCATGCCTGCACTGGCAGGGCATTTCATGACTCTCCCCTTAAGCATTTGAGTTATTTGTGTGGGAAATAGATAGGTAGCTATCTCCAGGGAGTGGTATAAGTGATGCTTTGAACTCTGCTGACTATACACACAAGGACATCCTGGCTAGGAGGTGATCTGGACCACTTTCTTAAATTAAGTATCTACCTCTTCTGCAGGTAAATCCACTTTAGGCAACCAAGTACATAGCCTGAATAGTTTTGCGCTCTCTGCAACTCAGGGACAGTACCACTTCCATACCTGTCAGCAGAGCTGGGAGGATAAATACATTATTGATTTGATCTGCTGGGCAGCCAAATCCTACGGCTGGAGAATCTCTGAGTGACACGTTAGGCAGCATCCACAACACCCAGCAGAGACAATCATAGTCTTGTCTGGAGCACCAAGACTTCACTTCCCTTTAAAAAACAAACAATTTTTTAAGGAACTGATATTCGTCAGGAGAGGACTGGGAGAAGACACCTGAAATGGGCTTATTTCTAAGGATGCTCACTGCACACTTGCGAAAATGCCAGCATTTCTGATGCAGTAAAAGCTCAGTGTCCAAAGTCACATCTCAGTTTTCACAATTGTGGCTTTTCACAACAGACAGTAGGTTTGTGAGAAAGTGGAAGCACTCTCCCTTGAAGGGCTCATTGGTGACCAGAGCTGTGAACTGTTCTTTACAGACAAATCAGCCCCTCCGGCACACACCTGCATCTCTTAGAAGAACGTTACAGACGTACACTGGAAGATTTCAAACTAAGTGGTTGGCTTTGGTTTTTTTCCTTTCCCTTTTTGCTTTGCATTAACTCCTCTGTCATATGTAAATGTTAAACCATGGCATAACTTAGAGATGGATTTGTTTATCTTAAAGAGAGTCAATTCATCTTTCTTGAAGAAAAACCAAAAAAAAAAAAAGGGGGGGAAAGTTATTTCAGCTTTGTTAAATTTCAAAAATAAAATAACTTCATAAAAGCTGCTCTGAGATAATCCATCACTGGGAGATATTTAAAATGCAGACAGTGGGTTTTTAACTGTTCCCGAGAAACACTCCCGTCAAACAGAATGAGGGCCATGAGGTTAAAACACAGCCATCATAACCTTTATTGCTTCATTTTTGTGAAGCCATTAACCGCAGGAGGACCACAGATGTGCCACAGCTCCAGCAGCTGGAGTGAAATTCAATACCCACATCAGAACCTAATTTATGATCAACCTGTTGGGAGGGGGCAGGGAGGCCAAAGCACGGCATTCCTGCGTACCGCACAGCGGGGAAATCAGAGATGCACGGGGGTCCGAGAAAAGTTGTGTGTTGAAAGAGCTCAGCCAAAGCCCTTGCACAAACACACAAGCACGTGTCACGTGGAAGGAGCCAGCCCTCACATCTGCAGCGTAGTCTTGCAAGTGGAAATTTTGCATCTAAAAGCAGCTGAACCCCAACAACATCCAGCTTTGAACTAACGGTTCAGCTGCCTGTGAAGCCTCCAGATGAAATCAAAGTGCCGCTGCGCTTGGTGCAGGACGTGCTCATTGCAAGTGACAGTCCATTCCCTGAAGAACTCGCAGGCTATGTAGAGAAGAGCGTAGGAGGCATGTAGAGAGGAAAGCATTTTGCCTGAGGTCACGCTGCAATCAGCAACAGAGCCAGGAATAGATCAAGGGTTCCTGCTCTGCCATTATGTCATACCGAGTTTTTTCTGACTCTTTGTGCCCTCGCGTTCTCTGTATCGCCCCAATCTGATCCGGCCTTTCCCATGGACCACCTGCTCCACTTCATTCAGTTCCTTCTAAGGAACTTGCTCTTTCCACACTTTCCCCTTTCGGTGTCTGCCTGCTCTAGTTACTTGTGTCCTTCTGATTGCAAGTTCATGGGTATAAGGACCTCCTGCAACTGGAATCGTACACCTACACCTTTTGAAAGTATCTTGATTGCATCTTGGTATGCCTAAATACTTCCTCTCTTCTTTAATCCATCCCATCCTACTAACTTGAGTCTCCCCCCATCACCCAGGGCATCATGTGGTGCTGGTGCATGGCGACGTGATGCCCTGTCCATGCGCAGCAGCAGAATTTACCAGGGTAACAGCAGAGCCAGCCCCAGGATCACTGCAACTGTCAGATGTGTGATCCCAACGAGAGACCAGCCTGCTCATCCACTCGTAACTCTGAATTTGCTGGCAGCGCCCCCGGTCACTGCAGATGCCATAAATTCTGCAGGCTCCCTTTCCCTTTTAAATGAGCCTAAAGTTTTTTTTCCCAAGCTTTTAGCGGTTTAGGGAGCATTTGTAACAACATCAAAAAGAATCAATCACTTAGGGGTGCACATGTGCTGGATCTGCTGGCAGCCCCTCTTGTCTCCTAAACCACGTGAGTTGATGTTACAGCCCAGTGACCCCCACTCTCAAGCCATCTTCTGTATATTCTTTGCAACCTTTAGGTGTGTGGACCCCTGTCTGGCCAGGTAAGGGTGTCTGAGCTCCATAGAAGAGGTTGGGTAAGTCACCTGTGTTAGAATGTAGAAAATACAAGACAATACCGAGGACCAAAAGAAATGGCCCCATCTGAGCATGTTAATCAAATTCCAGCAGGAAAATCATGCATAAGATAACCCTGCACTGAGCTTTTCTATTATCATAATGTTGGAGCATTTCGCAACCACTAATTGTTCACGAGACCCCTGACAAAGCGGGGAAACACCATTACTGTCACTTACAGACAGGGAACGGAGATATAAGGGGTGTTTGCATCTGGACAAGTTGCCCTCAGGTCCCCTGATTGTTAATGGGGAGAGAGACACACATTTTTAGGACAGAATTCATCTGACCTAAAATAGTCAATTTCAGCCTCCTGCAAGATGAGATGTCTCCTAAAAGGTTCGATTTCTCTCACTGGACTAGAAAGGGAGTCAACAATATCTCCTGTGGATGGAGATATCTATGCTTAATGAGATGAATCCCCACCCTCCAAAAGGTGGGTCCATAAAAGTCAGTAGCAGAGCAGGAAGCTGAACTCAGGTTTCTAATGTTTTAGTCTGATGCTCAGATCAAACCGTAGAAGGACATCCAAGATGAACAGGGCGAAAGGGCCAGCCAGCAGTGACAAAACTGTGGAGGTTTGAAAGAAGCCAATTATGGGTAAGAAATGATGGAGATGGAAGAGGGAAATCTGAAATACCGTAAAGAGCAAGGTCCTAAATGTCCTAAAGGACAGTAGGCAAGATAGTTATCGGAGGAGGGGAACCAGATACCAGGACAGCAGAAGAAACAGGGTCATACACTGTCCACAAGATGCAGCAGATGTGAGGAAGATCTGGGAGCAACATACGCTGAGCAAACATATATGGGGCAAACGTTGCCATGACCCCATCCCCAGTCCAGACAGCGTTCAAGGAGGAACCCAGTCCTTTCCCAAACACCCTCTTCCCACTCCCCGCTCCTTCTTTTACAATGGGAGAAATAGGAAGATTGGACAAATGAGTCCAAGATCACCCAAAGAGCTGGTGGCACGCAGGGAACATAACTGAGAGCCCCCAAATCCCACCACAGCACACCAGACTGAAACCTTGAAACTGAACTTTCTGGCAATTCAACTCACATTCCAAACGTTGCAGCTCTATTAAAAAAAAAAAAAATTAAAAAAATACAGAAGTGGGTTTGGGAGCCGGGTGACAAGCCAGGTGTGCATCTTGGATGGAGGAGGGAACTGCAAGGAGGTGGCCAGCATGTGTTTCCATCAGGAGAGTGAAAACAAACAAATAATAGCTAGGCTTTCTGCAAGCAATTAAAGAGCGGTTAGTGAAATCACCTGCCACCGACAGAATTGACAAAACATAGAAAATAAGTCATGTCAGAGTCTGCCAGAGTATCCCTGGCACGGACAAGGGGCCTGATGGCTGGTGTATATTTAGTGCCAGTGACATCATCTTTCCTAGCAGGGCTTGCTGTCTGCAGCAAGGAGAAGGGCAGTACGTCCATGACAGTGTCAGTATGAGCTTTAAGAGGAAAGCACCTGAGATTTCCTTCACAGGGAAGAAAGCAGCACGGCAGTAGTCTGGGCTACACCACAGAGCAGGAGACAGGCAGGGGCTGCAAAGCATGATCAGGATGAAAACATGGGGGATGGGGGTGTGGTGGGGGAACCACCAAGAAAAATCCACAAACATAATATCCATGCTGATTTCAAGCACTGGCAGATGATAGTGGAATGAGTTTGTGGTTATTCAGGTCCTGCTGACCCTTGCCCCATCATAATCTGGGACTCCTCGGATCTTTTGGAGGATGGGTAGAGCACAGATCCTCCCTAGCAAGTTCCCATAAAGACAAATCCTTTTTAGCACAGTAGGGCATATAAAACCTTGGTGAATGGTCCTGCACTTGCACATACATGCATTACGTCAACAATTTTTTAAAAGCAGAGCATTGGAATACTAATTGCAACAGGGCTTTCAATCTCTTGCCCCCCATCACTGTTTTGCAGCTCCATCAGTCTGCTAAAAACGTCAGATTCCCCTGAAAATGAGAGACTGGCTTAAAAATTATGAATTAATAATCAATGTTCAGCTTTAACTTGCTGTTATAGTTATTAACAGTTAGCGTCAGGATGCATTTGGGACTTCAGGTGTTACATTTGCCTGCATTCCCCCAGCCCAAGCTGCCCTTTTCCCTCAAAATAAGAATCTCTCAGTCATGCGGCCCAAATCCATATTACATCTCTAAACGAACAGATGTAATACACCAAGGTAGCCCTGCACTACTCGCCATCCTAAAATCTTTTCTTTTCCCACTATATTATGATAATTTATTTCACTACTGGGACTCCCAGGTGAGTTCAATTCTCCAGCTTCCCAGCAGGCAGAAATGCTAACCTGGCAGAAGAAGTTTAACAAAAAGCCTAAATGCAGCAGTCTCATAAGATCTTGCACCTCTCCATATATTGCACGCTAAGATAGACGTGCAAGCAAAACAGAGAGATACAAATTTGGAAACGTTTTCTTTTTCTGCGTGAATAGTAAATTAGCTAAAAATTCAGAATTTAGGTGGGATTTTGGGAATTAATTTACATCATCACAAGGGGGAGAAGGGGCTTGAAAGCATCAAAAGATTTTGACTTTTCCTTCTCACAGTAGAAATACCTGTAAGAAGAGAACTAATTAAACAAAAAAAAAAAAAAAAGAGAGAGAAAAAGGGAGGTGAGGAGGTCAAATAACTGCAAATGGTTGTTTCATAGACAACAAAACTTTCAGAGCTTTGGAGGTTTGTTTGTTTTGTTGGAAAAGAGGGGGGAGAAGCAATCAGTTTCAATTTGGCACAGGTCTTTCATTTATTCAATATTTTTGTAAAAATTTTCTCCATTCTGTGAGAAAACAACAAAATGACTTATTCTTCTTGTAACAGATAGATAAATACTCAAACCTAACAGGATGCCAAGGTCCTACTACTTGCCAACACAGAGATGCTGTCTGAAGGGCAGGAGAAATGCATTAGCATCCACGACATGTCCTTATCGCTCAGGTTAGCTCTATCATCACTGTGTTCCCTTAGACCCCAAGGAGATAAATCGATTGCGTATGAAATCCAAGAGAAACCCACAGAAACTTGTAAGCAGTGGGGAAAAGATCAAAGTGCCCATAGTGTGCGAAACCACATCCACCCCAGCAGATATCACAAGACATAAACTCCCCCCGATAACCCAGCCTTAATCAACCATATGACAAATGAGGCAAACACAGGGAGATTTGCACAGTGCCAGTCGCTATGTTTAATTAGATTTCATCAGAACGGTTCTGAAAAATTAATACAACGAGGTCTCCGCCAGTCTCAGAGATAACCTTTTCCCTGACACCGCTGGAATTTATTGCGAGCCTCAGGTTTTTGTTTTTTTTGTTTTTTTTTAAAAAAAAAGTTACAAGAAGTCAAAAGGAAAGATGACTCCAGACCACAGCCATGAGCATCCCAGCAGGGTGGGATACCAGCACGGCTGGCAGTAGAAACAGCGGTTTGCATTTCCAGGATGCCACAGATACAACAGTGTGCTGGGGTCCTTTGCCAATATATCACATCAGCTAGAAAAACAACCATCAGCAAAGCTTCCAAAACCCACCGAAGTCCCTTTGGATAAGAAAACACGAACTCCTAAGTGACCCAACCCTGTGAATCATCAGCAGAACATGTTCAGCACAACCGAGTGTAACCAGAGCTGAAACCCAGACGACTGGCTCCCAACTTTTCTCTCTAGACTTTGGTTCTCTTGGCACCCCCAGGGTCCCAACCCATCTCCCATTGGAGCCTGGGAGTGCTCAACTTGTTTCCAACACACACTTCCATGCTCACTGCACCAAGGGGGATCCCAGCTTTGAGGCATTGGCGCATACTTGATGCACTGCTGCTGACATATAAGAACAACTCTTACCAGGAGTGATCTTCTATGGGACGTGGCCCATGGAAGAGATATCTCTGTTAACACAGTCTCGCTGTCTCTAGTCAAGTACAGATGCCAACCCAGCTAGCACATCTATTTCCTTTTGGGGTCTTGCATTGAAGTATCACTCCAAGTCAACTCAATCATCCTTGGAGTCATAGCTGGTAGAAAACTGGCCAGTACAAAGAAAGCCAAGCAATGAGGGAGTCAAGTTCATGAAAAAGGCATTACTGACATTAACCTAGATTTGACACTCTCAGGTTACAGTCGAATCTACGGGGTTAGCTGCTGCTGTCACAGCTAAGCTTTCTGGTCACCCTGGGCACAGCATCCCAGGGGGACTTTGGAGTCACAGCCTTGATAAACTGCTCTAGTCTAGCCTTCAGTCCATATTTCTACCCCTCACCCAGCAATGATTGCTTTTCTAATTTCAGAAAGAGCCAAGGACCTGCAGCTCTTCCGTATGGTTTCATTTAGGAGAGGTGAAAGGCTACTGACAGGGTTTTGGAGGAAATAAAACAACAAAAAACCCCAAACAAGTATCAGACCAAGCAGGAACAGATCCCTGAATCCTGCATAGCAACACATGTCTTCACTCCCGCAGACACCATATGGGTTAGGGTCTACAAAAACCAGCACAACTCTCTCATGCTTCCCCCCAAGCTTCACACACATGAGTCTAACAACCAGCAATCCATCAAAGCTTGATTGCTCTCAAACCATGCTGCTACCAAGATGAAATGAGAGAGAGATGATGAAGCATAGCAAGCCAAAGTCGTTAAACCAAAATGAAAGAAGCGCGAAGGGGGAAGAGATCAAGTTGGAGAGGAGCAGGGGGGATTTTATTTCTGCTTTCCTTCTCTTGGCTTCACAAACACCACCAGCAGCATTCATAAGCAGTGGATATGCAGATGACAGTAAAGCCCCCTAACAGGGGTTCACAACCACCACGCCGATGCTGAGGGGCTGCTGCAGACCGGGGAGTCTGGGTGTGCGCAAGGGAGAGGTGGAGAGAGCTTCTTCGAATAAGCTCAAGCCAAAAGTTGCTTATCCTAACAAAGGGAGGCACATTTGTTTTCGCCTTTTAATTAAGAGCTGGCTCATAAATCAAACCTCTTGTTCCTACGCTTCGGATGCCAGTTGATGGAAAGGTTCTTTTTGAATAACCAAGGCCCCCTTATGCAAGCTGCGGTCCCTCCTCCAACTCCAGTAACATGGCTAATTACACTACTTTTGTTTGCTGTTACAAACCCACCCTGCCTTCGCCACACCAGGAATTCGGCCTCTGATCGCACCCAGAAATGCCCAGCTATGGGTCACAAACTGAGCAAAGCCTCCCCTAACTTAAACATCAGCACTGGGGAGGAGAAAATTACTGTTAAAATAAGCATTTCCTTACATTTCCTCCAGGATATCCACAACTTATTTCAAATTAAAGGGTTCCTAGAGGTGGGCTGGGGAAACTATTTCAGGCAAATTGTTTTCACAGAGCAATAGCCAGAGAACAAAGCCTGAAAGGCATGAGTTTAAACTTTTAAGCAGTATTTGTTGCATGCACACACATATATGCCTGCACATTTTAAAACACATTTCAAAATTCTTCGTCCACGACTATTCTGTTTTCAGCCACTCTGACCCTACCCTGTTGTCTCTGCACAGCAATCCTTTCTAGCACTTGGGAGATGAGCTAAAGGTGTCCATGCAGCAAAGAATCCAGCCGAGACTCTCAACAAAGCCTTGGATAACGTAATGAGTGAACAACGGGAACAAGCAGGTTTCATGCAACGCACACCCCGTAGGCACGATGGGATCCTGTGAAGGGCTTCAGAGAGAGCAAGGACCTGAATCTAGACTTCGTTGTCATGGTTTACATCTTCACCGGTGCTCAGTTCCCATCCTCTGCACCCTTTCTTCTTCCTTCCTATAGACAGGAGCTGTCAAATCGTGATGTCTACATCAATGCCTATCTGCAGCTGAACCAGAGATCAGTTGTCTGGCCAAAGGGAGGAGGAGGAGGTGAGACAGACTGCAGAGGTGATTTTGGGCACAGATATGACTGCAGAATGGTGAGGGGGATAGAGTGGAGGATGGTGAAAGGAAGAGATGGATGCACAGTGCCTTATCAGGGACTTGCTGTTCTTTCAACTGGCTCCCTGATAACATATGGAGCTTAATCAAATATGCAAATGATGTCCTATCTAGAGACAAGGGAAATAGAGAAATAAACCCAGAGACCATGCATGAAAACAAGCCGATAAAATGAGGGAGTGGGTAGAAGGTTTCCTCTTTTTGATAAAATTATTTCAAAAGATTAAATTAAAGCAAAACTAATTAGGAGAACCGCACTTAAGCCGACTTCCCCTAAGAAGGGTCAGCAGGCAAGAGGCATTCAAATCAAAGGCAGATGCAAGAGGCACTTCAAGGGCTCCCTGAAAAGTCATTATCCCAGTCAAAAGGGAAGGGGATAGAGAGGAGGAAGGAATGACAAGAGCCATTTTGGCTGGGCATCCATCCGGGCATTAGATGGAGCGTATGGGGAGTTAAATAGCCTCTCTTTGTCACCCTGGAGAGCAGAAGTAGCAGATGAAGTCCAAAGCTGATCACCTAGTGTCCCATCCAGAGTGCTTCTCGGAGAACAGAGGGACAAAGAGAAGCACATAGACCAGAGGGACACAGGGACACATCTGCTTTCCCTTGTATGCCACCCCTGCATGGTTTCCATCAACAGCACAGCCACGCTGGGTATTGCAGACTGAATACTCCACGTCTTGCGCAAAGCTACTGACACCCTCCAGAAAATCACCTGCCGCGACAAGGCAAGTGACAAGCAGCATCACTGCAAACTGTACCCTGGGGGGCTGCCGGACCCATGGATTTCAGCAAGGTAACCTGCAGCAGGACATTGTTATCTGGCCCTTTGTGTCTGCTTTTGTCACCAACATCCCCCCACCTGCACAGCACACATCCTCAGCCCACTGTAGGGATATCCAGCTCAGCTGCTTTGGGACTGGAAACCTGTCAAATTCAAGCTGCAGCTTCTTAAAGGAAGAGTTTGAAGAGATAATGGTACAACCTGCTGCCTTCCCTGCTGCAGTGGGTCCACCGGAGCCCGTTAGTTCTCCTGGAATCGGAAAGAAAAACGCACGGTGTGGCACCACCGATGCGGAATCTGGAGGGATTAGACAGTCACTTGCAAATCTCGTTGCATGATCACAAGATCCCAACTCTGACAAGACTCTGAGGCACTGTTAAACCAGAATCTCAAAAAAAAAAAAAAAAAAAAAAAAAAGAGCAGCACTCAATGCATGTACGTGAGGCACCCAGCAAAAGCACAGCTCAGCCAAACCCTGCACACCAGCATGGAGGTTGCTGAGTAGTCAGAAAGCAAAGAGGGGTACTTGAGGGAGAGACACAGAAAATTAATTGCTCTCTGCCAAAAAGCAGGCTCTAACTCTTGCTGGGAACAGCGACCTTCCTAGCAGAAAAAAAAAGGGGAGTTTTCCTGCTGCAGTTAGATACTGCAACAAGCTAAGTAACTGTAGTGTGCTACGCTGACAAGTTGTAGCTGGAAGTCCCAAAGCAATGGAAATGAGGGGTGTGAGAAGCGAAGCACCCTCCTGCAGTGACGGAGCAATTAGTGGGTATTCAAAACAAGTGTCAGCTGCACCAGTTCAGCAGCAGAGCCTGGATACAGGACTTCTGATGTGGTTTAGGGCCTGGGGTTTTGCAGCAGAGGATGGATCACAGGCTAACCCAGGCTACAAGGGACCTCAGGAGGTCTCTAGTCCAAACTCCTCTTCAAAGCAGGGTCAGCTGTGAGATTAGACCAGACTGTTATGTCCATTCAGGCCTTGAAAAACTCCAGGAATGGAGACTGTACAACATCCATGGGCAACCTGCTTCAATGCTTGCCTGTCCTCATGGGAAAAGGCTTTTCCTTTATATCCAGTTGGAAGTGTCAACTCATGTCAGCTTATGCCTGGTGTCTCACATCCTCCTACCACTCACCAAAACGAGGAGCCTGTGTCCATCTTCTCAATAACATCCTTGTAGGCATGGGAATGCTGCTGTTAGGTCCCTCCAAGTTTTCTCTTCCCCAGCCTGAACAAGCTCATTTCTCTCATCCTCTCCTCTCAGGCAGGTTGTCCAGCTCCTGGCCAATCTCTTCGCCTTGTCCTGAACTTACTCTGGTTGATCAACACCTAGGTACTGAGGGGCCTAAAACTGGGCACAGTATCTGGATATGCTCTAGCAATTGCATTCAAGATTATCACCTTCCCCTCAATCTACCAGCAGTGCCTCTATTGGTAAAGCTGAGGATGTTGTTGGCCTCTTTGCTGCATAGGCACACTGATGGCTCACGTGCAACTTGCTGTCTACCAGGTCCTTTTCAGAAGGGCTGCTCCCCAGCCAGGCAGGACTCAGCCTGAATCATTGCAAGAGGTCGCTCTCTTTTCCAAGTGCTTCCAGTTTTCCAGGACTTTACACTTCTTAAATGAATTCCTGTCAACCCCACTGCTCCATCCTGTGTAGGAGCAGGTCCGTCTGGATGGCAGCCCTGCTGTTCAGCCAGATTCTCCCAGCTGACTGCAGCTCTGGGATGAACAGATGCGCAGAGGAACCTGCTTCCCACCTCATTTGACCTCTAGCTGGTGAAAGGTGAAGTGCAACAGAAAGATGTTCACCCAACTGCAAGGCTCCGGAGCAGCATGGGAAGAGAGACAGCACAGCAGCCTGTGACTGGGACGCACAAGTCCTGCATCTTTGATTTCACCCATGGAGGTAGTATCCAACCACTTGACACTTTCAGGTCATGTTGGACTCCAGTATCACCAGCCAAAGACTTTTACAGGACAAATGAGTGTCACTACCCAATGCCCACATAGATTCCCATCACCATCCCCTTTCAGGGCTGCCACCTACACCCAACATGAGCATCAATTGCCAAGTACACCACAGCTACCGAAATCACAGCTTTCCAAATGCTCCAGCCAGAAAACTGAACTACTCTTCAGGCATCTAAGCTGGCAACGACCTCTCAAAGAAGGACCGTATATCAATGTAGGACACAGACAACTGCAGCGTTCACAGACGTCAAATACAAATGGGAAGCAGTATCGCTCCATCACAAGTGAGTGAAGCACTCAGACTCCCGCTGATTTAGGAAGCTGTGAGTGGAGGCCAGGGCGAACAAGCCCCTCTTGCAGGAACCAGCTTCACAGCAGGAGCCAAAGCCTCTACAGCATGTTTTCAGAGCAGTCAAGTCCACTTGCCAAACAGTTGGGGAAAAAAAAATAAAATTAAAAAAAAACCCCGACTCTTTCAAAGCAGCAGAGGGAAGGAGAAGGAAGCAGAGTTTCCCTGCTGACATTCGCACAGAGCTGTCAGCAGCAGAATATCCTCCAGGAAATATCAAAACCTAGCAAGGTTTTTTCGTCTTGTGCATATTTAGAAACCCCCTCGCTTGGGGAAACAGTGAGGATCTCTGTCTTTGCCTGCAGATATCACGAGACTGCAAACCTGTGCATGGCAAACCCAGGGCTCTCTCATTAGCTCCAGCTCCTTGGATGAGAGGTGAGATATCAGAGGAGAAAAGGAAGATACTCCTCCCCACGTGGGTACATCATGGTATCACCAACCCACCCAGAGCTCTGTCATCTGTGGGTCTCTGCCCATCTCATGTACCCTTTTATCTTGCTCTTCCCCCCCGCCATGAAAAACTCCCATTTCATCCCTTTCTTGCCCACTCGGAGCACTTGAGAGCAATCCGGCTTTGTGGAAGGACCTGACACGCTGCCAGGCCCACCAGGATTCAGCTGCAAAACGGGATGAACCTTGCTCTGGGAAGGGATCTCACCCCACATGTGAGGGGGCAATGACTGCAGCAAGAAGAACCATCACAGCAATCAGCAATGATAACAGAGCGGCAGGTCTGGGTGTCCTCCAGGGTTACCTTACTGAAGCAGTCCTGACACTACCGTAGACCAAGGTGCACCTTCTCCAAGGCACGGGCTGACTCCTTCAACAGCTGTAAACAGCACTGTAGCATCCGACCGGAGAGCTGTCAGCCAGCTGATGGGACAGGGTAGCCACACGGCCAGAAACCAGCAGGAGCTCAGACTTGCCTGTACTTTTCAATCCAATTATTGGTGTGAGAAAGCCAGCCTTCCTCAACGCAACTGTGAGAGAGGCCAAAATGAGAATTGCAAATCTGAGCTCTCAGATCTAAAAATCTCCCTATGGTGTTTTGTCTCTGGATCCAAAGAAAGCAGGGTCTCGAGGGTTCAGGGTAATCCGGAGGGTGGTTCATGAAACTCATCAATACTGAGACTTTTCTACTAAATAGAGGTGATACCTGGTGGGAAGCGCTGGCCAGATTTCAGAGCTGTCTGATCTGAATGAAAACCTTCACCCCGATTGGCAGTCCAAATCTAAAAAGCCGTTCAAAGACCTCAAACTGATGGAATTTTATGAAAAATGAAATACAGGCCACAGAGTGAAAGAATTGTTTAAGCCAAATTTCTTTCTCTGCAAGGAATTTAGCATAGAAAAGGCTTTGAGAGAAATATTTTGATGGAATAAAAAAATTATTTCTTATGGAGAACTTTCAGATAAATGTAACTTACTACAAATAAACATTTCAAAATGGACAAAGAGCTTTGTTTCATTAGAAGTGCAATTCCTAGGGCTGTTCCCAGGTTGACATTTGTAAACTCAAATCGCCCTTTACACCTCCATCTTACACACAGAATAATTGCAAGTAAGTTGTATTTCTTTGACTGGAAATTATCTGCACAAAAACAATGACCCATGAATTAAATGCCTAGCGAAGGAACACAAGGAATTCTGAATACTGCCACGGTCCCTCAGTGATGACAGGTATTACTGGCACATAATTTGGCCAGACACACTCGAAAAAAAAATCCAAAACAAGCATACATACCCATGCAAAGCATCTCCATGGGTACATCTCTAGCTTTCTCCTGCCACTGGAGTGAAGACCTAAGCATGTAATGAGAGAGTGTGCAAAGGAAAAAAAAAAAAAAAAGCCAGTGGATTTCGGCATCTGGCTGTTTTACAGCAAAGTGGTTTGTAGGAAGCACGTACCCAGGAATAACTCCCATTCTTGATGGTTTACTGCGCTGTTTGTAGAGAGACAAAACAGACATTTGTTAAATTCGAGTGAGGCTTTTGTATCTCCTGAAAACAATCCCTAAAATTTCACAGGGGTGCTGATTGACTTTCAGCCACGGGTTTTGTTTGAAGCACTTCCCATCGTGCATAGGAGCTCTCTCTGCCAACGAAGCCCACCAGGCACCCTGGAGTATACTAACGCTGTGGCAACGTTTACCAACATGGTATGGAAGCACAGGGAACACCACGGGATGGCCAGCACAGAAGGTAATTACAGATACTAGGATCTGACCAAAGCACTGCAAGTTGAAATATTTCTCATTAAAGAGTACCGCAGGAACTTTAATGCCCACAAGTGGTCAGGAGCTGGTTTTCCATCCGATCTGATTTGTCTAGTTTAGCTGTTTGATATGATCACGCACCTCACCACCGCTGCCGCATTGATTTTCTCCAACACTTCTTTGAGCAAACAAAATATTTCCTACCCTTTGCAGGAAAGAAAAATGAATTATGGAGGCACACCAGAAGTTTCTGGTAGAGCAAAGAACTGAACCCAGCTGTCTCTCAACCCACTCATCCCTGGGTCACCATTCTCCATCCCCAAGACACCACCAGTGCCTACCAGGCTTTTAATCCAAGGGCACTAGTTTCTATACATGAGATATGAACAAGGGAAATTTTCTGTTCTGTAGTTGTGCATTTTTATCCTATTTATATCTTCATTCTGCAGGGCCAGGCTGTGATGTGGACAAGCCAGCAGAATTGGAGGGCATATTTCTGCAGCATATTATTCAGTGCAGTTTGTCTGCACATGTAGCTATGTGAATGAGGGAAGGTTGCAAAATGTATTTTGCCTGGGGCAGTGAAATAGCTGGGGCCAACCTTGTCATTCTCTTTCACTCACTCTTTTCCTACCCTATCTCTATCTTGGTTTTTCCTTTACTTTGTCTCTTTGTTGTCTTGGTTACATGGGCAGATTGCTGATATGCTGCTAGTTTTCATTTTAATGATATGTTCCTGTAAAGCACAATATTTTACTTCAGTTGTGTGTGCCACTGGATAAATTCCTTTGACATATGTGACATTTGTATATCAACTAACAGATATTGCTTTATGACTGTGGGTATTTTGCAGAGTATTCACGGATTGCATACATCAAAATCTGATACACAGTCTGCCACTTTTGTATAAAAATACACACACAGAGAAAAAGACTGAAACTGCAGGAAAAATAAGGAAAGTTTCTCCAAAACCATCTTGTAATTACTTGCAGTGAGTCTTCCAACAACTGAATAGATCCTGCTACCTTGAAGATAATCTCATAACTCCTCTCTTCATGCTATCCAAAATACTTCACAGTAGCTTGACCTAGTAGCTGCACTGCACCAGGAGAAATAGCAATACGTATCATGCATGGTAGGACCCAGCAAGCAGAAAGAAAAAAAAAAAAAAAAAAAAAGACAGCTCCTGGGCTTTGTCCACTGGTACATGGTGTTTCATCTAATCTAACAAAGCTTATTCCAATTTACCCATAGACGTTTTTAATTTTTTTTAAGTATAAATCAAACTTCATGCTAACATAATGGATTACACTGGAGTTGCAATACCAATGCAGTACTTCCCTTGATTCCTATTCAAAAGCACCTGATTGATGAGCTAGGATGGAAACCAAAGCTTCGAAAGGCCCATGAAGTCTTGGCAGGGGCCAAGGAGTGTCAAGTGAAAATCCTGAGTGCCAAACTGGCCTTGTGTGGCACCCAGAGGGGAAAACAGGCTCGTGTCCTGAGCTCAGATACCCTCAGGAGCCCTGGAGGAGAGTCAGTGATTGCAGAAGTCAGAGCAAAGATGGAGCTGAACCTGCAGGAACTGAAGGTTTCCAGGAGCCTGGATCAACTGGTCCAAAACAACCACACGCGTTCAGGGGAGCCCCATTTCGCTTTGCATTCTACCTCTCTTACTCAGCCGAGGAAGATCTCAGCCCGAGACTCCAGCTCTGCTCCGACACACAGACCCAATGCACTAACTAATGTAGGAAGAATATTCAGCACATTAGGAAAAAGGGAATAAAATGAAGCTTTCTCAAATTACATCAGGCAGTTCAGCTCCCCTCTTCTCATTCTTTACCCTATAAGGCTGTCCCCGCTCTTTACCACACTCCGTAAAGCACCAAGAGCTTTCTCTCCTATTTTCCTCTGTTAAAAGAAATTGGATCTTGTGACCTGCAAAGGCAAAGACAGAGCTGTGTCTGAGTTCGCTTCCTCTGAAGCCAAAGGAAAAAAAAACAAAAGCTTGTGAGTGCAGGGAAGCAGCAGTCATTTTTAACCGTTTAGGTCTTTTGGATATTTACCATTCAGATCTCAGCTACCCCATTTTTCTCCCCCCAAGAGACTGACTGGAGAACTAAACAGTTTATTATGATATAACAGATGACAGGGAAGCAAAACCTAATTAGTCAGGGGAGGAGATTATTTTTATTACAACTGTTTAAAAAACAATTTGGCTCCTTTTCCGCATGCCCGAATAGACTGTTAAAAAAGTAATAATAAAAAAAATAAATCTCTTTTCAAAAGCATGAGCAGCCTTTCCTCTGTTGAACAAAGCCAGAGACATTTGCCAGTGGGCAGAATCCTGTTCCCCTTGCAGACCTCTCTCAGCATGGGGGCAACGCCATCTGAATTTACAACCCCGATTTTCTTTTTAAGTGAAGAAACAGGTATAGGAACAAAACCAGATATTTCAGACCTTCCATAAGACCATCCGTGAACAAATTACTCCCTTTCTTCCCCCTATCTGCTCTGTCCATCTTATACAGAAGCCATAGTGGGTCACCTTTTCATACCACCTTCCTCTTGCCAATAAGAAGTTTTTCTTTGCAAAGGGAATTCAAAGAGGAATCAACACCCAACCCTCAAGATTCTGCCCATCCTCTTCTTCCAGCTTCTCACCCATCTCCACTGTTATGATGGTGCCACAGTGTAATATTTTGCAACACCCCATGGCCGTTCAGATAAACACTGCCAGACTGGCACACAGGGATTGAAATGGAGACGGTGCCCATCATTAACATGAGAAGGTCACTTCTAGAAGCCTCTTGTTGCCTTAAGAAAATCACAGGTAGATGATTCCCAGGTTCCACCTCTCAAGACTCTCGATTATTGCCTTACATGGCAAACTACAGTGCTACAGTCATGCAACAGCCGTATTTTTAGTGAGAATGCACAGCGAGGAGCATAAATACACTCTTTATTGTATTTGGGTTTATGTGGTGTCAACCATAAACATAATGCTCATTATCATTCAAGACACAGCTTTCTCTTGATAAAAATATTCTCCTTCCAGTACAATCACCCAGCCTGACCTAAACAGAGCAACCGCTAATCCCATGCTGGGCTCGTGGTGAAATCACAGTCCAGTCACATTGCTCTGAAGAAAGATCTCCAGAGCATGAATCCTCTTTCTTAACAAACTTCAGCTGCAGTCAGTTTTTCTCCAGCATGCACAGATACCCTGTGATCAACCACTTAATCAGAGATTGTCTGAACGCAAAAATATTCTTTTGGATGTAAACTGCATCAAGTCCGTTTGTGGCTGGGTCTGTGGTTTGACTTCAGAAACATTCATTTGCTGATGAACAAATTGGGAAGAAGGATTTTGTCCTTTCTTACATCAGCTCTATCCCTCAAGGGTGAAAAACAGTTTTTTGCCAACTGAAACAACAACTGCTATCCTCAAAATAGGTGATGGACCTTAGTATAAGGACTGCACTCACACCCAATGCAATACTGCAAATCTCCACAAGAACATGAAAATCTGAGTTAGAGGACCATGTTAGGTCTTACCTTCTTGAGCTTCCCACTCTTGGTGCCCACAAAAGCCAGGGAGTGGTTCTTGTAGACGTAGGCAATCACAGATGTCATTCTGTCTCCATCCTCGGTGAAAATGGGGAGCCCTCGCACCATGGATGATACTCCCAAGGGGGCATTCATATCCAGGCCACAGAAGTTGTCATCAATTGTTAACAGCTATAAACAAAAAGAAAGAGAGTGTGAAAAAACAAAGCCACCAATTCTTTAGCCTTTTGGCAAGATCCATCCAAGCAGGGACACCATTGCATAATGTGCCTATAATTCTTGCAGGCTGAGAAATCTATGACAAAGGCAGGACTGGAGAAATGCAGAGGTGGAAAAAAATTTGTCCAAAGTTGCATGATGAGTTACAGACAGAAGGAGAACTGGAAACTTGCTTCTCTTGAATGACAGCCCAGCAGGATACATTATGTTAAGCCTTTTTCCTACTGCTTTACCAGTCAGTTTTGCCAGTCAAGACCTAGCAATCAAAGACAAAGTCTCCTGAAAATGTCTTAAACATACCTAGTTCTGTCAAAAAAAAAGGATGCACATCATTCCCATGGGATCCAGAATAAGAACCACCAAGCTAAATCTGCACTGACAAATAAAATAGACTCTGGCCTGCCGTCTGGCCCCAAGACCCAACAGTAAGGCTCTCATCCAGGAAACATCAATAATCACTCCCTTCACACCACCAAATCCTGCAGTATCACCCACACTACATCTTGAAAATCACAGTCCCCCAAGGCCTGACCAGGCATTGTCTGGGAGAGGGCTGGTCAGCCCAGGTCAAATCTGCAGTAGGGACCCTGCTAAGGGTATAGATGGTGCCTGCACACACTCCCCATTACTGGGGTTAGTTTAACTATGTAGTCCTGGGTCCTCTTCTCACACTGTTGACCTGGGCACTTCATCCTCCTGGATCTCCCTTTCTTCTCCATGAAACGGAGATTATGCACATTTATCCATCTTACTGGGGTACTGTAACTCATTGAAGTTCTTTGGAGAGGAGGGAAGGTTTCACGGCTATTACACTAGCTTTCCAGCACTTGTTGGAGATACCCATGAACTCCCAGCAACCAGAGAAAAGGTCCTGTTCATTAATGCTGCTGCCTACGCTGTAACACCTATTGCATTTGAGCTCAACAGGCTTGTCATCACACAGATGCTCCACTGGGATCCTTGTGTATGAACACACGTTATCTCTGAGTGTGTTTCTTTGAACTGCAGGGAGTTATAGAAGTGCAGCAGCAGAACAGTACGGACAACTTTTCTACCTTAAGGCACCATCTGGACAGTAGGCAAGGTTAATACAGGTTGCCAATTTAAAGACCTCGACAGAATAAGTCAAATAACGATGAATCTCCAAATATCACAGTACGCAATTGCCAAAGCAGTTAGACTTTATTAACTTCAGTGGGACCAGTTACAGATTTGAAGTTAAGCACTCAAAATATTTTGCTGGACTAAGACCTATAAAGGCAATAATTAATTGTACAGGAAGGATGCCTAGTTTTCATATATTAGTAACAAAGGACCATGACAATTTTCTTTGTCTGAGCTCCCATCTTCCTGGAAGCATGGCTAGAATACATACTAGTCCTTGCTTGAGTTCACGAGCAGTAAAAGCCTGATAGTTGATTCATTTTATACTCACCCAGCAATTACAGGGAATAATTACAGATGGTTTTACTGAATGGAAGAATAATGTGTCCTAAATGTATTTATAAACACATAAAACAGCCATTAGTAAGGAAAAGCTAGCCTGAGCTCTGGCCTGCAAGAGTCATTAGTGTTTGTGGACTGCCCTTTCAGAGCTAAAACACCAGCTCAAAGAGCAATTACAGATCAGATCAACAGCCTCCATGAGCAGCAGACAGGATGTTGTTAGTCTACAATGCCAAAACAAAGTGTAAGATAAATCCAAGTTCCCAGATGCAAAGGCCAAATTCATCCAAGGTCTAGTACCACCATGCTGATGACCACACTTCAGAGAAGCAGGACAGCCCCGCTGACAGCATGACTTGCTAAAATTGCGTATTTCTGTGGATAATGAGAACATGTACAGTTTCATTACATAGGTCAGAATGGAAAAGCTGCAGCTTGATTACTCAGGAAGAACAAATGTGTTTGAAGCAGCGACACTACCCAGATCTTTCTATGAGACGCTGACGCTCAGAGATGAGCTAACGAGGGGAGTGGTGTGTTGGTCTGATGCAGAGCAACAAGGCTTCTGTTTACCAATTTGCTACCCAACACATCATTTGGTGTGCGATCCATCTTACATAGCTTTAGCCATGTGAAATCTTAGTAAGTAGCCTACAGTTGTCATCTAAACTACCTCCATCATCAATGGAGGAAAGGAGGTAGGTCAGAGAATGAGCCAACCAATCAGCCTTGTAATGCACTGGATCACCTTCCAATAGGGCCAGTTGATTGCAAAAGGACTCCAGATGATTCACTTAGCCTAACCATCTAACATTAAGCTATATCATACTTTGAACAGGAGACCATAGAATCTTTTGGGGTCCCTTCCAACCTGAATCATCCTATAGATGTAGGATCTGAGAAGAATCCAGATCTTGAAGTCAAGCCTACTTTGACCAGAAACTCTTAAGCTCTCAAATTAAGGCGTGACCAGCAGGTCGAGGGAGGTGATCCTGCCCCTCTACTCCGCTCTCATAAGAGTACTGCATCCAGCTCTGGGGGCCCCAGTACAGGAGAGACATGGTGCTGTTGGAGAGAGTCCAGAGGAGGGCCACGAAGCTGATCAGAGGGCTGGAGCACCTCTGCTATGAGGACAGGCTGAGAGAGCTGGGATTGTTCAGCCTGGAGAAAAAGGTGGCTCCGGGGAGATCTAATTGTGGCTTACCAGTTCCTGAAGGGGCCTACAGGAAAGATGGTGAGGGACTGTTTGTCAGGGAGTGTCGTGACAGGACAAGGGGTAATGGGTTTAAGCTGAAGGAGGGTCGATTTAGATTAGATGTTAGAAAGAAATTCTTTACTGTTAGAGTGGTGAGGTACTGGAACAGGTTGCCCAGAGAGGTTGTGGAGGCCCCATCCCTGGCAGTGTTTAAGACCAGGTTGGATACGGCTTTGGGCAACGTGGTCTAGTGGAGGGTGTCCCTGCCCACAGCAGGGAGGTTGTAACTAGATGATCTTTTGAAGTCCCTTCCAACCCTAACCATTCTATGATTCTATGAAATTAACATAATCTGTGTTTCAAGGCTATGATAAAACTGTATACGTGTCTCACTCAAACCAACGGCCTGACAGGCTGAGAGAAGAATCCTTTCAGACTGAAAGCAAGAAATTCCCAAACCTTCTACAAATAAGAGAAAGAGGACTGAGAGAAAGCCCTGCCTTCATCGTGGTTTTAAAGGAAAACAAGAAAGAGAAACAGCTTTCTTCACCACCAAGAGGATGAAAACCTTAATACTGCCAGCAGATGACTTACCTAGGGTGCAGTGTACAAAGCTCCATCTCAGACAACAGGAAATTATACCAAGAAGCAGTGAAACAGTAGCAATGGAGCAGAGCTAACACAGTCCAAGGCATCCTCCTTGGACACACACTCCCCTCCCTATAGCACAGCCAAAACCAGCTACTCCAGCTGAAGCACTTGGAGACCAGAAAGGACCCATGCAATCATCCACTCTGCCTTCCCACACAACCCAGCACCTCAAATCTCAGGCAGGAGCTGCCTGTGCTGTTTTGCAGGGAGATACAAGCTGCTTCTGTTTGCTCCCCAGACAGGTCTGAGTCTGCATGGCTGTAAGGATATAGCACTGAGCCCTCCATAACACGCTCTATCAACAGCCAGGATGCGTTAGCTAGAGAATATATGATTGCTGTAGATGTATATCAGAGCTCACATAGCCTGAGTAAGCTCTCATCTTCCTGCAAAACCCTAAGAGGATATAGACCCAGAGATCTCAGCATCAGGCACAATAACCTGTGGCTGATCTGCAGCACATCACCAACCTGTTGAGACTTAATTAATCCAATTGCCACAGGTTAGTTCCTCCTTGATCAGACTGGGCCCAGCTCCAGCTGAACTCAGACCTACCCTTAATGGGGCTGATATCATGGGTTTCCCTCATACAGACACAAAACTAAATTTAAGCCCATTTATTTCACCTTATTTCCCTGAGTTTATTTACAGAAGGACACATCCTTATAAGAAGGGCTTATAAGAAAGATGGGGACAGAGTTTTTAGTAGGGCCTGTTGCGATAGGACAAGGGGTAATGGTTTTAAACTAAAAGAAGGCAGATTCAGACTAGATATAAGGAAGAAATTTTTTATGATGAGGGTGGTGAGACACTGGCACAGGTTGCTCAGAGAGGTGGTAGATGCCCCATCCCTGGAAACATTCAAGGTCAAGTTGGATGGGGCTCTGAGCAACCTGATCTAGTTGAAGATGTCCCTGCTCATTGCAGGAGGGTTGGAACTAGATGACCTTTAACGGTCCCTTCCAATCCAAGCCATTCTATGATCCAGAGACCAGGGCAAGGTTGAAGAGTGAAATCAGCACTTTCTCTTACATGACACAGTTCAGATGAGATCTAGGACCATCGCAGCACACGCTAGCCTCTGAGACACACAAAGTGGTGTGTGAGGGCAGGTAAGGCCGTGATGTTCACTCACATGCTGTTGCGTGGCTGCTGGAGAAGAGTTGTGGTTTGCAACGTGGACAACCATTCTCCAAGAATAGGAGCGAGGCCAGCAAGCCACACACCACATGAAAACTGTTTTCATTTAACACATTTGGGTTATTTCCTCTGGGGATCATCTGCAAAAAAATACCATCAAGTGAAACCCTACAAATAAACATCACCCAGCTCCAGTGCAGCTGTGGCTCTCAGCTGCACACACGCCTTTGTAAAAAGAGAAATACAGTCATCTTCTTCAGCAAAGAGAAACACGTAAGGAAGTTTGGATTTATGATGAAAGGGTCAGGAGTTGCAAGCACAGGTTTATTTTCTATTCCAGACACTCCTAGCAGCAATATAAAGTAGCCACGTTAAACTCTCTGGAGCTTCTCTGCTTGGCAATTTCACGTTAATGACTTTCTAGAATGAAAGCGGAGGTGAGGACATGAATTCACTCTGCTTGCAACACTGCTGCCGCACCAGCTGGGATATCAGGGAGGGGCAAAGGGAAGATCTAAAGAGGCAGGAATAGGATCAGCAATTCTCACATCCTGAGCAGTTAAAATCTAACCCAGAAATTCACAGCACAGTCTGCAGGTAACTCAGAAGGGAAGGAGGACCTTGCGAATGAGACGTTGGACTGGAGTCAATTAGTTCATCATCCCACACCAGATTCCCACCTGCAAAAGAGAGAATAGTACTCACCACCCGTCTGCCCCAGGGAAGCTGCTAAACACAGGTTTATAAGGTGCTCTACATATCCAAAATATCTTCACGTGAGAATGACTGGCAGCTCCCAGGGTATAAATGCCTTCCCGAGTCCCCCCAGCTGCCTCTCCATCTTGGGCTGATGTGCAGGAGGAAGCCAGCTGATAAGAGGCTGTGGTCCGCTGCTGCTCCCTGTGTCTGCAGCCAGAGGGTTCATCTGCAGCCGTGACACCGTGGCCAAGTGTCACATTCACCAGTGAAATTGGAAGGATGTGCAAAAGAATGAGCCTGATTTACAGGAGGAATCTGGCAGGCATTTGCCTTCTCCAGGATTAAGCCTATCAAATAAATAATTAACAAATCCAAGCCCTCCTGGAGAGGATGGTTTTACAAGGCTGGTGCTGGCTCAGTCCCCTAGGGATTTGCTGCACCCCCAAAACCCCCAAACTCAGCAGAAGGGTTAGAGCTCTGATTACAACGGCTCCTTTCCCATCCTCATCTGATTCCCCAGCCGAAGCAAGCACTTTGGCATCGCGCAAATGGCTGAAGCACCAGATATTAGGGGGCCAGTGCAAACAGTGCTCATCATAAAAAACTGCAGTTGTCCCTTAAACATCTGCTTTAGCTATTTGCCTCCGAAACAGCCCCTGATAATCAAACACAGCCTAATCCATATTTTGGGAAAAGCTTTGATAAAGGATTAGCCATCCCTCATTCTTCCTTGCTTTCACTCTGGTGAAATCTTCCTCCCCAATCAAAGCACCAGAGCCTTTTTCCAGATATCTCAGCAGGCTCCAAAGCAATTCCACAGACTCACTGGGGATAAAGGCTCTCCAACGGCCAAGTCTTGCCTTTGATTTACAGCTAATATCTAACAGCCCTGTCTTCACACGGTGGCAGGTACTTGGCTTCTCACTCTTATTATCTCAGGCTTGGCTACGCCAGACGATGGAGGGAACGCACACGTTACAGCCGTCTGTGCTGCCAGCAGGGCCAGGGAGCCAACAGCAATAAGAAATCAACAGTAATATGCATTTGAGTCTTTGCAAGGAGATATCCAAAGTCTTTTCCATCACTTGACTGCAAGATCTTCTTCCTTCCTGACTGAAAGGACTGAGTGAGGGTGAGGGTCGGCATGTATCCTATTCAATAGGATATTTAAAAATCTAGAGATGGAAGCCCTAGGAAAATCTGTCACCAGGAACTTCTCAGTACCTGAAGAGATACAAGCTAGGAAATTTAGGGTCTAGATCACCTGGTGCAGGGGTGAACCATAAATCTCCACCCAGCAGAGCTGCAAATGATGGCAGAAACCATCACCCTTCAAACCACAGATCTTTAAACTTCAACAGCAGCAGTATGGTACCCAAGGCTTGTGCTTCTGCTGTTTGCTTGTGCATGTCCTCTTGATGGTATCAGCATGGGCTTCACTATTTGGTGAACTTCTGTTGACATGCTGGTTTTCCCTATCCCTGGCATTAGTACCTTGCCTTCCTTAAGCTGGATTGGCTCTGCCTCTGAGCTCCTGCAGTATCTCTGCTTCTGGCCATGCTGCCTCCAAGTCTCTCTTCTGACTCGTCTGAGACTAATGGACTTTGGTTCACCTGACCTTCTTCTCATGATCTGTGCTGTGAACTTTGTCAGAACCGTCGCTTTTCAGCCCGTTGGCTGTGTCCAGCTATGAGGTCCTAGTGCAGGATGGAGGCAGCCCCTCATGCCACATCATTCGCATAATTTGATGCCCGTCACTGCCCTCCCCATCACATGCATTCCTGACAGTGGGTCAGGAAAAGGCTGTGGGCTTGCCCAGCGAGCATCAACGGCTGTAGACCTTTGTCATCTGCAATTCAAAGCCACAGAGAAATTTTGTGGACAAAAAGATGGGAACCCTGGGCCACCAACCAAAGATAACGTAGATCACCAACCAGCCCACTCTTCAGCAGTTAGCCTGCAGTCTAATGACACACAAAAATACCCAGTACCGTTTCCCCAGGGGGCTCTGTGATATAATGGAAGTTGGATAAAGAGCCAGCATTTGGAAATACATTATAATTGCACACTGCTTTTCACTTGTGCAACCACAGCAATGGTTACTGCGCAATTACATGTCACCATATACAAATGACAGTGCAGTTACAGTAACTTTACCAATTACAGGGAAATTGCACCCACTATGCTAAGAGGTTTTCATTCAAACATAATTCAGGAGCACAAGAACAGAGGGGAAAGTTACTCAAATTGACTAGAACTGGTACAGACGTTTGGTTTTTAGGTCTGTAGTTTAAGCATCAGTTCAAGGACTGGTGTCAAGTTTCCAGAATGCTGCAGAATCTTAATGTAGTACAGACTTTTTATGCCTGCATTTATGTTCCTGCTGTACTGTGAGCGTAAGGCTTCCCAACAGTCTATACCATGTACCTCCACGTCGTAAAATTTGCAATTTCCTGAAGAGGAGGTTGCCTTTCTTACAGAGACCAACAGGTTTCTTCAGTCTTCAGGCCTTTTGCTCAGCAGAGCTGGCTGATTAGTAAGAAGTAATTGTTGCTATAAATTTAGCATCCTTTAAGTCCCAACTTTCTGAATGATTGGGGTGCCATAAGATGCGTTCAATGTACATTGCTTAGTGAACCCCTAAAAATTTTCTAGAGCCTAAGATTGAAAAATTTAAGCAATACCAGCAGTAAAGTTTGCTTTTCTTATTTCCTGCTGCAGACCCTGGAGATGCAGACCACAGCTTTCAGGGTCTGCTGACCCTGTGTCACAGGCACAGAGCTAGTGAGCAGCAACTGCAAATGCTCTTCAGCCCATGGCCTGTTCTCACTCTTGTTCTCACTTCAGCTATGCACGTTGCCTTGCTACTGGCATGGGACTGGTCAGCAGCAGCATTTCTGCTCTGGAAGCAGCACTGGGCTATCAGAGGGAAATAGTTTATGCCCCCATGAAGGAAAGTCCAGGATTGACTATCCAGAGAAGCACGTCATAGATATCAAGTGTGCAATAACGTCCTCAGCAAAACAACCTACTTGTTCTTGGTCTTCATAGAAGACACTCATACCATTACAAATGAAGATGCAATTAAGGATCCAGCCTGAAACACCAGCGGGTTAATGAATCTATGTTACTGGCAGATGGTGTACTGACACCAGCTTCACCATATCCCTCAGCTTCTACGTCAACTTCACCTCCAAGTGTCTGCCAGGAGAAACAGTCACACTATGTCAAGATAAACAAGGCAAGGTGCAGAACAGGCTCAGATACCTGGAAATATTTTTCAGTGCGATATTTACACTCTCTGTGTTTAGATATTGTAACTTCAGTGATATTTTAAGTCCTTTGGTTAGACCCCAAGAGACTAATATAGGCAGGGAAGAGGAACAGTACCTCCAGCAGCAATGCCGAGTGCCAGACTGACATAGTACAAACACTGCCGTTTATGGTGGTCTTCACATCCCACATCCCAAACATCATCGCTGTGTCCAGAAAATCTCCCTTTTGCATATGTCATTTCCACCCCCTCAAGAAATTTCCGGCATTACAATTACAAATCTCAGCATTAGCACACCAAGCCATGCAGCTGGGGTGAAAATCAGACCCCTGAGGTGTGTGGTCATTGAGGTTCATCCCCTCACAGGTGGAAACTATCTACAAACAAGAAGGACAGATGGGACCTGAAGAGCAGCAAATGTTGCCTAGAGAAGCTGTGGCTGCCCCTGTCTCCCTGGCAGTGTTCAAGGCCAGGCTGGATGGGGCTTTGGGCAACCTGGGCTAGTGGAGGGTGTCCCTGCCCCTGGCAGGGGGTTGCAACTGGATGGGCTTTGAGGTCCCTTCCAACCCAAACCAGTCTGGGATTCTATGAGTCTAAGTGTGACTGTAAAAGGAAGCTGAGTTCCTCTGCATTCCCATAAACTTCCCCTTGCTGCCTTAGAGGCTGGAGGATCGTATGGATGAGGCACTGAAGGATAAAGAGAGGAATATGATCCCTGTGGCTCTCAGCTCAGTGCTTTCCATGAGCTTTAAGAAATTCACTTAAAATTTTTCACACCCCAAAAAAAGAGATTACTGAGTGTGGAGACTCTGCCTTTGAAACCTCCATGGTCTATTGGGTAAATAAGCATTTAGGGATTTTTCAAAAGTGAAATATTGATCAAATAAGCTGCTAGAGCTCTTCTGTAAGAACATATTCCAGCAGCAAAGCTGTGTTACGCACCTGAAACACACTAGCACTCACTTCCCCCGGTGCTGTGGCAGCTGAGATGGGGAGTTAGAGTCCCCAGGAGAGCAAATCTTAGGTGAAAAGGGTTTTCTGTGAAGACAGAAAGACACCTTTGAGAGAAGAAGAAATGCTCACCAGCTGCTGCATTTTATCCTAAAGGATGTCACATTTCCATGATCAGCCAAAGGCTGTCTACATGAAAAATTCCTGGAAACATCAACTGCAGTGATGAAAGAGGTGTAAGAAGAGATTGGAGCTCTGTCCTCGGTCAGCTGTGTCCCGTAATCCTGAGCATCCTTGCCATTACAAGGGTTTCTCAGGCATGTCCATCTGATAGAGACACCTAATGAAGAGACATTCCCATCCCCAAGTTACAAACTCTCATGTCCATCTTCACCAGATGGACACAACGGCCGCATTGCAGGGCCCTTCCAAGGTCTCCACGATATCATTGCTGTCTGTTCCACGCAACATTGAAAGGTGTAGGAGCTTTCTCTTGCTGACCTGTCCTCCCTTTCACAGACAATGTGCCTGGCCCATTATCTCCCCATACTTGCTGGCAGCAGAATGGTTAAACCAGCATTTCTGGAGCATTTCTGGCAGCTGTCAGGCACCCCTCATTCCTATTCCAGTGACGCACACCAGCACCTTGCCGGATAGAGTCCAGCTGCCTCCCCTAAGCCGGCACCACCAGAGATTCTCCACTGAATCACAATTACTATAATTATTATTTTGTTACACAGGCAAAATTATCATTTGGGCTGCAAAGTGCCACACACACCAACAGCGCTATACAAATTAAACAACAACGCTGTTTTGCATGCAAGCAACACCTTTGCCCGGAGATCCCAGAGCCGCTTAAAAGCATTAATTAAGCCTCACCGCGGTCCTGCAAAGGTAAGCTAAGTGTTGTAATGAATGACATGGATGTGCTGTTGCCCTTCAGCATGGGGAAATCGAGAGAGCTCGGCTGGGTACGAGAGGCTCCACCTTGCTCACCAAATAATGGAGAGCCGTGCCAAGCTCCAGGGCTGCGCATCTCTATCAGGGATAAACCAAGTTGTGTCTGGTCCTATCATCTCATGGAAAATGAATTTAAAGAAGCTGGGTTATCAGTTTAAACAACGAACTAAAGCACTTGAGCCCTGAAAAGAAAAATCTCCCACTTGCTGCCTTTATCTGTGCAGATCTCTGTACTTGAGGAACTCAGAGCATTTGTGTCAGCCGAGTATAAATTCACTCAAGCCATTAAGCTCAAACTCCTCCTGCATCTGAAAGCAGGACTGTGCAAGCGGAAGGCTGCAGCCAGCCCTCCGAACCAGGGACACCATTACAATTACAGCCCTGTATTTCTTGGCGCGGGATCCCGACCAATAGCCCCAAACCCATTGATAAGTGCTGGGTCATTCCCTCATTAGGAGGAGTACATTTTTATTATTCCCTTCTGCACGTTCCCTCACTCTGCCTCTCCCACTCCTTCTCTGTGCCTAAATACGCGCCTGGCTAATATCGCTTGTTTACAGGATAAATCAGCTGAACAAATCCTATTATATTTTGGAACACTGACAACGATGGGGTAATGACATTGAAACAGGGAAAATACGATGTTGTTCCTACTGATCTAATGTCACCCACATGCTCTATCAGCTATGCCAGCTCCAATACTGCGTGGAGGAAACAGAGGTGTCTCTGTCTTTCTGCGGTGCTGCCATTTAGTTGCATGCATATCTGGCTGTCTTGCCCTTCCTGCATTTCAAGTACTTCTTTAAATATTTTAAACATTATTAGAATCTGCACCACAAAGCAGCAAACATTGGGGTTGCAATGTTTACTAGCTCTTTAATTTAAGCAACTGAGTGCTGGTGGCACAGGGAAGATGTTAGGTCCTACGTATCGTGTAGCTATCTGTAGGTGAGAGATGAACTAAGGTCTGCGTTTCAGCAAGAACAGTGAGGCCACACTCCTCCGGTTACTGACATTTATCTATGCAATAGAGCAGAGATGAAGAGAAGGATGGTTTGGTGGTAGATGTGTGCAAGACACCCAGGTGCTCAGCTCCATCCTGAACTTGGGTATATCTACCCAGCCAGGCCCACACCGGCTCTGCAAACACCACGTTTCATCCCAAAGCTGTTGTCACATCATTACCCAAAGACTGGGCCAGCACTAATAATAAACTGTTTCTCAAGAAAACTTACATCAAAAGCATATCCCACACTAGCACAGCCATGCAGATGCCAGGCTGAGAGTGTCTGAGGCAGAAATATGGTCAGATGAGCCTTGGACAGCTCTCTGTAGGACAATGGTCTTTCTCGTCTCCATCTTCACACCAGCCAGTCTTCAGTGTGGATGCTTCCAGCATCTCTATTCATCCTACCGAGTATAATGGTGACCCATATTTTCATGCAATTTGGCTAAATAGAGAAATGTGCTTAATTCAGGGGGGGAAAAAAAAAAAGTCCTATGTTATGTGTGTGCTGGAATATAAAATAAATACAGACAGGTTAACAGTTGGTCTCAATGATCTTAAAGGTCTTTTCCAACCAAAATGATTCTATGCGTATCAGATTGTTCCCAGAGGCTAAACATCTTCGCCGATTCTCCAAGTACTAAGACAGACCCTGCACTGTTTTTCATCCCGACAGCTACACTTGCATCAGGCAAGCGAGAAAGGATCTGTGCAGGATTTGTCCCAGAAAGCAATGCTGAATCCAGCATACCCTCGACCCCCTCCTCAACAGAACAGTTATTGTACAAACTCCAGCACTCGGCTGCCCCCGGTCCGGAGGTGCTTTAAATAGCATCGGGCTCGAGAAGGGAGCTGGACTCACTTTGCTTCTGGCTTTTCCAGGACGGATGGGTTTTGCTAGCTGCTTTTTAAAAAAAAAAAAAAATGCTTGGCCCGCAAGACAGGCCTGCAAGGCGACCTCCTGGAGAGGCAATACGAGGTCAAGTTTGCAAAGTAGCTGATCTCCCGGCGTGGAAGAGAATGTGAGGAGATCATATGGAGCCCTCCAAAAATGCAAGGGCGACCGCAGGGCTCAACCACAGAAGAAAACAGCCTGGGTCGCTGGCAGGAAAGCAGCAAGGATCAGTTCCCAGAAACAAATCTAATTGTCCATGTGGCAAGAAGTGCAGGCAAATGGCACAAGCAGTGATGGAGAAGCTGGCACCTCGCTCACCAGCAGAAGCAGCTACTGGGGGACTACGAGGACCTGGGACTGATGCTGAGAGATGCTGAGCTGCTCAGGCAGAGCCAACGTGGTCCAGAGATGGGACTGATAGTGGGGGGTGGGAGCTGCGTCTGAAATATCTCAGACACAACAGCAACTCAGCAGCCTTGGGCTCTGCTCCATCCTCAATGAACATTTTGTGTGAGCAGGGTCAACCAGGCGCTAGGAGCCGGGAGAGAACAGCACTGCATGCACGGGTTTGGCACCCAGCCACTTAAAGGCAGAGGCTTTCCTCTTGCTTTATGCTTGGGAAGTAAATAAATGGTTTTGAGAAGGAGGCTGTTGCCAAAGCATGCTTGCTTTCTTTTTTTTCTCCAGGACAAACAATGAGGATTTTGGAAGTAGAGGTTGCAGGGTAGGGGTGTGATAAGAACGCAATTAATTACCACCAGCGTTATTTCTGCATGCACACTGATCTGGAAGTATCCTTTCAAGGACAGGTGTTTAATACCGAGGAACATACTTAATACCTCAAATGCAATCATCCTCTCTGTGCAATTAGGCCCTGATTTACAGCCCTTAAGAGCAAGCTTGAGTTGATGTAGGTGCTTAAGAGTTTTTATTTTTCTCTCTCCCAGGGCCTCTGAAGCCACTTTTGCTGTCTGGAGTGCAGAGCACTTTACAGAGGCAGGGAAGTGTCCTTATCCCCGCTGGCTGAAAGCAGAGAGGTGGTATGTGGGAGGAAGGACAGACACCAAGGAAAAAGTGAAGACGAACCCACGTGGTACCTGAGAAACCCCTGCAAATGAGCTCTCACCAGGTTGGCATATGCATGGGTGTGTTTTTGAGGAAGTACACAGAGGACTCGGTTGTTGCTAGCAGCTGTACCCATGCTGAACTAAGAGCTCAAGCAGATGCTGGAGAAGTCCTGTAGTGCTCACCCAGCACTACTCAGCCATAGGCACGTACATTGATGGAAAAACCAGGAGGGTTGTGTTTCTGCAACTCCATTAGACCCCCAACCATCGTGTCCCTGGCATGAACACTGGGTATGCTAATCAATGAATTAGTGCTAATTAGTTAATGAGCCTGCCCGGTCACCTCACAGAGGAAGAGGTGGGGAGACTTTCCTAATTCCAGTTACAGAGGGGCCGGGACCTTGCTCGGAGCGGTGGAGATTTGAACTCAGCTGCTCTCCATTAGCCTGGGGAGCATGGCCCCAGACATCTCTGGTCACTTCCACCACTGACAATAATCATGACAAATACCAGCCACGTAGCTGGAGAGAGCTCCCTGCTCCGCTTTTGTCTGAGCCACCTCATGTAGCAAGATAATATGGCGTTTCTCTCCGATGAAGTGTCTTTCACCCTGGAGCACAGCCAGCTTTGCAGAGGAGATGATGGTCAGGCCTGCTGGAGATGGAAATGAGGAGTGGGAAGGTGCATGGGGGAGATTTGCAAATCACAGAGCTCAGCTGCAGAAATCCTAAGCCAGTGCCCTATCCCTTTTCCATGTTGCCTCCCCAGTAAAACCTTCCATCCACTCCAGCTCCCAGTATCAGCAAGAGGACGCTTGTCGCCTCTTATCAAAGTTGCTGGGCTCAGCAACTCTCTCCGGCAACAGGCTCCGCACACATGCACACACACTCCCATCCAACATAAACTGATGTGACCAATTATACAAATACAGATCTGGCAGTAATAAGCCTGTTTGCTCCATCTCTGAGTCTCCAGTGAGCATTCCCAGAGAGGCATTACCGTATTGCTGAAGCTACTGCCTTTGCACAGACTGCACTGTGTCTTTTGGGTTTTTTTTTTGTTGGGTTTTTTTTTGTTCCTGCTCTTGCTTGCATCTTCAGAGAAAGAAGAGGAAAGCACTGTTAAAAGTTGACCAAGAACTGACCTCAACTGACCATCAGCCCTTTGGATCAGAAACATGAGCCTGTATAATTTGGAGTAAAGACATGTACGCAAAACTCTTGTGCATGGCCTATCCAGTAGAGATGAACAAAAAGCCCTATTGTGCAAGCACGAGTGGCATTGACCCCCACAGAGATTTACTTAGGATAGCCCGACTGGCAAGCAGTGACACTACGAGGTCTAATGAAACTGATAGCTCGTTCCTGTGACTGAGTCATTCCCCTGGGAAAGCAGCAGGTTCACGTATCGGCCAGTCCAACCAGGAGAAACGGGCAGGGGCTGTGCGTGCAAAATGTCAGAGCAGCAGTATCACATGGACCTCCTTCCATGCATTCCTCTTCCCAAAGGCTAAGCAAAAGTTAACACTCCTTTTCACCCCAACCTTTCCCTTTTAAGGAAAGGAAACAGAGACAGAAGACAATTCCTGCTTTTTAGTTGATAAAGTGATTTTTTTTTTCCTTGAAATGCTTCTTCTTTCAACAGCTCCAGCCCATGTCCTTCTTTCTAAATGACCCTGGTTTTCTGTCCCTCATTCTAAAGAGGAACACAGTGGCAAGGATGATATTCCCTCTTCCTGCAATAGTTGAGAACATTGGGCACAGCACTATGATCCAGGAGTCCCTGAGCTGCAATTGCGCTGCAAGTCATGTTTAGCCAACCCTCCTGTAAAACAGGGGTGCTGCTGCTCCTCATGTTGGTGTCTCAGAGGTGCTCTGTCAGACCTCTCTGCTGTTAACACTGGTGATCACAAACACAAGCCCTGGGAGGAAGAGGAAAATCATGAAATAGGCTATTTGTAGGAAAATCATGGCCACTCCATCACCAATAGTGACCTTACAAGGAGTCAAGTTGACTGTCCCATACCAAACACAAAGCCCTTCTACCACTTAAGCTAGCAATGGCCCGTCCTAACCTGGTGGCATGGAGCAGAACAGAGCCCATGGATCAGCCCCATGGGCCAAGCAGCATTCATCCTGGGGTCAGGTGCTCATATTGCCAAAGCAAAATGCCTGTTCCCCCAACTGGCATCCAGACGTGCCTGACAGTCATCCATTGAAGGACTAATCAGCAATATTCCCCTCTACAACCTCCTCCTGCACTCAGCTAAACCCTGCAAGTACAGCAGTGCTTGCTTGGTGGGCATCAAGCATCTAGGATGGGCAGGGGGATGCAGGGAAAGAAGAGGGAGTAGGAGATTGGAGTCCACTTGAGGAACAGATGTATGGACTTTCAGGGATCTAGGTACCATTAACTGCAAAGATGTTATGGCAAGTTGCTGACTTAGGTGTGCCGTAAAGCATCAGAAGCACAGGAAGCCTTTATAGCCAAGTAACTCATCAGACAAGACTCAGGTCCCAAACACCCACCTCGCCTGCCCTCCGTTAGCAAAGTGTTGGAAAAATATTGCCCAGCTCTTTACACAAGGCCGTTTGTTGGCTGGTCTGCTTCGAAAACATTGACAGTGCTGCCATGAAAAACAGGAAGAGAGTGAATACAGTAATTTAAACAGTCAAACTCCATTTCCTGCCAAAAGGAAAAGAAAATACCAGCAGAAGGCAGTAGCCAGGCAATAGTTGGGGACAGACAGTTTGATTATCTTGGACAGATATTTGCACTGTGTATCCGGTAAAAGCTACAGCGATGGAGGTGACACCTTTTCATTTCAGGGACTGGAGTCTGTTAGGCTGCAGAGCAGCAGGTGATGCTGTGAGGCACATCAGGCTGATGAGGAGCCCAGGAACTCCCAGGATGGCAGCTTTGGGTTGCAACCAGCTCCTAAGCTGACAGCCAGGATCATGTGCCAACAACACACCATGTTTGGGACTTCATTGCAAGCCAACGCTCCAGCAAGGATCCCCATTCCTCTTGCAGCTCCCCAGCAGGCCCTGGCACCCTCATGCTGCTTTGGGGTCAGTCTTCAATACCCTCCTTTTCTTCATCCATGTTTGCATGTCCCACAGAGTGGTTCACCTGCCTGCTACCCAAGGCAGATGGGAAGGCTACGGTGGTGCAATTGTCACTGGGCTTCAAAATGCACCTATTGTTAATTCTATTCCATATTAGTGAAAATCAGCAAACCCCCCCAATGACCAAGACCTGTACGAAAATGGCCCATTTACTTCTCCATCCTTCTCCAAAACTGTCTTTAAAAAAACAAACAAAAAAACCCAACCCCAATCTAACACTTCCCAACCGTATAAACAGTTAATTACAAAGTTTACAAGGCGTATTTAAATCACGTCCTTCTTTATCCAACATGAAGATTATTTTCTGTCTTAATAAGCCTATTTTTTCCCTCCAGAACAGTCCTTCCTTCTGCCAACACCCTGCACGTCCATACATCCTCGCTCCCTCTGCTCCGTGCACTGACTCCACACTGCGCCACAGAAGTGGTTGCATTTTGGTGACACACACTGCTCTTGCTAGATAGCCAAAGGGGATGAAGTAGCTCTCTGTGGCTATATAAGTAGGAATGGCTTCAGTATCAGGAAAAAGGAGATTTAGATTAGACATGAGGGAAAGCTTCCTAGCAGCAAAGACAGATCATGTAGGGAGAAAGGGGAATCTCCATCGCTGGAGGTTAAGAACAGGTGAGACAAACATCTGTGAGAAATGTTATAAGTAGAGCAGAAGGGCAAATCAGATGACCTCATAAGACTTGGTTTTTTTCCTGGCCTCATTTTTCTCTGATTATATGAATTTCTAAGCATTTGGGGTCAAGTGTACTGTTTAAATATAAGCTATTATCCTGTATTTGCAGAGAGGAATACCAGAGAGGTATTACCTGGAACTGTTCATCACCTGAGTGAACATCGCCAATTTGCAAATCAACTGTGCAGACATAAAAATCCATCATTTTTTCCTGATTTATGCTGAAGATTAATAGGACACCTATAACACAGGGACAGGGGAGGAACGCACATTGAGGATCTTCCATTCATCTCCGGTCATTTATATATCCCATTCTGGAAATTATTCTATCAAGCTGCTGAAATCTGCAGTATGCACACGTGGTTGGAACAAGAGAAGCACAGGCTCATTACACAGTTGTGTCTCAGTCTTTTTCCTTCACACTGGGTTTGCAAACCAGACCAAAGCAAGTCTCCAGGCTATCCAACCCTGTAGGACATCTGGAGACCCAATGCCTCCTACCACTTGTTGACCATGAGACACAGTCTGTCCAGCCCAGCTTGCTTCCAGGTCCTACCTCACCTCAGCTTTTCAAGCTCCAGCTGCACCAGCAAAGCTGCCTGATCAGGGAAGCTGCAGACTTTGCCCTGTACTAGTCCATCCAAGTGCATCGTTCCCCCACATCCCTGTAAATTTTTGTGTGCATATTGCGGGTTGGGATAGCTGTGCTGGAAATGGTCCCCCAGAAACTTCTCTTGCCCTGAAGTGACCTTGAGCAAGCATTACACCAAGGCAGGAACAGAAGCATCCTAACATGTGGATCCCCTTTGAGTCAGTTATCACCCTATTAGAAAAATATTCGTTACCAAAACCCAGACCTGACCACGCACCAAGATGTGAAGATAGTTCAGTGAGCCCAGCTCCATAATCCATGGACCCATAGTTAATACCACAAAGAAGGGCTGAAATATGTCTTCTAACAGTGTTTCTGTGCAATGCTAGGTGAGGTTTTCCCACAGCTCATCTCCATCCATCTGCTCACTGCCCAGCACATCAACTGTATCTGTTCACATGCAGGATTGCTGCTGCTGGAGGCAGGGCAGCAGAGCTGAAGTCCAGGTCCAACCTTGATTGCAGGCAGGTTAAGGTTCTATTTGCACCAGCAGAGAAATATTTTCCATCTACACCAAACCAGTGACAGTCTTACTGGTGGCTTTGTAATTGGTTTTAGAGCTGCTTCAAATACACGTGCTAAGAGGCAGAGCAGCAGTGCTGGTGGATGGCTGGCAAGCAGGATGTCAGCAAAGGAGATGAGGCCCTCACAGACATATATCCAGGCTCCA
Source organism: Balearica regulorum gibbericeps (assembly GCF_011004875.1). Lineage (NCBI taxonomy): Eukaryota > Metazoa > Chordata > Aves > Gruiformes > Gruidae > Balearica > Balearica regulorum. Next base: position 3,082,238 of record NC_046184.1, on the reverse strand, counting down.
AAATACTTTACCAACCATCAAATATTTTCCAAGCTTAGCGGCTGGACTCTGCAACCCTTACAGCAGCCAAGTCACTAATACCTCTTCCCTCGGGCAGCACAGCTGATCTCAGGCAGGGCTTGCCAGCAGCTCTAAGTAGACTCATTTAAGGAGAGGACAGCCCACTTAGCTACACTTTTCAGACTCCTGTTTTTTTCTTCAAGGATCTCCAGGCTCTTTCTCCAGCTGAGAAGCATTAGCATCTCTGATTCACAGTGAATAAATGCAGTCACAAATATGCTCTAACAGTTATTCCCACTGTGTTACCCAGTTCCTAGCTCCCTGTCTTCTCACCAACCTCTGCAGTCCTGTCTCTCCAAATTCAGTCCGATATATCAGACTTCTTGGTCTGGGACTCACCCCGAGGGACACAAGAAAGTTGTTGGCCTTTTTGCTCCTGTCTAAAGCCACAGAAGCCAGGTGACTGAGAGGTTTCAAACCTCCTGATTTGAGAGGAGGAGTATTGCAAGTGTTAGTATGGAGCACAAGCAGAGCAGATTTGCAAATGCATGGAGAGTCTTAACAGTCCAGGAAAGGTGCTCCAGTGGGAAGCTCCCAGCTTAAATCTAAAGGCAGCTCTTTCAATGTGCAGAGGCCTTGAGCTAAACAAAAAAAATCAAAGCCAGATTTGGGCACAGCCTTTCCCCCTCCATCGGGAGCTTTGCAGGTCTAGACAGAAGAGATCCCAACTAAAAGGAAAGGCTTGTCCCTCTGCACGTTTGGTGTGGGAGTGTGACAGCAGTGTGAGGTCACACAACAATGCTGAGGGCACTGGTGTAAAGAGGAGTTAGGGCAGGGTAAGGCAGGATCAGTCTCCCTGTAGTGAAATTTCTGTCTGCGTTCCTCTTGGTCCGTCCTTGTCCTGCAAAGGAACAACAGCAGGGATCCCCCAGCAAAGGAGGCTTGAGTACAAAGGAAAGCCGAAGCCATCCCACATCCTGAATCCTGGCTCTGCCTTGAGATTATGGGGCAGGAAAGCGCTCTGGTGTTTCTCCGTATTCCCTTTGCTCAGACTTGAACTTGCCTCTCACTTGAAAGAGCTAATTAAGGAAGGAAATCAAAGCCCAGAGAGGCGGCTATTACAGCAGCCTGGGTGCAGTGCCGGCTGTAATGCTGATTTCTGTGCATGATATCAAAGCCAGCCATATACTGGCAGGGCTGACGCAGATTTCTGCAATGACACTTTACTGAACCAACAGAATAAACTAAGACAATTTCTTAAGACCATTTGTAGGTCAGGTAGACCAGCCTCTTCCCCAGTCCTGCCCTTAAATCTCGCAGCATTTAATCCTTGATCTGTAGCCAAGACTTAATTTTTCAGCACAGAGACAGTGCAGAGCTGGCTGGAAACTGGAAGACGAGGGACTTTTTGATGGTTAATGACCAGTGCTTCTCAGCCCTAGAAGAAATGAAGCCCTGGCTTCACAAAGATCCCTGAACAAATCCTGCTCCCACCCAAGCCCAGGGAAATAAAATTACACCAGCAGACACAGAAACCAGCACAAGCCTTTGACATTATCTAGGTCCTATTTCGGTTTAGGTTTGAGCCAAGACTGTACAAGGAAGCATGAGTTCACCCCTGGTGAATTGCACAGCGAAGTAACAACAGGGCAATTCCTCGTAAAGATTTCAAGGCCCCTTGGCTTAGTTTAGCAGCAAACATAACATGGCTGAGGAGGTCGAAAAGTGATACCTCCCTCAGTTCATCCATGAGCAAACTGAGGCATGTACTGGTTAGATGAGGTGGTGTGATTGGATGAAGGCAGAACCAGGACTGGGACAAGGCAGTCTCAGTTCCTTGGTGCCTGCTCTAATTGTTGACCAACACTCTAAGATCAGTGAGCACATGAAGAGGTTAAGGTTGGGTGCTTGAGGGCTTCACTTACCGCACTGCTACAGGGAATGTCCTTGACTTTGAGCCAGGCCAGATCTAAAGTCCCCTCTCCCCTGTAGCAGGACTGCAGTCTGTCCTTGATGCGATCGTTGATCTTTTTCAGGACAAAGATGCAAAGAGCAGACTCATCCAAGGACTTCATCTTCCTTTTCTGCCCCTTGGAGAAGACTGTGAAGAGGATATCATCCTCAGGGCCAACACCCAAAGACTTCGCTAAGATGGCTCCAGCCTTAGACAAGTAGGCTGCCTGGAGCAACCGGTACTCCACCCCATTCTTCTCACAGCCAATGGGCACCTCAACGTAGGAGTTAAAGGCTGTGTCCTCCTTACAAAGACGGACCAGCTTGGAGGTATAAACCTGCTCCTTCGTGGTGGACCCAGGTGGTGAGATCATCTCAGGCTGCAGAGTTAGGAAATAGACAAAGTTACCACTGCTGAATCCATAGATGTAGTAGATATCGAAGTCAGGGATGATGGTAAAGGTGTCTGAGGGGATCTTGATCATAGAGGCCACAAACTCATCATGAAAGACATATGCAAACATCCCATCTGCCTCAGAGTTCTTGGTGAGCTTTCTGCTTGAAATAGTGGGGAAATACTCGGGTTTGCCATCCACGGCAGTGGCAATGAACAACTTGTCATCCATGTTGCTGTAAGAAACAATGACTCCAAAAACAGAGCCACTCTCATTCACCCCAGAGAGATAATGCTCCTTCTTGTGGAAGGGCTCTCCCAGCTTGAAGAGGTCATCCAGCCTCAAAAGCTTGCAGATGCCCTGGTAAAGACTCCCACAGGCTATCAATCGATTCTCCTTGTAGTCTATGAGGAGCATTTTGTTTATGTTGTTAGTAGGCGTCAAGGGTTCATTGCAGGTTTGGACTATCCTGGGAGGATAACACTTGGGATTATCTTCATCAGGACCAGTTTGGTGGGTAACCAGAACCTTCAGGTCACTGGAGAGTTTGTAGATCCTGTTGACAGCTCCCAAGTAAATATGCCCAGTTCTTTCATCAACCACCAAGTGATTGAAGTTCCCCTCTGCTTGTTCTCCAGTGAAAGTGATGAAGGGCCTCTTTGGGTGGAGTGGCTGCTGCCTACCAAGAGGCGACACTGTGGTGGATAGCAGGAGGTGAGAAACCAGGCAAGTCCATTTCCACATGGCCGGTGACATGATTAGAAAGGTTTGTATTCCCAAGGGAATGAGGATTAAAAGCTGTAAGAGTCTTCAAAACACCAATTCCCTGGCAGATTTTGTCCTACAAGCAAAGAGAAAAGGAAACAAAAGTGCATTACTATGGAGTATTCCTTCCTCCTCCCTCCTTCACAACCATGCCATCATCAGAGCGTATTTAATTGCTAATCCTCCCTTTCTCGTCTCTGAGCTCTCTACTTAAAACCAGCACAAAGGGAGCCCTCCTGAAAGAAAAGATGCGGGTAGAAAGAGCAGAAATCACATAGCAGAATAATAAATCAGCACCCTTTTACTCTCCATTACACACACACGCGCCCCATGGTGCAGCACAAAAATTCATGGGAAGCTAGAACAGCACAGAAGGCTAATGGTAGAAACATCGAGCAGTATTGTTGTTTGCACTGCCAATTTTGACCCAACTGTGTATTTGCCATCTAAGAAGACAGGACAGGAGAAGGATTATTATCCTGCTCTTCTGGATGAGGAACTGAAGCCTAGAGAAGGTCAGGGACCTGCCTACAGGGACAGGTCCAGATGGATGCTGAGCTCTTTTGCAACCCTTGAAGTTTGCCAGGAAGAAGCCAGCTCTGGTCTGACATTAACATCCTTTCAGGGAGACATCAGTCCGGAATGGGACTGTTTGAACAGGCTCTCTGTGGCTTCCAGATCAAAGCCGCCTCATGCTGGTCCAGCTTGGAGTACAGACGTAGGAGTTGTGGTGTGCCAGCCTTTACAGCCACATCTACAAAGGGCATGCAGCCAAGCACAGAGCAAACTGAGCAACAGGTCTCCTCCTTCCCTTGGGCTCTCACCACGAGACACTCTTCACCCACTGCATAGACAAGAAAACATTGTCTAAAAGAGAGATACCGTTCCCCTGGGCATCTCAGATGGATGAGAAGAAAGGGGTTTTCTAACTATTAGCAGTAATAAAGGACCATGAAGTAGCAAAACAACTCAGGGACCAACATCGTGACTTTCCAAAGCGAAGAAAGAGGGCTTCCTTGCAACACTCAGTCTCTTAAAATCTCCCAGGTTTTAACAAGGGTGGTGGGAGCAGTAAGGGGTTCACAGCTTCTGTAATTTGGTGAGTACAGCACCAAGCCCCATCCTCATGCCATGGAAATGCATCTTTCAACTCAACACATCCATCTGCTCGCTGCTCCATCACTTTTTCATGGCTGCTTCTGTACCAAGAACAGCTTTGGCCCTTTATGGCCCCACAGAGCATGTGGGAGATGGAGTCCTACCAGCTCAAGTCTCACAAGTCAAGCTCCTTGATGAGCACTGACTGCACAACCCTTGTTATTGGGTTATTGCCAGGCTGAGGCACACAAGTCTTTCCTCCCTCCACCCCTCTTTAACATCCAGATCAGAGTTTCACAGAACCGTTCTTGATTTTAAAAAGGACACAAGCCAAACCCCAGCTCTGTTCCCGCAGACCAGTGTCCTATCACCTCTCTCACAGAGTGACTTTGCTGAAATTAGGGGTGTTACTAGCTGAGCAAAGGTGATGACAGCCAGCCTCGCACAAGTAGGAGGCAAGTAAAAAATCACTGTATGCTGGTGGAACTGAAAAATTTACTTGAAGAAATAATGCAGAGAATAAATCCTGTCTTCTTTTGACCTGTAGACTGATTAGATCTGGTAGTGGAAAGGGTAAGTCTGGGCTTGTAGAGCATCCACCACTTTTATGCCACCCCAAATATTTCAAAATTCTCACGGTAGCCAGAATTTCAAAGCTGTTGTATGATCACCTTCACCTCCCACTGCCCTCCCTACCGCAGCAGCCGCAGGCATTGGATAGATGACGGACAAAGGTCATTTCACATTTACTTTAGGCGTGTTTACCTTGTTCTGCTTTGCCTTTCTGGTCAAGCAAATATTTAATAAAATCAAGCTTATACTGCAGGGTTTGCAAGACTGTCTTGCGAGCAGGAGAGGATTCACTCTGCAGGGATATGCAGGCTGGTCACGTAGGCTTTTAATAACCTTTATTATGATAGATAGAGCGGCGATGGGATGAGCTCTCCCCACACAACCATTCCTCTTTCAAAAGAGGCCATCCTTGAGAGAGCAGCAGAAGAGGGAAGCTGTCCCTGTTTGAGTCCTGTGTTCAGAAACATCACATGGCGACCCTGAACACCAGCTCCCGTCACTTATGAGTTATGATCCATATTTCTAACAGACACTGGTTTGATCGGGCACTAGACAGATCTAGGAAGAAATTATTCAAGTACTAAAAAGATATCTATTTTACCCCTATTTTTACTGTATTTTGCTTCTCTTAGCCCTGCAGAGTGAGCACAGCTGCAGGACAGGGAAATGGGAACTGCCATGACCCAGAGACCAAAGAGGTAACAAACAACCCCTCTTCTGCAACAGGAGCCATCTGCCCGAAGGTCATCCCAACACCTAAGAGTAGAGTTGCCACAACAGGAGGAAACCTGCCCATTAAAATAAGTGGTCAACACAACACAAAAGGAGATAACGCTCCAGATGTGAAATCTCCAACCAGGAGAGAATCCTGACTGACTTTAAGGTGAGACTTGTCACTTGTAGAGGGAGGAGGTGGTGAGGGGAACCTTCCTCCAGGCAAAGACAGCAAATTTGATTTCGGAACCAGAGACACCCCAATGAGAAACTCCAGGCAGGCTGGATGAGGAGTCAGACAAGGGTGCTCCTAAAATAGTGAGCCTCACGGAGGAGGATGCTCACCTACAGAGGAAAAAGCCTCAACGGCCTGCCAGCACCGATAGCCACCAAGCAAGCACAGGAGCAGCCTTTTGGGACAAAGCAGGGAGAGCAGGAGCCTGGGGCTATCTTGCCATCTTCCATCAGCCATCTGAGTGACCCTAGGAGCAGGATTTTCTCTCTGTACACTGCTGGCATTCATTCCTTCTCTCCCATCTGCTCATGTTGTTTGCCCTGCACCCTCTGTCCTGGAGTCCCAATCAGTATTTGAGCCTCTAAGGGCTATAATTTATAATTTGGCTTAATTAATAAATAACGGCAGAGGTCAGAGGCAAGGAGGACTGGTTGTTTAGCTTGCAGAATAGAGCAGGGTTTGTACTACCCCTTAGAGGATGCACCAAGGAGAAGGGGTTATGCATGTCTTTTTATTACCCATTTCTGGATAGCAGAAATCATAGCAGCTGGGAAGACAAATAACGGAGTGCCATAGACATACCCAGTCTTTTAAGCTGCTCGGTCTGCAAGAGACTAATTATAAGGAAAAAAAAAAACCAAATAAACAAATCTGAGCAGGCAGTGCGGTCTGGGCTTAGGCTCTGAGCTGGGTATTTCCAAAATAAACCCAAACTGCCTTCCCACAATGACCAGGCTCACTCTTCTCCCCCCAGAGACATGGCCAGCAGCAATGCCATGACCCTGCACGCAGAGCTCCTGTGCAAGACCGGACTGTCCCTCTGAGCAGCTCTACGTGGCTCCTGCCACAACAGCCTCTTCACCAGCACATTCAAGGTCCCTGGGAAGGTCACACAGCCTCTACAGCCCCAGGGATCTGTAGGGAAAGACCTTTCAGTAGAAAGCTGCCCTTCTTTGTCTTCTTCTGTCAGGAACAGCTGCCCATCTGCTCTGCACCACCCTTCACATGCAGTGGCTGTGCTGAGGGGATGCCACTGCTCATAACAATATTCTAAAAGCTTTAGACTTTTAGAGAGTCATCTCATCTCCTGGGTGAGTCTCTTCATTGCCCCACAGCATAAAAAAGCTGACACCCTGCCTGCCTACTTCTCTAACCACGGTTAGGCTATGGTGTTATACAACCTTCTTGACATGCAGCAATCCCAAAGGAAGATATCATTCTTTTTTTCCAGAAGTAGAGCTGCACCAGATATGAATCTAGTCTGGACATGAAATTGGAGTAGAGGAAGCCTTCTCGCAAATCCAGCTGTTTCAGACAGGGTTCCATTGATGGTTGGAGGAAGGTCTCAGAGTCAGCTCCCACATAAGGTCTCAACCACAATCCTGCCTGTGGAACTAGGGTCTCTATGGCCTGCAACTAACACATTCACCATAAGACCTCTTGAATTCACACAGTTTGGTTTAAGGACTGGTTTCCTCCTGAAGGACAGTAAGTTATGATGCTATGCTACAGTGTCATTACTTGCTTACTGTTGTTGACCATTTCCTGCAAATGTTGGAGATCACTGAGTTGGAGGATGCAGCTTGATTCTGCTCTGGGCTCTCCAGGGAATGATCCCAAGGCTCTACAACATGGAACCCTATGGTCAAGAGATGGGGCCCTGGACAAGAAATGTCTGGATGCAAAAAAGTTTGGGGGTAAGAAGCTTACCTAACTTGCTTTAACTCAGCATGTGGCAGTTAATAGATGGGAAAGCTAGGGAAAGCTGAATACATCCTCAAAACCCAGCAAGTTTCAAGGGGAGAAAGTCAAGAAGGATGCACTATGGCTGAGGAAGTAGGAATAAATCAGGAATAAAAAGGACACAAAGGACTGGCAGAGGGGGTTGGAACTAGATGATCTTTGAGGTCCCTTCCAACCCAAACCATTCTGTGATTCTATGATTCTATGACTGGTCCGTGAATTGAGAGGGAGAGAAAGACTTGGGAAGAAGTGTATAGGGAGAAGGGAAAGACAGAGATGGAGCATTTGGTCTTGGCTGACCATTTCACAAAAGTCACGGTCACGTCCCTGTACTGAAGACTGGCACAAATCCACCCCACTGCAATGACAGCTCCTGAAAGGAACATGTCACTGGGTGAACATGAGAGATGACAGTATCTCCCCATTTGGCTCACACATACACAACCCTCCTGCCATCAAAGGTGACAGACAGATTCACATCACCAGGTCCCCTGCCACAGCCACATGTTGGCAGCAGGGACATTGCAAGGTCAGCGGCAAGAGAAGTCACGTTTGAGAGCCTGGCTGTAAAGAGCCATGGAAGCAAATACACCCTGGGTCCAGCTCCAGCTAGAGGCTCAGAGCAACAGTACATGTTAAAATCTAGAACAGGACCAGAACATGCTGAAAAACACCACCGGGAGGGGAGCAAATCCATCACCTCCTCCTGCAGAGCAGGTCTGACAGCACCCCGGGGTCCCGCTGGCTGGTGGGACAGGCTCAGTGAGTCCTCCACCAGCCAGCACCTGGCTAGGAGGAAGCCAACAGCACCCAGGGCTCCTGGGCAATGCCAACGGCACAGGCTCGGTGGTTAATGAAGCCCAGTGTTAATCAGGCAGCACGCTCCTCTGTTTACTTTTGCTCCACTCAGGCACAGCTATTCATTTCCCGGGATGCGGGAAGCCGTGCACAGATGCTGACGAGGCAGACGCCCAGCGACAGAGCCAGCACAGAGCAATTCAGCACCAAGTGCAGCTACACAATCCCTTTAATCTCAGCTAAAGATTTTTTTTTTCCCTGGCTTCCTTTAATAAAGCCTGATTACCATGGATAGAAGCTTTTCTTTGGGAGCCGACATGGCGAGAAAACTCATACGGAGACATTGTCGACAGCTCCCCCGACAAAGACCAGCTTCTAACTTCAGCTAAATCCTTTCTCCTCGAACTTAAAACCTGTCCAACGCCTGACGGAAACTGAAGGCAAGTCTCTCTTTGAGGGCATCCCATGCCAGACCATCTTTTCTTTGGAGCTCGCTGCAATGAACAGATCCCAGCACAAGCTGCAGCTTGTCCCAAATAAAGAGATTAATTTCAGGAGTGGTTTGTTTGCAAGGCACTTAAGCTAAGGCGGGACAACATGGCCTTCCCTCATCACACAGATTATTCTATTCAGGCACTCAGATGGTGCCCATCACCTTGTTACCTGTGCATCTGCCAGAAGCGTATTAAGTGATGGGATTAACACTTGCCATGAGTAGGACTTACTTTCTTTTTTCCTGATTCCCCCATGTGATAAAAGTGCATATGGATGGTGTCTCTGCCTGCATTTCAGACTCGGTTTCCTATCAGCAAAAGCAGGTCAGAGCTGTGTTCCTTTGTGCTTGGGAGGGAGAGCAGAGAGGTTTGTAATGGTTTCTCGCTTCCTCCAGAAATTTGCTACACGGAGACTTGAATGAAAGAACACAAATATTCAGTGCCACAGAAACAAGAATGGAGTTTTGAGGTCATGGAAAAAAACTACAAATCCAGAGACCGGGGTTAAACTCTGTTTTTTGGAGCAGAGTTGCCTGAAAATATTCTGAGGTTAAATCTATTAAAATTATTTCTTATCACAGTAACTTGGGAAATGTAAACCTCCATACAAACAAACTGTCGTAGCAACAGCATGCAAGAGCACACAAAGTCATTGATTTTAAGCAAACCATGTCACAACAGTGCCTAACTTTGTTGATCCTGCCTCGAGGAATGTGTGTAAGAGACCATATAGGTCCAAAGCACTGAGAAAAATGAAGGATTGCCAAAATTCAGAGTGTCTGGTTGACTTCTGTTTCAAAGTCTCATTCTTGTCCCCCTAAAAAAGCCACCGTACGCTCCTGGGGCTCTGTTCTCCTCACTACAAAAGGTTTCTCTACTGTTTTCCAATTAGGTGCAACTCTCACGGGGTTGGCAGTGCCAAGTTGGCCAAGAATTTAAAAGGCATTTCACAGATAAGGAGACCCTGGTCAGACTGTGGCTCTAGACAAGAAGAGGAATAAGCGCAGCCCCTGGCCCGGAAGGGATGATGAATATTGAAAAGAAAATGACCCAGCCAGTCTCCCCAGCTTGTATATCAATTACAGCATTTTAGGTCAGCCTTGAGGAAAACGGCGTTTCCTTCCTCAGAAGGAAAACTTCAATGACTGGAGGGCCCTGAAGAGTACCCACATGAAGTCTTTAAATTTTCTGGACCTGGTCCAGATGTGAGCCCTAAAACACCACTTTGATCCTCAAACAGCAAGGAAGGGGCTCTGACCCCAGGTTTCTCCGTGAGTCAGCACGCAGCTATTTTCTTGTTGGCTGAGGCTGTATAGCACAGTTTATGTCGCATTGAATGACAGTGGGTGGATGCTTTGCAATCTTAGGAAGATCTGTGAGACACAAGCCCTCTCTCTCAGGCTGAAGTCTTGTAATTAGCACTGTATAAATCCACGAAGAGCCAAATCTCGTAAGACAGGGACCATACTTCAGCTGTCTCCTGAAAGCCTGGCACAGAGAGTGACTCTGTATTCGCAGTGACTTTGTGATCACTGGCTATTTCACTCTCTATATCTACATGAGACACCGGCAAGGATAAAATGTGGGACTTAAAGGAAAAAACAAAACCTTTAGACCTTGATCTACTATTTTTTGGAGCACCAAGGTCTATATTTGGAGGTGGGGAAACCAATTGCATAGAAGCCAGGAGAGAATCCCTAGTCTTCAAAGTCTGAGATTTTGCTATATATTCAAAAGGTAGCTGGAGCAGAGCAGCCTGAGAGACACAGGGTAAAAGCAATGGGACTGGGAAAATCAGGGATGATACTGGGATGGGGAATAAGGTTTGGAAATAAAGCTTCGGAGTGATGTAGAGCCAGTGGATTTGCTGCTTAGGATCAGGCTATCTGCAAACCAGATGAGCTTCAGTTACCAGTGACCAGTACTTGATGGTTCAGAGAGTTTGGGAAGTTCTCTCAAATGAAGAGCGTACAACTGGCCAGCCCAGTGTGATTAATGGCAAGCACGGTTGTGTACTCACAGAGATCCGGGATCCTCTAGGGTAAGGACCATCAATTCTGCAGCTGTACCAAACCTTACCGTCGGAAATAGGCTGAACACACAGCAGGAGTAGGAAGATAAAGATAATGCTGTTAACAATACTATATTACTGGGAGGAAAGAGACAGATAGAGGTGTGATGATTTCTCTTCAGTGATGCAGGGTTTGCAGCACAGGCGAGAACAGAGTCTCTCTTTATGCTTTATTCAGCATAAAATTTCCTCCTTTAATTTATGGCAGGTATCCAACCCATTTTGGAGCAGCAACCACTAGCCATGGATGGGACCAGTGAAAAGATCTGACACAGCAAATCCTTCATCTTCAGCTTCCCACGTGAATGGCTAAAGAGAGCAGATGAGTGAGTACAGTCCCATAAAACAGGGATGGCTGGACCATCTCAAATCTTAGCCAGATCTTGAGTCCAACACACACATTATCACTAGTGGGAAAGAGTAATGCTGACTGGCATTTGCTCTTCCAAACCTAAAGGAAAGCTTCGTTTTACTGCAACCATTAGCAATATTTTTATAGTGACAACTGTACTGGAGATTAGGGGGAAAAAAAAAAATTAGACATCTCCTTGTTTCATTTTCTCTGTACTTACTAATTTTGACCAAATTCCTAAATGCTTCTGGGTGGGTCTTTATGCACCCAGGAACCTCCTGGGTAGACACATGCCATTTATTTTATCACTCTGACTTTTACGTGACAGCTCTTCCACCAACTGGCCTCTGTCTTCCAGCCCTTGAGCAGGTCAGATGAGGGATAGTCTTTTTTCTACATTTCTGTAGCACCTAGGGCAATTACGTCCCAATCTGGTTAGTTCATAACTTGCACATGTTAGCTGAAGCAATCTATTCCTGCTGACTCTGCAGGGTTGAAAAGAGATCTTTAAAAGATGTTGGAAGGTTGACTAGTCCATACTTCTGCACCAGAGTTCACCAGCCCTAAATTCCAGACGTATTCTGCAGATATGGGACTGCTACAGAGCACGACCTCCTATTTACAAATGAAACAATGAAACACCAAATAGACGGTTTTTGCACAACACTAACCTATGGCATGCTTCACTCGGCTTTCCCTTACAAATAGAAAAAAAACCCAGCATTAAGATTGTTTATAACTCTTAGCCACTCTGGCATAAAGATACATTTTGTCCAGTTCAAAACGAAGCAGAGGTCAGTGCAGCTGCTGTGTTCAGACTGAGATTCCCCCTGAGAAAAAATACCCAAGATCAGCCCAAACAAGAGATGTCCTCTTCAGACAACTGCCACTTCAGAACGCTTTGGCTAAAACCTTCTGATCACTCCCCCCTTGACTTGGATTTTTTTTTTTTTTACAGTCAGGCTGAAGGGCAGTCGAGATGCCACCCCATCCGAAAGGCAAACGAAGGGACAGGACTTTGATGGAGAGCCCCACGCTTGCACTAGCAGAGACATCCAGCTGAGACACAATTTCAAGCCCAGCAGCAGCAAGGGGGATTGACTCCACTCATTCTGCCGATAGCTGTAATGAGGCAGTGTGGACACAGCCCTGATAAGCAGCAGCTTTGCCAGCATTTTGGAGGAAAAAAAACCCAACCAACAAAACAGTCTGACATCTATCCCACCCCAGTCCCGTGATGCCCCATTTTACAGACGATGCAGGAAGCCCACCGCAGGTACTTTCAGCAGGGAATCAGCTGCAAAACTCAACCCTCCCTTCCAAAAAATACCTGGATAGCCTATTACTAATTTGCCATTAATTTTCTCTTCCAGTGACTTTGTCACTGCAAGGCAGAGGACAAGCCTAGCTGCTGCCAACGCATACAAAGGCCAATGGGAAGGTATTCTTAGAGCCCTGCCTGGCTGTTGCTGCAGGATAACTAGCTCCAAATCATGCTTGACAGTCTCAAGATACTGCTGAGCTAGACAGGACACCTGTGGCCAGGATCAGATACAGACAAGAGACAGAATTGTGCTAATATGGGTAAAAAGATAATCACATGCTATGTTTGTTAACAGGAAGATTAGAAGAGAGCTGATGTTGTATACACACATCGAGGCTGCATTTGCAAGGAGATACACAAATCTATCCTGTACAGCATACAGACGCATTTATTTTTGCACAAAATTATGCAATTCCTATACTCCCGGAGCAGGGCAGTGTGTGCATGCATAATTACACCAAGCATTAGCAGCAACACCTATAGCTCAGGTTGTCTGACATGTTCTGTACTAAGACTCGGTTTTAAGGTCCTCATTACTTTGACAGACCTGAACTGCTGAGGGGACAATTTCCTCAGCTCGGTGTCTGCCTTGGGCTAACATCGCCGTAGAAAGTTGCATTCAGAATGGCTTGGGCAATTCTGAGAACTAAATTAGGAGAAAAGTTTTTGCAAGTTATTGATTTTATTTTTTTTCTGTGTTTGACCTTGTTTATATTTTTTTCCACTGTCTTACTAAAAAGCTTGCTTTCTTTGGAGCAGATAGATAGTAAAAATTGGGAAGGTCCTCCACTGCTGTCATGGGAATCTTCTGGCCATGCCTAAATTTGACTAAGTTACAGCATCTAATAATACATACATTGCAAGTAAAGATTTTACCTTTTCCATTGCTCCCAGGATGGATCAGACAGCGCTTGGGCTATCACCACAGGATGAGTAAAACATGCTCAACATCAGGGATGAAGGGACTAAGCAGGTTTTCCCTACGCTTAGTCGCTGTGTCAGCTGGAGGCTGTTGTGGTGCTAAGCACTGCTGCTGAGGAACACTCTTCTGTGCTCCCTGATGGACTTATGCTGCAGCTCAGCTTAATTAACCCAATCTCAGAAAGCGAAAGAGGAGGATGCTCTTACGCAAGGAAAGGAAGGCTGGAAAGTGGAGGAGGGGGAGAAAACTGGGCAGAGACTATTTAGGAAAAGGGATATGAGCAGGGGCTGGGAAACGTGGGCAGATTGCAGATTTGCAAGTTCTGTAACCACTGAAACATCCCCTCCTGATGAATGGGGCATTGATCCCACGGCTCCTGAGTTTCCTGATTCCCTAAGATGGGTTTCCTCTAGCTGCTGACAAATCTGGAGGTCAAATCAGTTACACAAAGTTGAAGTTCTGGGGAGAAATTTCCGGTTTTGCCTTGCTCAAGAGTTTAGAAAACGCATATCAAAACAAAAAAAAATGCAACTGCAGAAAGGAAAAGAAGGAAAAAGAGCAGGTAGCTGCTGAACTACTGCAGACTTATCCAGCATCTTCCCTAACCCTTCTATGTTCATTGAGAAGAGGTTGCAGGAGGTCTTCCTGAGCAAAGGATATTTTCCCCTTCCAATTCCTTCTCAATATCAATATTTAATGTCAAGCTTGGAAGTATCAAATTATGAGATTTAACAGAATCAGGAGCAGCACAACTTATTTACAGACTATTCCTATATATTTTAAAACCACGTGAATGACATGGGAGGATGGGCTGGCACGGAGCCTGGCGACATGAAGCTGCTGTTATTTCGCTGTCCCACCATAGCTCACGCCAGCACATCACTGAAGAGCCCTTCCAGCTCCCCCCAATAAAACAACACATTGCTGCTTGCAAGGGCAACCAGCAGCTCTAATCAAAACGTTCCTACCAAGAACACATCCCCACCTCCAGAAATCTCAGTCTAGAAATACCCCAGGGAGACTGAGGTCCAGGGAGGTGACGACTTGGTTAAGAGTCAGCACGGCTGAGACAGAGATACAGCCCATGTGTTTAATCCCCAGCTCAGTGCCACAGCAACAACTGTTCTGCAGAGCCACGCGTGCAGCACCAGCGGAACATCCTCTATAGCTGATTTTCTCTATTACCACCTCCTTTGGTCCGTGTTTTAGGAACACACACACCTTAATGGCTCTGGAGCGGTAAATTCCCATCAGTCTTAAACCCATCCACTCTGCCAGCACTTTGCCAGCATCAGCAGAATAGGCGCATCATACGCTCGGGTGTCATTGTTCAAGCTACTTTAAATAGTTCAGTGGTCACCATGCTCAGCTGTGAGTCTGCATGGATGCGTCCAGGGCATCCTGAAATGATACAGCACAGAGTCCTGCTGCTGGCACCCAGCCTGCAGAGCCGAGGGGAGGAAGGGAGGAGGCATCTGCTCCGGCTACTCTGCTGCTAAAGCTTTCCGCAATTTTACATGCGCTTCCCTATACTGACAAACCACGAGAGGAGACACTGTCAGGCTGCCATCAGCAATGGCACTTTGTAGACAGCTTGCTGCTGCTGCAGAGCACACCTACAAAAGGCAAAAATCTCTCTTTCTCCTTCCATAAATATCTTCCCTGGGCAAGACACTCAGACATGGACAGAAACTGCAGGTGCTTTGCACTTTGCAGGATCTGACCCTTTGTTTGCACGAATAAATGCTTAGTGCTATCAACAAATCACTCCAGAGCAGCCACTAGGAGGGTGATGCAATTGTTTTAGCTATTTGCACAGCCTCATAATTGGAGATTCATCATCACAAAGCATTAGCTGTTTTAGGATAGGTGTTACAGAGAAAAGCCAGTACCAGAAACAGGCATACGAACCCATTCAGTCTGCAGAAGATAGTTTATGGGTTTGCAATAACCAGTGGTTTCAGATTGGGGTCATTCATACTACCCAGAAGAAAGTTACTTGTTTGCTTAGAGTCAGCTGCAAGCAAAGTGTCACCCCGAACTCTAATTTAATCCAGATCCAAACACCATCTGCTTTGTTCATCTCTGCTCGCACAGTCCAAAGGCACCTGTGTCTGAGACAAGGGGCGTTTTTAATGTGGGGGCGTGGGAAGGTCATCTCTGTTCATAAAATCCTGCTCATTAGAAATGGAGACCTTGATAACACAGGCTGTAAGACCTGAAGAAACACTACAAAAGAGATGCACAGGTGCTGAAGGAGTAAGATCCACAGAGGACTGTTTCCCACGTGCCCTCCACTCCCCGAGCTGCATTGCAGAGGACAAGCCTGCCCTCATTTTCCCACTGCCTCCATCTCTCCACTCATACCTCTTTCCAAAACGGGCCTTGTTGATCTCTTCCCTCACCCACAGGATCCCACAGCTGCACTTTTGAGTGCTGCACAAGTCTCAAATATTCTAAAAACCATGCAAGCCTGTACCCATGCACCTCTGCCCTTTGGGGATGCAGTCACAACTGCTTCGACTTGAGGCAGGAGCATCCCTCCTGCTCGTGAAGAGCATCATCTGTGCTCCAGCCCCTGGGGGCCTTGGGTAAGGGGCTGGAGCACGCAGCGCCTTGCCCTGGCTCCTGCATGGCTGCGACACGCAGCTTGGGGCCTGCTGGGGAGGCTTGGGTGGCCACAGATGGGTTTTAATGACGAGGCATCCACTCAGATGGGAGGTTGGGCTGAAATCTGCCCTCGCTTCAAAAGTTAGAGGCTGTAAATCTTTTGCTTTGACTAGAGGAAAAAGGCAGGGGGGAGAGGAAGGCAACTTAAGCTTGGGTTGTTGTTGGTGGCGTTCGGCTGAACATTGGTCTGTACTAGATGCTGTTGAGCTTATCAGGGCAGACCTGGGGAGCGCATCCAAGTGCCGCTTCTGGGCTTATTTATTTTTTTTTTTACTTAGTAAAACGAGAGTATAGTGACAAGTAGAGACACAGACTTCTCCAAAAAGCAGCAAGAACCATCTAGCAACTCCCTTTGCCAGACTGACCCTTGCTAGGTCAGTGTCGGCAAACACACGCAGGAAACAGGACCTGCCGCGTGGACCAAACCATGCTCCAGCAAGTCCCCGGCCATGGCTCAGTACCATGGGGCCCATCAAACTCTGAAATGTCCTCTGTCTCTGCAGTTAGTAGGAAATCCCCATCAGCTGCCTGCAGAAGGGAGCCCACAGCTCACAGCTGCGGTCCTGCCAGACGCCGGAGAGCCAGGATAAAAATTGTAGGCAGCGTACACAGGTGTAAAAATGCTATCACAATTCAATGGGTTATTAATAACAAGATATTTCTCCTCTGTGGCCATCTGCATCCCATACACCCCCACAAATCCGGCACTTTCCTCTTCCAGCTACAACACTCTCTCTCTCGTTCAGGGCAGATAATTCCCTTTTATTCTTTGCCTTCAAATCACGCACGAAGGTACCACTCAACAGGCAGTTTCTCTGGTATGGTCCATGCAGACT
This sequence comes from Balearica regulorum gibbericeps, assembly GCF_011004875.1. NCBI lineage: Eukaryota > Metazoa > Chordata > Aves > Gruiformes > Gruidae > Balearica > Balearica regulorum. Next base: position 3,065,295 of record NC_046184.1, on the reverse strand, counting down.
AAGATTGTGCCAAGCACCATGAACTCAGAACAGAGGCTTTTCTACCAAGGTGCCAGAAATAATACAAATAAACTCTTCTTCTCTCCCTGGCTTTATATCTACAGCTCCCACACATCACTACCAGCGGGGTTTTAAAACTAAAACAGACTGGGCCTACGTGGCTTGAATTTATTCTGGAAATTTATCTCTTCTTGCTGAAAGCTCTGTGTTTGCTTGATCTTCCTGCCTTCCAAGTCCTACAAGTGCCACATGTTGCACAGCTGGATTCCTGACAGAGAAAGAAAACAGGAGGGAAGAAAGAACAGATTTTATACATACATATATATATAAATATACACACAAATGCAATGGCCGAGGTTTTCAAAAGTCGCCTGTGAACTTCAGCAAAGTAGCTTCAGATATCTCCAAGAGACCTATGCACAGGAAACACAGAGCTCTTGAGCTTCCAAAAAATCTGCTCTCCGCGGGCAGAAGAGGAAGGAAAAGAAAACAGGGAGCTCCGAAGGACTTGCTGCTCTGAAGATGCTCAAGACCAGCTCTTGCAGGAAAGGATTTGCAGAAAAAGCTGTGTTGGGGAAGGCTGGAGATAAGACAGCCAGGAGGAAGGATGATAGATCTTTGTGGCACTAAGGAAAATGCTGACTTCTTTTAATTCTCAAACTTGCTGGGGTGTGACTACTAAAATAATAATGTGTTTGTCCAGCTCCAGGAGAATTTGTTCACCCTCAGCAGCTGTGACAGGGGAATATCCCTGGGCTCCAGCACAGCTAATGGTCCACACAGACATGGGCAGCAACATCCACTTCCAGCATGCCAAGCCAGCTATAAAGCTAACGGGAAGAAAGTGTGTTCATCTTGAGCAGCATTTTTAAAAAAATCACACCAAAGGCAAAAAATGAAGAAAATGTTATTTCCTGTGAAATGAAGTATCGCACTCTAACAGGAGGGGGAGGAAAAATCAAAAACAAAGCAAACTAGAGATTCAGTTCATAAATACAGGAGAAGGTCAGCTTCCTCCTCACCAATAACTCGGTCCCACAGGAATCAAGCATGGTATTTGATATTTTATTCCTTCCTCTGCGTGGGAAGGCTGACACACGTATCCTCCACCCCACCGTCCACCTTCCCCACCACGTAACAGCATTGCCGCGACCCGCGTTAGGTCCCTTCTGCCAACCACCCTGCTTCAGCAGCAACATAAACCAGTTTAAAATCTGCTACCTCTTAACACTGAGCTGAGGAAGGGACAATTTTTTTTCTGTGTTTCTGAATAGGCAGTTGCTGTAAAACCTTCTGCCTCAGCCCAGCAACAACAAGACCTTGGAAGAGGCTAATTACGGGTGGTGAAGTCAGTCACCCACTAGCAGAGAGCAGTGGAGAAGAGACAGGCAAGCACAAACCTGCACCTGGAGACCTTTTTGCTTATTATTAAATAAAGCTGATTCTGCTGCCTGTGTTACCAGGGCAGGAGAAACAAGACAGGAGGGAAGACGATCACTAAGTGAAACCACTGCATGGAAGGGGCCATGTTTTTCTCTTCCAACTCACTATCGCAAGTCTAAGGAGCACAGCCTTCAAGCATCACACTGTAACTTTTGCATATCCTTGTGCAGGCATGGAGAAGCCTCAAATTAATCCTACACATGCACAGACCCCCCCACAGAAGGAGGGGGGACAGAGCAGGGAAGCAGCCCGCATGGCCACATAGGCTGCTGCTGGGGGGGTGGAATGTGGCTCAACGCAGCCTGTGCATCGACCAGCGGGAGCCACGGAGATGTCTGCGTGAGCATGAGTCCGTGCACGACCAAGGACTGAGAAAGCAGATTGTCACTCAGTTGCAATCTGCTTGGGATCTCCTCCAGGTTTGTGGCACCTGGTGCTGCCCCACTTGAGTGCTCATGGCCAAGCTCCGGCTGAGCCATTTGAAGGGACGAGAAGTGGTGCACAACCTTCATCCTCTACCCCTGACAGTCCCTCAGTAACCCCTTTGCAATCAGCAGAGCCTGGACCAGCACCTCCTGAAAAGCATTAAAATAACCAAGCTTACAGGAAGCCACATTCCCAGACACAAAGGTTTTTCCAAGATTACACCATTTATTTCCAGTCCTGCGGTGGAGCAAAACCTCAAACTTTTTCCTCCCTTCCCTCTCCTCCCTATAAACTAGAGAAAACTCTCTCCCACTAGTGCCTGATCAAGGGATGTTGGAGGAAGGAGAACTTGGCTTGCCCTAAATCCCTCCTAACTCTGGCTGTGCAGCAAGGCTGCTCTTCCTTCTCCAGAAATCTCATCCTGGACTTGCATGACCTTTCCTGAACTGTGGGTAAAACTGGCCAAAATCCGTGAAAAGTACAGGGTGAACAGATTGGCATTTTTCTAACCATGCGTATTTTGCATTCGTGTGTAGAAATGTGCATATAAATGTGTATTTTTATGTATATGTAAAAGACATACACATACATATATATATATGGATGCATGCATGAAGTTGTATTTAAAGAAAAAGGGACCACAACTACAAAATGATGAGACAGCTGGGCACATGCTGGTAGTACGATGCAACACAAATCTCTTTCTTACACTGTAGGACAAGACTTCTCTGAAATGAATGCAAAAAAAAAGGGTCCAAACAGCTGGAAAAAGGGTGATGCATGTGAGAAACTCTCTTTTCTCTGGCTCTTGCATGGCAGAGAGTGTGTGTGTGCGCATGTGTGTGTGTGTGTGTGTGCGTGAGCTGCAGATGAGTCAAAGTCTGAGGGCTGCCTTGTGTCAGCCATTGACTGTGCCAATGACAGCAGTTCCCGACAGCCTTTAATAACACCACTTGCAGACTCCAGAGCAGGGGGAAGGCAGGCGGAGGGGGAAGGCAAACCGTTCTCCTTGCAGGCTGGTGTACAAGCCATCCCGCATCCTTGCCAAAATGTGTTACAGGCACCCGCTGATGGCTCCATAATTGCAGCCTGCGCTGTGATGTGTTATCCTGAGAAGTAACAGAGGACACAGCCAGGACAGCAACCTCAGGTACTCAGGAGAAAAGGAGGGGGTCCCACGGCCAGGAGGACATGGAGACGTACTGAGGTTAGGCAGGAGTGGACCGGATGGTGGCTCAGCCCTACCACAGTTCTCAGAGCATCACGAGGTACCTCCATGTGTTCACACTGCGAACACTCAGGTTTACACTGGAAAGCAACCAGGAGACAAGGAGTTATCTCTACTTCCACACAGAAAAGGTAAAACAGAGAGAAATATGTGCAGACAAGCAGATCACAATGAGAAGACACAAGCCTGGCTGCCCGCCTACACCTTGGTTCCCCGGTGTGAAGGTGGGAAATAAGTCCCTACCAGGTCTCATGGATGCTGGAAAGCTCAGACTTGTGAAGATGCTAAAAATCCTCAGCTTAGTCCAGATTTGGAAAGCTTTGGGAAGAGCTTCAGAGCGCATCATGTTCTGATTATTTACTTTTCCAAGCTAAGGAGACCTACTTCACACACCACCTCCTGGAGAGGCGTTAAAATCAGGCATGTAAAATAAGAAGGAAATGGAAATCGACTTGATAGCTCCTTCCTCTTCCTAATGGGTAATACTTACCTAATTATGCCTGCTTGCCATTTCTTTTTCCTGCCTTCTTTAAGATATTATACAGAGAGAAATTTGTTCCTAAAACTTGTTACTTTCATTCAGAGGCATGTCTTTGAGCTGTTTGCCTTGCCAAGGCAGGCAAGGGCAGCAACTCCATTATAAGGGAGGAAAAAATCCACCCTGAACGGCTCTGACAGGCGTTGGTTTTAGCATCCAGCTCCTGCTGCACGTGGCTTGCCTCCCTCCCCTCCCTTCTCCATCCTCTGCCCAGGCAGAGGGGCTCAGCTCCAAGGATGCCCCACGCCTCCTGCCCTCACTGGGCCAAGGCAAGAAGCTCCTGGTTTCTTGGAGCCACCACAGAGGCCAGGCAGGTAAAGATGGAGGCTGCAAAGATGCTCCGAGTCCGGCAGCCAAAATGACTCTGCTCTCAGCAGGGATTTGGAGAGAAACCCAAGATTTGATGGTCTCACGGCTGGCGGGATCCAAGAGGGCATTCCACACCACTGTCAAGTCCATGCCATCCCTTGGGTGACTTCTCTTCGCAATGCATCTGTGCCACAAACCAGTATCCAAGCAACTGGCTGCAGCTCAGAGTAGAGAAAAAGGGGTCACAGAAGCAAAACATGACCCCTCCAGGCCCACATCAACATGAGAGACCCTACCAAAACATAGCAAACCTTTGTTTGCTACAGCCAGCTTCCCTCCTTTAGGGGAGGTCTCGTTTAGTGCTATGCTTCATTGCACCAGAAGCAAGGGAGGGGTGGGCACATGCAGGACATGCAGGAGCATCTCCCACCCCAGCGGGTTGCTCCCAGCCGTCAATACAACAGAGGCAGGTTGGATGCGACCCTACGCTAACGACTGAACACTGCACTTGGGGGATGGGTTGCAGGGGTTTCGGGCAGAGTGAGGGGTGAGCATTCAGCCCTCTAGACCCCCACAGTAGACCTCCCCATCCGTCCCTCCCCCTCCAACCTACGCTTCCCAGGAAGACCCTCCTTTTCCCCCCCCCCAAGCCCTGCTCTTGCACCCCAGGTGGTTTTTTTTTTTTCTCTTCTCCGCAGGGAGCACAGCTTCCAAGAAGGAAAATACAAAGCCCAAAGGGATTGACTTCAAGCGATGAAACGGGCTCTGCAAAGGAAGGTGTTTTATTCCTGCTCGAAGGGGTGCTTTAAAAAGCCTCCTTTTGTTTCCTCAAAAGCTGGGAAGGATGTTTCCTGGTCCCAGCCTGGTAGGCTGGGGAAGGTGGAAACCAGGAGGAATTCAGGGAACTTCAAGGGCCACACTCTGCAAGCAAGAGCAGAGATTTCCCTATGCCCAAATCCCTCCATATCCAGCATCCTGCACTGGTCCAGCCGTTCCTGCATCCCTCCCCACCCCACATTTGCAGCAACTGTGTGAGGAGGGGCTGAGCCACCCCACCCTCCCACCACAGCTACACCAAGCAGCCCTGAAACTTCACCTCCGAGTTGTTAATTCTGCATCAAGAAAAGCTGCCTTGTTTTCTTTTTTCTTTTTTTTTTTTTTTTTTCCTTTTCTTTCCTCCCCCCCCACCAGGCATTTTCCAGGGAGTCCTTTAGATCTAGGAGGGAAAGAAGAACTGCACAGCTAATCCTTGCTGCAAGCAAAGGCAAGTCCTCCACCTCCAGGCTGCATTGTACCTGCCCCAGCCAGAGAGGGAAAGCAGCCCCACTCCTCCCAGTGTCTCCAGGCATCCCTCCATCCTCCCAGCCGTTCACCTCCTGGCCCCACCAAGCCACCCCTCTGCAGCGGCTGCAGCATCCTCAGGGCTGCCAGGGTGTGAAGGACAGCAGGATGGAGGGAGGTTTCCTTGCAGAACCACCTCTGCAGTGCTGCCAGCTTTGAGGAGAAGCCGTAAACTTGGGGGCTGCAGGCTGGAGACCCAGGCATCTGGCTTTGCATCTCTGCTTTACCTCCCAGCTGTGCATTCCCAAAACCAACGGATGTGTCTGGAGTGCTATATAATGGGGCTCCTTGCAGGACCCCCTGCAGCAACCCTCAGCCAGAACATTGCTCGGCACCCAGCTTACAGAAGATACCTATTCCTACCCATTCCTGAGGAGCAAGAGGAGCCCCCGAAACAGGCTTTGTCCCACCCAGGGCAGCTGGAAAGCAGTAGTTAAGGCAGGCAGAGCGATACCCTTAGCACCGCTTGCTCTGTTTGGCATCACGCGGGCTGCAGCCAGCCTCGGAGGGGCCTTCCCTGCACAGCCTGGCTGGGTGCCCAGCTGCAGGGGGGCTCAGGCAGAGCCGGAGCCTGGGACAGGAGCACCGGAGGAGCTTCCCTGCCTCCCAGTGCGGAGGGATGGGTTTGCAGAGAGGCGGGGGGACTTCAGCAAACAACAAGGAGCAGTGCATGCAAAGAGATAAGAGAAGGTATTTACCAGGCAATCACTACAAGGTCCTGTGAATATAGTATTTGTGATGGATGAATAGACATATTATTACAGAACTTAATGCAAACCCTTTGCACCAAATGGTGACATGCGATTACTAGTTTGGAAATAACTAAGCTCATTATAATGAAACGCTTCACTCAAATCCCCCTCCAAAGGATGGATCTGACGAAGGAAGGAACCTGTGACAGGAACATACTGGGGGGATTTGTTTAACCAGATCAGCCCGCTGGGCCAGCACAGCATGGTTGCTTGCCTCCAGCATGGCTAAAGCCTGGCTCGCCGGAAAGCATAACCCACCAACCTGTGTGGACAGGGCCAGGCAGTATCCCACACCCAGCATCGGGCTCTTCCTGGCACGACCCTGCATTTAAGAGATGAAAAGAAGCACCTTTCAATAATAAATAATAATGCTAACTATGTGTTTCTATAGCAACTCATCACCATAGCAGCTAAGCGCAGGAGGAAAACTCAGAGCTGATCCTGCCGTCTTCAGGGTGAGGAGGCAATTGCCCTTCTGGAGATGGCTTCGGTGGTGGCAGAGCTGGGACTTAAACCAACAACTCACCCTCCAGGTTGTCCCTGAGTGCTTCCCTCCCCAGGGGAGCTGTCTGGGGGGGTGGCTGCATGCTCTGGAGAAGTGGACCCTAGGGTCCAAGGGGTGGTGAGGGTATGCAGCCTCAAAAGCACCAGGCATTGAGATTGTTGCAACCCTCCAGATGGGCTCGAGGGTGGCTGGAAGGAAAGGGGACTGCGGCAGGGGACACCTCCCCCCTCCATCCAGCCAGGAGGACACCACGAAGGGGAGAGTACAAAGGGTGAGACACAACCAAAAAGAGGAAATGCCAAAAATTAGCCGTGCAAATACCCACCCCCCCAAACACATCTCAGGGTAACAGCTTACAAAACTCAGTGTGCTTTTAGCAAGAATCAGAAATTTGCACAAAAACCCTGACAAATAAAAGGAGATTCCCAAAACAGCCCAGAAACTCACTTTTTTTAAGCTAGCAAGTCAAGCAGATATGCCCATCCTAATCTGGGTGTGCGGGTTTGTTTCCCCACCACCACCTAAATTGCCCATTGAAGAAAAATCCAAGCAAAGCCTTTGATTAGCTCCACAACTGGCGTGGTGGTATTCCCAGCTCACCTCCTCTCCCTGGCAGGGCTGTGGTGACAGAGCCTTTTTCTCTGATGTAGAAGAGCTTCCTGGCCCTCACCACCTCTGAAAGCCTCTTCCCAGCCAGCAGAAGCAGGGGACACTGCCCAGGGATGGGACAGTGGCCATTAGTGACTGTTAGCCGTGTACACGATGCTGTTCCTCAGGCTGGTGAGTAAGTTCCCAACCAGAACCTCCCTGGTTTTATCATCTCACTCAAAAGTGAGTCATTTGTAAAGGTCATTAGAGCAAAACGACTATTAGATGATGGCTAAAGGGACAGTCACTTCTACAAGACCACCTCCATTTGATAGATGGGGGAAAAAGAATCCAAGGGACTTGCTCAGGACCATGGAGCACCTCTCTGGCAAATCAAAGTCTCCCTTTGGCAGCCCAGAATAAGATTCTCTAAAGTAAAATAAAGCTGTGTTGCACACCAAGCACTTGCTATTCCATCAATAGGCAATTGTAACAGGATACACCTCCTTAGTCTCTAAATGAGTTTTCTTTCCAGCACTACATTATAGACAAATCCCCGGTCACAAAAAACAAATAAATCCCTTTTCACAATCAAATATGCTCTAACCAAGTCAAACAGGGCCACACACACGTGCAGCGAATCTGTAAACCTTTCTCAACTTCCTAGCACAACCATCTTCCCCTTCGGGGGCGGGGGGAAAGGCGAAAAGGAAAGGAAAGAAAGAACATTTAATAGAAGAAATGAAGTGGCAATTTCCCAGTTCAGCTGAGGATCAATATATGGGCTCCTCATGGTTTCTGTTTCAAAGGGGCTGAGTTCTCGCCGCCGAAGCCCAGACTGACACGACGCCAGTGCTTGACTTATGGGTACTTCATCTCGGCAAGATATTTCTAATTTAAATCTTGCCGCAGTTGAGTACGAAGCCATCCGGGCTTTGATTTACTGCTAATTCGTCGCTCCGGTTCCTATAACTCTAAACTCAAGTCACCAAACAGTTTAACGCTGAGACACTCACCAGCGAGGCTCTTCATAAATGAGCGTCGGGGGGCTGCTGGTGGCAAGTGCACGTTGCTCACTTCAGAAGAAACAGCAAGTATATAAATATTAACCATCTACACATGGTCCCCGAGTCCAGCATCACTTCACTATTTCAAAGGAAAACGATACTGGGATTAAAAAACCCTCCACCACCCTCACCTTTCCTCCCCCATATAGCATTTGGTGCTCAAGGAGAAATAACACATGGGTCAGGGTGGCTCATTTTGCAAACATTTACATGCATTTGGTGCAGCGTTGGCTGCAAGGGTTCACCAAGCATCAAGATTTATTCTTCTGGCCCTTGCACAAGCTCAGAGGAGGGGGAAGTGTGTGAGTATATATCATGCAAAGGCCTGTAATGGAAACCTATCACATATTATCTGCATTAGATCCACACATTCGTCCTGTCAGAAGGAGAAGGCAAATTCAAGTGCCACTTTGCTCCTGTAAATTTATTGCCAATGGCTTGGTGGGAAAGTCCTGGCAGACCACTCGGTATGGATAATATAGCTGGAAGGAAACTCAGACTTCAGGCATGAAAGCCGAGAGAGATGGCGATGCAAGGTCTCCCTTCTGGGTCACCAGCGCAAATCCATCCATGCTCATCGGCAGTTTTTGTTTATTCCTATGCAAAATAAGCCTGTGAATCTCAGCATCTTGACTTTTGGGTCCGGATTTCTGTTTCCTGGCATGCAATATTTAAAAACACTGGAAAGCCTTCTCAGCAGCAAAGCCGAGAAAGCAAGTCACAGAGTCTACAAATGACTACTCTCTTTCTAGTGAAATTCCTCCCCAAAGTAAGGTCAAAGCCACCTGCTGATAGGCAGCATAGTGGGGATGAAGGTTTCAACCCAATCACTGCTCCCGCTCAGGTCTTCAGGCTCTCCTCCAGCCCTGAGAACTTGGTGTCTTCTACAACGATTAGTATTTGAGATGGAAACAGCTGGGAACATTGTGCTTCAGCAAAGAGTTCACTTCCTCCATAGCTCCAGGAATCACCTTTGAAGAGCATGTGTCCCCAGCAAGGTTCACGTTAGCTGGAGCACTGAGCTGCATGGACTAGAGGTGTCTAAAATGAAATGACCGTTGGGTGTCCAAACCAAAGGCTACCCATACAAAGCCTTCAGAGCATCTCTAAGGGCTCACAGAGGGGTTTGTTTGTGGGGTTTTTTACAAATGGAAGGGTTGCAGGACGAATGCCACGCTACACTGACTCCTGTTGCAGGGGATGCAGGGCAGAGACTTGGCACCTCTTATCTGGGTGGCAGCTCAGCACCTTACAAGATGCAACCAAGCAAGGACAAGGTGAACTTGCACCAAGAAAGAACAAAGAAAAACAGATAGTTCCAGTGAGATGACTAAAAAGAAAACCCAAAGAGGAACGTCAATTCTAAAAAATCGCCACGCAGACTGTCAGTATCGCAACACGTCTCATTTTTGCAATAATCTCTCCATTCCCAAAGGTGATTAAAAGCATTTTGTACCCAATTTTAAAGATACATGAACCAAGGTTTCTGAGAGCACAGCTGCCACCTGGCCAATTCACTAACACAAGATGATATTTTCTCATTTTAAAGCACCCACCTATCATTTTAACGGGGGGGGGGGGAAAAAAATCAATCTTGAAAGACCATCTAGTGAAAGACCTTAAAGCCCATCTAGTTCCAACCCCCCTGCCATGGGCAGGGACACCCTCCACTAGCCCAGGTTGCCCAAAGCCCCATCCAGCCTGGCCTTGAACACTGCCAGGGAGCCAGGGGCAGCCACAGCTTCTCTGGGCAACCTCTGCCAGGGCCTCACCACCCTCACAGGGAAGAAGTTCTTCCTTGAAAGGCCATTGCCCCTTGTCCTGTCACTCCCTGTCCTTGTCACCAGCCCCTCTCCAGCTTTCCTGTAGCCCCTTCAGGGACTGGAAGGTGCTCTAAGGTCTCCCTGGAGCCTTCTCTTCTCCAGGCTGAACAACCCCAACTCTCTCAGCCTGTCTCCATAACAGAGGTGCTCCAGCCCTGGGATCATCTTTGTGATCTTGGCTGTTGAAACACAGGCTCAAGGGCCGGGGACCACTCACTGTTCTCATCTCCAAGTACCACCTGGGGTTCAGTTTGTATTTCATAGCCATGAGTGAGGATTCCCATCAACAAATGCAGACTGAGCCTTTTGCCTCTCCGTGCCTCAGTTTCCCATTCTGCACCAGGGGTATGAGAATACTTTCTCATTTGTTTTAAATACTTCAGAGTCTGCGTGAAAAATATCTGGGGACCCCTATGTATTTTTTTCTGTATTTTTTGTTGCAGGCTCCTTGAGAACTCAAACTTTAGGGATATAAAGTGCTTTTCACCCAAAGACAGTCATGCAGGGAAGCACGCTCATCACTGACATCCTGCAGTAAGTCAGTGGGTTTCCCAGACTCTCTGCACAGACGGGAAGTCTCGTTGCCTTGGGCGCCTGAAGCGGTTGGTGTCCATTAACTGACTCTTGCAAGCAAGAAGGAAGGAGTGAGAAAGAGCCCTCTGAAGCCTTTTGTCACACTCGTGGGGACCAAAAAGGGGTTTTTATTTGATCATCAAGCGGTTTGAGGGCTTTACTATGGGAAACAGTCATAATCCAAATTGCACCCATAGGCAAGGACGAGGATTCTTGGGCAGGACATGAGATTTTTGAGTCCCATCACTGCAGCTGCAAAGGGGTGACGTTGGGTCTCAGTGTCAGCTATGTGGGACCTCACTTTAAGGGATATTGTGAATAATAAATCAAGAAGAGCCAAGTGACTCCCAGAACAGCATGCTATTTTGCTCGAAAACACCTGTAGGCAATGCCAAGCCACAAACTTTGGCACCGCTAACTCCAAAACTCAGAAGCCCTACCTCTAACACCCTCCCCACACAGGATCCCAATGCAGAGCACGAGCCTACCGTGCCAGCATCATTCTCAGCTTTTTAGGAAGGTTTTCAGAGTTCCCTTCCAAAAAAGAAATTAATTCCTACGGAGCGTTAACCCTCAGCGTACCCGAGTATTGTAAGACCTTGCAAAGCTTTTCACCCTGGGGCTTGTGAGCGCGCAAATCAAACCCCGGCGCTCCGGGAAGGAGGTAGGTTTTATTGCAACAGCTCAACAGCAAGGATATTGGGAGACAGAGACAAAGCAATTCAGTAAAAGGAAAAAGATGCAACACAAAAGGGGGTCCAGCATCGCTCCTCCCCTCCTCACCCTGCAAAAACAGAGGATTCAACACAAAACTGGCTCTTGCAACCCACTGCCCCCTGGGATCTGGCTGCCAAAGACGGTTTCTGCCTCCTCGGTAGCAGATCTCAGCCGCTCTCATGCCTGTGCTGAACCCTTTGCTTTGCCACATCTACAGGCTGTCTAGCACCAGGCTCGGCGCGAGTGCAGAGAAGGGATACTGGCAGGTGAATGCATGAGGAAAGGCTCGAATATTTCCTCTCCCCGTGGAGAAGTTCAGCATCTCTCTTAGGATTTGCAATAGCACTCATCCCTCCGCTAGCCAGGTGCCAGATTACATGCCGAACAGATTTAACACCAGTCTTCAGCGCCTACAAGGCAGTTACGATCATCAAGCAAAAGCTTCCCAACAGCACCGTGATTGATCATCAGCCTGTATTTTAAAACACCCGTCTTGGACATAAACAAGGCTTAGATCATGCGGCTGTCATTTATTTTGCATCTTATTGATATCGCCAAGCGCCGCTCGTTTAAGATGGGACAGAAAGGAAAAGCCTTGGGCTGGTCCCTTCGGAAAGGAGACACCCCCATGGAGGATGGGTCTGGGCAGAGGAGGGAAGAAAATCCCAGGCTTTCGTGACGGGGCTGGGGTTGCGTGTTTAAACCTGGCTGCACACGAAAAGCAGACACACATCTGTTGCACCGCTCGAAGCCCGGCATGGGTGAAGGGTCCCACACGCAAACAAACAAACACACACTTCCCGAGGCAATTAAACCACAAACGAAACGCTGCTCGCATCCCCGAGACCTTAAGACAGTGGCTTAGCCAGGGGGAGGAAGCACCTAATCTCACACTGGGAGGCACACGCTGTAATTAAAATCACAGAGACTGCAAAGGCAAAGCAACCCCATGCTCCACTGGTCTTACCCGCTCACGGATTTAACCAGCTTCTATAAACAAGACCCGGGTGAAACAGAGGACAGATAAAGAAAATAAGTTAGCATGCTTTATGCCTTCCAAAATATTTGTGCAGGGCTGGTGCACACTCAAGATAAGTCCCTATAAGGCTGCGAGTGTTTGCATCGGCGGTAAAAATCCCCTGACAGTGTCATTGTTCCCCCGGAATAAGAGCATCCCCCGGCAGTCCCAGGGGTCCCGGTCCAAACCTCCCCTCTCTGCACCGCTCACCCCCTCAGCCTGGAAAGCTTCAGACCCCCTTTGCTTTCCCCAAAACCTCACATCCCAGGCATCTCATCCCGGTGGCGGAGGGAAGCCATGAAAAATCAGGTGCGTTTGCAGCGAGCTCTTTGGTACGGTTGCCCGGTGGCAGGGCTGGAAAGCAAAGCGGAGCAGACGCGGGGTTGGAAGTTTTACCGGAGAGGAGCGCGGCCACACGCTTTCCACCTGGTCCTTTCCATGAAGGCGAGTCCTGCAGGTCCTACACCCAAATCCAGCACGGCAAAGGCTGCATCCCTTCCCAGTGCGGGGAGCAGATGGGGCCCCAGGAGGAGGGTTTCCTCTGGGCTGGGTATGTAGCAGCCACATGCAGCCACTACAAACTCCAACAGCACTTAGCCCTGCTGGGGCTGAGCAAGTGGGTTTGTTTATCTGGGAGGAACTCATCTGCTGTCGGAGTATTATATTTCCACCAAAACCATGTGCGGCTCGGTGTTTAGATCACTTCTCCCTGTCTACATAATTTAAGGGCATATGTCTGATAAACGAAGAGCATCAATACGCAGGTTTCAGTTGCAGCACACACATGCATGGAGGGAGGGAGGTTTATCAGCGCCGACTCCGCAGCCGGGATTTGGGCAGTAAAACTCTCCAGCACCTTGCAGGAAGGGAAACGACTTGGGGGTCCCCCCCTTCCCTCCTAGGTGTTCCCCGCCGGGGGTGGCCCCTGTCCCCATCCATCGGTCATCCGGGAGGCGCTGATCCTCCTCGGGAAAAGGGCTCTGTCTCCAGCCCCGTCCAGCTGCAACCTCGTCGGGAGCAGGAAAAGTTTGCAAATGCCTCCAGCCGCTCTCCCGGGGAAGGCACTGAGGCACCGAGGGAGGGAAAATACCCCCCGAAGGGAGGAAAATCCGCAGCCGGGGATGACCGGGGGTGATTAGGGACAGGCTGCGACGCTGGAGCCGCTACCTCCGGGGAGAAAAGTTGAGCCTTGTGCAAGGGGAAAAAGCCATCGGGGACCCGGGGAGGGGGGACACACACACCGGGCACTGCGTCCTCTCCGCGCCGGGGATGTGGAGGAGGAGGAGATGCCGGGGGTCCACGCTGCGAAACCCCCCGGCATCCTCCCAAGCCGGCTCGGGAGGGGCGGAGGGGCCGTGCCCGGCCACCCCCGGCTCAGCCCGCTGCCCGCGGGGGTCCCTGCCCACCAGCCCCGACCCCCTTCACACGACCCGAGGATGAGGAGAAGCGGCGGGGGGCAAGCCGCCCCGCCCCCCCCCCCCCCACTCCCGCCAGGTGTGGAGGGCAGGTACCGCTGCAGCCCCACCGGCCCTCCCGGGGCATCCTCCGGGGCGTTCTCCCGCCAGCCCCCGCTGCCCGGGCGGGGCGGGGGGCTCCTTACCTGGGAAAGCTCCTGGCTTGCTTTGGGTGGGTTTTGGTATATATTTTTTTTTTTCTCCTCTCCTTTCCCCCCACTTCAGTCTTCAGAGCAGGCGCCGCATTGACACTGCAGATGGTCTCTGTGTGTGTGTGTGTGTGTGTGCGTGTGTGTGTCTCTCCAATCCCAAATACTCCACGGAGGCGGAACACGGAGCCCCTCTCTCTGCACTGGGCAAACCGTGTCTGGCTCGCTCAGAGCGGGGGGGGACACATACACACACGCAGCTCCAGTTTTCACTCCCCCCCCCCCCCACCTCCAAATCAGCCCTTCCCTCCCTCCCCCAGCCCTTCCCCCCCCCGCCTCTAAATCAGCAAGGAGGGGGGGGAGACAGGCAGCCGAGCTGGCAGGCGGGGTGCAGGCAGGGGATGCGCTACGGGGCCATGCCCGGCTCCGCGGCCGCCGCGCCGCTGCCTGCCCGCCGGGGAGGGCTCGCACTGCGGCTGTCTCGCCAGCCCTTCCTCCCCAACCCTCTTCTCCAATGGTGGCTGCGGAGCGGGCTTTGACACCCAGGCTCTTTTGCAAACACAGACAGACGCACAGACACACACCCCTCTTCCAAAAAAAAAAAAAAAGCCGGAGAGGTGTGGAAGTGCGGTAGCGACGCCAGCCCAGCACGCTAGGGAGGGATATAAGAATAATTAAAAAATAAAAACGATAATAAAAATCCCTTTCTGTTATTTTTCTCTTTCTTTCCTTTTTTTTTTTTTTTTTTGCAGAGAGAGTGGCCAGTTGCTCCTCCTTTCGCCAGCCCACCCACCTCTGGGAGAGGGAAGAAGGCGGAGGGGTGCAGGTTGTCTCTAGAAGGGGACCCCCAAGCCGCTTTTCATCGTCCGAAAGTTTGCAAGGGATGGGGACGGGGATGGGAACGGGGACGGAGCCGGAGCCGGAGCCGCCTCCTCCGAGCGCGCCCGGGGCTGCGAGCGCCGCCGCCGCCGCTCTCCCACGGCTGCAACTCCGGCTGCCTTGATTTCTCCTCCGGGTGCCTTCCCTCGCTCCTACTCACTACTGACACCTAGGATCTCCAGCCTGATTGGGCTAATTGGGAAATGTCGCTGCCTAAAAAAAAAAAAAAAAAAAAAAAAATTAAAAAAAATAAAAAAGGAAAAAAAAAAAAACACTCAAGGAATCAAACGCATCTTGCAGGCTCCCTCCATCACCTCCCCAGAAAAGCCCTTCCCGGCATCGCGGGCATCTGACTCCCCGTTCCCTCTCCACCGTGTGCCCTGCCGCTCTCCTCCGGCTAGGACAAAACGAGGAGGGGAGCGGATCAGAGCGTAGGGAGGCTCAGAGGAAGATCAATCTCTCAGCTTGGGTGAGCAGTAATCCTAGAGAGCGGCTGCAAGCTGCTCTGCTCTCTGGGTCTTCATTTAATTCCTGGCAGCCGCAGGAATAATAGTATTTTTTTAAAAGCTGTTAGTGCTTATTGCCCGAGTTTCGTGTCCAGCAGGCTGTCGGCCTGGCTGGCCAGGCTGCCCCGTGGAGCAGACCCCGCTCTGCAAGTTCATTCTCCTCCATGCAGAGACCTGAACTCCTCTCTGCAGGTAATATCTGGGCTCTCCTCGAGCCGAAAGCGGAGCAGGCAGCAGATGGTGGGAGGGAGAGCAGTGCTCTCAGGGTGTTGATAACGGCACGTAGCAACAGGGCTGCCTCCCGGTAGAGACGAGGGAGCCCTAACGCCGCGAGGATGGGCACCTCGCAGAGGTCTGGGGAAAAGGGGAAGCGAAGGGGAAGCAACTGGGGAGCCCTCTTCTGCTTCCAGGGGTGTTGGCCGTGCTCACATCAGGGCAGGGAGGGGAAAACCCTGGGGGTGGTCCTGCAGCTTATTCCTACCCCATGCAAGATGAAGGCATCCAGCAGCGATGCAGGGGGTGGCTGGGAAAGGGGGTCCCACCGCTCGCGGCAAGCAATAGCCGGGATCAGAGGCAGGGATTGCCTCTCAGGAGGTACGTTGTACAGCACCAAGCACAGCAGGGCTCCCCCTCCTCCCCACAGCCTCTGCCATTCACAGAAAATCGGGCTTAATCCGAGCTTTGTATTTTTAATTATCTTAAATTTATGCCACAAAACACGGGGGCCAGGGGCTGTCTATTTGCATCCTCCAAGATATTTATTTTTAAACAATATCATGTTTTCCTTAAAACAAGTTTTATCTCCCCGGCGCGTGCCTGTGCGCGCGTGTGTGTTTTCCCTGAGCTCTGGTTTACATTTCCTGATGGATGGATGGGGATTCAGAGCCCTTTTTTTAAGGTGGTGCATAAAATGTATTTATTATTCTTTATCTCCTGCCTCTTGCAAGGAGTCATTTGTTTTCATTCAGAGAAATGAATACCATGTGAAGCCTGAAGAGTAATAACACAGCAAAATGACAACGGAAGAGCGAGACGGAAATCTGAGAGATACAATGGCAGGTTAGTAACCTCTAAAGATCGCTGCTGTTGTGAGCAGTACAGTATTATTTAATGTCCAGTCTGGCTTGAAACTCCATTTAATAAAACATATGAAAATCTCTGGGAAATTTGGTCTTGCATTTAAAACCGGGCTGTTCTGCTAAAAAGGGATAATCTGGATACACCGAGATTACTTCCCACTATCTGGTGAGCAGGAAGAAATTAATACAAATTCTTTCTGCTTCTTAAGACAATGGCCTGAGTCAATATATCCCTGTGCTGTTTGGGTTCATAAAGGAGTGAGTGACAAACGAGACTTTATTTATAGGCCTTTTCATGAACTAGGCAGTGGGGGCAGAAAAGGGTTAGGGCTGGAAAACCCAAATGACCTCCCCTGACCTGTGAATAGCTTCAGTAAAAGGGCCCAAGGACAAGGCGGGCTAGGCTCACCCTGTTGTCATCAAGTGGATATTTTGCCCCCCGGCTGCTGTAACAGCAGAGATGATGGATCCCTCTGGACCGCTCCCGGGGAAAAACCCACCGGGGCTCAGCACCAACCAGCACCAAAGCTGCTCTCAGCATCATCTGGAAAGAGGCAAAATCGTGCTGTTGCCATTCAGAAAAACCCTCCCATGCCTGATTTTCCCCCCTCTGCCCCAAAACACCCACTTTGGTCCCCATTGCTTGTGAAGTCCTGGATGCCAACAGCATCGCTGCAGCCCTCTGTGGTTCCTTCCTTGCCGGCGAGTGCGACGGTGGTGAACAGCGAACGCATCCTTTCATTTTGTGCCTTGTTATCGAGCCGCACACAGGGATCACTTCCAACAATATTCAAAGAACAGAAAACACCTATTTTTATGAGGATGTACATCTGTACGCTTTAAGACTCAACTGCCCCCAGTGACAAAGCAGGGGAGCCAATTTTTTTTTTTTTTTTTTTAAAAAAAGGGAAAAGCAAAAGGAAAAAAAGCAAAAAAAAAAAGCAAAAAAAAAAAAAAGCAAAGTGGAACTCTAGGAAGTTAGGTGGGGTTTTTTTCTTTTCTTTTTCCCCCGCCATTTGACAAGTTTGTTAAACCAACCTGGTATTTAAGTTGCTAAAAGCTGGAGCTGCTTGTTACAGCAAGCGGAGCGCAGGCACCGCTAAAAACCTACATTGCAGCGCCACCTGCAGCGACCGCGCTTGGTGGCAGCTCTGGAAATCCCTAAAAGTGGGTGAAATCTTAAAAAAAAAAAAAAAACCAAAAAAAAAAAACCGCCCGGGGAGAGGGCTGCGAGTTTATGAGTTTGTTCCTCCAGGTCTTTTTTTTACTCCCATCTGTGCTCCAGTCTTTCAGGTCTTGGAGGTTTAAACAACTTGCCCCGCTCTGCTGACGACCGAAAGAAAATTGGCCTCTCCTGAGTAGCTGTCACCGTTCTCGCCGCTGACAAAGACTGTCTTTATTATGCTTTTGGAGGGTGGAAAAATTCCTTGCGAGCTGTTTTAAAGCTGGTCCGGGGCTCTGCGTTGTCACTCGTGACACCCCAGGGAGGGACAGCATGAGCTCTGCCCCTAAGGGCAGTTTTCGGTCTGGGTGCTGGTTGCTGGGATTGTCGTGCTATCAGCTTTTTGGCAGTTTTACCAGCTTCAGGAAGGGTCGTGTTGATTGAAAATGAGACAGAAGTGCTACCAAAAAAAAACATGCAAGAGAGGTTTACAGGGAAAGAGCAGGATTGTGTCACTTGGTCACCAGCCGCTGCCTTCCGCCTTGGTCGGAGCCTCTCTGCAACCAATTTCTGACAGGTAAAGAAAAAGCCCTTGAGAGGATCCATCAAAATCATCCTCAGTTGCTCCTTTGTCCAGCATGTCCATGGTATCTCAGGGGTTTGCATACTGGTTTATCTGGGGCACCCTGGGTGTCCTGGCATGGAGCAGAGCTGTGCAAGGTACCCTTTCTCCTCTGCCACTGATTTGCTGCACAGCTTCTGGCAACTCCCTTAACTTCCCCACCAGTCCTTGCAGGTTTGGGTTTTTTTGGCAGATTTCTTAGTAGGATGTTTATTAAATAACACTTGCATTAGTTATCTAACCTCCCCCCCTTTTTCTAGCCCTTTAGCAGCTACGATGCAGTGTCAACCAGAGGTGAGGCTTGCCTTCATTTTTTTACCATTTGTTGGGATGTTTTCTGAAGGAAGCAAAATCTCCTTTCACCTTGTCCCAGGGAACAAACCCAGCAACTGGCAGGAGCCACAGACCTGCAGGGTTCTGACTGTCCTCTTCCTCGGCTTTATCACCAGGGCTCCTTCCCATCAGTATATATTCCAATCTGTGTTAGCAGCTGGATTCGAACACTAAGTCACCAACCTCAGTTGAGTTACAGAAAGTTTTCCAGAGTTATTCAGCCCAAATTTCCCCTCTTTGTTGTAATTTCAATACCCTTCCTCCCTTCCCACTCCCTCTTCTCTGTCCCTCTGCTCCAATCCATCCCTCCCCATCTCTACCTTGCCAGCAAGGTGCCATTGCCAGGTAGAACCTGTCCTTCCAAGGATGAGAGAGATGCTCATTCTACATCCCCAGTCCACACAGAGGGGATTTATGATGTACTCAGGCCGACAGCATCATCTGCACGTCCTCCCAACCCATCCACCCTCTCCCGGTCCCAGCCTCCCCGCCTCCAAATCAAAAGCCATCCCTCCACTCACCCCCTGTCCTCCCTCTTGAAACTCCCCAATGAATAATTTTTCTCCTTCTCCCTTCAAATATTTGTCGACCATTATCGCTGCCGGTCACACCCAGGCTGTCATTTGTCCAAACAAAACAGAAGGGGGACGGTCGCAGAAGAAGGGCAGATGGACGGAGGCAGGGTGAAATGAGAGCCAGGGGAGCAGTCAGGCCATAATGATAAGGAGAGTATAAAACACAGGCTGGGGCTGTCGAATTAAATGAGGGGACGCCTGAGAGGGGCTACTTCAAACCGCAGAAGACGAGCGAAAGGGAATAATACTGGAAGCAGGCAGGTGGAGCGATAAGATACAACCAGAGAAAGTCGGACAAATTCATTGGGTTTTTTTTTTTTTTCATTTTGGAGGATAATGCAAGTGGGAAGAGCAATCAATCCCTGCTCGGGAGGGCTGGAGAGCACTGGGGGGGAGATAAGGAGTGGGGAGGTTTTGGTGGTGGAGGGATGAGATGGAGAAATGGGCAGAGAGGCAGAGGAAAGCGGGCCAGGGAGATGCAGGAGGAGCTGGAGACTGTCTGGAAGGAGAGAGGGGAAGGATGGATGCCGAAACTGGATTGAACGTGGCATTGAAAGGGGCTAATGGATTCAGCTAAGGAGAAGCAATGCTCAAATCAGAAGAAATCCAAAGGAAAATAAGACAGACTAAAGAGGGGAAGGGCCTAATCCAGAGATTAGGGCTTCAATGTGGGATTTGAGGGCCCGGGTCAGACTCGCTGCTGTGATGAAGCTCTTGGGTGATGCTCCAGTGGGTACCACAAGTGCAGGAGAGAGCATAGGAGCCAGTCTGGACTTGCAGGGATTTTCCCAGGAAGACCCAGAACTGCCCAGCCCTTGCAATTGGTAATAAATCTAGAAGGGTGTTTCAGGAAGTTTGCTTCCCTCGGATAGCGGGAAAAGAAAATGCAAAATATACTTTACAGCCTACCGAATCTCACAGCTAGTTGCAGATGTCAATCACAGCTACTTCTGAATTGAGGGTATTTATAAAGCCTCTTTCCTACGTAGCTTTGGCATTTTCCTCTCCCGGAGAACGTATACCCAGCCACCTACTTCCGCAAAACTTTTAGGAACAAGATCATCTCGCTGCCTGCCAAACGTGGCTGAAACTACCCCAAATCGGCTGTGAGCACCAATAGATAGCACGGTGGCAGAAGGTTTGTTTTGTTAGAACACCAGGCTAAAAGAAAAAAAAAACCACAGAAAAAGAAGCAAACCAAGCCCAACATTTATGATTTTGTTTGTTGCAACTCATGATTTTTAAGCCCATTGCATGGAAACAGGAGGGAGGGAGGAGGGGGGAAGGCTAGCCGATATTTTTTAGCATGTGGGGTTGGCAGCGCACGTAGAGTTACCCACTTAGTGAACGTGGGAGACGGAGAGGGGGAGAAGCATAAGCTCATCCAGGGATGTTGCGGGAACCCCGGTGAAGAATAGCTATTCTTATATGTCAGCTTCATCACCATGGTATCAGAAAGGAAGAACAGAAGGAGAAATGACAGAAAACGGGGGGGGAGTGGAGCAGGGCGACTGTAGAATGAGAAACAGGAAGGGGAAGCGAAAGGCGTTTCCCTGATGAACAATATCACTTGTAAAATAGTCAGTGCATGGTCACTCGGGTACCCTGTGTTTGCAGACAGAACGATGCTGCTAGGCCCTTTATGCAGCATCCCTTAAAATGCTCCCATATTCACAAGTGCATGTTCTCTCCGTAATGCTGGAGTGGGGCTTATTCAACCAGCCCCTCCTAAAAGCGTCAAAAAAAATATATATGTGCATGTCTAAAAACAGGCCAGCTGCTTTCTCTGCTTTGTTTACTGGTAGGACCTATACAAAACAGCATAGATTTGCTTTCTTGTTATCCTGCACTGGGTGGATTCATCTGTGGTGAAAACAGACCGTGCTGGAGGGCAGCTTTGAAGAGCTGTAACCCCTTTGCAGTGCTATAACTGTAGATGGTACAACACCTCAAGAGTACAAATTCTAACTTTTTTTCTTGTAAAACCAATTTTGTTGACCTCCTCCCACCTCCGAGTGTACGAATTTCCAAGCAAATCAGGACAATGGTCTGTGAAGACTGAAATTCAGCTTTTGACCATAGCCACTGAGGATGCTTGGAGCCACCACCCACACTTGCATAAGCAAAACAACCTGGGACAAGAGGTTTCCCCTCTATAGGGCAACCCCCTCGTACTTTTCACGTTACTCCTATGGATGTTCCCATCACCAATATTTATTTTGTTTCCAAATCACACTGAGATCTCCACCTCTTCTCACTTGAGCAACAAGCCCTGGAGGCTCTCAAGGCTCTGTGGAAATCAGCTGGAGGAAAATACCTCTTTAGGTTTGCTCGCTCCCAACTTCATGGGAAGATCGCCTTCATTCAGGTGCAGCAAAAAGGGGCACGACTGATATTTCTTGCCCTCCTGATTATTACGGTTTTCTTCCACCACTCTCCCAAACCATCACTTGCTTCTCTCAGGAGTCTGTTCATCCCAAATTCCTCCCATGTTTCTGATCACCTGCAACATCTCCTTCTTTCCCATTTCTGTTTTCACCCAGACAAAGCTCTCCAGATGCAGGGCTATCTCGCGTTGTGAAGTTACTCAGCAGTTCAGCCAAGGCCTTTGAATAAAATGACCCAACATTATCTCTTTAAACCCGGATCATTTTGTACAGCTCCTGGCACCGATGTCTCCGTTAGGGCCTTTGAATTAAATAGCTGCACTCCATCTCTTTGAAGCCATTTGACTTCTCACTCAAGCAACTTGGAAGCAGCATCCCTTCCCCCTCGCTCTCCGCCTCCTAACACCTTTTGTGCAAATCCCCACCGAAGAAATAAAAGCCGCTGGAGGTGTAAGCCAGCCACGCATGTTGTAACCCTTTATTATCTGGGGAGCCCCACTCAAATGTACAGAGAGATAACGTTAATGGAGTGATGCATTTTGTCTGATCTGGAGCTGTCTCTGAAAGATAAATGCTGAGGCGAAGCAGAAGCGTTTAATCAAAAATAAACCACCTCAACATGTTGTGTATTTTTTTTTTCCTAAAAAAGGTCTTGTCACGGCATATTATTTTGCCAGCATTATCTCTGTTATTTCTAAATAATTCCATTTAGTGCTGGTGATGGGTAGGAGGGCTGAGATACAAAATCAAATTCATTAGAGTGACCCAACAAACTTGTGTTTGCACTGCGAGATTCAACATGGCAGCAAATCTAGCTGAGAACAAATTGCATTCAAATTAATTTAAGGAAAATAATTTGGGGCATATCAGGTTTATTTAGGATCAATTTCAATAAGCTAAAATAAAGTCAAGGCAGTGGGTGATACCATCAGCCAGTCAAAAGCCAACTTTGATAGAGGTTTATACAACTGAGTGACAGTTACTTTCGAAGCCGTTATTAGAAAAGCTGCTTTTTGGAGTGGCTTGGACAATTAAAAGAGCACCTCAATTACAGCCGCTGGAAATATTAGTAATGAATAAATTATCCAGTAGGTTTGACCCTCCCTTCCTTCACATCATTTCCAAATAATTAAATTCCTTGCTACATTTTGAGACATTGTATTAAATTCACCTGCAGCAGAGGATCAGCGAAAGAGGTAAGCCCTGCTTCATCCACTCCTCTGGTGCAAAGAGAAGTGCTGCATGCACTGATAGACCAGGCATGAGGTTTTGGGGGATTTCCAAAACAGGATTATATTTTGCAAGCATTTTCCTGGCATGTCCCTGACCCAGCGCTCTTGCACAGGCTAGATATGCTGCATGCACATAGCAGGACCAGATCCTGGATATAGAAGTCTTCGCGCCCAGAGAGGAGGTGTGCATGTTTGCCCATCTCCCATCTGCATCCCAGAACATCAGGAGTAGACTCATGGCAGGTTAAATAAGCAGGAGAAGTTAAAGAGCATCATATGGGCCTTAGTTGGAAGAGGCACGGCCATGGGGAGCCTCAGGTGTGTTCCTTATTGAATATGGATCTACCCTGGATGCTCTGCATCCATGTTCTGCTCCAGTCCGAGGTCAGCTGTCCTTGCTGAGACTGGAAGCACTTTGGTACAGGAGCTCATTCCTGCATCACAGCAGAATGAATTTGATGAGGATCTTCTCCAGGGCAGCAGATCTGGACCACGCAGGACTGCGGGCAGCATCACCAGCCCTGCAGATACCACAGCCCTGCCATGGACCGGGATAAAGCCACACAGCTAAAAATAGATATTAATCTGTACAGCTTCCCCCATGCTACACTTGCTGTACGAGGACAGCAAAAGAAACACCATTTCCTCCAGGACACAAGTCCTGATGCTCAGGAGTTGTCCTGCCAGTACTTTTTTATTTCCCTGATTTATGTGTTACTTTCACTCCTTCCCTATTATCCTTTACCTCGGAGGAGATCAACAGCTGGTGGCCAATACTTGGAGGTACCTGTCTCTTACCACTTCAGCCAAATGAGGATGCGATTGCAAACGGTACATGCCAGGCCATAAGACGTTATAGAATTTAAAGGCCTCTCAGTGATTTTATGGCTCTTTAATCAAGGGCCTTTAACATTTAATTAAAAAGCTACAGGAGTTGTCTTTATTTCTGAAAAATCTATCTATGGTTGGGGAAATTAGAAAACATGATACTCAATATATACCACATGTCCTAAGATCACAGCCCTCTCTAAAGCAGAGGTCGAGAGGATGGGAAACAGGAGAAATAAAATAGTTTTTTCTTGTGGCTTTAAGATCCTGCAGTAATTTAAGGTGATTAATTAACCTCCATTATTTTCAAGGAGGTTGAGAAACCATGAAAAACTCATCAGAGGATCATGCTAAAGATGCAACAGACAGCATCTTGCAGAGAAAATATACGGTGCAGCAGAAAGAAGGGTCAAATGAAGAAGATGGACACCAAGGACAAGTCTGTCCTACTCCCCATCACTCCTGCGGCCCCTTGTAATGCTCCTCTGGCAGGTGAGAGAGTGCTTTCCAAACCTCTGTTGCATCTGGGAAGAGAGAGGGTTTGGGACACCTACAAGATGGTCGTCCCCAGCACCCAGCTCAGGCAGCACCCTGCTGCAGATACCCCTCAGCCAACACTCAAGGGCTGTCATTCCTTGGATAAAATGTCTGAATATTCCCCAAAAGGTTAAAAAGGACTATTTTGGGGTTTGGTTTGTTTGTTTGTTTGTTTTTCTACTGAGCATCAAAGGAGGCTCTGAGGTGAGTGTCTTAAACATAAACATTTCCAGTAAAATAAGATTAATCCTACCCTGTGAGTGATGTAGCAGAAGAAGAATGGCCCTGTGAGGTTCTTGCAGGGACACCTTGTTCACAGTTCCTGCTCAGTGAACATTTTGTGATTTCTAAAGGGCATCAAAGGAGAGATGGAGAGGCTCTCCCCACACACTGGTGTCCCTGTGACTGGGTGGTCCATGAACACAGGTCTCCCACAGCCACAGGCTGAAAAAGTACTTCTACCATTGCCAAAACAGCCCAGGAAGAAATTACATTATTTTTCCTGACAATTTTATTATATGCTTGAAATAAAACCAACTGCCAGTTTAACCTCGTTCACATACTGTGTGGTGGAGATGGATGTGGGCATCAGGAGGGCTCAGCTTTGCCCTGGCAGGCTGGTGACCTTGAGATGGGACCGTATCTCTACTTCCACTACTTCTCTTCTCAAGCCTGGACTTAGTTTTGGAGCTGTTTGCATCAAGGGCTGCCTCTCATTGTGTATGTGCGTGCTGCCTGGCATAACAGAGATGTGATCTTGATTGTGGCCTCTGCAGCTCCTCTAGTACAAATAATAATTTCCATTCCATCTCTTCTTTTGTTTGCTACTGATCTATATTAAACAGTTGGTGATTACTACATTTATGGGTGATTATTGCACTTATGCTGTGTTAAATCTAAATGTTTGTTTATCTTTATGTGGTCTCTGTGTATATGTTTGCATGGCTTTTAACTTTATGTATTGCAGAGTTCCTTAATTATAAAATCAATAAATTTTTTAAACTTATGCCTATTGCATAGATAGAAACCCACACAACGTCCACGTCTGTATGCAACAATGATTCTTTTCCTGTGCTTGTGGCAGTTCACAAACCTCAGTTACAGGAACCAACAGACTTTTTTAGTTTGCTTGCTTTGTTTTTTTGAACTAGTATCGATTAATTCTTTGTTAGCTTGGCTCATTCTCTAGTTCTCCTCAAAGCTTTCCTCTTGCAAGCCGTTCTTCTCAGACAGAATCTCGTCTCCCTGGAGGCTTGTTGACTTCGGTGAAAGTCATGATCAATGGAAGTCAGTGTCCAACGGTGCCTGTTCAATCAAGACTAGGTGGGTTCAGTCCCCAGCTCTGCTGCAGGTGTCCCCTTGAGTCACACCTGCACCACAGAGAGAATGGAGACGAGCCCTTAACCATTAACCATTGCCCTCTGAATCCAGCCATTCAACCAGCCATTTACCCATCCAGTTGTCTACTAATCCAGCCTGTAATGTCTCTGAGCGTGTCCCTGAGCCCCAACAAACTTCTGGCATCCCTGCGGTCCTTAGTAAGGATTTCCACAGCCTTGCTTTCAAGCAGTGTAGCAGCACGGCTGGTTTCTGCTGTGCTGGACGGAACCAAAGCATGTCATCAAAGCATATCCTGCATTGCCATACCTCAGATTATGCACTCAGAGAAAAGGAGCTTCTCTTTGCTCACGGTCCATGCAAGTGAAGAATGTGAAGATGTCCTGCTTGGGTCACCAGGGATGATTTTTACTCATATGCCATTCTGCAACTATGGTCTTCTGAAGCGACCTGCCAAAGGAGCCCAGACACGGCCTTGTGTATCTCTCTAGTGCAGCAGCAATAGTCAGGGGGAAGCAAGTTTGTGAGCAGATTCTGCAAAAATGTGGTAGGGCACAATTCTGAAATGTCCACCAGGTTACGTGGCTGCAGGAGGTAAAAGATTTCTGCCTTACCCTGTCATATGAAGTAATTAGGTTGAGCTGAACATCAAAACCATCTCTCCATCATTCTGGGGACAATGCACAATACCCAAAGCACACATTTGTTTGATTTAGGCACTGCTTTTATTAGTGCTCCACCCTGGCTGTGCCTCAGTTTTCCCCATAGGGTTGTAGCAATATGGCAACATGTTATAAACGTCAATATTTCTCCTACTACCAAGAGTCCTGAAGCTCCTCCAGACAATTAAAACCTGTGAATTCATAAATACATCAGGAGATGCCCACTGCCAGGCACTCGTTGCTGCCTGTCGTTGATGAGGAGCTGCAAACCCCCCATGGAGGCAGGAGCTGTAGCCACTCATGTAAACACAAGCTAATCAACAACCAGCATTAAAGAAGTGTAGTCAGGTGATGACCCCGATTTCTTTTATTCCAGGCTATATTTCTCAAGCAGCAGCTCACATCGGCTCTTACGCTTTCTTTCTCTGCCACTTACATCTAATTAGGATCCGTGCTCACAAGGAGCAGAAGCATCTGTAATTAAACCGAACCGCAGCACCAGGAGTGAGCTGTAGGGAAGAGTTCACTTACGTGGCTGAGCGTAGCAATTTTGGGCACGACTGGAGGCGAGGGGCTCAGTGGGAAAAGACCACCAGGTCTCCCACTGTGGACAAAAAGCTGGTGGGAGTCCTAAAAATGTACATCAACAGGGACACGCACTCCTTTTGAAAGTGTTGCCCAAGGGATGGGTCTGGAGGAGAGGTCCCAGAGTTGCTAGTGATGTCATGGCCAGGATTTCTGTAGTATCCCGTGTGTGGGTTTAACCAAACTGCTAGCCAGCGCCAAGCTTAGCAGCTGCAGTTTTGCAATCCTATTTTACCCCTGTTTTTCAGGGAAAAAGTGAGGAAGGAGAGAAAAGCCATACTTGCACAGAACATTAACTCTCCCTAAAAATGTGATATTTACACCAGTATAAATGTATTCTATGCCAATACAGGTGAATTCACCTCCTCAGCAGAAATAATTCGTAATTACAATATGATGTTTGGGACTGTGCACATCTGAGATCAACCTGGCCTATTGATTTATTTTTTAAAATCCCATCTTCAATCACACCAGTTCCACCCATAGAAAATATTGATACAAACATGTTAAATCTCATGCAGACTTGGGCAGGCAATTCATAACATTGTTTTAAAAAGGAAAGGAAATCACCTAACTTCGCCAAAATTTCTTCGGTATCGGTAAGCAGCCCTCACTCTATCCATGCCAACTTGAAGCTACCTTTTTCATGTTAAATCAGGAACAGCAAAGGGGGTATAATTGCTACACTTGGGTAAGATGAAAACCAGGGAGAAAGAGTCCTAGATCCAATTGCAATTCTAAGGGAAACGTAGGAGCATAATTGATGTCCAAAAGCAGCCTGTGGATGTAAGTCCCTGCTTGGAGCCGAAGCCAGCAAGTCTGGTGCTGGTGGGTCTCTGTGGCCCCGCGTGGTCAGAAACGTAATATTACAACTTATTGGAAAACCTCAATGGGTTGTAATTTTGTTATAGCATTAAAACGCACCAGTGGCAGAGGCATACCCAGGGCCTGTGTAGTTCAAAAAAGACACATTCCAGCAATGACTTGTGGGTTTTTTTCTTAGAAAGAAAAAGCTGATCTTAATGGTTTCAACTATTTTTCATCCACTTGCTGCCCTAGGATGATGTGGAGTTTTAAATATGGGCAGGAGACAATTTCAAAGGGGACATTAAATGCATGTTTATGTACTAAAATATGTATAAATACAGACCTCAAGAAGTGGACTGCAAAGCATTGCATGGAGTTAATACCACTGAGGGAAGGAGCCCACAAGTTCACTCGCACAGTTTAAAAGGTCAGTGCAATCCCTCACTGGAAATCGTTTGCTTGTAAATAACTGTTGCCCAACTATTTTTCTGAATCAAATCCTACATCTTCCAGGTGGAAACTAAAATCAGGCTAAAAGCTTGCCTGCACATAGCCTGATTTCCCTCATTCAGAGAGGAAATGTAGCCTCCTGAACATTAATCCAGGACCTCCGATATTCCTGGGTACTGGAAGAAGTCAGAAGCTACAAGTTTGCTGGGTGATATCGGGAAAGGCTTTTCCAGCTCCAGCCTGCCTCCTTCTACGATAGCTGGAAGGAAATGTTTCACATAACTCAACCCACACTGTTTCAAGAAGTCAATCCAGGAAGATATTTGAGGTTTTGATAGTTTTCCAAAGGCAAGACAGGATTTTTTAAATTTTTCTTTTTTTTTTTTTCTAAATCTGGAAGACATCTCCTGGGACAGGAATACGACTTCCAAGCCAGCTCTTGAACCAATTATGCTTCATGCACTTCCAGATGACTTCCCAGCAAATTTTAAGACTGCAGTCATTTTGCCGAAAGGAGCTGTATCACCTGCAACCCACAGGTCTGCCTGAGCTCCTCATACCCCGGAGCAGCACACTCACATCCCAGCAATTTAGCCATGCTGAGGAAATTGGGACATATCTGCAGATGTTGCAGGGCTGGTACGCAGCAAACGCCACTTATGTCTTGCTGGAAAGCTCCACCGCTCTGACATGAGGAGACCACCGTCCCTGGAGAGAAGATGCTGACAGATTGGCCAAATTAATGGATTCTTGTGATAAGGTTTCTGCCCTGTGGAGACCTCATGAACAGTAACAGAGTGACTTGGAGGAACAGAGGATCCTGCTCTGGTAAAATCAAAGCTACACTAGAACTGAAATCCACAGTAATTTCAGACTACACGCAGCTATTTTAGATACTCATCCCAGTTGTTAATACTCACAATTCCCTTTATAATGCCAGTCAAGATGTTTACTGTACTTAAGCAGGATGGAAAAACATTGATGGGACATTTTGCAGAAGTTCTCTGTGGTCATTCAGTTGGCTTTAAATACAACCGTCATTATCCGTATGAGAGCTTTGCAGCAATAAATCAGCCACACTGACTGAGTAGTCATGCTAGATCCTAGCATACTGGAAGAGGCACAGAAAAGATAGATGGTTTTGTGGTTAAAACACTGGTTTATGTCCACTGGAAGAGCAATTCCTGCCACATCTTCCATTGCAACCTCTCTGCAGATCAAATTACAGTTTTTATGCATTTGGACTATGCACAGGGAGGACAGTCGTGTTTGCGTACTTCCCCGAAGAATGGAATGGCAATTCTGCTTGGCATGTGTAAAATTTACTGCTATATAGTGAATAAAAACAACATTTGCCTTCTTCAGCCTGCTGGGATTGGTAAAACCAGGAACTTTCTGGTAGAACTAGTCTTATGCACAGTGAGCACAAGGGACGGATTTAGCCAGGCTCTGACTGAGGATGCTGCGTAGACTTGGGAACATGTGACAGAGATGAAGCTACAGCCCCTTTAGTCTGCCTAGGGATTGGTGCTTGCAATAAAACAGGAAACAAAAAAGCAAAACCCCTTGGACCTGGAAGTGGTCTTTTCCTGTATTTTAGCCTGTTGTGAACCACAGTACCTGCCTTGTACTACGTCAGAGAGTCCCCATGACAATCAGGTCTTCTCCTACCCGGGTGAATCTCTCTCAGCTTCCCCTGGGAGGTAAAGATGACCACGATGGATCCCCTGCTGTCTGTCATCTGAGGTGATATGGACCCAAGGGAAGTCTTTACTTCCCTCTATCTCATGCTCTTTTCCATTCCCTGCATGTGCTGCTTGCCTTTGCCAACCTAGCGGTGTAGCGAAGCTAATAACTCACTGATGCATATTCATGAATGCCAGATAATACATTAATGAAACTATGCAAACACAGTCGATTAAAAAAAAAACCAAAACCCCAAATCCTAAGCCACCTTCTCAGTCTGTGCAAGGAGGAGGTTTTGCCTTGGTACAGGTTACTGCATGCCATCTCCTATGTCCACCCATCCCCACAGTGTCAAGTTTCAGACTTTTGACAATCATGACCTATTTGTTATTTCAGATAGGCCATAGGTTTCTGTTCTGAGTGAACCTTTGTGCCTTGGGGTTGGGTCTTTCGAGGCTGACTACGCTAACCACAATGGTGGTGTTCATCTGCAGAACTCTCTCCAACAGGAGCAATTCCCACCCACTTGGACTACTCCTCATATGAATTTGCAGATACACTATCAAGACTAATTGCAGGAAGAAATGACTTTTTTAAGCTCCGTGGATGAAATAAATACAACAAAAAAGCAAAGATATATTGTTTGGGGTAGATTTCACCAAAACTCATTCTTCTCAAACTCCCGAAGAAGTGGAAATAACTGAAACCAGCTACATGCATATTGATCACAACAAATTCTTCCCTTTCATCTCTGAATATCTTAAGAAAAGGAAAGGTTGGCAAAGAAAGGCTATTCTCTCTCCTTGCACTCATATGTGGTCAACTAGGTAAGGCTGCTCACCTTGATGTTAGAAAAAGATCCTATGTGGGTGTTCATGGACCATCTTAATTGGATTTGATGCAAGAATTTAAACAAGGCTGTCTTGTCTTTCAGGGCAGGTCTGCTGAGAGAGAGGAGATAAGGCAGTGTGGGGTGTAATGCTTCCATCTGAGACAGATTAGGGTGTTGGCCTGTGTGAGGAGAGGCTGTAATGATCACACATTGCTTTGAGTTCGTTGCATTCCCATAAAAGTCTCTGCCCTCATCACACCTTTCCATGCACTCTATTAGGGGCAGTGATTCAGAAATGATGCGGAGAGAGGAGGGCTATTTTCCGAAGAAGTTATCCAAACAGTGTTTGGCATCTCCTACCTGCTCACAGAGCAAGCATGACCTGGCTTAGCCTGAAAAAAACACAAGCGCGTCTGCCATCACCTTGCTCCATCCCGGGGAAGAGTCCCCAAGCAGCAATCCTGTCATTAGACCAGGGGGGTATCAACACCCCCAAAGGGGCTTGGTGCTGCTCACCATGGCCCAGCCTCCATCTGCACCAACCTTGGTCTACTGGCAGCAGTGGAATATGCTCCATGAGGTGATTGGTTATTGCCTAGAAGTTCACAAACAAAGAGTAGTTCCCAACATTTTGCAGCAGCTCTGATATGGAGATGAACACAGCGATTGCATCTCTCCACCTGCAGCCGCCCCGTGACAGGCTGTCAGAGAGCCCTACACAGCTGTTTCTCAAACTTTTTTAATCAAGGATCATGAAAATATATTAACAACTGCTTCCTGGAGTTGCTTATGTCATGGTGCTACAAAAGAGTTTGAAAATAAAGGCAACATTCAAGTGTTGCTTTGTTTTTCCACCTTTTTATTTGTTTACCCATTTGCGGGTTCAGGGTTGTGTGTGTTCGTACAAAAAGGAAAGATTTGCAGGCATTTCACAGAGCTTCTCTGGATGTCTACAGCATTTAGAGACCATGCTGTACCTACCCACGTCTCCATCCAAAGGGTTTACTATTTCCCCACAGTGTTTGCATTCCCACGGCACCGTTTTCTCCAGCCCTTTCTGCCCAGCAGGAACAGAAAAAGCCAGAGCTGGATGAAAAAAAGTCACAATGTGAAAGGGAGAGAATGATCCCTGGCCAGATTTCATCTGTCTAACTTTATGTGTCATCAGTTCGAATGCGTAAATCTGAGCGAATTGTCTAGATGCCTTTTATAGTCAATGGAGAGAAAGAAGAACTTCCCGGGTGCAATTCAGCCCAGCTGGGAGAGATGAATTGTGCTCTAGAAAGAAGCATCTCTCTTTCCCGACCATAAAGCAAAGTTGCGGCGATAAAGCAGCTCAGACATAACCGCCTACCTCTCTGCAAGCTGTAGTTAGCTGAGAAAAGTCCCACTCAAAATAACCCACAAAAAACTGCCAGATTCCCTAAACAGCTCCCATGGTGTAACAGAATAAAAGCATCCCGGGGAGAACTGGGTCTCGGCAGTGTGCTTCCCACTGCCCTCAAACCAGCACAAGCCCTCAGCCACGGTCAAGTTATCTGACCTCAGAAAAGATCTGCTCCAAGCCTTGGCTTTAATGCACTGTGCCAGAATTTGGGACCAGAATTTGGGGCTGTGGCATGCTAGAGGAGCTGTGCTCACTTGGGTTGGGTTTTGCAGCAGCGGAGAGAAGTTGGGCAGCACGAAAGAGGCTGCAAACCCTCCCAGGGTGGTGTGGGCTGTGCCGTGCCAGGAACAGCGTCTGACTCCCGGAGATGCAAGGACAGACCACTGAATTACAAAAGGACTAGAATATTGCTGCAGATTTTCCTGACAAAAGAGGCTCCACCCTTTCTCAAACACGGGGAAATTTCTGAAAATATTTCCTCTGTTCCATTGGAGGCTCCACCAGCATGTACACACGCTCTAGACACGCAGTCATTCCCCGGGTTTGCTTTTCAGATTTGCCTATTGACTTTCCCCCTCCCTTCTTCCCTCCATCTCCTGCTCTTCACGTCCCCCTCTCCGTGGAGGCACCATCACGACTCCATTCTTTATAGCATTCACCATCGTTGGGAGACCCGGGGCTGCTTTGAAAAATAATTAAAAAAAAAAAAAAAAAAAGAAAATAAACAAAAAGAAATAAAAAGTACAGGGAAAGGGAGCAGAGGAAAAAAGAGAGAGAAAAAGAAAAGAATACATGTCAGCTCCAACCCTGCTGCCGCGCCAGCATGCACACGGGTTGCCTTTTGCTCGGCGCACATCAATGCCTCTTATCCTCCAAAGTTATTTCCCCTGGAGTGAACCTATCAAAGATTTTCAGCCTCTCTGGAGAGAGCAGTTCCAGATAACGCTGGATTCCCTTGTCAATTTTTGCCTACCAGGCTCTGGCAGCATTTTCTACCTGACACTCTGATCTTGACACACACGTACAGAAGAAGCGTGTGCGTGTGCGTGTGTGTGTGTTTCTGGAGCTGTTTCCTCCTGCTTTGCAAGCAATGCAGCTGCCTTTAGACTGCAGAGGGGAAGGGAAAACCCAGTAACGTTTGGCATCTGTATAGCACCCTGCTCATCTGTGATTCCTGTAGTGTCTTGCCCTCCTTGTAATTACAGTAATTAATATAATTATACTAATAATAATGATTATTCTTTAGGATGTGCCAGATCTTTCCTAATACAGCTCCTTCTCTGGAAATCCTGGGCCTATATTTATAAGTCACTGTAGGATTTCCAGATAAATGCTCCCCACCAAAATCCTGCTGCTACAACAGCTGAAAATTCAGAACTACTCATCTTCTCTCCTCTCTTTGCTCTGACAAAGGTGCTGGAAGGACCAGGCACTCCAACAGGTTCCTAGCATGTTTCTGATGATTCAGAGAGGTCTTTCCAGTCACTTTATTTTTGGGTGGAGGGCAGGGGTTGGTAAGATGTGATGGTACTGACAGCCCACCTGAGTGGTTTCATCAGCCTTCTTCAGCGAAGGCACTAAGGCAGTGGCTGGTGACAGGAGAGAGTCTGAGCAACCCCTAAATCAGCATCCCAAGAAGCCATGTAATTACAAGGCTCTACCTAGAGGGCCCAGAGCTCATTAGCCTCAGCAATAAAATAAGCAGTTTATAGGTGCCGTAACTCACGCTGGACCGAAGGGTGGGCACGCCGCGGTGCAGCGAGCCACAAGGCACAGCTGCTTGCCTGCAGCTTCGGCCCCGACCAAGAGTTTTCTAAAGCTCCGCTATAGCTGATGCAAAATTATTCCTCCCAAAACACATCAGTTGATGACTTTTTTCTATTTTGCATTTTTTCCCTGGGCTCTAAGTCCCAGGACAACATTAGACCCAGCTCCAACATGGATTGTGATCACCATCTCAGCTCCTACACGGAGCAGGAGGAAAGAGGCAAGAAGTGACTCTGGTGTGTCACGCAACTGCCCTCCTCCTTCTGTGGCAATGCTATCCTCGGCACATGCACGGATGCTAGAAATCACTGCTTTGTGGCTAAGGATAGCCCTCAATTGTTTGCACTGTATATATGATCTTCCAGTTTTCTGCATATCACCCAGGACATGACCTGAAATGATGAAAGAAGCATTGCCCTCAAGGGCAATGTGAGACCCCAAAAAAGTCTTAGTGGTGTGGGAGGAGGATCCCTGAATGCAATTTATGGACACTGTTACCAACATTAAGCCATAACATTTCCACATAAGTCCAATAAAGTCCTATGGAAGAAAGGGAGGCCGAGAACCACCTCAGGACTCCTTGGATGCTTGAGTGAACCACCCACTTTAGGAACCCACGATCAGCATCACATCAGGAGTCCACCACCTTGTGCCCTTAAGCATCCTCACTGGTTTTGCCCCAAGGACATGCCTTTTCCAGACTGGAGAAACAAGAGGAAGGCAAAGGAGGAGATCAGTGGGGCAACTGTGATAGGGAGCAAGAGCATGGCTGGTACATCTATTGAAGCCACCTGGCCATCCAAACTGGACCTCAGGGCTTGGCTGCTGTCAGTCAGTGCTGCTGTTCCAGCTGCAGTGAACGCATCCCAGTTACGCCACGCACAACCTCACACATCCAAATGCTGCCATAACGCCTATCATGCTCCTGTGGGTCACCACCAGGCCTGTCTAGGGAGGCTGTTGGTGTGTGAACAAGAAGGAGACCGTGTAGGCAGAAGAGTGACACTGCATGGTGTCCATATGGGATCTTGCAGCCATCCGGAGACATATGGACAGCAAATGATTCCTGGAGACCTCCATACTGAAACCAAGAGTTCTGTTTGAAACCCAGCAGCACAATATAGCCCCTCAATAGCAGATCCAGCCCTGGAGAGGACAGTTTTAATTGCAAGCTTTGCTCAAGGGCTCACCTGTGTTACTCCAGACCTGTAAATACAGATTGGAGACCTGGGCTTCTGGCTAGTTCACGCTGTTCCTCCTCCGGGAGTTTCAACATTTGTCAATTCCAGGAAGATCCAATAACATTTTAAAGGCAGGACGTGAAATTGGATTATGTGGGACTCAGCCTTTGAGCAGAGAAGAGGTAGCTCTCCTTAAAGGCCAACAGCAATCTTTCCTTTTTCCCTGCCTGGGACCTTCGCTGAACCTTGAATGGCAAAACACATGGTTATTCCATTTCACCTTGCAACTGGCTTGCTGTAATTGATTATATTTGTCAGCTTACTTTTTTTTAAAAAAAATGCCATGAATGGATTCATGCTGCACGTACGTGTAAACCAGAGTCACTGCCCTCCAACAATAGTTCCCTATTATTCTCTGTTTTGTGCTCACAATGGGAGAGATGCATCCAAATAGGACAGAAAAATATTGCTTTATAAACCTGAAGTAGGTGTGCAGCATCTAATCCAGCCATCCATCATCTCTCTGCTCTAATCTGCCTAAAGTCAATGGGGACAGAGAGGGAAGAAGCAGGCAACAATAACAGTATCATGGTAACCATGAGAGCGATGCTGGAGTGGATTATCTGCTCCGAGAGTGCAGGGAGGGGTGCACAACCTCACACGCAGCTTCCCCAGGCTGTGTGTCCTAGGTAAGCATTAATCAGATACAAAAGGGCACGTGTCACACAAGAATAACTCTGCTATCATTATTATTTATTTCATGTAATGCTCTAGCTCTTTAGTCAGGTCAGAGCCTTGGTCTTTTCCTTCAAAGCCTGAAATAGCTGGAGGCGTGCATGGCTAAGAGCATATTCTGCAGCTCCATTTTCAGCTCTGCTCAGGGATGGCACTTTGTAGTCAGGCAGCTCCTGCTGCGTCCCCAGCAGCTTGGGAAGATGGGAGATGGCTGTGCCACTGGACATTTCATGGAGCGAAGGACCCAGCTCGGGAGAAGGGAGGTGTGAAGCATCCTTCCCTCCCAGCAGCCCCAGGACACACCCCCAGGGCATGACAGCAGCCCTTATTCTGGCAATGCCTAATGTGATGGTACAAAGTGAAATGCAAATGAGATTAAAAGTAAAAAGTATCTCTGACAGCTTCAGCTTTGCAAAACCTGATGTTTCCCCACCAAATATCATTTCAGAGGGAAGTCCGGAATGAACCAGCTCCCTGCTCTGCTCTGAGAACCATTCCTGTTGTCATCACGAGCTGCAATCACAGCCCACCACTCCTACTGCCTCCTCCTGTCCCGGGATGTGTCCGATGATGGCAGAAGGAAGGGTGTTGGGCCAATGGGTGTGACTCAGACCAAAATGCCATCACCTCATGTGACCTCAAAAAAAAGATGAACCACCTGGGGTTTGCTCCCATGGAAATGGAGCATAAAAGGCACAGTTTCTTCTCCTTAGAGGGTTGTTAGACTCCTCTAGTCCTCTCTGATGTCTAGGTACCCAGGAAGGAACAAAGGGAATCTGCAGTAGGAATGAACAGGTGCAGAGAAATTCTGCAAGGAATAGAGTCTTTAGAAATGCTTCTAATAAAAAACAAACAAACAAACAAACAAACAAAACATAACAAAACAAATGAGAAGCACTTCGGGGCTGCATCCTTCTCTTCTCTCCTCCCATCTCGGTCACAGTATGCATGCTGCCCTCTTGCAAGAGGCTGCAGAAACAAGAGGAGATATAGCAGAGCACACACACATGCCCAAAGGCCATCTTGCACTGCTGCTTCTCTCTACAGCTTTGCAGGAGCTGCAGGGACGTGACAGCAAAATGCAGCAACTGAAGCTCAAGAGCTGCCAGCATCATGATGAGGGGGTGTGAACAGGGACACAGGAGAAGCTGTTAATGCAGGGTAGATGCTGAAGCAGTCTTAATCTATTTGGCAAATCAGTGCCTGACACTGCATAAAACTGTGCATTGAGAAATAAAGAGTGTTTGGTTGAAGTTCGGCAGGGTGTGATTTCTGTTTGCTAACGTACAGTTTGCAACAGCAAAAGAGAGAAATCCTGGTGTATTCCCACCTCTGCATCAGTGAAGAATTTTAAGGGGTGCTCAGTCTGCATCTGGATGGCAGAGGTGGCTCCCATACTGCTCTCTCTGCTCTCCTTTCACAACAGGTCTCTCCAGCTAGCACATTTAAGTCTAAGGGCTTGGCTCGCCGACAGATCGTCACACTCAGTGGTTCATGGATGGGACTGAGCCCAAATCCATTCTCTGTGGTTTGATACCCAGCTCTGCCTCTGCTATTAAACCTAAATAACAAGCAAGCTTAGCGTCTGCAAAAGCTGCCAGGCCATTGCAGCTTTATTTAGTCGCATAGCAGGTGCATTTAGGGAAGTGGTTTTTGCAGTCTTTCCTCACACATGCATCCCCGCAGCTTGCCTGTGAGATTAACCCATCCCTGCAGGATTAGGATTGTGCAGACCAGTTCTTTTCCCCTCTGCTAACCAGCAGAGCATCTACTGCAGGGACTCTTTGTGCCGGAGGTGTGCAGCTCAGAGGTGTCCCCTGGTGCCACTGGAGTCTCTCATACTGGGTTTGAGAACCGGTCACCAGCCTCAGATGGAATCTGAAAGCACAAGAAATCCTGGATGAGTGGGTGGATGGATGGATGGATGGATGGAGATGTTACTCAGCATTTGCCATTGCCTAAGCCCTAGAATTATCGTGACAATGTCCAACCCAGCAGGGCCTCACTGTAGATGCCTGAGAAAGGGACCTCTATATTTAGAAGGCTTTCAGAATTTTTGTTTTTCTTTCAGGAATTTGTCCAATGGCTTTTTGAACCTGTGTAAATGTCTGCTGTGAGAAGGCAGCCGGCAGAACGACTCACCATCTGAAGGATGTCCTTGTGTTTGTTTTCAGCTTGCTTTCTGCAAAACGCTGTCTGCCTGGCAGAGTTGACACCTCCTTGTTCTTGTGTCGGAAGAGATGTTGAACGATTCCTCAGTTGTGCTTATGGTTTTACAAACATCTACCGCATCCAGTCTCAGCCATCTCTTCTTTACGTTGCATTATCAGGATCTCATTTCTGGCTCTAAGCCACAAACTGAGCAAGATTTGCAAGGAAATAAGAGAAACTATCTGCAATGCCCATCCTCCTGGGTTGCTACAGCCCACCCTTGCCTCCGACAGCAACTTGCTTTGCAGCCATGTACAAACCACTTGAAGCTGGATTCACCTCTCCTAACTCTGACTGTCTAAATTTGAGGCATTTTACAAGTCGAATCTAGATACCTTCTTTAGGAGAAGATAAATCCTTCTGCAGACTGTCAAGGGACTTCAGCCACCACCTCTTGCAGAGCCACCTATATCGTAGCTGGCTGAATCCCACCCTTAGGGTTAGGGGTGGTAAAACTCAGCCTCCTCCCCACACACCTCTGTTTGCCTGTCTGTACAAACACAAGCAGCTTCCCCACCTCCTGGCATTATTTAGAAGCTCAATTAGTTAATGGCTGCAAAGTGCTGGTAAGATGGATAGCACTACAGAAACACTGTTCTCGGGAAGTACTTCCACTATTTTTTTATTATTTTTTTTTAAAAAGAAAGCCACCTGACAAATCCATGGCTAGAAGGGCCAGGATGTCAAAAGAGATGGACAGTGAATAACTGAGAAAGGGACAGGAATTGTAATTCATCTTCCAGTTGGCATTTGTTTCATTTTTAGCTCTACTTCGGCTCAAGAGCAAGGCAGGAGGAAGGAATTTTGTTACTGACTTACTAATGTCTCTGATGAAGGCAAGAAACCCTCCAGTGCACAACTGAGACCCACCCCCCCCACCCCCATCTTCACATTGCTGCTTCTTCATGTTTTTACTATTTCTAAGTTTAAAAGCAGACAGGGGAAAAAATAAAAAACAGCTGAAAAAAGACCTTCTCAGTTTACTTTTTAATACCATAAAGAAGTGGAAAGGAGCATTAACCCTGCTACTGTTCTTTTGTGAGTCAAAACAGATCGTGAAGATGCAAACTTCCCTCCAATAGATTTTTTGCTGTGCTTTTGGCCCGTGTCCCTTTCCCTTGCTGCAAGCCTGGCCAGTGTCACGAACTAGTGCTGAACGCACACAGCACTTAAGGCTTCTTTGAGCTTTTTCTGCAGGCGGCTGCGTGCCGTCATCTCTGCTGTTTGCACAGCTGAATGCCTGTAATACCTGAGTCAGGGCTGAGCACAGTGTAAATCCCCCCAGCTATCAGGAAATCCAATTTTATGGACACGGCTAAATTTGTGTGATGTGTTGGTGGATTAATTCACGAAGATCATTGCCTTCTCAGTACTGTAATTCAAGCTCTTTTCTTACAGGGAAGAGAGGCAGGCACACGGATATTTTCACATTATGGGGCCAGTCAACAAGTGTCACAGTGGGATGAAGAAGCAGCATGTAAGATTGTGCTTGGCCGAAGGTCAATACGGCTATTACAGTGCTGCATGGGATTGGTCAAAGGTTTTAAATGAGCAGTCCATATAGGTTAATTCTGATTTCACGGATATTGATAGGTCAAAAGGCTTCCAGTGACTCCAAAGACTATGCGTATGTATTGTCCATCCTGGGATTTTTTTTTGCTGGATAGATGTGGAGTGGCCTAAATCAATAAATGACACCTGATTTGTGGGTCAAGCTGGAGAGGAAAAGCTTTTATTTGGGAGGCAACAGCCTACTTACATTGTGATACTGCCCCATGTCCTCCTACTCTTTGCATTTGTACAGTGCTTTTTCCCTCCATGCCCTAGGAAAGCTGCAGGCTGTTGCTGTGCCTTTCCGATGTCCGTGGCCCACACCACTCCAAAACCCTTTATCCTTGAACAGGTAGCACCAGTGCTTCCCCAAGAAGGGCCTTCTCAAGACAGATATGGAATCATAGAATCATTTAGGTTGGAAAAGACCCTTAAGATTATCAAGTCCAACTGTTAATCTTACACTGCCAAGTTCACCACTAGACCATGCCCCTAGTATCACTACTTTTGCACCAGTGTAGTCCCTTGCATTAAAATGAAAGCCAGAAAGCAGC
This sequence comes from Balearica regulorum gibbericeps, assembly GCF_011004875.1. Lineage (NCBI taxonomy): Eukaryota > Metazoa > Chordata > Aves > Gruiformes > Gruidae > Balearica > Balearica regulorum. The sequence goes on along the minus strand of NC_046184.1, from coordinate 3,025,478 downwards.
ACTCTACTGTGTAGGGCTGTTTAATCATAGAATCATAGAATGGTTTAGGTTGGAAGGGACATCAAAGCCCATCTAGTTCCAACCCCCCTGCCAGGGGCAGGGACACCCTCCACTAGCCCAGGTTGCCCAAAGCCCCATCCAACCTGGCCTTCAACACTGCCAGGGAGCCAGGGGCAGCCACAGCTTCTCTGGGCAACCTCTGCCAGGGCCTCACCACCCTCACAGGGAAGAATTTCTTCCTAATATCTAATTTGAATCTCCCCTCCTTCAGCTTAAGGCCATTCCTCCTTTGTCCTGTCAATACATGCGCTTGTAAACAGTCCCTCTCCATCTTTCCTGTAGGCCCCCATTGGGTACTGGAAGGTGCTCTAAGGTCTCCCCAGAGCCTTCTCTTCTCCAGCTCTCTCAGCCTGTCTTCACAGGGGAGGTGCTCCAGCCCTTGGATCATCTTCGTGGCCTCCTCCAGACTCACTCCAATAGACTCTTGTCGTTCTTGTACTGGGGACCCCAGAGCTGGACACAGTACTCCAGGTGGGGTCTCATGAGAGCAGAATAGAGGGGAAGAATCACCTCCTTTGACCTGCTGGTCACGCTTCTTTTGATGTAGTCCAGGACACGGTTGGTTTTCTGGGCTGCAAGCTCACATTGCCAGGTCATGTTGAGCTTCTCATCCACCAACATCCCCAAGTCCTTCTCCTGAGGGCGGCTCTCAATTCATTCTCTGCTCAGCCTGTAGTTGTGCTTGGGATTGCTCACTTATGGGCATCACTTTCAGTAACAGGAAGATAACTTATATTTTCATTCCCCTTTGATGACAAAACTGAGGCCCAGCAGATCTGTGATTTCTGGAAGAAGCAGTGTGGGTTCCCCCTGCAGCATCCCTCCAACCTATGTTTCTCCATCTCCACAAGGGTTGATCTACTGGTCCTGCAGTGGAAGGGCCCACCACAGTCAGAAATGCCCCCAGCAATGTCATTGCTGCTTTCAGCCTTCGTCTGACAGCTATGAAACATTTGTTTCCTCCAGCTCCTGACCATGCAGTATGTCCTGCACTCCCCCTTATGCATTACAGAGGACAAGCTCTATGTCCACCAGGAAGCTAGATATCCCTCATGTTAGTCCAGCACCTAAAGCATCAGGGTCACAAGTGGCTCATCGCAGCAATCACTGCAGTCATGGACCAGAAGGTGCCAAGTAACACTGCAATGCCACCAATGGCATGGGGTCACCAGTTCAGGAATCTCAGTGGGAAACCATCGTTTACACATTATATTTGTCTTTGCAAAGAAATGCTCATGAACAGGGACCTAGTTACAGGTGCTACTTTACTGGGGCTAAAGGGAAACCTCATGATTTTGAGGCCCCTTGTGAGCTCAGTTCAATAGGATCCATTATCTGCAGACTCCAGAGCCCACATGAGTCAGGACCCCTCTGAAAGCAGGACCAGTAGTTTGATGTTGGGCTGGATCTCAAAGTACAGCAGAGAGGATGGACGAATAGTGTTTGCTCTGTTTCATGTGTGGAGTGAAAGACGAGGGTAGCAGAGACAGAACACATCTCAGGGTACATGGGATCAGCTGCAGATTTGGGAATAGAGCTAGGAAAAGGATGGTGCATGTATGAGTGCGAGTGTGCATACAGGGGTGGGAGGGAACTGGTCCCACTAAAGTGAGAGGCAGAAAGTCTACTGTCTTCTCCAGAGTAAGGATTTCATCCAGCAGCTCAAACCCTCTATCACTTACATGAAAATCCTTCATATAAATACTGTACGGTCCTGATGGCCAACCAGTGCTGCTGGTTCCTGCATCTCACCTAATGCCCTTATTCCTGCATCAATTCACAGCATCCCACAGCATCTGCAGGGAATCACTGGAGATTTCCAAGGCTTGGTGGGACCCTGGGAAATGGCAGAAGTGAAAGCCTAAAGAGGGTTTGATCTAACGGAGACTCACCTTAGAAGAAGAAAGGAAAAAAACATGCATCAGATGATAGGATTAAGGACCTCATATCATCCTAAGAGACACCTTAAACATCTGACAGATTGAAATACCCACAGGCATGTGGTCTGTTCTTCCTGCTCCCAGATTATGCCCAGTCTCTCCCCACCCATCTTTTTTTCCTTTTAAAATCTAATTTCTCTAACCTCTGGAAGCAACCAGACATGGTTCAAAAAATGACCTTCCACCCTCTCCATTAAAGTCTCTCTCTGCCTTTCTTCGTATACCTGTTTATATCAGTTTCAGATGAATGGAACAGGCCCACTAAAAGTGTTTTTCTGGGATTTTTTTTCACAAATTGGACCATTAAACCTAATGTATGATATTAGCAAAGCGTGTGGTGTTAAGCAGAGTAGTATTTAGCACATAAAATATATTTAGAATATTAGAGATTGGGATCAGTTTCTCTTTACAATGCTTAAAATGTGTTGGAAAGTGAGGGAGAAGTGCATTAGTAGAAGAATCAGGTTGTGATTCAAGGCTGAAGAGTAAGAGCTCCCCGGACCACTGTAATTGTGACCCCGTCTCCAAATCATTATGCTAGGACATAGGGCCTTTCATTATCTGAGAATATAACACTGGGCTTTGAGAGTTTTAACTCTGCATTTTCTGGCTCTTGGGGGTTTAAATCATATTTTAATGTTCCATTAAAGTCATCCTTTTTCTTATTTTTCTTCCCAATTAACTTGGAGAGATTTGAGAGTGAAAGGGGAAATTAAAATTTTGGGGGAAACTGGAGGGATTGACTCGATTCTTGCACGAAAACCTTTTTGGGAGTGCTTTAAGGGAAAATGAACACACCATAAAACCACTTTGTTTAGGGTGAATGATGTCATGAGACCTTTGTACAAATGAGAATCAGATCCAGTATGTTCATGAAGACAAACAAACAAACCCATTAAAGAAATTTTCTTCATTTTGTTTCATGCAAAAGTATGTTTCAAACTATTTAAAAAACACTGCTTTGTGTTTTTAGTAAAGAGGATTCTTCCACTTTTCTGTCCTTCCTCTGAGCTTACCTATCCTCAAATTGTTCATTCCTTGTTCTTTTACTGAGTAATTTCTGTGATGCCCTCTGCTTCCCTCTGGTCCTACATCATGCATTTGCCCCATTTCTCCAGTCCCTAAAGACTATAGGGGTTCCTCTGAGAAGCCTCAAGGTTATGATCTGAAGATCTTTATTACAGAAAACATGTTTCTATGGATTTGTAGAACACTGGACAAATACACAAATATTATTTTTTATCACTTGTGTGCAGGGTTGTAAGTAGATACACCATCACATTTACAACACCATTATGCTAGACATTTCTCATGTATATGCTACTTATCCACCTCTTAGATCAGAGAGATGCAAGGGATGCATTGTCCTGCTCTTGGATGGTATTCTGAGGAGGGATATGCCATAGGTCACTTATCAAGGTTTCTTTGTGTACTTGCTTGAACATCATGACACCTCCTAACTTGTCCAGGACTAAACTGGTACCAATTTACAACATCACAGCTATTAAAAGCAGAGACATAACATTGCGTAGGGTCTAATGGATAAAATGGTTATAAAGATGGAAAAAAAGGTGTGACAAGCACTGCTGGTTCACAGGACACAGTGCCCCTTTCTGGTCCTTGCATCCTGGCCCAGGACAGAGATGCCACATCAAGAAAGCTAGTGGAAGGCCAGCTCTGGTATTCCCACGCACGTGGCGATAATGTTTCTTGCTTGCAATGCAAGTATATCCCAAAATGTACGATGTACTTAGCAAGGAAAACAAATAAGCAAATAGCTGGAGGAGATAATGGCGTGACAAGCATGTAGCGGTCGTGGAGAGAAGATTGCATGGATTATCGAGGAGCACATCTGGGTATATGCAATAATCCAGCCAGGAGCTGTAAACATAACCGGACACTATGACTGTTGTTGTTGTTGTTATTCATAGAATCATAGACTCATAGAATCACAGAATCTTTAAGGCTGGAAAAGACCTCTAAGATCATCAAGTCCAATCATCATTTTATATACTATTATTATTTAAATTTTGAGTACTGACTTCAATCCCTTTCCTACCTGACCTCAAAGTCTGCTGAAGATCCCAAATCAGAGGCTTCAGCTGTTTTTAGCAGCCTTCGGACCAGGCCATTTCACCTACAGGAAAAACCTGTTGCATTTCAGAGCTATAACAAAAATGCCAGCAAGAAAAAAAGCAGAGAGAGAGAGTTAATAAAGTGATCTGCTGTGTGAGGTCTGAAAAAAACAAATACTTCTGTGAAATAAATGGGGACAAATGCTGAGACCACGGATAGTGTTTGCAAAAATGGCAGCTATTGGCGAATGTTCTCTTTCTCATTATTCCTCATTTGTGGAACAAAATCAGACATTATCTCCAGGGATGTTTTCAGATGTAAATAGATGGCTAGGCATGTTCAGATGATTTTTGCCATCCCTAGTGTTTATGTTTCATATCATTTCATGGGCACACTTCAATCAGATTGCATCAAAACTCGTGGCCAGATCAGGGGTGTTTTGACTGAAATGAAGATTAAACGTTACTCAAGACGATTTACAGCCGTCCAAAACTAGATCTAGAAGGAAATTTAAACATTTGTCTGGCACTTTCGGAGCCTCAGGGGTAAGAAGTTCTGTGCAGATTTATATTTTTTACTTCTATAGTCTTACAACCGCTCGCTAATGAGAACAATTTCTCACATCCTCAGTGTATGTAGGACACCAGCATCGCAGCCCTTCAACCACAGGGCTGGATACACTTTTACATCTGTGCATATCCAGAGTAACTGATGAAACAACCACAGTCTGAATCTGACCCGCAGCTTCAGGTCTGCAGAGTCACCTACTGCCCACATTCTCCTCTTTGTCACCCGGGCTGTTTGCACTAGACTTGAACCATACGAAACATAGCCAAGTTTTAAAAAAGCTGAGTTCTCAATTGAAGTTTTTCAGGTAATCTCTAGGTTTTTAGGATATTTTTCTTCTGTCTCAGTTACAGCAGGTATCAGGAATTTAGGACATAAAATTTCAATGGGACTTTGTTACTTGAAGAGGAGCGATAGTTTGGGATCTGATGGGCATCACCACCGTTATGTCCTACTTGGAATTTTCTAAAAATAATCAGTGATTGGGGGTTTTGTGCTAAGGGAGGGATTCAGATCGGGTCACCATGTGAGCTGGGTGGTTTAGAGACAGCAGGAACATGCTGCCTGTGCACTTGCCTTGGTCCATTCATCTTCAGATGAGTTTTGATGTTATTTGCTTGATCAGATCTAAGCAATTCTTTGGGTAATTCCTTTTTTTCCCGTGGTGCACAAGCTGAGAGCTGGATGAGAGGAAAACAACATAATGAATTTCCTATGGATTTGGTGTCTCAGGACAAAAATCCAAAAATCTTTACTCTGCTGAGTCTGGTGTTGCAAGGAACAGTCAAGTCAAGGAGTCATGCTGCCAAAGGAGAAGCATCTTCTTAATTTTCCGTAACTTTGCAGTCCTTGCACAGTGCCATGGGAAAGCTTGGGGACTTTTACAACTTCTTCATAAGATGGGCTGGAACTATATAACTGTGTAACTGGGGAAACCACATCCAAAGAGGATGCCTCAGTGCACTGCATGTCTTCCCAACGACTAGCTTTAATTATTTTTTTTTATTATTTTATACTGTTGATTCACATCTCACAGCATTTTGCTGTTCCTGACTCCCTGTCCTCTGCTGATGAGAACCAGGGTTGTGCATCTGTCTTTCACTGCTGTCGCATGAAGCGAGTCCTCTATGTTGCATACAGATGAGACTTGGATCTCGTCTGCACGGCAGCCAGAAGGAAATCCTCAGGAATCACAGCTCCCCAGGTGTAAAAGTATGAAAGAAAAAAAAAAAAATAACAGGCTCGCAGTCTGCAGAGAACTGGTGGAAGACACTAGTGACACTCTGCCAGCATTTGTGATTTTACTGCCAGCTTCACAACGTCTTGTAGTGTCTTGAACCAGTGAAAGGACTGTATGTTAAAAAGCAAGTGCCATTTGGTTGTTGCTCAGGAGCAAAGCTAGGACACGTGAGCCCTCGAGGGTGTGAAACCAGAGGGCTGTAGAAGGACCCCAGATGTCAATGCTTTTCAAATCCTGAAATGTTTTCTTTTTGCACTTAGGATTGGCAATGGTAAGATTAATGGTTGGATTGTACCTATGTTCTCCAAAGTTTCTTACTATAATGTCTGATCCCTGAAGATTATCCCTACAACTTCTTCAAACTCTTTCCATTTAAACATTTCCTTTACAAAGTCAGCTTTCAACCCTGCATTTGAGAAAAATATTAAGCTGTTTTGTCAGAGACACATTTCAGAAAGGAGCTCTTTCTGCAGCATGTGCCTCAGACCTCCCCAGCTTCTATTTATGCTGCTTTTGAGCATAAGGATAGTTTGCTTTTATCTGTCCAATGGATTTCTGTTACTGTGATCATTTCTCCCCTGGGAAAGATGTCTGTGGCTCTTTCCACCACCACAGAAACACAAAAGACCCCTTTTCCTTTTGTCAAGAAGCCAATGTCAAGAATTTCCTGCTCTCTCACTTGGGGGTAGTGACTGACCTGGAAAGAACATCTCAATTGAGTATTAGTTTTCCCAAATGAAATATCACTTACCCTCTTCTTTGCAGTGCCACTCATACGAATGGAATCCAACCACTCTAATTGCTTCATGGTAGATTGAAAAAAGAAGGAGCAGCTTTGCTGATTTGTGGTTTAGAAGAATGTGCAATATATGTGTCTCCAACTGATATTAAAGATGACAGATTGAAATCTGAACCGCAGAAGATGTGCACTGCAGATGATAAATTGCCCTCCAACTTGGAGAAGAGTTGGATCATGGCTCAAAGTGCAAGGGAAAGGCATACAACGAAAGCCAGAAGACCAGTGCGTAGTCTCCACAATTAGTGTAAGCATCCATCCTACATCTGTAGAGTGCTTTCTATTTCCATATGGATGTAAGTGAATTAGTGTGCTGGGGGCTGATAGCCCCATTAGATAGCCTGCTTTCCTTTAATGGTTTGATAAAAGGAAGGTGACAAGAAGATAGATAGAGATAATACTCCAGGCTTCTTGCAGTAGAACCATTATCATTAACAGCATTAATTAGCCTATAATACACTGTATGAAGCACCAGATACAACCAGTCTAAAGGGAAGTAACTTGACAACTGTCAGTAGCATGATAGCTTAGCATTAGCATATACTGATCATTGAACATCTTTATCTTCCTAACCTGGCCTTTCAAAAAGCAAAGAATTCCCAAGACCGCCTTGCAGACAGCATCTCTAGCCAAGTCATTAAAAAGACACATGATTATGGAAGTGGGAGCCACAAGGTTGGTAGCAGACTCCAGAACTTTTTGCCATCAAGTCAGCCCATGCAGGGCTAGTCCCATTTTACCCTTTGGAGACTATTTGCACATAAGGGCACATAAGGGCACATTAAGGTGGACTGAATTGCTTCTAAATCTGACAGCCTTTCCCAGCAGAGACTGGTAGTGCCTTTGGAGAGCAACTCAGAGAGCTCTGGTGAAGAGAAGTGCAGAGAATAATCCTGAGTTTGCCCATAGGAGGTAACATAGAATGTAGGTAGAATTGGAATATAGCCCTAGATTGGGGGGGTGGGGGGGTGGGTTTAACCTTACCATGCTGCAGTCTGAATGTGCAGAGATGACAAATTACACTAAAGGAGAATGAAGTATTTTACTGTTACCCTTTATGAGCAGCTAGCCCAAAACCCCAAGGCTCCTACTAAGAAGAGAAATTAACTGTGGAATCAGTGTTTAGTTAAGGTAATCATCTTTCTTTGGAAGGAATGTATCAAGCCACAGAATTGAGGAAATACAGTTGAGTCCCTTGAACAAATGCTGAATCAGGGACATCTTGGTTGTGCTCAACAGAAGTTTATTTAAACTATTTGTGAAAACCCCTAATCAAGGAGATTTTACAGCCTCCCTTGTTAAGCCATTGTAGATTTTTTGTGAACATGACTTCTAGTGTCCCCTAGTATCCAAACTAAATCTTTGCTGAACGTTAAGCTCATTTCTTCTCATTTTTCTCCCAGTGGACAAGAAGAATTGCTCTCATCTCTTTTTCAAGTATCTTTAGTCTCCTGGAAGACTATTATTCTATCTCCACTTGGCTTCTCTTTTCTTGGCTAAAGAAATACAATTCCTTCAACCTATTTTGTTTATTACAAAAGTAATCAAACTACCAGAGAGGTTTCCTTTGCTCTGAGCCCAAAACTTCTCTTAGCAAGGAGCCCTGAGACTTTTTTTCATCAAGCTTTTCAGCATGCTGCTTCTTCCGTCTGTGTGATGCTTTTCCCCACCAGCATAACTGCACTGAAAGGAATATCGAGTTTTAATCTAACTGCTCTCAGTGTCTCAACAGCCTGAGGCACCTGGGCTGTGGGAACCCTCGTCGGGTTCTGGGTAGGTGCTCAGGGCTTAGGCTGATATCTAAGCTGGTTTATATTGTTTGACACCAGGGGTTATTGCAGGACACTGAATCAGCCACAACCTTCACAGGGAGCTCCCAAAACAAAAAGACTGAAAGGATTTTAAACTCACAGACCCTCTGTTTTATTTAAATAAAAACTCCAATTGATTTCTCAGCTAGTGGATGGAAAGAAAGTGACATCTCCAGGGGATGTTTCATCCCAGATTCTAACCTTAGGCTGGAATGAAACTCTCCTTTTCTGGAGGGAGACCTAAGGTTTGCTCAGCCTGGACACCCAACCTTTAGATGGCCTACATTTGATGAGATGAGTTACATGTCTGTGCTCTATTTTTGTTTTACTTTCTTATAAACAGCTCCACTCCAAACAGAAGGAAAGGATCATTTATTTATTTATTTGGTGATAGAGGCAAAGTTTATGCTCCTGATTCCTTGGGTTGGAGCACTTTTATATCTCAAATTATTTCTTTGGCTCCTTAAGTGGGTGCTTTGACCAAGCAAATCCTTCCAAGTCTCTTTTTGAACTTATTTTGTACATGGTCTCAGGCAGACTCCAAGCTCAGCTGCTCTGCCTGTCCATGCGACCCCCGAACTCCTGGGCACTACACACCCATGACTACAAACAGGTACCTGCTGTCACCAATGACAGCCTGTGTGGGATCATGAGAAATGCACTCCTGAAGAGCCTCCAATGAAGATGAAGGACAGGTGAGACCAGGATGTCCTGCAGTGACCAGGTGGACACTCTTCAGCTAGGTCTTTGCAGATCCATTTTCCAGCTCTTCTGTTTCCATACTGTCCTTCCAAGAGGGAAGTGCCCTGGTAATGGCAGGGGAGAAATGTGGTTATCAATACCACTGTTTTTCTTGAGAGTGCAGTCTCATGAAGACTTGCAGGGCTGCATTTGAGCCCCTTCATAGAAATGCCAAATTTAGATGCTGTAACTGACCTGACATCTAAAGCAGATCTTTCTGACCTTGGCTCTACAGACAGCCAGTGTGAAGAGCTAGGGCTGACAGCTAAGGTAAACACCAGCAGTAAGCATTTGCTTATGGCCCATAGCTTACCCAGGTGTAGTTTCCTGACAAAATGATGCCCTCCTACCTGGCACTGACAGCAACCTGGGGTCTATCCCACCTGTGCTCAGGAATCAGCCATGGAGGCATTTCTAGCTGACCAAATCCTCCCTGACTACCTTCACAGCCAAGGGACAGAAGTAGGCACGCACAGCATGAAGTTCATCTGCCCAAGCATGGACATCTCCTTTAGGATGAGATGTTTCATTTTGGAAAGGCTCTCCATGGTGCATGGAGGGAGCACAGGGGGAGAAGCTTAGTGTGGTGGTGAGATGAATCTCACTTTGGACCTCGCCTCTTACAGTGATGGTGGCACTCACACCCAGGAATGGTTTATACCAGCATTTTGCTGGTCAACTAGTAACTGCTTTAGTGAAGTGCAAAAAGAAATGCTGCCCATTCTGCTTGAGCTGGGGCTTGGGAGGAAGGAAGGGGAGGAACAAAATCTTCCTTGGGGGATGAAAAATATGGAAAATGAAATAGAACAGACAGAAGAGAGACTGACATCTGGAGCCTGCTGGATCTATTGCTATTGACCGTAAGCTTGGTTAAAGTGGCAGTTATCAGCTATAGTATCATCCTACCTAAAAGTGGAAAGGAAATATCAATAGTGAAATGTGAAAAGCACAAAAAAAGCAGAGCAGAGGGAAAATGTGAAATAATGGGAGTGCAATGATTAAGACAGCCAGACAGACAGTGATGTTGCTGCAACGACTCTTGGCAGTGCTGGGAGTAAAAGTCTACGTTTCATTGTGAGAAAACATAGAAGGAGATGAATTTGCTCTCGTGCTGCCTACAGATTTTGGTAGACTGCAAAACAAATTTCCTGGGTTATCTGAAGGAATTGCTTAGAGGAAATACCCGAGTCAGGAGAGGTATTCTCTTTTGCTTATAAAAGATACCTGGATATAATACCTACACCTCCAGTTTGGCAGCAAAGGGATGGATCCACACCTCTCCATATACATTATAAGGTCTGAAATGCCATGAGATCAGTGGTTTCTCAAAAAAAAAGAAAAAAAAAAAAAAAGGGGCAAAAAAAAAAAAAAGCATTTGGTTCTTGCTGCTTTGAACTTGCTGTATATTTCCCATTGCTTGAGGTGAAAATCTGCCCTGAAACAGTGTATATGCATCAGCATGTGTATGCATGTGTGAGCAGGGGTCAGGTGGGCACGCAGCATTGTTATAAATAAAAGGAAAGCGGCTGTCTTTTTGCATTGTACTGGGAACCAGGGCTTATTTCCCTAGAGGTCCACATGTCCCATTTTATTTATGATCTCTAATGGCACCATCCCAAATGATGGCTACTCCACAGATGGGCCTAGTTCCCCGAAGGAGACTGTCCCATGAGTGCAGCTTTTCGGCAGCACCAGCCACCTCTTCCTCACTACTTGGTGCCCATCAGATGTGCTATTGTCTGTGGACACCCTAGAGGAGCACCTTGCTATTTTTTTCTACTCTCTTGAAGAAATACTGGGCATGCACAAATCTTGAAGAATGTTTTTGAAGCACGAGGCAAAGTTATATTTCATGCAAAGCATTTCCTTGCAATGAAAGGTTTCAAGCCTACATATTTCCAGGGCTTTCCTGTACTCAAGATCAACATCCCAGATCTATGGATCTTCTCTCCTACCCTGATGGCAGCTCTTGGTTTGTTCATCTTGCTTACAGGGTAATTTCACAAAATCTATTTTTCTGCTGCAGAGTTAGCTTAGGAAACCTCTGCCTCACTGTCCAGGTCCTTCTTCAACATCCACAAAGTGGGCCAGGAGAGCTGCTTGTGGGATCACACCAAAAACCATGTCACTGAAACATCTGGGCAAAAGAGAACCTTCTGGAGGTTGTGGGTGCTTTTTTGGAAGGGAGTTTGGGTATTTAAGGTTTATTTTCAACCGAAGTTATTTAGCAGATTTTCAAAATCATCCCTATTCAAAAAAATCAAGCTGGTGATGGAGCAATATCTACCCTTCCTTCCTTAGATGGAGGCAGCTGCTCTCCCTTATTCTTTTACTTCCGGATCAGCCCCTACAATCCCAGAGAGGTTATAAAAATGAATGGTGACAGCAAGAAAAAGGGATCTGCTCTGACTATGCAATACGCCCCTCCAAAACCTGTGAGCAATGCCTGTGGTGCTGCTGATGAGGACAGGAGGAGCCCTCAGGAGAACATCCCTTCCATCACCATCCTGCTGAGAAAGCACCCACGTCCCCCTAAGCACCCAGAAAGAGCCTTGATTTAGGTCTGGCTCATACTGCTCTTTTCAGATGAGTGAGAGGAAGAAATGGAGAGAAAATCTTGTTTCTAGTGGTGGTCAGAAGGAAGGCCAGGGGGAGCACCTATGTATGCAAGAGCATTCATACACATCTGATGCTTTACCTCGGTTGCCTCTTAAATAATGACAAGAGACATCGGGGTAACAGAAGGCAGCCGCAGCCATGTCCCTCCTTCCCCCCTGCAGGCCTAGCTCTGATGTTTTTCTTGCCCAGTTTTCAAGGCTACTTCAGGTCCTAAAGCCAATCCTTCCTGCACCCTCAACCTTTACTCTCCTCATTTTTCACCTTGCTGGGAGAGAAACGTAAAAGCCGTTTCCTCTGCAGCGCAGGGGGGACCAGTGATTGCAATTATAGCTCTCAAACTCATGATGTGCGAAGAGTCTAGATAATAGTAGTCTCTGTCCATAGGATGGGGATATCCTGTGTTGTCCTAGCTCTGGGTAGCTTGTGAAAGAGAGAAAATACATTTTAACAGGGGAGTATTTTCTCAGCTGATATAAACCAGTGTAAGTTGATACCTTTCTAAAGGCCAGGATGGATGACGATAGCCCCAGGATGATTTCCCACAAAGCTTCACAGAATCTGAATGGAATAAGCACAATTCATTGGAAGTCCTTAGCAAAACAAGCACACAGCTTCGTGCTTAAATTTCCCCACCATCACTGCTATTTTTATGTACAGCCAGCCAGTGCCGTATTTATTTTCCCAGCATCATCCCCTGCTTGTTTTACAGGAGCAGGACTTGACATACAGGGTGTTGGGCAAATAACTTGCCCAGTGCTTTAAAAAGTCAGCAAGAGAGTCAGGAATCACAGCCTGGCGCAGTGCAAATAAACACATCTGTCCTCTGGCTGCGTGGAAAACTGCAGGCGTGGGATTTAAGGGGTGGTGGGGAGAAAGGTGCAAAAAAAGGAGCTGAGAACAGTGCCTGCTCAATGAATGTATTTGAGTGGGAGTCAGTTAAAGGCTGGTTTATGGTAACTGCATCACACATTCACATTCATCTTTCTTTAAAACATTTCAAGTTTCCTTTACTCACTACCAAGGCAACTAATTCCTGCAGGAAAACAGGGCGAACTCACACAGAGCAGTTGTAAACAGCAGTGAGCACAGCAACACCATGCTTGTAGATGCACAGTGGCCAAGTTCAGAGCAGTTCAGCAGATATGGAGAAAAATTCTTGGCATCTAGAAACCTCTCACCACCGACCCCTGGGAATGCACAGACCAACCCACTGAATATGCAGTGCAGGGTCCACCCACGCGGTGCACAGTGCGTCAGATAGGCTGCTCAGATGCTGACGGAAGCTCAGACATGCTCAGCTTCAGCGAACAGCGCTGTCGATGCTGGCAGGCATTTTCCTTCTCACATTTGACTCCAGACTTCTCCCACCCTCTCCCCTCTAGCTCAACTGCTTTGAACAACGGAGGAAGGAGAGGTGGCCTTGGAGGAGCTGACAGCAGAGATGGAGCTACCCAAGGCATCTCAACTCATACCATTAGAGTATTGATCTGACTTATGGGCACTGCAGGTGTCAGAGCATAGACTGGAACCTTAGCATCCCACCCTGGGCCAGGAGGAAAGGAGATCCTGTCCTCATATGTCCTGGGAGGAGTCCTGAGCCATGCCTGCGCAGGTAGCCCACTGTGATACGCTGGGGAGGAGGGCAGCTTTGGCTGCCACCTTTCCCAGTGGGGCTCACAGACCCCAGGGACAGATGAGCTGGAGCTCAGCTGGCCAAGCCTTGGCTTAGTTACAGCATCGATGATGACCCTGTGGCCTTTGAGAAAAACTGTGCTCAGCCCTCGGGCTGGAAAGGTTGGACACCTCTGGCTGATTTATCTAGTGGCACTGACACAGACAAGCAAGGTTCCAGCCCCGGGAAGTTTGCAGAAGATGGATTACATGGCACAGATATTAATGGGCCATAAGGGAAGGCGACAGAAAATGTGAGGAAGCTACTGGTACCTGAGACTTGTCTTTCAAAGATAATTGCCTGTTGTCTGGCTGATGGAGGGATTTGAACCTGGTGCTTCCTACACTGGAAGCACAAATCTCCAGGGTCTGCATGAAAGAGCAAGGACATCGCTGCACTGCTGACCCATCCCTTCTGCTAACAGCGAGGTTCAAACCTCAAGTCTCCAGCCAGACGTACACAATTAACAACACGCACACACGAGAGCATCTCCATATTAACCCAGTATCACTGTCTGCCCTCAGACAAGCCTAAGAGCAACTGAGAGTTTCCGCATACAGCTTCTGCTTCCTCAACAGCTGAGCAAGTTTAATGTCACCGTTGGCACAGCGCCTTGTTGGTTGCTGTTCTTCAATCCATAGATGCTAAAGGTGGGGTTCTATCCCACTAGCCACTTCCAAACTGGTCACCTGGTGCTCCCTCAAGACAAATAACCACAAGTAAGTGCAACTCATCTCAAAATACAGACGATAAACAGATTAGTTAACCTGAACCCCAGAAAAGCTTGTCCTTCTCCATTGACTAGAAAGGGAAAGAAGGCTGATTAGCTCTGATGCAATATCTGTATCATCTCACCATAAGACCCTAAAAAGTGACGCTGGAATCATGTCTCATGAAAACGCAGTCCTAAGCCACAACATCTCAGAAAATCCCACTCTAGAAATAATGTAGAATAGAGGTAGGAAGATAATGATATGATGATCAGTAAAGCAGAGGGGTACCAACAGTGCTGAAAGGGAAGCCCACTACTCATTGCAACGTGAAGTCTCCACCCAGGTGAAGGAGGAGTAGTGGGAATTTATTACTCTGCTAGGCAGGACAATAAAATACATCCCATCTTCTGGCTTTGACCTTGTCTTTACTAAAGAGTTCTCCAATTATCAAAAGCAACTGGAGAGTTTTGAGTGCTTCCCTTTCACAGGGCGTTTCATGTACCATAAAGGGGATGGAGCTTCAGGAAGCACAAGCCTAACTGGATGTCAGATCCCTCTGAAGTGTTTCATGCAGGCCACCTAAATATGAAGTCCTCCAAATTCCGTCAAAAGCTGATTTCCAGTCTCTGTGTTCCAGTCTACACTTGATTCTTCCATATGTACCACCATCTATAAGGACTGACCCTTCTCAAGATTTACTCACTGTGTTTCAACTGGAGGTTTTGCAACAAGTTAAGGGCAAATGTCTGATCCCTCCACAAAGTGGGCTAGAATTAGCTCCCTGGTTTTCAAAGGGAAAGCGGGAGGAAAATGCAAAGAATGACTGATACTGTCTCAAAAGAGTTTGCACAGAGCACGAATGGTCTCCTGCATCATGGCCTTACAGGTTTAACTGGGCTGCCCTCCTGCCCTTTGTGTGGGCTCCTCCAGCATTTCTCCAAAGTCAACAGGCAGCCACCAGATGATACACTTTCCTGGTATGTTGTGACCACTCATTACGCTGCACTCTCTCTACTCCTACTTCTCTTGGGGTGCCGAGTACTTTGGGCAAGGCCTGACAGTTGTACACACACCCAGCACCCATCCAGAGTACCACGGATTTGGTGCCACCCCATATGTGTGCAGGATTGAACGCTTGCTGCTTACATTTGGAATCCATCTACAGGGCGGTTTTGAATGCTCCCCCCACCCCATTTTCTGCTGGCACTGTAATTTGTCTTTCCTGAGACGCAAAACATTATGGGATTTTGATTTTTCAGATAAGCAATGACAATGAAGATAAGAAGAAAAAGATTCACTTAATTTTCTCTGTTTAGTATGAAACATTTTGTACTCCTGCCTCCCTCCTCCTCCTTACTCTGAGCTTTCACTGATTCAAGAATCTGTTACTGGGTACTCGTTGCAAACAGCTCATCTCTGTTTACTGTCTCTGCAGGAGATATTATTGCCTCTCACAGCTTAAATTCATGATTTTTTTTCTTTTGTTTGTCTTTTTCCATCTTCAACCTTCCTTCTTACCTCCATTTCCTCGTTGGAGAGCACCTGGATATTCAAACTACTTTTGAGACAAACCTTATTGCTTATCCTTGCAAAGATATTAAGCATGTGTGCAAGGCAAGGGGTCATGTTCAGATAGCTGACTCTAGGTGCCTTGCTTTGGCACCACAATGATGGAGCATCACCAGCCAAGGGCTATTCAGTGACTTACCTCCATTGTAACCCATGGGGTCAAGAGGAGAAAAAGATGCAACTCAAAATTTAATCATTTTCAGAATCACCAGTTTCAACATGAGACCTGACTTGTCTCTCAATGACAGTGGTAACTGATTTTAATAAGACCAGGATGGTCTTCTAACAGAAAGGGAATGGCCAGCTGCCCTGGACACTAGACAGAAGACCTGACAGTAACTTCATACATGACCTTCATTTTCATGGTCACCAATGTGCCTTTGCTAGTTTTCCACATGTGTAAAATTAAAGTAGGATCTGTCACCCCACTCTGCCAACTATGAAAGAGCAAGATCACAGCAGCCCTTCCTGGGGAAAGGTAGAGCTTCCTGGTGTCGTGATTTAACCCCAGCTGGCAGCTAGAGCCCCACGCAGCCACTCACTTTTACTCCTCCCTGGTGGGATGGGGGAGAGAATCAGAAGAGTAAAAGTTAGAAAACTCATGGGTTGAGATGAAGGCAGTTTAATAGGTAAAACAAAAGCCGCACACACAAGCAAAGCAAAGCAAGGAATTCGGTCACTACTTCCCATGGGCAGGCAGGTGTTCAGCCATCTCCAGGAAAGCAGGGCTGCGTCACACGCAATGGTGACTTGGAAAAACAAACGCCATCACTCTGAACATCCTCCCCTTTCTTCTTCTTCCCCCAGCTTTATATACTGAGCATGACGTCATATGGTATGGAATATCACTTTAGTCAGTTGGGGTCAGCTGTCCCGGCTGTGTCCCCTCCCAACTCCTTGTGCACCCCCAGCCTACTCACTGGTGGCATGGGGTGAGAGGCAGAAACGTCCTTGGCTCTGTGTAAGCATTGCTCAGCAGTAATGAAAACATCCCTGTGTTATCAACGCTGTTTCCAGCACAAATCCAAAACATAGCTCCATACTATCTACTGTGAAGAAAATTAACTCTACCCAGCCAAAACCAGCACACATAGGTAGTGTTGAGACCTTAGTGTGTAGAAGTGTCTGGAGTAAGAAGGGTGAGGCTCGTGCACCAGCATAAGGGGAACAGTGGCAGGTGACCAGGCTGGGAGATCAAATCATTGGCTGCATGGCTTATTTTGCAACAACAGTTAAGCTATAGCTCTCACTTATCGGCTTGATCACTGATAATATAAGAGCATTATACTTTTGTATTCCTTTTTGCCCTGTGCTTGCAGCTAGGAAGCACTCCTCATCTAGCTTTGCAGGTTTCCTAGGTCAGTCCTAGAGACCAGGTTCATGGCCAAGACCATTAGGATGGGCAGCAGCCTGCTCTCCTCTTACTCCAGCGTTCAGCTGTCACTGCCAAAGAAGCTCGCCCCAATTTCAGTAGGGATGATGTGAACGTAGCACCAGATCCAGTCTGAGGATGCTGGGTAAGGCTGATGACGAGTAGCCTCAGCTGCTGGTGTTTGCCTCCACCTCAGTGTCCCTACTTTGGGTTAGCTACTGTTACCCCTACCTAAAGAGATTTTCTACAGTGGTGGGTGAAGGGGGTGCAACTGACCCAGCTCATTGCAGGGTGCCAAGGGCAGAGAGCAAAGAGGTCTCATGTCCACGGTAGAGCCAAGCAGACAGAAATGGGAAAGCTCAGCAGAGAAACTGGTTGTAGAAAATGGGCTGTCATTGTCTCCACTGACCCTTTCCCTCTGCTGAGCCAATATCGCAGTTTTCATTTCCAGGCAGCAAGCTGGAAATGTTTCCTTCCCTGTCTGCAGATGCCAAAGGTGCCTGAGCTGAGACAGCAGCTTTCAGGACGGCTCATCACAAAATGCACCACAACAACCACTCGCAGGACCGGAGAGGTGCTTTTCTGAGCACCGTGCATGCTTTCGCCGTCCTCCACCGCACCGCACAGCAGCCTGTCAGGAGTGGGACAGTCACAGCCTTCGCCTGTCAGACTGTGGGATTTCTCTCTCTCTCTCTCTCGCTGTCTCTGTGCCTTTGGTGCAATGCAGTATTTTCTGCTCTAGCTGTTTCGCTCACTGGAGCCCTGCAAGTGCTGGAGAAAACAAGAGGGTTGCTTTGCAAAGCCTCCCTGCATGCAGCTACCATTCCCATCTTCTGTGGGGCCATGCTTAGCCCGGTGATTGAGCAGGAGCATGAAGAAGACCTTTTATGCCCCAGTTCTGCTGCCTGCTCTTAGCAAAGTGAAGGCTGGGAAAGGATTAGCAAAGATGTCCAGTGCGGGAGCCCAGTTTCCGGGGAGTTTGTGTCCAGAGCACTGGTCTGCAACCCAGAAAATACCTCAAAAGGTTTCTCCTTGTGTCAGCTGATGTGGAGAGGGATTAGAGAAGACACTGGTAGTGCATAGCTTGTCACATCTGGGATGGAGAAAAAGCAGCTGGGTAAACTCCTATTTTTGCTGGCCAGCGATAGGGAAAGGCCTGTATGCACTGCCTCATGGCTAGCTCCTTTACGGTGGATGGGCCTTGCCCACACTGGAGAGCACTGGACTCATGGCTTGTCCATGGCCCTAAGACATAATAATCGTGTTTTGATGGATTTTATTCTCCAAAATGCCTGAAATGTAAAAGCTATCCCCCAAGAAAGCGTTCAGGCTTTGTCTCGAAAGCACAAGGGGCTTTGTCCCTGGGGGGATCACACCAACTATGAAGTGGTAGGTGAGCTAATAGACATGCACGGTGAGCAGTGTGGGGTATAGGAGCTACCCAGGGAGCTAAGCTGACACAGTGCAAACGAACTCCTTTGGCTTTCTAGGCAGAGGCTGCAACCCCAAAATTCTTGGGTAACGTTTGGGAAAAAACCCATGGATTGCTGTTGCAACCACTTCTGGTGGAAACTCAGCCCTACTGTGTTTTGTGTATGCATAGGAATTAGAAAAATGCATAAACTGTGCTGTGGTGTCCTGCCTTTATGTAGGAACTTGCCTCCATCCCTCGCATTGCAACTGCTCACACCTTCCAACCAAACCTACAGAGCTTTGTCCCAGCGTAGCAGTACCCTGTTCCTGCTCTGCTCACCATCCAAAGGCGCGGAAAGCAGCTTTACACCTCGTGCAACGCTCGGATCTGCTCAGCAATGTGTTTAATGGGTTATGCAAGGCCCAGAGCAGCAAACGGTGGGTTATCGCCAGCTTTGCATGCTCGGTGGAAGTGTCCTCAATCACCCTTGCTCTGCAGAGCGAAGGAAAGGAAGGATGGAAGGACACAGACAGAAGGCACAGAGCTCCCGTTTCGCTCCTCCTTGCTCCTGTCCACTCTAATGAGAAGCAGGCAGAGTTTCTCCTTCCCCAGCAGCCATGGAGCTTGTTTGAAGCAATTTGGAGGCAATTGAATGAAAAGGAATAAATGAGTGGATATTGCAGTTTATGGATGGCTGAGTCAAACCCACAGGCAGTGATTAGAGGCCCACAGTCCCTTTTATGTCCACAGTAAGAAAATGACTTAAATTTGTTCCATTCTAGCTCCAAACAGGAGGCGAAGTTGTAGTGGGCTGGATTGTCAGTTATGCCACCTTTTAATATTCATCTGGAGGAAAAACAAAACAGAACAGATTTTTTATTTTAATTTAAATAAAGTGTCAGTCGATCCAAAGCAAATTTCTCTGGCTTCGATCCTCTGCTTCTAGCTGACATGCAGAGAAATGAAGGTGGGGAAAACAGAGAGTACACAAGTGCAACTTCCCTACTCTCTCCCACCTTCATCTGCCCTATGTGGCAGTTTTCCCAGCTGGTTCCTCATTAGCACTGTCTATGGTGGTTCCTCACCTTCTTCCTCACCTATTTGCAATCTCAGCCTGGCTGAACAAATGCAGCTCCAAAGCATAGACGAGACGGGCATGTAATAAAAAAGCTTATCTGACCTTCAGTTTCATCGCTGCCTCTGCTACTGATTTTCTAACTAACCTTGGGTAAGCCACCAGAAATTTTTTCCCCAAAACATGTGCCTCCTTGCTGTATTGCCATTAGCCAGGCTAAAATCTGCAGGTAACCGGACTGGAAAAGGCAGGCCAACACATTTGATGCTTCCATTGCCTTTCTGCAGCTGGGATAAAAAGAATTCCCAGTCCTGCACCTTTAGGGGTGATACCAAAGGACCTCTCAGGCCTCACCACTGCTGTCTGGTGGCCAACACAGCCAGACCTTCTTCCCACTGAGACCAGGGTGAGGTGCTGGAGATGGAATGGGGGAAATCTGGACTTTCTTCCAACATGAACCTGGTTTGCAGACAGAAAGATGCATCCCCAGCTTTGAAGAATGTATGGTCTAAACAGAAAAAGAAGGAAAGGACAGAGATTGACCCAAAATTGCCCGAAATATCGGTGGTTAGGGTAGGCTTGAGATGCCCTCACTCACTACCCACTAGCCTTGTCTCTATGCTGCAAAGAAAAAGCTTATGTCTTTGTATTCTTAAACTACCTTCTCTCATCAGTGTTACTCTCAAGATTTTAGTTTGTTTATTTATTAATAGGGAAAAGATACAGTCAGATTTAAAATGTACTTGTCAACCTACATCTCTTACAGTCATGTTTTCCAGTCTCCTGGGACAATGGCTACCATGGTATCTGAATCTGAATCCGCCACATCAAGTCTCCTCCTTTGTAAACTGATGGAAACTTGACATTTTTCAAGTTTTTCAAAGAAATTACAAACAACAACAACAACAACAAAAAACAAACCCAAACCATAAAAACCAGAAAGCCACATACACTTATAGCATCAACTGTTGAAGCTACATCAAGTTTTCAATGGATACAAGGAGAAAAAAAAAACCTCTCCTGGATGATCAGTCTCCTTGTAGCTGACAGTAACTCCCGTTCTGGTCCTACCTGCTCTGTGTGCTGTTGTTTTGTCAACTTGATGGACTTTTTACAGCTTGAATTTTGCAAAAAGACAAAAATATGATACCAGTTTAGATGGGTAGGACCTTCCATGCCAGCAGTGTCATATATTTTCCAGAAATAAAGGCAGAGCAGCATCTACATGGTTCAAGGTGCACTTTGGGGCTCATTTCACTCACAGCTTCATTCAGCCCTTATGTATAACTCCAAGCAACCCACTTCTTCACTTTAACCTTTTCTAGTCTTTACATACTCCAGTGCCTTCCAGGTAGAGATGTCTCTCGCTGGTGTTCCCAGCAGTTCCTGTCTCAGCTGGCCTTTGATTTCAACTGGGACCTCAAATTGTTATTATAAGGCAGATAAGAGCAACAACATCTGTATAGAGCACAAAAGCACCTGTATGAGACAGCAGACAGCAACAAGACCAAGAGCAGAACATAATCAGTGGGGGGAAAGTACGCTTTTTCCTATTAAAAGACCTGGAAAAGGGCACAACAGTACACAATACCTCCAAAATTGGTGGATGGTCAAGTCAGTTGTGCTAAGCCTGGATGGAAGGAGGGAGAAAGGTGATGCCTGGACTATTGGAATAAGCACAGATGGGAGAAAAGTCCTTAGGATTTGATGTGGAATGGAGTAAGTCCCTGAAGATATCCAGTTACAGAGACGTTATGATACTTCAGTGGAGTTACTTCATTTCTGCTGTTACACAAGCATGTAGAGCATGACAGAAGCTGAAAACTATGAGTGGTGAGAGAGTCTTCTGGTTACAACACTCGTCAGCAGCTCAGAAAGTATAGATGTCAATCGTGGCTCCACTCTAGTGTTGTTTTTTTTTTTTAACTTGACCACTTGCTTAAGGCTAGATTTCCCAAAGCACTCAGCTCCTGAGCTAGCTGCAAAACAAATTTATTTGTTTATCTGTTGCTCTTGTAAAACAGGTTGAGATTTTGTTGAAAAAACAGACACTTGGAAATGGCTTATTTCTCAGTTTTTAAGGAAAACTCATGTTCCTTTTTGTTCCAAATGATTTTCGTTGAAAAATGTGCGCTTTCAGAGAAACACACCCCTCTTCTTTCTTTTCCTTTTCTTTTTTTTTTAATAGCAACAGAAATTAAGCAGATAAATCCAAGAACCTCATATGGAAAAAGCTCTAGGGCTCCTGACTAAGCACCCAAGTGAGGAGATCAGATTTTCCAAAGTGCAGAAACCCCCATTTGTACCAGGAAAACTACAGCCATCAGAGACTATCCCTGGCTTTATGTAGGAACTCAATCAAAACTCTCTGGAGTCTTTGGGCTTGGTCCTCTCCTTGGGTTGTAAGGATGGGGTCTGCTTTTGGGTGGCCAGTGTAGGGGCTCCATCACACAGGAATAACTTAATTTCTTTACAAAACAACTCCAGTCCTACACCGTGGGCCAGAGATGAATGCTGTCATCGTGCTGCTGCAAACACCAGTCCTGCCAACTGTGAAGCCACTTTCCCAACTCCTCCCTCTTCCCGGAGAGTTTGGACCTCAGCCACGGCCCTGGAAGAGGGCCCAGATATTTATGTTCCTGGACCTTGGCTCATGGCAGCCAGTGTTTGGTTTTGAAAACAACTGCTGATTAAACAGAAATCCCCTGCCGAACAAACAAAAAGACTATTTTCTTCCCCGTTTTTGTCCATGCAGTTATATGCCTGGACTGGAACTGGAGTATTTTGCTGGACAAATCTCTCCTTGGCAAATTCCAGTAGTGGATGCACTGGTTTGGCTCACACCTGCGTTGATGATCCCAGGGACTCGGAGTCTGCAGAAGCTGGGAGATATTCTGGATGACGAGAGAAAAGGCTTTGCCCAAATGGTTAAACTAACACTCAGTAAAATAGATAGATAAACCCCAAATAATCTTCAGTGCTCTCCCTCAACCTCTGTAGGGTTTGACTTCAGTCCCTAACACCTTTGCTTGCAAAGCAATCTTCACTGGTGACAGCCATTGCAGTCCACAAATAGCCATCTTACACAGCCCTTCAAAGTATTCTCAGTTTCCCCAGGTTAGAGCAGTGATGTGACAACTCTGAAGCACTCCAAGCTGCCATTCTGACACTGAAATAGCTGTGATTTGGCCTCCAAGAGACCACAACTGTTCTTTCCATCCCTAGTGCAATGCTTTGTTGTCCCCAGCTGGAATGTGTGGCTTCACACAGGTTTTTCTTTGTATTACAAGCAACCCTACTGCTGTCACCTTTGATGCAGATTCTATAGTGCATAGTACTGTACATGTCCAAAACATTTATAAAGTTAACCAAGAAGACAATGTTTGGGAACCAAAAAAAAACCCCATGCTGTTTTGAAGATAGGGTATGGGTGGAGGCTGACAGTTCTTGGCCATGAGCTCATCCACAGTGTACTTGTTAAAATGGCCTTCCACAATTGATGTGTAACATGCCATAACCACATCCTCACTCATTCAAAAGCTGTCCTCAAGTGGAAGCAAAAACTCACTTCCCAAATCAACTTCCCATTGACATCGTCCCCGTGTCTCTGGAGTATCCTCTTCGCACCTGCAGAGCATGGGACTACATGGACCATGTTCCTCCCACCATGTTCTCTGGTGCTTGTCTATGGATTAAATTTGTGCTACCATGCTTGCTAGGTAAACTGTTGACATAAGAGCACATTACACTATCTGGGAAGAGACTTGCTAGATTTTCCAGAGAGGCTTTGCAAAGGCAGCCAAATTTTCAGGACAGTTCAGCAGGCTGGGTACTAAGCTGGTCTGAAAATCTGGGAGCTCTCAGTGGTCGGGCACTTCTGAAAATCTGAATTCTTTGGAAAAATCTTGTACCATATATTAAAATGCTACAGGGACCTGTTGCATACCCAGACCTTGTGTTGTCATCTTCTGAAACTACCTAAGCCTTCCTAGCCTCTTCTCCCGATGAGGTCCTCAAGGATATAACTGTTACATACTGCATGTTCCTTTTTCAGTGGTGGATTTAGGAATAATTGAAAACTTTCCATCACAAATTATTTCTCAAAGAAATTATATTTTTTTCACAAACTACACTGCTTTCCCAACAGTATCTTCACACCAAAACCAACAGTTCAGTGCCCCAAATCTGAAATGTTTGAATAGGAGTATTGCTCACTTGCCTTTAGCTCCATTCTCCCACAGTGTGAGACTCCCTGCCTGGAATAAATCTCTAACAAGATACCACCAACTTTTTTCAGGGAGACTATGATGATAGAAGAAGATGTAGATTAACAAGAAAGCCTAGAAAAAATGGAGAAAATCTGTTTAGGAGCCAGATAGTGATACATTTGAACCAATGCTTCTTATTTTCCAGCCAGTCTCTCCCCAAATTAAAATTTTCACTGAAGTCCTCCAGAAAATGTCTAAGGATGTAGAGATATAAAGTTCTTCACCTGGCTATAACTGCAATGGTATTCCTCCTTTTAAAAAAAGTTTTTCCTACTGTCTTTCATGCTTTCTTGAAGGTTTGTCCTTATGAAGGGAACTAACTTGGGATCTCATATTTGAATGACAGAAAGGATAGTGGATTAGTTCAGCAATGCAATTTCTTCTCTTCTTCCTCTGTCATTTCTGCTTGTCTCTGCTCAAGCAGTTGAAAAGGGATCCAATCTGCCTTGGACAAGCAACCATCTGACCTAGACAGCAGTCCCTGTCATGTAACCCATCCAAGGGCTGTCAAACGGTAATATTCTTTAGCTGGCCATTGGTCTATTCCAGATTGACTTGTGAGCCAGTGACCTGGAGGTGAAAGCCTTTAGTATTCCCTTAATAATCATGGTCAAGCCAAAGGAATTCATAGGACATGGTTACAAGAAAAATATTAGTCGATGTCAAAGCATATTCACAAGTATTTTGAGTCCCGAACACCAAGGAGCCACTGAGTCTATTGAGAATAGCTCTGAAGACAATGTGTTTGGATGGAACTAAGTGAAGGAAAAAAAGAGATTTATACTGACATATTTCTTGGCAGGCACCATGGAGCACTCTCTCCAAAGGGTGGGTAAATACCCTGGTCACTAGAATTCTTTGAAACTGGGTTGGTCTCTGCAAGTACAGAAGTAAACTTGCACTAGCCATGAGATGATCTAATAGGTCTTTCTGTCTCTCCTTTCTATCCCTTAGTCCTTTGGGTCATCTGATTCTTTCTGTGCAATTGCCTTACTTCCCAGTCTAAGGTGACTCCACCTCTTGAATCTGCAGAACAATGATGCTCTCATTAGTTTTCATTCTTACCACTTGGTCATGCCTTTCATAATATAGCAGATGCTTACTATGGTTACCAAGAAAGAAGAGAGCAAACTAGTAGCTTCATCTGCAGTCTACTGTACATGATGCTGGTAGACCCATCATAGCTTTCACAGGTCTTGCATGGCAGGACATGGGAAAGCATTTGGCAGGAGATGGGAAAGCATACCCCTACCCATACCTCTATGCAGAGCATGTCTGATTCCAGTCTGGTCCCATATAAGACCACGGGATCAGCTTATGACAACAGAGAGGGAGGTGAAAAGCCCTGAACTCATCTTCCTCATCCACAGCTCCTCATATTAACCCCCCTCATGATAACATAAAAT
This sequence comes from Balearica regulorum gibbericeps, assembly GCF_011004875.1. Classification (NCBI taxonomy): domain Eukaryota; kingdom Metazoa; phylum Chordata; class Aves; order Gruiformes; family Gruidae; genus Balearica; species Balearica regulorum. The sequence goes on along the minus strand of NC_046184.1, from coordinate 3,000,139 downwards.
AAACCTGGCTGTAGCAGGTCTGTCCAAAGATCCTACCTCCAGCCCACGAGCCTGCTTCCAATGATGGGCAGCTGCAGATACCTAGAGAGAAAGTATATAGAACCGGTCAATTATAGAATGATCCATTCCCCAATTTATCCATTCAAGAGCCATTCTTCTTTCCATCATGGCTACACATCTTCAATGGGATGGCACACACAGTGGCTAGGTAGCTTCAAGGTAGGCATATGTTCAAATATCTTATTCTAACTCTGATTCACATCAGGCTGTAAAATCTGGAGGGGACTGATGGTATTGGCTTAATGAAATAAGTGTCCTTCTTGAAAGAGTGAAAATTATTCAACTTGAGTGTCTTGAGCAGGACCCACTATTTAGAAAGCTCAATCATCTATAGACAGTGCTTTTGGACTAAGGTAACACAGAGGAAGTTCGAGGGATGATCTAGAGAAAAGCTGCCCTCAAATGTTTGGGTCCATGTGTCTGATGACTCTGAGAATCTTTCCTATCCTCACTTCCACTTGGATGGGAACAAGAGTGCTTTGCTGCATTTGATTCAACAACCAGGATGTTGAAAAGCAGCATTGAAGTCAGATATTGGGGGGGTGGGGGGTGGGGGGGGGTGGGCGGAGAAAGGAAAAAACCTAAAAAACCAAAACTATTTTGATGATGAGGTTTAGGGCAAGTCTTGCTCTATTCAAAATCCATACAACCAGACCCAGTGATTAGGCAGTGGAAACTGCTTGATCTCAAGATTCACCAAGAAATGTGAAACAATTGAGATAGGTCTTGAACATGTCATTTTCTTTCCCCAAAACTAGGAAATTTCAGATGACTTCTCTTGTCTTAAACTGGGATGAAACTAGACGCCATGCCCACACACATTTCTCAGTGGTAGAGAACAGTCTCCTGCAGTTTTGCCTCTGAAGTTTCCTCCATTTGGGTGAGCCCCAGGGGCCGGTGCAGTCACCCTCTTCCTTGCACTGCCTGCCCAAGTACTTCACCACGTAAATGATCCAAAACCAGGCACAAGCTACCCCCCCACCCACTTTGAGCCTGAGTTTTAGGACAAAGAAAAGCAGCTACCTCAAAGTGCAAGCCCACGATGTCACCTCTAGTCAGATGACTACTGAAATGCCACGCCAGCATTTTTTACCGCAGTTTAAAAAGCTATCAAGGCGGCATCAAACTGCCTTTTACATCCAAACCCAAATGGCTATGGAATGGAGCCCAGAGTGAAATGCTAAATTGTATCCTATCAAATCAGCATCAGATCACACAGGCTAAGTGGTAATGAATGGCTCCTAACAACGGACTTCATCATTATAAAGTAATGACAAAAGATACATAACCATTGAGGTCTCCAACAGTGCAACCAGCCACCACCCATCACCTACCCCCTCTGCTCTGTCTGTCGCCTGCTGATTTTTTCCTGTTAGGGTGAAGCTTTTTTCTGGGGAGTGTTTTTCTCCCTTTAACTGGCAAAGGGTTTCAGGGCTCATTCAGGATAAATTATTCAGTCTAAACAGAAATGCAATAAATCTCAAATGGCAAACAATAGATGATTCTCCCTTTAGACACACAGAGCCTACAAAACTAATCTCCTGCTAAGCAATAGTATGTCCCACTACAGCTGCTGATGGCAAAATTTACAAGGGTAGCATTTGTTTCCTTATGTGCATCTATATTTAGATTGCCATAGGGCCTCCCCTTCCCACAGCAACACAAGGCAACCCATCATTGCATGTGTGAACTGGTCACCATGGGAGAGAGACAGAGAAATCACTCACCAGCTCTCAGTTTGGAAAAGACTCGGTCATGCAAACTTTCAGCTATTATTTCACTTGTTAAATAAGGACACTTGACAGTGGAAGAAAGGATAAAGCAGCTTGTGTAATCGAATTAAGATTAGCAGTCCTGTGTATTGTTTTGTTGAGATTTAAGCCTCTCACATAGCTAGACTTGCACTTCTCTTTTTGGAAAGCATGGTCTTGGCATGAAATCTATACTGTTTAAAGGAATTTTACCCACTCTGAACCCAGCAGACCCATCTGGAAGAAGGTGAAGCCTCAGACCCGCCTACAGCACTCAAATCTCTGCCCCATCACCCAAGCCAGCTCCTCCTTTTTCCTCCACAAGAACTCAAAGCTCAGACTAAGATTGTAGCATCTGGAAGGTGGTGCTGCTCCTTAAGGAAAAGAACTAGCTCAAAACACAGAAAATCCCCACCACGGATTTAGTGCCAGAAACCAGCTGAAATAACACTGTGGCTAGCACAAGCTTCGGCCACCAAATGGAAATAGCTGTCAGTGGATCCTCGGCAAGACACATTTCCCCTGGCTGAGGACTTGGCCTTCTGTGTTTAAATCTTTCATCGCATTGCACACCCACTCCTTCCTGCCATCTGCCAGGCGCGCCATGCCCCGGGCCAAGTCTGGTGCCGGCTGCTTCTCCCTGCGCAAGCCTCCCCAGCCCAGATATGCCCAAGTGCTTCTGCACACTCCAACTGTTCTTCTCAACCCAGAAAGGAGCCAAGTTGGGAGCTCTGCTGTCATTTCCCCTACCCCCACATCAGCTGTAGCAGGAGTGAGCAACTGCTTTGGCTTCTCTTTACCTTTCAGGGCCATCTGGACAACCTCAGACCTCGTGCTAAGGGAAACGGAGGAATGCCAACAGCACCTTCATGATATCACCCAGGAAGCAAGTTATAGCCTGGAAGCAGGAGGTTTATGTACATTCATGAAATACTCAGGGCTTCCTTGTGCTCCTTTATGGTTGCCGAGTCCTCTGGGAATGGCATGGACTCCTAATGGATGCTGCATTAGCTAATCCAGTGATTCAATTACTTCTAAATACTCTCTGGTGGCAGGGGCTAGTCTTCCTGCTCACTTACTGGAAATAGTTGCTCTTCCAGGGGGAGGGGAGAAGAGCTTCCATTATAAGAATCATTCCACTCTCTTTTCTTTGCATTGTGTTTCCACAGGTAGTGCTCAGCCTCCAAAGGCACAGATGGAGGCAGACAGACCTGAGATCCAGAACCTCTCTGGTACAAAACACAAACCCTTTCTGGCTCCACCATCATAAGAGCTGTATGAGGAATGTAGATCATAGCAGCTCAGCACAGTGATGCCGCAATGGCCACCAGCTGGTGGGAGCTGGGCCATATCCATCTAGCACAGGGTGAAGCCAGAGGTGCTCAGTCCTGCTAATACTCACTCTGTAGGCTTGTCAGCCTAGGACCAGCATCCAAATGATATCAGGTGTTGCCCCATCCGTTTGCTACCTGGTAATCCTTCAGCTGGACAGCACTGTGTTCAGTTTTGGGTCCCTCACTACCAGAAAGACATTATGGTGCTGGAGCATGTCCAGAGAAAGGCAACGAAACTGGTGAAGGGTCTAAAGAACAAGTCTGATGAGGAGCAGCTGAGGGAACTGGGGTTGTTTAGGGGAGACCTGATTGCTCTCTACAACTCCCTGAAAGGAGATTGTAGCAAGCTGGGTGTCAGTCTCTTCTCACGAGCAACAATTGATAGGACAAGAGGAAATGGCCTCAAATTGTGCCAAGGGAGGCTTAGATTGGATATTGGGAAAAAAGTTTTCACTGAAAGTGTTGTCAGTGCCTGGAACAGGCTGCCCAGGGAAGTGGTGGAGTCACCATCCCTGGAGGTATTTAAAAGACACGTGGATGTGGCACTTAGGGACATGGTTTAGTGGTTGGACTTGGCAGTGCTGGGTTAACCATTGGACTTGATGGTCTTAAAGCTCTTTTCCAACCTAAATGATTCTATGATTCTATGATCACTAAAGGGGATGGCAAAAGTATGAGTACCAGGCTGGACAGACTCCTATCCAAGCAATCACTACATATTCTACTGCCCGAATTCTTATTGCAGCTTTAATGGGACATTTCTTCATTTCCTGCACTGAGCTCTGTCCCTGGATGGCTACGCTTCAGTGGTGCATTTCAGACAGTCATTATCTTAGGCATATGCATAGGTATCACCTATATGTCATACAGCAAATCCACGGTCTTTTAGCTAGTGCTTTGCTGTATGGACGGAGCTTTGTGAGCCTAAGAACAGCATTGGTCTTAGTTCTTGAAAGCACAGATGAGATGAAAGGCAAATTCAGCACGCTCAGAGGAATAAGAAGCTCGTGCCAGAGAAGAGCAGGTTTGATCCTGTAATGAAGGAGGGCAGTAACCAGCTTCATCTGGTGGATATACACATACAAAACACTGCTCCCCTCTGGAAAGTAATCAGCCAGACCATGGGAGGGTCTGCTGTCAGTCTCAACTGGGTTTTACATAATAATACACTTATTTCTTAGAAACAGACAGAAAAATGAGGAAAGATTTGCACAGAATGGGAGTGCCAGGTACACTTCCTTTTGATTTGTCAGGGATGAGCCATCAAAGAAGATCCACTTTTGGCTTTACTTTTACATTAGGATTGCTATATTCACTTTTTGACCAGGGAAGTGCTAAAATATATACAAAAGACATTGTGTGTATAGCCTTAAAAGGGAAAGATAAAATCTTACAAGCTTCTACCAAAATCTTCATATGGCCAGAAACCACAAGACAGATATTCATACATTGTTCATAGCCTTAAAGAGCAGAAGAGATCACATCTATATGTATAAAATATATACTAAAATATATATATAAAATATATATAAGTATATTTTTATATATATAAAAAATATGTATGTATGTATATACACAAATACATATGAAGTATCTTCAAATAAGTAATTCCCTACTGGGGAAAAGAATCAGCGTTTGCAACATGCTGCTGCAGAGCATGGAGTCAAGCGATGTGGAACTGCGTTAATTACAATTTCACTCGATGCTTGTCCCTGGCATGGGCTCTCAGGGAGGAATTGCTATTTGCAAGCGGTTTAACACCCTGCTGCTGCTGCTCCTAAGTTCCCAGCTCAGAGGGGCAGGAGAAATGCAGTTCGCAAGCAGTTCATCTCACTGCTGCTATAAAAAAGGGACAGCAGCGAGTGTTTGCCTGAGTGACTTTCCCAGGAGCAAGGCATGATCAGGCAATTCAAATCCTTGCTGATCTTCCCATCCAAACAGCACAGGACTGAAGTCCAAGATTCTGATCTTCAGCACCGGTCCAGTACTTTCAGAAACCTCAAGCTTAGATAGTGGACTCAAGTTTCAAGAGAATGAAAGATGTCCTTTGTGTGAGGACAATACCCAGGCTCATTCTGGAGGAAAGTTCATGCCAAAGGATGTCTCCAGCAGACTGTTTGGATGGAGCCATCCTGTTTTGCAGGAGACAGGAGTTTAATGTACGTGGATGTGAGCTATCCTGGGCCACCTGGCCTCATAATCAAAGACCCAGTCTGGTTTATGTAGATACATCCATTGCAGATGCAATAGTAAATTTTCAGCCTGGGAAGAGGAATTTATGGATGAGGAGGGATTGGGATATGGAACACTTTGGAAAGTGAAACAAGCAAAGTATGAAATAACTTTGTTCCTCTAACCTAGGAGGCAGAGAGGTCCTGCCATTCATTGCCTTGGTAGGTCTGGTACGGGTTTAATTTAGGACTGTATCATGGTGTTTTAGTTCAAGAGAGGAGTGATTCTGACTTTCTGCTATCCAAGGCTGTCAGACCTTAATCTCCCACTGTAAATGTAGAGAGGTGGGCAGGCTGTCTGAGCAACCTCTGTATTGCACATACCCAGGACGTGAAGCCTACCTCCCCCCTTCAATTATGGGGAACCTAGATGTGGTGGTCCTACCCAACTCATGATCTGAGCTGCCCATCACTACAGGGAAGCCTGCTGTGTACTGAAGCTGGTACCTAAGTCTTTCTTGGAAATCATAATGTGGATATGGCCTTCCTTTGAGGAAATTCTGACAAACAAAGTTTGCTGTCCCCAATCCACAGCCATAAAGTACTTCTCAACCCTCCAGAACAAACCTCAGGCATTTAGGAAGAGCTGTAGCCATAGAGTGTGACAGGAGGACCAAGGGTATTTCCTAGCACTACTTGTGCCCCCCGTTGATGGCAATGATGGAGTTAATACAGCTCCCATCTACACATCGAGCAGGCAGCTTGCCAGAGGCTTCAAGTCTGGTAAATAAGCAGGCGCATATTGGCTCAATGGGAACAGATTGTTAACTCAGTTCAGCTCAGGGTGAGACGCACCGCTGAGCGGCTGTCATTAGCGGAGAGGATTCAGTGGTCATGACTGCATGTCACTGTCACAGCCGGAGCTACACAGGACTGGAGACCTGGTAAGAGGAAATGAGTTTGGCTCTCAACAAAGTCATTGCTCCACCAGCACTCCCATTCCCCGTCTTGGTGTAACCTGCTGTTCGGTGGGTGTTTCATGTTCCTCCCCTGGCAACCAGCCTACGAGCATGCAAGTCTGTTGCAGATATAGTTATGTCTCAAAGGCTGAAAGTTCCCTGAATCAGCTCCGAGTCCTTCCCTTCGTGCCGATCCCAATGCAACAATGTTAGTGTTGCTGACTTACCTGAGATCCTGCAGAGTCCTCCTGGCAAATGGGGCAAGGAGACCCCAAGCATCATCATGCTGGCTGACACACCATGGCAGAGACAACATACTGGATGCTGCAGCTTGAGCTGCAGGAAATCTAATTTAGGTGAAGAGTTACAGGACAATGGCAGAGAAGTGAAATCTTGTAAGGGTCTAGGTGGGGGTAAGGTGGGCACATCAACCAACCCCTCTCCAGGCAGCCACCTCACCAAAAAGACCACGGCTGCTAGTGATCATGCAACCAAGCATCTCTGTCCACCCAAGGGGCATCTCCCCAAGGCAACGGACAAGGTTCACAAGGGAACTAGCTTCTCCAGTACCCTTTCTGGGACCAAACCATCAACTGGGCTTCGGCTAGTGGAGCCACACCATCAAATCCCCTTCTAAAACCTGCCAAACCAGAAAATACAGTCATCAGGAAACCTGTGCGCCACAAGGGCAAATTCTGGAACATGATCCATTTACAGAAAAAACCCAGCAAATCCACGGCTCACCCTGTGCTGTTCCCTCTAGCTGGAGCTCAGACACAGAATTATAGACCTATTATCTGGGCTAAAGGAAAAATCCATCAGAAGTCATCGGTATAGGGCACGCAGTGCACATTGGAGCAGTTTCAGCTCAGTCCAGCAGAAGCCGGTGGGGACTCCATCTGCTCCAGCCAGCTTGTCGCAATGCCACGCTTGCATTTTATTTGTGTGTCCTCGGTGCAATTATGAGGATCTACATGGGAACTTTCTCTCCATCCCCCGTTTTCTCTCAGCATGCAGCGAATTCAAAGCTGTGTTTCCAACATCACAGGGCGTTAGAACAGAATTGGTCGCAGTGTCACGAAATCAGCCGGACAGTTTGCAGAGCCACAGCAAGGCAGGCAAGCTCATTTTTCTCAGTTGATAAAAAGCCTGAAGAGCATTTTTATTAAATCCATTGAGGAAAACCCCAGGATCAGTGGCAGAAGGGGACAAGGGGTTGTTGTGGAGAAAAATCCTCTTAAATCACATAGAAATCCTAGAGAGAGACTCAGCAGAGGCACAGTGAATTATGAAAAATTATCAACTTCTAAAAATGAAATGACCATAGCACTGTAACAAACCAGCTCTGAAAAATACACACTAAAACCCCACTAGGAGATGGAATCCAAACTGTGTAACGCTACAACTTTATCACAGCCCGTATAGCAGTCAGCAAACAAGTCTTCCTATAGCTCAAACTGCAGAGCTTTTGGGGTGGAAAGGTTGGGAATTTCATCTCTGCCAAGCTGTGAGCAGCTGTGGTGCATGGCAGAGAAACAACAGTGCTGAAAGCTTTCTGGGGCAGGATCTGTCTCATATCACACTGGCTACTTGGTTGGTGCTTAAATAATATAATGAGAAACTGCAATATGGGGACAAGTCCTTTTGCAGGCAGACTGCCGCTGTTTGCCAGCTAAACCGAAAACAGATCCCACCAGATTCATAGTCAGCAGCCAGCCACCAAGCAGGTGCTTGTGAAAAACATCTCTGTGATGCAGGGAACAGCTTTGAAGCCCTGTCCTGTAACTGGAATCCTTGCTCTGAATCCACTGCAGTCCATATTCCTTACTTACTGATCCAGCCCTCCTCTGCTGCTGAGCTTCCATCCCTGACCAGTCACTTGAACCTGATTCAGCTGTGCCCGCTGTTTTCCCAGACCCTTGCCCTGATGTGGTGCCTGATGCCAACTTCTGCCCCTTCCATTCTCCTTGACTTTGGTGCATGCTATCTCCACAGTTTTGTCACCTTCCATCCAACTCTAACCACACTCCTGCTTGCCCCTTGAGTAGCAACGCTCATGATTTGGCGATCTCCAACACCATCTCCTGTTTGGAGGAGAGCTAGCTTGGTTTCCAATAACCCACATCGTAGCAGAGAGAAAATCTAGGTGTCCTCTTTCTGTTGCAGAATTTGCATTTGTAACCTTACTTCTATGTTAAATGCAGAATTTGATAGCAACCTGGCAAAAGAATGATGGTTTACCATCAGAGAAACTAAATGCAAGTCGGCCAAATGACTTACCCATAGGAAGTCTCTGTGAAGAAAGCCTTCACCACCGTGGAGGATTTCTGTGGCAGATGCTCAGTGGAGTTGATTAGATAGAAATAATCTCTCCCTCTCAGACCAGCCCTGGCCCTCCCTCTTAATTCAGGTGGAGAAAGGGTCTGAAGAGAGAAATATTTCTCCTTTTCAAGTCCTTCCTCCTCCACGCTACAAAGTGTTGTTCCCACCCTCGTATGGCCTGTGCAAAGTGGGAACACGCCGCACATCAACCTTTCCCTGGGAAGCAGACTCCCAAGGAACAAGTGATACCATTTTCTGCAAGTGAACTTTAAAGAAGAGGAAGCCTTTGTTTCTTAGATCCTTTTAGGTGCTGATCAATAATGAAGCTTCAAACCTCCACAAATACGCCTTTCCCTGCAGTCAAACCAAGCCTTGAGGCTGACTTTGCTCCTTCTGATGATGGGCAGCCTTTCTTCCAGCTCTGTTTCACCACCCCTCCCGGAGGGTCTGCCATCAGAGGAGGACCCAGGGTCTGCACATTCGGTATTCAAGCCAGCAAACAGCTACAACATCTACAGAGCCAATTAGTAGGAAGGGACGGCTGCTGCGGGAGCAGTGACCGATCCGACTTCCTGGGGTGGGTGAGCAGAGAGGGTGACATCTTAGTGACACAGGGCAACCCATCTCAATCCCAGCTGCATGTCCGTCTCATTCATAATGCAGCTGGGCCGTTCACTGCTTTTCCCTGTTGCTTTCGATACCGGATGAACAGGAAAATCACTGATCATTAACAACAACAGACAGAAGGATCCCAAGGGCAAACTTTATATTGTATTCATAAAATCAGCTCTCCTCTCAGGCAGTCAGTCTCCCTGTGGCAGGTCTGCTCCACAGAGCATCTTTAAAAATACAGTTTTTATTTCAGAAGTGCCAAAAAACAAGGCCTTCTTATGCTAGACACAACACGATTGAGTAGATCATCTCTGCTCCATAGAGCTTAAAATTCAAATAGTCAAGACAATGTGTAAAGAGAACAAGAGACCTAGGGAGGTGAGCTGACTTTCCAAAATCATATTGAAAATTAGTTTCAGGGCTGAGAATACCACTATAGTTTCCAGCCAGAGGCAAGATCGCTACAGAACAGTGAGACTGTCCCATTAGTAATACGTTTAAATACTCCAAGTGCTGGAGTGTCCATCATTTTTCTTGGAGACTGTCCTGCACCCTGATCGTCAGGAACTGATATCTCTGATATTTAGCCTGAAGTAGTATTCTCTCCTAGTCATAATTCAGTTTACTGCACAACATAGTTTTCTCTCTCTCTGGATTTTACGCACTGCAGAGTTCTCTTAGGATGTACTCCTACCCGTCATTGCCTAACGAAACTGCACGTCTGCTCCTTGACCCTCTCGCTGTTCTTTCCTGAGTCACTCTGGTGTGTCAAAGTCATACAGGTTAATACTGTGCCAGATTGCCAATAGTGCAGTCCTTTGGAGGTAGCTGCACAAGAGAAAATTACTCTTATTTGAAGATCATTGCAGAGAATAATGCTTTTCAGCCAGAATATGTGCCACCACTTTCCCGGTTATTGACCAGCAATGCAGACACCTTGCAGATATGTGACAAGACGGCACCAGTATGTCACACATTTAGCTCAAGCCTTAGCAAAGTTGGGTCAATTTAAAGCAAGGCACTGGCCTGACAACTTCTTCTCATCAAATAAGGTGGGATCAGCAGTGTCTGTCTTTGGGATACAGATGATCACTCAGTCTGGATTTGTAGGGATTAAAACAATACCTCTGACCTCATTTGGGACCCATAAACAGAAACCGTAACACCTGATGCCAGTCCAACACCATGAAGAGATGTGGTCAAAAATATGTCATTGCTAGATAAAAGCTCAAGGCTGAAATAACCCTGCATGGCTGCATCATCCTGCGATGAGAGGACCATTCCTTTGGCCAGCAAGGTAAGAGACTTTTGTGCAGGATTGCCTATCTATATATAAAGAAACTAATGCAGGCATGGCTGTATTTTTTTTTCCTTTTTATTTTTTTGTGTCTGATCTTGTACAAAGGTGGTTTGGAATCATGTATGTTCTGCAGAGCTGGAAAAGAATCAGATCTCACAAGGATCTTCATTTGGGCTGGTACCCTGTAATGTTTTTTTTTATTAATGATTCAGACATAGGAGATCATTGAATTTGCTGGAGATAATGAAATAAAGGCAGTGGTTAGGACTCAGAAGGACGTAACCATTTTGTAGGCTGATCTTAATAGAGAAGGTGAATACGCACAGAAGTAGAATATGAAATTTAATATGGCTAAGTGTGAAGCAATGCATAGGGGTAAGAGCAGTCTGTGAGCTAAGTGCATCTTAAATGATGCTGAATTAGTAACACAAAGGAGTAAGATCTAGACTTAACCAACAGAATCAACATTTACTGTCATTGTACGGTGATGTAATATAATGTCTTAGGGTCAGGCCTCCTCAGGAGGTCAACAGGAGAAGCAGGTGAGGGTAAGAGTAGGCTCAGCTAACAGCCATTAAGGTAGTTAGAGGGAGTCTCATTTGCTTCACTTTCTCCTGATGCCAAGCATCATTCTCAGCTGCTACTTAAAGCTGTCAGGCAACTCAGGCTGCTCACACCCTGTTTTCCGATCTTTATTACTTTGCCAAAGTTTAATTGGCCCAGCTGATGCTTCTCAAGCTGGGTGTCTGCTGCAGGCTGGTTTGTTAGTTATTTGTGTTGTTATTTGCCAGAGGAGGTGGAAACACGGAGGAGGGGAGGGAACGGAACTCAGGCGTCAACAAGAAATGAATGCAACTCATTCCAAGTCAAAATACATTGAGCAAACCATTAAAAAAAGGATTCTTGCAGCTTTCTGGGGGGAGAAGTGCTGCCCTTTCCCTGCTTTGGAATAGGGATTTGACATGAGAAAAGAGAGATGGAGTCATTCTGATGTCTGGGGAATGCCTTTTCCCTCTCCCTGGAGGACATGTATTTGCTAAGTTAAAAACCTCAAAAAAAATCAGTTTTCCACAATCACTCAAGAAAGGCTTGTCAGTACATGGTGACTACATCCCCTACATCACTTGCACTGACCATGCTCCTTCCCCTCACCCATCCAGGAAAGCAGCCGAGTAAACCAGGGGCACTTGAATATTTGCTAGCCCACCACAGCGAGAACAATTTGGGACTTTCCTTGCAACAGTCTCCTCTTATTTAGGACAAGAACTTTGAGTAAGGAAACTTTTTGCCATAAACTCATCAGGACCCCTTTTGGCTTCTGTGGTGGTTTTACCCCAGCCGGCAGCTGAGCACCACGCAGCCGCTCACTCACTCTCCCCAATCGGGATGGGGGAGAGAATTGGAAAAGTTAAAGTGAGAAAACTCGTGGGTTGAGATAAAGACAGTTCAATAGGTAAAGCAAAAAAGCCGTGCGCACAAGAAAGCAAACCAAGGAATTCATTCCCCACTTCCCATGGGCGGGCAGGTGTTCAGCCATCTCCAGGAAAACAGGGCTCCATCACGCGTAACGGTGACTTGGGAAGACAAACGCCATCACTTCGAATGCCGCCGCACCCCCCTCTTCCCCCAAGCTCCTTATAAACTGAGCATGACGTCATATAGCATGGAATATCCCTTTGGTCAGTTTTGGTCACCTGTCCTGTCTGTGTCTCTTCCCAACTTCTTGTGCACCCCCAGCCATCCCGCTGGCAGGGCGGTGTGAGAAGCAGAAAAGGCCTTGGCCCCATGTAAACACTGCTCCACAATAAGTCCATAGAACAAAAACATCTCTATATTATCAATGCTGTCTCCACCACAAATCCAAAACATATCCCCACACTAGCTACTATGAAGAAAATCAACCCTCTCAGCTGAAACCAGGACAGCTTCCCAGGCAATGGCTGAAGAAAGAGAGAATAGAACAGAACAGAACAGAGTATTTCAGTTGGAAGGGACCTACATCTAGTCCAACTCCCTGACCACTTCAGGGCTGACCAAAATTTAAGGCCTGTTGCTAAGGGCATTGTCCAAATGCCTCTTAAACACTCACAGGCTTGGGGCATCGACCACCTCTCGAGGAAGCCTGTTCCAGTGTTTGACCACCCTCAGCAAAGAAATGCTTCCTAATGTCCAGTCTAAACCTCCCCTGGTGCAGCTTTGAACCATTCCCACACGTTCTATCACTGGATCCCAGGGAGACGAGCTCAGCACCTCCATCTCCGCTCCCCCTCCTCAGGAAGCTGTAGGGAGCAATGAGGTGGGCCCTCAGCCTCCTCTTCTCCAAACTAGACAGGCCCAAAGTCCTCAACCGCTCCTCACGGGACATTCCTTCCAGCCTTTTCACCAGCTAAAGGATAAAAAAGGAATGAGATAGAAGACGACTTTGACACAAACAGATGTTGTTTGAGAGTATCCGGAGTGACAGGACAGACATTTCCTGCAACCCAGACCATGACAAGGCATCGTTTGGGGACTGTACTAGTGGGCTTGGACCAAAACCTCACCAAGAAACATGCTTATAGCTTGGGCAATCACATGTTGGTGCTGCCAGCCCAAGCCTTGGCCCATGTTAGTCTGCCAGCGCAGACGTAGCCTGGTGCTCCTGTCTCACACTTCCTCCGCTGTCAGCAGATATAAATGAGACTTTTATACTCCTCGCATGCTGATCAACACAGAGCACGCTGTCATCCCATCAGGGTTAGCACAAGCAAAGGAGCTCTGCAGGATGCATCTGAGAGTTGAATCCTAGTGACAACCAACAGAGCGGGCAAGAAGGAGGAATTCATGGAAAGGTAGCCTTTTACCTCAAAAAAGGAGACAAGAAAAACAGAGGAAGCTATTTATAACCCTGAGACAAAAGCACATTGGAGTTTTAAAATCAAAGCTAGGAAATGCCAAAATTGCCAGTGTACATACTTTAATTCAACCCCTTTCATATATAGTCATTATATTATAATCTTAATTACATGGTTGCATGGGTTTTGTCTCCAGAGCTTGCCTTAAAGGATACAATGTGCTTATTGAGTCAGGCACCAGGTTTTGCCCTGTCATTCAGTGGATAACCCTACCCCTTATTTTTCTGCACAGTATATGAGCCTTGCTCAAAAGACAGTATTATAAATTTCAAATTCTTTTCTCTGATGATCCCCCATGCCAGAAGTTTCACTAGTATGAATGAATTTATTTTCAAAACACTCTCCTGAGAAGAAGCTGTAGTACGATCCTCACACTAAAAGCTAGGAGCTGAGACACAGAGATAAAAACCATATATCCATTATGACTGTTTGATTTGAGCTTGCCATGACCCATTTTTTCCAAAAGGTTAGCCTTTTTTAGAGCTTTCTTTGTTAGATCTCTAAGGTGCCATTCATTTTAGTTGCAATTTTAACTATTCAACATTTTTACAAAGTAGACTGCTTGGTTTCAATGGATGGTCAACAAAGAAGATTTTAGTCTAAATTACTTTTTGTGTGTGCATGACGAAGGACCTTTTGTGGTAGAGTCAGGGCTGAAATAGGGATAGCCACAAAACAAAAATTCCCTTTTGAATGGGAAGAAATGAATAATCAAGATTACATTTTTAAAATATTTTAATGAATCTGAGATGTTCTGCAATGGATGGGGGAAGGGCAGGGAAGAAGTAGATTTGTGGTTAGGATGTATTTCTGGAATGAGCTTAGGCCAAGTTTTAGTCCCTGCTGTGAATCAAGCAGAATCAAGCTCTCCTGAAATTGTTCCAAGTTTTACTGAAGGCTAAACGTGTGAAATATTCAGAGGGTAAGAGGCAGAGTAATGGGACAACCACACACCTTTGAACTTCTGGGTTTTCCATCTTCAAATTTAGCTATCTGTCACTTAAAACCTTATCCTAATCATCAAAAGCCTTCCTGCTCAGTCATGCTTTTCCATCAGAAAAAAAATTTGTGGCGTAATTTCAAACCAGTTCTATATTTCCCTGCCTAAAATTCAGCACTGGCTTTTCTCCCCTTCAGTATCTCACAATTTCATCTCACTGCTGTACATTTGGCCCCTGTTGCAAACTGCAGCCTTCACATCTCCTCTGTGGCAAAGGAGACAGAAGCTGTTTGAGAAAATGGGCTGTTATGAGAGTTTTGCTTCCTTTAAGTCAAACTAGAGACTTGGTAAACCCTAAAGTTTTAGGCAAAAATGCAACACAGTTGACAGAAAAAAGTACAGAATCACGGAATAACAGGGGCTGGAAAGGACCTCTGGAGATCTCTGGTCCAACTCCCCACTCAAAGCAAGGCCCAGTCCAAAGTTAGATTCAGCTTTGAATTTAGATGAGGTTGCTTAAGGCCATCTCCTTGAGCTGTGGCTTTAGCAGACACGTAATCCAGGGATTTCCCTGGAAAAGCTCACCAGCCACAGGCAGAAACTTATCTCCAGGGGCTCTGCTGCCTCTTCTCAGGAGGTTCCTGGCTGTAAGTATGCCGTATTGCAACAGAGCAATAAATTGCCTTGTCCACACCTCATCTGTAAGGCATGCATGTCTTAATCCATTGCCCTGTTTAAAAAATGGCAGAACTTCATGAACTGTTACCAAACCTGCTTTACTTTGCAGGTGGGATAACTGCAAACCACGTTTCCTTCTCTCTCTGAAGAACTTCACAGACCCTGTCTAAAACACAAATGTTTAATTGCATTCATTAGTATGTTCAATATAATGTAACGCCAGAGAAACAAGTACCGAGCATGTAACCAGCCAGATGTATGAGAAAGGTGATCCACCAGGCCACGGGAGCATCTCATGAGAGGCAGCCTAGATGATAGCCTCCTGTCGCCTACCCTTGTGCAATTAGAGCCTTTATCCTAATGCATGTACCCACGTGGGCACCAGCGACCAACATCCTGCCCTTTCCCAACTTTTGAGAGCTCGTCTTTGTAGCCTTAATGTCCTTTTAATGTAGAATTTTTGATGTAATTATTTATTTACATGACCATGCAGCCTAGAGGGTCTCGTTTACAAGGGTTGCGTGAGAAGACTGTGATTACTCAGGCTTTGCAGAAGATGATTAAAGCAGCGTGACTAAAGTGTTTAAAGCGATCTGTCCTAAAAAAGGGCAACGCGTAAAGTGCCCTCTTCCCGCATGCTGCAGCTGCTGTCTGTATTCAGAGACAGATTTGTTAACTGCAGTGACAAAAGGAAGTTCTTCTTCCTTTTCCTTCTCATCACCTTGGCATTAATCAAATACAGCATGCACTGGATTTTTACTCCTTCCAGTTGCCCGCTCAAATTGTTGACTCATTTCCAGGCAGCTACATGTTCACCAGCCTCTTGACAGCAGCGAGGTGGGAGACAGGTCCCCAAAGGCATAATTTGAAGACAGTATATTTTACAGAGCTGTCAAGAAGTTCTTCATTTGGGCTGCTGAGCCTTTATTACTAGTGACGTGTTGTAAGACAGAGAGGACCCAACTTGTGTCTTGGATTTCAAGATGAGTTTGCAAGACTGATATTAAAAACAACAACAACCAAAAAAAAAAAACCAAAAAAAACCCAAAAAACCAAAAAGAGCCCTTCTCTTCAGCGTGGAGCTTATCTAAGCTGCTACTTGCCAAGTGAGACAAACGTGGGCCCTCGCAATCTGATTATCACAGTCATTTCACAGGCTTGATACAATCTTTAATCCACAGGCCACTATGAAATTAAACTGGCTGATCTGTTGGGATAGAGGCAAGGGTTGAATAGCTGAAGGATGAAAAGGAAGGGTGTAAAAGGGGGAAGATGAAGGAATTTCTTTTCATCGCTTGGTTTACACAAAGTGAGACTGAATATTCATTGTGGGTGGCAAAGTTTGGAAGAAATGGTGAGGGGGGAAAACCACCGCAACAGGAAATCTTCATTTGGGGAAGAAGAGTCTGATTGCAAATATTTTCCCTAAATCTTTCTAATGTTTGTTCACATGCAAACGCTGGACAGTACTTGCCTTTGCCTTTAGACAGTACTGCTTTAGCAGATGGAATTTGCTATCTGCTCCAAAACGAGAAAGGAAGAAACAGAAGTGGAATTTAAGAGTATTTATTTAGATCATTCTCCAGCTGGACAAAGTGGATAAGATGTACCTCTGGATTGCAAAATGACTCCTGATGAGTAGTAGCTCCCTCCTACCCCCACCTGTAAAGGTCAGGCAGTCCATCAAAACTATGCGGTCCTGCAGGAAAAAAAGCATCAGCACAGCCACACGGTCTTATCTAGGAGAAGGTGCCCAGAAAGTGGAGAAAACAATGAAGCTGCATCTGAACATCATCTGAAGGGCCTGAGATTTGCAAATATGACATTTATGGGAGCCAGTTTTCCAGAATGCAAGACCCCTCTTTCTAAATAATCCCCTGCCCAGCACAGTCCCTAAGGTAACAGTGCCCCAAACTGTTCCATATACCAGATTTAACCCCCCTAAAAAATATTTTTTTCTCAAATGGAGAATGAAAGGAAGGAATTCCAATCCATGTAGCCAAAGTTTGATTTTTTTTCTGGAAGTGACGAACTCCACCAGTTTCAGTGGACTTAGTCAGGTTTGCACTGATGTCACTGAGATCAGAGGTTGGTCTCAGTGACACAGAGCTGGCAGAGTAGTCCTCAAATTGTCCCTAACACTGTGGGCATCTGGTTCACTTCTGGTTCTATCTAACTTCTACCTCAGTAGTACCAGCTCTGCAAAAATAGAAGCAGCAGGGGACTGACGGAGAGGTGCGTTGGGCTGGAAAGACTTTCATGAAGGGAGATGGGTTTTTGTCGTCTCGCCTTTGAAGAGACAGTGCAGCAGTCAGGTATTCAAGCTTGGCTTGTGCCGGCTTTTACAAATGGAGCGATGTGAAGAGTTATAAATGGAGGGAGCTTTTAATCTCTGAGCAAGCTACAAATCGAAGGTGAACCTCATTAACTTGGACACTTTGTGTGTTAAAAATGAGAAGCATTTCACCTAATGAGAAGCTCTTAATAGGTGTTGTTTTTTTGCTAAATTATCATATTAACCAGTAGATAATTAACAAGCATTTTCTTAATGTGGTGCTCTACTGATAAAATCTCATTGTCTATAAATCATCAAGCCACTACAAAAAAAAAAAAAAAAAAATGGCTTTTTAATCATGCTGGGCATTGTGGGCAAAAAGTACAGGACAATTTTAATTGTTGGGGAACTAGAAGGGAAAGACAAGAATCTCTGACCTGTTGGGGGCATGCATGGGGTGCCCTAAGGTAAATCAAGCACTTAGGGATGGTTTTTAAAACACTTTAGAGTACTTATGGGCACTGATATGCCATTATTGAAATGGCTTCCTCGGAGGTACCATGTGGTAGAAGTTTAAGAGCAAATGCCACATCCAAGTGATGCTTTAGAGGAGATGGGGAGTTTCCTCTAATAAAAAAAAAAAAATACTGGAAAGTGACCCAAAATTAAAGCTTAAAGTTATCTTTTGAAAGTAGCATGGGATCTTTAATAACCATGTGATGTTGAGACCTTGCACTGTCAGAAAGATGCCTGCTCCAGCAGCACCGTGATGATGTGCTGGCTCAGCGCGCTCTGAGAGCAGAGAGCCGCTAACGTGGCAATCACAGGCTGATTTGGACAGTAGAGCTTGGGGAGTTTCCACAGCACCCAAGCCCTACCACACAGCCTCTTTCATCTGTGGCCAGCGCTGCTCATTATACATCATGCCAGAATATATTGCAAGTGGGCCTCCAGTAAACCCCAATGCTGGCAAGACTTGCTGAAATTAGCGGCACCTTCATCCCATTTCCACATGAAGGTGCTCCAGTGCTCCGCAGCTCAGTGGTGCATTCCATTTTGGTTTCTACCAATTTCCACTCCACATAGCCATCAAAATCTTACCTAAGAGTTTTCCATGTTAATACTTGCCCCATCTCTACAGCTTTTGCTCAAAGTGACATAAGAAAACTGTGGCTAAACCAGAAGTTGACCTGCAGTTTCCCAAGTCCCTCCTGTTCCTCCCAGCCCAACAGTCTATTTAGCAGGACAATGTCTACACAAGACCATGGCACTCACTTCTGGCTGCATGAGCCAGAAGCGCCTAGAGGTAGCTCTGAGTTCCTGATACTCAACGCCCTCCCCTTTGCTGGGACATTTGATGGGGTACTTGACAAATCCTCCCTCCCAAGCATAACCACCTTGTGACTCATTTCCACCCAAGTGCATCCTCCCAGCACTTCTCTGCCATGCTTCCTCACTGGGAAAAATCCCACCTTTCCTACAGACACTCCTGGTGCCAGTCCAGAGCTGATCAATATCCTGCTCTTTCTGTAGAACAGCAATTGAGTCACTGGCAGCAATTTCTGAGATGTCCTGGTAGCTTCTCAGTTGTGCGCCTTGAACTGCTGAATTAATTTCAGCCTGTTTGACTACCTCACGGCTCTGCATTTCATATCATCTTTGCCCTCTCTGTCTGCAGGGGAATTTGGGCAAGGGAGTATTTTGCAGGGAGGAGAGGTGGCAGAGGATGAGCCGAGCAGAGTGCAAGGCTTCTCTTGGTGCTCCCTGCCCACGTTTCCCCAACACCTGCAAACCGCGTTGGCTCGGAGTGACAAGGCAGCAGCTTTCCTCTCGGTGTTCAGCTGCTCCGACTGCTTGCTGCTGGGGCTGTGGGCTCTGCGCCAGCTGGCCCGGGTCAGAGAAAGTTGTGCAACGGTAGGAAAGTCAGATCAGCGAGCAAAGAACAAAACTACAGAAACCCAGCTCAGAAGGAAAGAGAAGAGGAGAAAAGAAAAACAGAGAGAAAACCTTCAAGCCTGAACTGTTCCAGGGATCTGGTCATTAGGATATGAATCCTTCATTTCTAGTTCATAATCCATAGCTATCCAGAAAGATCCAACTGCCCTCATGAACATTCATGAGGCTGTGGGCATGGAAACAGACCTCAGATCTTTTTGCTCCTGTGGAAAGTTACCGACTCCTTGAATGAAAGGACACTCCCTTCTGATGGTCCACAGTGTCAAAACTGTGATGCATGCATTACTCAGCAGTCCTCAGACCATCTTGCAAACATGCATAAACCTGTGCGTCTGAGGACCCCAGAAAATTAGCTTAGATATAGCAGCATCATGTTGCCATGTCCTATAAGATATATAACCCACCCTAACGTGGTCAGAAAGGAGCATGATGAATATCCTGATGTTCCCATCTACTTTCCATCCTTCCACACTTGATGCATGGAAGGAAGAGGCAGAATCCCAATGCATCAAAACTCAAAAAGCCTCTAACAGTTCATTGTGAGCCACATCATAAGTGGGAAACGGTGGAGGACACCCCAAGCAGAGAGGAGCCTGGATGGAGACTGGTGAAGCAGAGCTTGGCTCCTGCAGGCTGGAGATGTGAGAAGTGACAGGTTGGTTTCACCACAGGACTTTTGCACGGGGAGGTTGGCAAGGGATGGCTCTTCTCTGGTTTGTCTTGTGCCCTAGCCCTGGGACCACCATGCCCCGGACCAGCCCTGAGTGAGTGGGTGCTGCTCTGCCTCTTCCCAGCTCCTGGAAAAAGGAGGGACAGAGATGGAGAGACAGCATGAGGTGAGAATGGAGGAGAGTGAAAAATAAGGGAGAAAGGAGGAAATCAGAATGCTCAGCATGGTCACATGTGTTGGGAGGGCATCAGGCCCCAAGCACAGGCCATGCATTTGTAACACGCACTTAGCACTTGCTTTTATATCCAGCAACAGGAGGACTTGTTAGAGGTAACTAAAGACCACCAGGAGCCTTCATCCGGAACTCAAACTTGTCCATTAACACTCCTTCCCTGCCAGTTCCTCTCCTTTTCTTCTTTATTTTTCCTCTAGGTTACAGCCAGAATCTCGACTGGAATTACCTCAGGCTGCTGCTGAACCAGCTCTGACCTCTGCTGCCAATGTTTTTGGGGCACGGTGACTGACAGTAGAGTCCTGGCTGATCAGTGTAAGCCATACACCCTAGCCCGCTGCTCCTTCCAGCCAACAACATGATGGGATGAGGAGGGGGAGGTTATTTCGGGCTGTTATAGCAAATTTACTCCATGATTTATGGGAAGGGAAAATCCATTTGGAATTTAAAACTGCTATTAGCTCCTTTCAATGTGCATGTGTCTGCATGTATATAAAAAATATATATAATATAAACCCTTATAAAAAATAAAACATAATAAAAAGGGGAGGGGAAGGGGTGTTTGCAAGCCTTGCAGGCACAAAGCTCTGGAAATGTGCAGCAGGCTTTATAATTACCATAGCATTTCCAGTGCGGTTGGTCACAAAAGCTCTGAATTGAATTGCTTAGCATCCCTCTCCATCTCCCTGCACTCTTCCTTGCATCACAAAGCTCAGAAGCACCATTTGAAGTTTCAAAAGGCACATTTTTGTGAATGAGATAATCAGTGCCGACTAATTGGCCACGCGACCCTCCGTGTAATCCATACACCTCCAGTGGAGGGAACAAAGCCAGCTCCAGCTAATCCCCTTGGGTCGTGCCTTGAAGAGTGTGGCGTGTACCCTATGGCAGGAGAGGAGGCAGGAAGGATTATGCTGTCAAGAGCAGATGTACGTCTGTGCTCATACATCAACCAAGACCTCATTATGCATAATTCCAGGTAATGAACTCCAGGAGTGAGGCCATGCAGCGGCAAGCCATTTGACACACTTGGGGCCCTACACTGATGGTATAGGGATGACCCTATTGACCAACAACGTGGAAAACACATGGGAAACACCCTCTGCCCCATGCACCAGGGCCCTGTGCCCTGCAGATGGGACAACATAGGCGATACATGTCACCTACAAGATTGCCATCTCCTCCATCACTCAAGAAAAGGTCTTAACCGTCACTGCATATGCTGGCCAGGAGCTGAAATAACTTTCCAGCCATAAGTGGTGTCAGGCTGCTATACTGAGAGTTGTGGGACCAGGGGGAAAGGAAAGACAGGGTGGCTGAGGCTGTAGCCTTGTGCTCCGAGTATTGGAGGGGATGGAGAGGAACTGCATGGGGGTCTGGGCTGCTCATGCATTTCACATACAGAGTCAACAGATCAATCAAACAGCAAAACCCGGGAGCAATCTCAGAAGCTCTTAAATCCCCTACTTCCTCATTGCTATGGAAGAAGCGTATATTGTGTGGGGAAAGGTGAGCAGGAGCATGCGTGCGCTTGTGTGTGTGTGCACACATGCATGCCTGTGATTGGCAAAGAGCACGTTTCTGACCCAGCGGCTCACCCCGCATCATCTGCAGGGGTAAATTTGCTGATAGAAACAGATTCAGAGCTGCCTCACTAAAAGAAACATTCAGAAGCAGTGAACACCCGTCTTTGGGATCTAAACTTGCTCTGCTGTTAGCAGATTGCACTTCAATTACAAAGGCAAGAAGCCTCATTCCCTTTTCTCCAAAATCCGCCCCAGAAAAGAGAAGCTGTTCCAGTGACACTGCAGTAAAAGCAACCCAGTTGAACGTCTTTGGAGAGCCCTGCTCCCTGCAGACGGAGGAATCTCTCTCGCTGACAAGCTCACATCCATACATGCTTATTCCTGCTCTGTGACTCTCCAAAGGGAGCCATCACTCTCTTCAAAATGCTCTCCTGTAGTCAGCAGTGATAGGCAATGTAATAATACCTTTTATTGGGTCAATACATCAGCTGGAAAACAGAAGCTATTCCTTTCTTCAGGTGATGGCCAAAGAGTGACCTATGTGAGTGTGCAGGCCGGTATATTATAGCTGTTAAGGCTGGCCCGATAGGCAGGATGGTATATTTACCTCTCTTCGTTTGTCTCTTGGTGCTTTATTGTATTTCCTGTTTTGTGAGCAGCCTTAATAAAACATCTTTCTGAAGGGTTCTCCGCTGCGTAGTAAATATCCTCCCTCATCTGCCAACTTAGATAGGGATCAATCAATCAGAGGAGGCCCCTTGGGATGCCAGGTTGCATCATTCAAGGTTAGGGACCGGACAGGCAGGTGACAGCAGAAGGATTGCACTGCTTCTGCTAGGAATTAACCCCCCAGTTGCTTGCCAAAAAAAAAAGAGGGTGTAAGAGTCCTCAAAGATGGGAAAGGTTTCATCTCTCATCCTCAGCAGGGTTTCTTTAAACAGCCTGGAGGAAAACAGGCATCCCTGAAATCAGCCATCTGGGTGGCTTGGTATAAAGAGCTGTAACACAGCAGAATGCCTTGGGCTCTCCTGCCAGTAGACATCAAGATCTAACCATGGATTGAGGGATACCACACATGCCAGGCCTTGGGAACCTTTCTGTTGAGAGATGGGTCAGGTCCAGGGTGTAATAATGTCCATGAGTAAGGCTTGATGGTGGCTTGTTTTCTTTGTGCTGCTTGGGAACCACATGCGACATCTTTTCTAGCTGGCAAGCCAAAGGGTGGGACCAGCTTGGTGGGTGCAGGAGCTGCCTGGTGTGCATCCAGCCTGGCTCTGCTCAGTGCTGGACCAGTCGACAAGACATCTCCCCATGGAAAGAGTTTTGTTAGTGATAAAGCCTTGACAACAATGTTTTATTGCTGCCTGTGCTTCCCAGCTTTGCAAGCATCTCTCGTATTAACTCTTCGATGCCTTCCAGAAAGCAGAGAGAGAAATCCAAAAGATTAATTTATTGCTCCATTATTAACACATTAAAATGTCAATATTTGCCTTCAGTGGCCTGCAGTGCCAGATGGCAGTGTGGAAGCTCTCATGTAAGGAAGCTGCAACCATAAGTAACGATGACCTTTTAATTGGTCCATTATAAGGTCGGAGCTTGGCTACCACATTGGGAGAGTTCACTAAGCAGTTAATCCATTTACAGAGTCCGGATCTTTGAAGAGGATGTAAGTGGTGTGGTTGTTGTATAAGCTGCATTTGAGAGTCATTAAAGGGTTGCTTTTTGCAGGAAGAGTCACATTTTAACAGCATTAGCTCCCGGCTCCACCAGGCAAGCCCTTGTTAATTATCCTTCACTGAAGCTGCAGCTATAGATTTCATCTTATAGTTTCCTATGTATAATAAACAATAGCTCTCAGACATCCTAGAAGAGGGCTTCTAATGGCAACCAGCATGCGGGAGCAGACGATACATCCAGACTCGGGAGCAAATTAAACCCGAGCTCTCTGCAGACGGCTCCTCTCCAGCTGGATGGAGGACAAGAGGCTGCGTGCTGGGTAGTGTATTCTCAGGCTGTGTTTCACTACTTGGCTCCTTGCACACTGACCGATGACAGGCACAGTCTGCAAGTGTACATCCAACACATGCTTCCACCTGTAGCTGTTGTGGATGGTGTATCTGGCTCTTCGGCCAACTGGTCCACGCTCCTCCATCACCATCTCTGTGAACAAGCTGAGCTGTTTCTCTGCTGGTGCCAAGCCTGCAAAAGGATTGTCCTAAGAGGGGACGTGTCACCATTTAGTTACAGAAACCCCTGGCCGGACAGCAAATTGTGTCCTCTAACATGAAGTTCACAGCTTCGTGCAGGATGAGATAATGACCAATTCAGAACGATGTTCAATTAGGTTGGGGAAGGAGATGAGGCTGCAGGAATGAAAGGAAGGCAGGATCCCTGTTCTCCTGACCTGCAGGGTGGGGATGGTTATCAGGGGAGGAGTAAGAAGGGTCATTCATTAATACATATGTGGTTTAAGGCCCTTCAGCGGTCAAAAGCTAGCTAAGCCCATGCAGGCAACAACTGGTAAAGTCTGAGGGCATGATTTGGAGCTCCAGGTCATTTTCTGCGTGCTGAGTGAAAGGCTCCAAATGATGCAGAAGGGCTCAAAAAGCCACACTGCTGCAGGCAGTCCCGCAGCACAGGTCTGTAAATCCGGCCTCCAAGAACCCCCACAAAACCCTTTATGGAGGTAGAATGCCAAGATGGTGAAAATGCAGTGTGAAGGCCAGCAAGCAGTGCTTGGGCTAACTAAAGAGATGCTACAGAGAGAGAACCTGAGTTAAACCTCAAAGCCAACGGAGTTGGTTCTGCTTCCTTCCCCTGTCTGCCCTCCCTACCATTCCCTCTGGTGGATCTACACCAGGCTGCTGTCGCCTTCATCTTCCAAAAATGGTTATACTAACTACAGGGAACCCTCTAAAACCTTCCCTGGTCAGAAAGAGAATCCTGCACATCTGCTCAAAGACAAAGACCCCAGTTACTGGGGAAGGGTGAGGATGGATGGTAGTGCTGGATCAGCAAGGACTATTAGACCACAAGGTTCGTCCATGAGGATGCAACATGGCAAAGCCCTGTAAGCCATCTCCTGAAAATGATGGGTATCGTGCTGTAGAGACCTACAAGGATGAAAGCTCAGGTTGTGGAGGTGCATGGCCAGAGGAGCGCCCACATTGCTCAGGAGGTGCAAAGTTACACTGAGAGTCAGGGTTAGAAGGGAGTCTTGAGCCACTCATTGCTTTTCCTGGCGAGCTCAGCAGTGGGATCTGCTGCCCCATTGACAGAGTTGAACTGCGCCCGATCTCCACCCGTTCATCCATGCACACTCCTATCTCTCTAAGTTTCTTTTCTCCAGCACAGCTAATCATCACGCTGCCACGACCTCCCACCCTGGAGCTCATTTGTATGGCGAAACCAACTTTTATTCTCAGCAGCAGCCCAGATTAGTGCCTTGTAAATAGAAGCATCTTTGTGCCCAAGCACTGACCTTTGACTCGGCTCCTGATCTCAGCAGATTTGATGTGTCCAGCTATTTGTCTCGCTGCTCGCCGGGAGGAAGAATAGGAGAAGGGAGGCGGCACGCGACCGGGAGCTGAACGGAGCAGGGCTCTATTCTTGGCTTCGTTGCAGACTTCCTCCCCGACCCTCAGCAAAATGACTTACTCTGTCTATTCCAGGGTTGCGCGGGGTCATACCCTGCTGCAGCGGGTATCCACTGGAAGTGCTCGGAGGAGGAGGAGGATCAAAGAGTGGAGGATGCAACTTGTCTGGAGCCTGTATGGCTGTGCTTGTGCCTAAAATCCACTTCTGGACTTTCCAGCGTCTCAGATGGCCAGGGACTGGGAGGAAACAAGAGGAACTGTGCAGTTTTCCTGCCATACCTTCTTCATTATCACACCACAGCTCTCCGCAGCACAGCCTCCTTCTCACAGGTTAAATCCAGACCCCACATCTGCACCTTTCTCCTCATCTCTGAGGCCATCATTCTTATTGATGTCCCTCCATTTATTGCTCCTGCACACCTCAGTCCTGTCACCTTCTTTGCCCATCTCCTGTCTACCTCCCACTCACCAGCTGGTTCCCTTTCTTCCCTGCTCCATTTCATCTCTTCTCATCTGGGATTAGAAAGCCAATTTTGTCCATTTCTAAAGAAATATCAAGTCCCACAATGTCTTCAGCTCCTTTCCTCTCCAGATCTTGGCTGTCCCAGAGACTTGGATTTCTCCCCTTGTCCCAGTCCCTGCAGGAACCTCCTTTTAGAAAAAGTCATTACCAAAAAGGTATTGCTTTACCATTACGGTCAATGTTTCCAGTACTATTAATTGTGTCTCCTGGAACAGGGACAAGTTAAATAATGGATTAAAATTGGGGGTAAGGGAGGGATTCAATACCTTTAAAAGAAAGAGCTGGCATAGCTGTGTGATCAGAAACTCACAGAGTTGATTCACACTGGAGCAGGGCTGGGTGGGAACATTTCTAGTCCCTAAAGCCATGCCAATGCTGAGCTCTCCAGTTCATGAATCACAAAATATGATCCCGTCCTGGGCTGGATTTGTGACAGTGAGCATCAGGCAATACGCTGGTGTGAAACCTCCACCCAAGAGGTCACAAAGCAACACACAAATAAAATCACCCCAGATACCAGCTCCAAGCCGCTACCTAAAGAGATTTGCGAGTCCTACTCCCTGCAGCGTTTCTCACTTTCACAGAGGTGGAGATTGCTTTTTCAGCGTATTATCAGTGAACAGACCTCGACCATTGTCTCACAAATACCTGCAGCCTTATTCAAATGGCAAGAAAGTCAACCTAAAATTCTCCCAGCCAGAGGGGACACCCCTCTGCTGTTATAGGGGCTTCACAAGTAACTCCTGGGGGCTCCAACGACGTAGCTTCCTGCAATGGGTAGCTGGAAGACTTCCATGAGATTACGGACAACAAAACCCTCAAATGCATTAGGGTAAGAAAGGGTGAAAACCTGTATCAGGACAGGATTGCAAAGGAAGGAAAGAAGGATTGAAGCAAAATGTTGGGAATCTCTTCTGACATCTATCAAAATTACGCACAGCAGAGCCACAGTTACGAGGTTTACTCTCAGCACACCTTAAAGGCCCAAAAGAAACACTAGGAATTCCACCTCAAACTCAAGTGATAAAGATGTCAGCATGAACAAGCTAAAACATAATAAATGCAGAGCTGGGAAAGAAATTTGAGAACTGGAAAGGAAAAAAACTCTCTCTAACCAAAAGTAAAAACAAAAGATCAAAAATTTTGGCAGTTCTCAAGATTCAGACTGCTAAATCCAATCTAGAGACACAGCCTTCAGATCCATAGACCACCTTCACTGATGGCTTGAGTGTTACACCCAAATCTTGTTGTGGGCAAAAATGAATCACACCAAATTCAGGAAAACAATAATGTATTGTTAGTGCATGTGTGATGCTCACCATGCCAGGATCTTTCTGGGTCCTACAGTCCAAGGCACCAGTCATCTCCAGCAAAAGTTAGGGTTGCCACTGGGAGTCATCACCATCCCAAGGAGGTCCTGCAGGGATGGGAGGGATACACCTCTCCTATGAAGACAGGCTGAGAGAGCTGGGGTTGTTCAGCCTGGAGAAGAGAAGGCTCTGGGGAGACCTTAGAGCACCTTCCAATCCCTAAAGGTCCTACAAGAAAGCTGGAGAGGGACTGCTGACGAGGGCAGTGAGTGACAGGACAAGGGGGGATAGCTTTAAACTAAAAGAGGGTGGATCCAAACTAGGAAAAAGAAGAAAAAAAATAATATGATGAGGTTGGTGAGGCCCTGGCACAGGTTGCCCAGAGAAGCCATGGCTGCCCCTGGCTCCCTGGCAGTGTTCAAGGCCAGGCTGGATGGGGCTTTGGGCAGCCTGGGCTAGTGGAGGGTGTCCCTGCCCATGGCAGGGGGGTTGGAACTGGATGGGCTTTGAGGTCCCTTCCAACCCAAACCATTCTATGACTCATCTAGCCCTACTGGAGAAGACAAGAAAAAGGTATTAACTTGCCTTATGCATTAAAAGAATGTCGCATTTACTACATCCAGGCTTCAGTCAGACAACCACAGGCTACCTATGGAATCTGTCAGTCCATCCTAGCACTAGAAAGACCCTCTTGGTCATTGCCATTAGGGCAGAAAGACCCTATGGTGCAGTTTGCTGTGAATATTGCTTTCCTGCTCTCAAGAGACCAGGGCTTGCCAGTTGCTTCACCATCAGCTCCATCTCTACCTTTCCATTGAGATGGTCACCCACAAGCGTATTTCAAACCATTCCATGGCAGAAAGAACAAGGGACAACCCCAGGCTGGATGTAGGCAATGGTCTGACTCCACTCTCAAGCCCACAAATGTCAATGCCCAAATTATTAAAACTCATTTAAAGGTCCAGATACAAGATTAATTTGACCGACAAAGGACTAATTGGTTTCAGGACTAATTAAGTACATATACTTGGCTTTGGTTAATCAGTGAAATTTCCAATGGCATTAAAATGTCTAAGAATACAAATCCCCAGAGATTTAAAGCCAATAGTTAAAATCAACTTAGATCCAATTATCATATAAATCACTAATGACCTGGGTAAATTGGAAGCTCTTTGGCTCAGCCTCTAGGGAAGAATAAACCTGATAAGAATGAACATGCTACCTGGTTTAATACACAGGCTCAGGGGACTTCATTGCAAATACTCCAACAGGACTCTTTCAGTGACACTGTTATTCATTGCAAAATGCCAATATTTCAAAACAAACAGTTTTCAGAGGAAGGTTTTGATGAAACTTTCAGCAGGAACTTTCATATCTTTGTGTTCAGCATCCAAAACTATATTCACTCAAGAATAGCCAATTATCCATTGCTGGGCACATTCCTGCTGAATACTTTAACTGGAGGGCAATTAGTTATTTCCGGTTCCATCTTCCCACGCTCTGCTTTTCATCTCGCTCGTAGAAACAGTCTGATATTCCATTTATAAAAAGAAAAAAAAAAAAAAAAAAAGGAAAGAAGGTGATTAAAGACTTTGGTTTTGGTCTAATGAAAAAGAACTTGCAAATGTTTGCTACATGCTCCAAGATCAGATCTAGTTTTCTTAATTAATTAAATGAAAATGGTGGTGGACAAAGAGCACCGTGTATCTTCCTTGAGCAACTTCAGTTGTCAATTGTACTACTGGAGTTTAGATTTCCAAATCTGACAAAAAAAACCCACAAAAGCATTGTGGCAACTGAAGTCACTGGATGTATGTAAGACATCAAGTAGCAAACACAGGAAAAACTTGTAATAGCAATATTTTTTTACGCACACTCATTTTTAGGTGCAGGCTACAGGTGGTTCCCAGAAGACCTAATCTCTGCTGTCCACCTAGGCTATCTCATCTGGAACTGTTTATTTTGCCAGCCCAAACTCTAACCTACCTCTTCCTTCATGGGAATCCTGGGCCACAACTTTGGGGGGGGGGGGAGATACAGTTTTTATATATCCAATGACTGCAAATCCTAGCATTTGCATCTGTCAAACTGCAATATACATTAGGAAGTGCTGCCAATAAATGACCATTCATAGCCTTCATCTCCTGACTCCAGAGTTTAGCCAGGAAATGCTCAAAGTCAGAATCCATCCCATTCCAGATCACTTGCTTTGCTGTGTGATTTCCTAATGACCCACCGAAGAGTTAATCTGAGTGTAATGTGGCACAAATGGGATAAAGAATTAACAGTAAATACCTCACCCACAGTGGAATAAAGTGATTAAAGAAATGCCCTTAGACCTTTGGCTGTGTCTTTCGGAACAACAGAAGGAACAATATTCAGGTGCATCAGCCACCCCAAAAACCTACATGAAATTAAAGGTATGGTCCCCCCACCACATGTGATGGTTATGAAAGCAGCCTCTGGAGAGCTATGTTTGCACATATGTTTTGGCCATGCCCTTTTATTCCAAGGTCTCGCTCTGGTATCAAAGTACGATCCCGGAGGTCTGAAGTGGGATGGATTTTGTTGTGTCCATCAAACAGTGGTGAGAGGCACATTGAAGTGGAGGGCCAGCTGGAATGCTGCGGGCTGCAAGAAGGGTCTGCTGTGTCAAAAAACCCTCCCAAAAGGCATGTCAACTTGATGAGGGGACCTGTTTTTTTTAAAGGAAGGTGCACATTGAAGCCACACAGGGTAATTTCTGGTTGACCAAAGAACATTTCTGAGACCCAGATGAAAGGCACAAAAGAAATTCATATCCTCTTCCCCGCCTCCCCTCTTCTTATTTGCCCTTCCCACTACTCTTTTGTGTTATTTTGCTTTGATATGTGCCCAGGAATCCTCCGTGCGCTTAAAAAACTTGGGTACTCAGGCAAGTAATAAATATCTTTGTCGTTTCCTGGCATAGAGCAGTACAGTACTTGAGATGCATGCTCATACGTCTCATTTGTTTGCTTTTAAAGAAAACAAAAGGCTTAATAAATAGACAAAGTAGAAAACAAAGGAAATCTACATTCCTCCTTCCTCACCCTCTTCCTTCTCAGGAATCCCAAAAAACTTTAAAGTATGGATAAGCCTCAGAAGCTCATCTTCCTTCCTTTTTTCTCCCATATAATTAGATGAATCATTAGAGGTCAGAGCACAGTGCTTGTGAGGATAAAACACCTCAGAAAAATTTAAGCCTGTGGCTAAATAAAACTCTGAGCCAATCGCTCAAACCTTTGCTGCTGAAAATGCCCAGCAGCACTGAAGTATCATAAAATCACATCCTCCCCTCCTTCAGCTTCAGGCCATTCCCCTTGTCCTGTCACTCCCTGCCCTCGTAAACAGCCCCTCTCCAGCTTTCCTGTAGCCCCTTTAGGGACTGGAAGGGGCTCTAAGGTCTCCCTGGAGCCTTCTCTTCTCCAGGCTGAACAACCCCAATGCTCTCAGCCTGTCTCCATAGCAGAGGTGCTCCTGCCCTCTGATCATCTCCATGGCCTCCTCTGGACTTGTTCCAACACCTCCATGTCCTTCTTGTCCTGGGGACACCTGAGCTGGATGCAGTACTGCAGGGGGAGTCTCATGAGAGCAGAGCAGAGGGGCAGAATCCCTTCCCTCGACCTGCTGGTCATGCTGCTTTGGATGCAGCCCAGGCCATGGTTGGCTTTCTGAGCTGCAAACGCACATTACTGGCTCATGTTGAGGTTTTCATCAACCAACACCCCCAAGTCCTTCTCCTCAGGGCTGCTCTCAATCCATTCTCTGCCCAGCCTGTAGTTGTGCTTGGGATTGCTCCAACCCACGTGTAGGACCTTGCACTTGGCCTTGTTGAACTTCATGCAGTTTGCATGGACCCACCTCTCCAGCCTGTCAAGGTCCCTCTGGATGACATCCCTTCCCTCTAGAGTGTGGACCACACCACTGTAGTGTATTGTAGATGCAGGGATGCAGCAGATGTCAGGTAGACTTACAGATGCATGGGAGAGGAGCAGGACAGGCCGATCTGCAGGGGAGTGGTAGAAATAAACTCTGGCCTCTGCACTGGTTTTGCTGCTTTTCCCATCCTACCCGGGTAAAGGAAACCCAGTGAAAATTTTAGCATATCAAAACCCCACAAAGCCAAAGGACGCCTTTTGAAAGGCAATAGCAAGTCCTGGTCTGAGCGCAGGCAGAGCCATGAGAGATGATTGCAGCCTCCCTCTCGGCATTGTTAATGCAATTTATAATGCAGTGTATTGGAGTGATAATGGGAAACATCACATCAGTAGTGCTTGCTCACCCATCAGTGAGCAGCACCCACTCACTCACAGCCTACAGGGGGAATAGAGACACCTGCCATCACCTGAAATGTCCTCAGGGCCAGGAGAGGAACAGTGGGTGAAGTGGGACTTGAAAGATGCAAGTTCAAGGCTTATCATAATGGGATGCCCTTCCAGCTGGTGAGAGGACCAGTTTCCTCCCAGAATGAGAGATCTGCTCTGATCTTACAGCTTCCTATCAGGATCCTGGACAAACTGATGAGGATGGACCCAATCAGGTCCTCATCAAGGACTCAATGGACATGCATCCAAACCAAGGTGAGTGAGAGAACTGAACATCAATCTCTTCAGCTGCAGTGCTCTCCTAGACAAGGCTGGGGCTGACAGTGCTCCGCAAGGCTAAGAAAAAAGTCAACCAGGACTGCAATGCATGGCCTGAAAGGACAATTTCCTCCTGGCCCCTGTGATTAGATGAGACCCTGACTCATGAACACTGATTACCCTGATGTTACTCCAGATGAACTACATGCTTTTAACACTCGCTTTCTACTTTCTTATTCTACGCCATCACTGTGTCACATTACAAAAGTATTCAATCTCATTTTATATTCATTTATGGCCACTAGCTCACTGCCCAGTGCCATGTACAGGCACCATGCGCTAGGCTTGCCCACCCAGATATTCATCACATTAGGCAGCGCAGAACAATTTAAAGCCAGGCTAAGCCAGTCCATGTCCTGGCTTAGTTTGACCCTGGGTCTGAATTTCAAAGCTAAATATCTTTATATCTTTGCAACCACCAAGTCAGCCGCACGCAGTCTGAGAGGGATAGGCAAGTTCTACACCTCTGGGTGGAAAAGCACATCCTTTCCCACATGATATGTCACATTTGGCCTGGAAAATTTGCTTTTCTCTAGAGAATCAAGTATTCATCTGTAGTTGGTTCATGAGAGAAAAAATAGGTCAGATCTTGTTTTCCCCTAGGGTTCTGGGATTTTTTTTTTCTCCTTGTGCTGGAAAAAGCCTCCATCATATCCCAGGAAGCTGAACTTGGGCTTTCCCTGCATGTACTGCAGGTCGAGCATCCACCTACACACTTGCCTGTGGCTGCCAACTTACCCAGGCTGCTTGTCCCCAGAATTATATCACTTGGGATGGAGAGGCTGGAATTTACTCTCCTGGCTGCAATCCATCCAGCAAACCCCAAAATTTCCAGGGGGACTATCCAGGGCCAGGGCAGCTCAGCACCCGCACACTCGCTGGAGCCTCACCAGAGTTGGTGGGATGCTGAGCCATCCCCATCTCCTCTGTGGCATGGAAATGTTGGCAAACAAGGATCTGACTGTTGCTAAGCTACACAGGGCCAATCCGTGAATGCAGAGCTGTGCAAGCTCGATCCTTAATCCATGGGGTGAGGAAAGGGGTGTTGCCCGCGAGCAGGCGAGCCCCGGGACAGCACAGTTGAGGTTGCAAACGCCGGCTGCTGCATCACGTTGCTGGGACTTAAAAGCCAGAATTACTCTGGGGATGGGCAGCATGAGAAAGCAGGCAAGGATGCTCAAAGATGTGTCTTTTTTAAGACGGGGAGGGCTTTAAAGAGCTTAGCCCCTTGCTGTAACAAGAAAATCAAATGCTGTTATGTAACTCCCAAACCCCTCTAAAGCTTCAAACACATCCCTTGAAATTAAAATAAAAAGGAAAGATTTTAATCTGGAAAACCCCTCAACCATCAAAGTATTTCACCTTAAAAAAAACCAAACAAAAAAACCCCCCTCCAAACTAAAAAACAACATTTCAAGCAAAGCAAATAAAAACCACACCCTGAACAAATCAACATGCAATACAGCTGAGCTGGGACCCTTCACCTCCCACCCTCACCACTGTCTCCCCAAAGGTTGTGGGTCGGAGCCCACCGATGTCGGGACAGACCCCTGGGTGCTTTGCCTGCAAGTTTCTTTCAGTGGGGGCTTTTTCTTGACTTTTCCTACCATTGCTACTTAATGAATAAAGCCTAATCAATACTCATAATAAAGCTTCCTAGGCGGTAGGAGGGAAAGAGACAGCTCAAAATTATCATTATAATGGGAGGATTGATTGTCCCTCCAGCAACTCAGCTCGGAGAGGCTTGGCCTTCAGCTCACAAATTTGACCTTTTGTTTATGTCGGGCTGGTTATGGCCTTGCAGCATGGACACGTGTTATCTGCAGCTCACATCATCCATCCTGCAGACACCTTCCAGGCATCAGCAGGGCATGATCCAAGGCAGACAGCCCCAAGATGTTGCCAGCTGCAGCCTGAGAAGGTCCACTATCACCCCAGTGTCCCACATATTATTTTTTCCTGGAAAATGTTTACATAAAGCCATACCAACTCTTGGTAGGTGCTTTCAAGACCAAGGCTTGGACTGGCTTGTGACCAAGGAAGAGCTGTCGTATTAGCCTGACTGGGGAAGGTTTATCTTAGTGCCTCCAAAGAGGGAATTTTGGGGGTATTTCTCATCTGTTCATTCTACAGGCTTTTACAGCAAGTATTTTCTCTCTCCGGAGCAAAACTGCTACCTTAGCACAGATCACACAGAGCCTCAGTGCATCACCGTGGGGGAAGGAGAACTACCTTCCCTGGATAACTGGGCTCCTGGCTCTTCTGTCATGGCCACCAACACTGGAAGCAATTGGTGCTTCTGCACAAACCACTGTCAGCAGAATCCAGGGTGAGTAGCACCAGCAAGAGGTCTGCGGGCTTTTGCACACAGATGAGTGATGGTATTTGAATAGCATTTACTGCATTTGATGAGAACTGGTGCTGTGTGGTGGACAGATGTACAAGCACTTGCACACACACACACACACACTCCGGTGCTGCTGCAGAAAGCTTTCTTCGTTTCTCAATACAGTTTTTCAACACAGCATCACTCGCCTGGGGTGGGGTCAAGTCTTCTGTTCTGGGAGCAGTCATGGCTGCTACAGGGACTACCCAGGGGACCTTGTCCTATGGCAGTCCTGTACCTCTTCTTGTAATACTGATACAGCAACTGCTGGGAACTGTCAAGAAATGTGTCAGGGCTGAATATGAGGGCTGTTTTATGTGCAACAGATACAGAAGGCAATAGTGTCCTTAGCCTGCTTAAGGACAGCTTTGGGTATGGATGTCCTAAGCTGGGAACAGGGTCTGAAGAGGTTGTGGGACACATGATGGACACCATGCACCTTTTATCAAAGAAGGGAAAATTGACAACAATTTCAGTTTCTGGAGCAACGAGGTATTTTTTTAGGTTGAAATACACATTTAACACATAAAGTTGCTGGGAGAGATAAAATCCAGCATCCAGTGAGCACCAAGTGCTCCAGGTTCTCCCCGTCCAGCTTCCTTGCGAAGACAGAAAAAACCAAAACCAGGGTCATAGAAGAAAACTGCTGTATTCATCAAAGACCAGGTATCAGCAAGGAAGATGAGGATGGACTTGTTTGCCCAAACAAGTTCCCACTCCAATAGCTGATACTTCCAGGATGTTATCAGAGGTACCTTTAGCACAAACACCAATGGTCACCCTGCTTTTGTTCCACGTTTAATGGAGATAGGGACAAACAGGGATCACAAGCTGCACCAACACAGCAGAACTTTAGAAGAAAGAGATAAATCTCACCATATTCAGGTTGCAAAGGACTCATGTGAACACAGATGCATGCTCTGTCCACACACCCAAGGGAGCTCACCTACCACCTTCCAGGGGAGACAAGCACTCCTGGACCCCCAGATGATGAGCAGTGCTCAGCAGCCAGCACAGTAAGCAGAGGTTTTCTTTTAATGTCATGTTTTTGTCCCTGTTTTGTGAGTCTGCGGTGACGTGTTCCCAGCAGCAGATTTAGACCCACCACCGTCTGCCAGAAGCCCGGCCACAAGCCCACGAAGGAGCAGCCAAGTCAAAATGAAGACAAAGCACTTGGAGGTTTTGATGGACGACAGGCAGAGCTGCCTTCAGTCTGAGTCTCTCATACAATATACAAACGAAGACACAAATCAATGCAAAGCGTTTGAACTCCAGAAAGAAAGAAAAAATCAACACATCTATCACACTCAGACACACGTCCATTTGAGTCCAGACCCTGGCAGCGCTTTTTATCAATGGCAGCAGCTGGATTAATACAAACTGGGCTGTACATGTAACAGGACACGAGGTCCCTCTCCCTTCCCTAAGAGGCGAATAGTTCCCAGCTGACTTCAGCATCATCACTGGGACACATAAATTCTCCCAGCACACCTTAAAAGAAAGAATTTAGCCCCACTGTAAGGAAGGGACACTGAAGGAATAAGTACCACCCCAAGGCTGAGCTTTGAGGAGGAAGACTAAGTCGGAGTTAGACTATTGAAGCAAACAGCTGAGCATTTTATAGAAAAAAAAATGAAAATGATGCTACAGAAAAGACAAAACAGCAAAAGGTTACATCAAAATCTGCCTTACATGAGCTCTCCTCTCAGCTGCTGTGTGGGGTCTTGTGTTTGGTGGGATCCGGTTCTGGCAAACCTGGTCACACTGGAGAAGGAAATGGGGCATTTCCAGGACCATGATGGCCCAGGCAACCCCAGCGTCCAAGTATTTCCTTATGGATGGGGATGAAGAGCAGGGTCCAAGCCTGTCCACAGACAACCAAACATCCTCGCCTTCTTTCTAGCTCTGATGGGGTACAGAAGAGACTCTCAAGGACCTTCTGTCCATCCCTCTGTGTCACTGCTTTGTTAAGGAGGTGGATTGCACTGAAGTGCTTGTGTGATTATTAAGGTGACAGTCTTAGGTTCATTAAGCTCTTTTTAACATTGATTCTTTTTCAAGGCATTCTGTTCATCGATTAGCATCATTTGGGGTTTTTTGGGGGCATACAAATTAAGCATTACCTGGATTTGACAGAGGTTGGTTGTTCAGTTTTACTTGTTACTGGGCAGTTCTGCAGTACTGAGGGAGTACTGGTTGTCTTCTCCCCAGCCTAGCTGTCTGAAACACAACGATGGTTTACATCCTACTAGTTTGTCCAGGCTTAGCCATCCTCTTCTTCCTGCAAATTCGCAGATAATCCATCCTAAGAAACAACAGTTGCACCATTTTATTAAGTTTATTAAGACCATGGCTATCAGACAGGTCTAAGCATTTCGAAGAGCCTAAGTACAAGGAATGAATTTATAAACAATAGATTTAAGGAGGAAGTACTTAACTCTGCAAAACATCTCCCTATGCACTGATGCTTGAGTCCTCCAGTGAGACTTGCAGAAGGCATTTGACCTCTCGAAGAATATTTGTTTCAGGCGGTCTGCAGACCCCAGCGGGTACTTTTAAATTGCTCAGACTTCATTGTGGTTTCAACCTGTCTTTGCCCAGAATAATGCACAGAAGTGCACATTTGCATTTGGGTGATGCTGGAGAGAAATGCACTTGGACCTGCCTCCAGCTCCCAGTTTAGCTGCTCTGAATCTTGGCCAGAAACACTAATGCAGAGATCCACTGAATTTGGCAAGAAACAGGCTCCCGAGTATCCCCGAGGCTCACTGGGTCACACGAGGAGACCAGGAGGAGCTGGGAGTTAAACTCAAATTTAAAACCACAAACTTGTTTCTAATTCTGTAGCCCTTTCAGGTCATGCCCCAAGCTCATGAGGCACAGAGGGGCTGGAGCAGGAGCCCATCAAATGCCTGTGAGACCCAGTGAAAGGACAAAACCTGAAGTTAGCCCCATGGACACTTCCGTGTTCCCCACAAGAACCAGAAGACGCATTATGGGGAGCACTGTCTCCTTGCTGCCACTGTCTGCAGTTTGTACATGTCGGAGTTGTTTGAAGGCATAACTCAGCACGTGTCACAGCCAGGACTGGGTTATTTCAAGCCTTTGCTGTCCTTCTCCTCTGCTGCTTGGTGGGGAACCATCACTGGTTCACCTTCAACTCTGAGCAACTGCAATGTCCTGGTGTCGTGGTTTTACCCCAGCTGGCAGCTGAGTACCAAGCAGCCGCTTGTTCACTCCCCCCCATCGGGATGGGAAAGAGAATTGGAAGAGTTAAAGTGAGAAAACTCGTGGGTTGAGATAAAGACAGTTTAATAGGTAAAGCAAAAGCCGCGCGCACAAGCAAAGCAAAGCAAGGAATTCATTCCCCACTTCCCATGGGCAGGCAAGTGTTCAGCCATCTCCAGGAAAACAGGGCTCTATCATGCGTAACGGTTACTTGGGAAGACAAACGCCATGGCTCCGAATGCCGCCGCCCCCCCCCCCCCTTCCTCCAAGCTCCTTATAAACTGAGCATGATGTCATATAGTATGGAATACCCCTTTGGTCAGTTTGGGTCACCTGTCCTGTGTCTCCTCCCAACTTCTTGTGCACCCCCAGCCATCCCGCTGGCAGGGCAGTGCAAGAAGCAGAAAAGGCCTTGGCCTTGTGTAAACACTGCTCAACAATAAGTCCATAGAACAAAAAACCTCTCTATATTATCAACGCTGTCTCCAGCACAAATCCAAAACATATCCCCACACTAGCTACTATGAAGAAAAATCAATCCTCTCAGCTGAAACCAGGACACCTGGACCAGCAGCAATCAAGTGGCATCAAAGACAGTGACATCCATGGCAGATGTCAGGGACAGCATCTGCAAATAGAAAGAGGAGGATGGGCTGTCTCTCACTCACTCACCATCTATCCATGCAGGGCGCTTGGAGACCCATCGATTAATACTTAGCACTTCTACAACATGGTACAGGTTCAAAGTGCTGTGCAAACATTAACTAATTAACCCTCTTGCCAGGCTATGAGAAAGGGGAGAGTTGTCATCTCCACAGTGCAGGTTGGTAACGGAGGCTGAGGGTGTTGGGGGCACTGGGGGAGAGGAGGAGGAGACAAGATGGTCTGGGACCAAGGCGACAAGTTGTGAGTCTCTTCCTGCTGATGCCTGTTTGCCACCACAGAGCAGTTGCATTCATTCCCCTTCCCCCAAAAACAGAAGGGATAAATTGCACCCTTTTCCTCAAAAGGGGCAAGGACAGAAACAGAGTCTCCATTAGGGGCTGCAGCTCTTCTTCTGGACTTCTCCAAGACACCAAAGACCCATGTCCTGAGGGGAAGCCATCCATCTGTGCTGAGACCAATTCAAGCACTTCCCCTTTATGTTTGATTCATGGGTGTTAGTGCCAGATTTTTTAACTAATGCTGATGTGAAAATAGAAGGTTTGAAAGATGAACTCATCAAGGGCATTGGTAGGACTATAAACTCTTGGACACAGGAAGCATGTTTTGTGCCAGTCCATGTGGTGCTAACCACAAAGGTGTGACCAGAAATGCTTCAATGATCACAAATAATCTCCATTTAATGGGCAAAATGAGTTTGTGCAGTGGCCAAACATCTGTCAGGAAAGGGTGAGCTGGAGTTCATCTGGCCCCAGGTTGGGAAAGGATGTGGCGTCCCTTCTGGACCTGTCTGGAATCACATGGAGTCTTCATCCAAAAAGTCCAAAGACTTTTCTGCGGCAGCCTCCCAGGCCAAGGGATGTCCATGTCTACCTGGACTGACAGTGCTTCTTCCTCCACAGAAAATGCCCCAAGCACTACAAATTAATGCTCAGCAGCTCTGGATGCAAAGAAAAGGTTATTTTGTTATTTTTACCAGACTGTTTGAAATATTGCAGGGAAGCATTGAAATATGTAAAATGGTGCTCTGATTCCACACCATTCTCACACAAACATGCACACAAATCAGCATCTCTTTCCACAGTGCCTAGGCCCATCTGCTAATATTCCCTTGCCACCAACACAGATCCAATTAGAAAGGAGATGAAAACCAATGCACACCAGCTACCAGGGTCTGCTACCTCAAAACTCTCTGAGCACCCCACCTCAAAATCCGAGTCCTGATCCCCTGACACTATAACCCCAGACTTCCCTTGCTCCGCACCTTCATTACAGGAGATCCCAATATCGTAGAATCATAGAATGGTTTGGGTTGGAAGGGACCTCACAGCCCATCTAGTTCCAACCCCACTGCCATGGGCAGGGACACCCTCCACTAGCCCAGGTTGCCCAAAGCCCCATCCAACCTGCCCTTGAACACTACCAGGGATGGGGAATATACATGGATCATGTTTTATATATACCTTAAAGCCTTAAATCCTTTTCACCCCTCCAGAATACTTAGGAAATGACTAGAATAAATGTTTACCTTTGTAACAAGAGCACACGTGAGGATTCACTGCTAGGGAGAGCCCAGCAGCTGTGAACAGATGTGTCCTTAGGTCAATCCAAACCCTATTGTCATTGACCACCGCGACTCACCGCCTCCCTGACAGGAGCAGACATACAAAGCTACATCTATTACAGCAAACTAGACAAGGTCAGGGCACAGGATCAAACTCCAGCATAAAATTACGCATACTTTTAAGCTACTGGTGGGCCATTTGTCACAGTCAGATTATGACGAGCAGCCTCCCAGACACTGGCCAGACCTCGGAGGTCTGCATGGGCCTAAGGACCCTTCCCAGGATATAGACTGGGTTTGGTCTCCCTGTTTTGGAGAAGAAGAAAATTCAAGCATGGGAAAACAAGTACACTATGCTGTGTCTCAGGGCCGGTGAATGACTTCTGTCCCATGTTACCTATGACAATGACACAGCCAAAAAGCCTTGGGCTCTTCTGCGCCATCTCCTTTGAAAATGCCTCCTCACTGTAGTTTGCCTCACACCGGGGCATCACCAAGGGTAGAAGTCATCCGACTGCATTACAACAAACAGAAGGGGACAGAGAGGCTGGCAGGAGGAATGCTGCCTTCTATATGGAAAGCAGACATCCAGGCTGTGCACCATGAGGTCTAGCAGCTGACAAGAACGTGGCCCCTTGAGTGCCATCCTGCTTCTCTGACTGGAGATCAGCTGGTGGCTGCACAGCTCCTGGCTGAGGGCAAAGCCTTGCTCACCCTCAGGACAGTTCTGGAAAGAAGTATAACAGATCTCCCTCACCTGTCCCCTTGCACACCAAACCAACACTTTGCCATCTTCAGTGCCTGATGTGTTTTTACATACTATTTACAGTTTCTTTGAAGGATTGGGAAGAAAGAAGAGGTCTTTTCATGGACTGGAGTAGCAGAGAGCATTGCTGCTGTGATGGTTCATGTGAGATGTGGACATACAGGGGCTGGAGAAAGGGAAAGGCACAGTGGGAAGAGCTCAGTATGACACCATGTCTGTGGTTGGTCACCAGCCTCCATGTCACCAAACATCCTGCTGGACCAAGGGCTTGGATGATCCAACATGCAGCCTTGTATCTGCGTCTGACGGTCGCCTCGTTGTATCTTTGTCAACTGCTGAACTCAGAAAGCCCCTGCAAGCTGCGTTGGCCTGTGGGACGTGCACAACACACAAAGGCATGAGAAGGAGCAATGGGGAAAGGAGGGATGGAGTGAAAGCAAGAGGCCCCATGTGCATGGGGTGGAGGAGACACTGAGCCGAGAGGGTTGTGTCCATAAGCAAGCATGACAGTGGCCCAGGGGCAAGCTGGCACGTGGAAAGGAAAGCAGCAAGCAGGCACGCGGGGGATTTTGGTGGAATGCTTTCTAGGGAAGTTGGGTGACAGGACCACAGGACACCTGTGGGGAGATCTGTCTGGCAGCCCTCACAGTGGGGTGGATGGGGCAGATGTGATAAGAGGGCATGTCTGTGGGGACATCCTGGCTCTCATATCTCCTCCTGCCATCCAAGCTGGCCAGACTAGGGAAAATAGTATGCTGAGAGATTTTCAATGTGCTGCCTGTCACCATGGAAACCCTTTCCCCATCATCCCAGCTGGCCAGGGATGCCACAGGAGAGGACCAGCCCCTGGGGAGGCCATGGGGCAGCAGCAGCAGAGAAGGAGTGGCTCTGGCCCTCAGGACTCTGCAAATGGGACAGGACGTGGCTCAGCACACCTCAGCCATGGAGAACTGTGAGTTGATCACTGCATTAGCCATGGCACATAGCAGAAAGGCTGGGCGGCCTCTGAAGAGCCTGCAAGGGCGTCCTGGGAGACAGGAGGTGGAAAGGTGTCAGCCCGAGATGCTGCCAACTGATAAAAGGTCAGAAAAAAAGTCCTTTTGGTCATTCACTCTAGAGTTACCCATCATGGGGTATCTGCTCCTGGAGACAGACAACCAGGAGACCTCAGCTTAGATCAGCCAGAGCAGGGATGAAGGCAAGGCAAGCAGTACAGTTAAAAACATACAGATAAAATATTCGGCTTAGCATTGCATCATGCATATCCATGTCAGCTGTCCTCATGCATCTGCCCATCATGGTGCCCTTCTGAGGGCATCTGGTCTCTTCTGCCCACTCCACACTCGAGCCAACACTGGCCTGGGGACAGAAAAAAAACCAGCCAAAGCAACAAAATCCAAATGTTGTTCAGAGGGAGCAGTACAAATCCCTATCTTCTATCTCCCAGGAAGGTGGTGAAGGAAGGATGGACCCGTGGTCCAGATCC
Source organism: Balearica regulorum gibbericeps (assembly GCF_011004875.1). Taxonomy (NCBI): domain Eukaryota; kingdom Metazoa; phylum Chordata; class Aves; order Gruiformes; family Gruidae; genus Balearica; species Balearica regulorum. Next base: position 2,958,273 of record NC_046184.1, on the reverse strand, counting down.
CATGTTCACAATCTCTCTCCCCTCCAACACCTCAACCTTGCAGGATTGGGTCTGCAGGGAAAGGAGTCTTGGGGCAACAGCATTGTCTCTTGGAGGTGCTGGAGATATGCTGGGAGGTGGTAAAACCCACCTTAAACCACGCACATGGTTTTAGATTGATACTCGGTAGTCCTCAAGGGAAAGTGAGCCCACACTTGAGTAGGATTCACATTTTGTAGGTGTTCGGCAGTCTTTTCAACATGTTTCAGGTTTTTTTGTTTGTTTTGTTCTGCACAGTATTTATTGTGTGTTTGCTGCTGTGTTTTACCAAACTGCAAGAAATATGTAAACAGCAAATGATCAAAGCAATATATCTTTTATATCTAAAAGCAGGCAAGCCAGATGGAGTTGATTAATGAAGATGTTTAGCAAGACTAGAGTTTAGCTCATATGCAAACAGGTTGTTCCCAGAAGCATCAATCTAATCCAATAAACAATTTGTGGGGGTGTAAGAAATGCTGCTTTGTTCCTTCCTTTCCATTACAAAGAGCTGAGCAAAACTTTTGTTGTTGCTATTTAATCCTGATGAGAGGTTTTGAATTAACAGCACCAAAAGGTAATTCTCTGCCTGCGCTGGAAACATCCTTGTTTGCATGTCTTGATCCTGTTGCTTAAGGCAAAAGACTAGTCGAGTATCCAAAAACAAATTCAATGCTCATTCTCTTTTCTGAGACTGCCAACAAGGGAGCTAATTATGGCCAATAGTAACGACATGGACATCATTGCATACCAGACTGCATCCAGCCAAGAATCCTGTTCTCTATCAGATGACAATTCAGGATGTTATGTCAGATTTTATTTTTATTCTACAAGATATTACAGATATAAACCATTATAATGCCCCAAGTGACAACCTGTTCAATCACTCTGTTCTGTGATCCACCCTATAACTCAGATTTACAGGCCAGCTTTATGCCACAGATTATTGATCGATTATCTGGCTCGGGGTGCTGCACTCGGTGATGCCAATCCCTGCTTGGCCAGCAAGAAAAGAGGAGCCAGCAGCCTCCTCCAGCCCAGCACGGACATAAGCAGACCCACACACGGGCATATGCAATTTCTAGGAGCGGCAGTGATGAGGTCCCATCACTGTCAGCATCTACCAGCAGAGAGAAGAGTGAAGTGCCTAAGCTGTCTGGAGAGGAAGAGATGGCTCCGGTTGTATTTCAGTCAATCAGCTGCAGAATGGGACACTGGGGACAAAACAGCGATTCAAGTCTTATTAAATGGGTTGAGCTTCTCATTTCTGCATTTGAAACAAAGAGAGGAGGAAAACGGGTGGTCGCCATGCCTAGGCATCTTGCTGGTCCATGCCTGTCTCAGCAGCTGTGGGTCAGAGGCAGTTCTCGTGAGGAACCTGTGGATTCGGTCCCTGGGATGGTCGCAGAGGCGGCTACAGCTCCAATTGCCACGTGTGGCAGCAGGAGAATGGATCAGGACCTCACACCTCCTGCTGGTGAGGAGCCCCAGGCCAGCTCTTATGGCAGTATGACCCTTCAGCTTGCATGGCTTTTACCTCCCCTTCCTTCCCCTGTTACACTCAATATGAAGATTTTTCAAGTCTGCCTGGTGCATGGGGTGGAGATACGGGATTTGGTTTCAGCCAAGCCTGGTCGAACAAATGCAGGTAGCAGTGCACACAGCAGAGCTTGGAAAGCTCCCTCAAGCGGGCATCTTCTTCTGACCTTGGGACTACAGAAGGTCCCTTCATCTTGGTGGACCAGTGAGGTAAGAGCTGGTTACAGTCCTCACCAATCCCATCCTGGCCGTGGTGAGAGGAGCTTCTTTGGAGATGGCAATACAAGGCTTCAACTGCAAAATACAACCAACCACATCAATTTTTCCTTTTCCTCCACTTTTTCTGCAAAAAAAAATGTGAGAGGAAGATAAGAAATGTCACTGTCCAGCGACTGACCATTTCCACTTCATCACCCCACTGTCAGAAACTTCCCTGCTTCAAGACCCCTTGAACCTGGCCCTTGTGCAGCTGCTTACATTTGGCAGGGGATTCAGAGCACTTCTTTATCCAGGAGAAAGCCTCTTGTTTGGTGTTTCTCCTTGCAATGTTTATTACAAACCTGTTTGTTTCGAGAGAAGATTGTTCAGTAACCCCGAGGTACCGTCATCTATAAGCTACTGTGGTCACATCAGGCTTTTGAGAGATGGTGGACACAGAGACAAATCCAGGAGAAGACAACATCAGGATAACTTTATTTTATGGTTGTACCGCTCTCTCTTTTCACCTATAGCTGGGAGCCCTTGAGTCAATGCTGCCTCTTCCTCCAACTCCCCCTCCATCCCATCAAACACACACTTTCAAGGAATTTGAATACTCCTCTTCCAGCCAGCGAGTCATTTATCTTCACATCCCTCCAGACCCTGAGTTCAGAAAAAAAAACAGGTGAGGATGCACAGAAACAGTTTTCAGACTTTCTCTGCATAAAAATAAAGAAATATGCCTTTTCCTTCAGTGAGGACCTGGTCTGTTTTTCCCCATGGGATGGAAAACGACAAACAAGAAAGAGTAGAGTTTAAGGAGAGATGGGTACACACGTGTGTGCCTGTGCACACGTGTCTTGCTGAACAGCAGCTGTAACTCCAGGAACGAACCATCTGTCCTCAACTTTCAGATAACGTGAAGCTTCAGACCCAAAATGGCATGAGATTTGCCCATGTTATTCTCACACTTACCGTGGCTAGTGGGAAGGTCAAAACCGTTTTAAAAAACACTTGTGTCCTGTCTGTGCTGCAGAGCAGACATCTCCCCAGCTTCCTCAAGCTGCAGCAAGCTTTCAAACCAAACGGATCAATAACAGCTTTTAAAAATTATCATCAAGAAATGAAAGGCTTGGCATTGCACATCCACTTAGGTAGCTGTAACTACAGCAAATTAACATGAAACTGAAGTCGGTCCCAAATGAAGGCACGTCTCTGAGACTCTGGAGCCTGAAATGGCCTTTATGATGTAAATTTATATTAAGTACCAGCAATCTTTTGTGTTTCCTTCTTTAGCATTTTACTTTCAGTTGGCTTCTTTCCGAGTCTATTTTAACGGGAGATTTCCTAGATGTGGGGACAAAGCCAGTCAGTCACGTTTCTATATACGGTTGCCGAGGATGCTGATGGTCATCTGAAACTACAGACCAGGTCTGTTTAACAGAGGTGAGCGTGCTCTGGGTTTGAGTTGGAAATCTCTCTGCTCTGACTTCCTAGCCTGGGACTCCCTGTTGGGAGTGTGTGGCATGATCCAGGTGAGGTCTGATGGGCTTTTTGGTTCCTAAACAGTCACTTTTTAATGGCCTTGACAAAACAACACACCCATCAGAAAGACGAGGTGGGGACAGGAGAAGCACAAGGACTCCAGCCCCCGTTTCCCAGCCTTGCTCCATCCCCATTTGCTGTAACCCCCACGATGAGCCTCACTTGCCCATACCTCCACTGGCTCCCTGCAAAGGTCAGGTGGAGGAAACCGCTGACCACAGCCACTGACAAAGGAGAGATTTGAAACAGGCCTAAACACATTACAGGATCAGCCAGACACCACATCCAGACCTCAGTCTCTCCTGGACCAAGGTGCCCACAGAAGTGGTCACAGTGGTAACCCCTGACTCGGCATGGGGAGTGTAGGCACTTTATTTTCCAGCCCATGGCCACCAGCCACCCACCGCACCAAAACCCAGCGAAGTTTTCCAGCAGCAAAACGCGATCTGCAAAATATTATGGCCCTTTGCCAAACCTCTTCTCCACCACCACCCGGCTCTGGCCTGCCTATTACAGCAAAACCCAAATGTACACAAGGGCAAAGACCAGCCCCACTGAGTAATGCAAGAGCTGCAGACCCATTACCAAATACATACTTTACGTCGGAACAATAAAGAACTTGTTTTAATTTCATTACCAGCAGGAAAAACATCATGCTGTACATGCAGAGGGCTAAGGACTGGGACGCCTGGTTTGTGTTCTTGTGTCTTGTGCTGCTGCTGCAGAAGCACAAATAGCAAGATGCTCATTAATTGCATCAGGAGTTGGTCTGATCCCCATCCACAAAAGTAAGGAGGTGTCAAATACCCATTGACTTGAGTGGCACAGAGGTACCCAAAGCATCTTGGAGAATCTGGGCCTGGCTGTGTCTCTCTGTCCCCTCTGTAAAAGGGGGATGACTCTGTTACCTGTGCACCATTACTGTGAGTCTTGGACACTCGACAATGGCACACATGGCCACCACCTCCTGGTTGCTTCACCATTGAAGGACACGGAACTGTTCGAGCGAGTCCAGAGGAGGCCACAAAGATGATGTGAGGGCTGGAGCAGCTCTGCTACAGAGACAGGCTGAGAGAGTTGGGGTTGTTCAGCCTGGAGAAGAGAAGGCTCTGGGGAGAGCTTAGAGCACCTTCCAGGCCCTGAAGGGGCTCCAGGAAAGCTGGAGAGGGGCTGGTGACAAGGGCAGGGAGTGACAGGACAAGGGGGAATGGCCTGAAGCTGAAGGAGGGGAGACTAATATGAGATCTGAGGCAGAACTTCTTCCCTGTGAGGGTGGTGAGGCCCTGGCACAGGTTGCCCAGAGAAGCTGTGGATGCCCCATCCCTGGCAGTGTTCAAGGCCAGGTTGGATGGGGCTTTGGGCAACCGGGGCTAGTGGAGGGTGTCCCTGCCTATGGCAGGGGGGTTGGAACTAGGTGATCTTTAAGGTCCATTTCCAACCCAAACCATTCTCTGATTCTGTGATTAAGCTGTGGGTATAAAGACTTTGTGAACGGTTTTTTGATGCATCTTGATCATTTTCCTCGATGCAAAGCAAGGGAAATCCAGGGCTAATGATACGCCAACTGCTGTGACAGAGGGAGACCTCCGACTGCCAAGTGCTGTGACGGAGACCACCGACTGCCTTGCTCTCAGAGGACACCAGGATGAGGCAAAGATCCTGGTGCGAGGCAGGAGCTCACCCACCTCCTTGCTTTAGGTTGCGAGTGAGCCTCTCCTGCCACAGCAAGCATGACCTTCACCCTCCCATCCTCTCCAGCACATGGCACCCAGCAAAGCAACGAGAGGACAAATACACCATGCTGAAGGGCAGCATGGACAAACGCTACCTAAATATAAGATGAAGGCAGCCTCCATGTTTCCATTGCAGTGCAAACAGGAGATGCGAACCCTGAAGGAGCAGCAAACTGAGTGCTCAACACATCAATGTCATCTACACTGACCTGTTCCCTTCTCGCTAGCACAGTCCACGCAGCAGAGGCCACGGTGGGAGGCTAATGAGCCTTGATCTCCCAAGTGTGTCAGAGTTGTCCCTTAGCAGTGCCCCTAAAGGCAGAGCACAACAATGGTACTTTCCCAGAAGGCTGGGAAAGAAAAACTCTTTCCCCTCAAAAACTGCTCCTCTGATGCATCCTGCAGTAACATCGAAGCCATTTTGGTCCTTGCTGCAGAATCACAAACACTCTGCAGGGATGCGGGACATTTCAGCATCCCAGGGAGGCATCAGGGAGCCAGACTGAGGGTCCCCACGTCACCCCATTCCTACTGCTTCTTCTAGGATGGGAACAAAACAAAGAATTTTGATTTTGGTCCTTTTCCCTCCACTGAGTCCCTCAGCAAAGAGAAAAGCATGAAACGAAAGCAGGTTAGAAAAAATTTCACAGGCAATATTTCACACTGCCCCTAGTCTGTTCTTTCCTATTGAGTATTCCCAGCCTGAATATTGAGTAACTCGAGCTTCAAAACACACATGGAGGTGATGGATTGCTGCTGAATGCAGGCTGAAGTTTTAAGCCAACAATTACTTTTCTCTGAAGACTTTTTCCCTACCAGAAACTGGGGAACAAAACACCTTTGAATAGTTTTTTATGAACAATGCTGTCTTCTGCATGGTAACTGGAATCTTTAAAGGATGCTGGGTTATGAATAGCTCTCATTACTGGGGGAAAAAATGCCCAGTACCATGTTGGTATTTTTTTTTTTTTTTTGTACATGTGCCTACTATATGTGCGGGGGATTAATCACCACTTTTAAGGAGGATCAGAGCTGAAATTATTAACCTCTGAGCAGAAACCCGATTTAAAAATGAAAAAGCCCACTTAGAGCCTGCCTCGGAGTCCAGAGCCCTCTCCTTCCCCCTCCTCTCCTGCGGCGGGGAGGAAATGAGCCTCCCCAGAGACAGCAGAGATGGACCTCGGCAAAATGAATGTCTCTGTAATCCCGTAAATCAAGTGGTGAGTAACTTCTGCCTGGGGGAAGGGATCGCTTAAGAACCGGAGGCAGAGTCAAGGGGCAAAATTCAGAGGGACGCGGAGGGGCAGAATATCAGTTTGGCGTTTCTGCCGCTTGTTTTTAAATTGTCGGACGTCAAAACTTGTCATGTTGTACATTGCCCTCCACAAAAAAGAAAAAAAAAAAAAAGAAAAAAACCCCAACCTAATGACATTAAGCACATTTAATAAAGATTGGCCCTCTTGATGGACATGAACTTCCCACAGGCAACTTTTGGGGGGGGACCCCCCCCTTGCCTGCCCTCAGCACCTCGTAGTCTGGAGTTCGGTGCATGGCATTATTCTGAGATCCAAGGAAACAAAGCGAGTAGCACACGATCCCACAGGGCATCTGAGACAGCAGTGACAATAGATATTTTGATATTTTTAAATCAAGCGGGGGAAAGCGGTTATTCCGACGCTGCCGTTTCACACCTGGCGAGCTCAGGGGCAGAGCTGCTGAGCCACTTCAGCTTTCCAATGAACCATGGGTGTCCCAGGGAGCAGACAGTGACCACACACCTTATACCTCCAGGACAGAACAAACACAATTCCTTAGCTCAGCTTGTCCAAAGCAAAACTCAAAAGGAGAGTAACACACACACAGACCCTATTCTTGGTGGGTAGATTAAAAATTGCATGCCCACATGTTCTCTCCTCCAACACCTACAGGGCGTTTTCCAGCCTAATATAGTTATTTCCACCAGGCCGGAGAAATAGGGGCATGAAAAAGCTGAATGATACACCCAGTAATACTCAAAATACAAACCACATATACCCTGATGCCTCAGTGACCCCCATGGAGCACTTGGCATCCCTCGCGTGGACCAAAAATGCTGCTCTGGTTGGTTCAAGTCATGGCCTCCTGGGGAAGCAAGGTGAGTGAGACCACCTTCTGCACCCCTTGCCATGAGCCTCACCATCTCAGCTTGTCCACAGGGTCCCCTCAGACCCGTAGGAACCTCAAATCTAGCTGGACGACATAAGGAAGAGGACACAAAAGACCACTAGCTCCAAAAGGCTGACGGCAGGTAGCAGGAGGTGCAATACAGCAAAAAGCACTGTCTCTCCGGGGAACCCTGAGTCACCAGGGTTTGATACACACGGGTTTATTATGCTATTTGGTTTCTTGGTAACAGCAGACCAAGCTGCAGCGGCAGCAATCAGGTTCGTTCTAAAGCCTCAAAAGTGCCACGATGTCAGATTAAAAAGCTTCCATTTAAAGAAAAAAAAAAAAACCAAACCAAAACAAAAAACCCCAACAAGGCGAGACTTGATAGTGATTCATAATGACGCTGTTTTACAGGCTCCCTAATGGGTGCACTCTCCATTCAAGGAGAACGCATGGTGCATTGAGTGAATGATTTTGCTAGACTCTGTGCCACAACAGGCAGCGCGCTCGGGTCGATAGGCAGATCCCAGAACGCGCACCGCTTACCGTAACATTAGCGGCAGCCGCACATTACCCATTCTTGAGAGCTTGAAGTGGATTCACAACCATCTCTTCTTTTTACTGGAGGCTATTTAATATTCTCTTGCTGTTGACACCCTGCCTCTCCCCTGCAGCTTGCCCCCAAACCCACAAGAACAAATAACCCAGGCACGCATTTGCTGTGGCACACCCTCACTGCTCCTCCGAGACGGTAAATGGGGACCAAAGAACAGGAGCTGGGAGATTTCCTTCCGATTTGGTGCTAAAGAAAGAAGGATTTTGCCTACTGAGTTGGTGTGCTACCATCTATCTGCTCCGGCCTCAGCTCACATGTCCCATGCTCAGCATTTCTCCAGCACTTCACATTAGTCCTAATAACAGCAACAGGATCAGCTTCTGGGGTGTAAAACCACAAACAGATACATGCTCTGTTCCCTTCGCCTTTTCTTTGCTCCTGGAGCCATATCTGGATCCTGTTCACAGACTTCTCCCTGCAAAGCTAATTTTTTCAGGCAAAAGCAGAGATTTTCATTTGTTCGCCCCATTCCACAAGCAGGAACCTTAAGTGAAAATAAAGAAATCACGAGACCTTCCCCTACACATAAGCACTCGCCTGCTACCAGTCAGACCTCACTCACCTCTGCAAATACCTCCTTTATAAAACATCAGGCTCTGCTATTTAAGGGCAGCTATGGTGGAATATAGATTTCTTGTTTGCTTGCTTTTTAAGAAGAGTCAGATTAGAAGACATTCAAGCTGACTTTGACCTTTTCAAAACAGCCCAAGTGTTAATAATATTAAAACAGAGAGGGGAAAAAAAAAAATCCTCACTACCTGCCATAAGAAACAGGGGAGGGATCCAGGAAATTCTTATGGACAGTGTAGCAAAAATGGTTCTTGTCCATTAACAGGCCTTCAGTACCTCATCTCCTTGCCACCTACTACAATTCTCCCACTAAACCCTTTGCAGAACTAAACCCCTACACCACAATCAAACCAACCTCTGAACAACTTTGCAAGGAGATGACGAGCTGGTTTAAGGAATGGGAGAACAATTTCTTGGTATCGGGTTTTATGGAGGAGTGGAGAAGAGGACTCCAACATTTGCCAAGTCCCTTCCAGCCCCGCTATTTCTATATAAGCAACAGATGAACATGAAGAAGAGTTTGCTTCGCTTGCAGTTTACTTGGGAATTTGATCCGCTTCTTGCAGCTCCAATGCCACCTCCCAAATGAGCACTTGCAGTTTGATCTGTGCAGTCACCCACAATTTGGGGTAACGGGGACAGCTGTTCTGCCCACATCCACCCACGGGACTTGCAAAGGACGGAGGGACGGTTTTCCTGTGTAAGGTGGTCAGAAAATTAATGTGGTTTCATATGACAGCTGAGCAGGAAAAAAAAAAAACAAAACCTCACCTCTGTTTGCTGACCTGCACCCCAGCCTGGCCAAAACGCCTCCATTAAACCAGCAAGGCAGCCCACGGGTGAAGGGACGTGGAGGATCTAACACAAGGAGCAGTGGAACAACCTTCATCTCCCAAGAGCAGCAACGTCATGCGGACACTTTGAAATGGTTCCCCAAAAGGTGCCCCCAGCAGTCTCAACGGTGTGTAAAATCCTTGTAATACATACATCACCACTGGGCAATCTGCACCTCAGGTCCTCTCCTGACTATGGCACAAGAACTTTTGAATGTCATTGGAAGGTGGCTCAAAAGCTTTGGGGCACAAGACCTCTGACAAACAGACCTTTTAGGGGTTTTTTTTCCCTCTGAACCATCCTGTTCCTAGCAACGTCAGGTGCTGATTCCCACAGAGGAGGGAGAAGGGTTAACCCGGCGGGGAGCTGCTGCAGCAATTCAAGGTGCTCCCTCCAGCACCATGGCTGAGTGTTCTCTTCCCAGCAGTTACTGGCTTGAGAGAGAATCAAACTAATTACCTTAGTAATTACCAAACTAATTACCTCTCTAATTACCCAGTGTCTTTGTTCACATGGAGCTGATATTCTTGCAGAGGAGCCCTGGCTCAGTGCCCCATGCTCTCTGGGAACCTGCCTGGCTCTTTCGCAATGACTTGAAGACCCAGGACCTCTTCACACCCTGAATATGGTGTGAAGAGGACCGTGCTATCTCCCTCTTTCTCAGGGAAGGGGAGATGCAGATCAAGCTCCTTGGCTGCTGAATGCAGGTTTGCATTGCAGGGATTGTTTTGAAGCCAGGCAGACTATGGAAGGGTACAGTATCTTTGCTGAACATAGGTTTCTCTGGTGGGAATATCCTCAGCAGCATGCTGTGGGATCACCACCACACTGATGATCAAACTAGAAACGTGCTTTCCTCCAGGCCCTACTTGATATTGCTCCAATGAGAACAGCAGCTGAGAGCAAACAGGAAGGTGACTTGAGATGACAGACCTTCCTCTCCAACACAGAGCTGAAAACAGCAGGGTGTTCACCCAGCAAAACCCAATGTGAACATCACCATCAACTTACCTCACCTCCCCAAGCTTACTCTCTCTTCGTTTTCCAGACCTCTACTTGAATCTTGCCTTGGGCTCTCAAGAGCCAGGGTCTGGTAGTCACTCCCCGCTCTCCTGAACTTCAATGTGACAGTGGGCACTTACTTACCCCTGAGAACAGGCCCCAGCTCTTTAAGGGAGAGTCATTTTTAAAACATGAACACAAATGGTTTCATTAACACTGATCATGACCTGTGCATGATTTTGTACGTAGAGATGTTAGAGCCTGAACGCAGAAAGGACTCTCATGGCTGTAGGATTGATGCCCACCTTGCACATGCCCTGTCTTGCTCTCTCCTTCCACGGTCTCCTCTCTTGTGTCAGCTCAACACAAACCTGTGCAAATTATGAAGTGACCAGCTTACCAAATTCACACCTGCAGCCATTTGCCCACAGGTGAGAAGACACCCAAATCTAAATCTTTATCTGATTTCAACTGGCAACACCCACCTCTCAACCAAATAGGACGTACTACGGGCAGGCGAGCTGCAATGCGTTATCAACTGGCATGGGACAAATGCCTGATGATTCCTGGGTCCTGTCAATGAGATTCAGCAAGAGGGCAAACGACTTAGCCCTAGCTTGCTCTGTCCCTGCTATTTGGGAAGCAAGGCTGCCTCGCTTTGTCCCAGTGGTACCTACTGTGATGAATGGCTGGTTTTGGTTAGGGATCTCTTGGTGCTCATAGAATATAAAGATGCAGATAAAGAAAACACTAGAAATAATTGCTTTGCCTTGCCCAAACCCAATCAGCATTTGCAGCTGGAGGGAAGACCTTGCAACGGTTTGCAGAGAAGAATATTGTCTAGAATTTCTACCATTTTGGAAAGGAAAAGAAGGATAGAAAAGGGAAAGGGTCCCCTTCCTATCGCTTCTTCAGCTTGAGAGATGACATGTAACTCCATCAGAGCAGAGTCCACCTGAAACTCCGTTCCCCTCTTTAGATTCTCTCAGAAAGGGCACAGGATCTAAAAGAGAACAAAGCAGTGGCCATCTGAGCTGTAAAATTTATCCCAACCCGTAGCCATTTCCATATTAAAGCTAATTCCAAATATCTGCTTAAAACTGTAATGCAGGGATATCCTAACAGGTGAAACCCCCCCCCCAGCGCTGCAAGGTTATGTGATCTGTCTCAGACACACACGACTCCTGAGGAAAGGAAGTCTAGTATTTGAAAGAGTCTAACACTGCTAAATTATACAAGAGTAGGATAGCAGTGATTATTTTGACACCATTGAAAGACTTGTGATTTGTTCCACAGACACTGAGCAAAGAACAATGAAAAGCTTTGATTCAGCTGTTACAATACTGCTTTTTTTTTTAAAACCCTAGGTAAAATTGCCCTTTGGTTACAGCTGATCAGAGCTTGTGAATGACCAACAAGAACATCTGAAATTATTCTCCACCACGGGCAGAGAGTGTCATGCCTTCATCTGTCATCCCTAGAGAATATCATCCCTGTCATCCCTTTGGAGATCAGGATCCATTAAGCCGAGCTCAAACTCTCAGTTTGGCAGCGAGCAATCTTAGAGAGATCTGATTATTTCTGAGAAGGAGGGAGACCTCCCCACAAGTTTTCCATTCTAAAAAAAAAAGAGGAAAATGAGAAACTTCAAAGATTTTCAATCTTGAAATGCAGCAATAAGGTCTTAGCTGGAAGAACATTGTCCAGAGCAGACTAGAGCCAGTACTTTTTTCTCCTTCCCTCCCCCAGTACCACAAACAGCACGCTGCAGACACACACTCCTCTTGCTTGTGCTTCTTCAGTTCCTATGAGCCTTCCTTTTTTTATTATTTTTTTTAAATATCATTAGTCCAGTTTCAAAAAAAAAAAAAAAAAGATGGCAAACGTCTCTATTTTAGGCAGACCTACTGCTTCCTTGAGCAGGAATGTCCAATGTCACTTCTCAACACTGTTTTCAAAAAAACAGTGTCCTGCTTGATGTCCATACCAGCAAGTGGGGAGAAGGTAGAAATCCAAGGCTGACAAAAGGACTGGGATGAAGGTACACGGAGGGGTGGCAAAGGCAGAAGATGGGGCAAACTGAAGCTCACTCCAGAAACATTCACAACTGCTGCTCTACTTTAAAGGCAAAAGTTCTCCACAACGTGGACAATTTAAAGTCCACGTCCTGTTTGGTGCAATCAGCATCCCCCAAGCTCACGCAACACACGCTAGAGATGCCGCTACTGATGATACAGAAGATGTTTAAAGAACACAACATCTCAAACGAAGCCCAAAACACAGTTGGAACAAAGCAAGCAAGACTGACTCCCATTGCTCAAGGCTGTCAGGATGGGAAACCAATAAACATTTGGCAATAACAGAGACCTTCCTTCCCGACATAGCTCTTCTCCTGATTTTACAGAATCATCTGGCCTTAAAAACGTCTGCTGTTCCTCTATGCTGCATTTTGCTGCCAATTCTAAGTCTGGCAAGGATGGATCTGCCAACTTCTTGGCTCTCTGTTACAAAAGAGAACATTATAAAGGAGAATTTGTGAGTTAGCTGATTTGTAAACACTACAGCAAGTCACCATGTAAACATGTCGCTTATGTCCCTATTATTTCTCTCAAGCAGTTTACCTGGCACCTGACGTTGAACTCCAGGATCTTCCTCCCCTACTGATATTACAGTTGCTTCACATGTAAAAAAGCTCAGGTTCTTTTTGTAGCATTAAAAAAAAAAAAAAAAATCCTTAATTTTACTGTTAATTAAACAGTACTCACAAAGCATCTTGATAATTAGAATAGAAGATTCACTGGCAATATTTTGAATATAAATGAGATCCGCAGGTGCACTCACAGTTGTACAGTAGGATGCAGTTCGAACGTAGCCAATTAGAGAAAGAGAACAGGTAAATAAATAGCAGAAGGCTCTAGACACATTGCTCATTTGACACTGTTACTATTACTATTGTGTAAAAAATCTTTTCTAAGATTGCTCGATAAGATGAATGCGGTAGTTGTTATCTGAAACAAAAACAATTAAACGAAGCCGGGTAGTCGCAGAAAGATGGTTTGCAGTTTTGGGCACTGTATGCCCTTTCATTCACAAGTACTTTCCAAGAAAGGAAACTCTTGTGGCGCATGAATCACAGCACACCATCACGTGGGATCCTTTTAGGTTGCTGTGATGGAAAACGGTTATATCTAAGTAGTGTTCCTGAAACCAAGGTTGGTTATGTATAAAAGTCTATGCTTTAAAGCTTCAGCAATAACATCTGCTGGAAAAACATGATTGACACAGCAGAGGGAACACCACCCGCCTCTGAGAAGCGGAAAGAGAGACAGACTGAAACATCAATCTTGTGCATAAAATATATTTATTGTTGGTACAGAGCGAGGCATATTCGTCAGTACTTGATAGGAGTGAGGAGCACAACAGAATCATTTCACGTAAATAAAGGCCATGTTACATCTTAAGTGTTGGATCGTTAACATCATTCCAGCAGAAGGCCTGGAGAGAGACTTCATTAAGTTACATAATTTGTGAAATAAGTTAAAACACAATTTACGTCATTATACATTCTAAGGAAAACTTTAATATGAGTGACGAATACAGGCTGTACAGTGAGGAGCAGCGGCCGACTGGCTCACAAAGTACCGCCACGTCCCGGCACACCAAGTGTTACATATCTGTGCCTTTGACAGCGAGAAGTTTTTCAGGAGATTCTACAATGAAATAGCAGCATTTGAAGGATATTTCCCCTTTCTAAGGTCAGTGAAAGGTTCTTTTCTTTTCCTTCCTTCAATCACCAATAAGTGGATTTTACTAAGACTGAACAGTATCTTCGGATGTATGATTTCTGATGTAATAAGATACAGGTCTTGGCTTTTCAAATGGTCAGACTGATTGAGCCGTGATGGCTGCTGCTCTTGAAATGGCTCTTCCAGTTCTTCTCTTTATTGGTCTGCCCTGTAAATGGGCTGTCATATTCTTGGGAAAAAATGCTCTTCTGCTGAAATTAGAGTTGATGGTCTTGTGCTTGATTTGGACAACGCCTTTATCCTCCTCTCCCAAGCATGCTTTGCTAAGAAAGTGGTCAGGGGGAGGGGAAGAGAGAAAGAGAAACACTTATTTCAATAACTCAGAGTTATTCCAGAGAAGTTTGGCTACAATTCCTTCTTAGGAATTGCAATTTTTTTAGACTAAAATATAGAAAAAGAAACATGGTCAACATGCACATCATCACAGAGACAAGTCGCAGAGGCAGAATGAAGCTATTTGAGGACTCACCAAGCCAGCCATTTGGAGGCCTGAAGAGTTGCAGTAACGATTCCTTTTCATCCATCCTAATGCTATCACAGCCCTAGTCATGCTAAGGCTATTAAGGAAATTAAAACGTCTGACCTTACAATAAGATAAATCCCATTCCCAGCAATTACATACTTGAGTAAACATATCCTGAAGTCATACGACACCAAGTGTCTCCCCTACCTACCTCCTTCCTGTGTCCTGAGTCATAATCAAAATCTCGATAGTCTGAACACGTTGCACCGACCTTGCGCTTCATTAATCACCTCTTGTGCACAGTCAGGCCACCAAGAGCTAAAAGTATAGACCTGTCAAGTAGTCCAGGAGTTATTCCTCCTGCCACACCAGAGAGCTCTGCCATCAAGGTCTTGACTGTTCAGAGAGGTCCTGCCCTCTACCACGAAAATAAAGACTTGCAAGGACAGTATGTAGGGCTCCACACAGAACTTGCTACTGTCATGATCTAGAAATAAAGGATCTGCAGAAATGGGCACATGCATGGATACTACTTGTCTAGATCAGTCAGGAGAATAGAAAAGTGGGATCTAATAGGACACTGACAGGCTAGGCAGTAAAAAAGGCATGCTGGAGGCCATCTATGTTCACTGGAGGACTACGACGTAGACCAAGTTCTTGCCTTCAAAATTCAGAAAATGGGGAAGATAGTAATTATGAGTCTCCTTGTAAGAAATGTTAAGGAGGGATTTGATAATTTTTAGGGCTTACATCAGGAGCATGCCCAAATGTAAACCTTGAAATCTTGCAGGAGATCTACAAACAGCTCATTCAAGGATTTGAGCAGTATCTGGCCAGACAGGGCATGTTGCCTTGTCAGCGTCATGGAAGTTAGGGCTCGGGAAAATTAAAAATAAAGGGAATGAAAATACTGTTGTCATGTATGTCTTCAAGCAAATTCTCACGGTATTTCTAAAAATAACCCGGTGAACCATTCAACTAGATCAAGCAGTGTCTCCGCAAGGATTAAGAGGTGTACCAAGGAGCAGGCCAGCGTGCACTTGAAAAGATGGTAAATGTCCTTGTGATCACAAATACTCTCCAGAACCCATGATGGAGAAGCACACATTGACAAAATAAAAGGAGTTTGCTTTATGCTCCCTAGGTGCTATTACAAACAAAAATAAGGGAAACTTTTATTAGTTAACAAAATCTCCAATCTCAGTTTGACAGCGTCCCCACGGAGATTTCTGTAAAACTGATGAAGGCTACTTTCCCTGGAAGACTCTTTTCGCAGTGGTATTACAGAAACTTGCTCGAAGCCATCACTGGGCTGAATATTAACTTTACGTAAATTTAACACTGCCGAAGTTAATGCAGGAAATTCCCAAAAGATCTGAGAAAAATTGTGTTACTTTTATTTAGTGTCCTAAGGAAAGGAATTGCAGGTATTTGTTCATCACACGCATATTTCTGCCCACAAAATTTCATCTTCAGACAATTGGGAGTATTCCAGGGCTTGCCTTGGTTTTGTCTACATTTTTTTTTTTAGTGTTCTTTACTGACTCTTGCCATTTAACATCACCTAAGAAATTAATGTATTTAAAATATTTTCTTGTGTTTTTTCATGACATCACTATAGACGTGACGGGAACCTGGTCTGACTCTTCCATAATAAATTTCCTTCAATCAAGGTAGTGTTAAACAGTTGCCAGAAAAGACAAGTTCTTTTTATTGTGTTTCAGCTCAGTGTTTCCAGCTACGCTAATTTTACTTATTTTTCTATTAGATTGGAAGATGGTATCTAGTAAAAATACTGGAGGATGAGGTTAAAATAATGGTTTTATTCTGACTAGGACACGTGATTAAGGACCACTCCATCCTACAAATTAAAGTAATGGTTACAACAAGGCTGGAGAGGCTGAAGGATAAATTTTGTAGCCAGGCTGTCAGACACCAGCTGCTGTTGGTATCATTCTTTGAAGCATTTTCAAATCTCACCTGTCTGCAGAGACTTGCATCCCTCTGAAATTCAACGGTCTAATAGGAAACTATTGCACAGACTTCATTAAGCTATAGTGTAGCTGTGTTTCCATATAGGAATTAGGACTCCCTGTAGCCCAGGGAAAAGAAAAAAAAAAAAAGAAAAGAAAGAAAAAATAAAAAAAAAAGGGTGTTTTAACAGCCACCCTGTCCACATCAGCGGACAGAGGACCGGGATGAGTGATAAAAATGCCACCGGATGGTCCGTATTAGCGCAGCGACTGGTCTGGCAGGAGTTACTTCAGCAGTGGGAGCACAAATACATCCCACAGACAATCCTAATACCTTCCCCTTAATGGCTCCATTAAGTAAGTTTTTCTCCCTGTTACTATTATAATAAAATGCAAACATTAATAATAGAGTTTAATTTATCTCACTAGCTTCTCACGACTTTGGGAAAAGATTTAAAGCGAAGATACAACAACGTGTCAAACTCCTCTGAATTAACAGCTCTCTGGGCCTCGCTAACAAGGGGAGAAAAGGACAGATAGAGACATGAGATTACAGACAGGATGAGAAATAAGGAGCATACAGAAGAGAGGGTGAGATAATTATAAGCAAGATAGGAAAGAAAGAGGAGTCAATAAATTCAATTTATGAAAAGCACAGAGTGTGCTCAGCCTGAGCACAAGTGCCCAGACTCACCGCCAGGAAATCGGATTAGTTAACTTATTTGGTTTTCAATATCTTGGTCTATTCCCTCTAGCAAATTTTCTTCTTTCTTTGTTCCTTGTAACCAGTGTCAGTTAACTTTTTCATTTCTGAATCTGTTATTTATCCCACTCCTCTGTCTTCCAACTAAGTAGGTAATTTTGCAGTATTTTATAACAGCGTTTAGCAATTATTTCAAAGTAACTGTTTGTCTGGACTTCTGGGCAATCAGCGAGTAAAAATAATTACAATTACAGCTGCAACACATGGAGGATGAGCTATAGAGGACTGATGTTCATTATGAAAAACAATTGTTCCTGCTTGCAAATATTTCCATCATAAAAGGCTTCTCTTCCTCTGTTATCATAAGAGAGAAACCTCTCTGAATTCTCATCTTGAAGCGTGTGTGAAAGAGAATAAGAAGCATTTAGGAAACACTTTTAACTACTTGACAGGCTTGGTTGAAGATCTTCAACAAAAAAGGTATTTAAAAGGGTTCAGAAACCTAATGCTCATATTTATGCAATTTCCTTTTCCTGCACCTTCTGAACATGAATTAATTCACCCTCATCACAGTCTTCTGAAGAAATTCCTATCGGATGCAAACTTTAGTTATAGCTTAAACACGTATAACTAATTACATTTTCTAGTTACTTTTAAAAATAATATAGAATTATAAATACAGTAAATTTCTGTTCCAGATGATGCACGCCATGGTGAAAATCTAGTCCACTACATAACAACCTATTATCCATTGGCCTTTTTTCTAAAATGTCTCAGAAACACCCATGGTCCAGTAACTTCAGACTGGATTTCAGAATACAAAAATCAAATTAAGAAAAAACTGAGAAAAAATAAATATACACACCAGTTATTGTTTGTCATAGTAGGAATTAACAAAAAAAATTGCAATTCAATTTAAAGAAAAAAAAAAAAAACAAAAACAACCAACAGTTCAAAAGGTCATGGAGAACTGTACAGCTGAGGGAAGAAGGGGATGAAAAAACATTTGCTGGCTGAAACCACAGCAGGTCCTCTGCCCAAGGAAGGCACCTGGACAACGCTGGTTGCACTTCTCATGCTTGGGCGTCTGAGCACGGCTCAACCATCTTCCCCAAATTAATAAAGTGTCAGTAGCTTTATGAAAGAAAGCCTCAGGCTAGGAAAAATTTCTCATCAGGAAAAATTTTCATGAGCAGGGAGATCTGGTAGGCTGTAGAGTTTTTAAGGAAATGAAGGAGCTCAGGACCGCGGTGCATGAACAAGCGGGCAGGAGGACATACGGACAAAGGATATATCGGAGGAGGTGATTTTGAAAGGGACAGGGTGATCTCACTGACTGCTATTTTTCATCACATGGATCCTCTTTAAAGTTATCACTGATGATAACAATGTTTTAATATCATAAAGTGATCTTAAAGTGTTAACTCCAGCAAGATCTTCAGTAACACCAGAGCAGGACTGCACCAGTGTAACAGCAAAAAAGGTCACTGGAATGATTATAGCCAAAGTCGTACTACTTTTCTGTACAGGCAGAATTAACTCCAGTGAAAATTATTATCATTATCAAATACTAACCGTGCTTGCTGGGTCTCTGCTAACATCAGACCATGCGTTTTCACATGTTCAAATATTAACTCATCGGTTTTAGCAGAAATAAAGATCGACAGGCTTATTTAAGCACTTTTTACATACATCCATGGTCTGTGAGCACATTTCCAACTGGCTGCTTTGAAAACACGATGCCAACATAACCTTCTCTATATTTGAAAGATATAAGCTGGTGAAAAGGACTATTATTTAGAAATTTTAGTTTCTTTTAACTGAAAGATGTACATATTACTATCATTTTCCCTTATGCTGCACTAATACAGCATAAAGGTTTTAATCTACAGTAACAACCCATACCTTGGAAAACTGGATGAGAGGAGGGCAAGGCCAGGTAAAGGGCGGCATTAGACTCTCAGAGGACGTAACATAAAAGAAATCAAGACTCCTACCTGGTGAGCAATCCAGTTTCAGACATCCATTCATTTGTCCTATTTATGGCAAACAGTACCAGATAGTTTAATCCCCTTGTTTTACTGCTAAAACTGCGGACAGCAGGAAACATCTGCCCACAGCAACAGCTACTACACTAAACAATAACTTCCCAAGGGAAAAGATGGAAACCCTAGCATTTAAATAAATTGAAAGTGGACTCCACAGAGCTTGTGAGAAAACACATACTGGGAACTGTACTGCGTTAGTAAGTACTAATTGGATAACCCGATAGTCGCCTTCTCTTCATTCCATCATTATTTCAGTGGCAATTGAGTTTCTAACTCACCTGTTTGGCATGATTAACACAACGCAGGTACTGGTTAGCCAGGGCAGAGCAGCTGAGGGTCTCCTGAGCGTGTTGCCGATAACATTGTAGAATCTTATCCTGCAGATCAGCGCAGATTGGATGGGACTCATAGCGCCTGGGCAAAGAGAAAAGAACTTTTTGCTTTCCCTCTCAACAAGATTTCAGGAAAGATGCAACTCTCTTTTTTTAAAATTGTTTTTTCTGAAGAAGTAAACTAAATAATAGAAGCGAAAGAAAACACTTTAAAGTTATAAAGAAAGGCTGTTTCTAGAGCTAGCTGGGTTATAAAAGTGGGTAACATCAGATGCAAACATCAACGTGAGCTGCAGAAGTTTGGCTGTTAGGACCACAAGTGTCCTCCTGATCCGGTACTCAGGTTCCAGCTGGCAGAGAAATTTAACGTCCAACTTCCTATGAGCACACATCTTTACTGAAGATCCCAGCTATGACTAAACACATCTGATCTCACCTACATTATTAGAAAAACAGTCGCAGAACCACAGGAAAGCTTCGTCGCTGTACAGTCCTATGACCATATAATCTTGCTACTTATTAAATAATGCTCCTGCATAAAAGGGAAATCACCCATTGGGCTGACCTCAAGATCAGAAAAACCCTGCTACCATCAGCAAATTACAGAACCTACTTTCGCTGATCTGATGATAGCCTCTATTTTTGGCACATCCTCCTTCCCATCACCTCAATTCTGATCCCGATGCCAGATGTGCAAGTTATTTAGGAATTTAGTCTATTTTCTTTACTGTATGGATACATTACTCTTGCCATCTTTTTGGCGGACGCAATACCCTGTTTGCCTTCAACAGAAGCCATAGGAATGAAAGCTTCTTCAGTCCATTCTGTAAAATCCAATCTCTTTTGGACAAAAACTTGTCATTTGCATTAATTTATAAAATGTTATCCACACTGATAGTGCCACAGAATTAAAATGGGAATACAATACTTTCCTATTTCAAAAGTAAGGGAGGTGGTGAAGTGTTTCAGAGATGAAATGTCCATTGACATTTTAAGTTAACTGCACATTTACTTTATAAATATTTTTAAAGGCATTCATTTCTACATGAGACGATCAAATCTCAGTTAAACCCTGTTCACACCAAAGATCAAATATTTCAATGGCAGGAAAAAAAAAAAAAAGAAATGAAAATTTAGAAAAACATGCACAGTTCATATGCCTTGAAAACAATCATTTGCTTTATGTGTGTCAACTGACACCGGCTGCTCGAACATCCAGCCCACATGATTTTTAGTTCAATAAGGTTGTAAAAAAACCAAGACTTATCAGCCACAGTATCCTCAGATGAATATTCTGTTCCTTCTTATTTTGCTGATTGGCAAAGGCAGATCTCTATTTTACTACGGTAAGAAAGTAAAAAGCGAAGCACAATGCTCTTCCTTAGGGGAATTGACTTCTTGGCAATCACTCAGGATGTAATGCCAAAAAAAAGGAATGTTAAGTTGCCTTGATTTTACAGTATATACCTATATAAAACACCCCTCTTACTCTTTTCATTCATTACCGCACATCTGTGAAATGCCTAAAACAGAATTTAAATGCAGTCCCAGGTGCTTACGCACTATATGATCTGAAAGTTCAAACTCCTGTAGACTCTTACAGATGAGGATTTTCCCTTAATCCCCCCTCTGCTGATATCAGCAAGCACTTCAAAAGCACGTTAGGCATCAAAATGTATGACCGCAAACTGCTGCACGCCAGCTGATTATGGCGAGGTCTGTATTGGGACGGAGGACGAGAGGAAGCACCACGTACGCTCTTTGTACACGTAAGACTCACGGCGGTGATGATTTAGGTCCAACTAAACCAGAGCTCATTTTAAATGCTCGAAACCCTGGTCTGGGTTGATAAACGAATACAATAGACCATGAGTTAACAAAAATTACACACAGTAAACCTAGCCGTGTCTTTATTCACAAGAGATTTTAAAGTGACTTCATAGAATGTGTCTTACATAAAGGTGAAGAGCGAAGGAAATGGGCTGCTGTTCATTTACTACATAAATTCTGTAAATGTATTTAAAGACATTTCAACGGGGGTGCTCTAACCCACATTAAGGAGCCTTTTTGATCGCTTTTTTCCCTGAGCCATGCCAGTAGTGACCGTTCAAAGTCCATGTATTATCCCTTATCTGAATGCTTCGACGGACTCTTTACGTTGCTGACCATATCGTAGCCCTGTAAGACACGTCGTCTCCTGCCCCGCAGTTACCCGTTTTCATACTATGGCTTTTTACTGGTTATTTTTCAAAACACTGCCTTGTCCTTCCAGGCACTGCAGACCCAATACAGGTCAATGTGAACAGGGTCACGTCCTTCAAGTCAACGAAGTCCATTTTCTTGGATTAATCTGTTGAAGGAGAGCACCGTCTCCGTATTGATCTGCTGTGCTTGTTACGCTACCCTAATGCACTATTTGCACTTTTGGGAAAATGCTAAATGAGATTACTGTCTAACATTAGATGGCCATAAACCATGTGCTGCAGGATCTCCTGTTCAGGAGAGAAGGTTGCGATGCGCATTATGGTAACCCCACCGAAGGGTTTGCGATTGATTTCTGTTTGGTGATGGATGACAGGACTCTCGGATGGATCATCAGAAACAGCCAACAGCAAGGAAACTCCTCAAAAGGGAAGTGAAATATCTCCCTAACAGAGAACTTCTCTACAGTTCCTACAAATAAGGGTCATTTTACAGAATCTTTTAAGGGGCTGTGGGGCTTGACTGAAGAAAAAGCTTGCAAGAAAAGGTAAGCAGTGCAAAACCAGTAATTATGTGGAATCTGTTGTGGAAACACGGAGGTTTTAAAGCTCTGAATGGATAAAGCAACCTGGTCTGGACCCAGAGCTGATGCTGCTTCAAGCAGGAGGTCTCTTCCCTGAACCGTCCTGTGCCCTCAGAGAGAGATCTGTATTTTGGGACACGTGGCAGGGAAAGTGTCCAGCCATTTTATTTATGTATCTATGTATTTATTTATTTATGTATTAATTTAATCTCCTGGGAATTTCACGACTAAACTGAAGGAAAAATATATGCCGTAGTAGTGAACCGGGACTCCCAGGGAACCCTGACAGATCTCCATCTCCATCCAGAGCAACTCAATAACTACTTTACAGAATCAACACACATGAAATCTAAAATGCCTTTCTTAGCAAAAGTCAATATGAACAGCAGTCTGATCTGAACCGTGCGCCACATGGCACGCTCGTAATGACGTGGTTTTATTAAGTTTACAATTACTTGATCTGCTTTCGCTTTACCAGCTGCTCCTCAAGCACCTCACATGCTAGCAGAATATTTCTGCGAGCTGGAATAAACCTCCGAGAAGCCGCGCACCCACCTTTTCCATCAAGCTGATACACCGCAATCTCGTAAAGGTAACAGGATGAAGACACAAAAGAAAACGAGAGAGAGTTTTAAAAAGAAATATTCTATGCTAAAGCATGCAGAGAAAATTTAATGAAGGTAACTTTGTACTCATCTAGCCTCTCTCAAAGAGCATAGCTTATTGTACTCCTGGGGGCGCCGAGAGGAGCCCCTTCATGGCATTCAAACAAAATGTCTACTAAAGAGGAAATCTGAAATCACCACGGTAAGCTTTACAAGTTTTGTGATAGAACTGACATTCTGACTGAAGGAATCTGAATCGCTGATGAGTTTCCAACTGTGCAGGTATCTGGCATAATCCCACCAGATCGGGACTTCAGGCATTTGTCATAAAATATGGGGAAAAAAATAGCAACAAAAAACCAGCATGCATTACAAAAAATAGGGCCATTAGATGGCCAGAAGTATCCAGGGCTTAATTTTATTCCTCATTAAAATGCTGACACCTATCAAAAAAATGTCTTTTTATTTGTGCAACCCTTGGCATCTAAGGCTATCTCTGTACCACTAAATAAAACAGGCCAGAGACGATCCTCTGGGTCTGAGGCCAAGCACTAAGGTACCGCGTGACCTGCATCTCTAAACGTAAAATTCTGCCTTCCTCTCCAAACCGCGTATCCACATCCAAACTGCAAAGTGGGGATGGTCTCCAGCAAGTGTTCTTCCCCCAGCCGTGTCCGGTGTTGTCCAGGGAAGTGTTAGCTCTAAAACAAAACTCTATAAACGAACGTGCTACCAATTAGACCCAATGCACCAGCACAGGAGAGCGCTGGAGACGACGTCCCGACCTGTTTTATTTACTCCTCACTGAGAGGAAAGGAGCTACGCTGCGACCTGACCCCATCTGCGCTAGGCAGCATGCAAATTAAAAAAAAAAAAAAAAAAAAAAAAAGAAAGAAAAGAAAAAAGAAAAAAAAAGGAGGCTGTTTCGTTTCACAACGTGCTTATAATGCACATAAACAACAAATTGATGGTGAAATAAAAAGCAACTGAGGCAATCTGTACTCTCGCGATGCGCAGCCTGTAAGATTAGCAACAGCTTAATTGTTTTCAAGCGCTTTATGAG
This sequence comes from Balearica regulorum gibbericeps, assembly GCF_011004875.1. Taxonomy (NCBI): domain Eukaryota; kingdom Metazoa; phylum Chordata; class Aves; order Gruiformes; family Gruidae; genus Balearica; species Balearica regulorum. The sequence continues at coordinate 2,934,292 of NC_046184.1, read as the reverse complement.
CAACCAAGAGGATTTTTAGAGGGATTTGTGGGAAGTTAATCAATTAACGTTGTCTACGTCTAGCAGAAATTCCTTCTGAGAAACAGTGAAACTCTGCGCTTGATTGAAAACTGGATGAGGGAGGGTTGGAAGGTGACATCACGAGTGGTTCAGAGAGAAAGTAAACAGGGAGTTGGAAACGCCAGGGAAGCAGAGAGGGGACATACAGGGTTTCCAAAGTGAAGACGTGTGACTTGCACGGGATAATGTTGATGGGGAAGCCGGTGGCAGGATGAAAGGAGATTATGTGAATCCAGGGTAGGAAACTATCTGCAGCATTGCTTTCAACAGACATCATCAGGGTAAGATTTCACTTGACATGGCCAGGGGACAAATAAAAATAATACAAAAAATGTTGCAGTAACTGGTAGCCTGAGTTGTGATAGATTTAGCTGAGCAGATGGACGAGAAAGGCCAAGTTTGAGATATTTTGCATAACGAAAGCCTAGCTGAGAAGACCTGGAGAGAAGGTCAGCTCAAAGATGAACTGTAAACGCAAAGTCTGAAACAGCAGCAAGACGGTGGTATTTTCCCTCGTGACACAAAAAGCTGGTGGTGAGAGGGTTATTCTTTTTCTAAGATTACCCCATCTAAAAAGAGCCACTTCCAACTGCATCTCTGCTGAGTGAATCTGCAGGACTTGTTTATAGTATAGAAAATAGTTGCAGAACAGATAACGGGAAAAAAGACAAAAGGGCATATGGTAATGAAGGTCCTTACTGCTGCACCATTATTTTTAGTTTTTAAATTAATTTACTCTTTATATTAAATTATTTTTTTAAAATTGTCTTCGCACATTAAGTAGGTGATGACTTGAAAGTGCATTACGAAACATGTAAAGCACAAACCAATGTGTTATGTTCTTCTAAAAATCATTTGGAAGTAATACCACAGATCTGATTTTTCTGAATATCTACAACTGATGTTATGAAGCAGTCCATAATCCAACTGTGCCCACACAGAGCCCTCAAAATTACCGTGTGGGAAGTGCTGCCAGCAAAAGATCAAGTACTGTAGAGTTGATTCTTGCTTTTATTTACACTTGACTACATAGTGTGACTTTTCCAAAAGGTGTAAAAGATAGAATGTGCCTAATGAATCTGTGATGAAATGGTGGAAGAGAACCGGTCGTTCCTGCTCTGCTACAATCGAGAATGCTAAATGTCTGTAGTAATACTAAATAAATGACTTAAGCGGACATCGGAATACAACTTACTCCTCCTGCTGATATACGTATCTTTTGCGCTATTAGTGATCAGCCCCAGGGTTATTATCGCCCGTGTTATTTTTAGACTCTTTAGCCTAAAATCCCGGCACTGACAAAACCACAGGCAAATGTTTGTCATCCTCTCATTTATTTCACCTCTCACCCGGCCTTCTTGAAAGCAAATAGAAACCTCTTTCAAACATTCTGACCTTGAAATGCAGGGACGGAGATGAGAAGAGGCGGAAAGACACATTCCAGCATACTCACACACACATACTGCTTGAAGACAGACGTTTAATTATGTCTAGAGAGTCCTAAGTCAAGTTCAACGTGCTGACAAAAACCTGGTTTAACAATGAAGACTGGCAGATAGTACTCTTGACCTTTAGAGATGCTTTTTTTCTCACCTAGTGAATGTTTCCCACCTGGTAAAACACCTGGTATGTTGGTAGGATACCGGTTCAGCTTTTAGCATAAGCAAAGTGGAAACGGTTCCTTGTATTGCAACAACTTCTTTATTGCATACAGGGAGGAAAGAGCATCTCTAAGATTAACAGAGAGAATTTACGATCTCAAATCTGGCAAAGCACATAAATATGAGAAGAACTTCAAGAAGTGAGTAATTCTGCATTTGCATGTGCAAAATTATGCACATTCTTAAACCCCTTGTTGGGTTGGGACTTACAACAAGAAGAAATTAGGATGAGGATCAGAAAAGATTTCCTGGTTGTGAATCCTAATTAGACCGATAAACTAGTCGCCAGGGTAAGCCTGCAGACTCTTAGGACATTACATCAGGACTAGATCTCTTCAGCCTAGAGAAAGACAATTGCAAGTGAACATGAGATGGATCTGTGAAATCATCAATGGCATATGCAAGAGAGGCAGCCAGTGAGGTTTTCTAGCAGTAGATTTACAACGATAAAGTAATTCAAGCCTTTTCCAAACAACATCTAATGAAAAGCTGGTACTCACTGCTAGAGGATACTGGGGTTATCATAAGCACATTTGGGTTCAAAAGACAATTACACAGTAATGTAAAAGAAGTCCATCAAGAGATTATAAGCAAAAATACAACGTTTGGCTCGGGCAAGCCCCACTCCAATGTTTGTTTGAAGGTAAAATGGTATCGCTGCATATCCACTCAAGCTAGGGCTACCTCTGATCTGACCTGCTGTGACTGCTTATACTCCAAACAGCTTGATGAGCAAGTCATCAAAGGGATACAAGACTCCCATCAACCCCGACAGACAAAATCAGATTGACCACATTTATTTAAATTGATATGATTGACTTTTATTATCCCAAACCACCATTCGTTTATAAAATTCCCCTCCCTGGAAAAAAAGAACAAAAAAACTCTTAAAGTACAAAGTACACCAACATATTATTATACGAATGTACCTTTCACACAGCTGGTCCTTGCAGCTGCAAAGGGAACCACACGTTGGAATTACCCACATTTATGATGCACATTTTTTTTTTAGCTTAAGGAACAGTTTTTATTGAATACCAGGATACTAAAATAAACAATCACATGGATGATAATGATACAAATTTTAGACTTCTACCACGGGCATGCATGCCTTTACAGTGTAGAAAAGATAGTGTAGTAACTAGTCTTTAATCAGAAGAAACTCTGGAAGGAGCAGCTCTATCTACATGGAATGTATTGTATCCATTTAATGCGCCTATATGCAATATATACTATAAAAAGAACTTCTTGGTCTTGGACTGATCAAAACCAGTTCCTATCTTTGGCTAGTTAAGAGAGGAAGAACAATCATCTCAGATATATATAAGTCTATACAATGTCTTGAACGAAACCCAAACCAATCCCACCAAAAGAGTCAAATCTGCTCAGCCTGAATTGAGCAAACCCCGCCACTTTCACGCATACACCATCAGCATGTCAACGCTTCCATTTCAAACCTCGTCATGTAAATTCAAATCACAAATTATTTTTAGAGTTCGCACGTGGCATCACTTGAGCTCTGCCTCATTACTCCGCCCAAGAAATTATTTAATGAAGACTGGCAAGATTCCACTTGCTCAGCTGCTGATGAGCAGATAAGTCAAAGATCACCACGGCAAACAACACCAGGTGGTGCCATTTCTTACTGTTAGGACTTTGGGGGGGGTTTGGGCACTATGGAGGTTTTGGCAGGGACTTGCTGCTCTCTCCAGATCTAGTTACGCCTCGTGATAAGGTAGATCGTCTTTGGGATGTTTAATTGATGCTTTGGCTGACATTTCTCATAGAAGTGGCCGACGCCAGTGGTTTGCAACTATCGCTGTTCCAGGACTACTTGGGAATATTAACTAGCATTACATAGTATGTAAAAATATAATACAATATTCTTAATTTTTAAAGGAAAAAATAAATTTGCAACAGTTTGAAACCTGTTTCTATATGAAAGTGGCCAAAAAACCCATTATCATTTTATCCACTCCAATGGATACTTTTTCCATTGTCATTTTATTCCTATCCCTACGTTAAATTTTCCACAGCAATGTTACATCACTCTGTGCGTAAAGCACACACACAAACACACAAAAGAATATAGACAGACCTAAACAAAGACCAAAAACCCAAATGAGCAGCATAAACCATATACAGCAGAGCATCCCACGTTGTAGATTTATTACTGCCACTTATTTCCCAAGAGCCACACAACTCACTTCAGGCTTTGTAAACTCATGAGTAACATGATCATCCCAAAACTGTGGTAATAAAATCTTCACAGCACCTTATACTACTCCACTAAAAAAAACAGCTTTCCCTTTATATAGGTGCTATATAACGTGTTCTAATAAGGAAACACGTTTCTCATCTATAGCAAAGGTCAACTACTGCACTCAATGTGAAGCACCAGAAGACACTAACTCCTAGCACATTATTATCCAAATATTACTCTCTAGAGCAATATATGCTTAACTTTTCTTCAGCCATAAGAGGCCCGAAAGCCTGTTACTGACCACAAAAATAAGAGATATTACGAGCAGAAGGAGCGTACAGAAAAAGCAATCAACAGTTAAACACTTCAAGCATCATTGCTCCTGTGGGTGATGATTACTTGAGGGAACTGAAGGTTGCAATCTTAAGAGACAGTAGAATAAATGCCAATTTTTCATTTGGGCGTGAAGTTATTTAACAAAAAAAGGTTTGGATTCACTCTGATAAGCTACAAAGACTACACACACTTCCCTAGGTCTTGCACCGGGCTGTGGCGAGCCACTCTTTTCATAAAATATAATCAGCTGGGCTGAAACAACAATAATGTCTTAGCAAACACACACAAAGAGTAATAATCACGCCGTGAACACGCTGATAATGAGCGGGTACTGGACCTTGCTATAATGTATGTTAGTTGTAATGCACTTGTACAACAATGTGTATAGAAATATTAAAACATAATGCCCTCAACATCCCTTTTAGCAGCCTGGTAGGGAAAATGCATCTCTCGCCATGAACAAATCATGAACTGCACTTCGAGAGAGGAGTTGTAAAGCACAGCATTCATGGATTTTTCATTATTTTCATGATATTTTTCATTATTTTTCACTTCATTATTTCTCACTGCCTACTGGTGGACGTTTCCCTGAGAGTATTTGAAGACGCGATGGTACCTGGAAAGCAGTTTTACACCAGAAGGTAGAGGGTATGGCAGGGAAGCATCATTGCCAACTCAAAGATCTGACAAAGGTCTCTCCTTACACATTTCCTGTGTGCTGGCAGCATTAATTAGACATTGGATTATTTAATGGAACTTCAGTCTGATCCAGGAAAGTGATTCCAATGCCTTGTGTCCTATAACCATATCATGTATGATTTTTAAGTTGCCTTTCCCCCCGCCCCGCCCCAAGGTCTTCAGATAGTTTGGTAGTGGAATGCTTTTAAGTTAAAGTATCTCAAGTTTGACAAACTTTAGATCAACCACTAAAATTTTTCCCACTTAGGTCATGCCCCTTGATTTCAACTGGTTCTCACTAAAGTTCTACTGCTAATTGCTGCTAACTGAAGAATTCAACTTGCTCCTGCTGCGGCACATCTCGTTACAAAGGATGGTACTAGGCTAAGAGAAAGAAAATAATAATTCTTGCCATCTACAGATAAAAACTGGTGATCTTTGCCATTACGTTGGGCTTTTTGGTTTTGTTTTTAAGGGGCCTAAATACAACACAGTCTGAAATAACCCTTACAGGAGAACAGTAATAATTTAGGGCAAAATACCTCAGTGATGGAAATTGTAACAGAAACAGCAATTCTTTTTTCCAAAGACCTTTCCTCTTCCTTCTCCTAGTATCACTTCTGCAAGTGGGTAAAATCTAAATGACCTCTTTCATTTCATGGCACAAAGAGAAAAAGGTCTCCTTTGGGGGTACTGCCTATATAAACCAGCGGGATTTTACCACGCTCATCCCATTTCGTGGGAAAGGTGAGTCCACTTTAAAGCTAACGTGGCAGCAAGTGCAAGCACCCTACCAAAGGCACGGAGAGCTGAGAGAGACAATAATGAACATAATTATAGTTAGTTATTGTTTGGTCTACTTACGGCCCTATTTTATAATGCTGCTGCTGCCAGCAGAGCTATTTTATGTGATGTCTTTTTCATGCAGCAACCTTTTCATAAATCAAAGCAAAAGCAATACTAGGCAGTTTCTCCTGCAGCCTGTTTGACAATAAAAGTTAACACTGAACCCTGGCTGTTATCAATCTTCATAAATGTGTCCATGATATAGCAAGCCTGTTCCGTATTACACCAAGTCTGTTACTAATGCATGCACAGGAGCAAGCCAGTGGCTTAATGGATCTCCTAAATGGCTTGAAACTGGGACCCATGTTAAGTGGCAAGGCAAGTTTTAAAGAAATAACTGCTTTTGTCATTTCTTTCAGTATATGATAAAATGATTACAGTAAGTCTAGCTCGAGAAACGTCTATGGGACTACAACAGGAATTTTCACACGCAAAAAAGAGAGACCCCAGGAAAATAGATACCATGTTCGAGAAACTAGAGTAAGAAGTGCAAATTATCAGTATTTCAGCAGCTCCTTTCAGCAGAGATCTATGTGACTAAGGATTTTTACATTCAAGCACCAATCTCAAAATCTGACAGAATTAACAAACTTCTTTCAGCAGTGCACACGTCCTCTTAAGAAGGGGGAATGCTTGATCTGTATTAATTTGAGTATTATCTGAGAACAATTAGTTTCCAATGCATATCCCAAATAAGAGGGTGATGGTGGAGTTTGACCTTCACCCATCTGTACTGCAAGGATCCAAAAAGCAACAACAGCTTTATCTGCCTGAACATGAGGTTTACCAGGTACTGAGGAACTGGAAGCCAACTTCTGCCCCATGCAGTGTCATGCTATGCAACCAGAGAGGAGTAACAAGTCTCCAGGTTTCAAATAAAGAGAACTTGGGACAGAGCCATTACATAGATTAGCTTTATCCTTAATCAATTCTCTCAAAAAACCACCAAAACCTCTTTTATAGATTGTCCAGAAGATTATCTAAAATTTCTCTACCTAAAGGAGTCAGAATATTGAGTAGAGAAAAAACGGTGAACTGGATTCATTTGACACTGAATTTATCTATAAGGAACTTGTTTTTAAAATCTACATTGACCCCGTTGATTGCATCTCTTTATTGAGAGGGTTATAACCATTTTTTTGGCCCAAGTACTGTGTCTAGTCAAGGTAAAGGGAAAAGAATATATGTGATGGAAGGAAAAGGACTGCATTTCATCAGCCCATGCAAGAGCAAGATTTCACAAACGGTAAAGCAGTGTAGACAGAGAGGTAGTCTATTACACACGGATCTATAAAGCCTGTCTCACAAAACCTTTCGATCCCGATCTTCTCGTCCTTCCAGTAATGCATACGGCACAGTGCAGCATTTGCTACGGAATATTATCCATCTTAGCACACCCTTGACAGGGGAGTCCATCCTTATAAAGTTTATAGCCACAGACATGGCACTCGAGTGGTCTCCTTAAAGATACACGTATTAGTTTTATCTATTTTATTCAGTTCCTTTCCCCAGCCTTAAATGTGTGCTTTAAACATTTCAGGACTATACTTTGATTTTATACTGCAGGCAGACGAATGGAAAAGCAGAGGACAGTGAGAGAGAGTGCAGCTTTATGATTTATTTTTTTAAAACATTGACAAGTTTTCCAATTTCAGTTATCGATCCCCTATACAGGCACAGAGCACTTGAATTGACAAAACCCACTAACGCTTAACTGCTCCATAAACAGTAATGGGAAAAATTTCTCCTACTGAACAGCTTTGTGTCTTCTTACGTTCTTTTACGGTGAGAAGGTGGTGTGCTTTTCATGCTTCTAAACGTGCAGCATGGAACATAAATATCAGGTCACAGCTGTACAAGCCAAAATGTTTTAAAATGCCAAAGCAACCCAAAAATATTTAGGAAATCCTCTCTTCAATAACAGCAGGAAAAGTTTTGATTTGCTTAAGAATGAAGCTCATGGTCAAGAAAATCTGAAAATGCATTTATCATCACATACAGTAAAAGCCTTTAAAAATTGGTTAGGACATTTCATGACCAATATATGCATTTTCTCCTATAGATGTCAGGACTCATGCTTTAAAAATGCAGACATAACCACTGAAAGAATCAGAAAGCACATTCAGAAAATAATTTAGTGTTTTGCATTGAGTACTGAGAATAACAGGGCAAAATTTAAAGACAATACAGGCAGAACATCAGGGAAAAAAATCCTGTAAAGGACATGAATTAAATAACAGCATAGCATTTCAAGGGAAATAAATAAAACTTGAATTTTCTGCTAGGGAGATAGTATATCTTGTTGGACCAGTTAACTTCCAACTCAGATGGCTAACCCTCCATGGCTCACGTGGCACAGTAACACACTATTAAATGTCTAAAGGCAACGGGCTCCTCTCCTACGAGCCATTAGATGTAGAGCCCTGTTACCGTTAGATTTTGCAGCCCATGGATCACAGCTTCAGTCTCCTACAAGAAGGCGGGTGTAATACTCTGTGCAAAGTGCGTGTACAGTCCCCCCAGTTGGTCTGTGAGCTGCTGCAGAGCTACTTTCGGATCAATTAATTCACTTATACAGTTGTGTTTAGAGATGCCCATTGGGAAAGCTTGCTGGAAATTTCGAGCTAAAATGAGAAAGAATTTTTTTTCAAGACTTGTATCTCCTGGGAAATAATTTCAAAATGGTCATATTCACAAAAGGCAACTCCTGTCTAAAGTTCAGTTATCAAGATATCAAATTTTCTCTGATCAAAGGAGAATAATTGATAAACTATGCAAGTTGGGGGTAGGAAGGAGTAGTAATGCTCATGAGAGCAGGATTCATGCCGCTCCGCTGTTCAAAGCTATATGAAAATGTACATTCTGGTGCCCTGGTCAACTCCTAGAGAATGGAACTGCTTAAGAAACAAAATTGTATTTTTAAAAACACAAAAGTACCTTATGCTGGAAGTGCTACTGACAGGATCAACAAAGCCAAAAACTCACTGCTTGATTCTAAATAAGATGGAAAACAAAACCTTGGGGACCATTATAACCTCTTACCTGTAAATGAGACCCAAATCAATCAGGTCACTGAAAAAATATATACTGTATTAGGAAGAGCAGCCTATAAAGTTTGTGAAAAAATGGCAGTTATTAGCCACTTAATTCTAGATTCAGATTCATCATATATTACCTGCTGACCTCAGTCTAGTCCCCTAACCCTAAGGGATAACTGTATGGCACATCTATACAGGTCCTTTCATTATTTTTATTACTGTAGCACACAGATGGACTAATTAAAGCTAAATTTACATCAGGCAGGCAATTTGTTAGGCATTGTAATACATAAAAAAGCATAAACCCTAGGCAGACCTATAAAGGCTTCTCCATGACCCGACATCCATGCAGCATACATGTTGCCAATTGCCTGCTGCACAATTTTGCTCTATTCAGCAAAAAAAAAAAAAAAAAACAAAACCAGTTAATCAAGTGCAACCTGGCACAATTTCATTTATTTATTTGTTTGAACCTGCTAGCAGCAGAGAATAACAGCAAAGGAATGAACTTCCTCCTCTCTCAAAGCAGAGGAGTGACACCCGCGACACGATAATCCTCCCAGGTACCACCCTCCCAGATGCCAACAGCTGCAGCAGCCCCTTCTCCAGATGTTGCCAGCTGCAGCTCTGCATTCTGCATCGCCAATATCTGCAATGTGCTGAGACACAAACACGTGAGGACCAGCATAAAATAAATGCAGTCTGGTTCTGGTACCAGCAGCATTTCTGCCAGCTGGATGTTTTGAGAACGAGGATTTTGTTGTAAATGAAGCAGCAACAGGTTGCTGGGTGAGCATCAGAAGATACAGAGAAGCTTGTTGAAAGCTCCAGTCCTGATGGACACATTATGCTGAAACTCTGACTGCTAACGAAGGTCCAAATCTGATTGAGATTCATCTCCATTTGGGCTGCTCTAAGCAAACAGGAATATAAAAAGCAATACTGAAAGATAAACTGCAATTAAAAGTAGAGCTTTGCTCAGAGAAGGAGCTATTAGAGCATACATGTTCTCCTCATGCCTAACATTTTACTTATTTCCCATTAAAAAAAAAAAAAACTTTTTATACTGTTTAGCCTTTTTGTGGTTTAATTCCAGTCAGTAACTGAGCACCACACAGCCGCTCGCTCATTCCTCTCCCCCCGAGGGGATGGGGAGGAGAATGAAAAAAAATCTCGTGGGTTGAGACAAAAAAAGTTTAATAGGATAACAATGGAAAATAAAAATAAAAAGTAAAAATAAAAAGTGAAAATAAAAAGTAAAATAAAAAGTAAAATAAAAATAAAATGTGATGCACAAATGCAATTGCTCACCACATGCAGAAGGAAAAAAACCAAACCCAACCCGATGGCCAGTCTGTTCCCAAGTAGTGATCCCACCTCCGGGCTATCTTCCCCAGTTATATACGAGCATGACATCATAAGGTATGGAATATCCCTTTGGCCAGCCTGGGTCAGCTGTCCTGGCTGTGCTCTCTCAGCTTCTTCTGCACCTGGCACGGCGTGGGAAGCCGCAAAGTCCTTGACTTAGTGTAGACACTACAGCTACCCAGTAACAACTAAAACCACCAGGGTGTTATCAAAATTATTCTCATCCTAAATCCAAAACACAGCACTTTACCAGCTACTAGAACAAAAATTAACTTTATCTCAGCCAAAACCAGGACAAGCCTGGTTTTCATTTTACCTTTTAGCTGCTGAGGAAGGCAGGTGCAATACAGCTACCAGATGTCACAATTTTCAAGTCCTGTAATAATTTTTACTACCAGCACCTGAAGAGAAAGTTTTACTTTTAACCAATCTCATGTGAACTAGGAGGCAACAAGACAGCTTAACTACTTTATAAGGCATTTTAATACTATTTTTACAAACCTTACTTTCTCAGTATGACAGCACTTTGCAAGAAAGTGTATAATTTGATATTATTTCCCAAAATGTTTAATGTATACTTTGGCTTTACAACCACGATTTCACTTAGATAGAGTCTAAGCAGAATGACTGCGGTCTATTTTTTTGCCCCTGATTTAGCTCAATACTCCTAGAAGGGGGGGGGGGGGGGAAGGAAGAAGTGGTTAATTACAAGTAGCAGCAAATGAGCTGTGATGGAGGTGTTAGGAATGTAAATCAGTGACGCCTGATGCAGCAACAGCAGCATCTGTGCGCGCAGCTTCCAAAGTAATGAGATCGTGCTGATGTACTGGCATCCTGCTTTGATCACTTCATCTTGTTCAAGAGCTCTGATGGGAAAACAAAGGTCGGTAGCACTGACCTCTCCTCCCGCAGCTTGCACACGCACAAATATTAGCGACTGATCGAGGACTGCTGTCCTTCCACCCCATGATTTCGGAACGGATGGTTACATCGTTGGGGGCCTTAACTAAACAGATAGCACAAGCTCCTGCAATGTGAAGTGTCATGTTCTAACATGTAGAGGTAATTGTCAACTCATTCTTCACCCTGTAACCAGAAACAGGTGTATGCTTCTTAAAAAACCCATACCATCAACTCTGCAAAACACGCTCCCTTCCAGAAAGAGAGGCTTGCTGCTGTGTGCTCCAAAGCGGGGGCTGTGAGATTTGCAGGCTTTGATCCTACAGATGGCTTGGACTCACCAAAACACATCCTTGGAAAAGGTATTTGTAAATCTCAGCAACAAAAGATTACAAAATATAGAACAAATTAATAACAAAAAGAAGACACTCTGGCTTTTAACCTTCCTTGGGTTAATACTGTAATTGGGAAATCATTTACTTGTGTTTATACAAAATCCCAACAAAGGATGCTTAACGTATTAAAACAAGAGGCTTTAGTCCTTGAAAGGGAGCACGAAGCCAGATGTAACGCTGCAGAGCATTAATGCCAGCTACGCCGTGAAGTCAGTCCTCGTTGGTCGTGAGCGGCTCACGGAACTGCAGCCAGCAGCAAGAACTGCCCGTAATGAGTGCATCCATCAATTTTCAGGGGACTTGGTTGATTACCAGCACACAAAACTAGGGAACATGCCAATTTAACTGTTGGCCACTGATGCATGAAGGAAGAGTTTCACTCGCTTGCTTTCATAAAGAAGTCTATAAAATTACTTAACATGTCTATGTAAGCAAATACAGAAAACCTGTGGTGTGCTTTTCCCTTCTAACACATCAACCTGACTTAGCTGAAGAGGAAGGGGACATTCAGATAAGGAGGCATGGTTATCCTACTGTAACTATAACTATAACTCTATCCTACTATAACCACTCTACCTTCCAGAAAATCTTTTGTTATTTCAAGTACTACTTCATATCAAATAAAAAAAATTCCTCCTCATGGCTTTGTGCTTTACTGAAATTAATTTTAAGATTGCTTTCTCCACTCCAGACCGTAAAGTATCTAACTGTGTGAAAAATTGGTGATAGCCTGAGGGGAGCTTTAATGAATGTACCCATGATTTCTTGAAAGGAAACAAAAGGGAAAAAAGGATTATGGCAAACATGGAAATAATTGGCTTGGCCCTCTTAATTAACGTGCTGTCTAAATTTTGAATACAGGATTTTAAAAGTTAATATAACTCTCAAGAAACACATTCAGTGCTTCAAACCAATCTCTTGACCAAATAAGCACATTTAAGGTTCTCATTACAGCTCAAATATTTCACCAAAAACATACGTCCCCATGCAAACAGATTTATGATTCTGGGCTTAACAGAAAAACACACAGATATTACGCCAGAATCCCCTGCTCCCACTTCGTTCAGAATGAATCTGCATCTCGCTAAAAAGTGCACAATTAATATTTCATCCAGCTCTGTTGAGTACTCTCATTCCTAATGGACTGTATTGATCAAAGGAAGAAAGTTAAACATCTCTGTTGCTGTAGGGAAAACTAAAGTTGTCATTTATGAAGTGATCATCATTTCATAGGTAAATGTACCAAATAAAGGGTTTATAGATTTTTGCTATTCTAAAGCTGTTCAAATTATATTCTCTTATCTCTCTCAACTGAGACGGGGGTAACTACTGACCACCAAAGTCCCTTCATCGAGCCAAGCTGCTGGAGCAATAGGCAACTCTACCCGAAAGGCAGAAATACGTCATTCCTGCCCCAAAGGCACGCACAAGGCATGCGTGGTGTAACGGGTTTCGCCAGCCGAGGGAACGCTGTGTCAAAGCAAAATCACTTATACGAAGTAGTAGTAGAAAGGCAAACACGTTGCTTGAACGAGCTCTGCCACGGCAGCCCTCAGGTAGGTCTATCAGGACCAAGTACTGGCTGAAAGGAGTGAGCAAAGAAAACAGGTTCTGTTTTATTCCTTTTGCATTCAAAAGGAACAGGATTTTGGATGTACACGATAAATATCAGAGACCGAAAAGATCTGTAGTCTCTTTATCAATTTCTCTTCCCACCTGAAGCAGCTCTACGCGTTCTGAATCCAGACTGGTTTAAACGTAAGAGGGGTGACGATATCACATCCACTCTGCAAAACACTGTTGACACTTTGCTGGTGAAGTGTGATGTCAGATAGCAGACACCGGCACTGGTTACATCAACACAAGCACTCTCGCTGCTATGCCCCCCGCCCCCAGCACGGTGTCAGCACAACTCTTAGCGCAGCCCCACGGCGAAGCAGCCTTGGGCAACAAAAAGGGGATGGGGTGGAAGAGTAGAAAGAAAGAGAAAGAAGACTATTTGAATACCTCTGCCACTAAGAAAAGCTCTATGGCTTAAGCTGACTTGATGGTATTTCACCCTGTGCACCCCTTCCAGCATAACTTACAAACGCACCAGCCCTACGCCCATCTGCGGGACGTCACGGGTAACTTGGGACCATCGTCCTCAGTCATAACATATGAAAAAAGAATTCAAGAATGCTACCAGCAACAGTATCGTAAGGGCAAACAATACTGAAACGACTATTTCATGACAAAGCACTACATATATGTGCTATATTTGTAAGAGAAAAGATTAATTCAGGATGTTTCTATTTAGAGCCCCTTGTCCTTGGCTGAGCAGAGGGAACTCAACTAGAAGAAGGCAGGACCGCAGGCTCTGTCCAAGGCTTTCTGAATAGCTTTCTATTTTCTGTTACTGGAAAAATACTATGTGGTACTTCATAAATAATTTATAATCTGCACTTTTAACTTTAGTTTTTAAAAGCAACTAATTAAGGTCGCAAAAGGAACTGCTAGAAAAATGGAAGTTTCTCACCAGCGGATCTGCACAAGCAATGACAAAGCAGAAACTCTTTGCCTGGGTATCTCCAAGATGGATTTCTATGTTACAGCAGTATGTGAGTAGAACATGATAGTTACTGAAGATATCTGCATTAAGGAACTATCAATATTCCTAATTTACAGGAGAGTCCCTTAAAAGTTCCCACATGCGCCCAGCATCAGAACAGTGACGAGAACAGTGAAATAAACCCAACACTTCCCTGGTCTCAGTTCAACGTTGTCATTAAAAAGCTTATTTTCTCTCTATCCTGCATTTTATTTCAACGTCCAGAAAATTGGCATCACCGCTTTGTGAGGCCTTTATATTTGCAGACTGAAGTGTTACTGTTACTCATTTCACGTGGCTTCATCACAAACTTTTTCAGCTTCACTTCCCGGTTCAAAATAATATTAGCTAAGGCACAGCTTAAAGGAAGTACTCTTCACGTTACTATGTATTTACAGATAACCATCAAACGTAACTGTGCTTTAAATTTTATTTTCAGTAAACATAATAAACCAAGCTTCATGATACAGAAGTCACCAATTAAAGGAAGATATGCTATTGATGTTTTGTCATTTATTCCCGTTCACTCTATCCTGAATCAAACCCCCTGCTGAACAGATTTTCAGGGTTGTAATAGCCTGTTGCCTGGCTATCGCCGAGCCCTCACCTCCATCAGCCATCAGAGCAACGGAATTGACAGAGGATCACGTGAAACGTATTGATTTGGTTTGTAAAACTGTTTTTAAAGCATCTCAAATGCGGGAAGATCATACTGTGTGAAGCAGCCTGAGCAAATCCTAAACCTTTCTGTGTTTAATCAAACGAGCTCCTCCAGTTCCCGAGAGACATTCCTCCTGATGGCAAGGTTCGTGATCAAAAGTCCCATAGTAAGGGAATAAAGCCATCAAAATCTGTAATTCAGAATAAACACCCGAACTTCCAGATGATGCAAAGAATCCTCCATCATTAAATCTGTTACTGCTGGACAATCTCATCCAGGAGTCTATCAACACACAAACACATACAAACCCTGCGTCATGACGTGATGCACAAGATCCAGAATTTGGCTTCGTTGCAGACACCGGAGTTTAGAAGTGACACTGAAGTGATACATTGAGATACTGGGGAAAACCTCATCCTTTGCACAAACACCACCAAAACAGCCGATGCCCAAAGAGGACCTGGAGTTCCTAACAGTTCGACCGGCTGAGGACTACGGTTTTGCCAAGAAACCAGCAGCAAGAAGCAACTCCATGTTGTCTACAAGAAAGCAGTGGAGCAGGAGAGGAACGGCAAAATATTTTGGAAAAAGCACTAGCGCACAGCTCTGAAGTCTGTTATCTACCAGAAAGAATCAAAACCCACAGAAGATAAAGTAAAAACATTTATTTTAGGCAGAATTTGCCCTATCCGCTTACTCTACTCCTAAATGAATAATCAAGATGTTACTTGGCTCTAGACACCACGGGGGAATAAAATGTCACCACCGCAGCTGCCAAATTTCCCGCTACCAGCCCTTCAAATTAAGGAAAAAAAACCCACAATACAAATGTACAATTTGATTAGTTAAAGTTCAAATCTTTGCCCAAAGCCTGGCTCTTCCTGTAATATCGCATTCTTTTCTTCTTGTGTAAACTTCTCATTATAACAGAGACATCTTCATAATATAATAATTCTGGTTATAATGTAACTGCGGGTAACATAACTCCTACATTAGAAAAGGCAGCATGCTCCAGTAATGTTGTTTTAATGTAATTTGTGTACTGCAGGAACTGACTGAACCTGGTCATTTAGGATTTGATCAATGTGAATTAGTGTCTTAAAGAGATGAACCATTTGATAATTCAGAATTTGATCGATGTGAATCAGGACCTCACGGAGATAAAACATTTATCGTGAACATTTGGAATATCAGTCTACTCCAGGCAGCGCTGGAGAAGGTAATAAGCAGGCATCC
This sequence comes from Balearica regulorum gibbericeps, assembly GCF_011004875.1. Taxonomy (NCBI): domain Eukaryota; kingdom Metazoa; phylum Chordata; class Aves; order Gruiformes; family Gruidae; genus Balearica; species Balearica regulorum. Next base: position 2,918,320 of record NC_046184.1, on the reverse strand, counting down.
ATATGGACTGCAGACAAAGTACAGAAGACCTGCCAGTTCTCTGATACAAGTCTATATGGGGTATTTGGTTTTTCCCTTTTAATGGGGTGAATTATCCCTAAAGACTGATGAAGCCCCAGCTGATGTAATTTCAGGGACTAAATGGAGGAAGGAAAAGGAAAATCCAGGAAATATTAAAGTAATTATCCACTTCTCTTTGCTCTTGACAGAGATGTAGCTTAAAGAGTTGAAGAAATGCAAGTTATTTCAATAAAACTTCGTAACTGATTCTAGACATGTCTTAAATAAAGTGAGACTATTTCATAATAATACCACAATTAGATCTCTTAATCTCGCACTTAGAACCTGAAATCACACTGACACGCAGCACATCGGTTTATGCATTAACAAAATTTAGCAGTTCAACCTTATTTAATTCTTCTTTTTACAGCCAATTAAACAAGCTCTTTAAACACCGTTGCTTGAAACTCTGTCCTCAATCCTCACATGCAATTAAACTGAACATGAGAAGTGCCTGGTGACACCAAAAGAGCATCATCTTTAGGTTTCACTAAATCATTCATAATTTATCCATCGAGTTACATACAAAAGGCAGTGATAAAATAACATCTGCTGAGTTTAAACCGTCAATAAAAAGACATGGCATTTAAAAGGATTTTATATAAGGAAAACTTTTAAATTATAAAGTAATATTGATATTTCATGCACTTTATCAAATCTACCCCAATTTATGTGCATACTTCAGATAACTTTTTCTCTTCGTAATGTTTTGCTTTTGTTTTTTTAAGGCAATGGACCAAAGCTGGATCCACTAATGAAAATCTGCAAATAATTTTTCAGGAAATTTGGCCTGAAGTGCAAAAGGAGCACAGCAATTTCAGTAATGGCATTACAGTGAAGAATAGTCAAGTAGGTGAGTTCTATTTATACCTTTAGTCTCTAGAAAATTAAGAAAAGAACAATCTCATCAAGTATTAGGAATCTCTGATTCCCTCTCCAAATCCCTCTTCAGTAAATACTCTTTGGGTTACGCGGATAGACTGAAACATCCTTCCAAATAGTTTGCTTAAAATTCTGAGACGCTGCCTGATGCTAAGGACTGGCTCCTGCTATATCTCCCAGCTCCATTTGTGCAAAAAGAAATCCAAAAGCATTTGATTTACTTAGGAAATCATTTATATATTAGAGGGAATAAACCCAAAGCCATTTCCCACCTCTGGCCACAATAACCACCTACAGCTATCAACTAGTATTTCAAATCACAAGAAATTTTGTTTTGGAATAATGAAAGTGAGATTAGGCAATAATTAGATTTCAAAACCTGAAAATACCCCACGGTAACAGAGGAAGGAGAGATCTCCCCTTGATGGGAATCTTATCACAGATGAAAAAAATTACAATGAATAATCCATAATGGCAAACCCTCCAAATTATTCTGAAATCAGACCTTGAGTCAACGGTCATCCTGTCCCTCTTGCGTAAGGGACGGATGAATTCAGTCCTCAATGTACTCTGCACCATTAACCAGTACAAAGACTTTATATATACACTAGAGAATATTTAACAATTCATGATATTAAGAGATAAAATGATTTTTATCTTACAGTTAAGAACTTTATTTACATCACTATCAACAGCTCAAAATGGCCTTTTCTCTTCCTGCTCATCAAAATACAAAACAAAGCACAAAAGAAAATCCCTCCACAAATCTAAAAATTGTCACGGAATAATTCATTTTATACAGCGTTTCTTGGTTACTGCTGAGAGTAAAAGGTTGTGAAAAGTTCTCTCTGTATCCTTCCTAAAATGATAAATGGAACCTTCTGCCTAATGGATGAACCAGCAGAAAGGGAAGAGTCTAAGGCTAAGGGTCAGAGTCACTTTGATCCATCAATTACTATATCTTCATTTAACCATCCTCAGGACTAATAAAAATTATTTAATTTGACCTTCACTGTTAAGGGCAAAGTGAATTTGCTAATTTAAATCCTTTCACATCACGCAAGCACAGGAGGAATACTATTGTCATGCAAAGTCGGACCTACATTTTTGGTGCTCCATTAGAGAAAAAATGTTAAGGAATATATTTTTAGAGTATTTCATGCATCTTATCAAATAGAAATTAATTAGTACATTACTAACTGTGCATCCGATTTCTATGCAGCTTATGGTTACTATGCACTGGCTTCCAAATTCTTCAAAATTCTCTCATTTCAATAACCAGCACAGACTGATAGGATCTGCGATAGGGGGAAGGGGAATTCTTGTGAATTTTAATGTGGATAAGAACTCGCCTAGCTGCCAGGCTCAAAAACAATAGTAGAAAAGACTTACTTGAACCGAGCTGACACTTCATCAGCAGCTTTTTGGTATTGCTCCGTGGTAACTTTGTAGAACTGGGCACTCTGGAAAGTTAAAACACAAAATAAAAAAAAAAAGAAATACAGATTTTGTATATATCATTTATATGCATGCTGATATCTAGTAAATAATGCTAATTTAGGATATTTTATCCACTTATGGTGCTCCAAAACCCCCACAAAACCCAACCCTCAAATCAAGTATTCTACAAAGTTTCAGAGATGACTTTTTTTTTTTGGTGATTTTTTTTAAGTCTGTCCTCTTGGTTTCAGAAGGTTATGCAAAAGAGATGGCTCTTAGGGAGGAAACTGTAAAGAGACATGGGGTAAGAATCACATATTTAGCATTAGGTGCTGCTGGAGCCTTTGAAGCTTCTCCATTAGGAAAAAAAAGAGGAAAAAAAAAAATCAAAATACTGAATCCTTACTTCTTTAACCATCCCTGTTTGCGTTAGTTACACATATATCCCCATCTATTTTGCAGGCGATGCTCGAATCAAACTTCAAAGTTGCACAATAAATTAACTATGGCTTGACTTTCTCTTTTGCTCTTTGCCTTGATAATGTCTCTCACAGTGAGTTATTTTAATATTCCAAACTTCCAGGTCGCTTCAATCAGTTGCTAATTTTAATTTTTAAAATCAGACAGCTTCAGAACATATTTTCATCTCCCCTAAACCCAGGAATGCCTTTCACTTGGTTCCACCAAATCATTAATTTCCAAAACGCAGGCAAGACAAGATTGAATCATCAAGCAAGAAAACTTTTCTATACTTAAAACCGGCAAAGTTTCTCAGTGGGACGCAGGATATTCAAAGACAAATCACTATAATGTTGTGATGCCTCATGTCTAGATAATATATACTTGGTATTTTTAAAGAGGTTTTTATAGCCTTAGCACAGTTGGACTTAAGATGTAATAGCTAAGGCACCTGGCTTCACAGTTGGAGGAATAAAGAAAAGTTAAAGCAGTTCAAAAGTTCTCTAAAACCGTTTTTCTCTCAATGGTGGGGCAGACAGGTCGTGGAGATGTAGAAAGGTTTTGCCAGCCCTTGCAAGAACTCTGCCGTAGCTTTGCAGCTCGAGTCATCTGGCGTCCCAGGGAGTCACGTTAACATGGCAACAAAACTCCTAGAATCTCACACTGCCTTTTTACATAAAAACCATTCTGAATCCTTATTTTAACAATTTACCTATTTATACCACGGTTTAAAGTTATTCATGCCACAACATTGATTTTGCATCTTTAAAACACTGAACACACGTGAATGGCACAAGGCAGTCCATAGAAAGCGTCGTTCCAGTTTTATTTTGGGTAAAGCAAGTGGTTTCATTTATTTAAGACGTTGATGTATCAAAAAGCAATATGCCTAAAACATTGCTAGGGAAAAAAAAAATAAATTAAAAACCTCTGCAACTGGAGAGATCACTCTTTTGTAAAAGTCAAAGATGACATAGTCTCCTTGATCACTGGGTTAGTAAACATGTCCTGAGCAACATTTATCTTTGCCAAATTGTGTTATGAGGAACGCAGGTAAGACAGCCCACTACAGCAAAACCACTTGATGACAACTCCGAAAGAAGCAGCACTACCTACAAAAATAAAAGGAAAAACGTTTTTCCTTTCCATTTAAGGATCTCATCTTCTGAGGTTCTTCCTTGTGAATTATAATCTTGAAATGTACAGAAATCATTGAAGAAGAATACCAACTGCAGACACAGGTAAAATTGTATTGCAAGTCTAATATTTTACCACAAATTATAACAAATTGCGTAACAGCCACCACAGTCAAAGGTCACGCACAGATCACAAAGAGCACGGTGGTCTACTGCACTCTTGCTTCTGAGATTCAGACCTAATAATTCATTTGTACTGGAATCAAGGTTTCCACGCATGTGACTTGGGGTCATTTATTTTTTCATAAATCATTGTTGGCCAGTAAGAAAATGAAAATGAAATCCTCCTCACACCAGTGACCCCCTTGCATCTGGCAATCTCAGCTGCCCAATGACAGTCACATCCAGGTTCCGTGGACGTAGATGAAATCAATAGGTATGCGATTAGACAGCAGACTGACTATGGGGCGAGTGCGGACAGGTCACCATTTGAGATGATGAATAGCTCTCTATCATCCTACAGTCCCCTACGATGCTAACATTTACTATAATCTTATTTGGGCTGCGATTTATCTTTCTTTTGCCTGATCAATAAAGATGAACACAACAGTTGTAAGGATCGATTGCAATTTTTTATCATTTTCAAGCATGAAGGAGCATTTCTGACACAAAAACAATATTCTGAGTGTACTTGTTCTACTTTTTAATTGCAGTTCAAGTGATCAACTGAGCTGCTATATATGCCAAGAAGTTTTAATCCTACAGTAGACTCAAGCTATCAAGAAATCATTTGTTATCTTAGATAACGTGTGCTGTGTTTCTTGGATCAGATCTTCCTTTGAAATTCACTCAGGTTCTCTTTTAGAGATATATTCTCTATAATCCAAAGATGAAGTTTCATTTTAGAAGTCTTCCCTAATCCTCAAGATAAAGAATGCAGTGGCCATTTCTCTAAATGCAGCAAAAAATGGTGCTACAACGTAGCACTGTTAACATAAATAATTTCCTCAGTCTCTAGATAAATACATATATGTATTTCTATTGTGTATATAGTCTGCATATTCAGGTACTATTCAACACAAAGTGGAGGAAAAAAGCTACGGTCCAATTCTCAAGTTAGCAGCAGTGGCAGACCACGAGTTCCAGCTGATATTCCAAATGCAGCTGGTTTCTCCCCAGAGTGTGTCCAGGTGGGGAGGAACGGAGGGAAGGGAACGGAAATGCAATACCACCCACCATTCTGCACCAAGCACCGTGTAAGTACAAAGCTCAGCTATGTTTCTTACATTCCATATACATACTCTCTATATATTCTTGGATTCTTTTAACTAAATAAGCCACTAAAATGGTAGCAAAAACTACAACGCAGTTCCCTTGTCTCTTTGATTTAAGGTCCCTTGGGCACATGCATTACAAAATGGTCTTCGCTTACAGAGTTACACAGCATCCTCCATTCCTTGAAGTCTTCTCCGATGCTAAATAACAAAAAGATGGCTTTCTCTAGATCTTTATGGTCTCCTTTGTTGCAAGAAGCATGAAAGTGCAGGAAGCGTGATATGAAACATGCTAGGAACTTATCCAAGAGGGAACAGAAGTGTCAGGGTTATGGCAATTAATCATCAACCCAGATTATGTAGAAGATGCTTTTTCTGTATTTGTTATGGAGTTCTTGCATGATGTGGACATGTTGTTTGACTTCAATACCCAAATTAAGTGGCAAATTTGGTTCTCCCTGACTAAACTTTAGCTTCTTCAATGTCTAGTTTCTGGTCTAAACTGATCATTGAGGTGTGCTCCAGAATCACAGAGGTTGCTGGATAGCAGATCTCACCCACCTCACAGAGTATTCAGAATGACATTAATTAATCGCTGCTGACTCAATGGGGGCCTGAATAACTAACTCAAAATAGGTGATTCACTTTAAAGCTGATAAAGTTGGGGGAAATTAACCCACTTGTGTGCATGCTCCTCATTTGCCGTCTGCTTGACTGAAGAAACACTGTCCAGCTTTGTAATAAAAGTTGATCTACCGGGCTGGACCAAATACTCATCCAGCTCAGGACTCTGGCAAGTATTAACAGCACACGCGTAGGATAAAGAGCAAAACAGGCACACGGTGATGCTGGGTCATCCTCCAGCACATAAAATGACTAAAATCTAGTCCTAGGGTTACAACCCAAACTGCACCATCACTGTCAACAGGGGACAAACCCGGAATGCCAGATTGGAACAGCTGAACAAAGCCGTCATCAGTAAGTGAGAGTCCTCTTTCCAACACACAAAATAACAGAAAAAGCTAACTATTCCAAGCCATCATGCCTTACCTACAAAAGGTACTTGTGATCATTAGTCACCTTGCTTTCTCCACACATAAAGAACTCTAGCCTTAATTACCTTCCACAGGAATTAGGGAATTTATTTTCATTTCTTCAGGAATGAAATTACGGGAATGCAAATACAGAAAGGCCTATCAGAAACTAGTAATTTTTCAAAGCGTGAATGCTGTGAAATAAATAATGGATGTCGTGCACACTGAGCAGTACATTGCATAAGTAGGATCATATAGGGGAACCCCAACAATTACATGAGCAGGTATAGCAACACAGAAGAGGTCCATGTCAACTGAAGAAGCCCACTGCCTTCTATGCTGACATTTCCCAACTTGCAAGTATTTGAGTTTAGCAGTTGGTTATTCTTTCAGCAGAGAAAGCTAAAAGAAAAACAAACCAAAAAGGTGAATAGCAAGCTGGAGGAAGAGAACAAAGAAATCCACCAAATGCTAGAAATGCTGTGATATAAAATCATGACATTGAGCTTGCATTATCTAGAAAATTATGATGTTTAAGATCCTCAATCCAGTTTTCTTCTACCTGAAGTAATAAAGCAGTAGGTAGCAAGGACTTTTGTTGGCCAAGCTCTCTTACAGGTTCTGCACCTCAAGTACTGTGTTCAGTTTTGGGCCCCTCACCACAAGAAGGACATTGAGGTGCTGGAGCGTGTCCAGAGAAGGGCAACGAAGCTGGTGAAGGGTCTGGAGCACAAGTCTCATGAGGAGCGGCTGAGGGAACTGGGGGTGTTTAGCCTGGAGAAAAGGAGGCTGAGGGGAGACCTTATGGCTCTCTACAACTCCCTGAAAGGAGGTTGGAGCCAGGTGGGCATCCGTCTCTTCTCCCAAGTAACAAGCAATAGGACAAGAGGAAATGGCCTCAAGTTGTGCCAGGGGAGGTTTAGATTGGATATTAGGAAAAAGTTCTTCACCAGAAGGGTTGTCAAGCCCTGGAACAGGCTGCCCAGGGAAGTGGTGGAGTCACCATCCCTGGAGGTATTTAAAAGACACGTAGATGTGGAGCTTAGGGACATGGTTTAGTGGTGGACTTGGCAGTGCTGGGTTAACAGTCGGACTTGATGGTCTTAAAAGTCTTTTTCCAACCTAAATGATTCTATGATTCTGTGACATTCCCAACAGCTATCAACCTCTCTGCTCTGTTCCCTCAATCCAGACTGCTTATTCTTCCGTCAGTCTACTCTTAACTGTATTTATTTCCTACCCTGTATCTCCAAAAGAGGAGACTCTCCTCTTAACCAACTCCCGCCTTCTCACAGCCTCTTCAACTTTCTGTACCCAGTCCCCCTGTTTCAGGCTGTGCCTCTGATGTGCTCAGTTTGTCTCCTATCCCTCTCAGTCTCACGACGTTGGCACAGTACGTTGTACTTGGGCTGTTCTTCCGGCCGTCTGGGCTTTGCACTGGCCAGCACGACAGTCCTAGAGTGACGGTCCTCAAAGAGTGAGTAATCCTCAACCTTCGCTAGCACTTGGGCAGCAGCACCAAGCTGATAAATACACTGTAGGAAACACAATTTTTTCTCTACTTACCCACCTGGATCTGTATGGCAGAAGGTTTTGGTAAGATAAGCAAAATCTGAGTCAGCGAAGGGAAACTACTGTTTTAATAAATGTTTTTATAGGACTATCAACCGTTCTGCTGGAGTAAGACAAGCTGAGGCACATTTTCCCAGGAATGGCAAAAAACAGAACTCAGAAAGCATCCAAACTCTGCCCAATTTTAGCTTCCTTAAAGAAAATTCTCAAAATGCAGTTCCAAAATTACTTATTCAGTATCTTTTTTTTTTTTTTAATATTGTAATGTTGTGTTAGTTACTGTACAGACAGCAAGCCATTTGGAGGACTTTCGTTGAAAAAAACTGCAAAAACTCATAGCGTTTAGTTAAGTGACTTTAATCTAATTGACCTGAATATGACCAACACACGTTAAGTGTTTACGGCCAAAGATAACACATAGGATGCAACCTATGACAAGCAGCGTTTTTTATGCCTTTCATTTAGTAGTCTTCTTTGAAAAGGAAGGTGGAGATTTGTCATTCCTGGGGAAGAAGTGCTTTTTTAAGAGCTACCTTCGAAAAAGGGAACAGAGAGAAGCATAGGCTGGCATTGTGGAAGAGAAGCTAAAGAAAAGAGGACATGAATTTTAATTTTAAATCCATCAAATTTCTCCTGATAAATACACAGAGACATAGCAAGTATAAACAATGCTATAATTTGGGGAGAGAAAAATGAGATCTGACCAGGGGCAAAAGTATTTTTGTCATGTTGGCCCCTGAAATCTTCCCTGAACAAAAGTAGAAGCAGAAGCTTCTTAAAGAACATATTGTGGAGGAATAGGAGAAGAATTATTTTGCTAGATGGCTCTGATTTCAAAGGTCTGTGTAAGAAAATAAATCCCTACAGAACCGCAGAAGGTCAGCTGTTTTGTCTGCATGTGGGACCTCAAAGCAGAAGTGCATGTTTTAGTCTCCACTGAAAATCTTCAGATTTTCAGCCAGATAAAGTTCTGAAAGATCTTGTGTCATCCAAGCTGATAAAAGGTTATAAAAAGAACCAGGAGAACTTGAGAGCTCTCATTTACTTTCACTAAAGATACATCACCTATATGCACTACTTTATTACAAACGTGCTGAAACTGTTTTTACTGCAGACATACCATGACTTCTTTTTGCCATTGAAATTTTTCTTTTAAGCCCCTTGGCTCTTAAAGCCCTGAACAGATTCAATATGAGAGTAACATTCATACAACCTATTTTTTTTTTAATTTAATAGTTATGTAGTTAACAGTTTATTTGACAAAGAAAAAGACGTGTGACTTCCATACAAAAGAGACAAATCTGGCCTTTGCTTCAAGTTAGTGCTGTGAAAGACAAAAATGAGCACAGCTTGACTTCAGAGCAGCTCAGCACCTGCTCCACCCACCAAAGGAACGAAGAGCTTGGGCTGTTTGGCACCTTTGAGAATCAGGGGAGAATTTTTAATTTAAAGACTTCTTTTTCCTTGTCATCCTCCCCCACGGAAGGACTCAAAGCATCGGCAGGCAAAGATTATCATGTTCCCTGAATGGCAAATTGGAAAGTTTTCTTTGCCTCTTTTTAATCCATTGCTGCTGAAGTTAAGCTCTCTTTTATCCCTTAATTGAACTTCTGGCCGTTTCATCTCAGTATCTTTTACAAACCCATTTGTGGATAATATGAAGCATTTTGTTTTATTCATTCTGTTGACATGCAGCCTGAGATCTATATTGCCTTAAAAGAGAAGATTTCCAAAGCCAGAAAGCAGGAGCCTACAGAGTCAATTCTCAGATTTGAATCCAGCCTCAGGACTGCCACAGTCCCCAGTCTGTTCTGGTGTTGCAAAGTAGGGACAAGAAGCCAAGCAGGGCCACCGCTGTCCAAAGAGACCTATTACAGCAGATGCGCAAAGGAAAACCATGCAGGAGTGTGTTTTGGGTATCAGGGGCACGCACTGTGAAAGGTCTACGATCACTAAATCATGCCCCGCTGTTACGCAAACTATAAAGTAGATCACGTGGATTACAAAGAAAAAGGCAAGGTTAACTGTTAGAAGAAATAGCCTTATAACATCCAGTCATGCTTGACCTGTGAAGCTGCCACTAAAAGCAAAAGGTGACCAAGAAGAGGAGGAATTGTGGAAGGCGAAATAACAGAGAATAGGACCACCTACTGTAGTGTGTACACATCCCAGTTCCAAATTAAATTACAGCTTCATAAATATATGATCATTTTTATGGCATCTTTATTTGCATTAAACACCTCTATTTGTCTCTGAATTGATTTTAATAAGCTACATAAAACCAAGCCTATGACATCATACAGATTCCCAAGTAATACTGCATCTTTATTCTACCTCAAATGCTATTAAAACGAATGAAGCAATTTCTTCTGAAACATCTTCAGATCAGGCCTTTGCCTAAATTTTTAGATAAGTTATTTTTTATACAAGTTATGACTTCTCTCATCCGATCCAGCTGCACGATTCAGCCAACTGTTGCCTTTTTCGACTCCAGAGATGAAACTGAGGATGTTCAATTGGACATTCAGGGAACCTACGTACAGCTTATGACTTCTGCTCCTGTTGGGGTTTTTACATGCTCTTATGAACTTCCTTTTGAATGAGGAGGCTGATTGCCTTCGGTCTTGTTTTGCCTTCATCAGAAAATAAGAACTCACTGGATGGACCAGAAAGTTCTCTGTACCTGCCATAGGGTTGAAAATAATAAGGCCTTCAGCTTTTATGAAAATCTATTCAAATGGAACATCTTTCCTTAAAAGAATGGCTGTTGCCCAAAGCAAACCAGTTTACCAGTTCTGAACTGCAGCACAAAGGTAACCTCCAGAGAAGCACCTAACAGATCCCTCGATGAGAGACTTCGACCACATAATGAGAACAACCGAGAAACAGTCAGAGACTAAAGATGCACGGACAGATCTGGGGACATACCTTCATAGCAGAGGAGAACTTTTTATCTGCAAGAAGCAGGAAAAGTAGCTGCAAGGCAGGGAGAGAGAAGAAAAACTGAAAGAGAAGCCCCAGAATTAAAAAAAAAAGCTAAGGTAGTGATCTGTGATCCTGGACTAAGCCTGCAGAAGACATCCGGAGGGTATAGAACTTAAAGCTAAGACTGATTTTCAGGATTTTGGTGGAGTTTGCCTAGAGCTACTTATTTCCTGTGTTGGCTCAAATTCAAGCGCAAAATGCCTCTCCTCTGCCCTTTACTTCCAAACCTTTATAAAACCTCATCTCCTCCTTATGTCCTGGAAGAAACTGGCTCTGGACCAGAGTGTGTCTCTGATAGAACAGACGGCTGAACTTTTAGGGACTGAAGGGAGGACTTTGGACACCCGTGCCACCGCATACCTGTTTCTACAGAGGGATAAAAAAGCAAACAGGTATCCACAACAGTGCTGAAGACGCCAGAGAACGAGACAGTACTACAACCCACTCAAACAAAGGAAACAAAGGAGACACACATGCTGTACCTTGGCAAATGCTCCACGAGAGGACAATTCACTTCTCAACATCACTTGTTGGATTTCATGACATGTTTGTCAAAGAGTATACATTCAGTGTGCATCAAGTGGGACAAAGTACTTAACTCAGTTATCAGCAGAAAATGGGGAAAACAGCATATTCTTTGACCTTTTCTTTTGAATTTCCAATTCTGTTTTTCAGGCACCACTAACTAATACCTTTAACTGCAACTATTAACATCTCTAAAGTTTCTCCCAAGATATGCTTCGCTTCACTTTTCTGCCCTAGTAGAACATTGATCTCTAATTTGTTAACACTCAGAGCTGCCAAAGAAAATGAAAACCTTTGTGAAAAGGACAAATCTATTCAAAGTTCTTACAGCTATTCAGCCAAGCATCTAATCTGCATGTAATTGTAGTACAGTCTTTAATACAAATGTTCTCAATCTTAGAGATGCATGTGTAAATGCACAACGATATTTACGTCTCCTACTGATGACAAGATGCCTCATCTAAATGATTCCTATTTACAACTTTCCTTCTCAGTCTCACCCTTTTCACTGTCACACATTATAAATTACAGTCTCCCTAAGGTACCAACGGGTAGTACTTCTCCAAGACCTAAAGGAGACTTTCCACCCCGAAATGCCGTATGAACGTCTCAAATTGCCAAGTCTCTGAGGCATATAGGAAGGGTATCGCCGCTGCCGGGGGTGATGCCCGAGGAATGTAAGTTGCGGAATCCCTTCTGCCAGTGGCATCGGGTACAGACTGCAGCACGAGGAACAGCACATTCATAAAGGATTTAAAATTCTTGTTGTCGGCTGCCTTTATGGAATTAATTCTTAAATACAGATCCAACTTTTGCGCAGCATAAGCCACACCACAGGGAACTACATCAGCTCACAAGCAAACTAGGATCAGCATGAGTCTTGAATGGCTGTCTGTGGGTTACAGGGATAGCCCAAGATTTTTTTTCAATGTACACAGCTGTACATTATATATATATCGTTACAAAAATACATATTTTTGCTACAGCAGCAGAAAGTCAACTTAGCTTAAGTCTTCTATTACATTCATGCATAGTTGCAGCTTGTGTGCTGCATGAGTAACTCTTACAAAGCCCAGTGGTGTTAGAGACTCAAGGGAAGACAATTTGAGCTTCCTCACAAAGCTGTTGCTGCGTATTTGTAACATAGACAGCTCTGAGTTCAAGGTAGCTCTTCTACAGACTACAGCCGCCATAATTTTGAGATCATGTTGCTCATCCTCTGCAGTCAGAAGAATGATCTGGGAAAATCACTTTAAACACCACCTGTTTCAAACTCATTTTGGTCAGCTTTCAGAGGCAGAGACATATCCCATTAAAGTGGTCAAACGAATAAGAGAAAATTGCTTCTGTGAATTATGGGTGAAAATTTGGCTGGATTATCAGGCTGTACTTGGAGGCCAGCTACACGTAGAGTTCCTCAGGGATCTGTACCGCAGCCCTCCCTGTTTACCATCTTTATCAATGACCCAGAGATGGAGTGCATGATCACCAAGTTCACAGGTGACACGAAACTGGGGGAAAGTGCCCTGTGAGGAGAGGCCAAGGGAACATCACTTGTTTAGCGGGGAGGAGAGGAAGATCTGAGGGGACCTAATAGCAGCGTTAAAAGCCCTAAGAGAAGGTTATCAAGATGGAGACAGGCTCTTTACTGATGTGCAGTGGGAGAACAAGAGACAATGCTTATAAATCAAAACAACAGAGGTTCCAAATAGATATAATGAAAAATATTTCCCCTCCAAGGATAATTAAGCAGGGGGACAGGGATCCGAAGAGGTTGTGGTATCTCCAGCCTTGGAGGTTGTCAACGATCCGACTGGACAAAGCACTGAATGACCTCATCTGTCCTCAGTGTTAATCCTGCTTTGAGCAGGAGGTTGGACCTCCCAAGGCCCTTTCCAATCCAAATAATTCTATGAATATGTATGCTTACACTCAGTGATATATCTGATATCAGAACGAAAATCTATTTTGGCTTGTAGATGTGCGATCTGCTCTGCAGCTGTATGTGAAATTCATCTTGTGGCAGAAGCCCAACATAAAGAATCACAGATTAGCTATATCTTCTTTCAAATAAATGCAAAGTAGCTGGGTTTAGCTCTGTTTATTAGATCTACCACTATCACTGCTCAGTGAGATTGGTTGCCTAAGGGCATAATGAGTATAAGATTATCATTTTTTGCAAAGCACAATGCTGCCACAAATAACACTTATGTGCCAACCCTCCAGAGATCAAGAATAAAGTTCCTGAAAGGAATTCTAAAATATTCCGTCTCTCTCAAGCCAACAGCCCTGGCAACAGTGTTATCTCACAGGCTTGTTCCTGTCCCTAAATCACAGCTTTGAAAAGTTTTGTCTTTGTTTTTCTCAACTGATAATCAGGTTGTGGTAACTTTTCTCAGGTAACTGCCTCAGCATAGCCAAGGCTGATACTACACCGAGACTCCAGAACAAGGGTAATCGAGACTCCCAAAGCCCTCATACTGTCGAATTACGAGCTGCAGTATCCAAGTAGGATGAGCCTATTATTCAGGACCGCTTTAATATTTGCATTTGGTGAGAGCAACAAACTTTTTTGGACATCATTGCTGTTCTAAATGTTGGTATCTGGCTGTTAACATCACTGTCAGGTGAAAGGATTTTGATGATGTCGGGATCAGCAATTCAGTAAAGAGGAGGTGAATATGGAGAGACCATCCTCTCACTGTGCCAAGTTCATGACCCTTCCCAGCCACCTATAAGATATCAAAGCATAAAGTCTTTCCATCGCAAAGTATCAACTGACTGACAGTTAATGCTGTACAAGAAGAGCTAAGCAAAACTGTAAAAACTACATATCAATAACAGTTTTTGATGATGATGAAGTGACTACAGTACTTCAAGGATGGTCTTTTGCAGCTGCTTTGAGCACCATGTGTGAGCAGTGAGGAAATATCCAGACTGGTATAACAAGAATGCTGAGGATATAAAAAAAATTGCTCGGTGAAAAATGTATGTATTTGTTTGGATGACTGAGAAGTACCCGAACCCAAGAAAACTACATTTTACACACAGTCTAGATTGAGAACTATAGTCATATTTAGTGAAGCAAGAAACGAAACGAGCTCCGAGCATGTTTAAATCAAACTAATGTGAGAATTTTTCAATGCTTTTACAACAGTGTATCCCAGCAGACCCATTCTGTTCGGAAACAGCCTTCTGAAAGAAATGCAGCCAAAATGAAGGCAGGTGGCCTTCTCACTCAAAAACCTGTGAAACAAAAAATCCAGGATCTAGGAAAAAGAAACTGATTAAGTGTCTCAGCACGCCACAGTGTAATCATTAGCACCAAATACATTGCTTTGGAAGTTAAAAACGTGGTTCTATTGCTCTCAAGTAATAAGGCAACATGCCACAAAATTCCTACAGCTGGATGATATGCTAGACCAAATAATTCAAATGCAGACCTCTAAAAACATTCATAATTTATAACTATGGTGACCTCTAAAGACGATTCCCACTATTTACTGGGCTTCTTTTTCCTGCATTCCTCGCAGGTTCTGTTTATTCCTACTATCCATTTCAATTCTCCCTCCCGCAGTGCTCAGCGCATCTTTCAAGCCAGAGCCGTTATTCTGCCTTTCAACCTTCCTGCAGGTATTTAGTGTATGTTCTCTCCTACATATGTATATTCTCCCACTGGTGTATTTATTTTTCCTTTCCATTCAAAGTGATCACTTGTATTATACACCTGTATTTCTCCAGACACCCACAGCCTTTCCCAGGCACCTCTTCTTCATTAGTCTGAACAGGTTTTTAGTTGTTTCTTGAGAATGCAGCCTGTGTTATACACATAGTCCCCCCACACCACATCCATTTATTTTGGCAAATGTTGAGAACTCAAAATTTGCCTGTGTAGGTCACTGCTGCTACTATGAAGCAGGTCTACCCCTGGCAATGGTCCACAGCATTTGTATCTTGCAATGGGACTCATCACACCTAACCTCAGCTTCCTATAGATAGATGCTCAAACTACGCTTCCTCAGTAATCAACAGCCAAACAGATGGGATGGCGTGATCGACTTTCAGTGGTGTCTATCGCTCACCAGCAGCTACTGAGCGAACCCAGATATTTAATGCAGACAAGATGTTTCCACTTTAGCCTATGTTAGAGAACAGCATCAGTGCCACAGAATCTCACCAAGGAGGATATACAAAGACACCGTAATTTAGACCAAATTCTCTGCAGCAAATACTCTGTTCTACACTCGTACTATGCCAATATAATAGCAAAATAATACATAACAACTGAGGGAAGAGTTACACATCGTAGTTCTTTTCAAAATACGAGAAAACCAACCACAATTGTTTATAATTCACCTTCATTCCTTACAGCAACAGGTCCAGCTAGGTAAATTACACCTCTTTATCGATTAACATAGTTGCCTGAAAATAGATGGAAATATTTGCAAGTTTTGATTTTTGCAGTTTATTCCACATAACCCATTATAGCTATATAATGTATGGGAGCATTCAGAATGCACTTGATATGGTGAATACTTTGTTCTCCTCTTTTTCCCTCCATAGTACTTAAAGCTACTCAACAAAAGCCCCCATATCTTTGATTTGGTCAGCTATCTTAAATCCACTATAGGAAAAAAAATCCATTTTGTTATTATGAGATCTGGAAATACCTTGTAGGATCTACATCATTGTATGCCTACTGAATACTAAAGTAGCTCCATATGTAGTACTGTAATTATTTATTCATTCCCTAGATGTAACAAGTGGTAAGGTAAATTCTCTGAATCAGCAATCTTCATTTTGTAGTGCTAATTCATAGAGCAATTTAGAAGGCACCTTCAGATGTCACCTATTTCAAGCATGCGGTTCAAATCAGGTCCAACTAGACCAAGTTGCTCAGGACCTTGTCCAGTTGAGTCTTGAACACTTCCAAGAATGATTCCTCATTTGTATTAAATCTACGTCCTATGGATCATGCCACCAGGAATTCTCTTTATGGTGTCTGCGCATTGAAGCTTTCTATTTACTCTGTCTCCACTTTCACACTATTTCTTAAAGCCTGAACAAGAAGAGAAGTAAAATACTGCCAGCAAATTCAGAGCCATATGAAAATAGGTTCATGTGTCTGAAAACTTGTTTAAATTGTATCAACCAGTCAAGAAAAAAAAAAAAAAAGACATCATACATCCCCTCAAATATTGTCAATAAATCCTTGTTCTGTTAACCACTCGTAAAACTCCCACTTCAAAAATATTCCACACATAGTACGGTACAAACACATGTAGCATTTTACACTTGGTTTTCCAATATAAAAGCACAGGTCTTGTAGAGATTTTTCAGTTTTTCATGAAGTTCTTTCAATTTTACAAGTATCTGAAATCATCTCTTGTCAGTTCATGGCAATAATTCAAAGAAAAAAATTCATTGAAGTTTTTCTGAATTTAAAAGGGTCATTTTCTGCTTTTGAAAAAACATTTTAAAAAAACCCCAAACTTCTTCATGTTTTCTAACAAAAGGAAGCCCAACCTCCACTGTTATCCAATAATTCGTCTTACCTATACACAGCAATATTTTGTTCTGTTCAGTCGAAAGCCTACTGGAATACTACTGCCTGCTCAGCCACACGAGATTCTCAAGTCTTCAGCATTCTGCACATTACTTTAAACATATAATTAAAGAAAGTTTCAAAAAATTATGTGAC
This sequence comes from Balearica regulorum gibbericeps, assembly GCF_011004875.1. Taxonomy (NCBI): domain Eukaryota; kingdom Metazoa; phylum Chordata; class Aves; order Gruiformes; family Gruidae; genus Balearica; species Balearica regulorum. Next base: position 2,901,252 of record NC_046184.1, on the reverse strand, counting down.
AGTAGCAGGAGTAAATTCTTAAGAAGGAAGGAACATCATGAAAGCTGTTTGAAATGTGTAATGAATACAATATGGTCTGTATTCATTTCAAGGGGCGTGTTATGCTGGCAACGCATTATTTGGTAGTGTTAAGTCAAAAAAATAGTGTACCTATTCACTGGTATTAAAGGGGACAAGACAGCGAAGCTATCATAGAATCACAGAATATCTCAAATTGGAAGGGATCCATAATGATCCTCCAGTCCAACTCCATGCTCCTCGAAGGACTACTTACAACTAAACATATGACTAAGAGCGTTGTCCAGATGCTCCTTGAACTCTGACAGATCTGGTGCTGTGACCACTTCCCGGGGGGGGGCCTGTTCCAGTGACCAACCACCCTCTCAGTGAAGAACCTTCTCCTAATGTCTGACCTGATCTCCCCCTGATGTGGCTTCATTCTATTTCCTCATGTCCTGTTGCTGGTCACCAGAGAGAGGAGATCAGCACCTCCCCCTGTGCTGCCCCCCTTGAGGAAGACTGCGATGAGGTCACCCCTCAGCCTTCTCTTCTCCAAGCTGAACAAAGCAAGAGACCTCAGCCACTCCTCACAAGTTTTGCCTCGAAGCCTGTCACCGTCTTGGTCAATCTCCTCTGGACACACTCTGACAGCTTGATGTCCTTCTATTGAGGCACAAGGTTCTCGAGGTGGGGCCGCACCAGTGCAGTGCAGAGTGGGACAATCACCTCCCTCGACAGGCTAACTATGCTCTGCTTGATGCACCCCAAGATGCGGTTGGCCTCTTTGGCTGCCAGGGCACACTGTTGACTCATATTCAACTTGCCGTCAACCCGATCCCCCAGATCTCTTTCTGTGGGGCTGCTCTCCAGACTCTCATCCCCCAACTTGTATGTACAACCAGGATTACTCCATCCCAGGTGGAGAATTCGGCACTTGCTCTTGTTAAATTTCATACGGTTGGTAATTGCCCAGCTCTCTAGCCTATCCAGATCTCTCTGGAAGGCTCCTCTACCCTTGAGGGAGTCCACAGCTCCTCCTAGTTTAGTATCATCAAACCTAACGTACATTCAACTCCTGCGTCCAGAACAGTTCAACAGTTTTTCTTTCAAACATGCCACACTGAACAGTTTCATCTACAGGAAACTATATCAAGGTGTCTTCTGCAGGGATAGACAGAGCTCCTGAGGGTCTGACGCACAGGGTAGGAATGGCACCCCCTGAAAAAGGGGTTCCTGGAGTCCTAATTTAAGGCTGTGGCTCTTCTCTTACTCCAAACCACCTTTTCTTTTCTCTTTATGCTTTACCAAACAACGCACAGCTTCTAGAAAAAGATCATTTTTGGCATGTTGTGTTCACTTCCAACATTACCTGCTGAATACCAAGCTTGCGCAACTGAAACCCGGTGGGAGGTGGGGATAAGAAAAAAGCGAATATCTCCGTATTACTATTGTAATCACAAAAGCCATGCATATATCCAGCACCTAACTCTACTGTAAATCCCATAAAGTAGGCTTTGCTGAAAAATAATGCATGAGGTATCATTCACTGCCATCTAGAACAGTCTTTTAATGCGTAGTTTTGTAACTTGCATTATGCTGTTTCAATGCACTAAACATTAATACACATGCAACACTACCACCACCCTATAACAATTTCCTATCTTAAAAATGAAATCTGTTCAAAAATGCAACTATGATGCACACTTTAAAAGCCTGTTAGACAAGTTAAGCAAGAAATAAATATACAGTGATTTAAAATCATGCCCTCAAATTTCTAGACATTTTGCTGAATAAAATGGTTAACGCAAAAGTGTCTGTTTTAATTCTCTTACTTCTCTAGACAATAAACTGTGCAATATGTCCTTCTATAGCATTTATCAGATAATTCACTCTCAGTATGGTATTTTGATGATTGCATTGTTCTTTCCCTGCTTGGAGAAACCGAGGCAATGAAAAAATGGTGCATTTTCCAAGGTATGAAACAGAAATAGAATTATCAAACAGATTTTCTGTTCAAACTTTTACTTGTTACTCAAAGGTAAAATTGCCATTTATTAAAAAAATACAGGCACTTTCTACGACATGGGTCGAAATGCAAGTATTTGTACCTGTAGTAATTATAGTTTAAATCATGGTAACCACTGCCAAGCACTACTACACATCTACTTTGCAAACCGTAGGCTAGTGAGGATTAACTACCGAAATCAGTAGCAAGCTTGGCACAAACAGACATTTCAGCTGGCATGCAGCAACAATTATCTGCAATGCTTTTAAAAATACATACGGTATCAAACACCGAAAAATATTCTGTATTATTGTCGCGGTCTACTGGGAACAAGGAACAGCTTCTTTGGGCTTTATGTTTGAGAAATACATAGACAAACAAGCAATAAATTTTGTTGCGGGAACAAAATCTCTAACTGGGTTACAGTGGTACCAGATATGGAAAACACTGAAATGTTACTAAGGTAAGACATTTTAAAACGTTGTAATTCTTCTTTGAGAATTAGACATATGTTTGAACTCCTCTGCTATGGTTCATTTGAATTTGCTTCCTAATTACTGCAGCTCCGTTTTTGTGGTTTAGTGTGCATAAATACATATTCCTACGTGATTATGGCCCACAGTGATGCAAACGGTTAAACTCTCTGACACAGGGAGGGGGGAAAAAAAAAAATAAAGATTTCAAAAGTGGCAGGAGAGTATCGACTCATTTCAAACACATGATTATCTTTCTATATTTCAAAAGGAAAGGCCTTTTGAGGCATAGAAATATGCATGTGAATAGAAACATATTGAAAAGTCTCAGCTTTCAGGTATAATGCTTTTCAGTTAGAAAGGCATAAGACGGGGGAACTTTCAATTCCCTCTGACACGCTTAAAGAGCACTGAACACACCACCAGGCATTATCATTTCTGTCCCTTCTCCCGGCTACTTACGGTTCACCACCACTTTTCCTAAGCTGTGTCGATACCCCAATTAAAAACTACAAGAGCAGCAACGAGCCCCTCCGCAGCTGAACCGGACCTATTTCATACCGAGCGGGTTATCAGACACAGAACCCACAAACGAGCCTGAAAAAACAGTTAAAACAGAATACAAGAAGTAAAAAGAAACCTTCACCTTGGAAATATTGGTGTAAAAGTGACATATTATTTTTCCAGGAAGGATCTCACAAATACAGAAATTGATGCCATCTCTTTCATCCCCTCTGAAGGAATGGGGAGTCAGGGATTTTAAAGGAATCCGGGTAATGCCCAAGACAAATTGGTTTCGCTCTCTTCAAAGCAAAAACTTGGCTGAAAAGAAGTTGCGACTAGGCTTGTCACCACATCCATTATCCTGATTTTCTCCCCTCCTATTTTCCCCAGTTTTCTTCCTTAAACTCCCCTGGTCATCCCGAATTCGAGTTCCTTCTGCTACCTTTACATCTAGTATGTTAGTTTCTGGGGAGTTTCACAGAATACAGAAAAAAATACATAATTTTGAATTTCTGTATTCTCAAGACAGAAAAAAACCCCAACTTTACTTAACCTTTCACTCCTTCAGCAGCAAAGCTGAGATCTGGGGCACAATTAATCTTACACCAAACCGGGTACATCTCTCTCACCCTCTCTCTTTACAACGTGGCTGCATCCTAAGACATTGGTTCAGCTCTTGCCGTGGCTGGACTCTCCCTGACATTAAGAATATCATCTCTAGACGCAACAGCTCCTGGGCAGGATGTTTTACCTTCCACAATAAAATGAGGAAGACGATGTGCCTACACCAGGAGCAGGACACAATACAGAGCCTCGGTTATCCTCAAACCCGGCGTGAACCATGTCCTTTACACAAATCCTTCCCAAAACCCAACGTTCTCTGTGCTTACCCTACAGAAACAGAAAGGAGGATTAAATCTGCTGTCCCTTTTCCCTTTATGCCCACATACACAAATGGTGAACCGTCAAAACCTGGCATGAAAAAGGCTGCGTCTGAATCGCGGCTTATTGTTCAGCGAACCCAAAACAGCCTCACAAAATCCATCAGCCGGTAGATGTAAATGGCCCGTCTCGAGCGCTGCGTTTCAGCAGCTCCTCCGGGCTTGAACAGAGCCCTCTCTCCCACCGAAGGCCAAATTATTAAGAAATTGTTTGTCGACTTAGATTGGATTGATCATTTATTTCCCAAATTCCTTTTCCCATCATGTACTCATTATACGCCTCCTCCCGATGTAAGAGGACATTTATTAGTTTCTGCATTTATTGTGCTGGCAAATAGAAACATTTTGCAGCATTTCCTGGGGATTCTCTCATTTATCTATTGGTTTATAGGACTGAAGTATTTTTAGGGGCAGAAAAAATTAAAATATCACTCAGACTGACAGCAGTGAAAACGAAGCCGGTATGTGCTTGGGAAGGCTATTTCAGCCTTTAGGTTTACAAGACTATTTAAAAAAAAAAACACGGCAGCATTTCACATAAACATTATTGCTTTATAATAGGAAAAATTACTAACTACTGCTTAGGCAGAAAAAGGACTGTTTTAAAGAGAAAGGGCGCTCAGAGAATGTTTTATTGCATATAATGTCATTGATACTTGTTTAAATTAGGTAGGTTTTGGTTTTGCAATTGCACAAAGGACAGAGAACAGAAAACAAGTGAAAACAGGGACTGGTCTGTATTTCACTTTTTTTACATCTAATGCTTGGCCTGCCCAAAAGTAAATACTGGGTAATTCAAAAAAGTATGTAATACATTAAAAAGATAAATGCATTTAAGGGAAAATATTTCTCTCCGATTTTCAGGAAACTGAAATACACTAAGGAATTATTGCTGTTGAATTATTCCTAATATCATATAAACAGTAAAAACTCTAGAAGGTATCCTAAAATTCAGTATTTTACATGTCACGTGGTTCAATCTAGAGTCGCAGTGTTTTCTAAATACGCTACTTTGACAAAGAGATCCAAGCAAACTATCTCGCTGGGTGTTGTTTTAAATATAGTGTTAACTTAGTACAGCTTTTGTTCCTAAATTTCAACTTCTGTAAATGAAAGAGGGTGGGAGGAGGGAACAGACTCGGGTAAAATGAAAGCTGCTTATTCATTAACTCCCCATATGTTAAAACATTTTGCCATATCCTACGAAATGTGATAAACACTGCCTTTTACCATTCAAATGACAAAACTTCTTTGGTTTGTTCTATTTTGCCTATTAAAAAAAAATTCTCTCTCGTGGTCTTTTTCTTTGCTCCTCAAGAAGGGGAAGGGGAAAAGCACAGCTGAAACTATAAAGGAAAACAGATGCGGACACAATCACTAAGGGCGACTTAGGCAACGCTGACGTGTTTATGTTTAACTGTATGCATCTACTAATTTGTATTCAGAAAAGTGAGCGGTGCTGGCTGAACAACCTGCTTAGCTTCGTTAGGATCCGGCACGTGTTTCTGCAGGACAGCCGTCCCACGGGAGAGACGCGCTTGCTCCCACGCCGCGCACGCAGTCAGGGTTTCCAGTCCTTCCATCAGCCAAGGCAAGCGACGGCAGAGGAAAGGTGTCATCCAGATGTCCCGACAACGTGATTTCGGACACGGGAATAAAGAAGAGGGACCCGAAGGAGCTGCCCAACATGCTGCTTTTCCACTGCTTTGTTTTTCGGTATTGCCCCATACGTTCCCACTCCCATCACATTTATCCTCATCTGTATTTTTTTATTCATAGGAAGAACACGTATATGTGTTCAGACTTCACAAGCACCAAGATTCAAGTGACTTTAACACAAACCGAAACACTCTTCAGAGAAAAATAAAGATTAGTGATGACCAGTTATCATGGGATCGTAAATAAATTCCTATTCTTAAAGTACAGCAGGAGGTCAGTAAAGGCTGAGATCCAGAGCAACGATAATTGTACAACTGAGGAAAAGTTGGGGAAAAAAATGCAATTCAAGCAGTGAGGACTTAAAAGCTGCAGGAACAGAAATGGGTTTATGAAAGAAATCATCTTTGCAAAGCTACATGATAGTTGGATAAACACAAAGCACTATATAAATAGCCAATCCCTGAAAAATATTATTTCCCTGTTTCTTGGGTCAGTAAATCCCCTATTTACTACCAAAATCTCTGAGAGTTTGAATTTTAGAGGTTTTGAGCGTCCACATTTCCAATCAAAGTCTATCCCACTGCTCTGAGTGTATCTCTGCATAACACAGACAGTGCAACCTCAAAAAAACCACCCTCCCCTATACCTGAGGGGATGTCAGTGCCAAAATCCTGTAGGAAACGACACCGAGGCATCCTATAGGCTAAGAAAAAGACGTCAGGACGCGTTTAAAACATCGTTTTTGGCCAAAAAGCATAATGAAATACAGCCGGACAAGTGGAGGGAAAATATCGGAGTCAGATCTGGCCACTGATACAAGAAAAATGTTTTAAACCAGAAGCTATCCAGGCAAACGAAGTTGTAAGAATGATGATGGGTTACAGAAATATACTAACGGAGATAAAATAAAGGCAAAAATACACCCCATAACTGCGCTGGAAACAGCACAGCCTATTTGAAAAGTCTTGAGAGCTCACATAAATACATCCCTGCTGCTCTAAGTTATTAGTTTGCACCCAGTATGCCATTATCCCTAGGCCTTCCGCAAATTCTTACAAAACAAAAACATGGAATTACCCATCTTTTGCCCCAAACTAAAACTACCAAAAATCACAAACCATCCAAACCCATGGTTTTGCACATATTGGCGAAGTAAAAAAAAAAGGATTGCAACCAATCTACATAAAACGACTGGTTACATGTCAAAAGTTATCAAGCCTCTTACTGCACAGGGAAAAAAGCCTGGAATATTAGTTATTGCATTTTTTTTTTTTTTTTTTGGTCTCCATTTATACAAAGACATACATACAGAATGGAAAAATAATCTATAAACAAACATTTAGAGACACATCAATACCTACTATTCAGCATGGAACAACTCCTTATTTTGTTATTAAGCGGCATTTCAGCATTGCTATTGATTGGATATGTGATAGCGAAAGATGAGACAGAAACAGGTATTTTTTTAATGGGAAAATGTCTCAGAAGAAAATGCCACGCATTTTTGGTGGGCTTGGGGGAAAAAAAAAATACATGGGCGAGGTGCGTATTTAATAACCAGCGTATTACCTATTTATTCAGAAAATGGTAAATAAAAGATAATGAGCAGGGGGAAAAAAAAATAAAATCAAGGCTTAGAAACAATTGTTCAGAATAATGATTGTGGCTCCGCAAGATATGGAGGCAGTGCATTCATGCAGCACTCCAGTCAGAAGGCTACAGCTCTGTCTGTCTTTGTCAATCAGGTTGAGGTTTCAGATATTGTAATTGGTAGCAAGTTTCCTAATCTCAACCTGCCAGGCAAGAAGCGTTCAACAAAAGCTCTATCCCCAAAATATAATGAAATTTGAAGAGAGGAATTTTCTAATATTGGCAACATGAAGCAAGATCACAGGTTGGGTTGACAGCTTTATTATGCTAAACTGACAAAAACATTACGCTCTGGTCAGTACTAAAAAGGGGGGTTTTCATGAGCAGTATGGAAATACAAAGCACTGGGAAACTCTGATGAACTTCTACTTTTATCTCATTGGTGCAGCATATGAGCTCAGACATCGAAAAGTCTCCTGGCCCAAGCAGAAAATGAGAAATTAATATATCTTGATTTTATACTCGGGTCTCTTGCTGCACCGGTTTGGGGATAACTGCAAGAACCCACAGTCACAGCTGCATATCCATGAAAAAAAGAAGACACCAATAACTTCACAGAGATAAAAAAGACATCAATAACTTCACAGAGATAATACAATTCATTAACGATTACATTATATGACATACAGTAGTATTCTTCAAATGGAAGCCGTAATATATTTTATTGCTTGTATCTGAAAAATGTTTGGAAATAGGGTTATGTATTGATATACAGCGAGGTTTTTATATATATATTTGATATGGGGAGGGATAGAGACAGAGAAATAGATAGCCAGACAGAAACAAAAAAAACCCCCACTGAGAACATCTCATAAAAATGGACGGGAAATAAGAATGATGGAATTCTTTTCTTTCAAGCCATGGATATTTAGAGACTGATGCTATAATGACTGGTTAAAATGCAAAATTATTGTGAAGTGATACAACATACCCACTTAAATGGGAAGAGAAGAAAGGTCTGCAAACTGCCTTTCAGCCCGTCTTTTCTGAAATACAGGAGTTTGGATAGGTCAAAGACAACACAGCTATTCCTGAAAGCATCAGTTTAAATAGCAGAGGAAAGAAAAAGACTAAGCATTTTTAGCTGAAACATGTTTACCAAATCCACCTCTCCGGACAGAGGACTGTGAAGCATCTCCACAGAGACAAACTGGAGAAACTCTGAAAGCTGGGGAAGTCCTAAGAGATTGCTTTACAGATCATGTTCTCAAAAAAGACGGTGGCAGTACACGTTAAAGCGCCTATCGAAAGGTTGCTTTACTCATCTATGGTAAGAAAGATGCAAAATATAAAGCAAATACAGAACACGGTGATTATTCCTGCTACAATTATGTTTAGAACAGAAATCTATTTGAGCGATATTTTGTATTACAATGGACGATCTGGAAAAACCTACCAATATTATGTGTGTCCAACAAGGAAAGCACCCATCACACTTAATCAACAAGTACAACTTAGCAAGTGTGGCAGCTCTCTGCTAGAGCTAATTCCATTTCTTCATGGGAACAACAACAAAATGGGACATGGTTTAGTAGACATGGTGGTGTTGGGTTGACAGCTGGACTTGATGATCTTAGAGGTCTTTTCCAACCTTAAGATTCTATGATTCTACGGAAAGGTTTGCTGAGCTTTCCCTAAGTGCTCCGCACATTGTATCATCAGGCAAAACCATTTCCTACTTTGCTGGATCCAGCCCGAAGTCTTGAAACGCTGTACCTACATCACTGCTATTTGATTTTGAAAGACATGAAAGAACGCAGTACAAATGTGTGGAGAGTAAACATGTTTGCTCTAGCGAATACAAACTTCTAAACACAAGAGGTGAGAGCCGAATCATCCTCTGGTTATGAAATTCTTGCTGATACAGTCATGCAAGATCGAAGGAAGTAAACAGACTGATAACTTAAAACAAACAGAAATAAAACCGTTTAAACTGCTAAAATACATTGTAGGGAAGAAAAATGTTTGTAGTTATTATACTGCTTTATAATAGTCCCCCTCTGTTATCTACATCTTGCAAACTACAGTTTACAAAAAAATATAGTAAACAGATTCTGATTATTTAGTTGTTGAGATTTGAAAAGGTAAACAAGACTCTGAAGCATCTGAACAAACGTGGAACTCGCATTGTTTGCATCTTAGCGCTTATGTTCATTCTAAACACCTACAAAAAGCCAATACTTGGCTGTGAAGCTGAACTGTGTATCATCTTTTCTGAGCACTGAGGCTATCACTGCAAAGCATGTCGGTCCATTCTAAGCCTTGAATAGAAAAAAGGAAGAGATCATTAAATTATAATTTCCCCACACAATTGGTATAAGCATTTCCTACCAACAGGATTAGCATGAACGCAAGATCCCAGAATAAAGCTGCTCAGCAGTGAGGATGGCAGTTTAGTGTCTAGTAAATTTGATTTCTCTGAAAATCCTGACACATCATAATAGCAAAATCCTATTTACTGTAGCAAGCAGGATGGATAATACTATTTAACACCTGGTATAGTATGTGCCATCAGCTCACAGCTTTGTGCTCTGTGTGCTCATCTTACCTTAAGGTTAATGCTCCTTGACAGCATACATGGTAAGTAGAATCCCCAAATTAAGTGCCAAACCTACGATTTGCAAATCCTTCCTCAAAATTTAAGCCATGAAAAAAATGGCCGCAGATAAGAGGATCACATTTCCAGAACTTATGTCTATATTCTCAGGCTCTGATCTGGCAGTAAGCTCCGTATATACGGTGCAGGAGTCTCCCTGCAGAAAGGCCACTGAAGCCAGCAAGGACATGTACAGAAATTATAGAATCGGCAAGGAAGAACTACCAGGGCAGTAACTTGTTGACTGCTAAATCTGTAGTGCGTCTAACATAATGCTGAAACGTCCAAATGCCAACGGATTAATTTTATTACCTTACGTCATACGCATATTCACACGCATACTACTCAATACTTACTGAAAGTATTTCTAGGAATCTCACAAGCATAGAGATTTAGCTCGACTGAGAAATATCCTGATTAATATGGGGATACATATCTTGCTCATTCACACTTATAAACTAAGTAGTTGTGTCATACAGCAGTGTATTAAAATTAATTTCCTTCTGCTCCTATGACTAGGGGCATGATTCTTGTAATGATGCATAATAGTATTAGGAAGCAGCGTAACATGAAAATAGTTGCATTTGCCGAAGAAAATTGGAACTAGGAAGAGTTGCATCATTCTGGAAGCAACAGAAGCACACGGAGATACACCTCGTTGTGAACGTCTACGTGACGCCAAAACTACAGGCTTAAGAGGGAGCCGAACTATTCTGAGGTCAAAGCAACTGGGTGAAGGGAGGACATGGCGTCGACCGCTCTGTAGACAGAATTAATGGAACGGTTGGTGTTGACTGGAACCTACACATCACAGCAACATCGGAGATGTAAAGATGGTTATGAAGTCTATAGCCACTGGGGCTTGGAATTGACCTTGAAACCAGCGGCACGATGGAAGGATGATGGACGTGGAGGAGCTGAACAGACAAGTGATGAATACAACAGGACAGAAGCATGTGAGTGTGTGTGTGGATACACACATGAAACTACGTTAGAGAAAAAGGTTAATAGGATTGTTCTTCGAGGTAGGAAGCTGCACGTTCTGCCCAAGACTTTAGTTTTCCTTTTTCTTGCTCTGCTATTTTAAAAGAAAAATCAAATGGTTTAAAATATTATACCTATTTTACTTATATTTGTTATATTAAATAATTAAGATAATATAGAGTACACATACACCAATGATTCGAATACCATCTTTTGGGTTCGGGTTTTTTTGCTGTAGTCAAGAAGCACCGTTAGCCTGTCAGCAGACAATGAAAAACACTGATAATTTTTTCTCAAAGCTTAATGTGCAAACTCTTAAATAACAGCTTTACATCCTAGTCAGATATACAGTATGAGAAGGTTATTCTTTAACTCCTTTGTTAAACTATCTCATATTGTTTTGCTGCTGTGGAGCATGTAATAACTCATAGCTTATGTGCTATCTTTGACCTAGAAACACTGGCAGCTGTTAGGGGAATCGCTGGGTTTTTGGAAAGTATCAAAAGGTTTTTAGCACATAAACCAAATTTATGAACAGATATCGCCCTGGAGAATAGAATTGTTTATGTTTTAGTATCACAGCTGTCACTGGTGCACAGTTATTTTGTCCTGTATTAATCCCCTGAAAAGGTTGAGCATCTTCACTCAGTCACTGAAATATTTTATAATTGACAGACTTCATCTGGCACTGAATATGTATAATAATTTTCTCCATAAGGAGCACACTGTGCTGACACTAATCTGTTCTGTTGTCATCTCCCTTTATTATCAATGTCTGCATTGTTTTTTCAGAAGCACTGAAGAACACAAATACAAAGCTTCTAATTGAAAAAGCTAAGTAATCAAAAAGCCAATTAATCACACAGATGAGCTCTGACACTCAATGATGCAACAGACAGAAATACCACATACGCATAACTGAAGTATTTTTAAAGTGTGCTTATTTGATGTAAAAATGATCTGAGATTGTAATTAGCATTCTTTGTCACAGGTGACAGACTCATATTGCACATTTCTTCATACTGACATTACTTCTCTGAGCTCCACTTGCTCTGCTCCCACCTTACCTGCCGTTCTGATCTTTTCTCTGCTGAACAGCCGTACTCTGACTTTGTGTACCTTTCCCTGAAATCAGGACAAGTTTAGGAATAAATAAGCAGCCTATTATTGTGCTCTGTAATTTCCAAAACATCAGGCCTTTCCAGACCTTCCTTTTTTCTTAAAGCTCTATTTCCATCCCAGTGCTCTAAAATCACCAATCCTGAAAGTCACAAATGACCTTAATAACGGCTGCGGGCACCAGCCTCCGTGAAGCTGGGATGGCAGGAGACATGACCTCTCTGCTTCTGCAGGTTTTCATTCTGTAATCTCCACATCTCTGCAAAAGTTCAAAGCCAGATTTGGAGCACGGAGTTCACCTCCTTTTAGAGCTCGACGACTCTTTTTTCACGTAGAAGAGATATGCACAGGTACTTTGAAAACAAACCCGATGACAACTTGGCAAAGCAAAGGTTTCTTAGCTTACAAATAGAAAGTCAGAATGAAGAGACCAGCCTTAACATCACGAGAGCTCCAGCCTGAAAACAGAGCAAACATCATCCGTGGCATAAGGCAGTCAATTCCGAACTGCCTGCTGTAGTCCTGGAGACTTCCAAGCCCAAGAAGAGAAAGCAAGAGATGGCAGAGTTCACCTATTCCACACCACTTGGAGGAGAACCCTTCAGTAGTACTCAAATACAGTTATTTGAAGTTGATTATCTCACTTGCACACAACTATGATATGTTCACACGTGTGTTAACGTGTGAGTCCACGTTGGAAGTCTTCACTTAAGAGAAGCAAGCGAAGACACTGTATCGGCGACCTACTTTAACATTAAAAATAACTAAGAATAACATCTCACTTGCTGCAGAGCACCTTAAAAAGGTAAAAGAAAAGCTTTCAAACAAAGACTCATGGTTAATCACACATCCTTTGCCATGAATTACTCCAGTACTACTTGGGTCGTAAGGATAAAATGGAAGGCCGATAACTAAGAGCAGAGGTACAACCACTCTGTAAGAAGCCAGCTTGGGTGAGATAATGCAGGCGCTTTTTCCTCTAACACCAGCCAGTTATTTGAGAATAAGCAAGGTATTCTGTGGTTTTTTTGTGTGTGAAGGAATTTAATTATTAACTGTTTAAATAATGCACAGTTTTAGAATCATTAAACTAATTTACCCTCATCCTTTCAAACTATTTTTCATTGCCAAGAACATGACTTCATTAATGTCATCTTCCAAAAGGTAGGACAAAACACTGAGACAGTATCTGATATGCCCTCTATTTAAAATATTCATTAAGACCAATTATACACACTGATAATTCATGCAACATGTTCGTCTTCCTAATCCGTAAAAACAAGGGGTTTTTCCTGCTATCCTGCTAAGCTGCATAAATGAATATATATCATATTAATATAGTTTTCAAAACTAACTAAAAAAATCCAAATTAATCAACAATAGGTAGGCTCAGGAAGAAGGCAGAGGGGGAAAGGAAGCAAATGTATTCAGGCTGAAGGTTACAGCCAACCCGAGATCTAGAAAACGATGACAGCAGTAATTATTTGAAATTAACATCCTATAAAATAATACCCTATAAAGAAAAGGAATGTTAACAGCAATATGTTGAAACATTTCTTATTAAATACATTGTAAGCACGTCACGCAGCTTACCAAACTGTTCTGTACAGTTTAGTTTTAAGTCTACTGTGAAAAAAAGATACAGAAGTGCTTTTTAAACGTGGCATAAAGAACTTGCAATTAACATTAAACTCTCCTCGTACTGGTGGCTTTTGGGGGAACCACCCAACGAAAGCAACTGTGGTCCACAACACCACCAGAAATTCAGTATAAATCTGCGCATTTCACGTGCAATTTTAAGATTACTTGATGATACTGATTCACTTGCACCGGCTCTTCGTCAGTGTTGGTATAAAAGTAACCTCGTTAGGATTATTTCTCTATATGTAATTACTACCGCAGATGAAATCTCACTGCAAATGTGAGAACTTAAGTTAGTAAAGAAAATATTCTCAACATTAAAGCCTCCATCTTGTCAATATTAAGTCAGAAACAGTAGCAGTTAATACCAAAAAACCCTCTCTGGCCACAGTTTTAATCTCAATCTCCTTAGAAAAGTTATCTTGTTTAACAGTAAACCATAACCAGAAAGTCAGTAGCAGAAACGAACAGAAAACTCTTCATTAAAAGGGAAAGAAGGCTTACCCTTTCTTCCAGTCGAGCCAGCTGCTCTTTGTAGTAGGCATCATGCTTCTTCAGTTCTCTGTCTTTCTCTTCCAGCTGCTTGGCCTAAAAAAAGAAATAGAAAGATAAAACTGGATCAAGAAAGAGCCTCACTTGCAAAGGAAAAACATCTACGATAAATTATACCAGTAGGGAATACACAGCGGCTGAGAACTGCGGTCTATTAGTTTTTGCCAAACAGTACATTAATAAGATGATGATTGCTGCATTGAAAATGTAAAGAGATTGTCTATTGTACAGGGTTTTTTTCCTTCCCCCCTCAACAGCTGCACCAGTTTGTCCAAATGTCTTTGGAAACGTCACGAAGATGGAACCAAGCATACTCTGCTGAGATTAATTTAAAAAATAAAAAATAAAAAATAAAAAATTAATTTTGCAGATAACTTCTGAACTTCAGGAAACTTGCTCAAGTTACCAAAAAAAATATATGCAGAGCACGAATATTTGACTTTATTTGTTAACTGTTACTAAGTGAACATTTTGACATGAGAATAGCTGAATTTCAATCCACATATTTGTAGGCAGTGGTAAAAAGAATTTTTTTGAAGTAGCTGTTTTTTCTCTAAAACTCCAATTCAGGAATGTATTTAGCATGTGCTTAATTCTAAACACATGAATGTTTGGAAAGAACCAAATGCTTACATATTTGCAAAAGCAGATCTAAAAAGTACATCTAAAACTCGGCTGTCCTCTTTAATTAGTAATCAGTCTTCTGGAAACTCCTACGTCGGTTACGTATCCAACTAAGCAAGCTGAAACCCTTTACTGTAGGATCACTCCCATGTCCAGTAACTTAAAATAATATAGAAGAATTTTGAACATCTATCTTCTGAATACTAATATGACTTGAGTATTCTTTTAAGAGACACTGCTTCCAGCACTACTGAGCAAGTTGACTTTTTTTGGCTTTTCATCTGTAGTACGTACCAATATGTTGTATTAAGGGGACTCATTAAAAATTCTAAAATACATTAAAATAGCACACATGCACACAGAATACATACAAAGGCACAAGTCCTCCAGAGGAAATACTAGACAAGTGATTTTTAACAAGTTAGGGAGGATTTAATGCCTAAATCATCAGCACAAATTCATTCCAGGCTCATAATGTTTTAATAATCAAATATCTTTCGTGAATAATAATTAACTATCAGTGGTCATTACCACAATTGCCTATTCCACATTAGTCCTTTATCTCTAACATACTATTTTCACCCAGGTAGCAATACGACAAAGCCAACTGCAAAAAGTTCCTATTTTAGCAGCATCAGGTAAAATGGCACACTGTCGTACTCTGCCTACTAAAGATGGTATCTCCAGGTCACGCTCGCAGAAGCACGTCAGAAAACTTACACCACATACTGTGCCAGACTTGTATAGATATAGGATTTCATTTTCTTTGTCAAGATTGGTGGGTTTTTTTTGGTTTTGGCAAATAGTCAAGGAATTAAAAAAAAAAAAAACACAAAAAAAACCCCAAAAACCCACCCTTTGGATTTCTGGTTGTTCCTTACTGAAGTACTTACCTTTTGTTCTATATCCTGAAGCATGTAAAAAAATTAAAAAACTCAAATTAAATTTATTATATAATTAGCAATAGAAGAATGCAGAAAAATGCACGCACATCAGGCTTATCTGTAATCTAGAACAATGCAGAAAACCACATGTTTGGGTTTTTTTCATGCAACTTCACCAAAAATATCCCTGCTCATCCAAAAAGCACAGAGCCAAATTTTAATTCCACTTGGATGAACCAAACCTTGCCCTCTGCCAACCACCTCACCTTCAGTACAGCGCCATGGAGCACATGACCTGTCCACACCATTGAAATCACCCTTTATTCACTACAAAAAACTACTTATAGGTTTTTTCCAAAGCTGGTTACACTGAATATCCTACAGCCTAACTACCGTGCTTTGTATTGATCATGGGTTTGCTTTTTATAGATAATCCCTGTATCACCACTCACACCTGCCTCTTGCTGTGGTTATAGAAACTACTAAAAATTCACAGCAGGTTGAGCCTACCCAGACCATCCTCTTCAAATCCCTAGTACAATACTCCAATGCATTATCATAGTTACTCGTACATGAATGTTTTATGTACAACCATCTCATGATCCCTGAAATACTGGCGAACTCAAGAACTTTTGCTTTTGTGCAAGTGGAGTGAACTAGGCCAGTGACAAAGAAAACGTAAAATTAATGTTCCATAACGCTCGTGAGAACTCGGTTAAGTTTTAGTTCTTACAATTCAATAGTGTTTCACACGATTGTATCGATGACCCGAAACTAAGCAGCAAATCTGACTTTGGAAAGCCAATCAGATATAATAAAACCCACACAAGAGCATCATGACTTAATTCACTCGCTCCATTACTGATAATTCACAAGGGCAGAAATTCTCAGGGTCAAGGGCACACTAACAACGGAGGAGATGAAACCCATCCTCTCCTTCAGGTCCAGCTGATCACTCAGCGTCAATTCTCTCCATCTCACAGAAATAAATATTTGCAAGAGATTAGCTGATACCTCCTCTCCTAGATAAAAATGAGTGAAAGAATGAGAGGCAATCTTCACAACTGCTGCAGATCATTTTATGAAGATGACAAACCCTGAGGTTCAACCAAAAAATCCCTTGCCAAACTTCTCGTACAATGCTAAAACCACCTATACTGTTTAACGCCATGCACAGCTGAAGACTGCACCATGCTCCAGCTGCACTTCCAATTCATGGAAATGCTCTTCTGCATCGTTTTGTATCTTTTATATGCAGAAAACGATGTTTTATCCACGATGTCGCTACTAATTTCAACTCAATTTCCAATATTCTGCACATTACAGCACTAAGGGATTTAAGACCCATTCCTCATAAAAACTTACATCACACTGGCTCCATCCACATGAACCGTGATTTAATGTTCAAATACTGTTGTTACTGCTATTGCTTTTCATTTCAAAAATTGGCCAGGACACACTTACATCTAATCTATATAAAATAAAAAAACCCAAACGTGTGGACCTCTGGCTGGTTGGTTTTTTCATTAAAACTCTTTACAGGTGAATTAGAGCTGGCATACATGTGAGCTCTGAAAGCGTTTGAAAACTCACAAAATTTCAACTGGATCAAGATAAACTCTCAATGACTAATGTCTAGGAAAATAACAATACTCGTACAAAAAGGCCTAAAACCTTCCTTAATAGGACATCACAAGATGCCTCAAATTTTTCATAAAAGAGAACTATAGAGCATGAAAGACAAGAAAGCTGAAAGAAAAAAACCTAACTAAAAGCTCCCGAATCACAGAGTGTATTGCTCAGAACACCTCTGTAACAGAGGAATTCAAACAGAAAATACAAATATTAAAAAATTACAACTTCTAGAATGTTGATTTTTACTAAATTACCACAAGATACTCTTGGTAGTGATGTATGCTTCAGGTCTCGCACTAAAGACTCCAGCCAAACGATACACATTTAAGCTGGATCATTTCAGACACTACATCTGCAAGCCACACGCCTGATACTATCCCATTATATGGATCAGCATAAATAAAGCAAGAAATGCTAATATCTTGGATTGAATGGAATTACTGTCAGAAAACATTCACATTTATAAAAAAACTTGAGCACAGATAGATAAAAACTATAATTTTGTTAGAAAACATTACTTTTGAGATTCACATCTACTGATAGTCAATTGAACCTCACATAGATACAATTAATTCTGAGGCAGTTTTGCATTGGCAGAACTGTCCAGAAGACCTGCACGTGCCTCGGAGTTTAAATTCTTTCCATCTGTCTTGCTTGCTGATCAAATACCATTCAAAATAGAGAAACGGATTTGTTTAACAGCATCTGATCACTATATGAAAGACAATATGAGCAGGGGAATGCAAACTACATTTGTTCCAAGGATATCCATCTGAATGCAATTTTTTACCCTTGGAAGTTTGTTTTGCCCTGGAAAGTTTGTTGGGGTTTTTGGGCTCTTTTTTGCATTTGGTTTCCTGTCCCCCAAAATAATCCCCCAAGGGATCAGGTTAGGAAAGCTAAAGCCCTGATAGAATTAAATCTAGCCAAGGACGTCAAGGGTGACAAGAAAAGCTTCTATAGGTACGTCAGTGATAAAAGGAAGACAAGGGAAAATACAGACCCTCTCCAGAAGAAAACGGGAGACCTGGTTACCCAGGACATGGAGAAGGCTGAGGTACTCAATGACTTTTTTGCCTCAGTCTTCACCGGCAAGTGCTCCAGCCACACTGCCCAAGATGCAGAAGGTAAAGGCAGGGACTAGGAGAACAAAGAACCACCCACTGTAGGAGAAGATCAGGTTCGAGACTATCAAAGGAACAAGTCCATGGGACCTGATGAGATGCATCCACAGGTCCTGAGGGAACTGGCAGATAAAGTTGCTAAGCCACTATCCATCATATCTGAGAAGCTGTGGCAGTCTGGTGAAGTTTCCACTGACTGGAAAAGGGGAAACATAACCCCCATTTTTAAAAATGAAGACCCAGGAATCTACAGGCCAGTCAATCTCACCTCTGTGAGAGCCCAGCAAGATCATGAAGCAGATCCTCCTGGAAACTATGCTCAGGCACATGGAAAATAAGGAGGTGACTGGTGACAGCCAACGCAGCTTCACTAAGGGCAAATCGTGCCTGACAAATTTTGTGGCCTTCTATGATTGGCTAACAGAGCTGGTGGATAAGGGAAGAGCAACTGATATCATCTACCTGAACTTGTGCAAAGCATCTGACACTGTGCCACACAACATCCTTGTCTCTAAATTCAGAGCTGAGGTCAACAGCTCAATGTCCAAGTAAAGACCAGCAACGAGTGGCTTTCCTTAGGGGCGGTATTGGGACATCTTTGTCAGCAACATGGACAGCGGGATTGAGTGCACCCTCAGCAAGTTTGTCGACGACACCAAGCAGTGTGGTGCGGTCAACATGCTGGAGGGAAGGGATGCCATCCAGAGGGACCTGGACAGGCTGGAGAGGTGGGTCCATGCAAACTGCATGAAGTTCAACAAGGCCAAGTGCAAGGTCCTGCACGTGGGTTGGAGCAATCCCAAGCACAACTACAGGCTGGGCAGAGAATGGATTGAGAGCAGCCCTGGGGAGAAGGACTTGGGGGTCTTGGTTGATGAAAACCTCAACATGAGCCAGTAATGTGCGTTTGCAGCTCAGAAAGGCAACCGTGTCCTGGGCTGCATCCAAAGCAGCACGACCAGCAGGTCGAGGGAAGGGATTCTGCCCCTCTGCTCTGCTCTCATGAGACCCCCCCCCCTGCAGTACTGCGTCCAGCTCGGGGGTCTCCAGGACAAGAAAGACACGGAGCTGTTGGAGCAAGTCCAGAGGAGGACACGAAGATGATCAGAGGGCTGGAGCACTGTCCATAGCTGGAGCTATAAGGACAGGCTGAGAGAGTTGGGGTTGTTCAGCCTGGAGAAGAGAAAGCTTCGGGAAGGCCTTAGAGCACCTTCCAGTCCCTAAAGGGCCTACAAGAAAGCTGGAGAGGGGCTGGTGACAAGGGCAGGGAGTGACAGGACAAAGGGTAATGGCTTTAAACTAAAAGAGGGGAGATTTAGATTAGATATTAGAACTTCTTCCCTGTGAGGGTGGTGAGACCCTGGCACAGGTTGCCCAGAGAAGCTGTGGCTGCCCCTGGCTCCCTGGCAGTGTTCAAGGCCAGGTTGGATGGGGCTTTGGGCAACCTGGGCTAGTGGAGGGTGTCCCTGCCCATGCCAGGGGTGGCACTGGATGGGCTGTGAGGTCCCTTCCAACCCAAACCATTCTATGATTCTATAACATGATTCTATGAATTAGTCATCAAAACAGCTGGATTTTACTGCACTAAATATATGGGGGCCAAGCAGCGAATTATAGTCATGTTGCTTATTGCCCTGATCCTATTCAAAGTTTTCATATCAGTGATAAAGTAGAAATACTAGATTATAAGACTACTAAATAATACATATATCCAGTGGTTTGGTTCCTTATATTGTGAAAGTAACTGGAAGATTTGCTGGGCCAGTAAGAAACTCAGAAAAAAAAGTTTCTTCTATATAGCTACCACCTCCGGCATTTGTACAGTAATGCAGACACAGCAAAGTTTTAAAAGAAATAAAAATTATTCATTTATACAGGAGACAATATAAATATGCCAACAGAAGAGAATTCACTGCAGAAATAAAAACCTGTAAGGTAGCATTATATTTATGGGGCTGCAGCAACATGATCCCAGTGAATATCAATTAGCCGTAACAAAATAATTAACAGTAGCCATGTATTCAATTAGCTGAATGCTGCACTTTAGTTGTAAATGAGATACTGGAACAGGTTCATTGCTTCTTCAGAAAGTAACTTTAATAAACAAAGCGTTTGCTTGGGTCTTATTCATAAAACAACTTCAAAAGGTCACCTTTGAGAGGCAGCCCATCTTCCCAAGACTTCCCAAAATTAAAATCTAAAAATAGATCACTAATATTAAATGCAGGTTCTTCGGAATCGCAAGGAAGTTGGATCTAGATTTAAAGGCCAATCTGGGTTTCAGTTTCAAAAGTAGCGCCTGGATTTAGGCACAGCACTGGTATGAGTTTCCACCATCGGAGAAATGGATGTCTACAAAAAACTCCCGTGCATCGCCTCATACATGGCTGCAGGAATACTTGAGAGCAGTCCCGCGATGAAGTTGAACCCTTCTCAAGGTGGATACAACAGATACACATTAATTTTGTCCTTTGTAAGGTAGAACAGAGCAAATAAGCAGCCAATTGAAAATTAATAATTATCTTCAAAAAATAAATCAATTTAGCTGGATATAGCAAGCTTTGAGGTGTGTGCAGTCTATTATTGCTATTCTTTAAGGAGCTGCAGGGGATAAACCACTATCAGGTAGTTTATGAGAAGTTTGTAGGCAGATTTCAAAATGAACTCTTGAAGCACTTGGCAGTCCCAGGTTTACAACTGCCCCTCGGTGCAGACTCCGAGCTCCAAATTCATTAATATCCACTGAGTTGACAGAAGAACACCCCTGAGATGGCTTCAGTTTGCATTCTTCTCCGGAGAAGAATAATCTATTTCAAAATAAGAGTGCAGTTTTACACCAAATCTGTAAAGCACCATCAGTCATCTGAAAGTGCTCTGCCTAGGTCTTGCCAACCTGCTTCATGGTCATTTGTTCACCACCCCCTCAAGAGGATGGGGTAAGTGGACAACCAAAGGACTGGGTCTCCCAAGCCACGTTCCAGGCTGCAAGTGAGAGGAGGCTTGGGGGCTGGGGGCTGGAAGAGCACCCTGTCACAACGGGTTTACAAGACTAAGGGAATTTGCCCAACGAAATGCTAACTACAGCAATGAGGGCTTTCTCATGGGAAAGGTCACATGAAATATCTACAGGCCTTCAGGCGGGCCTGTGTATTTTGAAGAAAAGGTTAATGGATTAATAGGCAAAAGAAAGCGGCAGCAGAGGGCTGGCCTTAAGCAGCTCCAGAAGCAGGACCATCTCACAGGAGAACCGCTGGCAGGTCAGGATGAATGTGATGCACTAGTGCGGCAAGACAGCAGATCTCAAAAAATGATGTTTCACCATTATGTTGCTGGAGATTTTCTGCTTGGTTTACAACTTGAGGTTTGCTGGATGACCCTATCTGTAGGTTAAAGCAGGGTGTGAATTCATGAGCTTGTTGACACTAACGTCCTTCAGGTTGTGGAACAGTTATTCAGCTTTTCATGTCCACTACATTGCTCTGCCCAGAAACCCTTTTGCAGTGGACTCCATTCACCCATCACATATAGTCCCGTGTACTCCCATTTGCATGTTGATAAAATCTAAGATGAAAAAGGTTCGTCACTCATATACATTATTATGCTCAGCAAAACTACAACCTTTGTTCACTCCACATAGTGTTCCAATAAAAATGATTCTCAATTTACACATTTAATATATGTTGGATTACAACAGTTTTCAATTTTAACCTTCTATTTCAACATATATACACACACCATTCTGAATGGGCAATAGAAGTAACTTATGGATAGTCTTAGGAACATATGCTTCTCCCTCTCCTTCCTTCCCCTCACTCAAATAGTTTCTTTTTGAAGCTATCACTATTCACCAAACCATTCCCCACCACAAAAAATGATCCAGACACATCACTTTTAGAAAAAACTATGATAATTTCCACTTTTAAAGGTAGAGAATAGTTATGAATTAGAAACAGCAGCAACAATAATGCATCATAAAACATATTCTTTGACAACTGTAATTAAAACAAGCTTTTGTAATTACCAGTAAATGTGCTGCAGTAAATTTTCTAAAATAATGAAGTCCTAAAAGAAAGAGTAGTGCAGATAAAAAAAAAAAAAAATCATTGAGAGGAGGTTAATGGGGAAAACTAAAAAAATGAATTTATGAACAAGTTAGGATCTAGTCTATACAGAACACGTGACATCACACTTCCTTTATGAAATCTAGTTATAGACCAAAGGAGGAAAAAAATAATGTACACTGTGTCAAACAAGTTATGGATTCCAATTTCTAATGTGAGTCACAGGAACATGTAACTGAAATGCAGAGGCACATTGCTCTCCATCAAGACAGAAGTTCATTGACGTTCTTATCCCAACAAGACCTTCTATTACCATGTTAGAAGTGAAAAACCGAACAAGGAAAATGTGAGACACCAGCTGAATGAGGTGGATGGTTTAGGGAAACTCAATACATATAGCTGAGATACTCAAAAGGACTTCAGGAGGTCAGGTAGTTCCTGCCTGAAACAGAATCCACTAACAGGTCAGACCTGGTACCTCAAGGCTATATGCAGTTGGGTTTTGAAAACCTCCAAGCATGGAGATTGAACAACCTCTACCATGCCTTCTTCATCAGCAAGGTCTCCCTGACTCTGTGTGTAGAGGCAGGGTTCAAGAGGAGACGTAGTAACAGCAGTAGATAAGTACTGAGTCACCAAACACTTGAAAGGACTCTGGGTTCCTTCCAACCTGAACTATTTCACCTGCAGCTGGTGAAGGGTCTGGAGCACAAGTCTGATGAGGAGCGGCCAAGGGAACTGTGGGTGTTTAGCCTGGAGAAAAGGAGGCTGAGGGGAGACCTGATTGCTCTCTACAACTACCTGGAAGGAGGTTGGAGCCAGGTGGGCGTTGGTCTCTTCTCCCAAGTAACAAGCAATAGGACAAGAGGAAATGGCCTCAAGTTGTGCCAGGGGAGGTTTAGATTGGATATCAGGAAAAAGTTCTTCACCAAAAGGGTTGTCAAGCTCTGGAACAGGCTGCCCAGGGAAGTGGCGGAGTCACCATCCCTGGAGGTATTTAAAAGACACGTAGATGTGGAGCTTAGGGACATGGTTTAGTGGTGGACTTGGCAGTGCTGGGTTAACAGTCGGACTTGATGGTCTTAAAAGTCTTTTTCCAACCTAAATGATTCTATGATTCTATTTTATGATCCTATCCACAAAACAAAGGGCAGAATGATCACACAGTTGTACCCAGATACTACGAAATGAGCAATATGAGTACTAAAGAAAAGCTGCGCTCATCACCAAACTCTGCTCCTCACTGGGTGAACCATCTGGTTTGTTCAGTTTGAAATCAACAGATTTTGAAGATTTTATTTTCTTGAAAATAAAAATTAAAATACATTCATGACCATTACGTTCGTTAGCAATATGCAGAAAATCCTCATGTTTCCTTCCAATCATAGTTCAAAGAAAAAAGAGATGCTAAACAAATCTGTATTACATATATGCATGTCAACGGGAAGAAAAGAAAGGCATGACTTATTTCTGAAACTGTATACATGCTTTTCATTTAACTAAGTCAGTCCAAAAAGATCAAACATTTTAAAGACTATCTGTACTGCTGCCAGGTATTTGTAGCAATTCAAAAAATGTCTATAACCATTTCTGACAGCTTCTGATGTTTCAGTCATATGTCAAACATGTACAGTTTTCCACTAATCTTAAAGAAGCAGTCATAGACTGCTCCATATGAGCCAAAGTGAGTTCCTCTATATAAAAATGGAGCAAGAGAATTATTATCGTGTAAAATTCAGGAAAAACAACTGCCAGTAAACAGGTTTAGGACTATGTTCTACTTCCAGCTTTGTTGCTATATCACTATTGTAGTGAGTCATAAATGTTTGTGTCCTTTTTTACTGTGTTCAGAATTAATGATAATTTTACAGAAGTACTTTGAAATTCCTGGATGAAATGAAGAACTGAAAGACAAAGACAAGGTGTTAGTAAGCACTGTGAGCTAATATTTGATGTACTTTAAAACAAAGCATCATGTAAAACAAAGGAAAAACATAAGGAACCACCACCTTTCCAGAAGGCATTCTCACTCCAGATCACCACTAAAGTCCAAAAGCAAGTCAGGAAGAAGAAACTTGTGCCTCAGTTGCCTAATATCTAAATATTCTGACTCAAGGAAAGTTTGAAATCTTCTAAGCTTTCCATCTAGGAAGTTTTATTCTCGCTTCAGGAATTCAGCATCTTTTGTCAACACTTTGATATTATATTATTATATTTTTGAAAGCTGTAACTTACTTCTTTTGCCTTGTAACCTAAAGATTCAGTAGACTGAAGGTAAACAGTGAAATAATTCTTACTGATGCTGCACTAATATAAGCAATGAAAACTCAACATCTCATTGAAGCCCACTTCAAAGTCAATCTCATCTGAAATCCCACAGAAAACTTACTGTATCCTTTGTTTATTAAAGGTCTAGCAGCATCAGGGACCACACGTTCTCCAATCTTATTTTCCGTCTGCGAATATCCTGCTTCTTGTATCAAATGATCAAAACCATACATGAATTGAAAAAATTTCCTTCCAACAGAAGTTGCATCATTGGAACCGCCTGCTCAATCTGTTATCCTGGTAACCAATTTCTACTAAAGGCAAAAAATGATGATGCCTAAGTAGGTAAATTCACATTGAATACAAAATAAGAATACATTTATTTATTCTCAGCTACTCAAGTTACTGATTTCTGCTTAAGACACAAAAGTGAATCACTTGTAACTACATCAGGTGTTTCTCAATTTGACAAGATACAATATAAGCAGTACCTTCATTTTTTGATATTCAAGAAGCCACCACTAAAAACATATTTTTATGGCAATGGATTATCTGGGTTGTTTTTGGTTTTTTTTGAACTAGATCTTGCTAAATTGAGGTGATACAAAAGCTATCCCATTAAGTCATTGCTTTTTAGCTCTTCTGTTTCATTCTTTGCAGCAGTTTGAAAACTCAATTCAAAGCAAATAATAGGACAGTTACATAGTTTTTTTCATCATATCTCAAAAGCATTTAACTACATGTGAAAATCCTATCTGATAGGAAAAGTTACTATATCTGTTTAAATTCTTAAATACAAACTAACACCCAGCAAAACTAGAAAGTAAAGCCTTGGGAAAGTGGGGGGAAATGGCAGGAAGCGTGTGTGGGGATACAGCAAGATTTAATGCTCTTTGGAATTTAATTAGCAAATTACAATGCTGGTCTTTCAGAATTCTCTTTAAAGTTGTAGCAACTTATTCTGAAATAAACCCACAAGTGAATTACTGCCTTGAGTAGAGTACCTCTGAAAGGAGTGGGGATTGATTTATTTATTGATTATTGGTGAGCATCTTCCTTTTGCATAATTCTATAGCAGGTGTCATTGAATTTCTGTGTCCAACTTCCATTCATTGCACTTTTATTTCTCTTCTCCTTTGATTGCAGAGTCTCTAGGGCAGAGCCTGGAACTCACTACACATCTGTGCAATGTTTAACATAATTATACTTCAAGCTCTGCTGGCATTTGTATTATTCTAACAGAAATAAATAATATTTTAAGCACAGGAAATATATAAAAATGTATAAAATTGATGGAAAAAGCAGAATTAATACAAGACCAGCATGGAGATAAACATTTGATTTTTGTAAAGACCATGCTGGAAAAACAAATGAAAATAATTTAAAAGATTTTTTAAAAGGCCTGCCCCATTCAGATGGTGTATGTCTGAGTGTGCTAGTAATTTGGGACTGAGCAACTAAAAACTCCCAAACTTATAAATATCAATTACTAATTGGAGGCAAGAAATATATTCAAGAGAGGGTCTGATGCTAACATTTCTAATCCTTATTCTGACTTTCTTGTCATGTAAATTTGTTGACACAACATTTAGTGATTAACATTATAGAGCAGAGACTGGCTGTTACAAAAACACGGTTCTACATTTTACTATAACTTTTTCTCTCAATAAGGAAGACTAAACCAGTTGACTAATGGGATATTCAAAAATAATTCAACAATATTTTACATGAAGAAAAATGAAAAGCAAATAAACATAAAATCCAATGAAATGCTCAAAGTATTAATACAAATTACTGGATAGAAACGACCAAAAAGATCAAAGCAAAGACGATTACGTGGTCAGTGTCCCGTGTTTCAGGCAGGTTACAACTGAAATTATTTCAGTCAGCTAGAAAAACGGATACGTTGAGATGATATCAACTAGAGATCATCCGAATTCATGATGTCCACGTAGAACATCACAAGAACTTATTTAAGTTATAAGGACCAGGCAGCTTGAAGATAGGTAGGATCCAACAAGGACAAATGGGAAATGATACAACTTGGAAGCAAAAACCTGCACCAGCCACATGAAACATTTTTATTCTGATTGTAAAGCCCCAGAGAAAGACTTTATATTCCTGCAGGAAAGCCAATAAAAACTTGTCCCAAAACAATAGCTGAATGAAAACAGAAAGAGATTTATGAAGAAAAAGGAAAAAGAGAAGACAGCACCACACCAAGATCGCATTATTTGACATCGACTAAAAAAAACGCAGCTTGAGAGAAGCAAGAACCTGGAGATACATAAAGACCAAAACCATCAGAAGTGCTTTGTGTACGTAGAAGGGTACATGATAGAGGTATACGAAATAATTAAATGTTCAGAGAAGGTGAGTCAGGTTCTCTTATTTACTCCTTCTCATAATACAAGACCGAGGAGATATTCAGTGAACAGTGAAATTGAAAAGCAACAAATTTGAAACCAATTAAATGCATAATTAACCTGCAGAACTCATTGCCACAAGTTATCAGTGAAGCCAATCACTTAGCAAAATCCACAAAAGTTTAGATGTTTGTATTAACCCAAAAACATCCACAGTTATACCTATAAGGCAGCTGAGACTCTGGATTCCTTTGAGGACCGTAAACCGCAGCATTCTGACAACAATTACAAATATTGAAGTCTGTCACGCATGAATTCTAAGAGATCAGGAGGAAACTCCCTGTCCTTTTTGTACCACCTGTACATTACGAAGTGCCTCCAGAGAACTCCTTTGTTTCTTGTGGCGTATGACAAAAACCATGATTTGAGTCAAAAATTTCAGCCACTTTCAGTCAGCTGCTGTGATGCTGTATTTACATAACCAAGAAAGAAAAAAAGCCCTCAATAAGCCTTGCCAACTCTTCTTTCTTTCACAATCAAGATGACAATTTATATAGGTATTACGCAGATCCATCCAGAAAGCTTCAAGAAGTCTGCTTGCAGAACTGCCTTTCATTTGTGCGTTGGTAGGAGCTAAACAGTGTGAGGAATCGACGTGAAATGAAACTCAAGGTATAAAACAAAATAAAATATCCAATCAGCAGGGGAAAAAAAAAAATAGCTAACAAGTAAATTTAAATACTGCTGAGACAGAAACCAGAATGCCGAACTGGTCTGAATGACTTGTGCAGAAAGAAAGACTGCACAGTTTCTCTGCTCAGCGAATTTCCTACCATTAGCCTCATTGTTCTTAAGACAGAGAAATCCATGCAGCGAAAAGCACAATTTTCCAGCCTGAAGAAGAGAAAAAGCGCTGAGAAGCACGTTGAAGACAAGGACAGTGAATCCATGCTCTGAGTTTCACAAAGCAAACCCATACTGATGGCTCCCCTAGCCTCTCCCTTCCCATTTCTGCTTCTCCCTCTTCTTCACCTCCCCAAACATCAAAATGGCAAAATTGTCCCCGCAGTAACTTACACCCTGCTTTGACACTTCATCTGCTTAAATAACTCTCAAGGGTGAGTATGAATTAGGACTGTAATTTCAATCTAAATAAGTAGAAGTCAATCACTTGAAAATCAAGTATTACCACTCTAAGGGCTGGGTAGAAATAGATGAGAATGTCCCGCCATGATCCACCACTAGAGAAACTATTAATTACCGTGTTGCTTTTTCTTACTGTTTATCACTGTATCACAAATAGAGCAGCTCAACCTTAGACAGCGCCGAGGACTCGGCTGTGTTCAGCGCTGCACAAATGCAGTATGGACAATTAGCGGAAGGAAGAACATCTGCGAGATTTAATGTCATATATATTCGAGAGATAAGAAGGTAAGACAGAGACCACAGACAACAATTAATATCCAATAAGCCATTCTTTGAAGTATTTATTTTGGGATTTTTTTCCGTTCTTAGAGAGTGTGAGTGGTAGAAGGCACAGTTACACATAAGCTAAACGTGTGCTACCTGTTAGTATGACCTCCAGAGTTGTAAATGTTATCAGTCATCAGGACTATCCTAATATTCACTACTTTTTGGTTGTTTATAGTTTTCAGCAGCAGAGAATTAGTGCTCTGACGCCAACAGCTTCCGGCTCAAGAGCATTCCCTATCAATGAAGTCCAACGTAGCGCCCTTACTGCATCTCAAGCAATGTGACCCCAAAATGGAGCAACCATGGTCCTGGGCTGCAGGAGCACGAGTTGTGCCCTCAGCCCAACTGCTTCTGTGACCTCAGGAAAGATTTATTTCCTTTTCTTTTTCTTTTTCAGGGCACTGGTGATGTTTGCAAGGAGTCTGAGTGTCGCCTGTGCGGTGCTTGGAGGATCTACAATCCACACGTTTTATAAAGGAATACTATTATTTTAACATGACCATTTTGTGTTGTGGGTGAGAAAGTCTGCAAGTGAAAGCAAACACTTAAAAGTGCTTTATAGAAAAGTGGTTTCATACCAGTCAATAGAATGCTTCAGGAAAATATAAACTACCAAGTACTTTTATAATAACGGCAAAAAACTCCTCTTACATCTTGGGAGTTGCTAAAACATGTCAATTTTACACAAGCTTTTGTATACTGCCCAACATTTTGAGCGCTAGAAAGCAAAGCTCTTCTCTGAATTTGTGAAGTGATTTTTTTTTACTGCATGCTTAAACCTTATTTGTCATGCAATACAGACTGTTCTAGCCCGCGGTGAGAATTAGCGCTTAATTTTCTAAACGTGGAGACACATACCAACTACTTGCAGAAGTAATGTCACTGGTATTTGCATGAAATTGAGAATAGCAAAGAATTGTTAAAATTAGATTAATTCAGAAATGGTAGAAGAGTAACAACTTTTCTCTGTCCTTAAAGAGGAAGAAAAAAAAAATAATTCTGCAGAACAAAACATGACCGATCATAAATAGGCAAAAAGACCTAATAAAATGTTTATTTATCCCTCATAATACAGAGTACATGATACCCTGTTGAGGTTTCAGGTTATTAAACGAGATACGGTTCTGCAATGCAATGAAAAGAAAACCTGGACTAGGGATTGAAGGGCTTCCCCTTGGCTTCCAAGTGCCTTGGTCTGGCGTCAGATAAATGCAGAAGCTCTGGTGACACGATCAAGAAGACTGACTGGAAGATTAACGGAAAATGTCAGGGAAGGGCAGGGCTCTTGTTTTATCAACTTTTTCTCCCTCCTCACACTGGCATGTGAATAGTAAGGTAAGCCAGAGACAAAAAACAGAAAAGAAATATATAACTGACTTCCTATGCGCTCCTCTTGGAATATTTTTAATCCTTCATCATTCATGAGTGCAAGCATCTAAAGCCATTCTAAAGAGATTCTCCTTTTTTTATAATTTTGGGGCTAGAGGAGTAGCATATACAATATAGGTTAAGAGATTGCAAAAGGAAATTTCAAAAGAAAAAAAATTATTGCATTGCAGAAAACAAGAAATAATAGGTATATTATATATATAATTTTAAGACAAAACTGGATTTTTTTTTTAAATCTGTAACAAGAAGACCAAAACACACATGGTCCATGGCACACGTAAACAGAGCTGCTTCATCAATCAAGACTTAAAAAAACCCAACCAACCAAAAAAAACCCAAAAAACAAAACTGAAATTTGAGATAAAATAAAGAGAGCAATTATCAGATTGGAATCTGCCTGTTCAAACCAGACAGATGACCTCCGGATGAACTACTTACAATTTTTTTTTCACTTAGGCTGCAGGTCCATCCTAGCTTTAGGTAATTCTACTGCCAGTCTTCTCTTCTGCACTTGTGGTTGCCATTCTTCCTTCTCCCCTGCACTGACTCCCACACTGCTCCAGCTAAGTAAAAGGAGATGTATGGATTTGACGGATGGACCACGCGGTGGATAAGGAATTGGCTGGATGGTCGCACTCAAAGGCTTTGGGCAATGTGGTCTAGTGGAGGGTGTCCCAGCCCATGGCAGGGGCTTGGAACTTATTCGTCTTTAAGGTCCCTTCCAGCCCAAACCATTCTATGATTCTATAATTTTATTTATATACATATATATATATAAAATTGCATTTAATTATCTGCAAGGTAGCACAGCTATTCAAGCTTACTTGATATTCTACATTTATTTAACGCTGATACATATGCCCAGGGATAGAGAGGCTAAAGAAGTGAATTTCCAAGAGAAATCACATTTTTCTTATAACAGACCTCATTGTGTAGCAATCTCTGACCACTCAAACTTACATAAAAACTATTTATACGTGAGAAAATACAGACATCTTCTGGTACATTTATCCCCATGTAGTACAGTCTTGCTAAATTTCAATGACTTGAGGAGATGAGCTTCAGCTGAATGAGACAACACAGCAAAGTCCATGCTGAGCACCGCAGCAACCGCTATGGTTTCATTTCAGATAATGCTGAATCGGTACCTCAACAAGGTGCTAAGGAAATGCAAGATTTTTCAAATGGGACACAATACCTGACTGCCTGTCAGGAAAATGTTCAAAGTTCTCCTATAAAAATTGGGTTCCCCCATTCCCCTAACTGAATGTCAGCTTCGTTAACTGTAATCTACCTTCCCAAATTCAATAGGCAGTCTCCGGCAATGACTATTTTTCACTTCTTTATGCTATTGAGCACTATTAGACGTCTGCCACATTCTACTTTCACAGCCTCAATTTATAGGTGGAGGAAGCAATATATTTACATGCAGAAGGTAAAATGTATTCGGGCACTGAAATACTGACAAGGTAACTGTGGTAGAAGCGCAAGTGTTATTACCCCCGGTGACATACAGTCCGAGCCAAGCTCAGACACACTCCAAAGAAGAGATGGAATCATATATCTACATTATGCAGAATATCACCACAGATCCATAAATTCAGCTCCTATAAACTAAAATTAAAGAGAGTCTTGTTTGCTTTTATGAAACCTTAATCTGTAACACATAGCGAGCAGTATTTTTTTTAATGATGGGGAAATAGCCTCATATCTCCTCTTACTTAACTGGAGTCAATAAAAAAAAATAAAAAGGCCAAAGCATTTTCCCCTGAAATTTAAGCTATGTTTACTATGATAGAAAAAAATAATTTTAAGACAAACCTGGATTTTTTTAAAAATCCGTAACAAAAAAGACCAAAACACACACAGTCAATTGCGCACGTAAACAGAGCTGCTTCATCAATCGAGACTTAAAAAAACCCAACCAAACAAAAAAAAAAACCTAAAAATTGAGATAAAATAAAGACAGTAATTATCAGATTGGACTCTGCCCATTCAAACCAGAGAGTTGACCTCTGGATGAACTACTTTTAATTTTCTTTTTTTTTCACTTAAGCTGCAGGTCCATCCTAGCTTTATTTAGGTAATTCTACTGCCAGTCTTATTTTCTGCGCTCATGGTCACCATTCCTCCTTCTCCCCGGAATGACTCCGTGGGCACCAGGGATGGTGAATGGGACCAGCACCTGGTTAGGTGGTCTCCTCCAGCCTGGTTTGCCATGGAATCACAGCATCAGAGCAGTAATTATCCAGACCCCTGACCATCAGCTCGTTCGAGGAAGAAGAGGCTGGCTGACATCTTTCCAATGCCCCTATAAAAAAGTGTCTTCTCCTGAACCACAGCTTTGGTTCTGAATATAGGACTCAGAAAAAGTCCTCAAAAGTGACCACTCACTCCAGATTCTGGAGTTCCGTGTGCAAATAGGTCTCACACTTCAGAAGTTTTACTGCTGTCAAAAGCTATGTTATTCTAAGAAATAGAGGAATATTCTAGACAACATATTTTTATTCCAAAATAAATATTCTAGTAGCAAATAAGTATATTTGCAGGGAATATTGGAAGAATTTAATGGCCAGAATGCCCAAATTAAAGTAGAGGTAATAGCGTAGTGTCACTGTGGTTAAGTGACATAAGAAATGCAGGCAGGGCTTTGAACTTCTTAATTACATCAAAACCTACAGCTGGAAAGCAAATATACCTGCTTTAGGCACACGAGCATTTTCTTTCCCCACCCCAAGTATACTACTTCACACATACAAATGTGTGTGTGTGTATGTATTTATACATTTTTATGTATGCAAATATACAAAAACACCTTCTCCACACCCAGACCTCAAAAATTACAATATACAGTGAAGACTTTACATGCTCTTTCTCAAAAAGTATGAAAAGTTAAAGATTTCTACAAAATGCTGTGTGACAACTTTTAATTGACACTTTCTTAAAAAGCAGTTTCTTCTTGAAGCCTAAAACTTTTTCAA
Organism: Balearica regulorum gibbericeps; assembly: GCF_011004875.1. Lineage (NCBI taxonomy): Eukaryota > Metazoa > Chordata > Aves > Gruiformes > Gruidae > Balearica > Balearica regulorum. The sequence goes on along the minus strand of NC_046184.1, from coordinate 2,868,323 downwards.
TTTAAGGCTTCCAAATGATACCAGGATTGTATCTGAATAGAAATATAGAAAGAGCACTGGTAGGGAGGGAACGGCGTACATGACTAACGGAACAAAATTGTCAAGAGGGTCGGCTTTTTTGTGAAAACACTACGAGTGAATTCAGCGGGACCAAGACTAGGACCTAGATTCTTCTGCAGGGGTTTTTGTTTGATTTTAATATAACAGGGACTATCAAAGACACTGAATATTTGACTGAATATTTATTCAGCTCCCAAAAAAATTTTCAAAGCCTTAAAACAAGCATTCCCAAACTGCTAAAAAGTGACACCAGTATCTATTTAAAATGCATTTTTTGCACAACAGAAAAAAAAAAAACCACCAAAAAACCAAATCAGAAGACACATAGACAAAGATCTACCCTAGTATTTACAGGGTCAAAAGGATAATGGTATATACAGAAATAGTACAAACTAACAGATAAGGAGTGTAAGCACAGCTACGCTCAGGGTCTTTTGAGCTACGTAAGAGCAATAGCTTTTATCATCATATTCCCTGCACATAACTTAGCTTTTCTGCCTAACATTTATGGGAGGAATAATTCTGACAAATATTTTATTCCTCTGTGTGCTCGTAGATGTATACAGGTTCACAAGCAAAAAGCCATTCATCCAGGGCTGATATAATGCTCCCCCTGAAGGCTGAAAAACATCTAAAAATTTCATGATATGGCTGGGAACGTGGGTGAGGAGGTAGAAGACAGATTCCTCCAAAAGCAAGTCAGAAAAAGAACTGAGGTCAGTGGCCATCACCACAGAGGGAACAGAAACTCATGCTAGAGGCGAGGAAGATTATTTTCTCTCCATTTCCATAGGCATGAAAACCAAGCCCTGTCTTACCAGTAGACCAAGTATCATGCACGAAGGAGAACAAAGCTGCAGCTCTGCATCATAGAATCATAGAATCGTTTGGGTTGGAAAAGACCTTTAAGATCATCAAGCCCAATGGTTAACCCAGCACTGCCAAGTCCAACCATTAAACCATGTCCCTAAGCACCACATCGACACATCTTTTAAATACCTCCAGGGATACTCAGCCGTGGTGGGATCTTGGCACACTGTTGCAAGATGTTTCTCCATATCTGACTTAGCTTGGCTAAACACACATCATTGAACATGGGCAGAACCAGGATGTCATTTTATAAAATGAAATAAATTGCAAATAGTGCTGCAGCTCATGAACTGGACAAGGTAAGGAGGCAGGCCAGAAGAAAACCTCTTTTACTTTTTCACCAGCGACTGACCTCCTCAAGAACTGCATGCAGGAGACGAGAAAAACTTTCTCAGCCTACACAACCTCTACGAATGAGATTTAAGATACGCCATCAGTGAAAGCTACTCATAAAAGGAGCGAATCAAGCAGAGGTGATGATGCTGCCAGCAGACACATTTCAGCTGAGGGTCTGAGGATGGCTGGCAGCACTAGATGAGGCTGGGCATTGTCAAAGGACATCGGTAACAAAACACCAAACCACGGTTTGAGAAGCCAGTTTGTCAAAGCACACTTCTGAATTGCAACAGGGGCGAGGGGAGCTCTTAGGAGGTTTCTTGTTTTCTGGGGGATTTTTTTTTTTCCCCCCATAAGATCTTGATGGATTTTCTTAAATTAAGATGCACCCACAGCATGAAGAAGTGAAAGATACAATCATACTGCTATTTTCCTCGTGATGTCTGAAGTAAAGTTATTTCTAATATCTTCATAGCTACGAAAAAAGATACAAAATGTTCAGAAATTCATAATTACTCTTGTAAGCAATTCAAAGATTGCCATGTTATTAGAAAAAAATCTGGATAAAAAGGAATAAAAACATCTAAGAGACTAAGTTAAATGGAATAGGTTAATAATTTGTATTATCTTATCACTAAGGTTTATACAGTCATAAAACCATAATGGCAACGAAATTTAGATTTAAGAGAGAAATTATGTCTACAACCCTACCCACTGTTCTAAATATTAAATTAAAAAAAAAAAACAAACAAAAAAGATCTGCTTATTAGCAATATCATATCAGAAACACAGTGGAGAGTGAGGCTATCTCCCCATTTATTTTTAAACTATTCCCACTACTAGTACTCATGGCTTAATGCAAGCACCCTTTGCAATAACATATTATGGCAGTGAATCAATAAAAGTCATTATCATAAAACCTGACTCCACTCTGCCCTACTACTTTCTTCCCAAAACGCTAATCTATTTATAAACCCACAGAAAAAATAATTTACGTGCCACCGTTGCCTACATTTGGAAACAGGAGACCTCAACCATTGCTTCAGGTCTGTGGCTTAAGAGACAAAGTGGTGATGGTATCTTCCTATCGGAAATCACCGGTGGTGGACCCAACGCTCCTTAGATGTTTCATGAAAAAAGGAAAATCATGTCGAAGAACCGAGTTACGAACACACCTCATTTAATAGTTTTGAGTGACTACTGCTAGCATAGCTTTTTTTTACGCTTTAACCAAGTTACAAATATTTTTTTAGAACTATGGAGTATATTTTTATTTATAAATAACAAAAAAAATAAAAAGCAAAGCACTCAGCATGTAATAATAACCAACCTTCCAAGTGCCACATGCCTTGAGAGAGATCTAAGACAGGAACAAATTAACTTAATCCTATTGCTTTAAGGTCCAGGATTGAAAAGAGCTGCTGAACACTTGTGGTGAACCTGTGTCACTTTGATCTTCATCGTAACAGAAAAAGCAAAATGACATGCTCAAATGAAAATCATTTATAATAGATGAAAGCAGGGCCGAGCACTCCATGGATTAAATGTGTTTAGAGAGTCAGAGGGTGAAAAATAAATAAAAATTACAGTTTTCTACAGCCCTCTTCCCCCATCTTGGATCTTTTTCTCGAATGCAAGCTCCTGCTCCCCAAAATTACTTTTAATCACTACATATATGAAAACCATAGTGAAAAGAAGCACGCACAATAAAAAAATCAGGTGTACCTAACATGTCATCCTGTAGCTGACTCAAATGCAACTGTGATTAAACAAGTAAATCAAACTAGAAACAGAAGCATGAACTTTTATGTTGTAAAATTAAAAACTGGAAGGACAAGAGTTTCATTTTTCCACCCATTATTACGTCAGGGTGAACTTAAATTCATTTCTCCATATTTCAGTATTTCTAGAAAGACCAAATGACACGTGATTGTTTTAATAGAGCATTTGACAGGTCGCTATAAAAGGACGCTGTGAATGCAAAGCAACGCTCACTCTTATATACAATCGAGGCAATGTGACATACATTAAAATTAAAATATGTTAATAATTTGACCTCAGGGTACCTTGCAGAGTTTGTGTTTTCAGAACCCATTTCTCCTCAGTTGTGTGTGCTCCAAGTAGTATCTTAATGATGATTATGTTACGATCTCCATCACAAGCCAACGAAAATAGCGTAATTCAAAATACAGATTGGGGATTTTTTGGGTTGTTTGGTAGGGGGGGTTTTCCGAACTAAGCTTTTGACTGTTTTAATCTTCTTAGGAGTATTGCTAAAAATAAATTTTGAGAAAAGCAACCTGCTCCAGCTGAGCTTGTTTTCAGCAGTGGGGGTTGGACAAGATCACCTCCAGAGATCCCTGCCAACCTCAGCTATTCTGTGATTCTATGAAAATACTTTTTTTTTTTTCTTTCTGAATAACTATTAAGTGCTAAAGTTGGCAGTCTTACCACTAAAATTTTTATTCATTTCTAGCAGATTTGAAGTCGTCAGGACTGCACTGTATATACTGCTTTGTTAACTATTTACCCTTTGGAAATACAAGCACAGTTTTGGGTACAGTGACTCGTTACCTGCCAAACTCCCCGTTTCTCCAGAAGAAAAATTTATCAGCCACTTCTCTTACAGGAGAGAGTTTTAAAACTTGCCAGTGCTACAGGCAAACCGCAAATAATAATTTCATTCTTAATATTTGGATATATAAAGACCTGTTTAAATGATGTTGCAAAGTCTTTGCAGAATTCTCAATTCTTCAGTTTAGGAGGAGGCTGCGTGCATCAAGCTGTGCTAAAACCCCTGAACCTCAAGTTCATGGCTCATTTATTGAGAAACAAAGTAATTGGCAATTTGGTGTTATGTGCTTCAGTAGCCATCCCTGGAAAAGTATCCCTCTTCAAAAATTATGCACTCTGAGCAGTCAAGAAGCTGAGGCACTTAAATCACCAGCTGTTTCTCCACCCACACCAAAATGCAATGTAAGCATTTGGGTCAAGCCCTACAAGTATTCCAGACACCCAAAATCCCTAGTGCAACCCAAAACACTATGAGAAATGAACTCTACTCAGGTCTGGTAAAAATTAGTATCTTCAAGAGGAGCGCAAGATTTTGTTACTTTTATAAGTCTATTAAGTTTTGATTGCTTCTTGAGTGTTAGTCTCTTCTCCCAAGTAACAAGTGATAGGACAAGAGGAAATGGCCTCAAGTTGTGCCAAGGGAGGTTTAGATTGGATATTAGGATAAAGTTCTTCACCAAAAGGGTTGTCAAGCACTGGAAGAGGCTGCCCAGGGAAGTGGTGGAGTCACCATCCCTGGAGGTATTTTAAAGATGTGTAGATGTGGTGCTTAGGGACATGGTTTAGCGGTTGGACTTGGCAGTCCTGGGTTAACCATTGGGCTTGATGATCTTAAAGGTTTTTTTCAACCAAAATCGTTTTATGATTCTATGATTTTAAATATTTATGGAAGCTTACATGTTTGTCTGGAACTCACCAGTCTTCCCTAATTCTGGAACACCTTTCTTCTGTAGCAGAAAACGTCACAAATGAGCTCGTACGTGCAAGTAGAAGTTAACAAATCAGTTCAACCAAAACAACCTTAGTCAACAAACCATACCTGACCACAGAATATTAGCATGTTTGGTCCATAACTATCAGTTTGGTGGGTTCCTGATATATGTTCTTCCTTTAGCTCCACTATCAAAAAAATTCATCTTTATATACCAAGAGCCCAAAACAACCAAAGGGAGAACAAAATACATATTACTTGAAGCCTAACTGTGGCATAGAGTTTACTTACTTATACCATAACATAGCTTTTCTTCATCTGTAACATTACAAAATTGTCATGTGTATGTTGCAGGCAGGAGACAGTGATTTGGTGGACATTTCACAAGGTTTATGTGTAGCAGGGACTTTTTAATTACCTTTTGTGAGCATAATTCTGCTACCCATTAAAGACCACACCATTTCTAAAAAGGAGAAGCATCTCTTGTCATCTGCTCAACTTTACGTGAACCCACTGATGGCTGGAGGTACCGGAGAAGTTCAGGGCACCATTTGCACGAGGGAACTAACAAGCAGCTTTAGGAATACAAATTAGTGAACAGTTTAAATGAAAGCAAATATTGATGAAATCCTCCTAGCTCTCAACTACATTTGCCGTTTCTGTACATGAAAGTATTCCAAACCTGGCAGAAAACAGGCTGTGAGAAGACCAATACATTCAGAACATGGCAATTTATCTCTTCTTATTCTAAAGTACAGAAGTTGGTGTTAAATTATCATCTACCACATGGACAACTGTTATATGGATTACACTCAAATGATAATGGAAGGTCATGTAAACGGAAATTAAATACAGGAGACGTGATTATGGAAGGAAGGCTCAGTTTGCTGAAGCTTAGTCTCTGAAATTGCTCACTATCTGAGCTATCACCTGCACTCACCAGTTTAAGGTTACAGTCTAGTTTCCTCAAAGAAATTTTTATTATTAACTGCAGCCCTTAATATTAATTTTTCTGAGCTAATAAATGAAATGTGAAAACAGTTGACCGAAACAAAACTATCTTTTAAGATTAAATTGCCATTACACGTAATACTGAAAAATAAAAAGAAAATGATAGTGGAAGTTCTGTGTACCAAACATCGTCCCCAACCATTGAGTCAACAAGTCTGAAAAAAGTCAGTTCCAGGTTAATTCTGCACATTTCTAAGTACTGTATGAGAAGCACTATGAGAAAGAAAACCTCCAGACTCACAAAATAAATCTGCATGCATATAGAGTTCTTCATGGGCACATTAAAAAATAAAACAAAAATAAAATACCTGTGCTGGGGAAACAAATGATTCTACAAAGCTATTAGCGTAGGACTGAAATCGCTAAACTGACTGTCACGCACGTGCCTTAGCCCTCCATAGTGCTAGACAAAATTATTTTTTATTGTTAAAAAAATACACTTTTCTTTTCAAGTACAAGATATTGTTAGTCCAAGTCACTTTCATTCTGATTTTATTCCATCCAACTTACTTTTTTTTCCCCTTTGGAAATTCATTTTAAACAATAAAGAATTGCTAAAGTACCTCTATTTGTAAATATTTATTATGACTAAATACAGAGGGGTTGTATTTTGCATATTATCACACCCTCCAGCTTTAAAATAATTTCCCCTCCAAGCAGAAAAAAATATTAAAAAAACAACTACTAGAGGGAAAAAGACAAAACATTCTCCATTTACTTTCTGAACTATTTTTCTCTCAAAGTAAAGCCTGCCAGTTTATATCCCCTCAATCCCTCCTCATTGCCATTTCTGACAAAATATATTCATGATGAATTCTGAAAATTAAAGTCGTAAGGTTGCTGCACTGCGGGGAATTGCCACATGGGGGATTCCAAACTGATGGGAATTACATAGAAAGGCAGGGAAGTAAAAAAGCCATGAGCTCATGACATGGAAAAGGTAGAAATTAGTTTTTACTTGTTTTAAAATAACTGTTCAAAGTGTCTGCATTTACACAGATGTCTTATGTAGTTCTCACTAACCTTCTGCTCTAGAAAAGTATACTGTTTTTTTCCCCCTGAAACTAGACCTATATTTGTATATTGCCTCTAGCAGTATAAAAAGATAAAAATCAATAATTTTATCTATTTTCAGTATTTGAATCTTTTCTATTTTGCAGAGATGTCAACTGGAAAAAAACCTATATACAGGTAAATACACACACCCCGAAATATATGCATACACCTTAGCATATACTTCAAATCCATATCTCATGCTTAGTATTTTCAGCATTATTCCAAGAACTGACATTTATTCACACCTAGCAGTAAGTCTGAGGTCTAAACTAAACTACATTTGAGAAATCTCACTCTTTAAGCAAATGAAATTTTGTTTCATTATACTGTGAGGGACTGTGGGGGCGGAAAAGAAAAAGAGGGGTTTTTTCCCGTAACTGCCATTAGTGCCAATAATTTGGGTACTAATTTGTACTTGTTGTGCTCCCAATTCCTTTAATTTCCATTACAATTTTAGCAGTGCTCAGCATGCAGGTGTCAGCTTCTCACAAAACAAATAAAAAGACCATCCAATAAATGAAATGGTAACATTCAAAAACATTTATTGTACAAGGTAAGTGATAGAAGACATTGATAAAAACGCCACTTTTTCATCTTGATATATCAATGGCCCTTTATTTTATTTTATTACCAATTTGGAAGTAGATCTTTCTGAAGGCCATTATTTGACAAAAAACGCACTTCTATAAGTGTTCTTTTCAACAGGATTTTAGATCCAAGCCTCAGCATAATACAATAAATTATCTGTAGTAACAACCTAGCACTTCGGTATGCAGCGTAAGAACTACCTCCTGGTTTTAGAAACTGATTTCATCCAGCACAACATAATTCACCCAGCAAAGAGAAATCTGTATTTTCCCCAGTCAGTGTTCTTAGGTATTGCATCAACGATGACAAAGTGAGAAGCTCAAATATAGACACTCATACACCAAGGCACACCACGTTAAATCACATTCATACATTTCAAAACAAGCCTCCTACTGAGCGAGTAGGTGTTGCGAGAAAAGAAGCCCATTTCCTACTACGCGTGGAGTCACGACAACCACCAGCTGAAGGTTTGAAGAGCACAAAAATCTTTGAGCTACAGAAAAAAAAAGCTTTAAGATTAGGAATAATGTCCAAGAAAATTGTTTCAGTGTAGAAATACACAGTCTTCAATTTTGTTTTAAATAGACGTTTGCTCGTTAGGTGGAGGTTTCCAAGAAAATAGCCTTGGCATCAACCAACCGTATCCCTACTGTAGCGTTTGCTGCTCAATGAGAAAGAAAACTCCTGCTGCCAAACCTGGACTGTCCCCATCAAGTGCTACAGTAGCGTGTGCAGAGGAGGAGGAGGAAGAAGAAGCAGATAAAGGTGACATCAGATCTGAGGTCACTTCTATTACAGCAGCCTGATTGGCCAACAGGCAGGCATCATGAGGTCATCAAGCATACCATAAAGTCCAAGACTTTGTAAGGCAGGACCGACAGGTCCTAGCAAGGCTGGGACATGGGTTGGGGCCATCACTTCTAGTCTTTACCAAAGACTGTCCCAGGATGGACAAAAGAGGGAGAAGCCACTGATATGTGAGAACAAAGAGGAACTAGAGGAAAAGAACCACATTAATCTATTCAAAAACTATTGTTATTACTTTTAACACACACACAAAAAGAAGCTTGTATAAGGCTACTAAAGACTATTATTATTATTATTACTACTATTTGTTCCATGAACTAAAAAAAAACATGCATCTTTGTGGTCTTCTGCATCATATTATCCATTTGCATATCATCCCTGAACAACCATAACTTTTTTGAACATTTCTAGCCAGAGCAGAGTGGTTTTGAGGGGGATTTCGCTTTTCAGCAACCTCAGCTCACTACCAGAAGCACCTCCGGTTTCCACTTCATTCTCCGTCACGTGCTGCTGCTCTTTCCACTAACTCAAAGTTAAGAATTTTGTCACTACACGACGATTCTGCTCAGTACGGTGCTTCTACACAAAGCTGGTCCCAAATAAGTATCGACTGCTAAACTGGATCAGACATAATGCACAAATACGGCTGCCCAGTGCAGCATTATGTTAAAAAGCAATAGGTTTGCAATTACTGCTTCTAGATATAGTTAAGGCCATGACTAGCGGTCATTAAAGTTCCACGCATAATTGCGGACCATAATGGATGTCAATTCAATGTCCTCTATTCCTAAAGCAATACTTGCCTTGCTTGTCTAAACTGATCCATTTTAGGCTAGGCTTATACTGGTCTTCCTGTTTCTGCTCTGTCTAGCACTAAGTTGTCTTGGTACACTGAATTTCAACAATACTAGTACTGTATTATTCTCATTTAATAGCAAAATTTCACCTAGTAGATCTTCACACCATAAATTGCTACTGTGTTCTACCACTGAAAAAAAAACATTTCTGTGAATAGTGTGAGATAATATACTTAATTATATATTTAACTTGTAAAAGCCCTTTGAGAGCCCCCAAGATAGAATTCATTCTATGGAAGCTCTCTTTATTAATAAAAGTACTTATACCAATTACTTTGAACTTTCTATAGACAGTGCCTTATTTCAAACTATTTTAATCAATCCTCACAAAATCTCTTGGCAACGGCGTACAGAAAGTATATAGAGGCAAGGGAGTCGTAGCGTTTCAGTCAAGCTACCAATTCTTTATGTTTATTATTCATCCCTACCATGCTTTTTAATTAATCAAACAAAATAAAACCAATGTGGTTTGCCAGCCTCAAAGTTCTCCTTTATTAAAAAATGATTACATCCAGTAATCTGGAGTTAATATGAGAAAGGCTCATAGAATTTTCCAGCCCATACTACTAACAAAGTAACTAATCATTCAAAGAAATTTAAATTAATTTGGGTCAAATGAGACTCAACATCATCTTCCAGGTGCAGCTGCTCCCACTGAAAAGGTTACTGATCCCACTGACGTGCCTACGGAGTTGTTCATGTGAATCTAGCAGCGAGGGAATCAGTTTAGCTCACACCATTCATTTAAACGATTTCAGCAAATGGATTTTGCCCAAAGCAAATTAGGGAAGCGTTCGCATGAATTGCTACTAGGCCAGTTGGTGAGGGACACTCACCTCTAGCAAGGGGAAACGATGAGGAGCTGCTGAAGCCTGTAACTTTCTCCACTAATATATCGGATCTAGAAGATGATGTTGGCCAAAGAGACCAGAATCTGTCCAGGCGGCAAATGATAGGGATGAGACATCTACTGACTTTCCATTTCAGCTTCAGCCCTGTGACGTTCTGGCTGCCAACTGAAATTATTTGCAATGATATATGATTTATTTTCTACAGGATTATTAATATATTTGACACAAGAAATTACAGATGTCATAAAAACATGAAGTCATTTCTTCAAGACAAGTTTAATTATTACATATCATAAAAAATAAAAACTTTATTTTACAAGCACTAATTTTATCATCTCCTGAGACATAGTGAATTTTGCACAGAGGTACAGATTACTAAGAATTCTGTATTACACCTTTGGACCAAAATACAAGCTTGAAAATAACATACACTACCAGTTTCTTTCAAACTGACAGTTTATGTTAGGCTAAACACAGTTTGGTGGCCATTATCAAGAAAATTGGAATTGCTCGGGCATAGCTGCAGTTGCTGGTGTTACTGTTTGGGAACGCTGTGATTTAGTGAAATCACTAGCAATTGTTTAGCAGGTAATTAAACCATAAAGCCGAGACCTGTGATTTTCAGTCTTTTGAAAGCAATAATCACCAGAATTCCCAGCACCATTTAAACGATTCCTGTCTAGGATCACTGGCATCATTTGTGTTATCATTCAGTCCCTTCATATGGCTATATTAGTTGCTTTATCCAAACTACACACCACTGTCTGGTATTTTACTGAATATTCTCTATAAATGTCCATCTCGCAACAGATCTGGATCCATTTCTTGATCATGATACGGGTGTAAAACTTCAGCATTTCTGTTTATTCATTCTGAGCCAGACTTTCATTAGCATACAAAAAATGTATTTGAAGTCAAATAAAACTCTAAAGACTGGACGATTGTTTTCTTCACATTTTTTAAACCAAAGACTGCATTATATAAATTTCACGATTCCCCTAAGTGCCTTTAAAATTACAAGCAATTTAGACCATGATTCACTTTCATGCAGACTCTGACTGCATGCAATTTTTTTTCCCCCATCTCAATTATATCTTAATATTATGGGGGCTGAAATGCATTAAATAAATCATATTTCATAGTAAAGCAATAATACTTACATGCATTTTGGAAGAAATTGTCCTGCATTATAAATGTATTTATAATGTCATTACCTTATTTTCCACATTGACTGAAATATTAGGCAGCAGCGACTGCTCCAAGCTATGGATGGGAGCTTTTAGCAAACCTTATGTTTATTCTGCTGCTGGTAATTAGCTGGTTTAGTTAATATAATACAACATTTACAAACAGCAATTTATCCAATATATAAACTCGCTCCTGTAATTAGTGAAACATTGTTATTGATTAAGATTTAATATGGCGGTTGCTGTTTCTGCAATGTACTACATAAAGGGAACGATCACTAATTTGTCAGAGGACAGTTCCTAGTCAAAGTAATCTCTTGGCAAAGTACCATGAATTTAATTCTCTATAAACTATTTTCTGCAATATTTTATCAAAGCCGCAAAGTTTAAAATGCTGTAAAGGAGCAGGTAATAACAAAAAGAAATTTAAGAGGAATTACACACCCATTCTCTCCCAAAGAGACCTATGCTTCTTGATTATTCTTTTAATGTTAAATAAGTTTAAGGTGATATAATTCTAAGACTCACTAATCTCTATTCAAAAATATTTTGAAAAACACCAAAAAAACCCCACAAAACTATGCCATCATTTTAACAATAAATACACCAAAACAGTATTACACAGAAGTATCAGTGAAGTCTCCGGCATTGTCTTCTGCACAGGAGCATAAACAAGAAAAATTAATTATCAGAAAGAAGATTTCAGTTCATTGCACAAAAACGGAGAAGAAGTTTATGGTATTTCAATTATAAGTTTAAGGATGAACTCACACTCTCAAAACTTGAACTGTAATTTTTGATAACAGCATTCTCTGGATTCATGCTTAAATCCAGCGGTGTTACTGAAATAGGAGTCCTACAGTCTTCCACTGAATCACTCATCTGAACAGACTGTTACCTGGTAGGAATATCACATTTTATACTTCCATTATCAAAAGCAAATGAGGCAACTCTAAGTGAAGTACAATTTCAGCTATTTAGATTTTCAGAACATGTAGCACATTTCAGGCACATACACAAGTAACGTGCTCAGAAGCACCGAACATTATACAAGATAAACGTAAATGTCTGAATATAGAGCTAGCTAACTAGAATTCTGAAAAATCTGAGTCAAACCCATTCCATATTTTAAAAATACTTAGTCCAAAAGATTTTCTTTTTTTTTTTTAATCGCCAAGCAATTTCAATTTTTACAATGCTATTTTGTTTGAGGTTTTTTTGAATTTATGAAAAAGTAAGAAAGTTTCACTAACAAAAAAGGACATATTTAAAAACCACAAAACACTCATTAGTCTAAACACCTCTGCGCAGGTTTGACTGAGAAAAGGTATGCATTATCTAAAAGTTTAATATAAACTGAAAAATTATGAATATTCCAGTCTGGGAATACAGACATGCATGCCATATTACATGAGGTGCTTACACACTTTTGGTAATGACAGAAATAACCAATATAAACTTATTATAGTGAGTAAAATGAATAAAACTACATATATTTTTTGATCCATTCCTAGATACCTGTGGAATTCATAGAGAAAGACTCAAGGACTCACTTTTAGATATATTCTTATAATTTAACCCAGTTACATACATATAATGACCAGGGGAATACTGGAGGAATGGGATTTCTGTTACAGAGAAAGTCAGAAAAACTATTATATTCATTAAAATGCTCATAAAATGACTAGTTTGTCATCTTTGCTACAGAACAGAGCAAGCTGAGCATAAATTATTTATGATGTGTAACAGTTTAATGGAGTATAAAATAGCTTTTTTTCTTCTCACTAGTAGTACAAGTTCTGATTTTTTTGTTGTCAGCTCCACACTCAGCAATGTAGTCTACCCATTTACAATTACGACAGATGCAACAATTTTAAAAATTGTTCCATATAAACTCTAACTTAAAGGAATTACTTATATCACCTATTTATTATTTTCTTAAAGTGCTGTCGTAGTATCCTGCCAAGAACACTGTTGAACTGCATGAAATTCAAGTAAAGCACAGGATTGTCATCAGATCCTCCAGAAATTTAGGGAAGTCCTTCTATCAAAACCTGCATACAGCCTGACACTGTAACATCAAAATCACTGTTGTGGGAAGGTGCACTAAGATCAATTTTCACTTCCCCTTACAGCCACAATCGCTCACTTCATAATCTTGCGGAACGTGCTCCAATCTCGAGGAATGCGTGAATGAGTAGGTATTTGTGATTACTCATGGGACCAAAGGGATTGTAACACCAAATAGTTAAAACCTGAAAAAACCAGAACTACAGAATATACTATACACCACGAAGGAGAAAGGAAGCAACTATAAAACCGCTAACTCCCACCAATGCTTCACAAATTATTACAAAGAACAAATGCATTCTGATATAGACTCATAGACTGGTTTGGGTTGGAAGGGACCTCAAAGATCATCCCATTCCAACCCCCTGCCACGGGCAGGGACACCCTCCACTAGCCCAGGTTGCCCAAAGCCCCATCCAGCCTGGCCTTGAACACTGCCAGGGAGCCAGGGGCAGCCACAGCTTCTCTGGGCAACCTCTGCCAGGGCCTCACCACCCTCACCGTAAAACATGTCTTCTTTATGCTCAATCTACAACTATCCTCTTCCAGTTTAAAACCATGCCTCCTTGTCCTGTCACTACAGACCTTGGTGAAGTCTCTCTTCATCTTTCTTACAAGCCCTCTTTATATATATAGAAAGGCCACAATAAGGTCTCCCCAGAGCCTTCTCTTTGGGCTGAACAACCCCAACTCCCCCTACGTTTGCGTTAGGCAAAGTTTTCTACGGGGCAAAAAAAAAAAAATAAGGACAAGGAAGACCCCTCATAACAAAACACGCATGATGGGAATAGTTTTCATTCTGACTCATTTTCTAATTTATTATCAGCGTATTTACTGTGACATGGAGTTGGGTACCATTATACTATTTACATGGTTTGGGTGCAAATCACCTTAATTGAATGTCTACACAATAAGACAACCACATTTCAGCCAGAGGCCCTCAAGCCCAGACAGTCATATACGAACAAATAAAAAAAATTATCTACAAAAAAAATTATCTACAAGATAATCCACTTCATCACAAAGTTGATATCTGAAACAGGTCAGAATCACATCCTAAGAGCCCCTATTTCTCTTCAATTATAAAGAGATCCTAGGGTGAAAAGTTCTGGCACAGCTGATTAGACCTGTAACTAGCTGAAAACATAGGCAGCGAAAATGTACCTCTGCGCGCAAATGACTGTGCAGCCATACTTGGGATAAAAGCTGACAGCAAGATCACTACACAGTAGAAAATTTAAGTACTAAGCTTTTAAGGCAGCATAGACTAGAGATTTTCCTATTCAGATTTGTTCCTCCTCTGCATAATTAACCATCATACACTTGAAAATAAACCTGAACTGACAGTAGAACTTATTTTCTGAATAATTGTGAGTGAACCCCTGTATTTTTCCTCCAGTTTCTTGATCAGACCTGCACTGAAAGCTATCGGGAAGAGAAGTAGTTCTCTCCTTGCTGTTTCACCATCTGTACAAAAGCCTTGTGCCACCCTCTCCACAAAATAAAATTACTTTTCATTCATTTTCCACCCCACGGAGCCTCAAGCTACAGAGTGTCAGAAGCAAGAGAAAGAAGAGTTAAATATGCTACACGCTTCATCTCCAGCTTTTCTGAGGGCCTATGTCAAATTCATCTCATTCACGTAAAACAGAGAGAAAACCCTCCACTAAAAATAAATAAAATTTCATTTTGTTCTGCTGAGAAGTTTGAGCATTCACCTAGTTTCCAAAGAATCTGATACGTGTCAGGAGAGCGGTGCCCATCACATCAATTTCAGAGCACCTCCTCCTTCTACCTCCAATAAAATCAAATTAAACTTAGCCATGTCCATGGGAGGGGGAAAAAAAAAAAAACAAACCACAACAAAAAACTGAAACATGGATCAGATTTGATAAATTTTTGTCAGAGCCTGGCAATAGCATTCTGCATTAATTTCATCTGCCATAGTGATGCTCCACTGCTGAAAGCTCCCAAGGCCCAATTCATACAGCCCAGCAACCTCCACAGCTTTGCTGAATGTGCATCCTCCCAGTGCCGCAGAGATCATAGAGGATTCCTTCTCCAATTATTCCTTCCACCAGCTCCAACACTGTAGCATCAGGCAACATGAGCAAAGAGGACAAAGAAAAAAGAAGGAGTTTGTCCTGAAGATATGAACAGAAGAGCTTGGTAGGGTTTTTTGCAGGTAGAGAAAAAAAAAAGGAGAGAGAAAGGGTTGAAAGCAGGAGAAAAAGAAAACAAAAAGAACATAAAACTGAAGAATGGGATGACTAAGGGTTGGAGGGAGCTACAGGAGTTGGCAGAGGTGGACAGAAGCAAAAGACTTGAGAAAGAACTGGGGTATTGGGAAAAGTTTAGATAGAAACAGATGTCTAAGAAAACAATTTAAGAACAGAATTTGGGCAAGAAATCCCCACATTTAAAAAAAATAAAATTAAAACCCAAACATGATCCTACGCAAAATATGGATTGATTCAGAATTCCCCATTGTCAAGACTTTTTGTTTTCAGGACAACTTGTAAAGCTTACAGAAGGCACGACAAGATGAACGTCAGTGGTTTCTCCAGCAGTTCACATGGAATAATAGTTATATTGCTCTCCCCAACATCTAAAATCCTACATAATTAGAGAAAATTACAGTCATGTAATCTACATCAAAACAATAGTAACATATCAAAATCATGATTTCAGAAGTTATTTTATCTGATATTTCTCTTCTCTTGAGCTTCAGGTCCGAACTCTGTGTTTATGCAATCTTTAAATCTAATATATTTATCACCTTTACACTTTTTCAGGCATCAGGCTGTCAGCACTCTCTGAATAGATAATTATACACAGCTTTTTCTGTTATATTCCATGTCCAACGGATGCTACAGGCTAAAATGAAAGGTACCAATCCAAATGAAATATTGAATGGAAAAAAAAATTATAGTGCTTTCGGATAAGTTAATGCTTCATATCACATCCCTACAAAGCGAGTTTAGAGTACAGAAATGAGGACCAACACAATCAGCAGAGTTCACCAGATCTGGGTATCCAACTAAAAATCACTAGAGTCTAATTTTTCATGATATCTATGTAATTTTTTTTCCTCTCTCTCCAAAAGAAACACTAGCCACCTCTAGGAGGTTTTGCAATCTTAATACTCTTAACAGATGGACAGATTTACTTGCTGGGGCAGCCAGAAGCAGTGTCACACATGTGAAAATATACTTTACGCTAGTTCTGCAAAATTCAAGTAGTCAAAAGTCATCGAGTGGCTGAGCACACTTCAACTAGCAAGTTTTCAGATTGGGCAATAATGACAAGACAGAAATTCATGACATCCACTCTAACAACTATTTAGCCACTATTTAGTCCATAAAAGGCACTGAAGGGTTTTTTTTCAGAATCTGCTTCATCCAATAAAACATTCATGGAAATGCTGATCATCATTAGCAACATATCAATCACAACAGATTTCAGTCTCATCAGGATACTTCATGCTCATCTCCCAGTAGAATGTGTCTTAGTCCTCAAGAAGTAATATACAAGGATTGACCCTCAATAACAACAAGAAATAATCAACAAAATAAGGATGTCAAACATTTGACAGACTTTGAAAGGTCCTTCAAGGTTCGTGACCTCGCTCTCACTTTAGTCCAAGCCTACACCCCTGCCACACTGACTCGCAGGAATTATGCGGTCACCCTCTTCTCGCTACAACTACGTAACTGCATTTATACTTGGTGGATCTTGACCACCAGTCTTCTACTGGTCTACTGCAGGAAGACAAAGTTACTCTTCCAGAAAGGACAACTTAATTTTTCCATAAACCTCCAAAACAAACAGGAATATGGGAATAAAACTGGCAGCAGTGGAAAACAATGTAGGCTAGCAAGAAAACCTTTTTAAAATAAATGAAGGCATGCCTTAATATCCCCCTTTTTTCCTTAAGGTCAAGTTCATTCAAATAAAAATTTAAAATAAATTTTTAAGACATACCAAACTGTAAGATAAAACAATGGGCGCTATTTTTCTGCTGTAGAATAGCTCACTTGCAGGTAGTATGTTCAAAGAATGATTTTCTCAAGTTCAATATCTTTTTCCAACATCATTACTTTCAAAAGAAAGAACTTCTTTTTTTTCTTCCCCTCACACTTCAAACAGGCAGATAAAAGTGAGAAGAAAAATTAAAATATTACATGAGTTACTACAATGTAAAACAAAGATCCAACTAACCTACTTATCTGAGCACTTCTCAGAAGGTCTCCCATTACTAAGGGAGAAACAACACCCTCTCATTATCCTTCCTTCCAACATCCCTCTTGCCTACCTTCAGAAGCATTAAAAGAAAATCTGATTCTACAGAAGTGTTTCTTCTCTTGCACCAAAATAGCAGGTACATTAAGTCATCGCTATGAGTCTGCTGTCATGACTTGAATATTTGGTAGCCCTTTAGTTGCCTTACACGTTAGAAATGACTCTGCTATCACCGCTGCATACAGTAATTCTCTTCCCTCTGAGAAGGTTTCAGAGAGGTCTTTCCGTGCCTTAAATGCAAGAACCACCCAATACAATGGTGCAGAAGGCTCTTTCTTGGGTTAGTCACAGGCTTAAAGACAGACATGGTCACAAATGGACTTTGAAAGTCAACCTGTATTTACCTCCAAAATTACTAATTTTCAATTCACTCTTACACCTTTCATGCGTACAGACTCCAACATTACACTGGGCCAAAAACATTCACCGACACCTAGAACTCCTTTTTCAATGTCATGGCTTTTTTTGGGCAGTTTTTTTCCTTTATGTATGCTAAATGCCCTAGTAGAAATTATTTTGAAATGCAACCATTAAAGGTATGCTAATGACTATGAATTGAGACAGCTGCTGCAGAAACAAGCCTGTTGGCTCAGGCACAGAACCATTAACTATCTATCATAAAGTACGCTGGACTTACTCATTTATTACTGCTGTATAGCCCAAGGGGGGGAAAGGAAGAACAGCAAGAGTTTCTTTCTCCGAGGCAAAATCATAAGCCACTTACTTATCCTAATGTCACGATCCCCACTGTTTATCTGCACCATAATTAGGAAAATGGGAAGTAATGAATTTTTATTTATTTATTTGTTTACAAACGTGATTTGAATTCAACCATCTAGGAAAAAAGACAATGCAGTATCTCATCATGCTAACAGATTGACGGATCTTCCAAGCTCACAACTAAATTGTAAGTATTAGCTTTATTAAACAAGAAGTAATGTGACAAGCAAGTATTACCATCTTCTTTTGCCATGGCTTCCCAAAAATGAATGTTGACAAACTTCTCCCATATCCTTCCTATGAAGCTTTTTAAACAGCAGACTTGACAGCTGAAACCAGTTTCTCCTTTCAAAATTTATTCTAAAGAAAAAAATAAAAAAGTTTTATAGGCTGCATGTTGAAATGGGCAAATTTTGAAGTGGAAGGTACCTCCAGAAAAGCAAATGGTTTGGCTTCAATTCTCTACATTACCTGTATAAATCAAAGCTTGATTTTTTTTATTTTTTTTTTTATTTGGAGCAACACAGCCACACGTATGTCAGATTCCTCAAACACACAGCCTCGGAGAAAGACAGATTAGCACACACACGTACAATTGTACATACAAAGGCTATCATCACTATGTTTCTTGGAAGGAGACTGAATTTCCAGCTACGAACTCCACTGCACTTTGCAGGACAGAGATGACATACTGTGCTATTGGGAACAGTGAAATTAAACAGCCCTCGAGTCTTCAGAGGATTGTACTATCAAGAGAATATTTTTTATTACCAAAATAAAATGGTATATTAACATTCCAAAATTATTAACCTTTATACTTTAAACTCTTCCCTCCTTTAAAAAAAGAAAGGAGGCAGACTGGTTTCTCCTCCATGCAGATACTGGCATGCCTACTGCAGAATATATCGTACAAGTAATACATGGTAGGACTGAAAAAAAAATAATCTATATTTAAAAAACCCAAAACCCACAGACTTAACCGTGTGTGCTGGGTTTGGCTGGGATACAGTTAATTTTCTTCATAGTAGCTAGTACAGGGCTGTGCTTTGGATTTCTGCTGAAAACAGTGTAGATAATGTAGAGATCTTTCGTTATCATTGAGCAGTGCTTACACAGGGCCAAGGACTTTTCTGCTTCTCACCTCGCCCCACCAGCGAGTAGGCTGGGGGTGCACAAGGAGTTGGACACAACTGGCAGAGCTGACCCCAATGACCAAAGGCATATCCCGTACCATATGACGTCATGCTCAGTATATAAAGCTGAGGGAAGAAGGAGGAAGGTGGGGACATCCAGAGTGATGGCGTTTGTCTTCCCAAGTCACCGTTACGCGTGATGGAGCCCTGCTTTCCTGGAGATGGCTGAACACCTGCCTGCCCATGGGAAGTGGGGAATGAATTCCTTGGTTTGCTTTGCTTGCGTGTGCAGCTTTCGCTTTACTTATTAAATTATCTCCCACATGAAAGAAATTTTCCATTATTCCAGGATCTCCAAGATGTAAGAAGCACATATCCCACTCACTCCAAAACAGGATCTGTCAACAAAACTCAGCATCCAGATTCTCAACTGCTCTCAGTAAAAGGGGAGGTATACAAAATTAAGGGGAATTATATAAAAATAAAAGGGATGTCTACAAAATAGAGCTATTAAATTATGCCATAAGGAACATCACATGTACCACTTTGTCATCTTACTGCCACTCACAACAAATCCTTTTTTTTTCCAGCTCAATAGTTCAAAAGGAAGGGCCTCTGTTTCAGAATTTGCTTGCAACAGAATAAGCAGAATCCTGATTGTAGCAAATACTACAACAGTACACAGAGTGAATATCATAAAAGAGCAACATCAAGACCACTAATCAATACAGTAACTTTTTAATAAATAGTGACTTTTTTTTCATACGTAGGTGGCTAAATCCTTTCCAAACTGTCCTCTTTCAATGGCTTGGTTCCCTTCTTTCAGCTGGTGTTCCTAAACAAAATACCCATGCTACAAGTGAAGAGTCCTTAGCTAAGTTACAGATATCATGAAATAAGGCTTTTTTTCCAATTGTTTAGGTCATCATCAGTAAAACAAATTGCTCCGAATTTTCAACCCCTGCTCCCCAAACAACCTATATTGTCCAAAGTTTTCTAATTCAACCCAAAAGAAGGAAGATAACTAGAGTACTCTAAAGGAGACAAGGGAACCTTTGCCTAGCCAAAATTAACTTAATCTGAGAGTAAACACCTATTAAATGAAAGTCAGAATGAGAGCCTGAAGACCCAGCAAATTGTTTTGTTGAAATGAAGACGACTGACGGTATTATGTTTCAAGGCTTCTCAAACAAACATGTTTTAATCCATTGCATGTATTTGTCCCATGCACGTACAAGGCCACGAGACAAGAGCCAAATCAAAGAGTCATCAAGACGTGTCATACAACTGGCAGGGTGAGCATGCTCCAAAGGCCCCGAATTAATCAAAAGGAGTCTGGCTAGGAATATTTATACACAAGCATTGTGCTCAAAGCTTCAAGAGAATGTTATTTAAAACATTCTTTTCAAGATATCTTGAGGGGAAAAAATGGGTCTTCTCTCTGGAAGAAGGGAAGGTATACGTAAAAAGGATTAAAACGCTTACTTTTTGCCCATGCATGACAAGGAATGATGATATTCATTTGAAAAGTTAGCATGGCAATTTTGCTAGCCATTCAATAAAAAGGGAGTAGCAAGAACAAATTGGTTAATAAATGAGGGAGGAGAGAGGAGAGTATTATGCAGTGAATCTATAAAAATGAACTCAATTTGAATTCAACCAAAAGAACAAATTGATGGAGCAGCAGGCTTTGTAAAGCACTAGATCTTAATCTGGATGCTGAGATAACACAGTGATTAATTTTGCTTCTGTCAAATATCTTGGGTTTTGCTATATGAGAATTAAAAAAAAGCATGCTTTTAAATGCTGTTTGACTATCAAAACACATTCCTCTCACCATTCAAAAAGAAATTTTAAAGAGAATAAATGCTCACTGTATGTACTTTACTTGCCTTCAAAATTTTCTATTTTTACTGTGTTTTTCCATTCTGTCAAAATCTGACATAGAGGGGAAAAAAAACAATTAACCATTATGTATAAAAATTTTTAAAAATATACATCTATAACCTGTTGCCAAGTGAAAAACTGAAGGAAGGAAGAAGTTATTTGTATTGTTCTACTGAGACATATCTTTTAAATGTCAGAATGGATGTTGTAAAGGGAAAGGAGAGATACAGGTAAGCAACTTCTTATTCTAGTTCACAGACACTTAATGGCAGTTTCAGAGACGAAATAAAACATTTGTTTAACAGTTCACATGACAGAGATCGTACTGGGATTACAACCTACAGCACAAATAGTACCATCACCCACAGGTTATTTTAAATTATTTTTACTGTTTAACTATATCAAGGGGGGAGAAAATTGTTCACTCTTATTAATAATGTAATTTTAGACATGCAAATGGGTCTTCACCATTTTCGCAAGGCACGTATATTTGTCCAGATAAGAAAACCATTCATGATTTGCAAATATCTGGTAGGAAGTTCCATTTCTTGCATTGCTGGGAAAAAACATTCTTGATCTCTATTCACATAGCAACAGCTTCTTTTTCATACAGTAGAGTTTCACATCATCTATTTAACACGCCAGAAAAGACAGAAAGCCAGATTCCTATCCTAAACACTTTACCGCTGAAGTAGAAATGCCAGAAAGAGAGGGAGAGAGAGTCAGTGAGAGAAGAAATGCGTGCCAGGAGAGACATAAGCCATATCCATGATATTATGTTTATTCAAACAAAGATGAGCACGTACAGTGCAATGGAGTTTAATATTTGCAAAATGTAAATGACTTCTTCACTGTATCCTGCTTCCTTCTCTAAAAAGCAACCAAACTCCTCTTCCCCAAAACAAAACCAAACAAAAAAAGAGAGCTAGATCACATTCTCAATATTAAAAAATAACTTCTTCCTCCATTCTGGTCTTTTATCCTGTCCTCTACAACAGAAACAACCAAAACCACATTACTTTTGCCTGCATCACAAGAGTAGTAATGCAAGAAGACTATTTGATGCACCAAAATTGTTATTTCTAAACTGTAAGAACAGCAGCACATGGCAAAAAAGAACAATGTACATAAACCCAAAAAAGATCTCATGAGTAAATCTCCAAAAATTTCTACTGTCAAGATTTCAAGAGAAAGTCTGTCTAAATTATAAAACTGAAGAACAAGAGACAAAAGAACTGTCACTAAATTTAATTTTGTACCATGCAGTTTCCAAACCTTAAGACTAATTTTCAAATACGAGTCTTTAATATTTTTACTATCATAAATTGTAAATTATAGTCACCAATCATACTGTACTTTTCAGAAACAGCTTGGCCCTCCCTACAGTAAGCAATCATGTTTTGCCTCAGGCTATGTAGTTTACTTCAAATTATTTCAGAATCATCTAAAAAGATTCATTTTTCTATTAAAATGATGAATGAGCTAAATGAGGTATGTAATAAATACTGTAGGTTTGTAAACAGACTTCTTTTCTCCTGAGAACTAATGCCTTAACTCATTTAGTAATTCTTCCCCCCAGTATTTTCTAGTGAAGTCATCCTTAAAATATGGTTAGCACAGGACTGTTTGGAAAGAGTAGGAAGGGTCAGAATATAATCTGCTTATGGAAAACAGGGGACCTCCTCTTGACAAAACTAATGAATTGAGGACAGGAGAAATAAATGCAAGACTAAAAGGTCATTGCATAGCCCACGTACGTAGTGACTAGGACCAGCCACCCAAGGATGATAAGGAAAACATCTAAACAGTTGAGACACAGAAGAGTGAAACACTCTATTTTAACAATATGTATTCAATTATGACAATAGGTCAAATTCGGTCCTAACGTAACTCAACACGCTTCACCTCTAATAGATCGAGGAATGTATTTTGTCTATTGATTTCAGTGCTCAGAGAAGTAAAAGAAGAATTATACATTTCAAACATGATTTTGCTAGGAAAAAATATCCAATAATCTGATTACCACCTTCACCTAAGGTGCAAAAAGTGCTTTTTAATATAAGGATACTTCTCCCAAATTGATTTTTTGAACACAGAATTTATTAATAGACTTTCTTGTGTAGAAAATAATTAACAAAACAAAACAAAAAACCTCAGCAACAACAGATTTCATTCTCTTACAGGTATTTCAATGAAAACCTGGAACAATACATGGGGAAATATATATAATTGTATTAGTATGGATACAGATTTCTAATGATAGCAATAATCAAATTTTAATGTTATGGTTACAGCACATGAACAGAACAATATTTCTGTGCCTCTTCAAAGGGAAATGAGACTTTAATGTCATTGGCAGCTCAATAAAACCATTTTCTAACATATAGGGTCCTAATGACAGCTCGTTTCAGTCCAGACAGTGAAGCGAATACGTTAACAGTAAACTCCAGGTCATTATAAGGAGATGGAAATACAACAGGTCCTCTGCATTTTGGAGAGCTATTGATTTTGTTTACTCCATATTCTCTACATCTCACCCTGTCTCTCATAATGACTCAAGTGATGGAACGTCAATAAGCTATTTATGGCAAAGCTACCACATTTAAAGACACTCAAGAAGACTATGCCCAACTCAACTATCCACAACTTTTAGATGTGCAGCAAAAATCTCCAATAATAAATACTGGAAAGAACAGGTCTGCTGGCCGAGTAAAATACAATACAAGTATTTGTGGAGCGGTCAGAAGTATGGGGCCTTCAACTTCACCGATCCTTGCTAAAGAGGGCCAAAGCAGTACCAAAATTCTTTATGGCTAGAGTGAAATAAAAGACTTAATTTTTATGAAGACCTCCTTCAAGGAAGATGGGCAGAAAAAATATATACTTGCCATGGCAGGGGGTTGGAACTAGATGATCTTTAAGCTCCCTTCCAACCCAAACTATTCTATGATTCTAAGCGTATGGAATAAATAAGTATTTTTTATCAGCTGCACTGCTACAGGCAATTCTCAATGACAACTTCAAGCACACAGCGCACTTTGTCCTTTGGTGGAAATACTCAGAGATACTTTGCAAATATCACGTCCCAAAACTGACTGTAAGTAAAGCTAAAGGTACAAAACCACCCTTTTTGGTGGCGAGGCCAGTTCAAGAAGTTTTCATTTTCTTCCCCCAACAACTCCCCCTCTATACACAGTTTGCAATTTCCTCAATTCAGCTATTTTTGTAGGCAAGCTATAAAGATGGCTGCGGGCACGTCTGCATTTGAAAAAGGCCTCTAGGATGGATTTGTAATGTATTTGCTTCAATCCACATCATCTGCACCAACACAACAGAAAAGAAGGTGAACTGCAGTGCAGAGATGGAAATAGGTAGAAAAAAAGAGGTGAAAAAATTCTTCATCAGCAAAGCATCCTTACACCTAAGATCGATGTACATCTGACCCTTCAAAATAAGCTAGTTCACATCACTTGCCAGACAGGAGGGGGGGAAAACGAGGAAAAAAAAAAAAAGAAAAAAAAGTAACTTCTCCCAAGTCAGCTCGTTTCAGCATCAAGTATCAACCCCACTGCAATGGGGACAGCAGGATCACACAGCCAGAGATGGGTGAGAAGCCAGAGGAGATGCAAGACCTCAGCGGCTCTTCAGCACACTGAGTCTCACTGGCATTGCTTTTTAAAGACTAGACCAAACGCTGTGGGATAAGGAAAGTTAGGCTATGTCTGAAATACTCCTCAAAGTCAATGACATCTGAAGGCATTACTAAAGGACTCAACAGCAGCTGGATTTATTTCTGCTGAATTAAGCATCAACAGTTGAACAAATCCTCACACTGACTCCACGAGGGATTTCTAGGGCTTTGGTCAGGGTCTGGAAATTCCACTCTAAATTGTAATTTCTACCTTGGTTGGTACAAACATCAAAATTACTGGTTTGTAAACCTCTGGATCTCCCCCAGAATTGTATTTGACGAAGTTGACACCTCATCAGCCACTTTCCAGTCCACTTGTACTGAGGGAGCTTTTCCTAACAGCTTACACAGCACATAAGTAGTTCAGCTATCATTAGCTCATCTATCATCTCCGAGTTTCTTTCAGAGCTTTTATGAATGCCATCCAGGCTTGAAGAGCTGTTATCGGTAAAACAGTCAATTTCCCTTAACGCTTTCTACTGAAAATCCACATCTCAGACCTTGTTTGAGAAGACAAAGTTTTGGCATGGGAACTTTTAGGAGTTCCTCCACTCTGAAGAAATACGTGAAAAAATTAATTCAGGGTGTTTTGCTGCAACGGCCTCATCTCTCCTGCCTGCTGCTCATACCTTCCAATCTTCTCCTGGGTCTATAGTCTTTGGTAGGATCCCTGTGCCATGGTGGGTGGGAGTGTGCATATACACGTGCGTGCGTGCATTAACTTTTATATCTTTTGTTAATTGTTCTTTAAAATTTTTTTGTCATACTTTATGGTTTTGGGGGTTAATTTTTTAACATTTAGCCTAACAAGTGTCACAACTCTCCTCATTCTGCTCAATTCAAAATTATTTCAGATGTTTGTTAAGGATGCCACCCTCCTTTGCCTTACCATGCTGTCCAAGCTCTGCTGACTTCTTTCAGGTTTCTTTTTCTGAGAAGTGGAATATTCTCGCTTAAAGAGATAAACAACTTTCTGTAGTTCTTGGCACCTGCAAAGCTTTTACTCTTTTAGCTGTTCATCTTAGCTTCATTTTACCAAGTTTGTTTGTATGAATAGTTAATGCTAACTTTTGGGTTGTTAACACTGAAAAGTTTCTTCTCTCTGAAGCTATAAGCAGCAGCTGGTGTTAAAAATTGTTTAAGAATAGAAAATATTACTTCAATCTAACAATTTTATGTCGATTTATTAAAACGGAATTAGCAGCCTTTACAAAGAAAAAATAAAATTCTTCCTTTCTAACCATAATTTCTTTTCCTATGCACTACTTAAAGTATTTTGCAGCAGCAAAGGAATTAACGTTGTATATAATGCTACCAACATTTCAGAAACACTTTTTTTCTCCAAAAAGAATCTGGCAGGCCAGATCAAATCTGGGTTATATAAAATATAAACCTACTGTAGCAGGTTACTAGCATGTGAAATTATTCATTCTAGCTGACAAATAGTGCACACAGACAAATCCCCGCCATGTTACGAATTTTATAAATTCAGCTTGGATACATAAAACCAATGAACAACTAGCATAAGCAATGAAGCCAAGGGAATAAAAACTGACCATCTACAGAAAAACCAAGATAACATGTAGAGGGACATGCAAGGAAGGTGAGAATTACTCAATGTTTTAATATTTAGACCCATTTTAAGGACATAAAAACTACTTGCTACTTTGTTATCTTACAGTAAACTTCAAAGAATGACCAAACTATAGTGGAGATGACAAGTTTGCAGTAGTAATAGCAAATGTGCATACTGATTTGCACCAAAGAACCTCAAGATATTTTAAAATTTCACAGATGCAAACAGTAAAATGAACAAAAAGGAGATGACTACACTGGGCTACATAAGTCACTAGCAGAGCTCAGATACCTTGCTTCTCTTCTGATGTGCAATATCTATGCCCTGACGTGCCTAGGCTTCCACAAAAACACATTTTTGGTAGTCAGCTCTAAAACGCCAGGCAGTGATGCCATCGCCATGGAAAGGCAGCGAGTCATGCTGTCCTCCACATGAGGGGACATCCTTACGTAGGATTTTAAGGTGTTTCCTTCATTTCATTAGCTCCATTTGTAGGTTCTTCTTCCAACTTAAAGTGCAACGATACCACACACCTTGAAACAGCACTCCCTGGGCTGATAAGGTTCAACATCAGTTAACAGCAATTCCCAATTGCTTCATGTAGGCAATGCTAACTTGAATATTCTAGAGTAAGTAAAAATTAACAATAAAATTGACATAATGGTTAAATAAACCAGTTTGATATCCTTAATAAGAAATCTCTCAAGCTTTTGGCTGATGAGAAAGGCATCATGTGCTTCTCAAAAGCATAGTGCTAACTACAGTAGTAAGTGAAAGATGCAAACCTCCTGGTAATTATGCAAATAATATTCGCCATTATAAATCTTCAGCTCCTCGTCAGGTTGAGGCCACAAACCCCTTATCTCTCCTGCACAATATTAAGAATCCAAGGGTTTAAGGCATAAGACTAAGGCTGTGCATTGGTCATAATTCCTCTCCATCTTCCTTTGTTCTCATACTTTAAAATGACAAAATATTAAACAATTGTTTACCTACTGTAATCATTCTTCAGCAATAACATTACTATAGAGGTGAAAAAGCTTTGGGAAATGTCTGTAAAAGATACTAATACTCAAATGTACTTAGGTGACATTTGTTTGGTTTTAAATGGTGACTTGGAAAAACAACACTGGCAATAGATTTTTACTTACCTCGCACAGATGAAGCTATTGCTTATTGAAGTGATTGGTTTACTATGTTACCAACCAATAAACCTTTAGAAAGCTTTGATTTTATTTCAGAGGGCCAAACAAATATTTATATAGTTGCTGACATAAGTAATCCCATTTATTTTAACAGAAATGCCTACATAAGTATTTTAATTTTTTTTCTTGAAAATACCAATGTATTTACTATTTAAGTAATTTAAAAAACAAAAAAGATGGCCTATTCATACCTCAGAGAATAACAATTATTGTTACAAAGAACAGCCAATATAGACTCAATACCAACTCAATAGCAACCACTATATATAAGAAGTTATAAATCTGCCAGACATTTGAAACAGACTGAAATATATAGTGTCAGTTTTCAGAGGAAAAGAGCCAGCCATATTTTATAACTTCCTCATCAGGAGGTTTTTATACATCAGTTCTAATGAAATATGATTCTTTGATACAGAATTTTTCAGTAAGTGGTTCCAAGGTTTGAAACAATCCTCAAAAGTTAGGCTATTTGTTGCTGTTTTCTAGCACTTAAGAGACTTCAAAAACGATACTTTTTGAATTCTCATTGCTAGCCAGATTTCTTGCCTGGAAATATTATGGATTTCCTTTAAATGTGAAGTAATTAATTTCTAAAAAAGTTCTCTTGTATTCTGTAACTTCTTCACATAGAATAACCAAATTTAATAAAAAGACCTAGCCTATCATATTGCTTTTAAACCCTCTCAAAAAAAGACGTTTAATATTATCTACACACATAAGAAAACATATTATATTTGCAACCTTCAGAAAGTTTCAGCTCTTTCTAATCAGCTATTCTTAAGACAGAGATACTTGACCCCCAAAAAAAGAAATAAAATTAAAATGACATAATATTAAGTGGTAATAAAGAAACAAAAAAATAACAAGAGATCTGCTTTCCTCTTCTACCAACAGTTTGAAACAAGTCTGAAGACATGGTTGGTTGAAAAAACTGAGACTTCAAGAAAAATTTCTGAACTTACAAAACGCTGTGCCTTCTGACGCTCCTCTTCTGTCGCAGCTCTCTCTCGAAGAATGGCTCGAGTCAAATGTTCATTTGAAGAAATCCTTTCTCGTTCCAGAAGTTTGCCAAACTCATCACGTACGTACATTTGCTCTTGTTTCAATCTACAGAAGGTGGAGGGAAACTTAGATTGAAGGTATGTTTTCCAAATGTAGTTTAAGAGGACACAGGCACAGTCACTTTAAAAGCAGTCACTGTAATACATTATTACCGGCTTCTCAAGACACATAAATACGAATATTCGCTAAAAATTCCAGAAGTTTCTTTCATATTGAAGTGTCAAAATCAGAATACACAAAAGCTACAAGCCTTACTATCACTGTTCATTAAATCATACAAAATACAAATCAATTCAAGAGCTTTATGAAAATATATCTTTAAGTAACAGAATATGCACGGAGCTCGGTTGGTTCGTTGGTCGGTTGGTTTTGTTCTGTTTTTAAGGAAGCCTTTTTCCAGGAAAATCCTTCTCCCCACCAGCTGGTGGGCAACCAATTTCCAGCTAAAAGCTCCATTCTTTTCTGCAATGGGGTAATGCTTTCCCATCTCTGGTCACACCATAAACCTAAATACTGCAGCTATTTACCAAGCTGCAAAAAGACCAAACAACCGTAATAAACCTTTCCCAGCAATTTGAGAAGATGAGATGAAAATTGCTATTGAACTTGTTGCAACAGAGTTAATAAAGGCAACTCCAGTCCCAGAAAATTCTCACCATTTATATGTCACAAACCATAAATACATTTGAAATCTTCACTATAGCACTTCATATAAGCACATCGTATCTAATTTTCATGAAAATACATAGATATAAATTGCTTAGCTAATAAAACTTATCTGTTGCATGTATGTTGTGACACTGAACACAGAGTCAGCATTAGGGAACTCAGAACAGTAATGGCAGTATAAAACACCGGTTTTCAAATAGATTTTTGAAAGAGTGATGGAGAGGAAGCTTAAGTATTCTCAGTGCATTTATACGTTGTCAAGGGAGCTTCAGAGAACAAATCATAATGAGTAGGGTCACTTTGTAAAAGGTACTAGCATTACAGTACATTAGATTCTTCCCCAGGGAAAATATTTAAGTGAGGTGGGGAGGAAAAAAGACAATTACAAGATGTATTACTTCTGTGCTCAGACACAACCCTCTGAAATGCAGCAACCAACTGGGAATCTTTATAAAAAGTTTATTAAGCAGCATCTTCAATTACTCTAGCAAAAAAAGTCAGATTATGCAGGCATGGACCAAATTCCATTAAGTGATTTCCCAAGGTCCCCCAAATTATTCGAGCAGCATTGATATAACAAATCCTTCACACAATCAATGGCGCAGTCAAAACACGCTGGTTGTCTTTTCGATTAGAGAAATCATGTTTTGTCTAAAAAGAAAAAAAAGTGTCAAAATAGAAGTCTCAGCAGCTTTTGCTTGTGAGAGACAGCAGAGAAAGCATTTAGCATTTCCAGAGACTGAAGTAAGCTCCTTCCTCACCCTTTCTGGATTTTACTTCCCACAAGTGGTTTCCCCCTAAAAATGTCTCTTGTTTATGCATACTGTACCTAGCAGAGTAATTAAAGTACAGGAAATCAGACAAGAAAAAGGCTGCCAGAGGTTTCCACGTTATAAACTCTCCAAAATTTAAAAAACCCACCAAAACACACTGAGATGTTTAGATCTAATTCTTGACACATTATTTCTGTATTTGACACGACTAACACTCAGTCTTCTTGAGTCTTCTCCTTCTTGCACCTAGAATTATGAACCTTTGTCGAGGTCTCCTCTCAACCTCTCTTAGAAAAAGAAGAAAGTCGGTTTTCCTAACACTGAAAAATAACGGGCTCCTAATG
This sequence comes from Balearica regulorum gibbericeps, assembly GCF_011004875.1. Taxonomy (NCBI): domain Eukaryota; kingdom Metazoa; phylum Chordata; class Aves; order Gruiformes; family Gruidae; genus Balearica; species Balearica regulorum. Next base: position 2,837,763 of record NC_046184.1, on the reverse strand, counting down.
TCAAGATAAACCCTTTGATGGCTTAACCTGACTGCTGTTACATTCAGCTTCCCCGCTAGGTAGGCTACAGAGGGACAGGATGTTCTTTTCTACTTTTGCCAAAACTCCGCGTGTCCTTTGCTGCAAACTTGCTACAAGACGATGACCCAGAATCTCGTCTACATTCACGAGTCATCTGACTCTCCACCCTACAGCGAGTCGTTAAAAAGCTCTTCATCAGAAGAGCGGACATCCCACGGAATTAGCAGACAATGACACAGCTGTGCGTACGGCCACACCAGTGACAGAAGGGATGGCTATATAACACTGCTTTCCCACAAGCAGAGAACTCAGGGCAAGACTTGCTATTTCGACCTTAACCAGCCCATTTAAAATTAGTCCAAGTATCTCACTATTACCTTCTAGCCATCCCAGTTTCGAGTATCTTCTTGGCCATGAGCAGCTGTATCCTACCACAGAAAGACAGGAAAGGATGGGGATAGGACACCCAAAACTGGCACCTGACAAAGTAATCCTACACCTGATCCTACAAGTTACTGTTTTACAAGCACACCATGTGATTCTGTGCCATCCTTTTTGGCAATCATATTGCCCTGTCATTGCCAAACCGATTTCCCAAGGAACTTCCATCACAACAGAGTAACTCACAGGAGCATAGGGAAAGCCTCTCACTTCCAACTCCCACCTTTGGTAATAATGTATTATATGTTTTTAACAAATTACTATCCGCCCACCTCCTTTTCCCCCACTCCACATGTAAGAAGATCTTACTAAACAGTTAAGCAATATGTTCTTTCCCAATATATGAAGATGAAAAACAGTATTTAAAACTAGTTTGCTCATTAATAGCAATACCAATAATGATGTGAAATATTTGCATCAAAAATGGAAAGACTTCATTGATGTTGTTTGTAACAGTTCATCCAAATTCCGTTTTACTAGTTACAGACAACCCTTCTTCCTTAAAGTGGGATTTCTTGATGACTTCAAAAATGCATTTATAATGGTGTAAAAGTCAGCATAAATACCTTAATGCAAAACTGGAAGCATTTACTGGGTCATCAGATAGTTAACGGTTTTGCAGCTAAGCAGTAACGCCTTGCATAAATTGACCAACTTCATCCAAAACAACCACCAAAAAAACCAACCTAAAACCACCACCACAACCCTCCTCACAAAAAACCCCACAAAGAAACAGCCAAACCTTACGGCTCTCCCTATTCCACTTGCAAGGCTGAGGCAGAAGTTCAATTTCTGGAGATGTAGGAATGTTCTTGTGTAAATCTCCAAACTCGATTTACACTTGCCCCATTCAAACACCTTCATTTTGGGGACAGACCATTTTAAGAGAACAGCCTTGCCCGTTGTCCCATCTTTAATTTTTCATTTAAAGAAAATCCACATTTTCAGGCTTCTATAAGAAATGTTGTTTCCCTGCTCATCAGCTCCTCCCAGCAGCTGTTGCAGAACTACCTGCTCCATTTCCAGAGGATTTCACTTTGGTGATTAACTAGTATTTCCCAGGTTTTTTTACTCCCCAAAATATTCGTTAGTTTGTTAGCAGAAGTATTTGCATTTTCATACCACTTACCAGTCAGTAGGAGTCAGTCATTTATTTCCTCACGTATGACACCTTAACCTTTCTTTTGCAACAGTATCATTAAAGTTTGTAGCAAATGCATCTTTCAGAAATAAAAATATTAACATTAATTTCAAGATTGCTTTCTGAGAAATCCCATTACTAACCACCTTCCAGACTAATAATCTCCAGTCATCATTTCCAACAAATCTCCACCTTCTCCAATTTAACCAGTAATTTTCTAAAGATGCCAAGTCGTTTAGCAGACATTGACAAGAACAGGCCTGTAGTGTTTCTGTCGGTTTAAAGTAGGTAGGTTCTTATGTTGGGGGAATCAAAGTATTTATTCTCTGCTGCTGTTTTCCATTAGCAAATATGCATTTTGTCTCTTATTTTCCCCCCTCTTCTATGTCAGCAACAGAACTTCTCTTCAAGATTTGTTACACCTCTGCCACTAATTTTACTTCAACTGTTCCAGAGCTGTCTGGATTGCCTTCTACTTCCCCAGAGAGATCTTTCATTGGTAAATGAAAAAAACCCCAAAACAAAAAAACAAAAAAAGAAAAAACTACCAACATAACAAAACAAAACAAAAGATCTATTACATTTAAAACATACCAGAGTAAAGCAAATGAAAACTTCCACTTGACTTTTAGCAATTCTCATTTTGACTTCTTGGCTTCCTTTGGCTCCATGACTTTTGGCATAAAGCTTTCTTTGCTGATCCGTATGTCTGCACATCCATCTGCCTTGCGGACCTTTTGATCAACTGCAATCCTTTTCGAAGACAGCAACACTTGGAGCTCTTTCCTACATGACTTTTCTTCTTGTCTGGCTCTAAAATACTAGAGAGTTTTCACAGCTTTGTCTCTTTGATTCTTCGAATTTGTCCTTGAATTTCCAACTTTTCTCTACATTCCTCCTCCTCTCCTCTCCATGAAGAGTTTATCAGCTCCTCCTGTCAATTGGCTTACCTAGATGCCTCCTATTATCAAGACCTTTGATGTCACAAAGCAATTCTGCAATTCATGAGCTCATCTCCAAAAGCAAACACTTGCTCTTTCACTAGAGGATAGCTGCAAGCCAAAGTAGTTCCCTGCCTTTCTGCGTCGATAAGCTCAAAGGTTTGGCAACATCTGTGTATCCAGCTTTGCCAACGTGTTTAGTAGTTTTATTAAACTTCTCGATCAAGACACTCAGGTCACCTCAGTCACAGAAAGCTGTACAGCAAACATTTTTACTTTTTTCCTTTTCTTCCTTGCCTGGCATTCTATCATAAAAGAAATTTTTACTATTTCATGATCAAATTTTATACAATTTAGGCCAAAAAAGTACTAGTTTTATGTTCTTCAAAAACATCCAAGACTGCCTTGCTCACAGCAGCACCTTAAAGCAAAAATTTAAAGTCATTCCTATCTACTCTAATATTCATTCGTGTAATCAGGAATGTATCTCATCGTACCTATAGAACAAAACATAACTAGTTAAATTCCTGAAGCACCCACTAGACTTCTTCATTTAAGGCAACTTTTAGTCACAAAGAAGTCCTAAATACCCATCTCAACTGATTTAAATTCACCAGAGTTTTAACAAAAGAAGTAGGATTTTGAAGTAATTTTCATTTATTTGAGTTACATAATTGGGTGCCTTGTAGGAGCTTAATGAAACAAACACAAGGCAGATACGTGCTGATCTCAAACATTTGCTTGCATCGACTTACAGTAGTTTTCTTCCTTGACATTACAAATTCATTTTACTGGCATTCAGCATGTACTGCTGCTGAATAAAGGCAAACATCAGCTAAATCTACAGTAATAAATTATATTATTATCTAGCCAAAAATAAAAAAAAAAGATAGGTGCACATCTGCAATTTATAAGGAGTTAAATAGCACAACTTGTCAGTACAGTCCACTACTGCAAGAATTCCACATAAATAGACCACGTAAAATGACATTTTTAATTACAACAAATATAAAGGCTCAATATAATGGTTCTCACGCTTAAGCACAAAGCTCTAGTTAACAGACAAAAGACATTATGTGTTACACTGATCATTTATACAGAAAGAAAGAAAATGCTTTAAAAACGTGCTGAAACAGCAGAGAAGGCTGCTGGCTATACATTTTTCTACACAGTTGATGGTTTGAATAAAAAACTTCTAAATAATTATGAAATACTGTTTCAAGAAGTGTACGGCTATTTAGTTACAGTAGCTGATTTAATGAAATAAAGTATGCAATGCTATCACTTTTCCGTAGCGCTATTTGAAAATACACATAAAGCATTAACAAGCACCTCTACATACTAAAGATTAACACTTCACAGTATCTCATGCTCTCAACTGTTTTATAGCATACAGTCATACACAGAAAGCAACAATTCCTGCCTTTCTACAACATTGTCTTTTAGGATTTGAATGCTCTGAGTTAACACTATGAAGAAAATTTATTCTTGCCTGAAACTTGTACTTTTTGTGATTTAGTAAACAAACACCCAACGATTAAGTCACTTATCTTTTTATAACCCCTAAAGCTTCTAACTAACTCCTAAATTCCGCAGCGTAACTTCTTTCACTCAGCCTTTAAATGCTTGATGATTGTCTCTTACTTTATCAAGTAGAAAATGCAGTCCACAGCTCTCACAGAATCACACAACCCTTTAGGCTGGAAAGGACCTTGTGTGATCACTGGTTCAAACACTCTGCTCGGGTAGGGTCAGCCAGAGCAGGTTGCCCAGAAGTGTGTCCAGCTGGGTTTTGAGTATCTCCACAGATAGAGACTTCACAACCTCTTAGGGCAATCTGATACAGTGTTTGAGCACCTTCACAGTGGTTTTTTGTGTTCAGGTGGAATTTCATGTGTTTCAGTACGCGTCCATTGCTTCTTGTCCTAATCCCCAGATCTCCCTGCTTGCTCTTCTTGTAGATGGGAATGACATTTACTTTCTTACCATCTTCAGGAACCTCTTCTGATCACCATGACCTTTCAAAGACAATCAAGAGTGGCCTTGCAATGACATGAGCCAGCTCCTTCAGCACTCATGGGTGCAAGTCATCAGTCCTCACGGAACTTTTCTATGTCCAGTTTAAGTGTTCCTAACCTGACCCTTCTTCACTACGGGTTAAGTCATCTGTGCTGCAGACCAATCCTCTGGTCTCAGGGTCCTGGGATTCCTGAAAGCTGGCCAGTAAAGACAGAGGAAGAGAAAGCAAACGTGGCTTTAGAGTATCTCCACCTTCTCCATTGCCTTTGTCACCAGGGACACACTGCTCCATTTAGCACTTACTCCAGTCTTCCTTTTGCTGTTGATTTTAACACTATACTCTGGTATTCATATCTAAATAGACATCTCCATCTATCCATAGAACTATCTGCTGGTAGATAACTAAAAGTAATTAAGTATTTACATTAAATAAAGCAACAGTAAAAATAACAAACAATACCTTTCATCTTGCTATTTGTGCGAAGACAAAGTTTACAGACTGAAGACGAAACGGTGTGCATAGCTTCCTGAAATTTTTCTTTGAACAATCAAGAACACACAAAGTTCAATTTTTAGCTTGTTCCGTGGTACTTCAACCTGTTCTTATCTTGGAAGCAAGAGTACATCCTTGCAGTCAGTGACTGACATAATTAGCCTATTGGACATACTTCTTGTAATGATGATATACTTCAAAACAACATATCAGCTACCATCCTTGTTCTGGAAATCTGTTTTCAGTACTACTCAAACTTGTGAATATTGAAATTGAAAAATGTATCAGTGCATACCTAGAAAACTTGCTGGGTTTTTTTGTGCTAAGATGCATAGATTCATTTGTTATATATGTTTTAATAAAAGCATGCTCTCCAAGTAGAAAACTTGGCCATCTCCTGAATACAGATATTATAAATATAGCCAATACTTGGGCATTAACACATGGGAGGAAAAAAAAAAACCTTTTGTCAGAAGAAAATAAGTTGCACTGGCTAAAACTGGACACATCTTTGTACCAATAGCCTTCCCAGCACTGCAAACATCCTGCTTATCTCAAAACAAAGAAGAAAAATGCTCTGTCTTAAGCTCTTACTGCCTTTAAAGACTGGACTTCAGAGCTTAGCTAGAGGACAAAAAAATTATTTAATTTCCTTTGTAATGAATACTGAGATGGTTATGAAGCTTACCTATTTGAATAAAAAACTTGAATCCAGATCCCCTCTCAAGAAAATTCCTAGATTCTGGTAATTCCCATCTCACTGGAGACAGCAGCCCATTGGATTCACTCAAAGCAGAGCACCACCACACACATGAAAATTACTGAACACAAGAAGCAGGCTTAAATATATGAAGTTTGGATTTTCCTCAAAAAAAAACCCAACTAGAAGTATGATTGAACATTGCTGTCACCAAAGGAAAAAAAAAAAAAAAATCCAGGAGGAAACTGCAAGAGGCTAGGTAAATCCTGATACATAAATCTTTGGTGGTTGGTGTATCTCAGAACAAATAAAGGCATAATAAGAATTTGGATATTTTTAGTTATCATATTTAGGTTCTACTATAAGACAAATCTTGGACTGTTTTATTCCTGAAGTGCTTTAATCAAAATCATGTTTGCAGTTAAAACTGAACAGAAAACCTACCACATTATTCTCAAGCAACAATCTCGCATCGGCAGACAGATGAAAAGAATTTTAAAAGATGCTCTCTCATATATAAGCAAATTTGTTCTCAGATCTAGATTTTTTGAGGGGTGGGCAGGAGAAACAGAGGCAAAATCAAAATCAGTTATATATGTGATCAAAACACGTGTCCCAACCATCTCCTGAAGTAGATCTTCAGACCAAAGCCAAAGGGGAAACATCTCATTTCAGCAGAATAACCTTTTTGCTTCTGCACTCCTCTCTTTCATTCATCTCTTTTTTTTCTATAAAAGCAGTGAATGTGAGATTCTAGGTGGCGTTTGTTATTATACAGTTTTTGAACTAGCTATGTACATACGTCATGCAAGATAAAGTGAAAGAGAATCTATGTGTGAATACACCAAATGTTTCAGAGCATTATCTAAGACAGCCTGAAATGCTTACCCCACACCTCTGGCAGGAAAACCTCTTTTTCTGCAGCTATGGAAAAGCGCAAATTAATTCAATTATGGCATTTCCCTAAGCTAATGGTACTGATTTAGCCCAGACTTGAACGAAAACTAGCTGGAATATTATGGCAGTAATGCTGTACCCTAGATTGTCACCAGCACCAAGAGCACCCAGCTAGCACACAACAGTCTCATCAATTATCGCTGACCGTCACAAGCACCATGAAAAAAAAATAAGTAATAATCTCAGTTGCTTAGTTCATCTTGGCCATTTACTGCAGTTGACAAAGGAAAAGCAAATTTGCCTAAATTAATGCATATTAAGGAATAAATAGATTGAATACATCTATATTTAAAAACTTATGTAGAAAGTTGCTCTTTAGGTTTTCAGAATTTTATATTTCCTCTATATATAGGTTTAAGTAATTATTTCTATTCAAATGAAACCATTATTAAATAACAACAAAGATAATACAAAACAAAAATAATTCCTCAATTATGTAACCACTTAAAATGGATAACTGGCAACTATCATATAGGGTCCAACAAAATAAGTGAAGTCAAAATACACAGCTAGCTCCTCTCTCCAATTACTTGCAGCAGAATTAAAAATTTAAGAAACAAGCAAGAAAGCATCTCTGATTGAAGAAATCATCTGGGTTTGTGTATCTCAAGAAATACAAAAATACTTCCCCAAAAAATGCATGCTCGAACTTCACTGCACTCTGAAAAAAAAGACTTCTACGCTTTTCAGATCCATTTTTTAAATGGGTTCAAGAGAAGAATATTGTTAATTTTACCACATGAATTTATGACATGGTACTGTAATCTTGCACAGCATGAAACATGCTAGCCACGCTAACAAGATGAATAATTTAATTCTCAATCCAGAAGAATTCACTCTATTGTTTACTTCAAAATATCAATTTCTGTCATTCTTGAAAAACACCTGCAGATATTAAAGATTATCATTAAGGAAAAAGCACCTTTTAATTCACAGACAACAGCAACATACTGAGAAACATTACAAAAATATTAGGTTTGTGCTTCGATGGCCACTACACATTTTATTCCAAATTAATCCAGAATCCATACGAAATCTAAAATTGGTAAACAATACTATATTAAAAGCAACTATACCAATATATCATTTTCAGCCCTTATTACAGATATTGAAAATTTATTATGCTATCAAAGATTAAACATTTTCTTTTCATTACTTTTCAGGGTAATGATCGCTTGCCAGTTATTATATCTTTATTACAGTCTCCAAGCTACACAATCTGATGGATCTGTGGTGATCCGAGATAAACTCATTCAAGTCCGAAGTATGAACTATGTCATTTTTCATTACCTCCAACCAACCAACATCAAAATATTTCCTGTTTCGAAGTCCACTATCAGGAAAATCATCCTCTCCTCTTCTCTATAAAAGGCAGAAAGATCTAAAGAGGTATTAGTCTTTAAAATTGGAAATGATCCTTACATATGAACTCCATGAAAGAAGACATAAAACTAAAACATTTCAGTATCAATAAAAAATATAGTGTCTGTATGCTTTCTTACGATGAGGGGGGTTTTTTATTAATGTTAATTTTATCCAGCTTCCTTCATCTCTGAACACTTCCATTTCTGTATGATACCCCTTCAACTCAAAAAGCTTACTAAAAATAAGAGCACAATGTGTTTACAGTGGAAACTGTTCATCAGGTTTTTTGCTTAGTTTGACTCTAGCGAGTTTGTTAATACATTCTGACAGACTTGCATAACATCCAAAAATGTTTTGAACAATGCAGTTTAGGTCATGATGCAATATTAATGAATGAATAACGATTCCGAGTACTGAGTTTCAATATTTAATGAGTGCATGCTGAACGTGCCATAGAAAGCTATGGTTGAAAAAAATCAGTGTAGCTGACAAGGGATTTGAAAAGATGCTAGAGACATCAGGAAAACAACTTTAACCTGAACTGAGGTCTGAGAAGTGTGAAATGGATATTTCTCCTACTCAATTTTTAGTAACTGATTATTCACCTGACTGCAAAGTCAGATAAATTACCTAAAGTTCATCTGCCTCTGCAAAACATAGTTAAAGATTGAGATACAGAAACAAATTATCTGAAACGCAGTATCTTTTTCTTCACAAAAAGCCTCAGAATGACAACACAAAAAAGTTCTTCTAAATTGAAGGGACTTCCTAGCACTAGAAACCAAAGCATTACTAGAAAAACAGCATGGGAATGCAGAAAACTCCTCTACATTTAATATTGGAATAGAACTTTCCTGAACTTATGTTCTACCTAAGTGAGTTTTAATACATCAACACACTGAACTAATTTCTCATTAAGTACGATAGAATTAGGTCTGGGAAAAGGACCGCTTCCCACAGCATTCTCCTGGAGAAACTGGCTGCTCATAGCTTGCACGGACGTACTCTTTGCTGGGTCAAAAACTGGCTGGATGGCTGGGCCCAAAGAGTCGTGGTGAATGGAATTAAATCCAGTCGGTGGCCGGTCACAAGTGGTGTTCCCCAGTATTGGGGCCAGTTTTCTTTAACTTCTTCATCTGTGATCTGGATGAGGGGATCGAGTGCACCCTCTGTAAGTTGGCAGACAACACCAAGCTGGGCAGGAGTGTTGATCTGCTTGAGGGTAGGAAGGCTCTACAGAGGGATCTGGACTGCCTGGATCAATGGGCCGAGGCCAACTGTATGAGGTTCAACAAGGCTCAGGGCTGGGTCCTGCACTCGGGTCACAACAACCCCAGGCAACGCTACAAGCTTCGGGAAGAGTGGCTGGAAAGCTGCCCAGCCGAAAAGGACCTGGGGGTGTTGGTCAACAGCCAGCTGAATATGAGCCAGCAGTGTGCCCAAGGGGGCCAAGAAGGCCAACAGCATCCTGGCTTGTATCAGAAATGGTGTGGCCAGCAGGACCAGGGCAGTGATGGTCCCCCTGGACTCGGCACTGGTGAGGCCGCACCTCAGGTACTGTGTTCAGCTTTGGGCCCCTTGCTACCAGAAAGGCATGGAGGTGCTGAAGGGTGTCCAAAGACACCTTCAAACTGCATACAGTAACCTGAGTGAGATTCTTCTATGGTCTTGTACTGTATTACTGTTTGCACTTCATATTATTAAATTTTACAAGAACTTCACTACTTTATTCTATATCCACTTCTTCCTCATGGTGACCTGTTCCTCTTTACTGCTGGTCATACACATATATAAATTAGCACTTCATTCATTATAAATATTACTGAAATATAAAAGTGATAGTGATTCCAAAATTGATCCCTAAGCAGCAAGTAAACTCTTCCCATAACGTTAATTCCTCCTGTGGTGGGTCGACCCTGGCTGGGGCCAGGTGCCCACCAGAGCCGCTATATCATTCCCCTCATTCACTAGACAGGGGAGAAAAGGTATAACAAAAAGCTTATGGGTAGAGATAAGGACAGAGAGAGATCACTCACTAATTATCGTCAAGAGCAAAACAGACCGAACTTAGAGAGGGAATTCATCTTATTTATTACTAAGCAAAACAGAGTAGAGGAATGAGAAATAAAACCAAATCTTAAAACACCTCCCCCCACCCCTCCCATCTTCCCAGGCTCAACTTCACTCCCAGCTTCAACCTCCGCCCCCCTCAGCAGCACAGGGGGACGGGGAATGGGGGTTACGGTCAGTTCATCACACGGTGTTTCTGCCGCTTCGTCATCCTCAGGGGGAGGACTCCTCTCATCGTTCCCCTTCTCCAGCGTGGGGTCCCTCTCACAGGAGACAGTCCTTCACGACCTTCTCCAATGTCAGTCCTTCCCACGGGCTACAGTCCTTCACGAACTGCTCCAGCGTGACTCTCTCCCACGGGGTGCAGACCTTCAGGAGCAAACTGCTCCAGCGTGGGTCCCCCACGGGGTCACAAGTCCTGTCAGCAAACCTGCTCTGGCGTGGGCTCCTCTCTCCACGGGTCCACAGGTCCTGCCAGGAACTTGCTCCAGCGTGGGCTTCCCCCAGGCCACAGCCTCCTTCAGGTGTCTCCACCTGCTCCGGCGTGGGGTCCTCCACGGGCTGCAGGTGGAATCTCTACACCCCCTCATCCTCCCTCCATGGGCTGCAGGGGGACACCCTGCTTCACCATGGTCTTCACCACGGGCTGCAGGGGAATCTCTGCTCTGGCGCCTGGAGCACCTCCTCCCCCTCCTTCTGCACTGACCTTGGTGTCTGCAGAGTTTCTTACATCTTCTCACTCTCTCTCTGGCTGCCAAAGCTCTAACTGTTTTTCTCTCTCTTAAATATGTTATCACAGAGGTGCTGATTGGCTTGGCCTTGGCCAGCGCCGGGTCCGTCTTGGAGCCGGCTGACATTGGCTCTATCAGACACAGGGGAAGCTTCTAGCAGCTTCTCACAGAAGCCACCCCTGTAGCCCCCCCGCTACCAAAACCTTGCCATGCAAACCCAACACACCTCCCTACTATCTATCCCATTACACGCTTGTCTTTGGTCAGTCCCAAGGTGTCTCACAATTCCTACAATAGTTTCAGACATGTCCAGCAGCAGTAACAGGGAGGGCAAGGTACCAAGTGCTTTGCTTTACTCTTTCTTTAGTCTGAAGTCTGTTATCCAACCCAAGAAAACACTGAACTTAATACAAATTGTCTCATTTAAGACTATGTTCGACCTTGCCCCACTTAAACATTTCTTTCCAGTCCCTCAATTACCCCCTACTTCAAACACTATATTTCTCAAATCACCCATAACAATGGGGTCCAAGTAACAACGTTCAGTTGAACATATTCGTTTCCTTTTTCCAGCTGCCTTCCAGTCTCAGCATAACATCTGTCAATGGAAAAATCTTTGCTAATGGCTATTATTTTATGTGTCAGTCCTTGATCAAAAGATCAAAGACACTAATTTCAAAACTCGTAATTATATACAGCTCTACAATTTAACAATACTTCCACAGACAGCTTGTTAATACGCATTGCAATATGGACATTGACTCTTGTCGGTCTGACAGTTGCTCATACGTTATAGAAGAAGGTTGAGTTGACTTTCTTTATTAAGATACTTGGGTTGTGGGTTGGGTTTTTGGGGGTTTTTTTGCAGGGGGGGAAGGTTAGGTGTTGAGAGGAGGGAGAGTGAGTAAGAAGAAGGGAAGGTTGTTTGAGGGGATTTTGTAATTATACTTCATAAAGCCACTGTTTTTAAAATATGTGCATATAGATCAGTACTACATAAAGACAGAATAGATGAACAAATTTCTACCTTTATGCCAGAGGCGTGCAGAGAACCTAACTCAGAATAGTAAAACTGTTTTACATAATTCGTATATGTATTTAGCTAAGACTTTTCCCAATATCCACATAACTCCACTTGAAATTACTTTCAAACTTAATATCACTCCTCTTGGGATCTGCAAAGGCAGTCATGAAATTACAACATTAATTATCCATTAAAATGAAGTGACAGTTACAAAACTTATTATTTTTAAGTGTTTTTCTACTATGTCTGCTCATTTGCTACTTTTCAAAATGAAAGAGCTCAGCGGTTTGAAAGCAAAGGTTTGTTTAAAATTGCCAGGGGGGGGATAATTTCCCTCCTCCCTACTTGAATCTAAAACTATGAAACAGTATTATTTTTGTTGATGCCCTCTCCAAATAAATTCACTGCCTTCATGTCATTCTCCCATCTTTCCTAGAAATAAACTTATCAAGATGAAGCTCGGTATACAAGTTGTCAGTTGAGATGCCAAGTTTTAAAATCGAAGTGAAAAATAATCCCGTGAAAATTGGGGTTTATAAAGGTAGGAGTGAATTATAGTGCTGCTTTCTCCAATTTCTACTTCCTGTCTCCAAGATTCATCTCTGTATACACTGGGAACTAGACAAAACGGCATTAATGGAGAGTCAGACCAATAACAGAAATCTTGGAGAGCAACTCTACCATTGCCAAATACTGTTTTTTCTTCCCAGAAAACAATAAGTAAAACAGGCTTCTCTGACAGTTTGATATTTCCAAACCCTCATAGGCAGCATGGCTGCAAACATTTTTGTGCTTCCTTGGCATTTTTGCAGGTAAGATCATGCACTAAACTTTTACGGTTTTAAAAAGAAAAAGGTACAGTGCAACCTCATTCTGAAGGTGACTTACACTTCCATAATAGAATTATCTTTTCAACATCTGGCTGTCCAAGGAGGCATCAGTTAAATAGCTCACCTGATCACAGTGCTTAATATGTAAATCTCTGCTCAAATCCAAAATGTCTTCACACCTGATCTTGGCTTCTTCCCTTCCCTGGAAGGGGATGGTCTTGACCCAGCCTGACCTTCCTCATTCCCTCTTTTCCTGTGACAGAGCAGTATTATCCCATAATCCTCCAGACCTCGGTAATATTACAGCTGCCAAAGAATAAATTCACTTCTAAATCTTTTGCTGGGTGTGAGATGAGGCAAGAGAAACTTCTGTGGTGAGAGGGGGGAAAAAATGCTTGAGATGGCATGACTGGCGGGGGAAATAGGAGAACTCAACCTGTGGAAGTGATGCCAAGCCTTGCTGCTGTCTCTGTGCCTGTTTCCCAGCCCTGAGGCTGAAATGGCCTCAGACACTCAAAGGAAAGATGTTTCACTTTTTTTGTTTTTATAAAATCAGCTATACACATGAAACTTGAATGGTTTGGTAAATGAATGGCCCTCACCATTGCCCCACATTATCTGATTTTATGCTCCAGAAAAGCCTACTCTGCAATCTTACCCAATTACTATTTCAAGTCCTCTCTCTACCAATTATACATATCTTCAGATATGGAAGGAGAGCGTCATGCACATGTCCATGTCACGTTCAGAGATGGGAGGCCCTTCTCAGATGTCACATCAGCCTTTCCTTCCAGTTTATATGCAACTTAGGACTTACCTTCCGAAGTCCTGTTTATCACTATAAAATATCCAAGTTTTGCTCTCTGAAATCAATAGCCAGGTGGTTTTTTTCTGATACACTGAATGTCATACTAGAAAAAGGTTAAGCTTCCCAGGATTTGTGGAAGACAAGTCATACTGTATAAAGATGTATCAACAAAGATAGAATAATTATCCATAGGCTACATAAACGTGGCAATACTGACAACAGAGCTTTACTTCAGCAGTGTACCTTTTCACTCCAGAGTGTGTAACTTTTTTTTTCTCCCTCAGGAATGACAACGGTAATGAAGAAACTTCCCTCTAAAAGCAGTTTCTCTCAATTTTATTTTTAAACATTACTTGAATCTCTCTCTGCAATACTTACTTCACAGAAACATCATCAGACGAGGCAAGCTTCGCTGCAAGTCTGTTGTACCAATTCTTGCATTCCTAAATGTGATTATCAGTTGGGTAATATGTTGAGCTGTTTTTAAAAACAGTATGGTCACTCATACCAGAAGACATCAAACTCTTATTCTTAGCCTATCAGAAGTCAAAACATTCATAGTCCCTTTTACTGCTTCACAGTATTTCCAGCTTTCTATCCTACTGTCAGTAGTAGATAGAATTTTCCTGGCTGTTTTCACACTTAATCTAAACACTATCAAGAGGTCCCTGTGGCAGAAGACTAGTTTACAACTATTTTCAACCAAAGTAGCTTTTTGTCCCCCATAAGAAGAATACTGCAAGAAAAAGCCAGTCTCCCAATTCACCACAGTTGATTACCTGTGAAAATATAATAATTTAGGAAGAAAATAAAATTACTTCAAAAAGTTTTCACCACATTTAGTGCACTACCCATATAACCTGAAAATACATTAATATGCTCTTCATAAATTTATCTCAGTAAAACATAGAATGAATACTGCAAATAAATCAATCATTTTATTTTTTCCTTGTGTTCTGCAGACCTATGCCAGTAAACTAGAATAAACATGTTATTAAAACAGAAATCAATAGTAAGCTTTAAAATATACAGTAGCATAAAAAGGTCAAGCCCCAGTATTGATTTTAATATAACATTTTTGGTGTGTAGTTTCCCCGAGGGTTCTTCTCTAATATTGTTCTTCATTCTTCCTTCATTTTACATTTTCACTGGTGCATTTGTTGTTCTTTTCTGCAAAAGCTGTCTGCTCCAAGAAGTTTACTACGAGCTTGTCATATATGCAATGTACTGCTGAGATATGACAAAACAAGGTCGGGGGGGAAGCACTCAGACACATCAGAGTATCAATTAAACCGTAAAGTGAATTGCACTTATATAGGGACCCTCCCCCAAGCACAACAACAAACAAAAAACCCATATAAAGATGCTAATGGCTGCAATCTAGTAACCTACCACTGTGAGCCACCTTTGTGCACCAGCGTGTACATATTTTTAAAAGCTGATTTAAGAGTTTAGAAAGATTTTTCTTTAAACAGATGAGGATGTTTAGAAATACAGAGGTTGCAATAAGTTATCCAGCTAATGACAGATAAAATGCCACACCATATGGAGCCCAGCTAGCCAAGTAGAACAGACTCCAGTAATTCATTACCAGGGAATGTTTGAAAATCTATCATCTGTATTACTCAAGAAAAGCATTTTTCATGTAGCTCTCCACAGAAAAGTTACCAAAGTCATCATAAGAGACTAAATAGTCAAAACATAGCAAAATTTAAGAGTTATCAAGAGCCATCATAAAAATCACAGAATGGTCTGGGTTCAAAGAGACCTTAGAGCCCATCCGGTTCCAATCCCCTGCCATGGGCAGGGACACCCTCCACTAGCCCAGGTCGCCCAAAGCCCCATCCAACCTGGCCTTGAACACTGCCAGGGAGCCAGGGTCAGCCACAGCTTCTCTGGGCAACCTGTGCCAGGGCCTCACCACCCTCACAGGGAAGAAGTTCTTCCTTATATCCACCCTAAACCTTCCCTCTCTCAGTTTAAAACTGTTGCCCCTTGTCCTGTCTCTACAAGCCCTGGTAAAAGTCTCTCTCCATCTTTCTTAAAAGCCCCCTTTATATATTGAAAGGCTGCAATAAGGTGTCCCTGGAGTCTTCTCCAGGCTGAACAACCCCAACTCTCTCAGCCTGTCTTCATAGGAGAGGTGCTCCAGCCCTCTGACCATGTTTGCGGCCTCCTCTGGACCTGGTCTAACAGGTCCATGTCTTTCTTGTTCTGCTAATTGGCTTTTTGGTGAACATACTGGAAAATAAGCAGAAGCCAGTACTGGGAAGGGATAATGAGGATCCCAACAGGCAACCTCTAGAAGGCCCAGAAAGCTGGACAAGGACTGAATAAGACTACTAAAGAAAATGCAGGCTTGTACCTATAGCATAAGGTAGTTAGGAGACACTGAAACGATCCTGAGGTTACAGGCAATAGTTCTCTTCTGGCTCTGCTGGTTAAAATCATTAATCTCCACACCACCCACTGTTTCCCATCCACTGACAGTTACCACGCATTCAATTCCCTTCACAGGGGCTCCCAGGAACATATCCCATCCAGCTTCAGATTAAGTCACCTGGACAAGCTCAAGCATGTTCCTCAAATCAAGTTAACCCATGTCCATGATCTTAATTTAAACAGAAGTAATCTTGCAGGGTTGAGACTGTATAAACAGACTTTTTAAAAAGGAGGCAAGATACACTACGTAACATCTACATGCATCAGATCCTTTTTAATAAGATTTGGAACAACAGTGGCACAATGCTCAGCGCCAGGCCTGATAATTTTCTACCTTCATCATGCCTCAAACAATTTTGGAGCAGACCTAGCAACAGAGTTACTGATGGGCCACTAAACAAAAAAAAAAGGCTACTTTTAAGCCTTTCCCTGCCTTAAAATTCCTACTTTTCCTGCCTTAAAATTCCTACTTTTCCTCTAAGAAACAAATGTTGAAATCACAGGAGATACGATATAGGAGAATCCAAGTACAACTAAGTATAGGGGAAACAATTACCTGGGTCTCTTGGGACAGTCGTACATCAGCAAACTGCACAGGAACATATATTTGGCATACTAACAAAACTGCATGCATATATATACAGAAGACTTGAAGAAAATAAACTTTCTGCAATATTGAAGAGACTATCATGCACAGCATGTTGCAAAAACACTTCATTCTACATGTAATTAATATTTGCCATGTGCCAAATCATATTAATTAAGTGGGAGCTATGAAACACTTGCCAAGCAAAAGAGACTGAAAACCACAAATATCATTAGCCTAAGCTAAATGATTAGCAAAATAAATAAGACTGACTGTCACTGATTTTCGGGGGGGGGGGGGGGGGAGGTACATCATCATTCATGAATGTTCAATTTCTATGGGGAATCACATACTTCATTTGCCTCCTAAGTTTTATTTGGTATATATTTTAGTGGAGGAATCCAGCAGCCTGATAAGGTTGAAAGTAGTTGAAATTTTATCATTATGCTGATGATGTAAGTTGTTGTTCACTGTTGCTTTTTCAAAATATCTTCTCTTCTGTATATGTCTTTCATAATGCAAACTCTCTGTGTTGGTTTTGCGTGGCAAGGTTTTGGTAGCGGGGGGGCTACAGGGGTGGCTTCTGTGAGAAGCTGCTAGAAGCTTCCCCTGTGTCTGATAGAGCCAATGCCAGCCGGCTCCAAGACGGACCCGCCACTGGCCTAGGCCAAGCCAATCAGCGCCTCTGTGATAACATATTTAAGAAAGACAAAAACAGTTAGAGAGAGCTTTTGCAGCCAGAGAGAGGAGTGAGAAGATGTAAGAACATCTGCAGACACCAAGGTCAGTGAAGAAGGAGGGGGAGGAGGTGCTCCAGGCGCCGGAGCAAGATTCCCCTGCAGCCCGTGGTGAAGACCATGGTGAAGCAGGCTGTCCCCCTGCAGCCCATGGAGGGAGGATGAGGGGGTGTAGAGATTCCACCTGCAGCCCGTGGAGGACCCCACGCCGGAGCAGGTGGAGACACCTGAAGGAGGCTGTGGCCCCGTGGGAAGCCCGCGCTGGAGCAAGCTCCTGGCAGGACCTGTGGATCCGTGGAGAGAGGAGCCCACGCCAGAGCAGGTTTGCTGACAGGACTTGTGACCCCGTGGGGGACCCACGCTGGAGCAGTTTGCTCCTGAAGGTCTGCACCCCGTGGAGGAGACTCACGTTGGAGAAGGCCGTGAAGGACTGTCTCCCGTGAGAGGGACCCCACGCTGGAGCGGGGGAACAATGAGTCCTCCCCCTGAGGATGAAGAAGCGGCAGAAACACCGCGTGAGGAACTGACCGTAACCCCCACTTCCCGTCCCCCTGTGCCGCTGGGGGGGGCGGAGGTTGAAGCCGGGAGTGAAGTTGAGCCCGGGAAGATGGGAGGGGTGGGGGGAGGTGTTTTAAGATTTTGGTTTTATTTCTCATTCCTCTGCTCTGTTTTGCTTAGTAATAAATAAGATGAATTCCCTCTCTAAGTTTGGTCTGGTTTGCTCGTGATGATAATTAGAGAATGATCTCTCCCTGTCCTTATCTCGACCCATAAGTTTTACCTTTTCTCCCCTGTCTAATGAAAGAGGGGAGTGATAGAGCGGCTCTGGTGGGCACCTGGCCCTCAGCCAGGGTCAACCCACCACACTCTCTATAAACAAAAAGACTTATCGAGCACATGAGTACAGTATCATGGACTCCAACAAATGAATAGTTCTACATTCAAGAACAAAGTTAGTGTATGTAGTAGACAAACTTCCGTTCTTTTTAGAAATTAAAGATGGGAGGAGAAGGAAAATCACCTAACTCCCCCATGCCTGTTCTCCAGAGCCATAACATTAAAAGTTTTTACTCATTGAATTCTTGGAAAATTAGGAAAAATAGTAAATATTTGCTGAGCTTGTCCAAAATAAGCAGAGAAAAGGCAAAAGTCAAGTTATTACTACATATTTAGAATCAGGCACCCAGGCTGACAGACAGTACAACAGTTCCAGCACCATATTCTGACAGTAAGAGGCAAACTAGAGCAAACAACAGACACTGAGACACAAGAGTCAAAAATGGAAAAATCTCATAACTGGTAAAGTTTATTTTTTGGCAATAAACCTACTGAGCCTAATACCATTTCTCTTTATTCCAAATGTCCGTTTTGTGATCCGCTAGTGTGAGTTTTACTACTGTCGGATCGTCCCAGAACACGTCTACTGGTCCACTGAGTTGTGCAGACTTCTCTGCAGAACTCAACGGAGCTGATGCATCTTGCCGACCAGAAGCAGCTTCTCATTGCTGAAGGTTATGAGCCACGGCACCATCTTGTATGGTGCGAGGCCACCTCTGTGCTATCAGAAGAAATGCTTCCAATTACTTCAATAGGAAGAGCTGTTTGAGACTCACATCACCAACATCAACAAAATGATTAAAATAAAAGAGTTCAAGAGCTGCGATAAGACACAGTGTAATGATCTACACTGGTAAGACTATATCTCAGGAGGAAATCCAAATAGCTAAAGGATTCACAAGTTTCATTGTCACATTTTGTATCATTTCATGTCATGGCAAATAACCAGTTTCGGAAACTTTGCATCTCTTTCTATTATGACACTGGAAATGAAATTAAGAACTTTGTGAAAAAAGAAACTATGTCAACAGTTATCATTTATTACCTGTCACTACTGTCAAACTCACAGTCTTGTGCCTATTCTCTCATTTTTAAGAGTATTTTCTTACAGAGTTGTGCAACAGCAGTTTTGGCATGTGTTTCACAGGGGGCAAAAGCCTGCTCCTTTAGTTGGTCTGAATGGACCATACACACCAGAGGCAGTAACAAAAATCACACCCAGAAAGCCTTCTAAAGATGCCCAGAGTAGGGATGCGTGTGTGGTTTGCTGAACCATTAAGGTACTAATTTAAACTTCGTTTTCACTAAATGCGAAGCCTTACAGTGAGTGGAGTCTCTCTGTAACACTGTAAGAATAGGGAATATTTCTAGAGGTACTGGTAGGTACTGACATGAAATGGAAAACAGACTACAGAAATACCAAAGCTGTATTTTCTCTAGGGGGTAAAAGGCACATTGCTCTTTCTTCTTACTTCTGTTCAAAACACAGAGAAGCTCTCTAATATTACCAACTGTAACAATAATAGTATTATTGCTATAATTGCTATAATACCGATAGTGTTACAACCTCTATATTACCTTGAGTATTATCATAAGATTGTAGCTCTGACACATTAATTGGTCTCATCAACTAATGCAGTCACTGTAAATTCTGTGGCAATCAAATAATAATGAATTTAACTTTTCTAAATGAAAATACTTTTAAGATGAAACATTTCAAATGTTCAAAAACCAAAGTGAGAAACAACAGTTGGGCTGAGTAAAAGAATGAATAAAGTAAAATCCATTTCAGCTCTTCAGTGGGCTTTGTGGTCAATATGACTTTATTATGAAGCGCAATATAGTTATTAAAGCACTTCCAGGTACATTTGTCCATTTGTTGGACTGCAAAACCAGTAAGTGGAATGAGGAGGTGCCCTGGCCCAGGACAGTCATACACAGGGGAATTCAGCCATTGATAATGCTTACATTTCCATCAACAGACTAGAAGCCACACACATTCTCATGACGGTAGCTATTAACCTTCACATCAGCTTACAACATTTCCACAACCTCTCTACAGACTTTTAAATTTTGGGCGAAGAAAATCCTGTAAAGGTTCATCATTATCTGTGAGGAAATTTAAGTTCCCAAGGAGCCTCCTGGTTTTCATCCTATGCTCATACAGCCAAAAGCTTAGGCAGGCTTCATATTCTCAGCAAAGCAGCATATAGGTTTGTAACTATATTCAATCACATACATAAAAAAAGAGATGAAAATACATGAAGCAGCATACAGAAATAATACAAAAGATCAGTGGGCATACCATTTTGGACACGTGTTCTAAGGCTGGGTCTAAATCACTGCTGCATTGAAATACAATTTGAAGAGTCAGTCTTTAGCTCTAGTCCCAGAAATAAGCACAGATCTTAACTTTATATAGCAAAAGTAGTCCATCTGTACTGTGTATGTATGTGTGAATAAATAAATTATATAGCAAGTCAAAATTAAAATTTCCTTCCTTCACAGTACAAAATGAGTGAAATACGTTTCACAATCAGATCAAAATGTGGTCATACACTGCCTACAGAAACAGTTCTGAAATTAGCTATTAGACAGTTGGAATCAGACACAAACAGTTGCAAGTTTCAGATATTTATATGTTTAAATGCTGTTTCACTTAAAGACTGGAAAAAAAACGGTATTTTTGAGAAAGGAATGAGAATGTACACATGCAAAATACACCATTTATAGTTAAAAAAATCTCATAAAATGAAAGGAGAAGTAAAAAGAACTTTAATTCTGTGTCACATACCATCAGCATGTCTTTAAAAGACAATCGACAAAGAAAAGTAGTGGGTTATCAAATGAAACTGTTAATAGATCAGAAGCACAAAGTCAAGTAGTTTTTAATGCTAGCATACCAGTTAAATTCACTAACGATGGGCTTATGCCGTTACCACACCTCTGCCAAAAATAAATTAATAAACAAAATTCAGAAGTCCGGCACTTTGACTTATTTTTCCTAAATAAAAGTTGCAAATCTTACGTTCAGGAGGTCAGGCCTCATTATACTCATTTCCCTATGAAAGAGCCCGACATTGGCGCTGAGAGAGGCAGAGTCACAGCTCTGCATGTTGCTGTTCACACAGACACGAGACACAGAATCACGCTTCAGTCCAGCTGGCCTTGGACAGCACAGTGCATTTGGATACTGCATCCCTCCACGTAAGATATGAAACCTGCATTACACCACATTTTTTTTCTTGTGCAGCTATTGACATATGACTATGAACGAATCTCTGTTAACAGTTTCCTTTTGTTATAGGTTTTAAGCCCGGTACAGCTGGGAACTCAGGTTTTGTTCTGTTCTCCAACACCGTATCAATGTCTTTGTATGTTTATCACAAATAACTACAGATGAGAGTAATCTTTTCCTGTTCACGTTTACATTACCTAGAACACTCTGCACTAGACAGACATGGAAGACATGAAATACTTTTATCTGAAGAAAGTACATACTTGCTTGAAAATTGAAGTCAAGTTATGATGAAAAATTATACTGACTCTGTAAGTGCATGAGTGTCCAGAAAACTGGCGCAAGAGGTTGTACAGAAGACTGCATTTTTTTTTTTCCACCTGAAAGTATGGATCCTCCCTCGAAAAAGAACATGGAGCAAACATTTTTCATGCCCTTGCATGGTGGAGAGATTTATTCTAGTTGAGAAAGCAAACAAGAGGGGTAGGTATGCTGAACCTGAACAACATAAATCTATTCTTAAAGTGATCAACAGAGTAACGTTCACTTTATTCTCAGAATATGATCCAGAGGAGAACAGCTCCACATTTGCTACAGCACATCTTGAATGTTTTTAAACCACGGACCTCAACCAGAACTCAGTCCATAAAGACCTCAAATAGCTAAGTAAACATCTGTATCTTTCAAAGTTGTTTCACCCAACATGAAAAGAGCTTCTACAATCCAGTTAAAATATATTTTTATACTGTGTTGAAAGCATAATAAGAAAACCTTGTGTATTGCTAAAAAAGTAAAAATAAAATCAAAACTAGGAAAGGATTAAAGCTGCTAACAAGACTTGACATTTGCCATTTTATTTTTTATATTTTTATTTTAATTTATTTTTATAGTTTACATTTCAAAACCACAAATTCTTCAACCTAATTTGAAGACAACAAAAAGATTTTATGCGATCCTTTTAATAAGCAACATCTTCCCCACTAATCCTCAGCCAAATAAAGAGAAGACTGCCAGCATTATTCCCTACAAAATATAAAATCAGGTATATGACAAGCCAATCTGCTCCCTACCTTTCACAGACCAATGCGCAACCCACGCAAGCTGAATTATGGAATATTTAATAAAAGTTACTGAAAAGTGTCAAATGACAAAATGCTGAAGTTACAAAACAAACATTTCCATATTGTAATCACGTTTAGCTGAACTCTTGAGCAGTCAACATTAAGCTCAAATGTAATGCAAGTTTCCCTGTCAAAGCCCCGTTCAAAAGAGGAGAGATTTCACTGTAACATATTGATTTCCTTTATTGCTGATTAAAAAAAAAAAAAAAAATTAAAAAGCCTGATTTTTTTCTGGGACATTTATGCAGTCCTATCTAATTATATACTCCATCAACCTAACTAAATTAAATAATAATATAATGATGTGTAGGAAACAACTGATATATATGCAGACAGTTTAAGTAGTACTAATTACATTCTAATTTTTTAAATCCGTCATAATGAGCCTTTCTTCCCATTCTCAGAATGGAGGACAATGTGTAGGTTAATATTTCTATTCAGTGTGTCATATTATCTACTTAGGAAAATCACTGAAAGTCTGAATGAACACACAAGTTCACTGAGCTCACCATACAGCCAAACTCAATTCCAAATTCAAACAGGAATTTTTTTAATTGCTAATAATCCCACAGTACCATACTAAACATTGCAGAGTATATTTTAAAACCGCTGCATCCAAAGTCTGCCGGTGCATTCTGTGTGACTCTACCCAGTCTTTCACAGTAACTACAATCTCTGAAAAGACACGCTTAAGAAAGTAATGTTTCAATATACAGAAGGAAAATCAAAAGGGTTTTCTACCAGTAAACTGTTTTAATACAGTACTTTGTATCTTCAAAGCACTATGCTGTACTACTAAAGCAGTTCTAAACATACTGCAGGTCACAGAAATACTTAGAATTCACAGAAATAACAAGAATTACCATTTCTACTGCTGTTAAAATTCACCTTTTGATCAAGCAGAGAGGTTATAAGTAACTCACCTCCACATTGCTCTCAAGCTATTTCTATCTCTACACTGAAAAGTGAATATTTGGACTCGGGAGAAATCAGTGAAGATTGAGCTTAAAAGACTGCAAAAAAGAGTCAGGCTTATGAGGTCAAAAGGGATTTAGATCAACATTTTATATCAGCTCTTACAAGGAAATTGCAGCTAACTTGTTGTTTTAACATGTATTTAATATCGAAACTTGGTATATCACCCAAAGGTCTTACCTACCATTTTGTCTTGGGGCACAAAATGCAACTGTTTATAGTTAGTAGATAAATAACAGTAATGAAATCATTAAGTACATGTTTGCTTTAAATATTGTTATTAACAAACCAACCTTCTCTTTTGGGCTTCAGAGTCTCTCCTGGCTCGTTCTAGTGCCAGTTCTTCAGCTATTCTTTTCTTTAGCTCTTCATCATTAACTACAATTAAGAGAAAATTATATGAAATGTTAACAGAACACAACATATATCTAATTACACAAAAAATGCATAATACAGTGCTCTATTTTATTTCTTTTGTCTATAAAGCAGTTGGAGTGCTTTCTTGTCGTTTCAACACCTTTCAAATTATAGCATACACACCAAAGAGCCTTTAAAAACTACTCTTAGTAAACAACTTTTCAATTAGTGGAATCTTTCAAAAATTAAAAAACATACAGTCTATGCTAAATTATATACATTTTTCTTAAGAAACATGCCTTTATAAAGCAAAAGAGGCAGGGGGTTAATGGGACTGAGACCTAAATAGTAAAGTAATAAAATGCTTTTTTATTCATATGGAACCAAGGGAAGCATTTTCCTGCATAATGAATCAAGTATTTTCAGATGCATATCTTACCCAGCAAAGCATTTACAACACCCTAGATTTCCATACTTCTGGTTTCTACTGTTAGAAAAAGATTTTGCCTCAAATTCTACCAAATTTTGTTTAAACAAGTAGACACAGCAGCAGTATTTTTCTTAATTTAACGTTATGTCAGATGAATTAGTTGAAAGTCTGGTTAAGAACTGAAAAAAGCAGGGAAGCAACTTCCTCAAGTCCATGACTAAACTTTTCCACACAAAGGTAGAAAAGTATGACAACCATTAATCCTACAAGCTTGAAAGACATCTATAAGATGACCAAAATCCATTGAACAAGGTTTTGAAACATAAAACAGGTCCATTCCCAACTCTCTTTGATACTCAAGGGTTCAGTTGTACAAGGTACTACACTGATACCGTTCAATATTAAATATCTCCACAGCTATAGACAACTGCATACTTCTGAATAATCTGACCCAAGGAGATCAGAAATAGTCTGTTGTTACTTCCTTTAATAGACCCTGTGGCAATAAAACACGTTTCAATAGACTTCTAGAAGAAACCATACTGAAAAGTTTGTTTCAACCTGAAAAAAAACCACCAAAAAACCCCCAAAAACCACAAAAAAACCCACCCAAAACACCCCAACTTTGCAGATGGCTTTGTAAGTTTTCTCTATTGTTCCAGTACAGGCATACAGTTAATTCCCTTATTTATATGAAGCATCTGGCTCAAATTCCACTCTATGGAACCACAAAGCTAAAAAAAGGGTATGTAATCTCACCCCAAAATGCCTGTCACTTGAACATAATATAGATGTTGAATTCAAGAAGGTGATACAACTCCCTCATCTGCCCTCAGAAGCAGTAACAAGAACACTCGCTTAGGTAGCTAAAAAACAGAGAACTACATTTTCATCTAATTTAAGCAGATACACTCTCTCTTTTTTGTTTTTGTTTTTTTTTGACAAATAAAGCTAAAGAAAAAGCGCCTAGTGATTAGAAGACAAAAGAGGGACAGCGTCCAATTCTAGTACTCCCTTTGTGGAGTTCTTTGGTTTACATTAGGCAGTAATCTGATTTTTAAAAATAAAGAGACACACACAAAAAAAGCCAGTGACAAATAGCTGTGTATCTCGGTGAGCTCGTCTCCAGGAGTTTGCTTTATCTGCAAATATTGTCCAATATCATTAGCCCACGTTCTCATTATAGTTAATAGAGTCCAGTGTGCAATTCTTCTCATCCTAAAGTAGACTTCTGGAATAGTGAATTTTATGTATGAATGGAGCAGCTTCATCGACTATATGGGAGTCTTGGCCAACTAATTCAGTTATAACCATCTTAAGTAAAGCAGGATGAATCGATATCCATCCTGCCAGACGCAGCAAATGCTTAGATGACAAAAACAGAGCTGCGCTGGGGAAAAGCGGGGGGACACTTGTGAATGGCAAGTGAGACTCCAGTCTAAAATCATACTAACATACACGAAAATCCAGAGGTGAACATGAATCTCATAACAGATTACTGTCACAAACCCTGGGTGAAAAAGCAAAACCCCATTTTATTTGGACTATCTCTACTCACTATTGACACTGCTCCACTATTTTCTCCTCTGGGGGTCTATGAGGATACTCCCTGTTTGAGAAGATACTGAGTTGTTATAGCACATCTGTACATGTCCAAACAAAGATCAGCTAGTCACAGTGAGCTGTATCGCCAGAAGACAAAAAAAAAAGTTTAGCAAAATATCAGACAATCACAAGGATCCCGTTTCTGTACTGCAGCAGGCATTAATCTCCCCCACACCTCAGTAAGCATCACAAGCCAAAATGAGAGCAGTTAAGGTTCTGCATTTGTACACTTAGAAATGATTAAGCTGTCATAAAAGCAAAGAATTTATTTCCCATCACAGCTACCTTATTCACCAAACAATCTGAAAACCCATGATCAAGGGTTTCTTACTGCAGTTCTGCTCAACCCAGACACCTCAATATTTCATGTCCTTTTAATGCTGCACCTGAGAATACACAAAACGTTGCATAAGTATATTGTTCACCAGCATCTACACCGTGAAGTTTATTGTTCTGCTGTGCAAAAATGAGTACAAGAACTCTAACAGACCATAGAATGTTTGTTTAAGTCATAATGAGAAAAGATTGAGGCATCAGCCAATGAAGACATTTGACCTTAACAATCAATTAGGTTACCCATCGATCAGCCAAATACTAATAGGGAATAAAAGTGGAGCTATAGATCATTGAATAGAATTATTGTAAGATATAATTGGGTCGCTCCCAAATGGGAACTTTATGATGTTTCAGTAAAAAATTGCAGTTCTACAAGTAGGAGGGAAAGAAGCACTTACAAAGAGCAAAGTTAATTTATTAGAAAGAGGATCAGGCAATAAAAAAAATGGAACTGTTTCTAGTTAATAGCAATAACATTTCTCTCTGATGGCAATCTCTGCTCAGACTATAGGGCATTAAAACCAGACAGCTGACCATTAAACTGTTGGAAAAATATTAGAACCTGGTGGGTGCAAGACTGCTAAAATAACCATGATCCAGAGACGGTAAGTATACAGGAGTTGCCAAAAATTATGTAGCCATTCCCACCAGCACCCCCCCTTGGTATTTTAAGCTTTTCAGGATACAATGAAGTTGACGCTGATTTCAGTAAGTGCATCCCAGAGCAGATAAATTTGGAAGATTTTCAGGCAAGTACATTTAGGCAGGTCACACTCACATCTCAGTGCTTTCTTATGCTCCTACAAGAGCGTAAAATGAACGCAGCTCCACCATTTCCCAAGTCTGAATGTGCTAATGCACAGCTCACATCACAAGACAATTTAGATAGATGGTCAGTAATGGGAACTATACTCAAAAAGCCATAGTGCTACAGCCAGAAATAACTCTTCTCTGTCCTCTTAGCATGTGAAGGGTGGATGCTGATAGGTGTCTGATAAGCGGTATTCTCTTCAGGATAATGGAAATGGAGTACCACCAGTTGCATTGCCAATGGGCTCATTACCATGCTGAGATCTAGCAGCAGGTTGCACAATGCTTGAAAGAGTGACCAGGCTGCTCCATGTAACAACACCGCAGTCACAGAATACCAGTATGCGATGAAAAACACAAAGCTCTTGCCTGCATCTTGGACAAGGGCATTTTGCCACTTTGATGGCCTCCGGGATGCAGCAACCTGACCTTTCTCATTTGTTCACCTACTTTTGTGGAAAAGTTTGAAAGGCACAGTCATTTATGCTTCAGCTTACAGCACAAACACATGATGTATTTCCTCCCCTTCATGCACAGATTCTTTTAAAAAGTACACATAAATTAACCAATTATTATTATTTAAACCATTTTCATGCACTGCAAGCACAAGATAATACACATATTTGGTTGAATTAACTTCCCCTCCACACACACACACAAAAAGGTAAACTCAGCTTATTTCAATTTTAAAACACAGCTTTAAGAGTATGGAAGAAAGGGAACAAGACAGCCAAAGATGAGATCTGAAGAAACTATGAATTCCACCCAATACATATATCTATTGGCCAAAATCTGTGACCGTGCCCAGCGAATAGAAGAGAGGCAACTTCCAGAATCAAATTACAACACATTTACTCAAGTTTTCTACCAATTCGTTCCAGTTGGCTTTATGGCTTCAGACAGATGTGCCGAAAGAAAGGGTGTGAGAGTACCTCTCACCAGGACAGGGTTTTATTTTGAAAAGAGCACCAGAGTAGGCTGGCAGTTATGGAAGAGTAAGAGCATTCTCCGCATGGCTGTTGTCCCAACACTTTCCCGTTCAGTTTTTTCTAGACAATGAAGACACTCTGAGATTCCTATCTATCCAACACCCTTCTGCAAACCTGAAGGAGGCTTATTCTGCCACTTCTTTAAAAGGCAAAAAACCCAATGAAAACGGTTTTGGGAGCCACTCGTAGAAATACAATATTGCTTTCAGGTAAAGACTAACCCGATTGCTTTTAACAAAAAAACCCCAAACAATTAAACAACAAGAGTATGCAAAGCCATTTGCTTAACCCTTATAACTGATTCTCTACTTGTGCTTCAAAAACAAATGAATAGGAAAGCACACACCTGGTATGTTTCCCAGGGTCCAAAACACTTTGAATAATTGCAGGACAATTGATGAGGACAGAGGAGCTGAGGGCACTGAAGAGCTTACGCACTTAACAACAGCTACCGAGGTTTCAGAGATATAGTATGCACTTCATCGTGGAACTTCAAAGGCCATCCACTAGCAGTATCAGAGCAAAGCCAAGAGCTTCACGTGATGACAACAATTCTTGAGAAGCAATCAGCAATTTTATCTCCTAGGTCTACTACAGGTTGGTGCATAAGGGTATGTGCAACTCTGCTACTCTCATATTTTTTTTTTCCTCTAATTCCTCTGCTCTCGCTAGTCACAAGATCAAAATCCGTACCTTCTCCCTCTTTAAAGCAGTTGCTTCACAGAAAAGACATTCAGCATGATACCAAGATTACAGCGAGAAGGCGGCTCCCAAAGCTCCAAACAACACACATTAGGTAAAACAGACATCTGCAGCCTCAAAAAGGTTGCCTGAGAAATCAGGAATACAATATGGAAAAATTAATCAAATAGCCTCTAGCCTGCAGAGCTGGGAATCTGGCCATTAATCTTGCATTTTCAAAAAAATCATTAATGGAAACAGCAGTTATTATGGGGCACCTTACTAAACCCTCTTGAAAGGGCAGGTGCATTAAGTTATTAACGAAGAGATACTTCAGTTTGATACAATCAAACATCTTTTAGAAAATACTTAGCTAAATAATATATAGAGAATAAATTTACAAAAAAAAAAAAAAAAAAGAAAAGAAACGAAGACAGTTGTACTTTTCCTGTTCATTCAGCTTTGGTAATAAAAAAAACAAACCAAACAGAAAAAAAGATGTCCAAAGAAAGATGTCCAATGAACAGGACATCCCTCACAGAGCAACTTCTCAGAGGCCAGAAGAGTGTCATACAGATGTCCTCCAGACCATCTGACCACCTTCCTTAAAGAGTTAAAAATTTGCTTTTACAAAAAATACCTCCAAGGATGGAAACAGCACAGCCCCTCTGGGCAACATGTTTCAACACCTGACTGACCTGATGGCAAAAAAGCTTCTCCTTAGAGGTCAAAAGCGCTCTCGTTTCAATGTATGCCTCTTGTTTCTCGTCTTCATGCCATGCACCACCATGAAGAGACTGGTTCTGACTTCTCAATAACTTCCTTGCTGGAAGGGAATACTTCCAAGCCTAGGAAGCCCAGGTCCCTCAGCCTCTCAGACCACCACTCCTTCATCCAAGGAGCTCTGCAATGCGCTTGGGGCTACACTGGCTACTTCTGCCTTTGAATAAACAAGTGACAAGAAAAGACAACCCATACCATTTAAATTAAGTACGTGGCTTGGGTGCAATGCAGAGGACTAACGCAAGGGTAACATACACAAATCCAGAACGAACAATCTTCAAATTAGTGTCTGAATACATCAACAAGACAGCAAACAAGAAGCTGCATATGCAACTCATTTCATCTTTTACATCGGCACTCGCTAGAGGCTGTTAGGAAAGTGTAGTTATAAAATAAGCAGTAAATTCCTCACAGATTAGAAACAGGGTAAGACAAAACAGAGGACAGAAAGCACTAGCTCTGGGAAAGCTAAACAGAGACTTTAAACTCTGCACATGAATAGTCTAAAATCATTTTAATCAAGACTTTGTAAGACTGGAAAACTTTAAAAGGGAGAAAATAAGGCCAAGCAAGCTGAACACCACAATGGTATACAAATTCAGATTTGAAAAATGAACAGTCACACATACTGGAAAGCATAATGTGATTTTATCTCACATTTTACTTGGTTTTTAAATCAATTACAATCACATCTAAGTCCCGAGTATCGCACAAAGAAAATTTGTTTAATGGCCAGCTGGGCACGAGAGAGAAGAAGGTAGAAAGGGAAGAGAACATCCAGCTATAGAATATATAAAGATTTAGAGAGGAAGAATATGAAAAATAAGATGATGCACCTCCACACTTCCTCGAGCACAGTGTTTTATCAGTCCACACAACAGCTAAAGCCAAGGATAAACTTTGCCTAGATCTATTTCAGTTCCACTGAAATTTATGGGCTTAACACTTTCCAACCTATTTTGTCCAATAGCTTACATTAACATTTTCTTTCTTTTAAGGCAAAGGAAAAACATTACAAAATGTCTTTGAAACAAAGCATAGAAAAAGTGAGAGGGGTTGGGGGGTTTTTTTGCATCAGAAGCACTAACGTAGATTGGTTTCTCACAGATCCGCATTGCGCGTTTCGCTGCCCGCTCACATTAAGTCAAGCTGCTCTCTCTTGTCCCTGCAACACCATCTTCCTTGAGCACTTTTCCAGTCTCCAAACTTCAGCTCTCTCTCCCGTCTCCTGGCTTGGCTTGGCGATACGCAGGTACAGGCTGCAGTTGCTTTTGCAGAAGGTGGGTCAATCTGCCAGCCATAGCATAGGTATTGAGTGGCAAACCTTCAGCAAAACAGCCCAGGCAGCTGAAGACCTTCTCTTGTCTTTTCTACCTAGCTTTTGATTTATCAAACCCTATAGAAACATTAGGCCTTGAGTCTTTCAGCTCCCTCTTAGTTAGATTTGGCTGAAATAGGTTAATAAATTCAGGAGTTATCAGGAGGCAACTGGTGAATGTACAGCACTACCGCACAACCATTTTCCTTTGGGAAAGCACACAGAAAAAATGAAGAGAAAACCCAAAATGGCTCAATACAGAGAAGAGACATGGTATAGAATATAATACCGTCAGATAGGCAGCTCTGGGCTTCTATTCGTTCTTCCATAACACATTGTTAAAAAGGCTCACAACAAAGCTGACATGGCAGCATTTAAAAGATTTTTGATTTTGTAAATTTTTTTGTAATATTTGAAATGCACAGTGGACAATATGTTGTCAACTCTTTTTGCTGAAGGCAAAAGCAAGTAAAATCAAAGGGGACAAAAAATAAGACTGAAGAATACCAACAGGCTAGGTAATAACGTAAAATGGAGTTGGAGAACACCGCTTCAAAGTATGTACCAACCATTGCCAGAAACAGGAATACTTCTTTTTTGCTGGAAAAACTATATCATAATTACTTACTGCAGAATTTCTTGCATTCACCTCTGTAGCATCTGGTATTGACAAAAGAGCATCAGGGCATTCAAACCATCGATCTGATCCAACAAGGCAGTTCTCATGTCCCTGTGCACATTAAGTATGAACATTAACCAGCTCGCTTGGGACAACGTACCTTAGGGCTGTCTTCAAAGCCATCATCTGTCTCAGTAGCTGGCAGGGCAACTGCAGCTTTGTAGACATTAAAGTTAATGAAGATGTCACAAGGAAAATTCCTAACTGCACACTAACAGTCATAAATATTGAATCAGAAAGCGTACGTCGGCAACCTGGTATCTTCACAACAACAAGCTGTGGGCTTATAAACATGTTATGGGGCTTCCATAATTAAAACACTTTTCCCACCCACATTCCAATTTAATATGCATAATAAGCAAATATTATAGTATGCAAATACCCTCAATTTGCTCTTTCTCAATTTACTCCAGTTTGAACCATATCTAAATTCTACACATGACACAAAACACATCAACATCAACAGTAGCCATTTAAGTTGAACAGCAGAGAAAAGACAAAATATCAAATCCATTAATCTTCATTTAGAAAGAGTAGCCAACTATATAAATGACCAGGACTTGGGTAGCATACAATAATTGCCACTAGATCGGGGGGAAAAAGTGTATACTTTATTTCTTATTCAATTAAACAACAAGAAAACATCGTTAACTTTCCTGACATTCTTAAAAGTTGTCTCAAGCGGCTAACCACGGAAACAAAATCTGTTTCATCCCTGACATAGGTTACTTGAGGTCCAGGTCAAAGTGCACTGGTAAATCAATGCAAGACAGTCCATCTACACCTACCCACGGCACGTGCTGTCTGTGCATACGTAGAAGCTTCAGCTCATCAGAACTGTCAATCAGGTAACTCTATGAGCATAAAATTTCCTGGCAGAATTACACAGTTTAGTTTGCTTTGGATATCAGTAACACTGTCAAGGAACTCTTATCCCAGAGTCCTAAAAACGTAAGTTTTTAAGAAAGCCATATAAATATTCGTTTCACACTGAACAAAATAGTAAGATTTCTCATTTTGAAATCAAACTGTATGATTTCAATGTCATTTAAAGCTGTAGCAGATATATTTAGTGTGCTTAAATTAGGTGGTAAGTCAATGACACCGTTAAATATAGTCTTCCTTCTTTAATTATTTTTGAAAGAGCCTGGATTTGCTGGTAACAGAATACAAGAGGAAACAAGAAACTGTGTAGTGGTTAGTACATCAGTATTCTTGGCATACAACATTATTTTAAAAACATAAATGGCTTTCAAACACTGTTCTACCTAGTCTTTAACCATATAAATAGTCCAAATTAGCCTTACACTCAGTGGAATAAATAATGAACCATTCCTTCATTCCACCAACACTAAAAAAAAACCTCAAGAAATAAGTTGTTTGCTTTAGAGACCAAAGTATTTGTTTCTCTCCGTGTCTCTCTCACCAACAAAAGAATCCCTTAGAGACCCTCAGGACATTTAGTGGTATATGTACAAGTGAACTATCAGAAACAAGTGTCTATGTGTGCCAGAACAGTTGCTTTCATGAGTGACCTTATTACGCATTTCCCAAATTTCTTTATTATGAGCCACGGATGAGGGCATGGCCAGCATTTAAAGTGGTTGTTGGGGTTTTTTTTTAAATTTAATTATTATTTTTAAAGAATAGCACTCTTAAGAATAAATTCTATTTTCAAACTCATACAAATTTAACTACCAACACATACAGAAACTCTTCCATTTAAATTCAGAATTACAGGCACTTCCTACAATCATGGATTCAGTACAAACATAAAGTGCACCTCCAAGGACAGAAATTTGTATTAACTGTTAAATATTGGTAATGTGCAGCAATACTTAAACAAGCTCATAGGATAATTAAATACAAAAACAATGCAATTAAGTGTGCATAATTTAAAAATATTTAATATTTTAGTTTCCAAAGGCACTCTTGCATATATTACATTATCTATTTTACAATGTAAATGTGGATATCAATCAATTTATACTAATTTAAATTAGAAACAAGATGGTATGTGATCTAGAAATAACAAAGCAAAGTTAGTTCATACTCTATTTGGAACATCCTCTTTTCAGTATCCCATTATTGTTGTAACTTTAGCAGTAAATCCCAACAAGGAACTTACAAGGGGGGCAGGAAAAAACAGGGGAGAGCAGGATTACAAGGGTTTCCCCTGTGATTCTTTGAATTATGTTTTACCTGACTGTGCTTAGAAGCTATATTTAACAAGAATAACTCATTTCTGAGATTCGCACCTAAACGAGAAAAGCAGATAACTTTCATCACTCCCTAGCATGTCCAAGGTTACATTCTAATAAGCTAACAGAAAAATCAAGTAAACAGAAATGGATGCATACAATCCACAGAAAGACAGAAAATTAAAAAATACAAAATCCCGAGGCTAAACTGAGAATTAGTTCTTTTAACCAATACACAAAGTAGAAGTGGAGCACAGGAGAATAAAGTGGTAGGAGTCAAGAAACAAGGACACACGAGCAAAGCTCTCTGCAGGACAAGGCCATCCTGCTGCACCAAAGAGCAGCCAACCCTTCCAGTCACTGATGGCTTCGCAATAAATGCGTGAGCTCTTCCACTACAAAATCCTTATGCAATATTCAGTCTGGCTTTTCAGATCACCCAGAAAACCCATCAACCTCTCCCCTCTATCAGGCCTGAATGCACACAGGGAGAGATGTCCTGGAGTCACGACAATCGCGGTGGCAGAATACACAGAGGTTCTCACCACAAATTTAAAATTATATATTTGTGTGATTCTTCTGTCAGACTTCATGATTATTCAAAAAAAAAAAAAAAAAAAAGTGTTACAGGAATTTCGATGCAGTATAGTGAATCCTCAAAAATCTGTCAAGAATTTTCTTCCAGAAACTTAGAATTCATTACAAAAAATAGGCATGCTTGACACAGAAGAAACATCCTGTCTTAGAGGACTTAAGTTAGATATAACAGGTGACAGACACAGGGAAGCACTGTAAGAGAAGAAACAGGAAATATAGGCAATATATCTCGAAATATGTGACAGCTAATAAAATAAGTCATTTGCCACCAATAAGTGGACCGAGTTAAAGAAGCCAGTTAACATAAAAATGTACCCAATTTTTATTTCCTCTAGGAATTCCCACTGTGCCAGCTACATGACTACATGAAGTTTTATTGTAACTTTTAAAATTGTTCTCAAAATGCCCTTACAAGGCTGTGAATCATTTCAACCAAACCTTCTTAATAACCCATCCTTCTCACCCACCTCCATAATATGTGTATATAGATGAAATAAATTATTTCAGCAGCTATTTAGCCATAAGTCATTTTATTGTACCGTTCATTTTAAATAATTTTTAAAAAGTAATAATGAAACAGAAGTATCACATACATTTACAAGACCACGATGGGCAGAATACCCTTACATTGAAAACAACAGTTGAGAGACTTTCTAGCTCAGCTGTCTGTGCTAGTAATTCCTACTATACATACACTGTAAGGCTTCTCTTGCTGCATACAGTGGATAAAAGCATCAGGATTCCATAATTCAACATTTAAAAAATAATCATATTGTAAGCGATGATGGGAAGGATTTTATGATTCTGCTTTTAACAGGATTGAGCATGCAGTGTTCTTTCAGGACAACTTAAGTTGTCCAGTTTCTGATCTTTATGGTTCATAAGTTTACTGTAAAGCTATTTTATCTGACAGTATGGGGAAAACTTACTGGTATCCCTTTTATTTTCTTGGATAAAATAATTTCTAAATTCTTTCACCACATGTATTTCAATGAATGTCTTCTATCACTATAGAGCAATAATCATGTATTTCTACACATAATCGCTAGGTAAAAGGGTCTATAAACTAAAACAGCTCTTTAGTTTTCCATTAGAAGTCACCACTAACTGCGAAGAATTACTAGCTGCTATTGCACAGGCCTGCACTCCCTCATGGGACTCTCCACACTGTCAAGGCCACATAAATAGCAAATTTTGATGTTCAGTTCACCTGCTACCATCACCTTTAAAGAGGATTCTCCAGCTGTGATTGCACACTATCAGTGGCACTGAAAAGTCAATTTTACCCAATTACAGCTCTGGATTGCAGTCGCTTTGGACAGGAATAAGAAGATTCACAAAGCTGCTCATCACTGAATCAGAAAGCCCTTCGGTGAGGATATTTTCATGTACCTTTCCATTGGTGCGAATACAAGCTCAGAATAGCTCTAGGCATTGAATTTTATCGTCAAATGTCCATGTTCCAACTGTTTGTGGGGCAGGGGGTCCTGCTTTTACACAGATGTGGTTTAAAGCGTAGGAAACCAGCCTTGCTACCCAAAGAAGGTAAGTGAAGACTTCTAATGAGTGACAGAAAGGGATGAGTTAGCATGAACAGGTAACAAGATAAAGAATAATGTTATTTTCTGATACTGTGCATTCCATACATACTGTGCAAATGACTGCACACACTTAAAAGGAACAATACTCCCCTCTTTTTTTTTTTTTAACAAATAAATGTTCACAAGATACAAATTTCTGTTCACCTAACATTTCAACCTATGCTGAAATTTTGTGTTCCATTCACACTCACATATTGGTAATTTTAAATGATCTTATGTCCTATGATAGAGCCTGTCCTTTCACAGCAAACCAGTCTAAACAATCAATCAGGAGAAAGAAGGCAAGGCAAACAAACACACAGAAAGATAATCAAAGACTAGTATTTGATGGAGGATACAGCTTCATGATGATGATGCTTCATCAGCCTTCTTACCTTCAACCCCCCTTCACTACTGCTTACACTATTTCCAAAGCCAGCTGCATACTCACAGCTCCAAATGCCAAAGGAAAGTCTCTCTCTGCTTTTTGAAATTAAAAACCAACAGTATTTTCCTTCCCATGAGCAACTAAATGAATAATAACTTGGCTTCTTGGGGATTTAGGTTCTATTCCTCTTATACACACAATAATCCCACCTTCTCTCATGTCACGGTACTATTTGAGCAAAGGAGGTGAATTTTATGGCTGGCCCAGAGCTACGCACACAGTGACTGCCCACCAGCACGCTCATACTGACTGATGAGTAGCACAACACACTATAGGAGAGTTGCCTACCCGTCCTGTAGTAGGGTGTAATTCACAGGTCTCCCAGCCTCCTGAGGGGTCACGCAGTAGGTAATACTGTACAACTGCGGTTCCAAATGACCATCCCGAACTAATATCATACATCAAAAACTGCATTCACCACTAATTTACTCTGCTACTTAAAGCTATCACAAGACATGTCAAATTTAAGACGTTTTCTTTGAATTTTACTAGAGAGGGGAGGAACTGCTTGTTTGTCCTATCCCGCTGCTGTTCTTAAAGAATGGTGACTTTCTGCACCCAGTTCCTTTTCTTCAGCTGTTGAATTTGAAATGCGTGTGACAGCCAAGCATCAGAAAGCATGCCAAGAACAGCAGCACAACCACTAACTCCAGAACCTTCCAAAACCTAGTCTAGCCCATCTGCATGCATTGCCCCAAAGCATCTCCCTGCTTCATGTTGACTCAAGCTCTCCCAAATCCCCCAGGCTCATGGATGCAAAGCTCTACCAGAGTCTCGTAACTCTCCAGGATTCCCTCACCTCTGCCTTTCTACGGTTGGACTCGATGATCTTATAAGGGTCTTTTCCAAACTAAATGATTCTATGATTCTAGATGAATCAGGTACAGCTACAGAAGCTCTTGCTGCAAACCTCCACATATGATTACGTTCTCCAAGCTCAACCCTATCATCAGGCCATCTTTTCTTTCTCACCAGTAATGCTCTGAATTTTTTCCGGAGAGGGTTACACGCAGACAGGCACTGGCACAGGTTGCCCAGAGAAGCTGTGGCTGCCCCTGGCTCCCTGGCAGTGTTCAAGGCCAGGTTGGATGGGGCTTTGGGCAACCTGGGCTAGTGGAGGGTGTCCCTGCCCATGGCAGGGGGGTTGGAACTAGATGGGCTTTAAGGTCCCTTCCAACCCAAACCATTCTAGGATTCTGTGAAACACGGCAGTAGTACCATTGTCACCAATCCATTTGCAAATTTTCAGAAAACATGTAAATAAATTAATTATCCTCAAGAAATCTACCTCTCTGACTAGTTTGGATGAAACTGGTTAATAACTTCGAAAGTTATTCTGGGAAAGAGGGAAGATAAAAACAAATTATGTAAGAGGCCATAATGCAATGATACTGTCAAAAAACAAGTGAAAGTGGGTCTTTATAGGTAAAGGTTAGTGAAAGAAAAGAACAAGTGTTTCACCCAAAGATAACACTCATCAATACATCTGCTGATCCCATTAACCAGATTTCTCAGTGGTTGGATTTGCATGGAAAGATATATCAAGTTGCCAAACTTCTAATTTGTACATTTAAAGCAATCTAACACCATCGCACTAAATTTTAAAGGGAGTAAAAATTTTCCAGTAGAAGCTGACTATGCAGCAAAAAAAAAAAAGTGTAACCATGTCCATATCAAGTCCTGATTTTATTTATCGATGACATGGGCACTGAAACTGTGCATGAAGTCTGAAAGCAATCACTTCACCTAAAATCAGGTACAAAGAAGCCTGCAGTGATAAACAAGTGGATCTTTAACAGCTGTTGTGGTGCGCTCAAATCTAATCTCCTGTTCATTCATTCAAGTTATAACAACAGGCTGATACATGGATGTTTTGTATCAGCGCAGAGAAAACAGTAAT
The DNA here is from genome assembly GCF_011004875.1 of Balearica regulorum gibbericeps. Classification (NCBI taxonomy): domain Eukaryota; kingdom Metazoa; phylum Chordata; class Aves; order Gruiformes; family Gruidae; genus Balearica; species Balearica regulorum. Next base: position 2,799,572 of record NC_046184.1, on the reverse strand, counting down.
TCCAGAATTTGTTTATTCAGCTCAGATGCATACTGCAGCACATTCAGTCTCATCGCTGCTGACTCGAGAAGGATACAAAGAAAAGAATTTAAACAGCATTACAATGTCCTGTAAATGAGAGTCACTGACTTAGAAAGGGAAGTGCAGGAGAATCTGTAAGTACTATCTTATGTCTTGAGCGTAACATTTCCAGTTTCCTACATTCCGTACAGCAGCGTGTTTATTTTAGAGAATAAACCCAAAGTCACACTTTAGTAACAGAGTGACAGAACACTTATTTTATGTAATGTTAGTGGTAGGACACAAGAAGTCAGATTAGAAATAGCCAATGCACACATTTCAAATATACGCACCACAAAAGTATCAAGGGCACTTAAGGGTATGTTTCTGCTGAGGAAGGCAGAGGTGACTTACAAAGCATTGTAGTGTGTCTTCCTTCAACTGCAGCAAAACTGGCTTTATATTTGTCAGCAGACAGCTACAATATTGTCAACTTTGAAATGTGGCAACTATTTTCAGCCCAATATTTAGCACTGTATTAGTGCCTGTAATAACAACTGAAAACTGATTGTAAACAATATGAAACTATGATGTTTATGACTATTTTCATTATTCAGAAATTATATAAAAATAAAGGACAAATGTTAAAATGTTTAAAATTCTCACACCACCAATAATCTAACATCTACATTTTTAAAAACGGGTAATGAGATCTGCTAACAAAACCAACTTTTTCAAATGACTGGTCTCTCAACTGATGTAATATTTATACCATCTCCACCACTGATAGCTTTTTAGTGTTGTAAGTTGTTAGCATTAAGAAAAACAAGATACTACAGAAGGATGTAGTGAGTAGTAGTATTGCCAAAAACAAGCAGATCCGATTCCACTCTAGGAATGAACTGCCTTGAGTAGTCATCAAGTAGCATGTTAACCCAGCACGGACGAGCAAATGTAAGAGCTAGCAGCACCTCAAATACTAAAAAATTAATCCAGGAATTTCATAAAAGGTTCAGGTAAAAACAAAGAGGCTGTTCTAGCAGGCAAGAGGACAGATATAAAAATCCTAAGGAGAAAGAGTAATCTGACTGTCAGCAAAGATGCTTCCAGTTAATTCAGGTGTATATGAAGTTCACTTTTTCTTTGAGTAAAACATTCTCTCCTCTCTTCTGCAAATGACAGCACAGATTAAAAGGAGCCACTGTGTTCAGCAATCTCTTAAACAGACAGACTGGCACAGAAACAGAAGATTGGTCCCTCAGTCAAAACTTAGTTGTCAAAGTGATGTGAAATCCAGTGCTGCTTTTCCAAAAATTACAGTTTCCTTAGGTTCCTGATTAGCACTGAAGTCACTCTTCTGTATAATCACTGCCTTTATTAATTCTTTCTATGAATTTCTACAGATACTACTTTTTCTACTTAAATTTCAGAATACTCAGTGCCATCTCCCCCTGTTGAGTAATGTCACTTAGTAACATCAGGGATAACTGAGCCCTTTCTCTTATGACAAGCTGCCTTCTTCCCACCAAAAAAAGAAAGAAAAGGAAAAAAAAAAAAAGAAGAAAAAAATAAAGTCAAGCATCTTGAATGAAACACTCAACTCTTTTTGTATAAAGCTCCAGAGATTAAGCAGAAATAGAAGCCTTTCAAAGGATGAACCACCATATCTCACCCCTAGCCTAGATGACTATCTTAGATTAGATGCTTATTTTTCGAGTGATTAACATTAGGTGAAATCAAACACAGTTAATGAAGCTAAAAATGAGAATCAGATAAACTGGTTTCATGAAGCATTGTCAGAGGTACACAACAAACCTTGCAAGCAAGGGGAAGACAGAACGTCCTTCCTCTATTTTTTTAAATTTAGATTTCAAAAAACAGTAGTAATACCTGAAAACTCCAATTTTCAGTCTGGTGTTCCCCAAAAGTTTAGTAATATATCTCAACATGAGATCATTGAAAAATCAAAGACTGCAGTACACACGCAAACCAGTTTGGAAAAAAAAAAAAAAATTGTAGCAGTAGCTGGAACTGCACACTGTTCCCCTGAGGCAGAAGAAAAAGTCTCTAAGTGGTTACCTCCTGTTTACCTAAAAAACAACTAGTACAAAGCTTTCAGGAAGAAGCACTATACGATACACTTAACCTGCCCAATCTGACAAGTGATGAAGAGTTTTAGTAACACTTCGCTGCAGCCTGAAGATGAAGGAATAAAACAAAGCTTTTCTTTTCATCTTAATGCGATAAACCATACATTTAAAGTATTCTTTAATATCACACTGAAGATTCTCTAACTGGTAAATAAATTGTGATGGCAAAAAAAGTAGCATTTACTGTTAAAACCACAAGATTTTATTACTTGGAGGTCTCCTTGTCCTGTACAACAATCTCTTACTGGTTCATTGGAAACTTGGTTTAGAAATATATTGATGCATTCTCTCCTTATAGCAGTCCCTCACTTACTATTATTTAAGGAAAGTTGCAGTCATAGTGGAGAGATAATCTGAATAACAATATATTTTACTATAAAACCAGACAGGATGCTATATAGCAGAATGACAATTTCCTCGCATAGTGCTATCAAGACTAATACTGGCAAAAGCAAACGGTTCTAATTTAGTCTTTGGGTTTATTTCATTAAAATTATCAATATTTTTTATTTTATTCTTTAAGATAGCAAAATCATTCAAACTGCTCCAAATTACTTCTATTCTAACAATCGTTTAAATTATATACCCTTTTATCTTAGCCAGCTATCTGGTCTTTTTTGACCTATAATCCCAGGAAGGTCTCTGAAGGACAAAGGAAAAATAGCTGGGCTTTATTCTGCTGCCCAGACACAGCATGGACTAGAGAAGTCAAAGGCTGAAATTTCAGAGAAAATATTAAATAGTTCAATGCCTACTACTGTCAATCTTCAGTACATTTAACTCTCGATATGAATCAAGAACTTAAGCACATGTGAACTATGATTTCTGCAAGCACATACATGGGAGATTTCTAATAAGGACTGCAACAAATGTGTCCCAAACAGGCATCTTCCTCTGTCAAATTCTGATTTCTAATAGATAATGTAACTGAAATTAATTAAGAAGGGGGGGGGGGGGGGGGGGGAGAAGAAAAAAATGCATGTTGCCAGACAGATTTTTATTTAGTTCTAACTTAAAAAAACACCAACCCAAATCCAAAAAAGCCCCACAGTGTCTCTTCCCAAGTCTGCCTCATAAACATTTGATAAATTCTGGATGCGTTATCAAAAAGTTCAGCCTATGGCTAAGCTCTGACCATTTATGCTCAAAGGTCTAAAACTTTGCCAGGGTTTACCTACAAAACGAGTCAGTACTCAGAACTAGTAAAAGGCAACGGCACCAATTGGATGCATAAATGCATAACCATTTAGTCCTTAAAACTCATTAGTACACACTGTTTGCAAAGGGCTCCACGAACTGTGCACAATCTCTTTTTCCCAGGTTATTTTTTTTCTCCGTGTTTTTAGAGACAATTTCCCTAGCTTTCTTAATTAAGCTTACTGCAGCACTAGAAATTAATACAAGAATCACAGGCCAGCCACCAACAGTTGTTTTTCAACATGATTTTCTGCTAACTCCTGGAAGATTATGTTTCACCATGCACGAATCTCCTGCTTCCACATCAAAAAGCAAGTGGTTCTAACTTTTAACTCACAAGCCATTTCTAAGCAAATACTTTGGATATGCTTGTTATACTAGCTACGACAAAAATTGCTTTATATGTGCACTGCACAACTACTCCAAAAGATTTTTAGAGCAAACGTCTGCACTCAGTAAACCCTAATAGAGCACATGCAGCCTTAAGCAGAATAGCATGAAATTTAATTTTGTCAAATCCACTAGAGACCACACAGTATGTGGTACATAAGAATTACCTGCTTCTAAGAATATATAGAAACAAAAATGACACTTCTAAACGAACGCCCATTGAAAGATAAATTCTGCCTATCTGCAAAAAGCCACACACACAGAAAAACATTTGTAAAAGAAAAACCTATGAAAGAAGCTGACTATCGTCACGACGAATCTACCTTGGCCCAAGACCTAGGTACTTATGAGTACAAGTAGGACAGGACCTGACATATAACATACTCTTTCTTTAGATTTCATTTGGAATACCAAAACTTCTCTACCAGCTGTAAAATGAGAACCCCTAAATAAATCAATTTAATGTCCAGCTAATATTAGACAATATTCATGGGATATATTGGCTTTCTCACCCTGACCTTCATGTAGGGGAAACAAAACCAAAGAGAACCCCACAACTCAGTCCCACAAGCTCTCAAAAATCTAATTCTTCCATTTGCAGAACCTGTGAAAACCTTAGAATTGGTTTCTTTAGTTCCCTTTAAAACACTGAATAACAACAAATAAAGCAATAGCAGAAGGAGAGAGGGGAGATGGGAATCACTTACTGCAATTCTAGCCTTAAATGCCTCCCACACACAGACCACTTTCTTCATACAAATTTGAACATAATCATTTCATTAAAATGAAAGAAAGAAACAGAGGGAGAGAGGAAGAGAGAGACAGAAAGACCTCTTCTACATTTGTCCCATCCTTCCAACTGCACAACCAAACTTAAACCAAATTTATATCGTGCTAAACTCCAGGTTAACTTTAACACAAACATCATTTCTTGGAGCATATTTAAGTGGGCACATTTCAGGCAGTCCACTACTATACTGAGATATATTTCAGGGGACTGGTTGGGTTGGCTTTTTCAATTGTTATTACTAATTTACCTGTCCAAGTTACTTCTTGTTTAGGGGAGGGAAAACAAAACAAAAAAAAAAAGGTTAATCCTTCCTGGAATGGCATAAAATTTTATTTCAGTATTAGGGAAAAAAAAAAATAATTCCAGTCTACAAAAGCTTGAGGATTGTTTCACCTCACAACACTCTCCTGAAGATGCAGTCCAGGCTGCTTGAGCTACGCCTGCGCTCTCCAGCTCCAGTAATTGCATGATCAGGCTTACTCCCTTCCGCTAGCACTGGCACTTCCGCGATCGGTGGTGAAGTTGCTTAAGCAGCAGCTTCAGGAAAGAAAAACTTCACGTAAGTTTAACATAATCTGCAAAGCTGTTCCAAAAGGTGGTTGTCACCAAAAAGGACAAGTGACACTGTTGCTCCTCTGTGTGCTCCTGCTTCCCTTCTCTGAATACACAAGGTTCAACTAAGGGAGTGAAGCTGGTACAAAACTCTTCTCGTAGGCTGTTTCCAGATGGTTTCAATCACTGGACACCAAGTTATTATAGGAACAGACATGATCAGATGCAAGACCGTTGGATGAGGTTAGCTGTAACATCAGCCTATAGCTTTAAATACATGACATTTGCATGAGAAGTTCCAACACCTTTTGCCATTCGTTCTTGTTCTACCTTTGGACATTTGTTTAAAATGTCTGTTGTTCTACAGGATGTATCAGCACTCAAAACGCAATTAAAGTGGGCAGCCCAATGGCACAGTCCTGATCACATCTCAAAAATGATATTTCAGTGAAGAAGCAAAACTTTTGAATTGGACAAATGGTGGGAATATAGCACAACAGAATAAGCGAGGCACATCAAGGTTTTTGTATTCCCACCTCAAAAAAAATTCTGTTCCTGAGGCGAGCATTCATAAGCTTCTAGATATTCCTCTTATACAATTATGTACCTTTTTCATATTCGACAATCCAAGTCTTTTAAACAATTAAATTAGGGCTTTTTGCCTATTCTTTAATATTTTCATCATGTCTACCCAACCCTCCATTAATCATGCACCATCTTTTTGACGGGGTTAATACTGTCCTTTAAGGACACGGAGTGACCTAAGCCCTCCCACAGCCCTGAACTCCCAATTACTATAAACTAAACCAAAAACAGATGTACAAGTTGCATTATTTGCTAGTTTTTCCTTCTAATTTCAGTATCATTTTACAAGGACATACCCAGCCACCTGAAAGCATTCACAGAACACCTTGCATGTCACACAGACAGTGAGAACTTTAATTTATGCAATACTTGCTTCATCTCCCATGCATAATTCTATCTTCCCTATACTCCTGCAATCCAGTGACATGAATGTCAGACTCAACTAAAGATTTGCTGTTACAGTGACAGCATTAAAAGTTTGGCATCTTTAGCAGTCTAGTGAGTTACAAGACATTTCACCTTTTGATAATAAAATACTTCCATCAATAGTGAACCTTTAACCCAAAGAATATCAATATACATCACTGAAAATAAAGTTATCTCCAAGAAACTCAGTGACAACTAAGTGGCAATACAGCAAGCCACAGGAGAGCAGGAGTGAGCACTGCAGCATCACATATACAAGAATAACCAAGGCAGCTTGCTCAAATTTAGATCACGCATCAAAAAATATATACTCTGCGCAAGCTATTGCCTGAGTGTCAGAAGCAATGACATTCTCCTGAAGCTGTCCTTTCTCTACACGCCAATGTATTATGCCATATATCTACTTCCTTCATCAAGAGCACTAGCATGAACCTTACTCAACAAAACTGCCAAATATTCTTCGGAACGTATTCCTCCCATGACAGCTACATTAGAGGCTTCCAAGATTTTCAGACCAAAAGCCCATCACAAGTCATCAGTATTTCCAACAAATATCTCTGCACCCCGTTGAAAAACTTCTATTTTCCACCCTCCCAGAGGTCAGCAGGAAGTCAAACCAAAATCATAAGTATACTATTAAAAACAAACCCAGTATCACAGAACCACAGAATCACAGACTGGTTTGGGTTGAAAGGGACCTTAAAGACCATCTAGTTCCAACCCCCTGCCACGGGCAGGGACACCCTCCACTAGACCAGGTTGCCCAAAGCCCCATCCAGCCTGGCCTTCAACACTTCCAGGGATGGAGCATCCCACGCCAGTGCATCACCAATCTCACAGGGAAGACTTTTTCCCTTCTATCCAATCTAAATCTCCCCTCCTTCAGTTTAAAGCCATCCCAACTTGTCCTGTCACTCCCTGCCCTTGTCACCAGCCCCTCTCCAGCTTTCCTGGAGCCCCTTCAGGGACTGGAAGGCTGCAATAAGGTCTCCCTGGAGCCTTCTCTTCTCCAGGCTGAACAACCGCAACTCTCTCAGCCTGTCTTCACAGGAGAGGTGCTCCAGCCCTCGGATCATCTTTGCGGCCTTCTCTAGACTCATTCCAACAGGTCCACATCCTTCTTGTACCAGGGACCCCAGAGCTGGACTCAGTACTGCCAGGGGGGTCTCACCAGAGCAGAGCAGAGGGGCAGAATCCCCTCCCCTGACCATCTGGTCACACTGCTTTTGATGTAGTCCAGGATACGGCTGGTTTTCTGGGCTGCAAGCACGCATTGCTGGGTCATGCTGAGCTTTTCATCAACCAACATATTATGCTACAAGATGCAAATCATGGCCTTCCAGGCTACCAGTGGTCCACAGACCAGCTCAGTTTGTTGACTGAGGAATTCTACTTGATTTATTTCACAGAGGTTTTCAGTACCAGTTCAGTTTAAAACCACCTTCTAGAAAGTACCAAGAGCTGTAACCAAAGCAGGACAAAATAAACACTACCAAATGGAGAGACCAAGCCCTCCTGGTTGCTGCTACATGAAGAAAGGTTGCAAATCCATGTCAGTGGCTGAAAAGAACTGCTTGAGATTTACAGGTGTCTCACAGCAAAGTAAACAGCAGGGAATCAACCCAGGCACTGCTAAAACTCTGTTGTTTTCCTTTTCTAAAAATAAGAGGAATTCTACAAAGTCAAATCACAGAAATGTCAGCTTACTCCATCTTTCAGTTTATGCACAGAAAAAAAAGTATTGTCGCAACAAAAAGGTAGATGAAAACAATTAATACGTTAAAGGGCACAGAACTAAAGGGATTTATTTGCAGTGGATTCTTGCTTAACTGGCATAAATTTAGCCAAACTCTGTAAACTTCCACATACTCATGAAAAGGGAAAATACAAAACAATTCAAAGTTACAAGCAATAAAGCAGAGCCTCCCACAACATTTAGCATGAGGTATTCCAGTTTTACCTTTTTTCATGCAGCATTTGACTATCCACAATTACTAGGACCATCAACACATGCTGCAATTCTTCAAATAAAAAAAAAAATAATCTTCCTAAAGGTGGACAAGGAACAAGGTCAGGACTCTAGTGTAAAAGTTCTCAGCCACATTCTCTTGGGCTGCACGTTGCAAGAGACCATCCCGGGTGGTCACAATGGTCCTGTCTCAAATTCTAAGGATTAAAAATGCTCTGTTGCACTTAGCAAACTTATTTCACACTCTGCTGTCAAATCACAGGATCACAGAATCATTCAGGTTGGAAGGGGCCTCAGGAATTCATCTTGTCAAACTCTCTGCTCAAAGCAGGGTCAGCCTTCAAATCAGACCAAGTAGCTCAGGGATTTACCCATCCACACCTTGAAAGCCTCTGAGGATGGAGACTGCCAAGCCTCGCTGGGAAGCCTCTCGCAATGCCTGACTGGTTTCATCGTGACAAAGTTTTTCCCTATTGCCACTCTGAACCTCTCCTGCTTCAGTGTCCACCATCTCCTGTCCTCCTGCAATACATTACCATGAAGATCCTGGTTAAATTGGTCAAGCATAATTTATGCTTGGTAAATCTCCAACTAGAACCTAATTCTTCTAATACTCATTCCTGAACATCTCAATAATACTTCCTTATATACTTCTGACTGAGCCAAGGTACCGTGGCCACTGAAACTCCACCAAAAGACATGGACACCAACACAGCAGAGTACACGATTGAAAGGCATCATTCCATACAAACAAACAAGGATAAAAAATATATTTTTCTCCATTGGAAACATGCCAGGTCTAACCTAATTTCTGAGGACGCTGTGGTGGGTTGATCCTGACTGAGGGCCAGGTGCCCACCAGAGCCGCTCTATCACTCCCCTCTTTCATTAGACAGGGGAGAAAAGGTACAATGAAAGAAAACTTACGGGTCGAGATAAGGACAGGGAGAGATCATTCTCTAATTATCATCACGAGCAAAACAGACCAAACTTAGAGAGGGAATTCATCTTATTTATTACTAAGCAAAACAGAGTAGAGGAATGAGAAATAAAACCAAATCTTAAAACACCTCCCCCCACCCCTCCCATCTTCCCGGGCTCAACTTCACTCCCGGCTTCAACCTCCGCCCCCCTCAGCGGCACAGGGGGACGGGGAGTGGGGGTTACGGTCAGTTCATCACACGGTGTTTCTGCTGCTGCTTCATCCTCAGGGGGAGGACTCCTCTCTTCGTTCCCCTGCTCCAGCATGGAGTCCCTCTCACAGGAGACAGTCCTTCACAACCTTCTCCAATGTGAGTCTCCTACATGGGGTGCAGACCTTCAGGAGCAAACTGCTCCAGCGTGGGTCCCCCACGGGGTCACAAGTCCTGCCAGCAAACCTGCTCTGGCGTGGGCTCCTCTCTCCACGGGGCCACAGATCCTGCCAGGAACTTGCTCCAGCGTGGGCTTCCCACAGGCCACAGCCTCCTTCAGGTGCCTCCACCTGCTCTGGCATGTGGTCCTCCACGGGCTGCAGGTGGAATCGCTACACCCCCTCATCCTCCCTCCATGGGCTGCAGGGGGACACCCTGCTTCACCATGGTCTTCACCACGGGCTGCAGGGGAATCTTGCTCCGGCGCCTGGAGCACCTCCTCCCCCTCCTTCTGCACTGACCTTGGTGTCTGCAGAGTTTCTCACATCTTCTCACTCTCTCTCCGGCTGCAAAAGCGCTAAGTGTTTTTTTTCTCTTTCTTAAATATGTTATCACAGAGGCGCTGATTGGTTTGGCCTTGGCCAGCGGTGGGTCCATCTTGGAGCCGGCTGGCATTGGCTCTATCAGACACAGGGGAAGCTTCTAGCAGCTTCTCACAGAAGCCACCCCTGTAGCCCCCCCCGCTACCAAAACCTTGCCATGCAAAACCAACACAGACGCATCAGCAGCGCTCACTTTATTACACACCTACACAATACATAGTACTTTATGACATGGGTCCTTTGCCAATTTGTTTTCATAAAGACAGTATAGTAACAACAACAAGTAATACAGTTAAAGATATATATTAAAAAAAAAAAAAGAGAGAAAAAACCTCTGGTTCCTCAGTGTAACTTTCTGCAAAGGGAAAAAAATGGCTGAGATGCAGAGACTCTTGATAATTTAAGCATTTGTTCTTTTTTTTTTCCATAATAGGCTATTAGCTTTTCAGATATCCACTAAGCTAAAATGAATTAAACCAGTCCCTTTGTCTGTTATGACTAAAGCTTTAGGTATAATACACACTCAGAAAAAAAAAAATAAAATTCTCGTTTTCTCATTGTCTGACCAAATTACTTTTCATCAATATTGCTTTAGGAATTACAGACATACTTTAAAGATTTTACACTTGTTAAATATTTCAGTGCATTTAATATTACTCAGAAGTCAGAAAATGATCCCAGTGAGCTAGGATGCTTTAAGACGTAGTATTTAGATGTCAGATTTCATTGAAAGCGTATGTAATTTCATTTTCCGACCCCAAACTGAAGTCAATAAATTCATCATATATTGGCAAGCAACAAGATACACATTCTTTCTGTAATCTAATACATTATTCCTCCACCAAAAGCTGTCAAAGACTTGACTTAAAGAAAAGGTTGGTTTTAATAGCTCTAATGTTTCTCCCTCTAGACATCTTTTTTATTTTCGTAGAAAAGTCTTATTTGTCTAGAATATGTAACAATATAAATGCAGGCTAACAAACTGTCAAGTTCAAAAGTTGCCCAGCTGGTAATCCAAAAGCCAGAGCCAGCCTCCAAACACCACTATCCTTGGAAAACTCTCTTCAGAAGCAGAAAGCGATGCCCTGTCAGAAAAACAAGTCACTATCACCAGATTCATAAACAGGACGGGAGGAGCTGCCTGGGGAGAGGTCTCTCATTAAGGGTGCAAAGAGGCTTTACGAAGAAACCAAGCCCCAGCACTGCTGCATCACGGAAGGAAGATCCCCAGATGTGGGATCCAGTCCCCACAGCCATCAACAGAGATTCATTCAATACTAAGTGATCAGAGCAGGAGCTCTGAAGCAAGTACCCTTCCTGTAATGACACCGTTACCAGACAAATGCAGACTCTGACAAGGTAGATGTAACTACGAAATAAACAAATAGGTTGACTGTTCTTACAGCATCAAAGAAATTCAATAGTTTGTAATTCTTCATCAAAAAACATTCAGTGAAAGAGGAATGGATGGTATGGTAACATGTACTTAAGTATAATTTAATCCTCTTAAATGCTAAAATGATTTGTAACTGAGGTATAATACCAATTATACTTTCTTGGGGAAATACAAGCACTTCACCTAAATCACTAGTTCTTAAAGCAAAAATATGCGTAAGGATTCCCAAGCTTGCGAATGGTCAAGCGATTTATTAAGCCTTTCAATAAATAAAAATTTTAAAAAAGCACTATTTCCAAGACACAAAGAGAAACAAAATAAAGGATCAAGATATATATATACCATGAATTAGCAAAGAATTACTGGGGTATTACAGCCTTCATCTCTAGTCACCACATCCCAAAAACCACAGATACTTATTCACAAGACTACTTCTGTAAGTCAGGCTTACAGATGAAAAAGCAACAAGCACTGCCATGAAAGCAGGTAGGATGTGCAAGTACTATTTCACGTAAATCCTGTACCTAGAATAATTCCTTCACCACAGTAAAATACACGTACGTAATGAGAAGACTACTACTTAAGAAGAAAAGAGATGGACAATCTGCAGTCCATGCATGAAACTACAGCCCTACTCCATTCAAACCTTACTTAAACAAGTATTAAATTCTAAGCAATTTTATTTGCAAACTACATTTCACAAGCCAGGTGACAGTTTAAGTAATTTTTAGCACTGATATTTTCCTCGCCTTCACTATGCCACAGTCGTCGTCTTCATAAAGTGAAAAACCAAACCTCCAAAACAGCATCATTTGGAAGCCTCGATCTTTGTAAAACATCCTGTGTTGGATTTGCTCGACATCGTTAGACGCTTACATCTGACCTCTTCGCCCCGGTATTCCTGGAGGGCAATTCATCTTACCCGGAAGTAGAATTCTCAAATAAGCCAGATTAATTGTTCCCCAAAATGTCTTTTTCTTTCTACTGACTACCGAGGGAGCTCAGCTCAGATATAGACACCTACACCACAGACACCTTCAATTAAGCAACAAAAACCCAACCTCCTTTGCTTCAGATGAAAGATGCTACGTTCTGTTCATTCAAGTCTTGCTGCAAGACCTGCTACTGCCACAGGACTTATTTTTAATCAGTGTTGAATTTTGGTGGGATTTTTGTAAGTATCAAGGCAAAAGGCCCTTAGGGAATACTGATATCATTAATATTTCTGGAACACTGATAAGAAGCCGTATTCAAACCTTATGGGTTTCATGTAGTTGACAAACATAAATCACCTGCTCCAATCTCTGCCATTCACTTTCATTCCTTCAGTAGCTACATCGTATTCCCTGTGCTGAGGTATTTTAAATTAGAGGACAGGCTGCCTGGCACAAAACCTGTTCGGCGCATGTGAACGGGTCTCAATAATGAAATATAAAAAGTTAAGCAAGCCATCATTTTGAGCCATCGATCTGTAGAAACTGTATGCAATTTATTTCCACTATTCCACGATAGGAAAATAGCATATTATTCTTTTAATGTTTGCTTAAGTATATCGCAACAGAAGCTCGCTATACTAAAATTCAGTGTTTATTAAGTATGCAAGAATTTTCACTTCAGAACTCAGTACATATTTGGAATGAATATTTGCTTATTCTGTAGGTTGGGGGTTTTTTATTTTAAAAAGTCTTCAACAATGGATAATACCATAGAAAACCAAGTCTAATAAACAGTTGTGATTTGCACTTTAATGTCAGTCAGAAGAAAACGAAGAGTAATTTAGCTCCTCTAAAAGCCTACAAAGTACTTCCTTCTTCAAAAGGAGATGAGCAAAAAAAGTTAATGTCAAAAAAATCACCTCTATGAAATGGCAATGAGTTCATTACAATGCTCTGAAAGGCACGTTTGATTTTCTTCCTCACATTAAAAAACAGAAAAGCATGGGCATACCTGCACCAGATGCTGATCGGTGCTGAGACTGCGATCTTCCACTGGGTGAAGACGGTTCCTTCATACGATCAATGACACTGTCAGAGAGCTGAAAAATATAAACCCCAACCCAGAGTCAGACTACATGTCCTTTATGCCCATTACCCCTCTCTTTCCCCAAAAAATGAAGTAAAACTTTAAAAAAAAAGAGCATAGAGCCCCAACATAAGGTATGAAAGCTGCTAAAATTCTATCCACACTGGAAAATAAGCTTTCTATTTTCCCTTATTTGTGGGGTGAGCGCTCATCTCTGAGTGCAAACAATTAGACTGAACAAGATTATTTTGGCTCTGAAAGAACACAGGAAACCAGTATGACAAAATATAGGATACAGGGAACGGTAAAGGAAACAACACCCTTTGATACTTCATGTGTAATTAATCAACCTTTTTGCCTTTCTCAGTTAGTTGGATGACAGTCAAATACCACACTGCAGGTGCAGAGGACTGAACCCAGGAGGAACTTCACCCTGACAAAGCTCTCAAAATACTTGTGCAACACAAGTGGGCACAGCAAGTGTAGTCAGCTGCTAAGCTCATTCTAATGTTGACACATGAACACACAAACATACTGTCACAAATTACGCAAAATCAAACAGAAGAAGAGTAACATCCAGTTTCAGATCTACTGTAGCCCAAGGGGAAAAAAAAACAACAGAAGGTGAAGAAGTAATAACATGAAAGCTTTTTGTTTTCCAACTTACAAGTTTCTATTGGTTTCCTCGAACACCAAACTCTACCAAAATACTGTTTTGACTGCCCAAGGGAATTAATTTTAATTGGCAAATTCCTTACTAAACCTACAGCATGACATCTCTCACTGGCAGAAATCTGTGTTACAAAGATTTTGCTAAAATGTGTAATCTAAAACGCCACTGAAAGTGTAAAACTCCTTCAGCATAAGAATTTTTAACCCAGTCTTAAAACTCTCAATTTAACTTCACAGTTTACATATGTAAACAGACCCACTTTTGAATGCCCTACTGACTAACATTTATTTAGTGAAGCTACATCTTCCTATTATATGTAATATCATTCAGGGTATTTTTCTCCAATATTTCAAGATCCAGGATCCTTTAGGGAAATTCTAACAGCCCTTCCCAGTATTTAAGCATGGCTCAGAGCAGATGGACTCTGCTGTGAACACTTACATTACTGTCACCTATTTGCCTGAGAGCATTAAATGACCAGAACTGAAAAGTATTAGTACACCAAAACAGGCAGCAGTTACTCTCACAGTTCATTCCACACCACTCCTCCCTACAAGCAGTAATGAAAAATAAAAGAAAACTTATTATCATTCCTGGTATGAACAACACAGTGCCTTCCATTGAAAGATTTGTAAGCTGCAAGATTTCTCAACGTGTCACAAACTATCTTCTGGTATACTGTAGGCAACAGCATGCCATAAATAGGGAAAGAACGGGAATGCTTCTGCAGGTACACAGGAAGTCGGATACACAGCATGTAAGAGTGAGAATAGGGGAAAGGGAGGAGCTCTCATATGTAGAGGTCAGGGAAAGACAAAATAAGCTCTTCTAGTCACACATCTCTCCTACAACTGTTCTGTCACCCGTCTTTGGGCAAGGATCCCCGATGACAGCTCCTTATTCACGGCACGCTTCGTGCCGCGACAGACGCCTCCAGACTGCACCTGAGCACCGCGGCTCCCGCCGGGGCCCTGAAAGACCCAACTGCTAAAGCGGAGCGGGGCCGGGAAAGGGGTGGAGGTCACTGCGGGAGAGCGGACGGAAAGAGAGGAGAGCAACCGCGAGGCGTGAAGGGACGGAGCTGCAGGGCCAGGGGCAGGTGCCACCAGCGGAGAGGCAGAAAAAGACGAGAGAGGGAGCGGGGCGGGCCGAGGTCGACGCAGCCCGGGGCGAGCCAGGCCCCATGTGTCCCTGTGGGTCCCGGTGAGAAGCCCTGGCCCGGGAAAGCCCCGGGGGAGCCCCGCTCTCACCCGCACGCCCTTCACCACCGTGATGTTCTCATTCTCGTCCGCCTCGAAGGTGACGCGCCGGGTTGTGCTCCCGCCGCCGCCCATCTTCGCCCGGCGCCACCAGGCCGCGACCAGGGACGGCCCCAAGGAGACTCGCGGTCCCCGCTGCCAGCGCGCCCCGCAACAACACCACCCCTCATTGGCCCGCCGCTCTTCTCACCCCGCCCACTGCGCGTAGAACCCTGTTCCCCATTGGCTATGGGGCCGTAGCCATGGAAACCGCGCACCCCCGCTGAAGAGCGGCGTGGTACCCGGAAAGGGCGCGGAAACTTTTTCGGTTAAAACTTCACTGGGGCGCAGACTACAACTCCCAGGATGCCCCGCGCCAAGAGGTGAGGGCGGGCCCGGTGCGCCTGCGCGGTGCCCGCTGGGTAGTGTAGTTTTCTCCAGCCCCGGGCTGTGCCTTGACTGCGGGGCTGCACTGCGGGCGGGCAAGTGTCGTCCCTCAGGGCCCGTTGGGGTCTCCCGGGGCACGGCCCCTCTCTGAGGGGACTTTCGGCATCCCCCTCCCGTCATCCCCCTCTGCTTGTCCCGCTGGCGCTGGGGGCGGTGGGGGGTGGGGTGTGCTCCTGCCCTCCCCCAGCGAGGCCGCGCTAATGGCGCCTCAGGGCAGGGCTGGGCTGGGCAGGGTGCTCTGGCGCTTGCTGGAGCTCTGGGCCTGAGCTGATGCTTCATCCCATTTTCCACATCATAACAGCATAAAATTACCATTAGCATAGCCCCTCTGGGCATGTAATTTTCTTTCCAAGAGATGAATAATGTTAATAACGCACAATACGTTTTCTTTTCAGCCTACGATATAAACTGCATCTGGCTCTGGCTGTTCCGCAAGGACGATCCCCCCTGCAGATCCCACGGCCTATCTCGATGGCCAGAGTCGCAGAGGTGTGGGCTGGGAAGACATCTGAAAGGAGAAAAAGATGCTCTTTAGTGTACATCACCAAAAAAAGTACTGCATTCTGGATGCCAGCAGTGTCAGATGCATCTTGGAATTTTTCTTGTCTGAGGCAAGAAATACCTGTACGTAGCTGGACTATATGAATATACATTGGTTTCTCCTACTATCTGGCCTCTTCAGTTGTTTAACCCAATGAAGTCCCAGTCTTCTTCTGGGACTTCTTGGCACAGGTAACATCCAAATAATAACAAACGTGGTATGTGGGGAACTTTTTTCTTTTTCCTCCTCCCAAGCCTTTCAACTGCTTGGCTCAGGGAAGGATAGCCTATTTGTACCGAAGTGACTCCAAAGCCTTCCGCTCCCCTTGCAAGAATTTTGTCCCAAAGTGTTTACACAATGATTGCGACGGATTATTGCAGCCCCTGTCAACTGACTCATTTCATTTCTCTGAATCGATGCAAACATCGCATTGGTTGGATCAACAGAACTGCTTACACGTCCTTGATATATTTTCAGGCAATTTTTATTTGGATGTAAAATGTCTATCAGCCAACATTTCAGCAGTATCTGCCTTCCTTGGGGCTTAAGATATTGCTGAAGCATTGGCTGACAGTCACTTTACTACCAAATAAAAATTGCTTGAAAATATATCAAGGCCATATGAGCTGTTCTCTTGAGGTATGTGACGTGATGTTTATGCCTGTTTTTATAGATGTTAAACCAGTTTCTGTGAGGGGGGGACTATTATGAATTCAACACCCTGGTAACTGTATGTTTTTAAGGGAATAAACGGACTGCGCATCTGTGTTGGTACAGTGTGAGCATCAAAAAACTGAGAGTAATGACATTTCTTTTTTTTTCTGCACCAGGAATGGTTTTAGGGGGTTGAATTGTATTTATTCAGTTAGTGACATTAACACTTGTGGGAATGCCCATCTGCAAATCAGAAGCAGCTCTTCTAATGTATTTGTCCTCGTTGGGAGAGTTCTAAGAAAATACTCGTCTTGTTGAACAGAAAGATTTATACTCAGGAATTAAGGTTTTAACAACAGCTATTTTCTACCAGGGGTTTTTATGATTGTTTTGTATGACTTGAAATTACAGGACACTGTAACATATGCATAGATTTCAAGAGGGAGGAAAAGAACAAATGGGCAGAATTACATCTCAAAATTGTTTTGGGTCATTTTGATGTGTCCGTAAGGTTTGCTCAGTGTAGAAAGAGCAGGGCTGAGGTACTGCAGAATTTATGGCTCCCTTATAATAGGTGGAAATGAAAGACTGTTTGCTGCAGGCCAGAGCTATCTATATGTCAGAAGCTTTTCTCTGTGGACTGTCAAACATATTTGAGAGCTCTTTCAAGGACATTGCTAGATGAAAAAAGTATTAGAAATTAATGTTAGAAAAGGCTAAAATAAATTTGCAGTCGAAAAATCATTCATTAACGACTGGCATATAAACTCATGTCTAGTTCACAAGTCTCACAAGCAATTTGTAAATAGAAAAAGAAGTTGTTCTGTGTAGAACTTCAAACAATATATATGTTCTCATAAATAATATGTTTATTTTAAAAGTAGCGTCTCTCAATGTGGTACACAGATTTGACTGCTGTGTGGCATAGAAAAACACAACCTAGTTTAAATTAACCAGTGCAGGAGCAGCAGTAATGAAAACATCAAAACAGAGCTCAGCATAGAATAATTTGTTACTACTCAGTAGTGTTAATGAGACATCAGGAGTTCTGTGCAGCCACGCTAGATGCTTTTGACGTGCGCTACCTCAAACACCCACGTCCCACTGCAGTCAGAGTAAAACTCTTCAAAGATACAGGTGGTGAAGTGACATGCCCAAGGTCATTCAGTGCCAAAGCAGCGGGACATTGGTCTTGCGTATCAGTTCTCTTCAGTGGTTACTACAGAGTAAACTTCTACCAAGAAAAAGATAATGCAAGAGCAGAATGACAAATAAAAATGTAGCAATCAATACAAACTCATTAACTGCTTCTGACTCTTGTTTGATCTGAACCCGTTTCTGAATTGTGTAAGCAGAAAATCCATCTCAAACTGGTAAACTTGAGCTATTTCATTGTGTATCTGAAAAACAAGCAGTATCTTATTAGGCTAAAAACATTAACTTCTTGTGACGTTGTGTGCTTTTCCACGTACCCCGCCTGTTTTTGTGGCCAGATCCTTTGTTTAAAAGCAGTGCTGTTGTCCAATCTTGATTTGTCCTTGCCTGGACATACTCCTTGGTGGTAGAAATATTTCTTGTGCCACTTAATACTTAAATTGTTCGCTATAAAGTGTAGCCAAAGAGTAGTGAAGGACAGCATTGCCAGACATTCACAAACAAATAAATCCTAATGAGCCCAGGAACAAGTTGCTATTAAATTTCAGACTCTTGTCTCGAAACTTAAAAAATGCCATGAAAACACTTGGTAGGTGAGGTGACATATAAAGGCTCATTGCACACCTGCTGTGAGTTTTTATTCCGTGGAGGATCATCTTGCTCGGTCACTGCCACGGTGTGCGTGTTGTACTGTACGACTTTACCTGGTTATCCCTTGATGGTCATCTATTCCTTAGAAATGTTCAGCATGGAAGGACTTTGATGGTACCTTAGGTTCCTCCTTATCGGCAATGACCATTATAGCAAAGTCTGCAAGTTCTCAAAATCTGGAAATTTCTTTTTCCTGTTGGATTCAACAGTCTGCAGTGCCTTCTGCCATAAGATGAGATTTCATGAGTAAATAATGTACCTTCAGTACATTCCAGGTGTGCCAAATCCTGCTTTTGTTGGTGCTATTGGCACCAGTTTCAGTACCTATTATAACTGCAGGGCAAATTAAGCTAAACCATCAAATTCCTCTAAATGAGCTTTTATAGAATCATGGAATCATTTAGGTTGGAAAAGACCTTTAAGGTCATTGAGTTTAACCATTAACCCAGCACTGCCAAGTCCACCACTAAACCACGTCCCTAAGCACCACATCTACAGGTCTTTTAAATACCTCCAGGGATGGTCACTCAACCACTTCCCTGGGCAGCCTATTCCAGGGCTTGACAACCCTTTTGGTGAAGAAATTTTTCCTAATATCCAATCTAAACCTCCCCTGGCACAACTTGAGGCCATTTCCTCTTGTCCTAGAGTATGTCTTCAAACATATTTGAAGGCCTGGTTGTATAAAGGGCAGAAGACCTTCCCTTTCAATCCCAAGTCAGCTCCTGCGGAGGCTGAAGGTTTATGTCTCATCTCAGAATCCGTGCTTCAATCATTGTTTCACTTTTCACAGTCAGCATTTATTCTCATTGTTAGTTCAAGACAAGAGCATGCTTGAATTTTGCTACATGCTCTGTAGCACCTTAGCAGCAGCAGTTACCAGTTGATATAACACGGAGACTCGTATCTGCATGGTTTGGTTCCCTGAGTCATCAAGATTAACAACCTGATCAATGAATAATGAGGAACTATTCTTCTTCTGAGCAAAAAAAAAAAAAAGGTGAGTTCAACTCATCATATTCATTGCAGGAGTGAGGCTGGATTTCGAGTTGGCATCTGAGACGGCTTCGTGTGATATGTGCTCTCTGCAGACCACCACCGCTTCCTCGAGATCAGTTTTGGAGTACCTGGGATATACTTTATTTCTCTGTTGGCTAGTGTGCGCTGTGTTTGTGGTTATGATTACATATATAACCCCAGAGATCCCTGCAGTTTCCGCGGAGGAACAGCCTGGATT
The DNA here is from genome assembly GCF_011004875.1 of Balearica regulorum gibbericeps. Classification (NCBI taxonomy): domain Eukaryota; kingdom Metazoa; phylum Chordata; class Aves; order Gruiformes; family Gruidae; genus Balearica; species Balearica regulorum. The sequence goes on along the minus strand of NC_046184.1, from coordinate 2,779,764 downwards.
CCGTGTCGTGAAGCACCAGCCACGTGAAGCTGTTGCAAAGCTTTAGTTAACGTGAATCATGCAGTTCACGACCCTCAGATTTACCTGTGGACTTCAAAGCCTAATATTTTATTATTATGTCATATTAATATGTGATTGTTTATGTTGATATACTTTTATCTGACTGGTGTGGTTCACATCAGTAGCAAGTGAGCTACAGAATTTGTAGCCAGCCTGACTGTCATCTCCAAGACCAGGTTTGATTCATGGTCTCATTTCCTGTTTTTCCTCCCACTGCTTACAGCCTTTTTTTTTTTTTTTCCTTCTCCATGGTCCATTTATTAAATGTAGAGTTAGAAACACAATTAGAATTTACTGAAGTCTATAATGTCTGAATACTAAATCTTTGGAACAATAAAAATTCTTTCCCAAACCTGTCTTATCTGCCTTGCCTCTTCAGCTGATGAACTCAGCCTTCCTTACTGACTGAATGAATAAAAAAAGAAGAACCTGATTTGATCAATTCCAAGCAATGACTGTCTGAATAATTCTGAAATTCCCAAGCACTGCAAAAAGGCCTGCAAGGACAAAGGTGCAGGAAAAATATTTTCTTTCTTTTTCCCCCTCCCCAAGGAGGGGACGCGGTCTCCTGTGGACCGTGGAGAGAGCTCGTCTCGAATCCGTGCTGAGAAAAATGGTTCCCGTAGGGGTTCTACCTTGAAAACGTTTATGCACGCAAAGACTCTGGTTGAATATTGGCAAGAATTCAGGCTTGGTTTTCAAAGGTGCCAGACGTGTGCCACATGCGTCCCTTGGCCTCTGCCACCTTAGGAGATACTGAGCTGGAGTCTACCTAAGAGCAAGAGATGAGCTAAGAGTATTTCCCTGCCTTCCCTCGCTCTCTAGCACATCGCAGGTGTACTGCTAAAGAGAACCCAACCCTCTGGCCAAAAATAGCATAAAATTATCATTTGTAGAACTGATTATTAGAACATTTGTTACGGGGGAACACCTGCAATCTGGACACAGCTGGGTGCATCGTAGAGAGAGCTGAACTCGCACTTCGATGGTACAGTTGTTGTTAGGCTGTGGGTTGCTTTTGGGCTGCTCTCTGCATTCAGTCTTTCCACGGTGACTGGTAAGATGAGTCACATGAAAGGGTTCCCATACCTTGGTTATATTCTCAGATTTATAGGCCATGTAAATATCTTTCCCGATTGGAGTGCATCTGAGAACGTTTCAAAGTGTCTGGTGTATCTTGTACAAGTGGGTTTTTCAAATTATTTCAACAGAGGCACACAGTACAAAGCCTGTGGTCCTACTACTGCTTTTAGCTAACAGAATTACTCTTCTAGCCAAGTGCGAGGTGTCTCTGGTACGGCCCAGAAGACTGCTGGTGTTCAGACTTCGCAGGAGATCCGTGTACGGGAGCACTACAAAAGTCGCCCCTGTAACCGGCTGGAACATCCATGTTGTGAATGATGTTTCTGTCGCACAGAGAGCACATGTCGTGGCCCGAGTACAGCTCGGATCTCCCTCTAGAGGATGGTCCTCTAGTCTTAAACTTAAATTAAGCTCCATTCAGGCACCCAAAACCTGAACTACCTTTAGAGATGACACGTCATCAATTACAGAGGCAACCCAGGGCAACCGCATTGCTAAAGAAGACATCTCAGTTATGTGCCTAAAATTAAGTGGTCTAACAGCATTCTGCTGCTACCAGATAGTGTCGTGCAAATGTCTAAGCTGAAGAAATCAGGCTCGGTCCCTTCCGACAGCTCAGGTACTTGCTGCAACGCTCTCGGCAAGCCTGAATTCATGATGCCTTCTATGAAGAGAACTATGAGGAAAACTCTAATCACCTGGCTGAGGTAATGACAGGTTTAGGATGCTGTTACACTGAAATTCATGTCATGGGCAATGGTAGAACAGACCTCATGAGCAGAGCTAAGAATTTATTGTTAGTCCGGATAAATTGTAACAGTTGAGTAATCCAAACGAATTAATGTTTTAAAAGTCACACAAATAATGCAATTTATTTTTTTATACCAAAAAACTTCCCTAGACTCTACCCCTTATCTCTGGTGTGATACTCACCCTGCCAGGGTCCCTCTGCATCCCAGGGAGTGACGGGATCAGTCTCCCTCAAGCACAGTCAGGGAGAAGGTTACAAGTCAACTCCATCCAGAGGTCTTCCTTGGCCGGACAGTGATGTCCATGGTGGGGTTTCTTCCTCCTCACTCTTGGGTCCCCCCAGGGGTATCTTCATCCCCCCTCTCCCCATGCCCTGCTCCCCTCTCCCTGGTCCCCAGCACCAGTGGCAGAGCTGCCCAGCTCCAGCCCGGGCACACCAAGATCTGGTGTTTGCTGGGCAGTGCCTGCCCGGGGCGGCAGCCCTTGGCCATGCGGGGTGTCCCCAGCGCTGAGCTCAGGCAGGTCGGGCACGAGTCCTTGGCCATGGGACACTTGTGATCACAGGGACACCCAGCTCAGGGCACGGCAAGACCAGAGACGTCCTGAGACCCCGCGGTGTTGGGTCACTGCAATGCCCCTGGCCTTCTGCTACTGATGGCAAAAATCATGTTACAATATAAATGTGACAAGGTCATAGGATGAAAAATTAGACTAGCAAAAATACTTGGAAGAAACAAACGCGTTTGGACATACAGAGCAGTTTCCAAATCTGACACAGCATAGGGCAGAACCTCCCCTCACTTCAATTTCTAAAAGCCTATAGGAAATAAAGAACGAGAATTGAATTTTATCTGGTTTTGATAAATTAAGATGCTTGTGGTAATACAGGGCACAAAGGAAGCTTTTCTTTTCCACATTGTGTATTGTTTTTTTCCTAGAACCTGTCTCTCTCATACACAGAAAGGTCTAAAGGGACTGCAAAAATGAATTGCTTAATAGAGGTTTACAACAGAGTGTCAGACGGGTTGTGCTGGATGCCACAAAGAGATCCACGGATTCAGGTGATCACTGAAGACAGGGGGTTGCCTGTCAGAGGTGGTCTTCTGTGCCTGGCTTCATTGCAGCTGCCTTCGTAAATACATGAGTGGCAGGGACTGCAGCACATAGCTGGGTTCCAGCTGCTTCAGTACAAAAGGAAAAAGGATTTAGTATTTAACATCAGTGTCAGCAGAAATGTTTCACGACCTTCAACAGGCCTCTGCCCCCTATGGAGTTATTCATCAGAAAACTTGGCTGGGCTGTAGCATCATCTTGGACACATTCAAGTGCCTCCTGCAGAGAGCATCAAGGACTCGGGGACTTAGCATTGATAGTCTCTCTGGCCTCGCTCCACTGGTGCCTGAGTCACAAGGGCTGGGAGCTGCATTTTTGATCATTATCTATCCTTTCTGCTCTGTCTGAAGAGAGAGGGATTTGAAGTAATCTCAGTTAATATTCACTACTTCTTCCGCTGCGTCATTAGACACCTCCTTTCCTCTCTCAACTTTTTTTTGGGGCTGAAATGTACAATTCCTCTCTGGAAAACTATTATCTGATATGTCTGTTTATTATTTGTGCTTCCTCAGCACCTAAGAAGACCAGTCATGGTCTGCACAGTGATCAGAGTGGGCAAATGGGAAACAACGGCGTGGTTGCGGTGAGCTTCATAGCAACATGCAAGACACTAAACTTGGAGGCGTAAACACGGAGACCTGGAGACTACTTCTCTGGATACCGATAAGCTACATCCCAAGTGACATGTAAACCCTTTATTGCTGAAGAGCTCAGCCTCAGCCCAGAGGTGGTCTGGCCAGCATGAAAAAGGCACAAAAGAGGAAGAAGAGAGAGGAAAGATTAGAACAGAAAGTACTTTTCTACTACGCAAGCTGGGATCTCCTTGAGGGAGCACGTAGAGAAAAACTCAGAGGTCATACAGGATGGGGCAGTCATTTACTATCTGCCAGCAAGATAGCAAGGGGGGTCAGAAAGAAAATCAGGGTGCTTAGCTACCAATACTAGCAGTCTTCACCCGTCTGTAATGAAAGTTTTATTCTGCCCTGTCTCTTTATGTATTAGTAACATGGGGAGATCCTTCTACTTCCACACTGCTATTATCCTGAATCCCATCCCCAGTCCCTCCAGCAGACATGAGAGGACTCATCACGTGTTGGGACATCACCTCCACTGTTACTAACAGGGAATTTTTTTTCTTATGATAATACAGCTTGTCCAGCACATCCAACGTGTTGTCCAGCATAGCGTGAAACAGCATTCTCGTAAGCTAAATAGGAAACTTAAAAATGCTTTAGGATGCAGCTTAAAAAATGGCGTAGGATGCATGCAAAACTCTTTTAGAGTGGGAAGGTCATTATTGGTAGCTTGCTATTCCAAAGAACAAGCAATACTTAGCAGCCCTGGATACTCACTTCATTGAAATCCTTCCTACAGTCATGTCCAAGGGAAATTCATGCCAGGTGAACTAGCCTCAGTCATGGTTGACCTTTGGAAGACAGGTAAACCGTTGCTAAATCCAATGGCCTAAGCTTTATTGGAGGAAAGGATCAACATCATTCTGCTACAAATTGCCTAAAGCAATTTATATTGCTTAATTTCATGTATCCAAAAAGAAAATGGAGTAACAGTCAGATTGTTTCTTTACATGGTTTCTTGAAGAGTTTCCCGAGGGAGTTCATAGTTCTTTAATTGAAATGAGCCTGTATTTTATTTCTTTTATTTCATTATAGGGGCTTTAAGCAAGACATAGACTGGGGGAATCAATGGGGAAAAGTCCTCTATTTGCTGTCCAGGGTATTCCCTTTGCACTGTTTGCTTTTCCAACAGTAAATTTTCAAAGAGGCTGTCAGCTGAGTTGCTAAATTGCCATAATAATTAAACAGGAGATTAAATAATTCAGGAGAATAGCAACTGATTTAAGGAGGTGAATTTACCTCTGAATACAGCATGAGTGACACCAGTAATGACATTTTGCCCCAAAAATGTACACATATTCTAGAGGTAGATGCAGTGCAGATAAGAGCCCAGGAACTGGTTCAGTGGTTAAAATAAAGCTTGAGAGAGAGTCAGAGAGTTCAGTGTTTCTGTCTTGACAAAAAGACGACTGACGAGTTATTTGATTATAGTGCTTCAGCACTTTCACAAACAGAAAATATTGGAGCTTTTCAATCTAACAGAAGAAGGTGTAACAGAGGATGGGTGTTAAAAGAAGAGAAATTCAATTTACAAGACAGAACAGCAAAGCATTGGGACAAACCCAAAGGGACAGGTTAATCCTCTGTCTCCTGCTGGGGTACCTACCTCAGGGTCTCCCTCGGACCAGCAGAAGTTATTGGTAAGTGAATGGGATGTCATGGCAGGAGATCAAAGTAGTTTATCTAATGACTTCCACTGGTGTTAAAAAAACCCCTACCTGTAGCTGCCTAGGACTTCATAATCACCAGCTAGTCTGCATATCATGGGCACATGGAAGATCAAGACAAGTAACAGACTCTCGTACTGCTTTGAAAAGTCAGGTATCTGCTCAGATAGGATTGGGGACATCCTATGGAAACAACAGGGTGTAGTTAGGGGAACTGTACTATCTTATTGCTTGCATTAAACACCCCAGCCAGTCTATGCTGAAACTGTGATTTCCAGAAATGCAAGCTGGCTGAGCTTCAGATGGCTCAAAGCAACCTGTCACACCAATTTCTGTCAAGTCTTATTCCTTCCACCGGAGGCCAGAGCGTTCAGCACGAGCAGTTGCCAGTACAGTCTCTCTGGTCCGTTGCTGAGTTTGACTCAATGTAACAGAAAGAGAACAGTGGTCACATAATGGCCCTTCCATGATGATCTTAAAATAAGAAAAGAGCATGAAAAAAGATTACGGGAATGAAAGTGGAAAAGAACTTTGATAGTCCCTTTCCTTGACATAACCTTGAAAATAACCACTTGCATCTGCCGGTCGTGCCATTTCCTACATCAACAGATCTAGCCACGTGCCTAATGCTAAGCATATGCTTAAATTATTTTCTTAATCAGGTTCTTATTAAGATACAATAAACCAACTTAAAATGAATGTTTCTGTACATTGTAGCTGTTGTGGCCATGTACTGGGGAATGATTGATCGTAGCACATTTCTGCAGATGTTTGATCCCCTTTGGGAAGCATGTTTATCTCTAATGTATCACTCATACACCTCAGCGGTCTCAAGTTTGTGTGGCGAGGTCTCCAGCTTCTCCAGAGACTCATTCTGTTAAATTTGCTCTTTTCTTTTCTGGAAGAAAGCATGCAGTCAACTGCTTGCGTGCGCAGCAGAGACAATCATAGCAAAATACAGAGTACTGTATTATTTGCCAGGATGGACAAGAATGGGTGAGTCCTCTGTGAAATAGCAGATTGATTAATTATACATGACCCAAGCAGATTATTTACTCAGTGAGAGACTAACACAGGCTCTTTTGTCTTGTTTTGAGTCTTGCTTGCTAATCTGTTTGATTTGGCAGTTTGTAAATAACTGGTTAATAAAATTTGGGAATATTAAACCTGAGTAGTGAGTAAAGGGCAGCCAATGCTCACATAAAAGGGCAGTGAAAGAGCAAGATTTTTTTTAATCAATTGAAAATGGGAATAGGTAACAAAGCAGGGAGAGAGAAACAAAAGTGGCTATCCAAAATGTAGGTTATATTTTGAAAAAGCTTTAATTAACATTGAGAAATACATCCATATAGCATATTGAGCTTAAATATCCTTTTGCCTATTGCTTGCAAAGACATTTGAAAGGTTAAGCACCATTATCCCTATTTTACAGGTTAAAAAAGTGAGGCACAGAGCAGAAGAGCATCTTGCTCAAGATCACATAACACACTTGTGGTAGAGCTGAGAGGCCCTCAGCATTTACACTGTGGGCAGCTGCACCCTGTGGAACGTCCTGGTCATCTAGTCTGATGCACCCTCATCCTGTCCCTACTCCATGTTTTTGTCTACAGCTCCATTGTGTGCTCCACAAGGTTCTCCTACCCTAAAGGGGACCACAACTGGAGGCCTGTAACAAAGCTCACCTGCCTTAAAGTGAAGACACAGTTGGCAAGGACTCAAATCTCCAGGCTCTTCACCCTGCATTCTGTAGTCTGAGAATTGCCCTCCTTCCACTGCAAATGAGGACTCTGGAGCTGAAACGGCCCTGGGTCCAGTTCTCTTTAATATCTTTATCAACGATCTGGATGAGGGGTTCGAGTGCACCCTCAGTAAGTTGGCAGACAACACCAAGCTGGGCGGGAGTGTTGAGCTGCTTGAGGGTAGGAAGGCTCTACAGAGGGATCTGGACTGCCTGGATCAATGGGCCGAGGCCAACTGTATGAGGTTCAACAAGGCTCAGGGCTGGGTCCTGCACTTGGGTCACAACAACCCCAGGCAACGCTACAAGCTTGGGGCAGAGTGGCTGGAAAGCTGCCCAGCCGAAAAGGACCTGGGGGTGTTGGTCAACAGCCAGCTGAATATGAGCCAGCAGTGTGCCCAGGTGGTCAAGAAGGACAACAGCATCCTGGCTTGTATCAGAAATGGTGTGGCCAGCAGGACCAGGGCAGTGATGGTCCCCCTGGACTCAACACTGGTGAGGCTGCTCCTCACGTACTGTGTTCAGTTTTCGGCCCCTCACTACAAGAAGGACATTGAGGTGCTGGAGCGTGTCCAGAGAAGGGCAATGAAGCTGGTGAAGGGTCTGGAGCACAATGATGAGGAGCGGCTGAGGGAACTGGGGGTGTTTAGCCTGGAGAAAAGGAGGCTGAGGGGAGACCTGATTGCTCCCTACAACTACCTGAAAGGAGGTTGTAGCCAGGTGGGGTCGGTCTCTTCTCCCAAATAACAAGCAATAGGACAAGAGGAAATGGCCTCAAGTTGCGCCAGGGGAGGTTTAGATTGGATATTGGGAAAAATTTCTTCACCAGAAGGGTTGTCAAGCCCTGGAACAGGCTGCCCAGGCAAGTGGTGGAGTCACCATCCCTGGAGGTGTTTCAAAGCCATGTAGATGTGGAGCTTAGGGACATGGTTTAGTGGTTGGATGGACTTGGCAGTGTTAGGTTAACAGTTGGACTTGATGATCTTAAAGGTCTTTTGCAACCTAAATGATTCTATGATTCTATGAAGTTGTACAGCTGTGATGTATCTTCTGTCAATTCACTTCTTTTCTAGGAAAAACAAATGCAAAGTTTGCGTTCAACACACCTGTGTAAAAGAAGGACGTTACATGGTCAAGCACTCAAAACTTCAGACATGTCGGTGAGCTCCCAGATCACTTGCTGTGCATATGCATGATGGTAGAATGTTAATTACATGATCCTGAACTGTTTCTTTCTGCAGGACACCTACCTTCAGTGCGCAGGATAATGGTCTTCATGTAATGAGTAGCTATGTGATGTTTTGTTTTCACATTGTGGTTCCGTGTGTGGCCCCATGCTTTATTTTCTGCACACTATTCAAACACAGCTCTCAAGGCAGTGATTAATGCTCTCAAGGACTTCTCCATGGCAACAATCAATCTGGCATTCCCTAATTTTCAAGTGCTTTACTTTGCAACATTAACAGTGTTTTCTGATAAAAAAGATGTGTGTTGTTATCTATATTTTTAATGCAGGGGTTTAGTCCTGGCTGGAAAGCTTAAATGTGTCTATCTCCTTTGATTTCAGATTGCTGAGGTAGTAGTAGCAAGGTACTTTCCACTTCCTATGATGCGATTGCCTGTGATAATTGGGAACATTTCTTCCCTATATTTCTATTTAGGGTTAGTAAATAAATGACTACATACTACAGAGATGCAGTAGCCGACAAGAATATTGGAGTCTATTGGACACTGCAGAAGAAGAAGCCGTGAGGTCCGTACGGAAATGAATGGGAAGAGTAAGAAGCAGTTGTCTTTTCAATCATAAAAGTCTATGCTCAGCAGTGTGCCCTCAGTCAGAGTCCTGGAGGTGCTCCACAGCCAACCGGTATGCAAATTTGGTTTCTATTTTCATTGCTTAGAGGTAACCATCAACAGATGGTGTTTTGAAACACTCGTAATTTTGGCTAATAGAGTTACTGTTGCCAACTGTCCTGTCCTCCAAGTAGTGATTAGATATATTATTATTAATAAATAATACCTAATAATGATACAAACAGTCCAAACACTGAAGTCCTTCGTCCTAAGCAACTCCCACACTCTTCAATACTTTGTGCTCGTATCTTTGGATGACTAAGTGTTTTACTGCACCGAGCCAAGTCCTTCTTTCTGATGTGCATTACCCATCTTTTTTTTTTTTTTTTCCAACACAGATCCTATTGACATCTTCCAGATGAGCTCTCACCAATGGGAATTCCATATAGCCATTAGAAACAGAACTTGCTCATGTAGGACTCAGCCATAGAAAATTTAATCAAAACTACCATTAAATTCCCAGAGGAGCCAAAAACTATTGCTGACTTGACTTGCTCGTATCCAGATGGTCCCTTCCAATTCCACAGAATTCTAGTGTTGCTGTGAAAGGAAAAGAGAAATCCCATCTTTTATGGCTATCGCGTTATCCTTCTGGGCATGGCTGGAAGGTGGGCCAATGACTTCTACCTGAGCAAATGTGCGCGGTATAAGGCAAATCGCTCACAATAAATTAATTTCTTGTACTACTGACTGTTTGGAAACAGTACACAGTACACTGAGAAAGCAGCAGAAGGTGGGAGAGAATCCAACTTAAGGCCAGTCTTCAGAAAGGGAAGGAGGATAACCCTGAAATTCGCTATTCTGTAAAAGGAACGCCTACACTCGGTGAAATTAAGGAGAAGAATACTGTGAGAAAAAAAATGCACTCAGTGTTACCCTGGAGGATGAGGGAACAGCCATGTGAAGGAGAGAGAGATGAGACTGGAGTGACAGGTGCAGTACAAGAGTCTAATTAAGCAAATCATATTTCAGGACTAAGCATTATATTATTCCAAGTGGAGAGACGGAGCTAAAGGAAGGTGCGAATGACTTGCAAGGCTGTGAAGCTCCTAACGGATCGTGAAGCTCCCCACAATCAGTCACACGATGCAGCTGGGAAATATTGTCCCTCTCTCAGTGAAAGCAGCAGAATTTCAATTCTATCGTGTTTAGCGTATGCAACATTTTTAGGCAACTGCTGAAATAAATAACTGCTTGCTATTAAATTCCTGGATTACTCTTAGTGACCAGGTGGGACGTACTGCCATTTCCTACGGTAGTGCTTCTGCTTATATCCAGACTTTGATCGTACAGACCAATTTCAGTGGCAGTTTTGCCAGAGAAAGGGCTGATGATTTTAAAACTTGGCCCAAAACTTCAGAGCAGAATTGGCAGTAAACATTAGTCACTGTAGCAAACTAATTTGTTTTCCATATGGCATTTTCAATGGAGTGTGGAAGATTCACAAGTGAAATAATAATTACAAATGAGGAATACTTTGAAAAAAAAATGTGTTTTTCTCCCTATGCATCACTTAAAAGGATTTCTAATTAAGTCAATACTTGATTATGCTGGAGATGACATTGGCAGCCAAATTATAGTTTGTGGGGTTTTGTTCTCAGGGAAAGATTGTTCCCAGGGGCAGGAAAATTCCTGCATCTGTTCAGCCCGGGGTGCTGCTTAGATATAAGAGGGGTGAGAGAGGTGTTTAATTCCCTTTGGAAAATCAGGTGGTGAACAATTTTATTAATAATGTTATTGCTTAGAGTAGAAAATTTTGCTCAGCAAGATGAGAGGCTGATATTACTGATTAAGCCAAGTCAAAGACAGATGCTTTAAGATATCCTTGGATCTGTACCTGGCTAAATTCAAAGCCAGATCAGAGCTGGAAATCATGCTCCAAGGCAGAATGGAAGGAGCTCCATGAGAACTCAGCCCTAGGATAACAAAAATCCAGAATACTTCATTCTTCTTCAAACTGTTGCTATGGGGGGAGCGGGAAAGAAACATGCACTATAAATGGAGCCAAGAATTTACCAGTCCAACTAATATTTTGAAAGTCTAATACTCCAAAATTCCTAATTAATGTTTTAAAAGTCACACAAATAATGCAATTTATTTTTTTATACCAAAAAACTTCCCTAGACTCTACCCCTTATCTCTGGTGTGATGCTCACCCTGCCAGGGTCCCTCTGCATCCCAGGGAGTGACGGGATCAGTCTCCCTCAAGCACAGTCAGGGAGAAGGTTACAAGTCAACTCCATCCAGAGGTCTTCCTTGGCCGGAGAGTGATGTCCATGGTGGGGTTTCTTCCTCCTCACTCTTGGGTCCCCCCAGGGGTATCTTCATCCCCCCTCTCCCCATGCCATGCTCCCCTCTCCCTGGTCCCCAGCACCAGTGGCAGAGCTGCCCAGCTCCAGCCCGGGCACACCAAGATCTGGTGTTTGCTGGGCAGTGCCTGCCCAGGGCGGCAGCCCTTGGCCATGCGGGGTGTCCCCAGCGCTGAGCTCAGGCAGGTCGGGCACGAGTCCTTGGCCATGGGACACTTGTGATCACAGGGACACCCAGCTCAGGGCACGGCAAGACCAGAGACGTCCTGAGACCCCGCGGTGTTGGGTCACTGCAATGCCCCTGGCCTTCTGCTACTGATGGCAAAACCCACATTTACCAGGTTACAGTTTCAGCCCAGACTCCAGGGCACTGGGACGTTTGGGTCTGGACACTCAGTTTTAAAATATAAAATGTAAAATCTGAGGAAGATCTAAGATCTGGCTCAGAGCTCTTGTTCACTTTTCAGTCCAGTCTTGTAAGGACATTTTTTTCTGCAGTGAGTTATGCAGAGATTTTCTACATGTAAATGGGAAGACAGAGCGATTCGTTCATACTCCCTTGTAACCAAGGTATTTGACAACTTGTAATCAACCATTCATTTTCTATCTCACAAAGCAGTCTGAGGACAGTCCTCCTTTCTGATTTTCACTGCCAGTCAGTCGCAGGGAACCTGCAGAAGTGAATAGTGCTACATCCACAGATGACCAAGCTTGTGGAAAGATTTAGACCCCACGACTGTATTTTGGTTGGTAGTACAAATGCTGATTGCACTTTTATTTCTTTCATGTGACTTGGATACTGTCTATTCAGATCTTTATACAACTTTGGATTACAGTTCTTATCTTTTAATGGTTGTCTAGCATATGCATAGAGCGGCCATGTCAGAGCCCTGTTCTGAATGCAGAACATCCTGACGGCAGCAGAACAGGGCTGAATTAATTAAATGACCCTTGCTGAGAGACAGCTTAGGCCTGAAGCATCAGATCCCATGGGGAAATGTCCACTTCTATCACATTTGCTCTTTGGGGACAAACACTTTCAGGGAAAAACACTTTAAGGGAAAGGTTTTTCAGAAGAGCCTTCAGAGAATATAATTCTTCTTTCCCTCATTCAAGTCCTTCTGGGAAGTGCACAAACCAGACGCATTTCTTTATCCCAGAATAGCCCACAGGCCACATTCTGCTACAGTTGAATATGGAGAACATTTTCTTTTTGAAGACATGTCCACTCACCAGGAGGTATCATGGGAAGAGATGGCCAAGCCATTTCCAGGATTTCCTGATTTGATTTATATATTTGATCCTCTGCCTGGATAGGATCAATTTACACTACCTGTAAGCATTGACTGACATGCAGGGCCCCCAGAAGGAGACCAAGAAGATACAATACTGCTTCACCCTTGAAATGCTCTCTCTCACTCTGGTGCTAGTTTGAGATCTGAAGAGGCACATCAGAACCATAGCTGACCAGCCAGAAGTTCACCTCACAATTAGTGATTCCCATCTGAATCGCTGAGAGCCACCAAGACTAAGACACCAGTGCTCACATCCAGGTGAAGCCCATACCTTTTCAGGATGACCTGCTCTGAGAACGAAAGTGAAAGTAGTCTTTAGTCTCAACCAGTTTGCTAAACAGCATCACAAAGTGGTTCATAGAATCATAGAATGGTTTGGGTTGGAAGAAACCTCAAAGATCATCTAGTTCCAACCCCCCTGCCAGGGGCAGGGACACCCTCCACTAGACCACATTGCCCAAAGCCGTATCCAACCTGGTCTTAAACACTTCCAGGGATGGGGCCTCTCTGGGCAACCTGTGCCAGTGCCTCACCACTCTCACAGTAAAGAATTTCTTTCTAACATCTAATCTAAATCGACCTTCCTTCAGCTTAAACCCATTACCCCTTGTTCCTTTTGATGCTTCACATAATACCTCTAATGTGATTTCAGAGGTTTATCATCATCCTGGGATGATGATGATATTGTTTCATTTCTTCCTTGGCACTGTTAATACTGACCATTAATGGCTAGGAGTTAACATCCCCAGCTTCTGCTATACATAAGTCCACCCATTCTGGTGTTGGTCCTCAGTGTGCTTTGAGGTTGATAACAGATCTATGACACTGGCATCTTTCTTTGAGGACAGTGAAGTTGGCTGGTTTAAAAATGCCCATAAATCAGTTACAGTCACCATCACCAAGACATAACTGAAGTGTCTTAACAGCAGTTTTAAGGGAAAAGGCTGAACGAGATTATGGGGCTCTCTACACAAGTGTGGCCAATAAAACTAAGGCAGGAATGACTCTTAGAGTCACGCAGGGAAGACAGGGCTTGGCCACTGGCAGAGGCTCTGTTCTGATATGGAAGACAGATGCATTATCTTTGCTCGGATAATGAAAAAGACACGGAGAAATGGATTGAGCTGTATCTCCATGTTCCACCACAAAGACAACAGAGGAAACAGATGCCTGCAGAGAGAAACTCACCTGACCCATCGCAGACATCTGTTTCTAAGATGGGATACATTGTCCTCTGGATGGGCCCATTGCTTTCCACTGATTATAAGGGGAACCTGGGGTGACTAGCTGAGATGTAGACATCTAACATTTGGATACCTAAGTCAGGGCAGATAAATCCCACCACGGGGCGCTCATTAGCTTTGGCTGCCTTGCATCATGTGTTAGCACCAAAGCAGAACACGGCACTGAACAGGGCCTGGGATCCTGGAGCACTTCCCTTCTTCTCACCATCTGTATTTTGAGGTGCGCTATTGTGTTGGTTTTGCGTGGCAAGGTTTTGGTAGCGGGGGGGCTACAGGGGTGGCTTCTGTGAGAAGCTGCTAGAAGCTTCCCCTGTGTCTGATAGAGCCAATGCCAGCCGGCTCCAAGATGGACCTGCCGCTGGCCAAGGCCAAGCCAATCAGCACCTCTGTGATAACATATTTAAGAAAGAGAAAAACAGTTAGAGAGCGCTTTTGCAGCCAGAGAGAGGAGTGAGAAGATGTAAGAACATCTGCAGACACCAAGGTCAGTGCAGAAGGAGGGGCAGGAGGTGCTCCAGGCGCCGGAGCAAGATTCCCCTGCAGCCCGTGGTGAAGACCATGGTGAAGCAGGCTGTCCCCCTGCAGCCCATGGAGGGAGGATGAGGGGGTGTAGAGATTCCACCTGCAGCCCGTGGAGGACCCCACGCCAGAGCAGGTTTGCTGACAGGACTTGTGACCCCGTGGGGGACCCACGCTGGAGCAGTTTGCTCCTGAAGGTCTGCACCCCGTGGAGGAGACTCACGTTGGAGAAGGCCGTGAAGGACTGTCTCCCGTGAGAGGGACCCCACGGTGGAGCGGGGGAACAACGAGTCCTCCCCCTGAGGATGAAGAAGCGGCAGAAACACCGCGTGATGAACTGACCGTAACCCCCACTCCCCGTCCCCCTGTGCCACTGAGGGGGGCGGAGGTTGAAGCCGGGAGTGAAGTTGAGCCCGGGAAGATGGGAGGGGTGGGGGGAGGTGTTTTTTAAGATTTGGTTTTATTTCTCATTCCTCTACTCCGTTTTGCTTAGTAATAAATAAGATGAATTCCCTCTCTAAGTTCGGTCTGTTTTGCTCGTGATGATAATTAGAGAATGATCTCTCCCTGTCCTTATCTCGACCCGTAAGTTTTTTTTTCATTGTACCTTTTCTCCCCTGTCTAATGAAAGAGGGGAGTGATAGAGCGGCTCTGGTGGGCACCTGACCCTCAGCCAGGGTCAACCCACCACAGCTATCTGTTCCTTGTGTCTCTAGGGTAGCCGGCACGCTGAAACCTTGATCTCTCACAGCAGCTTTAAATCTTTGGGAAATATAAATAGTCATAACGGGCAGAGCTGGTGCCAATGGTCCTAGTTCACAGAAGGAGTATTGAATGCATTTTCCCTCGATATAAGTGGTCATGTATGGTACAAGGCATTGGAGATGTAAGCACACCATATCCTTCTTCAGTATGTAACTGATAAACACGCACAGAGTTGCCTTTCATCTGCGCAATTCAGTTCATGGCCCAAGCATCTAAGCCAAAACAACTCAATATTAAAGTGATAAATTAGAACTATTAAATATTTAATGATGGGAGGGAAAAAGCTGCTAAAAACCATAAAATATCTACAGGGTAATCTCAATTGTATCAGACAGAAATGTTACATTAGCAGAGATGATTCTGAGTTTTAATATCTTTTTTGAGGCTATTTCATTTTTGAGAACATGCAGTGCTATTGCCATATAAATTTATGAACAAACTCCTGAGGCCACATTTGTTTTCTACTTATTGTTTTTCCTTGACTTTCATGATACTTTGGGATTGCCATTGCTGGAGAATAAGTGATTTTGATTTTTATCTTCTGGTGTTGAATCATTGCCATTTCCCACCTGGGTTTAGTTTTTTGGCTGATGGAATTCCAGTACTTCATGAAACTTGTTGTGAAACTCACAGCATAGACCTCTAACGTGACTATCAGAGATATTGTCAATAAGTCATTTCAATCTGCCCTCTCCCCACTCTCCCTCACCAGAATTATGCTGCACATGACAGATTTGGTACGTAAAATGCCTGAAGTGCAGGCTGCTGCAGGGAGAAGGACGAGAGACGATTAGCCCACATCAGAATACACGACTGTGAGCAGAGGAAAAAACCTTGCCCTCAGGACCCCTGGAGAAACAGGCATAATAAAATTAATTTACATGTCAAGATCCTCACTTAAAACACAAAAAGACTCCCATCAGATTTAAAAGATGTCATAAGAGGATTCAGTTGTATCATTGCGCAATTGAAGTCCTTAAAGAACTTTGCCAACACCGTTAAGACTCTCTGCATCCTTGAATGTTAATTAAGTGAGATAATACAGACAGCATTATGGAAATGGTTAAGTTACAGCATTTGAAATGGTCTCTGTCAGCTGCTGAAGACTCTGCCTAAATATTGCTTTGGGCATGAAATCTTCCGCAAGGTTTTTCTTCAGATCAGGGGCAACGTGTCGGGGTTGGGAAAAGACGCCATCGCAGTATTTTTGGGTGCGTGTGGAAGGACCAACCCATGAAACGCTGTCACCTTCGAGCCAACCGAGTGGCCGTTTAACTCTTTGCATCAACAGCTCCCAGTAATGATAGAGCACGGGAAGTGAAGGAGATGATGTCACGTAAGAAACTGCAGGAGGGGGGGGATTTGAGACGGAGATTACTTGAGCTGGAATCTGGCCAGGTCACTGGGGTTAACCCCCTCGCTGTTGCGAAATGCCGTGGGATCTTTAATGGACGTAAGTGTTGAGGAGCTTGTCTTTCACATCTCATCTGATGGCAGGAGAGCGGGGAATTAGTTTACTCTCTTCAACTTTGGGCTTCTGTACTGCAAGTGTCACAAAGGATATTTCTTTGCAGGCAGATGTCGGCTGCCAGTGGGAAGCTGAGAAATGCCAGTTTTAATTAAAAGCTTTATTTTCAAATACAATTCAGAGATTATAAGCGGTAAGAAGGACTTGTCCGCTGGGAGGCTTCAATGTGCGGCCCTGAGCAAAACAGCAGTAATTGAAAGACAAGGCCTAATTCCCCTTCTCCCAGCTGGGTCTAACCACGAGGCAGGGACATCAATCCAGCCCTTGAAGGAGGGCTGGCAGCATCTCGGATTTGTCATTGCCTCTATTGTCGGAGGGAAGGAAGCCAAAGAAAGGCTTTTAGATCTTCCTATCCCTTTTCTCTAAAGTTGGCTTATGAAGGGAAAACAAAAGAGAGGGGTAAAGTTGTTAGAGTAGAAGGCTGAAAGGCACCTATCTGACACGTCTCCGTTGCCTGTGCAGATTCCCGTTATAAAAGCGTGGTTTCACGTCATTTGGGTGTAGGCTAGCCCAATCCTGGGCACTTGCACCCACCTTAATCTACCCCAGTAGAGCACAGGAAGGCTTTTCTGGATCCAGCTTGCTATGGTAGCCTCACCCATTTTCCATTTTCCACCTCAAGTGAAGGCATAGCTGAAAATGGGCCAACAACAGGCATGAGCGCTCTGTGCTGCCTCTACCTAGATGGCTAGTCTCCAGGGCTTTTACTGACCATTTTTTAAGGAATTCACTGCTTTTAAACAAAACAATCAGCTCATATCAGCAGTTCCATCTGTTCTACAAATCGCCTTCTCTGTACCTGCCCTCTGTCTTTAGAGATTTTTTTGTGGTGCCTGCACATCAACTTCTAATCTCTTGATGGGCCTGCTTCATTGCTCCTCACACTTAATGAAAGTAAAAATAACGACTATAGAATCAATTATGTCCCTTCTGGATGTAATATAATTCCTATTTTCAGTTATCCACACATGATATACCAGCAATGACCAAAGTAATTTTTCTCTGCAGTTTAGTATCATCCCATGCAATGCCTGCTCATACACCAGTAAATTTTGGTTGCTACCATTGACTCCCTGTCTCCATTCTTTAAGTCAGAGCAGAGTGATACTCACATTTGGTGTGTCCATCGACTGGAAATGGAGCTTTTGCCATTGTCGTAATGGCAGCAACTGTGTCTTAGACACTCCCATGACCTTGTAGAGACACTGATTCAGAGAACCATTCAGGCTGGAGGGGGCCTCAGGAGGTCTGTACTCCAGCCTTCTGTTCAAAGCAGAGTCAGCCTTGAGATCAGACCAGGTTGCTCAAGGGTTTATCCATCCACACCTTGAAAGCCTCTGAGGATGGAGACTGCCCAACCTCGCTGGGAAACCTCTTCTGTTGCCTGAGTGGTCTCATCTTGACAAAGTTTTTCCCTATTGCCACTCTGAACCTCTCCTGCTTCAGTGTTCACCATCTCCTGTCCTCCTACAATACATTACCATGAAGATCCTGGTTAAATTGGTCAAGCATAATTTATGTTTGGTAAATCCATGCTAATCCTTCCTGATTACTTTATTCTCCTTCCTGTCCCCAAAACTATGTTACAAGAAGAATCACACCATGATCTTCCCAGGGACCATAGTGAGTCTTTTTGTCCTTTTATATGTTTTGTCAGCCTAATCTTTGTGGAAATTCAGGTCACCTTATCTATAAAGTTCCATTTAAATATGGGAACAGATCTTAATAACAACAAAAGCACGATAACAATGCAGTTTTTGTTGGACTGGTAAGAAATACGGATTTCCTTTTAAAGACATTGTATTTTGGCCAAACCAGCAGGGACATCAAGAGTTAAAAGGATGAACCACACCGACTTTTGTAAGACTTAAGGAACTTTAGATGTGGCCATAACATAGTCAGATGTGCCATGGATTTCACACCTGCACACCCACGGCCCCACGTTGTGCTTGCACCACGTTGTACGTGAGATGGATACGACCCTTTTTCCTAAAAACGGGTTCTTGGTTTATAATGGTGTGAATTTGGAAAAAACAAATTAGGGCAGATCTGCAGGGCTTACCCCAATGTATCAACATGTCATCTGCTTTTCCACCTTTTTCTCCTCCTTCCCAGACATTTTTCCTTGCCTCTTCCAAGCCCCACTGCTGTTGTACTATATCAAGTTCTGTACATATATTTAAATGTAATAAGATAGATTACAAGAATTGATTTTCCCCAGGGTCAGGTCGATAAGACTGTATAAGCAGAGAATATACAATGGCTCAGAAAGAGCTAGCTGTAGTAGATTAATTAATGATATGCAGTATAGAAACATCCAAGTAACCATAGCTCTCCTCAGCTCACCTGAGCTATTAGCTGAATCTCTTGCGGGATTGAACGGCTTGCTGCCAACCTAACAATATACAAATTTCTGTTGGAGAAATCACAGCAGTGCCAGAGCTTTTGAAGATCCAAAGGTTACTCTGCCCTTACTCTTTCAAGGAGAAATCACAGTGTGAAGTAAATAAACTTATGAACAGCACAGCACTGACCTACCTAATCTTTGTTGCAATCTAACAGGGAAAATACAAAACCTGCTGTAAATTCTTACTCACTTTTTATTTCCCATAGATATTCAGCTTTTGGAAACAACAGGGGAAAAAAAAAAAAAAGAAAAGAAAAGAGATGCTGCTTTCTGGCAGTATTAGAAAAAATATATTAGCTCGTCTGTATGAACTAATATATATTTATAAAAGTGGTCTGATGGTTAGAAGAGGATTAGGAGATGTGAGTTGTGTGTTCCCTTCCCAGCTCTAGGAGACACATGATTTACAGTGGGAGTCAGAGAAGGGAGGAGAGAAAGGTGGGGGACATGCTGCAGGTGCTCAAAACCAAATCTGGATGTTGCGTACCTAAATCTTTCTGAACACGCTAAGGCCAGATGTCTTAATGGGACATCTTTGTGGATCTGACCCAGATCTTATAATCACTGCTTCAGTGAAACAGCTGAAATAAATGTACTGTTGAGCATTCCAAAATGTTTAGAATGGATTTGTTCCGTCAGAAATTTTTTCATATAACTTGATTTTTCTTTCCCAATTGTGGGGTTTTTTTAAAATATAAAATAGAAATAAAAATAGTTTTAAAAAATTACAATAAAGTATTTTCTTGGTGCAATAAAACCGAGAAGTACACTTTCCCAGTTTCAGTGTATGGACAACTTTTGGATCTTTTGCCTTTAATTCTGCTTTTAAACACACAGTGGAAGCTTTTTAAGGATTGAGGTCAGCTTCTTATTTTATTTAAACCAGTTCAAAACCAATCTTAAAAGACTTCTGCAAGTTCTAATAAATATCAGCTATCAGAGAACCTCCTCCAACAGTGACCCGCACTGGTGACAGAGACTTGGGGATATAATTATCACGATAGCAAAGTGTGAGATTTGATATAAGAGAGGAGGGAGGAGACAAAGGATAATGAGAGGTGGCTTTGAGCTCTGGTAATGAACAAGCGCTGCAGGTGGTTGTGTGGGGGCCAAAGTGTGACACCCACAGAACTCCAGGAGAAATCTCTGACCTTTGGGAATCCCACATAGCTCCTACAAGCTTGGCTCTCGATTCTGTATCTTTTAAACTGTTCTTTTTTAAAGCTACTCTTAAAATACTGCTTTCAATGGAAAAATGAAGAAATCAACAAAATCTAATCTTTCCTGTTTAAATTTAAGCCAACATTTTCCCAAAGGTTTTAATTTTATTTTCGGGGGCCAGTTCCGTATTCTCATCTCTACTGTAGCTTTTTTCTTGGCTGTATTTTTCCCCAATAAAAAATTTGTTTCAAAAGTTTTTGAAAAATTTCCTGTAAGAGGAGAAGATGTGGTGCTTTTTTTAAAGAGCAAAGCATTCTTACTGAAGACATTGCTAACCTCACCAGTAAAAATGGTCTAAAAGTTTTGCCTAACCCAACTCTGACACGTTGTGCAGTCACCGTAGTTTCAACATCATTTTGTATTTCAGCAAGGACAGGGTTTAGCAGCATGAATTGGGGCGGGCTGGACACAAATGAACCAGCGCTCTAATACTGGGTTTTCATGCCGGCTGTGATTCAGAAAGCTCATTCACCCAACAGTAAGATTTTCCTAACAGGTTGCTTGACCTTTTCATTACTATTATTTATGGGCCAATAATGTGCAGCATCTTTTAAACTCTTAAATGAGCACTGCTGGGTGAAAGGTTGATATTTTAAGGGAACTTTCTTCTGCTTGAAGTTTATTATCAGCAAATGTAATGCTGTTGACATCTGACATTTATAGAGTATGCTTAACCTCTAGTAATCCCTGAACATTTTGCAAATGAGTGAGCCAGATGCTCAGCTGCTAAAAGTTTTCATACCTTTACCGGTATCATCAGAGACATCCTAATTTACACCAAGGCAAGGTGTGTGGCAAAGCGAGGCAATATCCTGTATCAGAACAACTGATTCATCCGTAGGAAACAAGCTTTTGGACACATAGCTGCTTCTGTTTGACTTTGGATGATCTCCACGAGAGCTGCAGACCCCCAGACCTCGCTGTTTCTTCCAACTTTGTCAGTTTGCCTAATAAATTTATCACCATTCCCTCTCCCTTGACCTCCCTCATATCCTCAGACAGTCACAGCAGCTCAGCACACCTAAGATCTATCTCTGAAGCTTCTGCTTGCAGAAGGTTTATGCTTTAGGAATGGAAGTTGCTCTAAGATCAAAGTGTTTCTTCATGTTTGGTGACTGGGTCAAGCCAAGAAATAAATATTCTCAGACTATGGGAAGTGTTGGATATGAATCTGCACTGCAACTTGCTGTCCCAAGACCATGTAATTCATAAAACGTCAGAATCTTTTTTCCAATATTGATGTGAAAACAGCTGTAACCCAATGTAATAAAGCTTCGGAGAGGGCTTAAATGGTCAGGCCATCTTCAGCTTTGGGAAGACCATTGACTATTCTGGGGTGAGGTCTGCAAGTATATTTGCTACCTAAGGGAAAGTAACACCAGCTCTGTACCCAGGAAAAAAGTACAGAAGAAAAACACTGAGATCCACCACCATCCATCTCCTTCATGAATCCTGCCTGTGGAAAAGGTCCCACCTTCCAGCTCCTGGTTTCCACTCTTCTTTTGCCTGCTAGAGAAAAAGTAAGCCATTTGTAAACCATGATCAAGTCTTCATCACCTTGTGACAATTTGGCCCACCTCACTTTCTGAAAGAAGCTATTGAATCCCATATGGTGGCCGTATATGCTGGTATCCTCTGGCTCTCAGTCCAGACTTGACAATGTTCTTCTCTGTTGGGTAAGCAAACACAACCCTGGTGCTGAACTTTTATCTGACGCCTTTCTTGGCCAATGCTGTCTGGCTGTTTGGTCCAAATTCTCCCCATATTCTCTGCACCTTCCCGAAGCACCTCTGTTTTTCCGATTTCACCCTCCGTGAGCAACAGGTGAGTAAAGAAACAAAAATCAGCCATAGCAGAGAAGTTTCTTACTCAGACATACTTCAAATGTATGAATCCAGGGGAACAATTTTGCTGCCTCTACTTTCCAGACATAGATTATTGCCAATATGGTAAAACACAGCATCTTGGAGATATGTACAAGCTAGCTATAGGCTTCGCAGATCAAGCACCAGAAGTGTAGCTTTTCAGAGTTGCACTTCACATCTGTTGGGCTCTCCATTGTGAACTCTTCACTGAGCCATGGAGATATACTCCAAACTTTAAAGCGTCGAGCTCCTAAAAACATTTCAAGGTTCACAACCAAGTTGAAGTCTATATTCAAAAAGGATCACAGAAATAGGAAGCATGGGGAGAGAGCCTGCTGTCTTCCTGGGACCCATCTCTTGAAGACAAGATATAATGCAACATTTACAAAGCTAACAGGGAGCTCATGCAAGGATACAGTTTGCCGATATGAATTAGAATATGCTTCTCAAATGTCTCACTGTAAGGCAGATTTTTTTACATCGTTCTTCTCTTTTCTTTACCCTTATCATCTTGTAACACCCTTTGCAAAGGCTGGAGGTCACAACTGGGTGCAGATATTCAGTAATGGTCTTGCAAACGCCCTACGCAGAGGAAAGATTGCCTTTCTTCCATTCCTGCTCCCTGTTGTGTACTCAGGGATCACATCCTCTCTCTGAGCTACGGCATCACACTGTGAACTCACCTTCAGGTGAGTTTCTGTCGTTGCCCTAAGCCGGCTCCAGCGTCACAGATTCTCCTCCTTGTCAGCGTGACCTACACTCTTCAGAGCTGCATGCACAGCCTTGCAGTGACTCCATTCACAGGCAGGCTCAAGTCAGCTCATCTCACCAGGTCACTGCAGCTCAGTCATTATTGACTTCTCCATTTTTGGAGTCATCTGCAAATGTGATCAGGAGTCATTTTGCTTTTTCTACCAGATTCCTGATAAAGTGACTGAACAGCAGGACCATTCATGCAAATTGCCTTCATCAGCTCTGCTCTGGAGCATTAACCTTTGCAGAGAGGAGTGAAATCACAGAGCCATGGAATGGTTTGGGTTGGAAGGGACCTTAAAGACCATCTAGTTCCACCCTCCCCTGCCATGGGCAGGGACACCCTCCACTAGCCCAGGTTGACCAAAGCCACATCCAACCTGGCCTTGAACACTGCCAGGGATCCAGGGGCAGCCACAGCTTCTTTGGGCAACCTGTGCCAGGGCCTCACCACCCTCACAGGAAAGAAGTTCTTCCTCAGATCTCATCTCCATCTCCCCTCTTTTAGTTTAAAGCCATTCCCCCTTGTCCTGTCACTACACTCCCTGATAAACAGTCCCTCACCATCTTTCCTTTTAGGTACTGGAAGGCTGCAATTAGATCTCCCCGGAGCCTTCTCTTCTCCAGGCTGAACAACCCCAACTCTCTCAGCCTGTCTCCATAGCAGAGGTGCTCCAGCCCTCGGATCATCTTCGTGGCTTCCTCTGGACTCACTCCAACAGCTCCTTCAGTACTGCAGGGGGGGTCTCACCAGAGCGGAGTAGAGGGACAGAATCCCCTCCCTCGACCTGCTGGTCGTGCTGCTTTTGATGCAGCCCAGGACACAGTTGGCTTTCTGGGCTGCAAGTGCACACTGGCAGCTCATGTTGAGCTTTCCATCCACCAACACCCTCAAGTCCTTCTCCTCAGTGCTGCTCTCCATCCATTCCCCACCCCACCTGTAGCTATGCTTGGGATTGCCCCAACCCATGTGCAGGACCTTGCACTTGACCTTGTTGAACTTCATGTGGTTCACATGGGCCCACCTCTCAAGCCTGTCCAGGTCCCTCTGGATGGCATCCCTTCCCTCCAGCGTGTCGACCACACCACCCAGCTTGGTGTCGTCGGCAAACTTGCTGAGGGTGCACCCAATCCCACTGTCCATGTTGCCAACAAAGATGTTAAATGGGCATCCGAGAGGAGCCAGATTCTAAATTGCCACAGCAAGGTTCTCTGGTGTCTATCGAGCCTTGCAGTAAATCTGTTACGCCAATACAATCTATCTTTCACAGCCAACTTGTGGACCAGTAAAAAAATTAAGTTTGTTTGATGAGAGCTATTTTCCACCACAGGCCCATCGATCGCCATAATTAGCCTACCTCCCTAAAAGCCTGTACTGATTGCAATCCATATCAGCCTTTCTATAATTTTATCCCCTGCCGAAGTCGGACTGAGCAGGAGCTTTCGAGGCCACTCTGTTTGTCCTGTAGTGTACTGATACAACATGAACTCTTACCAGTCTTCTAGAACCTCTCCACTACTACAAGATTTATGAAAAATCAGCACTTAATGGTTTAGAGAGCTTTTCAGCCAGGTTTTTACTACTTTTAGGAGATGGTTATATGGTTAATGTAAGCATGTTCAACTTTAATAGTTGCTCTTTAATATCCTTCTGAGTTAGTTTTAAAACCAAAAATATTTCCTCACTACCTTAAGATATGAATACAAAATCTGACTTCTACTAAAAAAGAATATTTATGACATTTTTCTTTTTTTCCTGATCACAATCGCCAGTTTCATTAGCCTTATTTGGTATCAGGCATATCCTAAAGATTTCATTGTTTCTGATATTTTTACATTAGCCTTGCTATTAAGACATTTTATTATCCTTAGTTCCCTCAGCCACAGGTTTGTCATTGATATCCTTACATTGTCTTACCGAGTGTCAGTATTACCTCGCTGCTAGTATGTGCTATTGGCTGTTAACCTAACCTCTTTGATGATGCTATTGTCCCAAATCCCAATACAAACAAGGCCCTGCTGCCACCTAGCATGCAGAATCTTCTGTAGCTCCTACCTATGGCTTTGTTTGGCTTTTCCACTTGCGCAGTGCCAATGTATGTTCTCCCTCTAGCACGTGTAAAAGCACAGCAGGGCATCATAGGGTTGCTGAAGATATCCCCAGTGTGCCAGGAACACTGTGTATAGCGATGGATTCCTGGTCTTGGAAAGGATGAAGTGGAGCTATAAAAGGTTCAGGGAAGGGTGACAAGCAATGGGATGGCTTCCATGGTGGGAATGATCATATAGGCTACATGGTCTCGGTGTACGGGGAAATGGGGGAAAAATAAGAGGAGGGGGAAAAATATTGTAGAGATCTGTAAAAAGATGAAGGTCATGAAGAAAGTGAATAAGGAGCCGTTGTTCACTGACTCTTTTAAGCCAAGACCTAGGGGACATTGATGAAATGAGAAGGAAATGCTTTACACAGGGCACAGTTAAACTGCAGGGCTCATTGCTGCAGGGTGGGGGTGCTGAAATTTTCCAGGACCTCAGAAAAGTATGAGTGGATAAAACCCATAAAAGGTTATTAAACACCAAGATGTCAATTACGACTCACAAAATTCATTATCTGCAAATTTCTACAGGCTGCGAGAACATAACAAGGAAGTCTGTGTGGGTGCTCACGCTCAGAAGCAGAACATTGAACAAGATGATACACCTTTAGTTGAGTTGGGATATTTGTTCTTACGTTCCTGTCTATGCATGTGCAAAATTCAGGTCCTTAAATGAGTAGGAAGAGGTCAAGCCCAACCATTTTTTTGGTAGTGAAACAACCCAATTTTCCCCATTTTTCTGTGCCTGCTTTAAAACAGAGACCTGGCATTTGAGATACATTCTGTATCGAAGCCAAAGTCACAACTCACAGCATAAATTGGAGTAACAGGACCACTGGGATGTCTTCCGAATGGGGATTGTCATAGCACATTTGATGGAGACCTCAGGTTCTTGATGTAATGTGTTGCTCCACCTAGGAAATGCTCCATTTGTCTTTTCCTCCCAGAGGTGATTTTACTCGGTATTTTTGTTCTGGGTTTTGAAAGCAAATGGTGGTAGCATGACATGATATTTAGCAGCTGCACATCCATTCTGGGGATGTCCACTTTGTTCTGACTAAATTAGTTACTCCCCAATTGCAATTGCAAATAGATAAAAGAAATAGCTGCTAAGAGAAGAGCTCCATTTTATTTTATATTTTATTCATTTTACTACCTTGCTGACTAAGTGCGTTGACATATTGCCGTATGTTCCCAGCATGTAACGTTAGGGTAACACAGTCTGTTAAGTTGGATCATATCAGCCTAGGTCATAATGGTATCTAACATGACATGTTATGACACAGAGCACTTCATTATACACCAGAGTGCTTAACTTTGCACACAGACATGTCTCTATTTAGACCAGACCACACTTACGGTGGTTCTGCTATCAACAAGTATTCCTTGTGAGATATCTGCATCTCCACATTAAACCAGACAAGCTGGGAAGTTAATCTTTGGGTTTTTTCTGTGAAGAACGAGAAGTTTCTCTGTTTTCACCTAACTTAAGCTTCTGCTCAGCAATGCCCTTGGAGAAGCTAGTTCCTCTCTACTGCCCACAGAGACAAGTCAGTCAATGTAAATTGACTCTTCTCATTTAATCTAATTTATTACGCCACTATTATTCTGGATATCTTAACTGCTTGGTTGCTCCTGAAAGTTAAAGCTATGTTCATATACAGTGCACCTGCTGTTTTGCTGAATATATCAAGCATGTCCATGTAGACTACACCTGCTGTGCTGGCCTAATGGCAACAGGATACCACTGACACTTCTGATCCACTCCAGCTGTTCTTGGCATGCCTCCGAGAAAGGCGTCTTTAATGGGTAGACGTGTTAGAAAAGTTGGGCAAAAAAAAAGACAGAAATGCAGACTAAAATGGTCACAAGGCAGATTGTCTAGGTTACATTATTATTACTTAAATTATCCACTTGTGGAAGCAGCAAATACAGTTCTGGGAACAACGTGGTCCAGGTGGAATTAAGTATGAAACCCCTCCTACACTGAGAGATAACCGACTGTATCTGGATTGAGTGTATGTAGGAGCTACTGCTTTCTGCTCGTTGACATTTGAAATTATTACTACTATTTGTCACTCTTCTAGTCATAAAACCAGTTACTGAGTGTTTTGCAGAAAAAAGATGTACCTTGTCCAAAATAGATGCACCTGGGACACTTACAATGAAATCAGCAATCCATTACAGGATTGTTTTTCCCTGGCTGAGAATACCAAGCAGAACCAGAAAATTAAGCATATTGTAACCTGCTCGATAGCCTTTGACCTCCTCAGAAGTTACAAAAAGCAAGCTAAGCATCTCAGCATGTTTAGAGGGTCAGAGCAATACAGGACACAGATCAGGATGCTTGGGACTGATTAGTCACTCAGCGCCGGTTGCGTATCTCAACATACTTCGTTCCAGGAATAGCATCTGCCTTGTCATCAGTGCTGCGATAGCAAAATTTTAGGGATTGATGAAGCAAAGATAGACGGTGGCATATTGATTTAGGAAAGGTGGGAAGGTAATTTAGCTGTCAGGACAAATAAGGGAGGGGTGGATTTTTGCAGCATTAAGTGGAATAAGGGAGAAAAGGGAAGTCAAACATGATCTTCAGTTTAATCAGCCAGAATGCAAAAAAAAAAGAATGGTGTTATTACGTGTATTAGTTAACAGAGGTGATAGAGTTTAGAGGAAAGTGAGTCCTTTGGGAAGCTCAATCTGAATTCTACCGTTTCTGAAGCGCCCTAGTGGAAATTCAAATAAAGTTGTAAACAACTGCAGATGAGTGAAAGGTGAAAATGAATCATGGAATGAACATGGCCCTGACTATGAAATGAGGTGTGCCAAAGCGGATAAATAAGTCACCTAATTTGTGCCCCCCAGGTGGAGACCTCAGAAAGATGGTGGAAGATGCACGTCAGAAGATTTAGACTGGGGAACAGAAGACAAATGCCTGCAAGCCATAGATGTACAGGATAGTTTCAAACCTGCCTTAGACCAAAACTATCAGGTGATGGGTAAAAAAAAAAAACCAAACCCAGAGAAGGATTCCAAAGTATAGGAAAAAGTGGGAGGAAGAAGGGGGTAGCAGTGGAGAGAGAAATACTCAGAGAGCACCCAGAGAGAGGTGAGAGTGACACGAAGTCGCGGAAGCGGAAAGAAAGCAAGAACTCAGAGGGAAAGTTCATAATGGGGGATGAAAATGAAGCAAAGTTTTGGCCACTCGCTCAGGTAGGAATCATTCCAAAGTGGTTTCCATAGAAACAGAGGATACTGGATGGAAGCCGGTAAATGAGGAGGTAAAAAATGAATGCAGGAGAGGTGCATAGATAAAAGGAAGTGAAGAGACATGAGACAATAGCTGGAAACACAGATGAATCTAGGAGAGTGTTTTTTCTGGAGGGAAGAGTGGTTTTGAAAGTGGAATTAAAGTAGGCAAGGGAGGAGAAAATGTAGAGCAGACTAGAGCGAGCCAGGGAAGTTGGAACCAATTTTAAGGTTCGAAAGTGAGGTTCATGCAAAGTTAATTTAAACCAACACAAGAGTTGCACAGCTTCAGAAAGAGCACATCCTTTTTGCGCACATCCTATTTGAAAAATTGGGAAAAGCCACATTTGCACACAGATGAGATTTTAGACCAAACTGTTTTCAGCTTTATTCCCATCCAATGCCCATTCTGCAGCAAGCTGATCGTGGCGACGTCTGCTTGCTGGCAGCTATGGGTCTTTCCGAGTCCCTCTATGCTGAAACCACAGTCCAAATTTCATTTAGAGAGCCTCAATGATCATGCATTGTGCCCAGACAGAAAAATTACCTCTCCTCTTCTGTGTGCATCAAAAAGCATCAGTGATTCGACAGCCAGGGAGAAGCGATATCACCAGAGCCTTGAGAAGCAGGGTATGCATTTAATGCGTGATGGAGAGCAGAGTTTAATGAGGGCACAATGGTCAAGGAGCTTTCCAGGAACTGGGAAAACCCAACTGTGTGGCCACCAGCTCTTTTCCCCTGCAACTCACAGGAGCAGATTGCCCGAGATGTGAGCCCTGACCCTGCAACTGCTCCATATGGACAACAACAAGGTCTCTACCCTCCCCAGCCAGGATTTTCCTTATTTGTTTCAGTAATGGCTCAATACAGCGGCCAATATTCATTTCACCCTGTTCCTTCCAAAAACTAACACACTGGTAGTAACTTGCAGGCAGAGAAGTGCCACTTGGTGGCTTCCAGCTGGAGCAGACGTGGCTGGGGACTGGCCAGGACGAACATGCAAAAGGAAGAGCGTGCCACCCGTAAATCCCATTATACGCTCTGTGATTAAGCCCAAGTGCCAGCAATCAGCAGCGCGAACACGCCATGTAGCTAGCGCTGCCGTGACCAAAGCAAGGTGCTAAATTGCTCTGATTTAGCTGAAATCGCTAGTATATCTGACTAAAAAATACATGATCGTAACTGCTCCTCTGTGTGTCTTTCCATGTTCATTTGAAAGAAGTATGGCAGATCATAAAACACGGCAACATCCCCCAAGCCCAGAGGGTTTAATGAAGAATTAAGGAGATTGTAACTGCATAGCTGAAATAATAGGGAGGAAATTGAATTATTCCACCCATATTAAATGCATATATTCTTGAGCATTTCTGCCAAAATTACTTTGCTAACCCATGGTGTGAAATACAGTCTGTTTTCACATGGGTGCATTAAACAAAGATGCCTGCTACAGTACAACAGCTTTGAAGAGAATGGAAAGGCATCAGGATGAAAAAGCGCTCCCGACGTATGGTTATATCAGCTCTAAATTGTCTCACAGCTGTTTCTAGCTCCATTAGATGGAAGACTGGGTAATTTATAGAAGTCATTTTTAACAATTTGATTGTTGGTATATATCTGCTGAATTGATTGGCTGGGGAGACAGATCTTTATTTTTATAATAGCAATAACATCCTTTGCAGATTACTGCTCAATTTATCCCTGATGTTAACGGTGCTAGCCAGCAACTATCCATTTATATTATGCTGTTATTTCTTAATTATCAGTCTAATTGTAGAGAAGAGCAGAGCTCAGGATGCATGAGATTGGCTGGGCTGGACAAGAAACCACAGAAGCTAGGGGTCCAGCTCTTCCCCTTTTGATATGCTCACAGCTCTGGCTGAGATCTGTGGGACTTAAACACTCAAGTTTGTGCTTTTTTGGGGGAGCAGGTTTGGGGTTTTTTTTGAAGTTTGCTAATCCCACTGATATTTCCCACTGAAGTCAATGGGAGTTTGGTTACAGATGAGAACGACTTGTATAATGTACCCGCTTTTGCATCTAATGATGCTGGAGGCGATCATCCTGAGAAAGAATGAGCTTCCTATTCAAATCACAAGTCTTTGATAGGCGCACGGGGATGTTCATAGATGACCAGGCCAGTGGACTGTGTAATTCCTGATGCTGCCTGTGAGGGCAGCCAGTGCCACTTGACTTCCAGGCAGCTCAGCTGTGACCTGATATAAGTCGTGGGATGAATTTGTTCCCAGCCTCTGAGAGTCAGGTTGTGCTTTATATCTTGAGGTTTGAAGACATAGGGACTTCTCTGAGCTCATCTGGAAATGTGCATTTATTGAAACTGCCTATTTTAATTTGACAAAATAGTATCCACATCGTTGGTTTGAGTCCTTCAAATCTCCAAGCCTCAGCGCTATCTTGTGGCAATGAGACTTGTAAACCAAAACTCTTTGATAAAATACCTTTTTTCCTCAACTTTGGATTTGTCACCTCTCAGTTTTGTCCCCCTACTCTGATGGGATGGGAAACAACTGGAAGTTTCACTCAGTTCTCCATAGGCTTTTTGGTTTTCTGCACATTTCTGTCATCGTTAAATAGATTATAAATCTGAGGTACAGGCATCTTCTGCATTTTTAGTCATTTAAGAGGAGACATCAGTTAGTGGAATAGATAAAAAAGCTCAAGACTTCCCCAAATACCAGGCTAATTTCCTGTGTTTTGTGCTCTTCAAACTCTAATTCTCAGTAGCTGAAATTCTTCTCATAGGTGCTAGTTTCAAAAGCCAAATCCCAGGGTTTTCCTGACCTCATAATCAAGACTATGGTGAGAGGGGGTTCAGTCCTTAGTCTGGTAACCAAGGGAGTCTCTGAAATACGCTGTTTTTATTGGATTGAAAGAATGGAGGAAAGCGGGGAGAGGGTCTGCTGCAGGTAGATAACAAACTTGCTGAAAATTAATTTTTTTCTCATTTTGGACTTTGGAAATTTTGAAGTAAGAAGGAAAAGCTACTAAACCAGTGGTTACTTATCCCATTCTTCCTTGAAGGAGTGAGTTAATAGTAGCTTTATAGTGAGCACTTAAAAATCCAGGAGTCATTTACCTTCGGTGCTATTTCTGGAGGGGTCTTATCCCTCCTTTTTCATGTCACACCCATGTTTCTTCCACTCAGACAGCCGGTGACACTGCTAATTTATGTCATACGCTTTCATTCTCTTTCATCTTTTCCTCAAGGGGCAAACTGTTACGCATTGGGAGGTATTTTCTTTTCAGAGGTTATTATTAACCCTTGGATTGTTCGGGGATAGTTGGGAGCAGTATCAGAGGCTTGGGTGGGGTTTTTTATAAGCATGTATTCCGTATGGATTAAAAAGAATAGTGTCCACATATTGTTGAAATGTCACCAAGCCCAGCAGGCTTACGGTGACATCAATGGCTTGAATATATATATGGGCAAGCTCCCCCGGAGTTGTATCAGCACAAATCAAAACAGTCTCCACTCAGCTGGTAATCCATGGCTTGTAAGTGATACTCAAATCCAATTTATTAAAAACACATTTGTTTTTCAAGCACACCAGATTCCTGATTAATTTCCAGCACGGTGGGTTATTTAATGCTGTAGGTTTCATTGTCATTTTTGATTTTCCACAGAATGCTTGATTGATAGAAGCTATTGTGAGCCTGTTCTTTGAGCACATTGTTCTTGTCAAATAACAATGCACATCGTATTGATGAAAAGTCAGTGTGCCTTTTATGTATGGCAAAATCATCATGCAAGCCTTGGGACCATGTGCCGAGCATATGCACAAATGAATGAAGGAGTGGTAAATTACGCCAGGAAAGTTTAATATGGTAGAGGAGTTATCGTGCCAGTTGAATAGCAAAATTCAGCTGGCGTAACATACCCCAGCAATCCATGACTCAGATGTTAATCAGTGTTAGATGCTCTTTTTATTTTTATGCTACTGCTGAACGTTACAAAATCAAGTGTCTTGTACTAAGAGTGCAAATCAATTTTAAATTAAATTAGCCTTTTGTTTGGAGGGCACTTGGGATTTCTTTGGGGTTTGATGGCTGCCCCCAGCAATGACTTTATAAATCGCAGGTGGTAGAGGTGAAGAGAAGACTCTGTCTGGTCTTTTGGTTCATCCTTCTGCCACCCATAGGATTGCGCCTCGTACAAAACAATTCTCAGCGCCCCTCAGAGAGCCAAATCCCCCCCCCCGTGCGCTCTCTTTGCTGCTCCGAGGTGTTGCAAGTGAAGGGAGTGCAAATTGCATCGTACAGGAGCAGTGAGATCTTCAAGCATGAAAACCAGAACTGACAGTGTCTCTGTGCTTCTGTCAAAGTAACCTCGCAACTCCACGGGCTGTGACACTGATTTAACTCATCAAGCTGCAGATATAAAGGTCAGACAAGTTGGAAGTGGAGCTGTGGTCCAGAGGAAGAGGTTTCTTTCATACAGAACAGCGATGCTTTTAATAGTAGAGGAAGTAATCTATGAATATCAATAGGCACATTCACAGGTCTTCCAGCTAATGATATCGTATGAGCTACAAACCTAAAATATTTTCTTCTTCTCCTCCTCTTGATAAGGATAAATGTAGATATGTTTTTGAAAAGTTGGTTGTAAACTTCACATCTGTAAAAACAGAAGGCATGTCAGTCATAACCAATGACACTTATGTGATAGGACAAGGGGTAATGGCTTTAAACTAAAAGAGGGGAGATTTAGATTAGATATAAGGAAGAACTTCTTCCCTGTGAGGGCGGTGAGGCCCTGGCAGAGGTTGCCCAGAGAAGCTGTGGCTGCCCCTGGCTCCCTGGCAGTGTTCAAGGCCAGGTTGGATGCGGCTTTGGGCAACCTGGTCTAGCGGAGGGTGTCCCTGCCCGTGGCAGAGGGGTTGGAAGTAGATGGGCTTTGAGGTCCCTGCCAACCCAAACCATTCTAGGATTCTATGATTCTATGCATTCCTCAGCTTCAAAGGCCCTAAAAGTTCTTCTCCCTCTTATCCCATGTGATCAAGTGTAGGATGGACAACACATTAAAAGGTGGGGGACAGGAATTAAATTCTTTATTTTAGAATCGGGGAAGCTGCAGAAACCATAATATTAACTTTTTCTGCCTTTTTCTGCACTTCTCACAGGATGGCTCTGAAGCATCCTTTGCAGGCCCAAGGACTTTTCAAGACCAAAGACATTGCATGGAGACACAGCACAAAGGACAAGAGCAAAGGTGCAAGGACCAGTCTACCATGTAGTTGAACAGAGCCAAATCATCACAGTGGATTGGCAGTTGTGTGTCTGGGAGAGGGGCTGGGTAGGCTGTTCTGAAATGAAAGCAGATGAAAATGCCCAGAGTGAGTTGTAATGGCAAGTCAGATGGAGCAAGTACTGTATCCCTGGGACAGGCTGGCTGAAAGAGGATTTTGTGATCAAAATCATTTTTCTTAGACAAACTATTTCCTTAGTCTGTGTGTTCGGAGCAGGTGCGGAAATCTTGTTGATCTTCAATCTAAATCCTCATCCTTATCCCACAGCAAGTCCACTTCTTAAAGACTTTTTAATATTTGGTTTCATTCCCATGAGTGGATCTATCTCAGCTTGACTTTTGGCAGTTCTTACTTTCTGACCTCCATGAAGAAACTTTCTTGGCGGATCAAGCTGTACATAGACATGACAAAAAAATCTATTACTTTCACTGTGGTCAGCCAGGAGAGGCATGTGTTTTTGGAGCTGAAAAGCAGGGTTCGTTTCCTTACTATTTGGGTATGTGAGGGATTTACTGCATCTATTTGCCAAACATGGGTTTGTTAGCAGGATGTCTGAGTCAGATTAAGAAAAATGGCTGGAACGACTCACTACTTATGGAAGAAAATGGCTTAAACCTCATCAGCTACAACTCAGCATCCTTGACTCGGGGCTTAGCTCCTGCGTGCAGATTCTGAACTTTCCCTTATGAATCACCCCCTTTCCACAGCTGCTTTAAGCTTTGACATAAAGTTGTATAAATCTCCCGCTAAAGTCCGTGATTTTCCCAGTGCTGGTAAAGGAAGAACATTAATTACCTGAAATTGTCTCTGCTCCACTGAGGCACAGCATTTGCCTACAGCATAGCTGATTTTCTGGTATGAAAGCAATTCCAGCAGATGCCTTCCTTTCCTCTTTACTGTTACCCAGGCTTCTTACAAAATCCCCACACCCCTCAGCATGACCCCCCTGAACTTTTAGATTAATCAAGACAGAAATTGCGCTCCTCGGAGAGAAAAATTTCTCCATGTCTCGAAAAAAATCCACCCTTGCTACTGCGCTGCAGTCCAGCACCTAGGCTTCAACAGGCGTGCAATGAACTAAGACCCAACAGATTGCCTCCTTTTAAACTGAGACACAGCAATGCATCAAACATGCAAATCTGGCCTGGTGCTGCAGCTCCTTTCTAGGATATTTGCCCAAGGGAGCCGAGCAGCTGCCTGCCAGAGCCTTTGATAGTTTTAGCACAGAAAATCTATTATTCATACACACACACACACTGAACCAAGGATTAATTTAGCTTCAAAGTTGTGCAAGGATATTCTACTACTATTCTAAACAAGAGAAGAATCGTCAGCTGAAGTAATAGGGTACAATTTGGGTCAGCTTTTGAGAGAAGCAAAGCATTCTACTAGATGCCACTTCCTGCTGGATTACCGACTTTCTGGGACGCTCTTCTTGTGAGCGTGCTGACTGTGCTTTGTTATCCCCACAATGGAGCGAGATGGAGAGCTGCCTTCTCCTTCCAAGCCTCCATTCGTATGTCTCCTCCTGAGATCCCTAAACCTTTTGCATGTTTTCTCACTCAAGGCTCCTTCAGGAGTGCCCTAGTCCCTTAGAAGATATCACATCTTCACACCGACGCAATTGCAACGTGTCCATCCTGACACAGTTCAGGTGCAGAGCTCATATCTAGAGGTGATAGTTTTTCATGCTGCATGGCTGGTCTACTTGAGTATCTCAGTGTTTAGCCCATCTGTTCATACTAGTCACTTGTATTATTACCTCCATTTTACAAACAGACACCAGCAAAAGAGAAGAAATCACAGAATCACAGAATGGTTGAGGTTGGAGGGGACCTCTGAAGGTTATCTGGTCCAACCCCCCGTATCTGAAGTCATGAAGTATTACTGGAAGTCTTTGGCTGAGCAGATGATTACACCCCTGTGTCCTTTGTCACGCTAATGTGAGGGTCTCTAAAGGGTTGCATAACATTTAATTTTATAACAAGTGGCTTCTTAACGATGAATTAAGAGAATAAATGGAGGTTGTTCACATCATCCTGTCCCATGGCTCCCTAAGGAGTGTCCCTGCATTCTTATGCCCCCTAACTCTTGCTCTCCATCCTTTTTCTTCCTGCAATACCCTTTTTTAGCATGCTTCCCATCATACAGCTTCCCATATGCCCCCTGACTGACTTACCCTATTCAAGTGGTGGGAGATGTGGAGTATAGAGGTGGGAAAAATGTGAGCCAGGACGTGAGAGAAGAAGGGTTTGTGAGACAGGGAGACTTGCAGTACTATCTGAAAGGGCTTTTTCTTGGAGCTGGGAAGGCGAAGGAGAAGGGTGGTGGAGCAGAGCTCCTTCCTGGCAAGAATCATTCTCAATCTGAGCACCATGAGCTGTTCAGCTGATAACAGAGGGGAAAACCAGGCCAGAGCGATGAGATCGAACGGCTGATACTGCTGTAACACTGATGTCCTCAAATACATCTCTTAAATAATCAATCTTCACAGCATGTCTCAGGGCT
This sequence comes from Balearica regulorum gibbericeps, assembly GCF_011004875.1. NCBI lineage: Eukaryota > Metazoa > Chordata > Aves > Gruiformes > Gruidae > Balearica > Balearica regulorum. Next base: position 2,743,841 of record NC_046184.1, on the reverse strand, counting down.
GAAGAAGTCACTTTGGGTATGTAGCACTTGAGGAAACTATGAGACCCTCACAGAACAAATGAGAATAAATTAAAAAAAGCCCGTGCAGGGTCCTCTAACCTTGGGTCCTTCCTAAACAGGACAGATGAGGCTGGCATCTTTCTGTAAAAGTTTTTTGACATTCTGATGCATCTGCTTTAATTCATCAATAAAACCCTATTTATTTGATCATCTGAATTTCCCTGAAATCCTGATTTCCCCAGAGCATCTTGCTAAGAGTGCAAAACTAAAGGGGAAAAAAAAAAAAAAAAGAAAAGAAAGAAAGAAAGGAGAAAGCACTAGTTCTTTTCTCTTTAATGAGTTCATTTGCTGGCGTTCAACTCACAGATTTGCTATTAATGTTAAATTAGCTGGTTAAATTAGCTAATTATGTAAAATGTGTACAACACTCTCCATTTGGGACAACTGGCAAAGAAGGGCTACTCAGCTAAACTGGTGAAGAAAGTACTTTTTAGATCAAATGAATTAGAAATACTGGAAACATTCAAGTCAATTGGACAGTGGCCTCTGTCCAATATCCTGATGAATGAAAGGGCCAATGTGTTTTCGAGCAAGTTAGTTTGATATGCTATATACTTTTACATTTTTAATATGCAAAGCTACAGATTGTTTATATGTTTGCACTTACTTTATACATTTAAGTAAACAGGAGAGTCCCTGTTACCCTGGTGCTATGGGGCACTCAGGTCTTCTGGATTCTCTTCCTGGATCTGCAACCACCCTGTGGCCTGAACTTGGGAAAGTTGTTGTCGTGTTTTGTGCTTCTGCTGCCCGAGGAGTATTTTCCATCGAGATAATCAGCTCTTCAGGGCTGGGCACGCGTGTCTCTTTCAGGAACATCAGCACAGCATGGTACGATAATACAAAGATGCTGAAATGGGCCTTTGTGAAACTAGAAACCAGTGCAAGGAGAGCTCACCGGTTCAGCAGGGACAACTGCTAACCCTAATTAGCTCTGCAGAGAAAGGTTATTCAAAGCTAAGTTATGCTTACCTGCCTGCACGATCATAGAATCCCAGACTGGTTTGGGTTGGAAAGGACCTTAAAGCCCATCTAGTTTTAACCCCTGCCATGGGCAGGGACACACTCCACTAGCCCAGGTTGCCCAAAGCCCCATCCAGGGGGGCAGGGGCAGCCACAGCTTCTCTGGGCAACCTGTGCCAGGGCCTCACCACCCTCACAGGGAAGAATTTCTTTCTAACATCTAATCTAAATCTATCCTCCTTCAGCTTCAGGCCATTCCCCCTTGTCCTGTCACTCCCTGCCCTCGTAAACAGTCCCTCTCCAGCTTTTCTGTAGCCCCTTCAGGTACTAAAACGCTGCTCTAAGGCCTCCCCAGAGCCTTCTCTTCTCCAGGCTAAATGGCATTTAGGTAGTTGTATCTTACCCAGCAGCATGGATATCTATATCTTACCGAAATGCACTGCTATTATACAAACAATAGTATATACTGGAGACCCACATATTTCACTCATGTCTTGCAGATTTGGAGCGGTTCACTTGAAGCTCACATCTTCAAAAACTGTGGACTGACATGAATATGATGTGTATGGGGGAAACAGGTCTCCTAAAGCCAGAACAGTTCCCTCTGAAGTGGGCAAAAACTATTGACAGAGTGGCAGAAAGGGGCTTTTATCCTAGGGAAGAGTAGCCAAACGCAAGTCGATGTAGTTCTTGGAGTTCACACGCTGATGGAAATGACTCACTGTATCCCTCTGTGTCTTTTGCATTCAGGAATGATGCAGAACTTTCTTTGACTGGCATTTGTTGACATTTTAGCATAAATTTACACTTTTTCAAGTCTGTGAAAGCCAGCAAATCTCATTAAAAAACGATATTGATACACCGTTGTGCCACCTTGCTCAAGATGCAAATTCAGTTTCTCCTTGTTGCTGTACCCTGTTGAGCAAACATATGTCATGGCCTTTGAATATGAAACCGGCAGATGTCTAATTGACCTGAATAAATTTCCGGCATATACCAGAATGGGTCAATAGAAGGTCTTAGAATCCCCCACCAAATTTTAATCAAAATTAATGAGATTAACAAGTGAATGCAGAGATGAGTTATGTGATGCAGAAAATGCTGGGAAGCTCTGCATCTAGAACCACAGGCAATTAATTCAAACACAATTTTCTCTTCCTGGAGCTCCAGAGAACTTTTCTGGCTGTGTGGCAGGGAAGAGTTTGAATCAGAGCCATTTAAGAAGTAGTCAAGGTGGACCCCATCCCAGCAAAGAGCATGGAAGATTTCTCTCTCTGGAGGGAATGGTCCTCGTTAGGAAGAAGGTATTGGGGATAGACCTGTCATAAAATGAAGTTTCATCACAGATCTGAGCCAGAAAGCCACTAAACCCTGCAGGACAGAAGTCCTTTGCTAGTAATGAGCTGTCTGCACTTGGAAGAGAGCCAGAACCAGACATAACCCAAATGATGTCATCAGATTTGGGCTTCCTCTTGCAGCTACCTCCCAACCTGATGGAATGTGTCCTCCCAGCCCAGAATGTTTGAATGCAGATGTAGCTGGAATATGTATTAAAACATTTGTAAAAGAAGCAGGGTACTGTCGAGTCTTAATATCAGATGTGGTAGAAAAATTTCTGATGCCATCGTGCAAGGGAGGAATTGGATCCTGTGTATGAGTAGAGAAGATGGGCGAAGGCAATTTTTTCAGTTGCATCCTTGGGAATCAGACAAAGGAGTACTGTGCAGTGCATTTATTTTTTACACTTTTAGGTGCTGGCACCAACAGCCCCCACAGCAGTCCTGGGAGACTGATGTGACGCACACCCCTCAGCTATTGGCAGTCTGTGTTAGGCAGTAAAACTTTGTGGGTGCCACAGTCCACTCAGCGTAAGGGTTCATCAAAGCTAAATGGCATGATTGTCATTAATGCAATCGTCAGCTCTTCTTCAAAATGTTTGTAGCAACAGCATAATACAGGAATATAAGAAATTCTGAGCTTGAGTGTGTGGGCCTGGGGCATCACACCATCTTTTCACCACCTCCCCCCCCCCACTTACACCCATCAACTGTAGGTAATTCAGCCAAGACCAATGCTTCTTCTTGTTACAGCAATAGCTAGTTGTGCCAGCACCCTTGCATAAAGCACTGTACAAACTCAGAACACGTTTGCTACTTACCTTGAAGAGTTTAAGTCTCCATCGGTAACTCAAGGGACAAGTCTGGACTTTTTGAAGGTACTGTTAAGGGCAATGCTTCTCTTGTCACACCCCATCCCTGACACCTTGACTCTGACTCTTGCTATAGCTGATGGGATCTATAAGGAAATAGTAAATGAGCTCGGCACATTCAGCATAACTTTCATGCATGGATCTCACAAAAATATGAGTTTCCACTCAATATTTCTAGATGCCAACAGTGGTTTTTGGTTTTGTAATCAAGCTGAAAGACCTAAAGGAGTAGTTATGGGTTTTATTACTTCCAGTGCAGACAGCAGTTATGGACCAGGGCCCACTCACGTTGAACCTTAAGCACTGTGTAAATACACAACAAATGTGCCAAACTGGTCATCACTAAGAAACTGTTGAACCTCTGAAGCATTTATTGTTTGGGTAGGTACTCTGAAAATTTAAGATTTCAACTGGAGGTTTGTATCATGTTTAAAAATGTCCTGCTTTTGGACCTTCACTTTCCAAGGAACTCATCCAAGCCACATATTTTATTAGGTAATGTGATTTTAGAGGAGGTAAAATGCTTCAGAGAGAGAGCATGAGAGATAGGAGCAAACATTTATTTCACTTGGGTGTGCATTCTTGTCACCATGATGGACCTCAAGGATGTCTGTGTCTCTGACCAGACCTCATCAGTGGAACATAAATTCTGCCCCACAGAAAGTTAGACTGGCTTGTGGTGAGGGGAAACGAGATTGTTTTCTTTGCTCTTTCAACAATGACATGGAGGAACAACTCATCAATCCAAGCCAGTTATGGACTGGTGTGGACAGTACAGGTTCACAGCAAGAGAAAAGTCCAGTCCCAAAGAAATAAGTAGATAATTCAGACAAAAGTAAGGAAAGGTGGAGAAACAAATGCACGGGGCTATGTAGGTTCTTCAGTACCCAAGGAAGGAAGAGGACCCAGGAGTCCTGCACTTGAGCCACGACATGGGGATGGATCCTGAAGATGTCCCAGGAAGCAGTCCATGGGAGTGGACCTCATCTCAGCTGAACTCAGGGTACTCTGCATAAAGGGGAGCTTTTGCCAAATTTCATCAGGTTTAAGTGAAGATAAATTTGCCATTTCATCAGAGTTTTTCTTTCCGTTGCAGGGTCTTGTGATTTAAGCAAGCAAATGCACAGCAAGGTGAAATGCCTTTTGAACCCACTGGGAAAATTTGCATCAACTTTTAACCACAAAGCCTAGGAGCTGCCATGTGAGCTGAATGTGCCTTTGGGAAATTTAATCATCAGATCCTTTTCGTCATGGCTTCCAAAGCAGAAAGAAAAATTGGGTGACTGACAGAAATCTGCCAGGTTTGAACAGGGAAGCCAGGAGCTTGGAGAAGGTAAAGCATATATATGTGGGTGTTTTCTGTTTCCTGCATTATTGCTGCATTAGATGTGTCAATCCGACACAATAACTCAGAATGCAGAGAGACAGTGTATTCAGATTTAGCAAAGCCCATTACATTTACAAAGGCTCAGGAGAGATGTCCCAGCAAGACAGTGATGTAATAACTACAAGAAAATGTATTTTCAAAAAGATAGGCCCTTAGCTAAACTGTATGCACCAGGGGATCTCTCTGCAGAAAGCTTCAGTTATTACTTTCTTAAAATCCTTATTACATTTCCAGCTCTATAAAAACTGAGTAATTACTGTCTTCAATTACCTCTTGGCGCCAACTCGATTAATGCCCTTTATGCCAATTGCTTTTTGAACTGTTGGAGAGAAAAGATGATCTGGGTCAACTCTATAAATGGTCTTTTCAATGTCTTGATAGCTTAAAAGTAGGGACTCGTGTTTTCAGGGAAGGGTCATCACTCGATTGCTCCGAGGAGGTGTAATGGATGGACTGTAGGGAGCCAGACTTCCAATATCGGGGTCCAAAATTGAGGTGATGTCAGTGGATCAGCTATTTGGGGTGGTTTGTTCTCTCTCTTTCCCTGCAAACATCCTTGCTCTAAACCCATGAGATCTAGGCTGGAAAGATGGCACTAAGTGGGAGGATCAATGGTTGTCTATAGCGGCTTTAATAATTAAAGCTATTGAGCCATTATGTCCTGGATCAACAAACAGGGCTAACAGGTCAGTCATCCTGGCCTTGTAAATTGATTATTTTTCTACAGACACTATTAGGGTCAGGGGGCTTGACTGACCTGCTCTCCCAGGTCTTGGTATAAACAACCACTGATTGGGACCATCTGGCCACAATTTGGCTCAGGCCATTCATTATTCTCAGCAAGAAAATACCTTTCTCCTCTAGCAGAAGTGAGCGGTGTGTTGGTACTGAGCTTGCGTCTCCCTTGAGCAGGACCCTGCGCTGTGGAATGGGACAGCATGTAGGATTTGCTGCTGGTAGAGTTGTCTACTAACCCAGGATCTGATATTTCATTATAATCTTGAATTCCATCTTCTGGCCAACCTTCATTCTGGGACTTGTTTGCTGTGAACAGCAGGGCAAATGCTCTAGGAAACTTTATCATCCACTCATCTTCTTCAGCATCCAATACTGATACTGATTCTGTGAGGTAGAGGAATTTCTTGAACTATCAGGGAATGATCTGGAAGGGAATGGGAGGAAAGTGGGAGAAGACCACAGCCACTTGACCAGCATCACAGATGGTCCTAAATGACTCAATCTATCCTATGAAATCTCATTCTGGAACTTGGCTCCCTGCCCCATGGAGTCCCTCTCCTGGCCCTGTTGGCATTTGGCCAGTCACTGGGAGGACAGCTGAGCCAAGCTCCTAGACCAGCAAAGGATTAGGTCCCCTGGAGGTCTGCTGGCTCCATCCCTCAACACAGCAGGGAGTGACCCATGGACCACTTCCAGAATCCAGGCTGAGTCTTTCTCTGACATTGCAATATTCCTTCTTTCTTGTAAAATCAGCCAAGAAATTATCTTACCTCCTTGATCCAGGCTTCTCAGGGGGCCCATTTCTTCTCCAAGGATTCCTACACTGCTGGCCACATGCTGCAGCTCCAAGGCCTCACGTGGGCCAGTCCATCCTCCATAGCACAGCCACACATGGATGCCTCCAAGTAAGGACCCCACTGTTTTCTGCCAGCTGATTTTTGGAGTCACCTGGGTCAAGATCTGCAAAGAAAACAAGCTGCCAGGTTCTTGTTTTAACCTATGAAGCCAATCACCACTAGCACTAATTGGAGGCATACTGTGTGCTAAACACTCCAGCGTTTCTGCTGTGTTTCAGTCAGGGTTTGCAACTGGCACTGAGCATCACATCGTGGATGCTGCCCTACTCTCTGTCCCCCCAGATAGCTATTTAAAGCTCTCACAGGCGTATCTACATGGTCTACAGCACTCTCTGATTGCAACATAAATGTTTCCATTATAAAACAAGCCTTGGAGACGTATTCCAAAAACCTGTCTCCTCCTCCCAACTGTTTCCATGTGGCAGGAGAAGGTTAGCCTAAAAAAGAGTTTTGCAGTCCCTGAAGATTAATGTTGTTTTGTAATGCCAAATCCAGATATGAGTTGCCAAAGGTCGCCTTTGCGTAAAGGATTTTCAAGCAGACACAATCTGAAATTCACTCCTTGAGGCACAATAAAACAATCCCCAGCAGAATATTATTCCGTGCTTGGGTTTCATTGTCTGTCTATATTTTGATAGTTGGGTCTTGGTGTTTGACTCAAAGCTATCTTGTGCACTGGCAATGTTCTCATTCCTTTGTCGGGCTCCCAGTGCCACTTTCCTAATCAAGGCTTTCTTCATCCCTCATTCTCAGCCTGAATTTTCTTTCTTTTCCTTTGATACCCACATGAGTTTGGAGCACTGGAATTTTACATGCCAGATCTTGAGTTTTTTGTTAATTTGGTTTGCTCATTTTGACACAGGACCCTGGTGAAAGTATATGCCACTGTCTTTCTGCTCCCCCAATTAACATAGGCAGGGTAGGGTCTTCACTACCAGGGATGTCAACCTGGCATATTTTACTGCAGAGGAAAAAAGGTGTATTTTTTTCCAAAAAATAGCAAATTTAAATATTAGGGAGCTATTGGAAAAGATGAGGTGCATTACAAGGCATACTCGCGTCCTTTCCCTGTTGTTCCTTAATAATGTGGATAGCATGAGTCCCTTCCTGAACCCTGACATCTGTTGCTGCTGTGTCTGCAGCCCAGGTAGAAACTTCTGAATTAGCTCACAGTGAGTTATCACCTCAGCTGCTGATGGCAATCCAGCCCAAAGTAGCTCAGTCTAATCTACTGCCCTCAGCATTAAATCAGCTTCTTGGGTGGGTTTTGCAATTCAAAGAAGAACTTCAGCCTGGGACTGAAGAAAACATCTTTCCCTCTCCTGAGCCCTTGCAGACTTCAGTGTGGGGTTGAATGTTCCCCAGGAGGCAAGGGGTTTGAAGCACCACTCAGGGCAGGGATGAACACTCCAACTGCTGTGCTACCACAGGAGGCCACTTCTTCCTTTGACAGAGGTTTGGACAGTCAGCAGACAACACATGATCATCTAGGTGTGCATGGGATGGGTAAAGGGTAACTTAACATCAGATTTTTTAAGTGAGAAACAAAATTGCTTCATTCTGGGTGAGAACAAGGGCAGTGAAGAGCTCTGCTGGGGTAAAGATGCTTCTGAGCTGCAAAATGAAAACTTTATGTATCAATGGATACATAAAAACGTAATGGTGAAAATGTAGGCACTTACAGAGCCTGCAGGGATTTTGAAGAGAATTTTGCTGCATCCCCAAGGTCCATCCTCATGCCTGAAGTCACACAGGGAAACCATATAGAGGAGAGAGCTTGACCCCTATTATCAGAGGTTTCAGGTGTGTGCCAGCTTTCCTGCCCCATTTACTGTGCTGCTCGCCTGGTGATCCTCGGTGGCTCTGGACTGTTTTCTGTATTCACTGCTCCTTCTCAGCTCAGAGAGAGCTGAGCATCTGGGAGCAGCATGAAAACACAAGGAAAGAGTGAAGCCAAACAAAGGAAAAAACTTCTGGATTTTGTTTTCATTCTGCAGCACGGTGATTTATATTTCAAGCTGTGTAGGTATAAAATGCTCATAGATATTCTAGCCCCTTCTTACCTCCATGTCATCTTTGTAGGGACTGAAGGCAGAAATACACTGAGGAATATATCTACCCCCATGGCTTTTCCTGTCAACACATCCCAGCAACTTCTGAACCCGCTGAACTAAAACCACTTCAGACAAATGGTTTCTTACTGCAAAGGCAGCAGCAGTTTTCCAAAGGTTCCAAAATTTACTGAGCTTGTAATGACTGCAGCCAGTCACTGAGACTGTGATTGAGCGATCAGGATGTTCATAACCCAAGGCTACCCATTTATTGCTTTTTCCCTTGGAAAAATGAAAGCAAGTATGTGTTATATCTTCTCCGGTTCCTGTTTACCTCAGTGAGAAAAGCATACCAACAAAGGCTGCTCACTGTTCTGCGCTTTTCAACTGTTATCGTATGCCCGAATCCATGGTCTGTGGCTGCCTTGTTTAACACCCTGTGTGCCCCTGTGCATGGTTGTTGTGGGGCCAGTCTGCTCCCTGGAACGGTGTCCCGTGGTGACCCATGAGGCCATCTTGCTACTAATAAGGAGAATTTCAGAAGATCACAAATCTAGCAGGAATATTTGTTCTCATCATCATGCTTCTCAGTGAGACATGCAGGTTTTGGACATGTGGATAAAGCTTGGAGAGATTCATAGCCAGATTTATCAAGTCACATGCATTGGTTATGAGATGTAAAGAGTTTGCCTCCTGCATCCTGCTCCTCCAAAGCCAGTTTATATTTCATGCCATTGTAGCACGAGCATCCATTTTCTGTGAATATCTAGGGCACCAGAAAAGGTTGTAGCATGCTGGGGAAGCAGCATACGGAATATGAAGGCCCTGTAATGGGTTAACCATTTATTTAGCCTGCAATGTTCTTCACATCACACAGCCTCAGATAACATAGTTGCATAAAGGAGTCACAGGCACAGGGACAGAAGAAGGTTGAGAGGTCTGGAGATCTTCTGGAATAGTAAGATCAAATGGCTGAAGGCTTGGGCAAGACAAATTAAAACAGGACACATGGGACACGATTTTAGTAGGAAGGCCAAACTTCGGTTGGAACAGGTGATGATGGGACTGGGTGAGTAGCCCCTCAGCAGGGCTTTCTCCATGGTGGGTTTCTGCAGGATTCACTGCATGAAGTCCCCTGGTCTAAGTTATGCAAGAAGTTAAACAAAGTCATCATAGTGTTCACCTCTCACCTTAAGAGCAATGAAACCAGTGTAAATTCCACAACTTACATTTCAACCTTCACTGAGGTGTATTTTATTATCCTGCTTAATTATGCTACATAAATCTCCACTATGCTAAGGTTAAAGTGTGGCCTCTGCCCTGATGAGTTTATAATTTAAATAGATGAGACACATGAATTTAAGAAGGAAAAGGATGTAACACAGAAACCAGCAGTGCAATGATTTGTAAATTTGTGTCATTATAATTTTAAAAATATCAATGGTGTTTAGTGGAAGGGATTAATAAAATGTAACAATGAAGGAAGAGAGGACACAATGGAAAGGCAGGAGATGAACTGGGGATGGATGGGGAATGGAGGGTAGTAGTGAAGGGGCGATGAAAGATAGCAAAGGAAGCAGCTGAATGGTCTTCAGCACCTGAATGGTCGTCTTCAGCACTTGTTGTGACATATCAATTAGTTTGTGACAGATACCTATTTGTTGGGCTGACCTAATTTTTCACCAGATCCCTAGAGCTGGAAACTCACTGAAATGTTTTTCTTCTCCAAACTCACAAAGATCATAGGGAAAAAATGATATTGCATGGATGGCAGAGGTTGCCTTTCCTGAAGGGGAATTTTTAAAAACCAACACCAGTCACACCAATGCCATCTTTAAAACAGAGATAATAAGATCTTTTAGTTAATTTTATCACATTACATTTCATTTTATAGATGTACAGTAGATTACACTCCATTTTCTTGCTGAGCATTTAATACCTTACCAGATTTTACATGGGAATTGCAAAACCTTTGCTGCATCATTTGGAAATTACTTAGTTACATCACCATCTCTAGGAACCTTTTGAGTGCACTGACAGCTTAAATTCCTGCAACATCATAAATTCCTGCAACATCCTGCAAATCTCCAAGAGACGCATCTTTCTTGTGTTTCAAAGGCCACCTGGACCCCACTTTCTTAAGATTATTACGATGGACTGGCATCTCTTAACCCAATGTCAGGTCTTTTGGTGACTACAAGATCATTGATGAAACATTACCAGATGCAGTGATCTCCCATCCTAACGTGTCTGTCTCAAACCCTGCACTAGTGGTGATGGACTTGTGGGATTCATCTGCAAGTATCTATCTTGCTGATTTTGTCCTTCTTGCTGACAATAACAGAAAAAATTAAAGACATCTATCTTCAGCCTTATTCAGTGCCCACATAACGCAGCTGTACAATAAAGCTGATTTAAGTCTGTTCCTGTAGATTTGGCGCTTCGGTTAGCTCTTTATCACAATGCTTTCAAAGCTGCAGTGCCTGTAGCTCTCTGAGCATCCTCACTCTTTGGCTACCCACAAACACTTCACAACACCAAATATTTGGGAGTTACCATCACTGCCCTCTTGCAGATTGGTTACATCAAACAGTTTCCAGCCTGAACTTTGAGGCTGCTTGATGGATTTGTCCAGAGATTTTAGATTTGTCCAGCCTGAGAGTCAAGCCAATGACCACTTCTTCAGGGCTCATCTCACCCACCAAACCGGAATAATTCTGAGGTGATGGGTGCTAACATTTCTGAGCAAGGGGGAAGTCAGCCCTTCTCCATCACCTAAGCTGTGGTGCTGAGTCTGAGCACATCACACTGTCCCAGGCCAGGGCACAGAAAGGGATAGCAACAGCGGTCAGGATGGTAACACCAAAGGAGTTGGCTGGCAGCATCAAAGGCAACATGGAGTAAACATTGCCAAAAACCATAGCAGCAACACCTGACAGATATAGCACCATTGGTATCATGCACATTTGAATCATGATGCTGCTCTGGTATTGGGGTATTATATTGCAGAAAGCCTGCAGGGAGTTTTATTAAAGAAACTCCCCCAAAGAAACTCTTTTTCTCGACAATGTTTTTTGTCTTAGTGAAAATGCAGGACAAAAAGGTGCTGGTCAAACTGTGGGGAGGCTCAGATTTCCAACACGCAGGAGGGTATTGTGGAATGCACCCCTGACACTCTGTAATGTCCTTCAACGTGGCTGTCCTTTGAATGTGTTGAATCGTAGACTGAGTATAGATCATCCCAGTTTCCTCTCCTTCTTGGCAGCAAAACTTTGAGATTGTAAAGTAAGTGGGGTTTGTTGTTGCGTGCTTGATTTTAGTATCACTGGGTCACAGTTTCTCCTGTAAAATGGGGGTTATGATGTTTGCCAGTGATATATTTACTTTGTCAAAATTGTTATAGAAGTACAACAACTGTCATATTATCCTTCTCTTATATCACTTCATAGTAAATTAAATTTGAGGCCAAAAGGACTGTTCAGCTGCTGAAACTTATGCCCCATTTTCTGCAAGGGAGGCCTTGAAATTGGATGTCTGATGTCTCATTTCAGAAGGATTGATACCACTGCTGCTTTTCTTGAAAATACAAGAGTGCGTTGCTGGTACCAGGAGTTTTGCTTACTTCAGTTCAAGTTTTTGTTGTTTCTCTTGCCTGAAGCTGCTAGTTACACAAAACAGAAAATATCCAAAGCTGCATTCAGTAGGATGAAATACTTCTGTGAGCAGTGGAATTTATGAAGTCTTATCTCCAACATATGTCATGCTTGGCTGCCTACAGTTTAATAAGGTGGAGCTCTGATCTAAGGGTTTTTCCTGGGGTTGAGGTATCCATTACCTCTCCCTCCCGTGTGAATTTGCTGAAATAGATAAGCCAAGCAGTTCCTTGGTGCCAGCAGGAAATCTGGGACTTTCTTTTCTATCCAGCCACCTCTTTTCCTCCAAACTGTAGGAACTTACTGGCTCGGATATCACCTGAGGCAAGTGTTGATGCCCAACAAATCCACAAGTCATTACATGGAGACTCAGGGAACTTAATGGAGCTGGGTTAAAATTAGAAGCTTGTGGATAGGATCTAAGAACTCCTTACCAAAGGGCTGGGGAAAGAAAAGCATAATTAAACACGGGAGAGTCAGGATGTCAGTGTTGTTGTCCATGTCTCTTACACACCTCAGGTTTTCCATGGTTCCAATTGAAGATAAGGCTTCAAGATTTTAATTTCAACCAGCCAACACGCATCCTGCAGCCATTCACCTGAACAAGATGAGGAAAGACAGGCTGAGGATTTAGAAGATATCTGAGGACAACTGGATGCTGGACATCAAATGGAAGGTTTGTCTTAGACATAAGATGGAAGGCACCATTGGTAAGTCACATTTAGGCTTCCTAAGCCCAAGGTTTGGTGCATCTAGAATACCCAATAATGATGAAAAAAAATGGATATTCCTCCTGTATGTATTGTCACTGCCAGAAAATCCTCCGTTTGAGTGAAGCCCTCATGCAAAAGTATAGACATACTTTTCTGAGAAGGCTGTTGGAGCGTGTTCAAGCTCCTGGAAGGTGAATGCAGGCTCTGGGGCTCAAGCTTCACATGACTCAGTATCTGTGTTAAGGCGTGACTAGATTAGAAAGCTGCCCTACCACCTCACTATTTACTGTTTCCCAGAGAATGAGATCAATTAACAAAACAAGCTATGATTAAAGATTATTCCATGGGATCAAGTACGGGGTTTCTGTCCCTTTTTCTGACATGCGTCACTCCGGCCAGGCCTGAATCAGGTCACCAACTGCATGAAAACATGTCTGGTTCAGTCTCACCTCTCTGTATGGTTACGGATTGCACAATTGTAAAAACAGCATTCCCTTAGTAAATATAAGTGAAATAAAGGGGGAAATATAAACCCCGATAATCTGTTTTTTTCTAATGGTTTACAGAAGGAGAAGAGCTCATCTTCTTTCACAGTGTTTTACCTGCATATGAAGAGAAACACCTCACATTTCAGCTCTGATTTCCTTCAGGGATTGCATGACCATAGGTACTGTGGCTTTGACATTGGAAAAGCAGCAGTACTTTTCCACTTAGCTTAATCTTAGTTACTATTTTTTTCTGCAGCTGCAGTACACAGTGTGACTTGGGAAATGTCAGGAGGCAAAAAACAATAAGAAGGCATTTGAATCATATCTCTGCCTTGATTCCCAGCATTAAGCCAGGCAACTTCTTCTCCTGCCCCATGGGTTGCTTGCTTCTTATTCACAAGCTGAGACAGAAAGAATTGATGGCAGCTACGTGCTCAGAAGAGATACTGATTGTTGTCATGCAGGAAATCCAAAAAACCAACCTAAACCACCTTTAGCGCAGACTTATATAATAGTAAATAGGAATAACAAGGTCATCCAGACGAGTGACTAACCATAGGGCCAAAGCCCGATGTTTCAACACACTTTTATTCAGTTCTTATTCAGGTAGATTGGTAAAGTCTGATAAAGCTTCATAAGAAAACCAGAATTAAGTCTGTTGCAAGACGTGGGGGCCTGGGACCTGATTCTTTGACCATGGACCAATTTCAGTGTAATGCAGCTGATGTAAGGGTGACAAGCTCTGTAAGAAGAGGTAATATATTTTATTAAACTGACTGATATATGCCAACTGAATTATGCTCGCTTTATACAAGCAAAATTGTTCCTACAATCTTAGATGGAAACTCTGGCCTTCACTCCGCTCCCATTTACACTGATGCAAGTCAAAGGTAATTTCATTATAACTAATATAAACGCATTACAGACAAGGCAATTACACCTGTAAGATATTGGTGTGAGCTGAACCCTTTTCTCTGACATTTCTACTAATGTTTGAAATGAAATAACAAAGTAAAATGCGGTATTATTTTAAATGTTAAACCTATGGATGAGAGACCCCCTTGTACAGTAGCACTGAGCATTGGTAAATCTGTTAGATTTAGGGATTCAAAAGTAACACTTAGAATATACCAGTGGATAAATTGTGGAAAGGCATTGCGGGGAAAATTATCATCTCAGGAAAAGGGGAAAGCAATCCCCTAGTATCACACAAGTCATATGGGGAAAGGAGCTCTTTTTCCAGTGGAGTTTGTAAAGCTTTCCCAAAGGAAGGAAGGCATATTTGCAAAAGAACTGCTCTGCTGTGCTTATTCAGGCTCCTTTTTGGCATAGCTCTCTGCCATTGCAGTGGTCCCTTGGGCAAGTGGCCCATGGTTGAGAAACGTCAGAGTACATGGTCACCTCCACACCAAGCCCTTTTCTTTCCTTATGAAGGGAGGATGGGGAGGAGAAGTGAAACCATCTGTGTTTCCCAGTTCCTTCTGGTTTTGGGGCATCCTTTACTGAGCCCCTCTAATATTTACAGACAAGTTGCGACATTGATTAATTCATCATCGAGAAAATCTTTTGTTCAGTTTGGACTTTATTTGGTTTGGGCAGTCAAGGAACCACCCATTTTACTAGATATACCTCATAGTACTAAAACGCTATGTAAAATCAATGTGAAAAGGAATAGTACATTTCTGTCTCCTGATTTCCAATCCATCCGTTTTCAGGCTGACATCCTTTCTTACAAGCTGCGTAAGGAGAAAATGCTGTTCTCGTAACCCTTCATCCTCATTGTATCGTATATTATTAATGAAGAAAGACCTCAGTGTTCATGTGCTGCATCAGCCCGTGCTATGCTGATTTTTTTCTTCCATTTAAAGAAAACATAAATTCACACCTATAGCTCTGTTTGGTTTGGAGTGAAGGGAAAGGGCTTGTAAATGAAACAAGGCGGTGGTTTAGCAATTAGAGCCCAGGATTGAAAGTCAGCAAGGTTACAGTTCTGGAGGAGATTTGCTGTTGTTTGTCCTGATGAAGTTCCTCCTAAATGAGGTGATTATTGTAGCTGTCAGGAATGAAAAGGTAGGACACATTGATTTCATCCCCCCTGCAATCTCCAGGACATGCCAGTACAGAGCAGTCAATATGAATTGCCAATTAACAAAAAAACAATATTGGCAAGTCGGCAGTTTGAGAAAAAACTCCCTCCAGCCAGTGCATAAAACTCCTGCCATTCAAATCACCATCCTTGAGCAAAGGCATTAGCAAACCTGCCCAGAAAATCAACGAAGATGAGCTTTTTCGGCGTAGCTGAATAGCAAATTGTAGAGCTGAGAGCCTGTCTGCACAGGGGAAATGGAGCAGAACAGCTACACAGGAACACACTTCAAGTGCACACCCTATCTGGAGATAAAAATCACTTTACTTTGGAGTAATTATTCTGTTCTGAAAACACATTGGTTATTCAGGAATAAAGTATCTTTTATTTCAGAATTAAAGTGCCCATGCTCTTATTCTGCCATTTTGCTAATGATAATAGATACACCTGTTGATGATAAAAAGAGATTCTTCCGCAATAGCTACTGTGGAAATCTTCCCCTTGTAAATAAGGCCTAGGAATACCATGTTTCCAATTAACTTGTATTTCAAATACAGTTCATATAAATGGATACTGTTGACTTACCTACAGATTTCAGCAATTTTCATGCAATTAAAATCGTTAACGTGCAGCTTTGGGCTGAAGAAACAATTCCAGAATAGTAGCCAGGAGTAGTGTCTTTGACATGATGGAGTGAACCTTATTTAGAAAACACCCAGCAGCTATTAGTACCTGACTGTTACTGCACTTGCTAAGGAATTCCTGCCTCTGCAATAGCAAACCTGGGTCTTGCGTGGTGCTTCTAACACAAGCTCTCAAAGACTTGACTGGAAAGGTATCGTTACCCCTCATCTGCAAATGGGGAAAGCGAGGCTGCGGTTGTAAAATGACTTGTTTGACGTTGCCCAGCGAGCCGGTGAAAAACAACCTTTTGTTTTCTAACCCTGAACACAGCAGCATACATCTTTTCTTCTCTAAAGAAGATGATCCCATGGCAAGAGATGGAGCACATGAATGGTAAGGCAAGACGGACTACAAGCAAACTGACCTTCAGTAAGCGTTGTGCATCAAAGACCTGCCACTTCCCAGACAGTTTGTGAACTGCCTCCGATTTGTCACCCCCAGCCGTGCAAAAACCACAATTCAAATGCAAAACTCCAACTAGATCAGGCTTACTTTCAGAGCTGACTTTGAAGATCACCCCGGGCCGTTTCAGCTCAGCTCACCTCACCACCTTCCTGGGGAAACCAAGGCGAAAACCACTTTTAAAACCACAGTAACTTCAAGATGTTAAATGGTGTGGTGCTTCAGCCACCCCTTGTAGACGCACTCACAACCAGAACCCACTCAAGGCTGTGGCACGTAGGTAATATTTAGCATTAGCTAGTTCGTAGGACACATTAAGTAGCTAGTGCATTTTGTTCATTGTAAACCCTATAAACCTTTAAACCCTTTGCCCTTCAGTCCAGCAAAGGCCCAGGAGCAGTCAGGCAGCGTGAGGCGGCACGGCCGGGCTTTGGTCCCTCACGCTCCCACCTCATTTTCTGCAGCTTCCAGAGCAAATGAGGGCTTTTGGGCACGGCCCCGATGTATCTTGTCTGAACGGTAATTTCTTAATCTGTTAATCAATTTTAACCGCCTTTCGAAGGGGGAATTGTGTCGTCGAAGGCGCGTTTTTGTCAAGTCCAGGCTGAAGCTGCAGCAGGCCGGAGCCACCGCCATAAAAACTACAACTCCCAGAGGGCCCCGCAGCGCCGCCGCTCGCTGCACCGCAGCCTGATGCCGCTCGCCCCGCCCTCTGCGCCTTCTATTGGGTCACAGACGCTCAGCCGCTCGCCTCCTCTCTTCTGATTCGCTGCACTGCGCCAGCACGGGTGCCTGACCTGTGTTTCGGGGGGGGGGGGGGGGGGCGCAAGATGGCGGCGGGCGAGGCGGCGGGGCGCTACCGGAGCACCATGAGCAAGAGCAAGGACCCCTCGGGGCTGCTCATCTCTGTCATCAGGTAGGGGCGGCGCGGCCCCGCTCCGCAGCCTCCCGTCCCGCCCGTAGGGCCGCTCCTGGGCGCTCCGTGGGCCCCTGGGGGTGGCCCAGGGGTGTGTACGGGCCCTGCCGTGCTGTGGGGGCTTCCCCGGGCCGGGCCTCCAGAGCCTCGGGTCCTTCCAGGGCCCTCACAGCGGTGGGGAGGCCTCAGTGCTGGTGCAGCCCTTCCCCTGAGGGGTGACTCGCCTTTCCTCTGCCCTGCCTGGCTCACCCGTTTCTGTTCCCCTTGATTTGCTGTATCCTGGAGTCAGAGGAGCAAGCCCTGCAGTTAGCACTAGTTTAATGTCATACAGGGAGAATCAAGGCCCCGTCTTCTTATTGCTGTAGCATCCATAGTTGACCCCCATCCACAAATACGCAGCAGTACTGAGTAAAATATGGCTGGTTGGAAAAGTCGTAGGACTAGGAAGTCCTGTGTGCGAACTCCATTCTGGTTTAGGATTTGATAGTGGGAAAAGTGCTGCTTCTTTTGAGTCTGTCTTAATGAAAAAAAAAAAAACCACAGTTGCATCTAGTCATGTTTAGAGTATTGATTTTTGTCTGCCCTTATTCCTGCAATCTCCTCTTCTCTGCTAGAGGATGATTCTGTGATATACTTGTAGCCAAGCAAGGACCTGAATTCACTTTGCTGGTTTCCTTCTGTGCCTTTTTCAACTGCTTGTAAATCTCTTCTATGCTGTTTATAACCAGGGGGTTGGCAGCTGATTTTCCACACTGAAGCTTTTAAATGTTGGCCTTATGCACACCCTCTACAGCGGGTGTGGGCAGCAATCAGTCATTCCAGTATGATACTGTGAGTTGTAATGAGCTTTCAAACTTTGGTTCCTACTTCAATGTCTTTGCCAGAAACTGTAGTCATTCTGTTACTTTGGAGAAGTTATTGTAGCAAAGTTCTGTATTTAGGACATGTTATTGTCTGATTTTTAAGTGCTGTATGAATGATAACGTTCTGTTCTTTTTCAGTATTCTGAAAACTAGTTTTTCAGATCTTGCAAAACTTGAGGTAGTTGGTGACTGAGAAAAGCGGCTGGTTCACAGAACCGCTTAGCCTTTCCAGGGTCATGACTGCAGTCTCTGAGTTGTATAGTAATAGGTAACAAAGAATCACACTGAACAATGAATGAAAGGTGATGCTTAACACAGACTGTGGCATCTGTCTTTTCTGTTTCACGTATATGTGGTTCATTAGTTTTATAAGAAAAACTGGTATAAAACCAGACTTGTTTATGTTGGAGTTGCGTGTATGTATGTAGGTATGTAGATGGAAAAAAGTATACGTTTGTATGACCTCATATAAACATGAGGTATGACAGTGTTAGTAGCGTATTTTGGTAACTTTTTATTTTGTATATAGCAAATCTTGAAAGAGAAAGGGATGGGAAGCTAATACCCAAATACCTGACTATTAAATGGGTAGCGTTCCTGCAAATTTTATATCCAGGCCTACACACACACAGGTGCGATTGTTCGTGACTTTGCATGGACCATTTGCATAATAAAGACATGAGTAGTAGTGAAAACGTGAAGAAATCAGGCTTCTCACCTGGATCTTTAGTTTTTAACTAAAAGATCCATTTTTTTTGATGGGCGCTTACATCTTATGTTTGGGACGAGGAGAAATAGTGTGGATTTAAAATGTGTTGTACTTAGTGTTTCTTTATCAGCCTCAGTTTTGAATAAGTTGGAGAGGCAAACATGGTAAGTGGTAGCTAGACAACCTTAATTTACAGAAAATACAGTAATTCATAGACAGTGGAAGAATGAATAATATACGTGCCTTGATTGCTGCAGCACTTCCTGTAGTAATCTTGGGTTTTTTCTTTTTTTTAATGTTTCCTATAATTTCCAAGAGTATTTTAAGGGCCTTTTTTTGTATCTCTATTTTAATAAATCTGGACATTTTATTTAATTTATGATATAAAATGAGAGTGAGCTCGCATTACTGTGTTCTCCAAATAAGAAATCATGTTTGTCTAATAATACTGATGCATTGGCTAGTTTAGGTCTGGTATTAGTTGTAACGTTGAGGTTATCGACTTTATGAAATGAAAATTATTCAGTAGAACAGCCTGATAACTAAACCTCCAGAATTTAATTAGAACTTGGTTTGGATGTAGAGATTTTTTGCAGAGCTTGAACTGTCACATTGAGTCAGACTATGAAAACCTGAAAGTAGAACTGATTGCAAAGGAAGGAAAAAGTGTTAATATTCACGTTTCTTAGGGTAAGTCAAGTACGAAAAGCAAACAGTGTGGAAAGGAGTTTAAATCACTTTCTTCTAAATATTGTTCTTGTATAGTAGCTCAGGTGAAGATGAACTTGCTAAGAACAGGTGATGGGGTTTTTTTTCTCTGTTTTCTATGCTCATATAATACTATTGCTAATAAATTTAGACCTGGGTGGGTTAAATGTATCTTTCTTATGACTTTACTCAGCATCAGAAAAATATTACAAATCTTAACAGTAAGCTATTGGTTTGAAATGTAGCAAAGTTTTTTTTTTCTTGATAGCTTTATTTCCAAAACATCTATGTATAGTGTCTTCTGGCAGTCCTTGTAGTTTTACACTTGCATTTCCCTGTTTATTTAGAAGGCTATTTATTTCTCTCTTGCTGCTGTGTGAAAGGCCCGTAAAAGGAAACAGTGTGTGAAAAGTAGCAAAACTTTGACTATGTTCTTCTGCTGTAAACAAACAAAAGTAGAGGAGCTTCCTCAAGTATTACGATATTTTACTTAGTTATAGCAAAGACAGCTATGTCTTTCAAAGAGAAACATTGTTTAAGTCTGCAAAATCTGTTTAGTGTGACTGTCTACAAAACGCTTTGAAATGTGAAGCTGAAAGAACTTTTATAAGTATAAATTATTTTATTAATGAAAGGATAATTTTTGATATTTACTCAAGCTCAGTAGCACTCTGTTGCAAGAGACTGAATAATTTACTCTCCTCTGATACTAGAGTTAGGGATTCTTTTTCACTGCACTTCCCCGGAGCAAAAGTACCTTGCTTTCGGGGAGAGTATTTGGGGCCAGATCTTTGACAAAGTTTTGCATATTATAACAGCACTGAAATCAAGTGAGAAATGGTATTTTATGGGAGCTGGGGCTCTGGTCTAAAATCAAGGTGCTCCTACTTCAGGAAAGTTTATGTTATGTCAGCGTAGCGGTGTAGGTTTCGTTAGTGGTGTTCAGCACAGTCTCTGTGGGATTTGGAAACGTTGGGTCATCCCTGGTCTCTACAAATGTTGCTTTTCAGCAGCTCTGAATGGAGAAAACTCTGAGATGAAGGAAGATCCAACAGCAAAGTCCATCCCACTTCTGATCTCTTTTCTGTCCCTATGAAGTGTCAGTTTTTCCTGTTGTGTTGAGGAACAGGGAGTTGTTTCCTGTAGGAGGATTCGTGCGCTGATCGAATTCACCTTGGCTTTCCTGTTGTTGCCAAAAATAGAGAATAAAGGCAGCCTCAAGCATGGGCTAGTTTGGAAGAAGTTGTTTGCTGAGCAGAAGGAGATGTGCTGCTCAGTGGTGTGAGTACAAAACTGAAAATAAACCCCTGGTGTTTGAGCTGAACCAGGGTCTGCTGGGCAACGATAACCCTGCTAAGGTCATCTGGCTCAGAGGGGTGATTTCTGGCGCCCAAGCCACGTGGTGCAGATGTCTGGTGCCTGTGCTGCCCCGTAGCCCTGATTTGAGCAGACTGGCCATGTCCACATAACAAACCCCCCCGCTTGGGTCTCCTCTTGGGATCCTTGTGGTAGGACAAGAGGAAGCGGCCTCGAGTTCTGCCAGGGGAGGTTTGGATTGGATATTAGGAAAAATTTCTTCACTGAAAGGGTTGTCAAGCCCTGGAACAGGCTGCCCAGGGAAACGGTGGAGTCGTCATCCCTGGAGGTATTTAAAAGATGTGTAGATGTGGCACTGAGGGACATGGTTTAGTGGTGGACTTGGCAGTGCTGGGTTAACGGTTGGACTTGATGACCTTAAAGGCCTTTTCCAACCAAAACAATTCTGTGATTCTGTTCTATGATCTCATTGGTTCCAAAACCTGTACACATTTATGAACAGCAGTTCAGATTGTTTACCCACGTAAAACCTGTCTCGCAGCCCACAGGTAGGATGTTTCACAGTGCTGTGCTGCAGTTGTGTTTCCTGCCCAGCGTTGCAAGCGTACGAGGGCACTGGCTCTCCTGGGATATTACAAACCTGTATTCGATGGATGGAGCAGTACCTGGTGCCTTGTCTGTCCTGCCTGTAGGAGCCCTGTCAGGAGTGAACGACGTGCAGCACTGCCCCAGGACAGGACCGATCCTTTCCAAAAGAACCAGGAGCTACTGGGGCAGCTGAGTTACAAGGTAGAATAGTCATACCCTCAGCAGTGTTGCTGCTGGGTTATGCTCAGTTCTTGGGCACAGTTTCCCTATTGTTTCTCCTAAAGGAGAAATGGAGGGTTTGGAGGGTAGGTATGTTCATAACAATGCATCTTTCAGAAGTAAAGAGTGTTTGGGAAGCTTAATGAATGTTTGCAAAATCTGCTGTTAAAATCCCCACCTTTGTTGTGGCTCAGGGGAGCCTTTCTTCTCCCCGTGCCTTTCGGGGATATGAGAGTATCTTTGGTTTGCCCTTGTCCTCACATTGCTGAGAAGAAATGACCATTATTTGCTACAAGAAAACATAGCTCCTGGGATTGTGACTTCCAGAATAGGATATTGGATACCAGGGCTTTACAGCTTCTGTCCCCATGCTTCTGCAGGATGGTCAAAAGTGCAGTGCTTGCACTCATGCCTCAGCACAGCCACTTTAAAAATGTGCTAATTCCTTCATGTATGAGAAAGGTCCTTCAAGTACCTTAAATAAAAGATCAAAATGTTTGTCACTGGAGGCCAGGAGTTTTTGTTGTAGAAGTCTAATGCTGATCACGTGAGCTTTGGCAATGTCTTTTTGAAAAAATAGTGCAGAGAATGGAGAAAATTCTGCTCATCTGTTTGGAGGACATCTTGGGGAATTTTTTTTTTTTTTATCTTTCAGAGGACAAACACGTGTATGTATATTGATTTTTCTTAACCTTTTGTTTTGTTGGTAGCTGGTTGAAGCAGCTTTTGTACTCTGAAACAAGCAACCTGGCATTTAGCAAATGCTATTTTTTTGAGAGATCTTGTCAGATTTTTAATTGGTGAATGTGTCTGCCTTTTATTTATTGTTAGGCGTTTTTCTTTCCAATTAAAGGTTGCTATTTTTTAAAACTGGCCTTTAATAGCTGCTTTAATTGGGAGAAAACAAACTTTAGCAGTGACTCCATAAGACCTTATTGAAATCTTTGTGCTAAGCTTTCACACAGGCAAACACATACGACAGATGTCAAGGAGAACTAAAAGTGAGGCAAGATGTAATGCATCTCCTACTTTCATGTCTGCAGAAGTTGAAATTGCAGGCAAAAAGCCTTGAACATATTTTATTTTTCACAAGTGGAATTCTTTTTCTTTTTAATGCTTTTTGGCCATTATTTTCATTACATTTACAGTGAACTTGTTAAATGGGTTCTTACTAATGACCTGGCGTTTGGTCTTCTCTTTCTGTCTAAAGCAATAGAACTGATATCCCAGTTTGTGATGTAGAGAGAGGAAGACGGATGTATAGCTGTTGCCCTTGCTGTTAAGTTTGGGAAATAGCTGCTACAAAAAATAAAGCTGAGTTATTCTGATCTGGAGGTACTGTAATGATCTCTTAAAACCACTTTTATTGCTAATGGTGTTTTCCAATGTTATAAGTTGGCAGTTCTTCTGGAAGAGAAGTAGCTCAGAAATTCATCGAGAATAAATTGTATATGGCAAAGTATGGTTTCAAACTATAAATTTTCCTGAAATGATCTTGAGGCACTTGTGTAAAATGTACGCATATTTGGCAGGTGTTGGATTGTAGCTTGGTACAGATACTTGGTTACATTTAATAGAAACAATGGGTGAGGGTGCATATGTGAGTGCCCAGCCATATGGGAAAGGACAGTGTGTGTGACCATGCCTTGTTAAAAGCTCAAGGGACTTTATTTTTCAGCTCTTATTTTAGCTTTAGACAATGTACTGTGCAGAGTTGGAGTTTAGCCTACCCTTACAAAACTAGGAAGCAGAAATAGTTGGTTTTGTTAATAAAGGATTACAAGTTCTGTGGTTTCAACTCATTCGAAGACATTGCCTCCAGAAGCTCTTCATTCCACTGCAGTATCGAAACCTTCAGATCAACAAGAAAATTTCCAAAGCCTCTTCCTGATTCATGCAGGGCCGCTGTTCTGATGCGGTGTGATTTCAAGGATGGGTTCATAGGAGGGGTGGCCAGTAGCTCCTTCAGTACTCTTCATGTTTCGATCATCCAGGTGGCAGGTCTGAGTAGCATTGTCCAGCCTCTGCTCTTGCAGATTTGAAAGTACTGATCCTTAGGACTTCTGTTTTCTCCTGGGAATGTGGTCATTCATGTAAGAGCTGTGTTGGCTTTTTAAATCTAAAGTTAATTACAAAAAAAGGTAGTGCTCTTCTGTACATGGACATAGTCCTGGACAGGTTCAGTGGAATGGTAGCTGAAACGCTCCGCTTGCGCCTGGCAGTGCAACTGGCATCTCCTGGGTCTGTCCGCTGTCTGCATCCCTCTTCCAGGATGGACAATGGCGTGCTGCTTGTGTCATTAAGGTTTTGCCTGTGTGCAGGATTTTTTCATCTTAATGGGCTGCTGTTGGAGATATCTGAAGGAGTGTGACTTCTGTTAAGTCATCATCTTAAATGACTGCAGCCCAGTCTTTGCTTCAGAAATCAGCTGATCACTAGCTGTACCTGCATCGTTTTATTGGTGTGGTGAAATTTGATTAAGGGTTCATTAATTTAGCAAAATAAAGAATTCCCTGATGATATTTATTTAGGTGGCTGTAGGCTGCTCAGCCTTTTCACTGCAGCTATGATGCATACATCTGCAAGTCCTCAATGATAAAAAGATCATCAACTTCTGTGGAAAATGCTCTAACCAACTGTGTAAGGGACATGAAAGATTAATGGAATGTAAGTAGAGGAGGAAAATGTTTTATAATGCTCTGTTTACTTTGTGTGTTTAACAGCATTTTGAAGAGACTCAGTTCTGCCGTTTCTTGTAGTGGAGGAGTCAGTTATTTCTTTGTTTGCACAATGGAGATCGAGATCGAGTCATC
Organism: Balearica regulorum gibbericeps; assembly: GCF_011004875.1. Taxonomy (NCBI): domain Eukaryota; kingdom Metazoa; phylum Chordata; class Aves; order Gruiformes; family Gruidae; genus Balearica; species Balearica regulorum. The sequence goes on along the minus strand of NC_046184.1, from coordinate 2,719,417 downwards.
TGGAGGCTGGGTACCTTGTATTCCCCTTGATGAGGATGGAGTGTGTTGGCCTCAGGATTTCACTTTTTTTTTTCTTTAAGGGGAGGACCCTTTATAATTTTCTGGTCAGTTTACAGTGATATATTCCATTTCCCATGTCTATTGACTTGTACGGTGCAATTTTTGACTACATTCTTTCCAGCACCTCATTGTCTCCATGAATGGAGTAGTTTGTCTCCTGAACATTTTGATTCATTTCCTCAAATCCAGAATTTCATAGGAACAATCAACTAACCTGTGAAAATAGTGAGAAAACATTCAGCATGTTGCTACTGAGTTGAATTGTTAAATACCTTTTGATTTTTTTTTTTTTTTTCCCCCTTGCTGGCTTTGTTTCATAAGGAACCAACTTTTTACAGTGGTTTCAATGAGACTCTGCAGAGGTTTCAAAACGTGTATTATCAGATTACATGCTTTGAGGTTAAATAGTGCTGGAAGCTGTAGATCACCCCATTTGGGACTTCTCTTTAAGACAACAGTTTTCAATTATAAAATTCAAATAAGTCCATTTAGTTTAATGAACCTCTGGAAATTTGTAGAGCAGTGTAGACAGTGGGCTGAAGTATGGTTGTTCTTGTCCCAGGGTGCTTTACAAAACTTTTTAATTATGTCGTGTTGTAAGGCAGCTGCTTGTAAGGTCTTGCAGACTGGTGCACAGATCATGGCACAGCAGTTGGGAGGAAGAAAAGCCACTGAACTGCTCTAGACAGGCTTTTTTCCCAGACAGGATTTTTTTACGCTCAAAAAATAAGGCTTAGGGGAAAAAAAAAACCCCAAAAACCAAGCAAACAAACCCTGTTTTTCAGAAAGGACCCGATTTTATTTCCTCAGTTACGCATTTTATTCTGATGAACTCAGAGGCTTAAATACTAGTAAGGTCCCTCCAGTGAACATTTTCAAAGTGCGTGTTTGATCTTTGGTGTTGCTTGACATTTTCTCTACAAGGCCTAGTCCTTAAAATTATCAGGATTAGACCCATTGCATAATGTTCTGTTTCCCTCTACAGCTTCTTGGGGAGGAAAAGGTGCTAACAAATTAGTGCATTTTATCGGACAGTATATCTTCTTGCAGAGCACTTACATGCATCTTCCCTGCATCTGCGAAGTCAACACTTGATCCTCCCGACAACTTGCGCTTCAAACACACTGCTGCAATTCCTGTGATAATTTGCAACTTGACAGTGTCTGAGTTAACTGTCTGGTTACGGTTTCTTCTGCTGGACAGCTGAGATGTGGACAGACGCTCGCTCTCATCTCGCTGATTTTGTTCCCTTTCCCTCGCATCCTGACCTCTTATCTTTTATTCACCTGTTGTTGGTTCTCGTCTATTAGATTTCCTCCCACAAAGAGCTTGCACTGTTGGTCTGTGTGTCTGAGCGGCGTCTCTCAATGGGGCGGCTGTGCGGTTGGCCTTCGAGTGTTAGTGCACTGTAAGTGTCTAGTAATGATCACAACGGTTTAAACCGAAATGAGAAAGCAAATACTGTAATTGGTGTGTGGCCACGGTCATCAGCAAGAGGTGCCTTATGAAAAGTAACTAGATTCTAATGGGCTTCTTTTTACTCTGCTTTTTTTTTATTTTTTCTTTTTAATACTGAAGTCTCCTTGGCACATTGCAGCTATTTCCTGCAGAGAGGAGACTGGTCTTTCTAGACATCCACAGTGCTCTGCTTAAATGATTATTTGTTGCTTCTAGCAACTGCTTTCTTTGTTTAACTCCACAAATCCTTTGTTGGTCAAAAATTGTCTGTGTTGGCTAAGGCTGTGCTTTTATTTCTTTTTCTGTACCTTACAGAGGGTTGTTGTATTCTGGTTCGTGGTTTGGCTCCTTGGTATGGTATGAAATGGAGAATAAACAAATAAGTAACACCCCCTTCTCTAATTTTTCTTCCTGAAGGGTAATTTTGATAATCCTACTATCTTAATCTGTACTATTAATTTTATTGTCCAGAGTGATGCAAGTATATATGATACGTGGTGAAATGTAAAAATTCAGGAGAGTTTTTATAATACTGATACGTGGTACCTACCCAGCAGTCTTTATCTGCAGACTGCAAAGATGGACAGTAAGAATTATTGTTTAACTGTTATCCAAGCTGTACAACACTGAAAACCTCACCCGATTCCTTAGGAAGGAGTGGATCATAATGAGTCCCTTAAACTTTGGATTTTGCTTAAGGCTGCAGTGTGTACTGAAGAAGCTTCGTCTGTTGAACAGATTTCTGCCATTGTTTTTACTGGAGGAAAAAAGGTTACAACGTAAGTTGGCCACACTTCTGAACATAGCCTTAGCTTTCACCAAGACAAGCTTTAAGACAGGCTGTGTTGCGTGCAGTTGATATGACAAGCTGTCTGTATTATCATAGCTTCAAAGGTGTTTTAAAGTGAGGAACTGGGAGGCCTAACAAGGCATAAGATACGGTGCAGAGCAATGTAGAAACAGGTGGCAGAAAGTTTACTGTGGATTGCTGTTAAAATTGGAGCTTTGTTTGATCCCCCCCAGTGATTTAGCACTCCGTTCAATTACACTTCACTAAAATGTTCATTTTCCTGATCAGGTGAGAAAAATTTAAATTTGATTGGCTTGTCTTTTTTTGTGTGTTGGAGTTTCCCACTGTCTTTAATGAGTGTTTTCATTTGAATAAGCAACACTGAGTGAAGGCAAGTGAATTGCATGCTTAAAGAAACCTGATCCAGACGTTACAGAAGATTCTTCCTGGATTTCCAAGCTGCACCTGTGTATCATGTAGTACTCTTCTGCCTTTAACCACAAATATTTGCATGTGTCTGCTCTGATACTGTGGAGCAGAAGAAGAGGGGCTCTACAGCAACACGGAGAGGCTGAACACCTTCAGCAATGGTCAAAAGCATCGAGGACTTGAACACTCCTCTCCTGTAAGAATTGTATAGCGTGTTGCAGGTGCTGACTTAGCATTAATTTTCTAAAACGCGTATTTGCATTTTGCATGCTGTGTCTGTTTTTTCACTTTTGTTTAATAAAAAAATCCACAAAAGTGTAATGCCCACATACTGTTACTACAATATTCTTCCTGTGAGACAAATTCTCTAGTCAAGAAATTGATAATTAAGAGTCCGTTTACTATCCATAGCCTAGCAGTAATCGTACTTAACAGGGCTGGCTTTAGAGTAGGTAAAATAGGCAGGCAGTTATCCACCCAACCTAGCTGGAGGCATCAGAAAAAGCAAATTTGCAGAAATGAAACATTTATTATTCATTAACGTTAACAGTTTTCTCTTAAAATTGACCCTTAATCTAATTCTCTTGGCGTTTTATTGGGCAGGTAGGAAGCTAGCAGTGGGCTGGCAAAAGAAATTGCTCATCTGCCCTGGAAAACAGACTAAAGCCCTTGATAATACAAGCTGTGTGGGGGAATATGAGACTTCTCAGTGTAAACAGAAATTCTTGTTGAGTCTCGAAGCTAATTCCTGATGGAGCTGTAATTTTAAGGTTGGTGCCTGTAAATGGATAGTCTTAAACGTTGTTGTTAACTTCCTTTTGCCACAGTGCAAAACATGGGGAGGGGAGCAACTAAATGCAGGATTTGGTGGAAAAACCACTGGTGAAGGAAATGCAGCTACAGGATACTGGGTGAAGCAGGAGCGGTGTGGATCACACCCTGAATTCAGGTTCAGAAACCAAGAGCTTGTGTGTGGCATAAGGGCAGTCAGCACATTGCAAAACAAAATGGGGTTGGACTGTGGGCATACGGAGCTGAGAAATTCATGGGTTTGCTTCAGACTGACCTATTTTTGTTATTGGCCCTTGTAGAATAGAAGAGAGGGGAAAATAAAGCAGAATTGCTTCTCTGCTGCTTCAGACTGGGCTGCACTAGTAGGACGGCATATGCTAAAACTAAATCTTCATTGTCAAGCAGGTAGATAAATTTGAACATGCACGTGGAAGAGACTCATTCGTTCATGCATCCCTTGGAGAGGAAGATGAGTGGATTTCTTTAGGCACCCAAATATTTCCATGTTTGCTGTACATGTCTCTGCGTGCGAACAAAATTCTTAGTCCCCTTGGAGTTTTGTGATTCAGCAGCACGTATCGCCAACCTGAGTTCTTTGGCACCACACTTTCCTAAAGTACCTGCAACGATGCCTGTTGCTGGCTTTGCAAAGGCTCTTCCTGCTGAGTGTTGCAGGATGCCCCAGAAAAAACACTTATTTGTAACTGCCCTTGTGGCTATTCTCTATTTGTGCTAAGCTTGTTGATACGGGAACTGAGCAAAGAAGTCTGTTGTGCATTTCATTCACATCAAAGCTTATTTTGTAGTAGTTGGTGCAGATGAGCTGCGCACATTTGTGGGAACATGGGTGTTACAGGGAATGAAGATTAATCTGTGTGTGGTGTGCTTTCTGTGGTGCTGGGAGCTATGATGTTAAATCCTGTTTTGGGGCTGGAGTGCATTTGTAGCTCAAAAATAGCCTGTTATGAAGGGAGGTGAATTGCTTCATAGTTTTGTAGCTGATCATCTCTGTAAAGCATTTCTGTACTCCTGTAGTTATATGTTGTGCCACATGATGTGTAGTACAATGATGTTTGTTTTCTTCTGCTGTTGAGTAGCTTAGTAAACATCATGTTTTTTCAGTTCACAACAATGAAAGAAATTTATTAGCTTGTGAAAAAATTATGACTTGCTTTCTGTCCTTTTGCATCATCTGCCTGTTGTTTTTCTTGTGTTGTTTGGATGCTGGAGAGTTTGCCTTTTTTTTTTTTTTTTTTATCCTTCCTCCCCAGATTAATGCATCACACTGTGGGAGTAAATTTACAGTGGAGATGAGATTGTGCGGTAGTTCTGCAATCCAGGCATCTGTGGAACTTGGGTAGGTCTATGAAAAACATTGATTTATCAAAACACAAAGAAATAGCCAACACCAAGTCCATAGTGTGGGAATAACGTTTATATAGTGTATGGAGTCTGCTGATGTTAGTTGTTGCTGGAACCAGATTAGTTACATTGGTTCTTAGAGGAAAGTTGCTTCATCCCTACTTAATGTGTTGCATTTTAAAGCACCTTATGTATTTACTACGGTATATAATAGCTACAGTCTGTAGCGTTTTCTGCATTATAAAAATGAGACATGGTGTGACTTTCTTAAAGCTCCTTAGTGTTTTAGTTTGCAGTTGAGAGGAAAGTGCTGAGACTGAGGTCTGCGGAGAGAAAAAAGTTGTAGTGACACAAGTGGGTTTTGTGACTGCTTCTAAATACCATATTGAGCATTTATAGGTGAGCATCCATAGGTCAGGAATCTTGCCTTCCATGCTTTGAATTGCTCTTTGGCTTTTGATGGCTACAGTCTGTAGAACTGCTGTAAAGCAACAGATGAGGGTCGATTCAAACGTACTTTTGGGTCCTGGTTGAGCCAGTGTGTCCAAGATGCTTTGTTCCTTCACCTGCGGTGCTGAGGAAGGACGACTCCTCTGGAGCTGCAGTGTTTGTTCAGTTTTCTAGAAAGGTGCAGCCTTTCACAGAAATGGTAGAGATGGCAATTATATTTGATCAAGGTGAATACATTTTCTGATGTATTTACCTTTGGAAACTACATCTTCCTGTCTTTGATGTGTACTGTTGTAGCAAGCAGTTTAAGGCTTTAGACATCTTGCAGAATGACAGTGCTTCAGGACTCCTGTAAAAGTCTTTCCACCTGCTCCCTGTGCTAGTTATTTGAGTTGGATGATGGAAAGCAGAGATGAAAAATGCTTGTGATCTACAGATCAAATTCTACCAAAATGAATAGTCCCAATGGACTTTGTTTTTATTAATCTAATTGCAGTGTAAATTCACTGACCTCAGGGGAAATAGCAAGGTTTGTTTTGTTTTTTTCTTGTGTGAAATATGTTGTACATCCCATGATAAAAACATTTCAGGATTGTGTCTGATCATCGTCTCTGTCCTGTCTTCTGTATGTGGAAGTGACTCCAGTGAATTAAGCATTTTGCATTTATGTAATCTGTATTTTTAACTATGTAAAATCAAAAGTCAATGAGATTTGGCTCAATGAATTTCTGTTTTACTGTAGCATAAAAATGTCTCTTAACAGACTAACATCCAGTTGGAATTAGTCTAATCCTATTGAGCTCTTGCTAATGAGACAGGCATATGCAGCCATCCAGCTGCCAAGTACAAATTACAGGTATCTTACAGGGGAGGCGGATTCTCATTTAGAAAAATGAAAATAAAAAACAAGTGAACTGATCAGGGATCCCTACTCGAGATCCCCACTGAATTCGTAACCTGCACATACTCGGTATCTAAAGTGACGTTCCTTCTGTTTGTCATATGTTTTGAATGCTTTTGTTTTTCAGGGAATTCTAAAAAACTAATGTATATTTATCATTGTTTCATAATCCTGTCCTGTTTTGTAATTCCCCCTTCAAAGCTCTTTCTGCAAAGTTCTCTTCCCAAACAATTTTGATCCTTTCTATTTGGCAAACAGAGTGTTGACTTTTCTTCTTCCTTACCACACATTTTAATAGAATTGAAACAAGCAAAGATGCCCTTGGCTTACTTTTCTGCAGTGTTAGCAGGAACATATATAATCTCAAGAATACTAAGTATTCCTTGCTTTGCTTTTTTCTGTGCAGAGCAAGAAAAAGAAATGGCTCCTGTACCAAGGGGCTTAGGTAGGAAATTCAGGTATACAAGGTAATGTTTCAGGTTCAAAGTGACATGGCTCCTTTTTGTAGTTACAGATACTGCTAGTCTTCAAGGATTTAATGTTGTGTTTTTGAAGGAGGAAAATACATGGTAATGAACTATTGGAATAAAAGGAAGGTGGTGAGTTAGTTTTGATTTAAGTAGGTAAAGCGATTGATACAGTGACTTGAGAAGAACACGAGCAGAAGGGTCTTGCTGGTAGCTGTAAGCAGTTGTAAGTACTTGTACTGCTTTTGAATATGTTGCAGAAATTTATAAGTTACAGCCATGGTGGGCAAAAATGTAAATTATTATCTGGGTAAAGGTTTAATATAATGTAAAAAAAATAAAAATCAAAAAAGGCATTCTCACTTTTATAGCACACTTGTTTCTGACATTTTTGCTTGAAACAGCTTCACTTCCTCTAATTTATATATTGCTATTTGCATCCATTAAAGAATGGATTTGCTTTTCTCAAAGTGCTCTTTGATGGTTCTTCAGTACATGATGGTGGGATGGATCACACGTGCACTTCTTCTCGGTTCTTCAGCCATTAATCCAGACTCCCTTAATGACTGGAAATAACCAAGTCCTAAAATGAAAACCTTGTACTTCTGATACTTGCTCGTGTTTCAGTAGAATAAATGAAGAAGCAGTTTCTGATGTTGCTTTTCTCCATTTTGATCTTGGGTTGTGATTTAACTTCTTATTCTATCCATAAAAAAAAATCCACAGGTATTTAAGGCAAATTCACGTGGATGGAGGGGGAAAAAAATCACCTGTTAGGCTTAAATTCTTTGTTGTGTAGAATTATTTATTCCTTTTGGCATAGCAAGTGGTCCCTTTAATGTTTTAAATTAGAGTAGCCTAACAGGCTGTAAATATAGGTAAATTTTCTGGTCAAAATATGAGTATGATATTTTTAGTGATGATTGTTTCCACAATATTTTCCCAAAACAGATAATTAAAGAAAGCAAGAGGTTCCCAATACAGGTGTTAATTCTGGGAAGGTTTCCCAGCTGGTGCATCCGACAGAGTCAGCTGAAAATCCTGGAACATGGCAGTTGGCTGAGCCTGAAACTTCCATTGAGTTCATGGATAGGATTATAGGCTGGAAAATTAGGTAATGGTGTCTTAATCCAGTCTTGTCTTTGGTGAGCGCATCCCTGGGATGTACAAAGCAGTGTTTCACCAAAGTCTGTAACTCTTCCCTTCTCCCCTTTCCTCCTCCCTGACAGTACTGTAGTTTCACCTGGAACTCTGCAAGAATGGACCATACTTGTCTTGACAAGGTTGGGTGCCGAAATATCCTGGTCGGGTGAAGGGGAGGCCCCATGTTGGTACTTACTGTATGTACATTCGCAGGAGTTGGGTGACATCACCTCCAGAACATTACCCAGCTTTAGGTGATCTAAATTACTGGAATCTTCCAGAGGATACAGCCAAAGAAATGCTCTATTGAGTCAGATTAATGGTTTGTCTAGCCTGGAAGTTTGTCTCCAAGAGGGGTGATGCAAAATGTTAGAGAGGGGATGCAGGCGTGGCCACTTGTTGGTGTCCAGTGCTTCCCTACTTCCCTAGTGTCCGCAGCTGTTGGATTAGGGATGTTGGAGGATACACTCCAGCTAGTTTCTTTCAGTATTTGTTTTGACCTGTTGTCTGTGAATATATTTAAGTCCTTTTTCTGAACCTGCTGATGCTGTGAGCCTCAAATCCTGCAGCAAGGTTCAGGAGTTCACTACCTACAGTGTAGGTGTGCTTAATCCTTTTCTAAACTAATCTCCTGGCGGTTTCAACAAGTGCCACTAGTTCTCATAGTGCATGATTTGGTGAAAAAATTGTTTTGCGTTTACATTATTCGTCTCATTTCTGATTTCCGCCGGCCTGTCATATCTCCTTTCAGCCTTTTCCCAAACTAAAGGGTCTTGGCCTTAGCATCTCTGCAGAGAACAGCTGCTTCATCCCCTCCATTGGTTTAGTTGCCCTTTGAAGGGCAACAGAAGAGAGAAGAGACCGGAACTGCGCACATCACTCCAAGTATGGGCATAGGAAGGTTTTATACAGCAGCAGAGTGATTCCTTTGTCTTGTGCCCATCTTGTCAGATTCTGGGCTACTGCTGTCTATTAAGCTCATTTCTCAGAGAACTGTTAAGTGTAGGAAAAGATTTAGTTGGCAACTACGTTCCCAGCGTGTGCTGCTGAGGTTCCAGAAATCAGGTTGGATGGACCGGAGCTTTGAGACCTCTGTATTTCTGTTACTCTTGTTTTTAACGTAGGTTGGCAGTATTTCCATGCTACTACTGGCTGTGTTGTGGGTTTAAAAGATGAGGTCTTTGGAGTTCAGACTGTGTGAGAAGATGTGTGAGAGAGTGTGTAGTGCTCAGCCAGATGGGTTGTTTTTTTCCCCCTAAAGCATCTTGATTCTGCTGAAGGTGGCAGCAAATGTATACTATATATCCAAGCAGACAAATAGCAACATGACAGCTAAAATTGATACTTCTAGTTAGACATCATCATTATATCATTTCGGTAGGAATAAGCTTGTGGTATCTCACAAAGTTTTCTGATTTCCAGCTACGCTAGCTTTGTCCTTGTTTGGACATGTTTTGTGGTTTCTAAGATACAGGTCCTGTTGCGACCTCTCTCTTAGGCTTCATAAACATCCATGTTTTGGCTGTGCAAATGTCTAGTGTTTTTAGCAAAAAAATATTTTTCCTAGAGAGGGCAAGTTAAACTCGATTACAAGGACAAAAACAATTGGGCAGCATGGTTTAAATCTACTTAACAACTTCCAGTCACACCTATATTTTTTAGGAAGCCCAAGTTGGGCAGAAGCTTGCTGAAGCAGTAAGAAAGGCTTGTGACATGCTCTGACATTACAGTGACACAGTTTGTGGCCTTGTGGAAAGATCTTTAGCTTTTGTAACAAACTATTGGCATTGCAGATGGATTCAAGCCAAAGCTTGAACAGCTTTGGCAAATCGAGAATTTTGAAATTCAATTTTGTTTAATTAAAACTAAAAACTCTTCTAGTCTGTGATGGAGGCCAATTTGGTTCCGCTTCTACATTGTCTGTAGCAATCCACGATTCTCCTGCAATCCATAACGCAAGTTAGAGAGAATCGATGTTTTCATTAACTACCGAGACAAGCAATATTGTACAGCTTCAAACTCAAACAAGATGTCAATTCCTAAAAAGGATATACCTTCGTGTCCGGTGTAACCATGCTGAAGAACATTCTTCTAGCAAAAATAAGCACTTCTTTACAAAGAAGGCATATTCATCTGCAAGAGCTCTTAATGGAGGATGATTTACTGCTAAACACATCCTTGCATGTGCTTTCTGGTCATCTATTACAGCATGAACCCAAACTTCACTGCGTGTTACAAGTACTATATGTTTAATAGTGTTGCATTAACTGTATGCTTAGCTTTGTTTTCAAGCACATCTTCCTACATTACTTTGAAGTGTTTACGTGACCTCTGCTAGCAGCGCTGGAGTGTTTCAGTCATATTTAGTGCACGTAGTCGCAGCTCGCTTCTTTGAGGAACCAGTGCTGTGTATTCCCAGGTGAGAAAGAGGAACTGGGCCACAAGGACATGGATCTGCCTGCTCAGCCCGTTCCACTGAAATGCAGATATTTACATCAGGAGTCTGTAGCAGCTACGAGCTGTGTGTAGCTCATGGTCTAGTGTCAAGATGCAGGCTGCGATGTGGGGAAGCTGGAAGCACGATGTCAGAGATCTGCAGTAGAGCAGAGGCTGTAACCCAGATTTCTTAATTCCAGGTTTATTTTCAAACCGCTCTACTACTCTTCTTACTTTCCAGGTCCTTTTTGCATGATATTAGAGTGCTTTGCATAGAGTATAAATTAAGAAAAGTATCTTTTTTTGTGAAAATGTGATTTAAGACACAACTAAGAATGTTTGGGAGTAAAATATTGATGTAATTAGAAAGCATTCCTGTTTCTGTAGCTGCCACGAAGCATGGAACTTGAAATGCTACAAATAAATTTCATGAATTGGAAGAAGCTACTCGGTCAGAGGAATGAGGAGGGAGGGTCCTCATCTCTGCACGCTCTTTGTGTGAGAGGAGAGGTGCATCTTCATTCCCTGTAAAATGTGCGGCTCTTGGTATTGGGAGTGAGGAGGAGGGTGTGAGGAACCCGCTCTGATAATCTGAGGCATAACAAAAGAAAGAGGATCTCTTTTCCGTATTCTCCATGTGGTATCTGTTACGACCTTCTGCCACTGCCATCTGAAAGGGAAAAGGCGTATTAAAATTGTGTAAAATAAAATACATCACTTGGGTACATTGTCTTCTTTAGGGTGTTACAGGATATGTTTTGGCTTTAATTCGTCTGTCCTCCTTGGTGGTTGAGTAGGACAAGTATGTGTGTGCTCCTGTCCTCTCGTGCTGTGTTCCATATGGTGGTACAGATTTGCTTGCTCACTTGAATTTTCTTAGCTGCTCTTTCTGGGATCACGATCCCCTGTGAAATGTTTTTTTCTTTTATTCCCCCCCCCCCCGCTTCTTTTTAGAGATGGAGTCCTTGAGTAGGTGGTGCAGCCTGTTGTTTTTCTTTGAAGGCAAGAAAGAGTAGTGAACTGGAAGTTTTGGGTATGTCTCTGTTGACTTTTTGAGAGGGGGGAGCATTTCTTGTACGTTTAAGTTCTTTATTTACATTTATTTGAGAAGAACTTCTGCACTTGAGTTCCTACTACTTTCCTAATGCTATTGAAGAATTCAGAAAAATCTATCAAATACTACCCCTTCTTGGGTCCTGCTTGTTGTCACTGAAGATACTCTTAAAGAAACCATAAAGAAATAGGTTTCTCTCCTTTGCTATTTTTTTACGATCTGCAAGCAGTTCTCACATTCTAACTTTTACTGTGGAGGACAAGTGACAGTTATTGCAAGGGAATCTGATATTTTCTTTCTTACTTGATAGCAGGAGATAGTGGTTTTAGTGTGACTGGACCTCATTGCTTTAACGAATCCAAAGCAAATGCTGTTACGGTAGCAGAGAGCAGCAGCAGTGTTCAGCAATGGGTTTTTTTGTCTCCTTCCAACTATTTGACCTTCTCTACACAAATAGCTTAAGAAATCCAGGAAAAAAGCTCACAAAGTTCTCTCCTGCTCCTGGCGGTGTATTTTTTTGCGGTGTATTTTTTTACGTCTTTAGGGTTGGAAACGATGGTTGTTCTAGTCTCTTACTATTTTTATACTCTTTCAGTGTAGAATGCATACCATCGTAAGATGGTGCCTCACTTCAGAGGCCTGAACTTCTGTTATTTGAATGAAATAATGGTCTCCACGTGTGCTAGTTGTATTTTTAAAGGCATCTCACTTTCAGTGAGTAGATGCTTTAAATTTTGGAAGTTGTGATTGTTTCATTATGTTCAAGCATATGATCCAAACCAGTTTGTATGCAGGGATTTTTTTTTTTTTTTTTTTTAAATATCATAGAATCATAGAATGGTTTGTGTTGGAAGGGCCATCACAGCCCATCTAGTTCCATCCCCCCTGCCACGGGCAGGGACACCCTCCACTAGCCCAGGCTGCCCGAAGCCCCATCCAACCTGGCCTTGAACACTGCCAGGGAGCCAGGGGCAGCCACAGCTTCTCTGGGCAACCTGTGCCAGGGCCTCACCACCCTCACAGGGAAGAATTTGTTCCTCATATCTAGTCTGAATCCACCCTCCTTCAGCTTCAGGCCGTTCCCCCTTGTCCTGTCACTCCCTGCCCTTGTAAACAGTCCCTCTGCAGCTTTTATCTTTATTATTGCTTATTTTCTCATCATAAGTTCTTTAAAGTGGTTCAGAAATTGTCAGTAGAGCTACAGAATTCACTTCATGTTGTGATATATCAATGTTTAGGTCATAACTACTATAACTGATCTCTTTTTCACCATGAAGTATACAGTTTTCAATGTCTATATTGCTAATTTAAAACAGAAAGCTGTATGGACCATAGCTCCCCTTCCAAGGATAAAGGAAGAGAAAAATTCAGAATGACTTTTTTTCAGAAACCAACTTTTTGAGTGCTACTTACTGTAGGATAGAAGAATATGTCTTTTAGGCTGTTGCTGTGTCCTGAGTCTTTCTGGTTGTGTGATTGAGTCATTCTGGATCCGGTGGCAGGACAGGTCTCAAGAGGGGGTGAGCGAGGTGAAGAGAGAGGGGGAGAAAGGGAAGATTGTATTGATTCTGGAGTAAATCTCAGAAATTCGGTGTGATGCCAAGAAACTTTTGTTTCCTCTGCCAGTTTCATTAGATTTTCAACAGTTTTGTTGTAATCTCAAACTTCATTGATTTAAAAAAAAAAAAAATTAAATATCTTACTAGATTATGTTACTCAGAGTGTAAAAATATATGGAGGGGGGAAATAAAGAGCCCGTTACACTTCTTAGCTCTACTGGTGTACTTTTGAAACCAAATTATTGGAAGGCATGGGTAGGCTTTTGATGGATTTCTCTATGTACTTGTGATATCCCTAGTGTACTTTCAGCAGGCAAGTAGTAGTCACTGCAATACTCCTAACAAATAGTTGCACTGGTCCCCGAGTCCAAAGTAGAATTTCTTCTTTAGAGTTCTTTGCAAGTAATAAATCAGGATATATTTCATATGTTATGCTGTGCCCATATTAATGACTCTCTGGAAATATGTTAACCAATAGATAACTTTCCCTTTTTATAGACCCAGTGGTGTAGTAAAAAACCTCTGAAGCATCTGAAAATTGGGGAAGTAATAACCCACAATATTTATGTTTTTTTATTTTCTTGAAGCACATTGTTCTGTGCTGAGTACCAGACAGATATGTTTACCAGAAATGAACTGCACTCAATGAAATGTATAGACTTAAGAAGAGTGACTGGTTTGCGATAAGTAGTGCATTTTTTAGGCAAAGCCTTCCTGTCCTCATAGATAATTTCAAAATATCCCTTTTTTTGTAATCTTTTTGTCCTTAGGACTTTATCTACCAGTGATGATGTTGAGGACCGAGAGACTGAGAAAGGACGCCTGGAAGAAGCTTATGAGACATGTGACCGGGATTTGGATGAACTCATTGTCCAGCACTACACCGAGCTCACCACTGCGATCCGCACTTACCAGAGCATCACAGAGCGCATCACCAACTCGCGCAACAAGATCAAACAGGTGAAGTCTGGCTTTGCTTGTGTTTCTGTGTTTCCGTCCGCTCAATAGCATCTACGCTGGGCACAAATCTGTGCAACTCCTCTATCTTTTTCCTGTGTGCTGTCCTTTTATTGGTAATGTTGTAAACTTCCATTTTAACCTTTTATTTCTCTCTCTTTTTTTTCCCAGCTGCTTGTCATCATTCTGAACTGAGCTAAAAATTGAATTGAGAAAGCACTGTTACCCACTAATTCTGAATTAAGCCTGATTTTTCAAGTCACTCTGTGGCATGGCTAGGACTAGATCATCCAGTCCTAATACAGCGGTCCCGGGCTATGTCTTACTGGCAGCATGTTTTCCGTAGGATCTCTCTGTTGTTTGAGAACACAAGCAATTAAAAAGCAAAACGAGAGGTGGTTATGAAGACCAAAGTTTTGTGATGCCCCCTGTTCGTTTATTGTCTGGGCATGTTGCTATCAGGTTTTTGAAGTCTAAAGGCTGCTAAGCTAACACCTTTGCATCTCATCTGTTCATGTTTTGATACGTTGGCCTCCAACCACCTCCTAAATAGTCGGGGTGATTCATCAGCTTGCTTTTCACTCAGAGAATCTGAATTTTGGTGCTATTTCCAAACTCAGTTCTGTTGTGTGAATGTACATGAACTCTGCGCCCCTGTATCTTTCTGCATTTTGAGTGCTCACACTTCGGTAGCGTGCCAGTAAATAACTCTGGCACTCTTTGTTGTGGACTTGTTCCATCTGCTCTCTCCCTGCAGAGATTAGTTCTTTGGTCTCCTGTCCTATCTTTTACTTCCTGTGTAGTTTGCTGTACCTAAACTTTGCAAACTAGGCACCAGATTTATTCTTCTCCCCCCCGCACCCGGCTCTGTGAAGGTCTCAGCTTAAAACCTTTCACAGCAGTGCTTTAGGAGCAGTTGGCTTTTACCCTGCTGGGGCTATGTACTGACCCTTCTGGCTTTTAAAATTCATTTAGCATTTTCAAAGAAAATGAGACCATTCTGATGCTTTCCAAGGCTAAGAGTTCATTCTAGGATTTATGTACAAAGCTCAGCACTTTGAAAGCAGAGATCAATTGTGCTAAATTTGAAATAAACTGTAGCCAGTGGCCTGTTTTCACACAGTGTACTCAGCTTTGCTGAGGTCAAAACAAACATATAGGGGTGTGACCTTGTGGTCCAGCCTAGAAGAATGACTGTAAGGGTGAAGGACCTTTTGATATTTAAGTTTTCTTATTAGTTTTAGTCAATATATATTGAAGTAGTTTTGGCCTAATCTCATGGGAGGCCCCAGATCTGGTCTGTCATCGATCTGTATTACACTGTCAGACTTTCTTTTGATGTTCCCTTCTTGTGGAAGGTAGATGATCGCACAGGTGTTTACTTGCTTTAGGAATCGTGGAAGTGATAGATAGTCCGGATCCCTCTGTGTATCTACCTTTTGTAGTCAATTCCTGTATGAATTCCTGTTGGGAAAGGCTTAGTTTTGAACCTAGCTTTAGAGGTGTTACCACTGTAAAACTGAATTCTAAAGTAGAAACTGGCCTACCAAGGGGAGATTAATTCTTAAAGACTTGCTGTTCATTCCTTCCCCTGCTCCCAAATGTAGATCTAGTTGATCTCCTTTCTTGCAAGGACAGGAGTAGTCTTGCGAGATTCCTTCTAGTCCCACGATTGTTTTCCTGACTTGATTTGGCTCTGTGGAACAGCAGTCCGCTGATGACGGTGTGCTAGGTCAGTGAAACGTTTTAAATTAGGATATCGGACAGCATTGTAGTTTACCTCCGCTTTTGCAGCGAGTTATGACACTCTTACATCAGGTTTTCTGTTGGCTGAGGATTTTTCTATGTTACTCTTTTCAGAAGGACATTTCAGAGTGCAGTGTTACTGTATTAAAATCTTAGTCTCTTCTGGCTCTGCAGGGAGGCTGGTTTATGCAGCTATTGTTATTTACTGCTTATCTGTGTTTTGGTCCATCTATGTGTTTGGCATGTATTTTTTTAAACTGCCTTTAGATGGACAAGGTAGGAGAGTGTGCAACTGAAGTGGGATTTCTGGAGTGCTTTGAAGGCTCATTATTTAAAAATAAATTGAAGGGCTGTCGTGGTTTAGGCCCAGCCGGCAGCTGAGCGCCACGCGGCCGCTCACTCACTCCTTCCCCAGCATGATGGGGAGGAGAAGTTAACAAAAGGCTCGGGTCGAGATAAGGACAGGGAGAGCTAATTATCATCACGAGCAAAACAAACTGAACTTAGAAAAAAGGGATTCATCTAATTTATTACTAAACAGAATAGAGCAATGAAAAAAAAACAAGTAACATCAAGCCTTAAAACACCTCCCCCACCCCTCCCCCCTTCCCGGGCTCAACTTCACTCCCGGCTTCACCCTCCTCCCCCCCCTCAGTGGCGGGGGGGGGGGGGGGGGGGGAATGGGGGGAGGGGGATGGGGGTTGCGGTCAGTGCAGCGCACGTTGTTTCTGCCGCTTCGTTGTCCTCGGGGGGAGGACTCCTCTCATCCTTCCCCTGCTCCAAAATGGAGTCTCTCCCACGGGCTACAGTCCTTCCCGAACTGCTCCGGCGTGGTCTCTTCCATGGGGTGCAGACCTTTAGGAGAAAACTGTTCCAGCATGGGTCTCCCACGGGGTCACAAGTCCTGCCACCAAAACCTGCCCTGGCGTGGGCTCCCCTCTTCACGGGTCTACCGGTCCGGCCAGGGACTTGCTTCAGCCCGGGCTTCCCACAGGCCACAGCCTCCCTCGGGTACCTCCACCTGCTCCAGCGTAGGGTCCTCCACGGGCTGCAGGTGGAATCTCTACACCCCCTCATCGGTCCTCCATGGGCTGCAGGGGAACAGCCTGCTTCACCATGGTTTTCACCACGGGCTGCAGGGGGATCTCTGCTCCGGTGTCTGGAGCGCCTCCTCCTCCCCCCTCCTCCTGCACTGACCTTAATGTTACATCTCCGCACTTCCCCCTCCGGATGTAAAAAAACTTCCCACCTTCTTAAATATGTTATCACAGAGGCGCTGATTGGCTTGGCCTTGGCCAGGGGCGGGCCCATCTTGGGGCTGGCTGGCATTGGCTCTACCAGACACTGTGGAAGCTTCTAGAAGCTCCTCACAGGAGCCACCCCTATAACCCATGCCCCCACCCGCTACCAAAACCTTGCCACACAAACCCAACACAAGGGCCTACTTCTGAGAGTGTCTCTTCATGTGTAATTCAGTGAGAGTTCAGCCTGAGAAAAGGTTGGAACCTAAGTATTCATAACTTATCACAAAAACAAGAATAGTGTGAAAGCAATGTGTGAAGCTGTGTTGCTAATTGCTTCCACATTTTAATATGTATTAGTGATTTGCATTATGCAAGAAAAGCTAGGTTATACTGACCTTACCAGAGGATATTGGGAGAACCTGAAAGCAGGGAATGCAGGCTGTGCCTTTGAGCAGAAAGAATGGGGAAGAAAAACTCTTGATGTTTCCCAAATGAGGTAGAACAGTAGAGACTTTGCTACTGAGAGGGGATGGCGTGAGGCTTGCAAACACCAAGGTGTTTCTCTAGGTGATGTAATGATAAATAATGGAAATGCGGAATTGAACTGTATCTTAACTGCTACTTGTTCAAATGAAACCATATCTCTTCCCAAAAAAATTAGTATTGCTCAAGGTATTAGGAAAATGATTATACTCTTAGATAGTCGTGTTTTCAAGAAACGGACACCAAAGTTGAAGAAAGGAGGAGACGTGCCAAAAGATTTAATAGGCAGATGGAAAATGTTTACAGCAGAAAAATTAGTAGTGGCTTATTTGCTTTCACTGAAAATTGGATTCTTGCTGTATGCCAAAATACTGAATTGATTTTTGGAAAACGTGCAAATAAGTCTTTGGTCATGGTTAATAGGATCCTGCGTTTGTTCACATTACGATACTACAGTTAAATTTTCCATAGTGGTACAAAACTTGTACTAAAAACCATTTCACTATGAAAGCAGTTCTGGTTTGTATGTACTGTGTGTTTTCCTTCAGCCAAAAGAATACTCGGAAATTTTAAGGAACTTGGATTTGGTTATAGTCTCGTGATATTTTTGGAATTCCTAATAAAGTCAATGTGGGAAAGGGCTGATCTGTGTTAGAAGCGCCAGTTATGGGGACAAATTTAATTTTTTGACACGTTGCTTGTAGGTGAAGGAGAATCTGCTGTCGTGCAAGATGCTGCTGCACTGCAAGCGGGATGAGTTGCGCAAGCTGTGGATTGAAGGGATTGAGCACAAACATGTCCTGAATTTGCTGGATGAGATTGAGAACATCAAGCAGGTGCCTCAGAAGCTGGAACAGTGCATGGCCAGCAAGCACTACCTCAATGCAACAGACATGCTGGTAAGATCTGGTACCTCGTGCTGGGCCAGTACCCACCAGAAACACGCTGGTCAGCTGTCGGATCACGTGCAGATAGATTTGCTGTCTGTGTTATTTGCTTTTTTCCTGCTTAGTTTCTTCTTTTGCTCCTTTCTTGTACTGGAATTTCCATTTGGTTTTGTTTTGATCCTTCCTGACTGGACTCAGGGTCAGAGTCTCCCATCCTGTTGGGAGCTGTCTTTACCTGCTTAACTCGTCCCGATCCTGATGCTTTCTGTAACTATCTAGTTCTTTACCCGTTCGATCTACACATAGGATTTCCTTCTGCTTTTGCAACCTGGTGCTTGCTTTTAAAACTAACTTCCCTGATATCTGCCTGTATCATCTTCTTTCTTTATAGGTTATCAATTATTTTAAAACCATTTTTGTTATGGAAGAACTGTCCTGTTTCTCTCCTATTTCATCTCCCAGAATGTACTCGCAACTTTGGTCATTATTCTGAGGGGAGACTGTCTTTGACCATTTAGGTGTGTTTGCCTCTCACTGTCTTCCTCTAGGTCTTTTACTAGGACTCTTGATCCTTTCTACTTATTTCCAGCTCTTTTTTCATCTTTTTTTCTCCCTCCTTTCAAGTAATTTTCCTCTTCAGTTCCATCTCTTTTATAAGCATACCTTTCAATTCCAGTCTTGCGGTGGAGGTAGAAGTTTCCTGGACTTCTCAAATAACAATCTTTTTTCTTTTTCTCTTGTTTCAAAACTTAACAAGCACACTTCCTCACCTGGCTCCAGTCCTTCCTTTCCTGGAACTGTCTTCTACCAGTAATTAAAAACTTTACAAGGGAGGTGATCCTTCCCTCTACTCAGTCCTGATGTGCTGAGTCCAGTTCTGGGCTCTCCAGTACAAGAGAGAGATGGAGTTACTGGATCGAGACCAGTGAATGATCACAAAGATGGTTAGGGGACAGGAGTATCTCACATATGAGAAGAGGCTGAGAGAGCTGGGATTGCTTCACCTGGCGAAGAGAAACTTCAGGGAGATCTTATCAATGCTTATAAAATGTCTAATGGGAGGGCGTGAAGAAAACAGAGCCAGACTTTTCTCAGCCGTGTCTAGTGACAGGAAAAGAGGCCATGGACGCAGACTGAAATATAGGAAATTATGTCTGAACTTAAGAAGACCCTTTTTTTACTGTAAGGATGGTCAAACACTGGAACAGATTGCCCAGAGAGGTTGCAGAGTCTCCATCTGTGGAAAGTTTTCGAAACCAGACTGGATGTAGTCCTGGGCAGCTGGCTGTAGGTGACCATGCTTGAGCAGGGGGGTGGATTAGATGTTCTCTAGAGGTCCTTTCCAGCCTTAACCAGTCTGTCCTCCAAAAGTGAAGGCAAAAGAAGTATGTCTGTTAATATTCCTCTTTGTGTCTGCCAGAGAATGCCTTTAAGGAGATATTTTCATTGCCTTTTGTTAATGGTTTTTTTCTACTTTACTGTCCTTTGTATTTTTCTTAGCTGTGCCTCTTCACTTCTTTTTAACAAGTCATTATTCAACAGGATAAGCAGCTGGAAATCTTAGTGTTGTCACCTCATATTCCTAGAGCCCAGGCTTGAACTTTAATTTCCTTCTTTCCGTTTTTATCTCATTTTACCTTAAATATGACTTTCTAAAACTTCCCTTGTTCCCTCTGAAACAATTTCAGCAGTTTGATGTCAGTCTCCTCATCCCTTTCTCTGAATGCGTGTGTAACCCTATCTGGATTTTTGCTGTTGCTGTCATGTCCTCCTGTCTGATTTCACTCTGCCATCACTTTCCTGTTGTTTTCTGTTGCTCGTGTTCTCTTTTCATCCTATATTTGGTGCAATCATCTTTCTAGAACCTGGTCACAATTTTCCCTTTCTTCCCTTTTAGAACCATCTTCTAGGAACCCTCTCAATCTTACTCTCCTTAGAGTCTCACTGTCCTTTTACTACGAACTCATCTTACGTCTTTCCCACCGCATTGTAAAGCGTCTGGGATGGGTAATGTATCCATTTCTGTTGTGTAATGTAGAGTGGAATTTTTATGACACTTTATAAAATGTTACATAAAACCTATTAGGATTCCTGAAAGCAGATCAGCAATGCAATGACTTGAGGCAGTGTATACGAGAAGAATGCAGTCAGGTTTTGCCAAAACTTCTGTCAGGTTTCTGATGTAGGAACTTGGAGTGTGGTGTTCGTCTGATATTTTCAATTATGAGAGATGAAGAAGTAGATGTAAATTAAGGCATTCAGTGCAGGGGGAAGAACACGGTATTCAGTGTTAACATCAGTATGAGTTGAAATGTTATCCAGTTGGTGCTTTCCTTTACTGATGGACTTGCCAGTTTGGTTGGGGTTTGTTTGTTCATTTTTTTTAATTAAAAAAATTATTTTCAGAAGGAAATTCCAGAAAAGTAATTAATATCCTATCTGGAATACAAGTTAGGAAGTGTAAGAAGAAAAATAATAATACTTAGGATTTATCATATAAGACACTTTAGAAATGGCTTGCAATATATGTATTTGTGATATCTTGTGTGGACAGTTTTATTTATATATACATACTTATATTTATACGCACATACGTGTGTGTAGGTAAGGTTGCCCAAGGCTATGAGATAGACTCAAAATTAGACCTCTCTGAAGTACAGAATTCTGTAGTATATCATGCTGCTGTTTGTTATTTGTTTCGGTTTTTTTTTTCCAGAATAGAGTATCTTTTCTAAGAAATAAAATGATAATGATATAAAAAGCAGCTGTTAGTTTTGTTTGGGTCTTTTTTTTTTATATCAAGGAACGCAGAGAAAGCTCAAGTGAAAATTGAACTTGCTATTTCAGCCGTTCATTGACACTTGCAATTCTTATTTGAAGAGAAGTGTACCTGTAATAAAGTAATAGTAACCTATCTGCATTTGGAGCTTTTTCACAGACAAAAATCGCTGTAGGCTCATTGGCTTTTGCCATCTTCTGTTAACACTGCCTCTGCTAGGCTGTGATGTTGTAATCACTCACTGGCTGCAGGATAATTCCTTTCTCCTTTTATATGCTATGAATATTATGTAGAATAATTACTAAACTGTCAGGGATGCAGAGTGTATATAGATCTCTCTGTCCTTTTGTTTCATTCCTCAAGGTAAACAGATGCTCATGGCTTATAAAAAGCCCAAAGTGATCTGACAAGGAGCTTGTATCCCTCACATTGAAATTGGAGCACTGATTAATATTGTTGCCTGTAGCCTTGTGATATGTACAGTCGAAATTAGACCTTTGCAGTCATCGTGTTAGGTTGATGCAGGCACTCTAATGGCATAATTTCTGGTTGCTGCATCACATTTCTGCAGTCTGTTCTTTGTATTCCACTCACATTAATTGAAGTAATTTTGCCACTGAAGCGTGTTTCAAACCTCTGCATTTAAATTGAAATTTTAATTCCCTTATTGTTTGGAAAAGACGGCTGAAGATGGCTTGTTACAGGTTTCATTATCACTCAAAACTCTCCAGCTGCTGGTTCTAATGTGCAATGACTGAGTAATGCTGGGAAGAATTGTTAATAAAAGAATGGCAGCTTTTCCCAGTAGTATGAACACAATGCAAGAGGTATTTTGTGACAGCTTACATTTGTATGAAGTTAAAAATTTTAAGTGGCAGCTTTTTTGTTTCTGATTCTGTATCCATCTAGAGTAGCAAGGATGAGCTTCAGATATCATGTATTCACGTTCTGCGTTCCTCCAGCATCTCGATAATGCACACTGGTGAGCAGAGCTGGTAGGGTCAGGCTTGCTGTTCTTTAATTGCACCTTACACAGTTTGTATTAAAAAGATCTTGTTCCAACCTCCTTTGAACTGTGAAGCTTTGGAGAAATCAGGAGGGTCCAGAACAGGTAGACCTCTTGATTGAGATTGAATGCATCTCAGTTATTTTCAATTTCTGTATATGCTTTTTTAAAGTATGACTTTGTATGTTTTTTCCACACACTAAATTGCTAAAAGTAACATTCACTTTTACGTGGCAGTTGATTGCACACGCACACATATGTGTGTACTTCTGTTTAACATAAAACTTGAAAAAGGCGGCTGAGGGGAGACCTGATCGCTCCCTACAACTCCCTGAAAGGAGGTTGTAGCCAGGTGGGGGTCGGTCTCTTCTCCCAAGGAACAAGCAATAGGACAAGAGGAAATGGCCTCAAATTGTGCCAGAGGATGTTTAGATTGGATATTATGAAAAATTTCTTCACCAAAAGGGTTGTCAATCCCTGGAACAGGCTGCCCAGAGGAGTGGTTGAGTGACCATCCCTGGAGGTATTTAAAAGGCACATAGATGTGTAGCTTAGGGACATGGTTTAGTGGTGGACTTGGCAGTGCTGGTTAATGGTTGGATTCAATAATCTTAAAGGTCTTTTCCAACCAAAATGATTCTATGATTCTGTGATCAGGTGCTGAGAGGGGAATTCTGACACAGAAAGAAAAGGCGGTAGGCAGTCTCCAAAAGGGAGAGCAGCAGAGCTGGGGCAGCGCTGGGCTGGGGGCATAGCCAGCGCTTGTCCCGGAAGCACGAGCTTCATCGCTGGAAGGCAAGAATCCAAATTCTTCTGGAAGAAATGTTTTAGATGGGCTACACAACGCTACAACCAAGCCGGAACTTGAAGCAGAGGACGCACAGCAGGATGGGTAGCAATGGGCAAGGACAGCCGGATTCTTGCTGGAGGAATCAATTCCATGTCCAGTCTCCCCCTTCGCTGGGTTGTATATTGAAGGGCAGTATGCTCTGCCTAGTTAATTAACTCAAGTATCGTAGAAGTCTGTAGTGTTGATCTAATTGTTCTGGCTCTACTGTTGACCCATGAGGTACCCATAGGGAGAAATTAATATTTTCCATTTGTTTAAATGATCTAAGAGATGAAATGCTAAAAACAGTTGAAGGAAGAGATGTTGTTGAATCAAGTAATTAAAGGTCATATCATAATACGATTAAATGAAAATTGCTTAGGCTACTTTCTTTGCATTTCCTGGCTTTTATGTGTCTAGCTTTGCAATTTTAATGAACTAATACCACTTTGTCTAAGTATATAGAGTTTTTTAAAAAAATCTTTAATTCCAATAGACCCTGAAACACTTACTCTGAACTTGATTTATTTGTGTGGGAGTACAGTTCCTCTGAGGTGGGATTGTGTCAGGTAAACACCATGAAACTGCAGAAGTACATCCATAGGATAGGAGTGAGGATAACTACTATTTTCAGTCAAATTTTCTTTTTTGTTAGAAGGATGACAAGAAGGAAGAATGAAGGTCGAAAGAAGGAAATACGGAGCCCTCTGACTAGTCTTCACTTAAATTTAACTTCACACTTATTTGTGTTACGGAGCTAGGAACCGATGTGTATGTGTGTTTTACTTGTGGGCACATCCTTCTTCTTTAGCCTGTGTGTCTTTGTCCCAAGAAATACAAAGCTGAAGTGACAGTAATTTGTTTCTCAAGAAGTAGGCCAGGGAACGCTCCAACACCTACTTTTCTTTCTTTTTCAATGTTAAGGACTTCTATTTCAGTTTCCTTATGTCAGGAAAAGAATAATGTATGTCTCCTGCTCTTCTTTCTGAAGTGAATAGTAGCATCAGTCTTTTCTCAGAGCTGACCGCTTTCTTACTGCAAATTTGCATTGTTGGCTCAGATTCTAGAGTCGAGCCAGTGGCTGTAATTGTTGTTGCATTGAATTAAATGTACTTGGCATCCAGCGGTACGGAGGAGGAGATTGGTTTGCAGGTAAATTAGGTCATTTTCAATTGTGCTGATGCAGCATAGTTAAAGCCTACTGAGTTCACCACCAGCATCCTTATGATGCGTTAAATGTACTTTTGCTCAGCTCCATAGACTGTAAGATCTGTATTGGGTTAATTTTTTCAAGATCATTACTTTGTTTTGAAATCTAACCTTTATATCAGGAACATACCCGTCTGAACTAGAGATGCTGACCAGCTCCGTTGTCTGCAGGCCAAAGCGTTTTACAAAAAAGTGTGGGGTTTTTTTTGTTTGGTTTGGTTTGGGTTTTGGTTTGGGGTTTTTTGGGGGGTGGTTTTTTTTTTTTTTTGACTGCAGGGCTTTACAACACAACAGGGGTCTACTTAGTGGGTGAGAACAAGGTAAGAATTTGAAGATGTTTTAACAAACGGAAGTGCTGTGCAAAAATGATCATAAAACTACTGAGACAGTCAGAAGGGAGAGGTGGCATAGGAACAGGAAATAAATGAGAGACTAACCACAGGTAGGGTATTTTGGAGAACAGTGTATGAGGACAAGGAACCAGTTGCTGTGGGAAGTGGGAGTCAAACAAGGAGTTTAAAATACTGAATTGTCTTCTCGGGAGCAAAGAGGGGATATTGCTCTGTGTGTGTACACGCGTGTACATTTGGCCTCTTGTTGCTCATCCCATAATTAATGTGTCCTACTTAATAACAGTGTCCCCTACCTTTCTCTGCACTTCATGTTAATCCTCTATGAAAGCATTTGGAGTGATTACCATCTTCCCTGAAAACATTGAATGTTTGTAGCCCTGGTCACAATTGTTGAGCACAGTTTTAATTTTTGTTACTTCAATGTAGCTGCTGCCTGTGGCTTTCCTCAACAGAGTACGTGGAGAGTCTTTCAATTAAAAGTACCATCCAGTGAGCAGACTTCTTGTACTCTAAGTAGTCTGGAGTAATGAAATTAAAAAAATAATAATGCAGTGCAGTTCTCGGTATGCATTTTATTTACTGTCTGCCTTTCAGCTGGAACAATGAAAATCGATAAAAACAGTCTTTCCTTTTGTTTCTACTTCTCTTATTGCAGAGCTGGGATTCAGGTATTGCTGTGGAACAGTTTTATATTTTGGAATTAATGCCATAAGTGGAAATAAGATATTTTTGTTGTTTTGGGGAAATGCTTTTATTACAAAATTTAAATTTTGGCCCTGCTTGAAATTCTTTTGATTTACAGAAATGATAGTATTTCCCCAATATTTCTTGCCTTGAAGTCTTTCCCCAGCTAACATTGTGTCTTGTCATTGTTGACCTTATTGATTACAATGAAACCTTTTAGAAAACAGAATTGCGAAGCTGACATCTCAAGGGTTGTATCTCATTTCAGATTACCTGTTGAGGTGTGTAAGTGGTTATGCTTAAAGGAACTGTTTTGTATTAGTTCTTAACGATTGGCAAACCTCGTGATTTCTGTTAGCAGCATGGCTGAGGTATGGAAGAGGAAGAAGGGAGCTTTGTTTTTATTAAGTTGATGTATGCGTAGGGTATGTTCTAGTGATTCACACATAAGCATGGAAATCGTGAGCCGCCTTCTGTCTGCTGCTTGTTCGTTTAAAATATTGTACCTTTACACCTTTACTGAGATGCTGGGGTTTATCAGTGTTATTTGTCTGCCTCGAAGGAGCATCATAAAGCTTAAATAATTAAGTTTGGTAGGGTACTTCTAAGTTCCTTCTATGAGAAGCATTGGTACTGGCTATTGTTAGAACGTTTTTCACCTCTTTTCTGTGTCTTTTTTTCTTTTTAAACTCTGTTTTCTGATCTCTTTTTTTAAACAAACTTGCTAGGCTAGATTTAAAAACATTAGGAAGCAGAGGATTTCTTTCCCTTTGAAACATCTTATCATTTTTTTCCCCCTTAGTAAACTTATCAATAACTTTATCTCATTCTTTTTATCCTGTAATTTCCATTATCTCCGGCAGTCTATTGCATTAAACTGTTAGTGCCTAATATTGCTTCATTTGCATTGACACGTGCTTGACCTCAGCCCCTCCACTCTTAGTTAATGCATCAGCGGGCATTGATATCTCTCTAGAGTATTATTGCGTGGCTGTTAGTTCTCCTAATAACAACCATTCATTTAAGCTGATGAAAGTTTATTAAATAAGAAAACATGCTGTAATGAAGGTGGAGTAGAGGTGTCTAGCATCTTTTTATGGTGAAAGTAAGTTGCAGCTACACGACGAGACACTGTCCTTAATGAAAGGGAGAGGCAGCTGTAACGTTATGATCTATGCTTTTGGAAATCGGCATTTCTGAACATTACATTTAATCTTTCCTGATTATAGTGTAGACGCAGTGATGAGAAGTTCTTTGCTCAAGGCAATTGCTCCTGCCATGTAATGATGCATCCTTTCTTGGGAGGGCTCTCCAAACAGCTTGAGAGTTTTGTGGCTTAGTTTACATTTGCTTCCTTTTAAACTCGTGAACCTAGCCATATTACATACCTTCAAGTTAATATTTCTTTTGCTATTTATGCTGCTGGTAATTTTTATTATTAAGGCATGTTACGGACTTTATTCTGTGAGATATTTACATTTTTATCACTTCATCTTTGAATACAGCTGATGTTTTTCCAGTAATCACTGGTCTTTCCTTGAATTCTTTTTTAAGCTCTGGATTGTGCGGACATAATTCTGTCCATAGCAAAATACCGAAACAAACACCAAGAGAAATTGTTGAAGATAGGTTGGGCTATGGGACAATATAGAATAATCTAGATAAATCTAATTGCATGTTTAAAAATGGAGCTTTAAAGCTAGTGAATGGTAGGTGAGAAGGTGTAATAAATTTGGTTTTTAGTAAAGCATTTGAAACCTTTGGGGTGAATTTAACCCAGAAGTTTTCCACTGAAGTAAACTGATTTCTGTCTGGTAAAGTTGTCGTAATACTACCACGTAACCTTCAAAATGGTGTGATAGAAGAAACATTTTCATGTAGACTTAGAGGAAGACTTATGCTGAACAGCTCATAAATGAAGATATATGGGCAGCGTGCCTGTTTGAGGAGGCAATGGCTGTCTTATGCTACAGTTTAATATTACCTTTTGTGGATTTATGAATTCTGTAATAAAAATAAGTTAATTAGCTCTTCACTTGTTAATTTACTGAAAGGAGTTAAAGATTCTTTTAACGACAGAGAGATGGTACACGGAGCGTAAAAGATTTGAAATGTCATCTTGAAGACAGCAAGAGGATTGGTTTGGGAAACTGCAGGTTTGCATTAAAAGGAAAATCCTGCTATTTTACTTTAATGCATTAGGACCTCGTTGTTCTAGACATCATTCATCTAGAGGGAAGATTTTGGGGACAGAGATGGTCCTGAAAAAACACACTTTTCTTAATGGCAATTAAGACTAAATGCGGATGCATTAAATCAAAAGACAAAAGAATATGGAAATGAAAAGTGAAAGGAAAAAACTTTTTTATTATTTTTGCTACCTTCACAGTACCTACAACTGTATTGCTAGTCCATGGCAGTGCTCCAGTGAGATCTAATAGAGATGTCTGTACAAAGTCAGACCAAAGGTGGTCTGAGGCCAATACTGTGTCCGATGCAGAGGATGCTTAGAAGGGAGGGTGAGAACAGAGCAAGCAATGGCAATCCTTTCCCAAAACACTTGGTGAGCTTCCAGCACTTGGAAATATACAACTTTTGATGGAAAAGTTGGTGTCTTTTGTGTTGAATAGCACTCAGTAGATGTTTCTTCCTTCAATTTGTCCCCGTGGTTTTTTGCACCAATTTAAACTTTTGGCTTCAGTGCTGTCCTTTGGCAATGAGTTCTGTCGCTGAGCTGTCTGACGTGATTCTTGTAGATGATACTGAATCTTTGATTTGCTAATTCCATTTTATTGCCCAGGAGCTACTGAGGATTCAAGGCACATGACTGTCACAGGCACTGGGGCAATACATGCGTCACGTCTATCGGGTTGTCACTCTAATGGAAAAAGTCTCGGACAATTCTGTGATGGTGATAGATACTCTGACTTTCCCATGTCAGGGAAGACAGTTGACCATACTGTTGTTGAAAATGCTCGTGTTTTGTGTTAAAAGTCCAAATGGGCAGTTGGATAATCCTCTCTCGTTTTTAGCCACTCTGTTCCTTGAGCATTGCTTTCAGTTTCAGCACTTTATTACTAGAAAGACATTGATGAATTACAGTGAGTGGAGGAGGAAATAGAATGATTGATGGGTGACAGGACTAAGGCAAACTCAAAAGAATTAAATTTATGTAGCTGGAGTAAAGGACAGCAAGTGAGGAATATAATTTTATAAATATTTTAAAGTTTG
Organism: Balearica regulorum gibbericeps; assembly: GCF_011004875.1. NCBI lineage: Eukaryota > Metazoa > Chordata > Aves > Gruiformes > Gruidae > Balearica > Balearica regulorum. The sequence continues at coordinate 2,691,108 of NC_046184.1, read as the reverse complement.
TAGAGGAAAACAGTAAGTTAGGTTGGGTCATTGCCATTTAAAAACTTAAGAAAAATAAAGGACATTTGTGTTTTGTGTTAATGTGTTTATAACAGGTTTGCTTTGATGTTTTCATGATGTAGGAGCAGTAGTCTTACCAGCAAGAGATATAAAAGTAACTTTTGTAAAATGTAATTAAGGCAGTACTATAGTGGTAGGGAAAGGGCTGTGTCATCTTATAGACCTCCTCCATACATGTATCTGATAACATGAAATTTTTTTTTTAGGGGGGAAAAAAGGTAAGACTAGATGGAATGATTGATTTAGAGAGTAAAATTGTGGAGTTTGGTTTGCTGGAATTTGATTCTCTGGAAAATACTTGTCTGCTCTGTTAAGGCATTAAAAGAGAATTGTGTTACTCCTTAGCCTTCACATAGACTTTCTTACTGTTGGGCACTGTGCCATATGCCGGTTGCTTGTTGCCTCCTTTTGTAAAGTCGTTGGTTTTCAGTAATGTTGATGACTCTGCTCGTGGGAATCTTAATATAAGGTGCTGTGGTCAAGAGAAAACAAACCCCGCAAACAAAAAGCAACCCTTTTACCCTATCCCTATAGGTACATTTTCCCTGTCCTTCCCCTATCAAATAAGCTAACACTCGCTACTTATCTCAGGATGAGCTGTTTTCTTGCAACCTGAGCACTTTTTTCTGTGTGTAGTTCAGAATCTTTCAAACTTCTCCCCCTTTCTGCATCATTTGGTCAGGAAATCCTTTTATCTCAAGAAGGGGAGTAACCTCAGCTATTTCCAAAATATTGCAAAGGAACCATCATCTTTAGTCCTCAGTCTTTTAGAGCTCTTTGTTTGCTTTTAGCTTGTTAATTCTTACAGGATTATTTGAAGGTGAACAAAATTGGTAGCAATTTTTTTCCATCATCTTGGTATCCAGTATGTTAATCAACACTCAGTACTGTTCAACTGTTCATCATTGGTGTGTTTTACAGCTACTCATAAATCCTCACATCATGTGTACCTTTTTTCCTTTTCCTGTTTTTAAGGGGAAAGATCGAGCAACAGTCAGCGGTAGTCATCTCTGATCTGTGTGCTTTTCATATTTTTTGTGTTTTTTAGCTAAAGGCTCCCTGTTTTGGAACCACCTGCGTATTCTTTAAGGTCAGAGTCATCTTAGCTAGCTCATGTTCACTGCTTTGCTTGATACCAGTTCACATTTGCGGTACACTGGCCTGTGGCAGTTTGGTAGCAGACGATTCCCAATCTTTGGATTTTTGAAGTGCAGCTAGGGTGCAAGTATTCATGTGTCCCATTATTCAGATGTGCCATTCTCAAAGGCAGTAACTTTTCAGCTTCATCCTAAGTCACCTTGCAACCAAAATAGTGAACAAATTTACAGTTGAAATACAGGCTTACTTGATAGGACTTAGATCAAGCTTCTAACTAAAAAATAGAAATGCAGTTTAAAAGCAGGCTTAATCAGTTATTTATTATGTGTTTCCATCAGTGGAGGCTCAAAGTACTCAACAGTGTTCTGCTTTCTGGATGTTAGCCTCATCCACAAGCATGATGAAGGGTCTGGAACATCTGTCCTATGAGGAAAGGCTGAGAGAGCTGGGACTGCTGGAGAAGAGAAGGCTCAAGGGGGATCTTACCAATGTGTATAGACACCTGAAGGGAGGGTGCAGAGAGGATGGAGCCAGGCTCTGTTCAGTGGTGGCCAGGGCCAGAGGCCATGGGCACAAACTGACGCACAGGAGGTTCCCTCTGCACGTCAGGAAATATTTTTTCACTGTGAGGGTGACCAAGCACTGGCACAGGCTGCCCAGGGAGGTCGTGGAGTTTCCATCCTTGGAGATATTCAGAAGCATCTAGACATGGTCCTGGTCAACTGGCCCTGCTTGAGGAGGGAGGTTGGCCCAGATGACCTCCAGAAGTCCCCTCCAACCTCAACCATTCTGTGATACTGTGATTCTCTCCATCACCCATGGAAAACGTTGGAATTTTGCAGGCAAAACTGTCTCAACTTAGAGAACTCTTGCTTAATTTATTGCTAGTTAACACAAACTTCTGATCACTGATTTGGGTGTTGAGGTGAGGAAAAAAGGGAACGCAATCAAAAAACACTTAAGTAAATATGTTTTCTCACTCTTCTCCAGGTGCAATTTAAGTCAAACACCTTTACTCCCTTCCCTTTTCTCATCTTATTTTCTCTAGGGCTTATGCTCAATCTGTCGCAGTTCCTCTGATGAGATGATGGGTGGCCCAGAAAGTCAGTGTCATCTGTAAGGATTTCTTTCTGCTCCTCTTTTTCTTACTGGTTTCCTCTGCAGCACGTTGGTTCTTCAGATTTTCCTCTGCTATGCTTTTCCTCAGAGTGTCTGCCCTGATGTGGGCCACCCACAAATTGCAGTCTCTTTGAGGGTGTATCTGATCCAGCCTGGGTCACCCCCATGCCACTGTCTCTCAAAGTGGTCCCAATGTCGACATGGAATGCCAGCTCCAAGAGTGTGTCTCCAGCTGCTTGCGGTTGCTGGTTTCTTACGTCAATATGTTGGAACAGGGGTGCCACGTGCAACCCCAAACCACAGCAGCCCACTGGAAAATTCCTTGTCATGTGTAATTCAGCTTCCTTTAGATACGTTTATGGTGTTAGAAGGTTGGAGGATCAGTTCTCTAGTGCATTGTTCACTCTTAAATTTATGATGTGTTAAATTCTTTGAATTGAGACCATCATTTCTAGGTATTCTGCCTTTCTTACCCAGTGCAAAATCCCAACAGCTGGAGTGTAAGTACATTCCTGTTCCTTTAAGCAAACTTTTCAGGTTAGATCCTTATCTCACGCAAGTCAGGTGTAAACTGAATTCCATCAACTGCTTGTTTAGATCTGGCTACTCATATTTAAGCCATTTTTTAGTCATTTTGCTTTCCTGTACCTTTTGAAAGCGAGTTCCTTGTAAAAGCAGTAGATCAGTTCTCCTCCTTTTAAATGTCAGCATTGTCTTTATTCATCCAGCTGAAACCTTCTGGGTTGCTGCTGTTTATTTGCTGTTTGATTCAGAGGGTTCAGCTTTTTTCCTTTTGTCATCCTGCATCTGTGTATGACTCTACTTTCTTTCCTTCAAATTGTGACCTACCACATTGTTTTCTTTTAACCTTTCTCAGTTGCTTTCTCAGTTGTTTGTTCGTGTTTTCATATCTGTTGTCTGAACTCAGAATAGACTGGTATCCCAGATGGGAAGCATTTAGTTTTCTAGTTTGAACAACCGTTACTCTGTTGTGGTTTTTTTCTTCTTCTTTTTTTTTATGCCTTGAAGAAGCACGTAGTTGAGGGTTTTCATTTTATCTCTGCTCATAGACTTTCCAGGTTTGTGGAGGTCTAGAATAAATAAATAAAAAATTTCCTCATTTTCCTTTTCAGATCTATTTTACAATGTTTTTTTGAAAACCAAAATTCTGTTGAAAAACCTTTTAAGGGAATATGTAGGTTTGCCTGCAAGCAGATTGAAAAACTTTGGCCGAAGTCAGGCAAGAAGAATTTTAACAAATATCTTGTTAGTGGTTAGGTACTAGTTTGTTGTAAAATGCTAAATTAAACCCTTCCAAATTGGATGTTATGATAGGCAAATATTTAGCTACATTTTTCTTTTTAAGGCAATTAAGCCCAACTATAAATTGACTGTGACCTTTAAACAAGCTGCATAATGGTTCTGGTGCCACAGTTATTTTCTATAAACTTGTAACTTTTAGCTTCTACAAAGCAGAGCTCTTTTTTCAGGCTTTTTTCATTGATACTTATTTTCTAAAGGGTCAGGCTTATTGTAGATAAGAAGTAGATATAGATAAGCAGATTTTCACATCAGAAATGACTATCAGATTATGTAACCCAAATTCTCTTGTAATGCAGGCCACTGTTTTTATTATTATTTGACTAAATACAGTTATTTTGTATTTATTTAAGTATGGCTTTCAGTGGAAGAGCCAGACTTCTTTCAGAATTTAAAAAAAAAAAAAAAAGGTGGTAGTGGGAATTACCTACCATTTCTTTTGGTACTATTTGCTCATGGTAAACCAGATTTTCAAGGAAGAGTATCAAGTTATTTGTTGATTCACTTTCCAGCTCTTATTTCTTGCTGTGGCTCTTCTCCTCATCTCAACCCCTGCCAAAAGAAAAATGTTGGGTAGCTTTGTTACCTATAACTTTCTTTGTGTCTGGGTACTCAAACACAATGCCATTATCTACCCCAACCTCCCACCCTCAGAAAAAAAGAAATCACTTATTCATTTCCATTTAGCTGAACCAGGTGGGTGATAGAAAGAGGCTTGAAGGACCCTCAGGTGGTTTTTTTGGACCCTTGAACCACTCGTAGTTCTCTTCTGTATGTCTAATTTTCAGGTTCTCTGAAAAAGGCTGCTATTCCATTATCAGTCTTATCAGAATCTTGTAGTTATAACTCTTCAGCTCTATATACAATTTTACATCTATTAGTCCTTTTGTTAGTATGAATAGCACACAGTAGGTAATAGAAGTATTAAAACCCAGGTAACTACTTGGGAAATCAAGTCTAAGCTGAGGGGAGAATATCTAATTAAATGTGATACTGTTTCATGTTTTATAGTGTCTTTAGTCTTCATTAGCCAACACACCTACCAGAGCAAGGATAAAGAGCCAAAATCAGGGACGGTGTATTAACGGCACCCTCAGTTCAGTGTGTGCATAGGGCAGCAATGACAGGGAAAACAAGATTCGGTTCCCTTGCTGACTTTTTGGAGAGCACAGTATTGTGCCGAATCGCTCTGTGTCCTGTTATTAGGATGTCCCACTTGTGTGTTTGCAGGTTCACAGCCAGCAGATCAACATAAGCAACTATGCGCTTGTGAGGCTGCATCTGGAGTACCGCATCCAGTTTTGGGGGACCTTTTCTTGTATGGGAAAGGAAACCTATAGGACCAAGTCCAGTGGAGACACCTCAGGGTGGCTGGGGGTTAGAAACACACAAGGTCTAAGAAGATGCTGCAGTAATTTGGTTTGTTCAGCCTCCAGAAAAGAGTGGTTTTTTGCTGTATGTGACCATCTAAAAGAGCTAGAGGAAAAATATAGCCAGGTTTCTCTTAGAAGTGCACAAACAAGAGACAACTGTCACCAGTTTCTGTAGGAGAAACTGGCTGGATATAAGGAGAAAATTGTTCCTCATGAGAGGGGTTAAACACCCAGGAGCATGAGCCCAGAGAGATGGCAAATCTCCGTGCTTACGGATTTTCAGACCTTGACTGGGGACTCTGGGCAGCCTGGTCTAATGTTGAAGTTAGTCCTGCTTTCAGCAGAGGGTTGGACTGGAAATCTCTGGAGGTCCCTTGCAAGCTGGATCAGTATGTTATTCTAGCTACAATATGCATGCGGATTCCTAATTTCCAGAATTTGACTACTTCTGCCAGAAGATGTTGAAATCTGTGCTTGCTACCTTTATACGTCAGCGTTTACTTGGTGACCACAGTGTGCTTCTGAGCTACTACAATTATTTCTCACCCTAGTGTTTGGGGATTGTGCAGTTGTGTGCTTGAGGTCGCTCTTTGGTAGACGTGGATAGCCTTTGGCTTCACCTCTATCCATAATGGCAGGTGCCGTATAAGACGGCTCCAGTGCCTTTCAATTTTAATGACCAACAAGCTTTGTAAAGCAGACATGAATGTGGTAGAAAATAGCAGCCAGAGAAGCTGGGTCACTCTAGCGATGGACAAAAGGATGGTTTATACTACTTCTCTAAATGTAGAGTTGTTTAATTTCCCAGCACTGTTTCTTTTGAAGTGAGTCTTCAAAACACTGCTGGTGAAGTGAAAAAAATAAATCCAAAGCTTGCTATAATGTACTGAAAATACTAAAAACGATGTGGAAATGTTGTAGCTTGTAAGATTTTTCTATTCTTAATTGTTCTTAAAGTAATAAAATTAAAATTCTAGGAAGTGATACAAATAATTAGAACTGAAGGGCTTCAGTCTGTCTGAGGACTCCACATAACTTTGTAATAAATAACTGGAAAAATAATAGATACAATTTAAATATAAAATCTCCTTTTTTTTTTAAGTTTAGTATTCAAGAGGGAGGGAGACAGTTGGCTTTTAAAATGTGAAAACCTCTTTGTGTTTAGAAATAGTGCTAGCAATATAAATGCATTCAACCCCCAACGCTTAGGTTTCTTTCTAGAATGCACCTTTTTCTTGATTTGTTCTTTGTACTGTAAGCAGAGGAGCAGCATCCGCAATAAAAAAATAGAAATCCAAAAATAAGGGGGTTTCTCCTAAATTAAGGTTCTCTAGCTGGAGGAATCACTACTAAGTTGAGGAGCAGCAATACTTTTTTTGCAGAGCAGTATTTATGTTGTACTCTGACCTGTTACTGCTTTGTGCGACCTGCCTCCCACTCATCTATCTCCTTTTGCATATCAGGATTTGAAATGAGAAAAGGTTAAGAACAGCTAGTTGAAATGATGTGTCCAAGTTGAGTGATGAGTTGATGACACAATGGTAAACAAATATCTCTGATCTTCAAAGCGGAAAATATTTTTATGATATATTTGGGTGTCTTGCATAATACAAGTGATGGTGCGTTACTAGCTGAGTGGAGGCATAAAATTCTGGTCTTGATCTAAACTTTGCCAATGATAGACGTAGTCCCCATTATGAATTCAATGCAAAAAGTCATATTTCTTTCCAGTCGTGCTCTTATTTTTCTTGGCTACACATGGCATTGGCTGTGCTCTCAGCGACCCACCGTGGTGATCTTCCCAAGTCCCTTTGTAACCCCACTGATTCTCAAGATACTTGACCATGCTGTTAACGTGGCCCAGATGGATACATGGACTTTAAATAAAGCCAGTTGTAAACTACTCCTTCTTGTGTTTCCAGGTAGACAACAGGGCTGTTGTCATTATTACTACTCTTCCTATTCACTTTCTGCTTCCCTTTCTTTTCCATCCTTCTGGAGGACAAAGCCTTTATGATGACAGTGTAGTTATTTGCTGAAACTCAGTTTTAGAGAACTGATCTTTAGGGTGAAACACAAGCTTGTCAAGGTTTTTCTTGTAACAGTTCCATTGTAGATCTATCTGTAGTGTATTTTTAATTTTGTATATTCTTTGTAGACTTCTTTGCACGATTGTAGTTGCTTATGCTACCATTCTCTGGTAGGTTATCCAGCGTACTAATTAGATAAAGGTTTTCATCTCATATTATTCTGAAATATAATCTGGGGTGCTGCTTTATAGCTTACTTGTTGCCAGGACTTAAATCATCTTTCTGTAAGTAAAACTACAGAAGGGAAAAATGTTTGGGTTTTGTTGTTTTTGGTTTTTTTTTTTTTTAAATAATGTTTATACTTCTTGGCACGTAAACCAGTTGGAGACCTTACCTTGACTTCCATGAACTTGGATTGAGCCTGTAGTTATTTTCGAGACCCAAACTGTTCTGAACATTAAAGCTTTTCTCTTGCTCTCTGTCTTGATAATTGGTGATAATGGGAAATGAAATATTGGAAAAGAAATGAGCGGTTAAGTGAGGCTTTCCTGGAGCGGGGCTGCCTTGAATTAAAAGACTCTGAGTGTGCGTAATGTAGAAACTTGCCTGTTATTTACCTGTAGAGTTCAATCACTGAGAAAGTGGCATTTATCAAAGACATGACTTCCAGCTTGTCTAACTGCAAATATGAAGGCAGCTTTTTCCAGAAGAAGAAAATTCAGTACATAACAACGAGAGATTTTTGGTTTTGTTGGGTTTTTTTTTTAAGTACAATAAATGATTGACTGTTCCATTTGTTTCTTAAAAGATGTGTTTGAGAGCTGTATGTTGGTCTTAATAATTAGTTTTGAGAATAACTAACTCTTTAGGAACTGGGAAGATAAAAATAGAGCTGAATGATCTGAGTGGAAAGCTTTACATTTTTGTTGCTTGTGTTTTAGATAATACTTTTCCTCAATGTCTTGGAACCTTTTTAATGTCATTTTCCTGCTTGCTTTCAGTTCTTCCCTCGCTGCATTTTCATCTCTCAGCTTCTCAGTTTGACAAATGTTGTTCCTGATCTTGTTCTTGCTTTTGGTGAAATTGCTGACAGCTTTCAGGGCAGCGATGAATGCCTGCAACTCCCCTGAAGCGACTGGGGGGGTTAAAGCGCCTTTGGAATTGGGAAGTTTGGGGTCCGTCTCTACCTGCCAAAGGAAGAAGATAATATTTAGCACTTAGACTTCTGCCAAAGGTTTCCAAGCTGTGTCTGTGTGCCTGCTGAGCCTTCTCTATTTGTATGTACTCTGGTATGTCAGCTCTTTGGGGAGAAGCAAATTTGGTTTTTTGCTTCATCTGTGGTGTGGTTTTGTGATGTGTTATGGCCAAAAGTCCGTAACTGTTCACAAATAGGTACTGGGAAGAAAGAGGATGGGGAGTGCTTTGTGTCAAGTGATTGGAACCCCTAAGTGCTGGTGAAGTGGCGGTGTTGGTGGGCTTAGGAGGAGCCTGTTCAGTCCTCTGTGATTAATACTGTGACACAAATTCTTTCTCAAGACTGAGCTCTAGCCTAAAGACCGGCAGCAAGTGCATGCTCTCATCATCCATGCAGAGAAGGGAATTTCACAGTTAGAGACTTCCTGGCAAAAAAATTTCAGGAGGAAGGAAAAAAAGTGCAGCTTCCTTTTTGAAACTGCTCTTAATTTAAAAAGCCTGACTGCTCCAAAGCTATTTCAGGGTCATTCTTGACTTGGAGGCAAGCAAAGTAATACATTGTTGATAGATGTTCTTTCAGTATATTTAATATTTACTGGTATTAAGGGACTAGACCTTAGCTTGGCTGTCTGCTTACTGTATCTCTTTGCTTTTCATTTTTAATGTTTAGCTGACAGGTTCACTATAAACGTAAATGCTGAAGTGCAAGTAAATGTCTTATTTCACTAATAGTATCTTCAGTTACTAGGGAATGCTTTTTTCCCCCACCAATTTTAAATCTATGCTTCTTTCTATGCAAAGCATGCTATGCTATTTCTAGTTTCTTGAAACAGCAGCACTGAGATTTTGGACACTGCAGAAGGATGCCTTTTTTTTTTAGTAACTGTTGAAGTGTTCTGTTAAATAGTTAGAAAAACAAATAAACTGGGAGAGATGCAAATTAATAGTGTTGCTTTTATGCACTGATTTGTCATTCCTGGTGGTTTTTGTCAACGTTTGCCTTTAGGATATAAATGGACATCAGGTTCCTCAGTCTAGTGCCCGCTGGCTGTCAGCTGGTCACTATTGAAGCGCATCAGCAGAGAAGCGTTACCTATGGCCTGTTTACATTACTGCGTGTCTAGATCCCTGTCTGTTACTCTGTTGCTTGTATAAAGTTATTTTCCTTAATTTGAGCCTTGATAGTTGAACATTAAAAAAGCCCCACACACTTTAGAGTTCAAAAGTACCTTTGAATTAGCAATAGCTTTCATTAGTCTGATGGCGACATTCATTTAAATGGTGTAGTTACATGACATCGCAGCTACAGAGGCTAGAAGATGAGGCTTCCTAAGCTTTTTCAGCTATGTCATGACATCACTTTAGACAAATAAAATTTAAGCCATTTTCTCCCATTTATAGAATTGGGAATAATGTTTTGTTGGTGTTTCTGTAATGAAAAGAATAAAGACAATCAAACATCATTGTCAGTATCTTTTTCTAATACTTTTCTACTTGATAATCCTCTTATTTTGTGATAAACTGTGCTTTGATTTTTGTTTAATGAACTGTGTTTTAACTACCTTGGCTTATACATATGCTCAAAATATTTGAAGGGTGCTCATTAAATCTGAGTTATTCGAGAATTGGACCCTTTTTATGTATTGAATTTTCCTTTAGGAATAGAAATAAAGGAATACTACTTAAATGGTTTTTGCTTTAATAGGGTTTGTGGGTAGAGTTGTCATGGTATTCAGACACTCCCTTAATCAAAGAGAAAAGTCCTGAGAGATGAATGAATTGACCAGTAAATATTGCCACATGTGTTCCCCTTCCAGGTGTCAGCAGTGGACTCCTTGGAGGGTCCCCTTCTTCAGGTGGAGGGATTGAGTGATCTGAGACTGGAGCTCCACAGTAAGAAGATGAACATGCACTTAGTCCTTATAGATGAATTACACCGTCATCTTTACATCAAATCGACTAATAGAGTAGGACAACGCAACAAGGAGAAAGGGAGAATAAGGTGGGTTTGATGTGATACTAACTGAGGGCAGGAGGTCTGGGAGGGAAGAGGGCAGTAATTTCCCAAGTAGAAACTTTCTTGGGAGAGTGCCATCAACTTACACCTCAACCTTTCATTTCTGGCAAGTGAATTTCTCATGCTTGTGGCTGTGGAGAGCAGAAAAACTCCAAATATGTTGATGCACCTTTGAGCCTGTGAACAGTCTGTTCTCATTCTTTCACTTTTGCTTAGCGATTCTGTGTTTTTTGGGGTTGTGGGGTTTGTTTCCCCCCCCCCCCTTCCCACAGAATTATGATGAGGTCAGTTCTGTTTAGCATTCTTTTCCTCTCTGATGCGTATACCTTTCCTACAAATGTCATGATTATGAGGCTCAGGTCAGGCAAAGGGAAGAACACAGGGAAAAATTGCTCATCTTTTCTATCAAAGGTCCAAGGTTTAAAAGACTTCCAGCTAACCATAAGGTTACTGGCTGCAGGTTGCAATATTGTGAATTCTAAGTTTGAGGGCAATAGAGTTGTTGGGAGAGAAGGAAGAAAGATAATGGCTAGAAAAGAGAGATACAGTATTGGAAGAACTTTTGTAGAGTAGGAGAGGTAATAAACACAGGCAGGGAGCAAAAGAGGAGCCAGCATATGATAAAGATGCAGAGAAAAGATAAATTAGCATTTTATTATGAGAAGGAATAAAACATGCCTACCAAAAATAAGAGGAGAGATAGTAAGTTACATTGACTGAATTTATGAAATAAAAGATTGATTGAAGTTGAAATTTCTAGGAAGGAGGGTTGCTAGCAAGTCATCAGTCTCTTCCTTACTCATCTTCTTAATTAAAAACAGACACAAAGCTTTGCTGCACCCAGACTATGCGACTGCTAATTAACTGCAGTTTTGTATGACTGCTACAGAGACCCTTATCTTTTTCTTGTTTTCTATCTTTTTTTTCACATTCCCTGTTGCACTTCATTGATACTTGATGACATGAACTCTTGCATCAAGGACAGTCTTGTTACTTTGTTTTAGTGTGCTGCTTTAGACTGGCTGTTGACCAGGATGCAATAATATTTGCAATTATTTCTTGTATTGCTTTTATGTGTGTTCTAACATTGCTGAGCTGGAATGCATAGCTAATCCCTGTAAGTATGGTGTTGGAGGCGTATAGGGAGTATAAGTGGCTCTTAGGCAGGATACAGAGCATAGCCCTTGTCTTTGCAGGTTTCTGAAATCATTTTGACCTCTAAGGGAACATACTGAACTCCATTATAAAAACCTTCTCCGCTTTTTTTCTATTAAAAATGATTTCTTGCTTGCATTCCCCTGCCACATCCAGCTTCATGCCTTTTGTTATGCAACTGGGGAAGCATGGCACGTTTTTCGCAAATAATACTATGTGAATTTATTATGAAAATGATCAAGTAGAAAGTCTTTCCTTTCTGAGTGAGGAGGTTTATTCAGAGAGGGATGCATGTAGGTGTGCACAGAACAGGAATTTGAAGGGAAGGAAAAAGGGTGGAGGTTTTTAGTGGGAATTAAAAAAGCTTGAAGGGTTAAGTAGTTGACAGAAGCCATGGAAATGGGAGCATCTCTTCTCCTTAACATATAGTTTTCCAGAAAGGTGTTAACAATTCCATGTTAATTTATCATCATGCTAGTAGTAGTAGTTAATTGTGCTGGAGGTGAATGCATCTGTTGGGAAATAATCATGTGCTGTGGTGAGCTCCAACGTGCCTGTGTCCTCATCGTGTTGCGGCGACCAGTCAGACAAGTCTAGAGTGCTATTAAATTCTGAGAGGCCTTGGGAAACCAAATTTTGTCTTTCATATGACATTGTTCCCTCGTCATTGCCAAAAAATGCCTTTTTCCCTTTTCATTCAAATGTGTATATATACACACCCACTCGTATTCATCTGTGGACTTGTGCTTTAAGCTAGGTTTTGTAAACCTCTTGTATCAAAACTGTGTGTTATCTATATTTATCACTTAGGCTTACAAATTTAAGAAATGAATGAATTATATTTGTTAGTTAACTAAGATTGTAAATAAAGGTAAACTGCTTTAATTCTTTCCCCTCACACAGTTCACTTGTGAAAGATGCCACTTCTGTACCTCTCATGGATGTTACTAACTTGTCTACACCTCGAAAGTTCCTTGAAACTTCCCAGTTCAATACTCCTGGAAGCTCCAACAGTGAGTATTTAAGTCACGTGCATTCCTCACAGAATTAATTTGTAGATCTCCAGCTGGTTTTGCAAGAGTCATAGTAGGCATATCATCTCTTCATGGATGGCTGCTGATGGCAGGCCCTGAAACAAAAAGTGAGGAAGTGATTTGTGCAATGTCATGAAATGGGTGAGTGGGATGTCCAAGGGTGGAACTTGGCCATATCTGTGTTTTTGTCTTGGCAAGTAAGCCTTCCTCCCTCTTCCTCCCCATCAGCTTCAATTAAATACGCTTAGTTTTCAGTGCCTGTTCTGATCTCGATCACGTTCTTTATATCTTGGGCAGAAGAAATATTTGCAGTCAGTTCAGTTTGCATAGACATCTCCCCTACATTATTTAACGTAGGTGGGCAGGCATGTGTAGGTGTTACAGAAGTTGAGGTTTTTTCTGTGTTAGAGTCAAAAGGTCAAAGCTTTTCCTTGTGGGAACTGTAACTTTGACTAAAGGTGTGTCTATCCACAGGAATAATCTAGTGGTGATCTTTGTATACCCGTTACTACAGCGAACACTGAGCAAACCACTCAAGTATCATTGGTGCTTTTGTGTGAGGCTTTGAAAGTGGTGTGCAGATGGGGAATTAATCCTTGTATTGTTTCAGTAGATTAATAAGTGGAATTGTCCTTGTTTACCAAATAAATAAAATGAATAATACAGAACTGACCTACATTTCTCCCTCCCTTCCTCTCAAAACTTGACTGTTTCAGTATTCCTCAAATGCAAAGAATCTTCTCTTCTCATCCTTATTAATTTTTGTGCCTTACTTGTGCCTGCTTGTTTCTGATTTTTCTTGTCATGCTTGCCTCCTAGATTCTTCTGTTTGATCATTCTTATCTTTGGCTCTTGTAGGGGTTTTTGTTATTTAGCCCTGCTCCTGTAGGGTTGGCTAGTCTCTCAGAGCCTGAGGCTATATTTCTACATAGTGGAGGTTTGTCAGGAGTCACTTGTGACATGCCAATGCAAACTTTCAGAGCTGGAAACTGCAGCTTGGTTGTGGAAATCTGGAAGAGAAGAACCATGTGAATATTTTGGGGAAAAAACTTAAGAATTCCTGTTCGGTCCCTGTGATCGAAGAGAAGTTCAGTTTCTTGCTAAAGATCACATGGTTTTGGGGAGCTGAGGAAATAAACCATGAAAATCTGAATCCCAGTCTCACCACTGTAACTATTAACCTACTTCCTCTTCAGTGAGTTAGTTGTGTAGTGTCTGCCATTATTTTCCACCTACAATATTAGTCCTCTGTATAGTAAGAAAAAAATTTCAAAATTATGGAGCTGATGGGCATCTCCCATCACACCTTATAATGGGGCACAGACAGCAGGAGATGCACGTATTGAAGAATGGAAATCCTTCTTTCAGTTCCTTTAGTGGCTTCCTTAGTTGATTTTTTTTTATGGTAGTGTAATATGAACCTAAAATATGCTCTAAAAAGAATTTTGTTGACACTTGTCACCTTTAAAGGCTTACAGATCCTAGCCAATCATTGCATCTACTGAGATTGGTAAGAGGTTTGTCATTATCCAAAGCTGGCCAAGAAGGTTTTTTTCCCAGCTGTACCCAGTGTAATCATAGAATCACAGACTGGTTTGGGTTGGAAGGGACGTTAAAGCCCATCTAGTTCCAACTCCCCTGCCATGGGCAGGGACACCTTCCACTAGCCCAGGTTGCCCAAAGCCCCATCCAGCCTGGCCTTGAACACTTCCAGGGAGCCAGGGGCAGCCACAGCTTCTCTGGGCAACCTGTGCTACAGCCTCTTCACAGTCAAGAATTTTTTCCTTATATCTAGTCTAAATCTGTCCTTCTTAAAGCCATTACCCCTTGTCTTATCTCTTCAATCTTTACAATTGTAAAAATAAATGCATTTTTAGTGTTCATGCTGGACTACTGCAATTCTATCTGTAAACGAAAGTCCCAAGGCATGTTGATTTTTTCAGAGCCCAAGGCTTCATGAACACTGACCTAGTGTTCCCATTTATGTACTGCCCTTCTCCTTCAGCAGAATCCAGTTCAAATTTATTGCACTGATTTTCACAGAGTCATAGAATACCAGGCTGGAAGGGACCTCCAGGATCATCTGGTCCAACCTTTCTTGGCAAAAGCGCAGTCTAGATAAGATGACCCAGCATCCCATCCAGCTGAATCTTAAGTGTTCAATGTCGGGGAATCCACCGCTTCCATGGAGAGATTATTCCGATGGCTGACTGTTCTCATTGTGAAAATTTTTTCTCTAGAGTCCAACTGGAATCTCCCCAGGAGTAGCTTGCACCCATTGCCCCTTGTCTTTTCAATCTGACTCCTTGTAAAACGAGAGTCTCATCTTCTTTGTAGCCACCCTTTAAGTACTGGAACATGGTGATGAGGTGACCCCTAAGCCTTCTTTTCTCAAGGCTGAACAAACCCAGTTCTCTCAGCCTTTCCACATATGGCAGGCTTCCCAGGCTTTGATCATCCTGGTGGCCCTTCTCTGGACTCTCTCCAGCCTGTCTACATCTTTTTTATATAGTGGGGACCAAAACTGAACACAGTATTCCAGGTGTGGCTTGACAAGTGCTTAGTAGAGTGGGATAATGACTTCTTTATCTCTGCTGGTGATGCCCTTGGTGATGCAAACCAGCATCCTGCTGGCTTTCTTTGCCACAACAGCACACTGTTCACTCATATTGAGCTTGTCCACCAGGACCCACAGGTCCTTCTCCACAGAGCTGGTTCCCAGCCGGATAGATCCGAGCCTGTGTTGCACTCCTGGATTATGTTTTCCCAAGTGCAAGACCTTACATTTGTTTTTATTGACCTTCTTAAGGTTCTTGTTAGCCCACTCTTCCAGCCTATCCGGGTCTTCCTGCAGGGTAGGTCTCCTTTCCAAAATGTGAACATCCCCACTCAGTTTGGTATCATTGGCAAACTTCATCAGGATACACTTGATCCCATCACCCAGGTCACTTATGAAGATATTAAACAGAGTTGGGCCCAATATCAATCCCTGTGTATTGATTTTCAATGTACAGTTCTTGTACTGAACTCCCTGTGATCATCCATGACGTCTTGCCCACCATGATTATGACTTTGTGTGGTAACAAGATTATACAGAAATCAACAGCGTCAACCGGTACATAGGCTCACAGATACTGGTTCCAAAAGTCTTCTGAGGAGCAGAACCAAAAATAACCAACTTCACTTTTGAAGTAACATAACCGCTTATCTTGCTGCGGTTGAAAGCAAATCTAAATTCCAGATTTTGATAAAACTTCTCCAAAATGAGTTGAAAGTAAAGCCTGGATTATCCATCTGACAGGGTTTCCTCAGATACATTTTACACAGCATGGGTGATGGCACATTATATTGGATAGAAAGGAATATCAACATGTGAAAGGTAAGGAGGGAGCAAAGTGCAAGATATTTAGTTTGATTCCATTTTTTGGCAGAGATGAGGCCTAGACTCTTTTTCCACGATCTTTTACTTTGAATAGGACATGGGACCCCTATTTCATGTATTAGCTCCAGTTAGAATATTGAGGTTTGGGATTTGCTTACCTGGGCCATTCAGACATGTCGTCTTATACAAGTAGTGAGGCTCTGTTTTCAAATAAAAAAAGGTTATTAGGTTATTCCTTTTTTTTAGGGGGTTGTTGGTTTTGGGTTTTTGTAGTGATTCCCCCCACAGTATACCAGGCAATGTTTACATGTGTTTTATTAATCACTTGTGACAGCAGAACAAGAAGTGGTTCTAGCATTGTTAAAGCATACCTAGATAAGTGTTTTCTGACTTATTTGAGACTTCTAAAAAATCAGCAAGTTCTAATTTTATTTGCTTGATGCAATGTTGATGGTGTTTAAAATCACTTGTCCTAACATGCCCTGATAAACAGTTATTTCATACCGTATTTGAATGAAGGTTCTAGGGTACAAGCAACAGGTAAGAACCAAGGTAGTGGTCTCTAAGAACTAGGTTGTTTGTGAACATAAAACGGGTGTTGCTCCTTTCGCTCCAAAGGCCTGAAAGCAAAGGCTCTGATGGCTTCATCCTCAACTCTAGTCAATTGGTATAAGTCAGTTGAGAATCTACCTTAAAAATTCTTGTTCCTGCAGATCTGTTCTTGCTCTTCATGCCCAATGCACCAGAAAATGTCTTACTGGGCTCCTCGTAACACTCTGTACCAGTCAGGGAAGTGCTGGGCAAGTGTGCCTCAGACTGGGAAAGATCTAGATTGTAATACAGAACATTTGATCAGTATAAAACATGCATATGGTTTTGCTTCAAGTGCACAATGTACTTATGTATATTTTTTCCCACATAATTTTATTTAAAAGTAGCCTTTTCCAGGACTGCGGAGCTACCAGAGAATTTAAAACTTATGTGTGCGCATAACAAAAGCTGTTTCTGCCTTTAGTCATTTAAGTTCTTTGGCTTTTTGTTGATGAAACAAAGTGGCCGTGCATATTAATGCATGTCATTATAAAGCACTGACTCATTCAACCCATCTCTGCAAAGATGCCAAAATTTTGAGTCCTTTCTGCATTCACTTCCCAAAGGAGATGTTACCTTGTGCTGTAGAATCTTTATAAGGAAATTAAAGCTGTTCCTGCTGCACTTAAAATAAACAAAACCTTCAGTAATGTTCACCTGAGGATTGTAGATGTGGCAGTTCACCAGTAACATTTTCCCTTCATGCCAGTTCAGAGAAATAAATTCACTTTGAAATTATATTTCTCTGCTTGAACCTTCTGTACTCTGAAGAGTATTTATGAAGGTTCCTGCGTTGCCAGGCTCTTCCTGGAACTCTAGAACGTGCTCACCCAGTACATTGCAAACCCAAGAGTGCCCTTTCCTGAAAAATTCCTGAGAGTACTCTTTAGAAGTCTGACAGAAGATGAGCTGAGGTGGTAACAATATTGTTATTGATGGCTCATGTAAACTTTATGCTGAACAGATAATATACTTAGTGATCCATCCTTCTCAGCTCTAGGAGAAAAATGTACCTTCTGGATCCCAGAAGTGTGGTGGCTTCTAAGGTCAAGTTCAGTTACTACTCCTGGCTCTGTTTCTTCAAGAACTCAAGTACTTCTGTGTAAGTGGAAACGTGTGGAGACCTGTGAACTTGGCCCTGCAAAATACCTGCAGGAGCCAGAGCTTTAAGGTCCAATTTTAAAGATGGCTCTAAAAACGCGTTCTCTGTTGTCACAGTTGCTTCCACTTCAAACATACTCAACAAATACATAAAAGATTTTTTTTTTCCCTATTAACCTCACCTGAGGATTTGACACCAGCTGGGTGATTTTTCTCTATCATTTGTACTAAAAATTAAATGATCTCCTCACTGAACCGGAGTTTTCCTATTTTAGCTGTTTTGCATTTGCACAAATCCAACTGAGAACTTGATCAGAAGGTGGTGGGAATCCAGCAGTGAGTCTGATTCTCTCCTGCTATCATTGCATTGCTGCACAAAATGCAGAGTTTATTCTTATCTCAGGGTAAGTTTTTGCGCCTAGAATGTTTAAGAGGAAGTCTGTTCCTGCAGTGTAAGAAGGGTTTGCAACTGCTCAGTAAACATGAAAGCCTTTGAAGTAACTTTTTGTGTGTGTCTTTTTTCAGGACCATGATTTCTCTCACTGATCCTCACTGGTGGTTTGTGTTCTGACTTGATGCTAAGTCACTCTTCCTGTATAATTTCCTTAGTTGTTCTTATACGTGGTCTCAACATAAGATCTTTGATTACTGTGCACTTTTTTATTTGGAGGCACAGCTTTCATGCTTGTTTGTATGAGGATGATTTTGAACGTGGCTTACAGAGTTGCTTTGTTCAGTTTTCTCAGAGTGAAATGTTCTTTCAATGGATTTGAAAGAGTGGCTAGGTCAAATTAAAATACCTCTGGTTTTGAAAGACTAACATCCTTAAAATTATAGATGGAACTGTGTGAACAACACAGTTTTAGAAAGAGGAAATTTCCCTTGAGGCTTTGAGGTTATTGATCTCAGAGACCCATTTTCTTCTGGGCTTGACAGTAAGGCGGAGCAGAAAATGACCAAAATTTTTAAAGGATCAGTTTCTCAATTAACTGTCCATTTGTTGCTCATTGTCTCCTTTCATGGGTCAGAACAAGGATTCAACACCAGAAATTAGCAGATGACGTTTCTTGAAATCTTAAATTACACCTTTGGGGCACAATGAATTTCCATCATTTTCTCTAGAAGGATTGAAGGCAGAAAGGGCATAACCAGAAAGGACATAAATCATGGAAAATAGTACATTAAATTTTACTAGTTGCCCATAAAAGCACACATCTAATGAAATCTTCTGTAATGAGCAGCAGCAAATTTTGACCATTCATTGGAATGAAAAACAAGGCCCAAGAGTCTTTTCTTTAGCTGCTTTGCTTAAAAGAGTTATCAACATTGGCTTTTCTGGGGATCAGACTGGAGCTTTAAAATGCCTCTTGCAGCAGGTTTCTTTCTTGTGAAATGGCAGAACTGTACAAATGAGGGTATCATCAATTGGAACAGACATTTTTATAGGGCATCGTCAAACCAGGGAGCTGTCAGGGAAGTTTCCTCCTTTGTAACTGTGGAGGTGATGAATCAATGATGCAGGATTCAACTTCCTAGTGATTTAAACTGAGGGTAGATTTTTGACTGCTTAAACACGGAATTCTGCGTTTTCAGATGCACTACTTCAGTGATGAAAAATTTTGGAAAATGGCTGCGTATTTCATTAGAGAATGTGGCAAAATCATCACTCCTTAAGATTGTTGTCTTGGGAGGCTTTTGAGAGACCATATTTAAACGTTCCATTTCATAAGCAGTTTTCAGAGATCATTAGAACAAGAAAATCATCAGGAGTAGTCAGCATGGCTTCACCCAGGGGAATTCATGCTTGACCAACTTGATGTGGTCAAGAGGGTTCTGCTGCTATCCAGAGGGACCAGGACAGGCTGGAGAGATGGACTGACAGGAACCTCGTGAAGTTCAGCCAGAGGAATTATAAAGTCCTGCCCCTGGAGATGAACAACCTCAGGCAGTGCGACATGCTGGGGATCGCTGACTGGAAAGTAGCTTGGCAGAAAAGGATCTGGCGGTCCTGGTGGACGTAAAGTTGAACATGTGCAGCCAGCACAGTGCTCTTGCTGCAAAGAAGGCTGAAGGTGTCTTGGGCTGCATTAGACAAAGTATTGCCAGCAGGTTGAGGGGGGTGATCTTTCCTCTCTACTCAGCACTGGTGACGCTGCACTTGGAGTGTTGGGCCCGGTGATGGGCTCCCCAGTACAAGAGAGACGTGGACATACTGGAGAGAGTCCAGTGAAGGGTCATGAAGATGACGAAGGGCCTGGAGCATCTGTCCTTTGAGGAAGGGCTGAGAGAGCTGGGACTGCTCAGCCTGGAGAAGAGAAGGCTCAAGGGGGATCTTACCAATGTGTATAGACACCTGAAGGGAGGGTGCAGAGAGGATGGAGCCAGGCTCTGTTCAGTAGTGACCAGGGCCAGAGGCCATGGGCACAAACTGGTGCACAGGAGGTTCCCTCTGCACGTCAGGAAATATTTTTTCACTGTGAGGGTGACCAAGCACTGGCACAGGTTGCCCAGGGAGGTCGTGGAGTCTCCATCCTTGGAGATACTCAGAAGCATCTGGACATGGTCCTGGTCAACTGGCCCTGCTTGAGGAGGGTGGTTGGCCCAGATGACCTCCAGAGGTCCCCTCCAACCTCAACCATTCTGTGATACTGTGTGGTGTTGTCTTTGAATGGAATTAAACCATGAAAACCACTTGAAATCATTAAGTGATACTGAAATTTAGGTTTTCAAAGAGGTCATTTTAGCTAAAAACATTTCAAGTTACACATCAAACTGATCTGGAAAAGCCTCCATCAGACTTCACTCAATCCGGTATTTCTATTGGTTTGCAGGGGGCTATGTACAACAGTTGATAGCTGACATGGGAAAACAAAGCAGTATGTTGAAGCTGTTTTGTTTTTTTTAGCATAAAACTGCAAATTCAAGTTCAAAGGCTTCATTATGGGGGAGAGGGGCAACTAATAATTTAAATTTTAAAATATTCATTTGCTGACATCACATTTCTCTTGATAAACTCTCAAGGAGGTTGGAGAAATTCACTGCTTGGTATTACTGAAGAAATTTTATGGAATTCTTCTTTGGTGTTTTCTACCTGTATTATTTTTTAATATACTGAAGCTGGTTTTAATTAAAATCAGACTTTTTTTCCTTTTTTTTCTCTTTGATAAATCACAAAGGAGAAGAGGTTAATCAAATCTGAATAGCAGATCCACAATTTAGAATAATTTGTAAAAACAATCATTGAAAACATCCATAGGATAATTTAATTTTTCATGGCTTCACTACATAAAGCAAGTGCTTATGGCGTGAATGATGATCTTACCCCTTTAAAGGGATGTTTTACAGAAGCATTTCAGGTAGAAACTGGTGAATGTAGAAAGCTAGGAATAGGTTCTGACAATCTTGCTTTTGTCTTGATACCAATGAATAACGAAGTCGTTCATATTCTCAGTTTAAGAGTAAACACAGATGAAGGTTTCAGATCTGACAGCTGACCTGTAGGGACATCTTCCTTCATCCATGGAGCTCCTCTGCCCACAGAAAATAGCATGTGGGATTGCAATTTTAAAGGTGAACTTCTTTACAAACGCCTCTCTACTTTGATGCCTTTTTTGAAGAGGTAGGGAACAGGAGGGGCTGATTCCTGGGCCAAAGCTTTGTGGTCAAATAACCCCTTGATGACATTAAATGGCAGAAGAGGATGTTTGAAGTGGGGAAGATGCAGAAAAAGAACATCTTCAGTTGCCCAGGGTTGGGATCTTGTCAGATCTTACAGATAAATGGGCCCCCAAAGCTACCCAGGATACCTGTTTAATAGGCAGAATGTGCAGGAAACACAGTTCCTACTGTTTTATCAAAAGACCACATCTAACAAAACTTATATACCAGTGTGTCGCTACTAGATATTGAACTATTCACTTTGCTGTTGTTTGTAAGAGATGTAAATCAATGTCCTGACTATTTGAGGATCTTCAAAATTGGTTTGCTCTTTTGAAAATGGAAGAGCATTCACCTCCGTGTGCTGGCAGAGTTCTCAGCAAGATTGCTGCCTTTAGTCCTCTTAAATGCTGTCCTCACATTTGGATCCAGCAGTATGTCCTCCCTCTTGGGTTTTCATTGTGTGATATTAAGAATAATTTACAGCCTGCTTTACAAAGGGGCTGCAGCATAATGACAGGGACCTGTCCTCCTCTAAAAGGTTCCTTAGGCTGTGAAATACTTGCATTGAACTCAGAGGAACAAGATATTTTTATTTTTATTTAGTTTAAAACCAGTAAGTTAAAACCTTTCTTCCTTTAGCATTTCCAGTGCTGTCTTTTCCATAGCTCTTGCTCCAAAGAGCTCATTTTCTGTGTTTGTGCCTGGCATGCTGTGGGTTTTTTTAGAATAACAAGTAGCATTAACAAAGTGGGTAGATCACGTACGCAACGCACAAAGTGCTTTGCAGCCTCGTGGGTTGAAAGGTGTGTGATAGATGAGAGCTTTGAGCAGAAATATGTGTGCATCCAGTTGTTAACTTCTAATTGGTATTAGTGCTTCTGTGGGTTTGAAGAGTCTCCATCTTATCATTACTTTTTTTCTTTTTTTTTTTTTAAATTAACACATTCAGTGTGTTTCTAGTTGCTTGGCCCATAACTTGCTCAAATTTCCTCAGAAAAGTGTGTGCGAGAGAGAGGAAAAAAGCACTATTTGATCTCCCTGATGTTGATTACTTAAAACCTGATGTAATTCTCTACTGTGACGTGTGATGACCTTACAAGATCCATTCTCGCCTCACTCTTACCCGGCGGTGTCACTGGTGCTCTAGGTTGAAGTTTAAAAGCGTGTGAACGGTGAGTTTGAGCTAGAGGTGCTGTGGTTAGGATTACACTGATGGGAGGAAACAGTCTTAGCTGTGGAGGTTGGTGTAAGCTGGCACTGCCATAAATGTTACCTGTTTATTTTGATGCTATTTATAACGTGGCACCATACGGGCTCTTCGGGACGTTGTTTTCTTGATCTTTGGCTAATTTAGTGGTGCTGATGCTCTTCTGTTCAGTGTGTCATAGCTTTAGACAGCTACAGGGCTGCATGCTACTTGTGACGTGCCATTTTTCATTTCTGCCATGTCATTTAAATCCTTCTGGTGGATCTTTTGACATTTATTCAGGTTCTTGGATAAGTTTTGATTTAAGTAAAAAATCTGTTGAGCGGTAGAAACCACGGGAGTCATCTGTCATCCAACAGCCCTTATCAGAGTTCAGTACCAGCGAGGTGAAACAGCCGTTAGGTTTTAATTTCTACGCAAGGATATGGTATGGTGGATGGCAGAGCTTCAGCCGTATCCTTCAGTGCCGTTTGTCCGTGTGCTGCCTCTCCGGCTGTTAACAAGCCGCGTGACTGTAGATCTTCCAAGATGCTTTAGTTGAGTTTGCCTTGAAGACACTTACTTCACAGAAGTGTTTGAATATATTTATTAATGTTTCACCCAGTCTTTAACAGAGACATGCTTTTGTTGTTGCTGGGTGTTATCTGTAAATTAAGAAATGTTGATTAATGAACATACTTAAAACAAGCATAGTACCTCTTGCCTTGCTCTTCCTTGTCGCTTAGCAACAGAATTTCTCCCTGTGCAATCCCTGTTCCTTCAGGAGGACTGTATCCACAATATCCTCTCTAATTCTTCTTGCTTTTCCTTTCTAGAAGCCTTGCTGAAAGATTTGAGTAGCTTCAACAACCCCTTGACAGATGTAATAAAGCAGAATAGGATAACATCAAACAATCATTCACTTTGGCAGTGTAAACTTTGCCGAATTCATCAGAAGTCTGTTAAGCTTGATAGTGTTTATAATGAAAATTCTTCTCTTGTGAGGAATACAGTGTAGAAAAACAGCTGGGCTAGAAACTTAGGGCTTTTAGCTCCTTGAAACACATTCAAGGGATTTGTAGCAATATAATACCTTCTCATTTATGAATACCTTAATTGCACCAGACCTCTTCTGTTTCCTAACTAATATGTAACTTACACCATGACCTCTGTTTTGGAATCAATCCAACGTGCGGGCTGTTGTTTTTATGTATAGGGAAGCCCCCAAGCAAACAGAAATATCCACTGCCTCCCCCCCCCAGACTCTGAGTGTTGCTGGTTTCCTTGTTTATTCCTTGGTTACTCAAAGTGGTGGGAGTTCTGTGAAGGCTTCTTCTGCATGGTTCTAAGTGTTGGTTTTAATAGTTTAAATCTTGAATTATGCCTTTTAAAATCTATTCCAGTGAGAGAAACAAGCCTTCTGGAAATTAAAGAAGACACAGAACTGGATCCAGAGGAGAACAGCACGGTCTTCATGGGCATACTCATCAAAGGGCTGGCCAAGCTGAAAAAAATCCCTGAAACAGTGAAAGCCATCCAGGATCGCTTAGAACAAGAACTCAAGCAGATTGTTAAGCGATCCACAACCCAGGTGGCAGACAATGGTTACCAGAGAGGGGAGAATCTTTCCCAGGAAAATCAGCCTAGGTAAGGATATTTCAACCACTAAACCTTGATTGCTGCAAAGAGAAGTCTGGAGAAAGGTGTTGTATCTATTAATTGCCATTTGAAGGAATGACAATAATGTTTTTGCAGTAGCAGAGATCTGAAATGGTAAAATTTTCAGAAATGCCCATGTCTCACTGAAAGGCTGATGTGCCTTGAACACCTGAAAGGCTGGGAAATTTAAGAAATGTATTCAGAAATGGGAGGCATTGTTCTTTGTCAGCTAAGGATGCGGGAAAGGAGATGCTTCCTTCTGTGTTTGGCCCTAGAAAAGAATCTTTTGGCTAAACAGATGTTTGAAATGCAGATTGGAAGGTGGAAGCGCAGTAGACGCCAGCATTATTTAACTAACAAGAGGTGCGTTATGTTAAGTGCTTGATTTTTTTTTTTTAACCTAACCTTTTGTTTTAAGCAGCTTTACAACATTGAATCGTAATGCTGTCTCAGATTGCTGGTTTGCGTGGTGTAAAGAACACTTGGTGCCAAAACAAGTACTATTCTTCTTGTGTTGCACTGAATCATGACTTTAAACTGGTGCTGATGCCAAAGAAATTTTTAAGTTCCTACATAATATGACTTGAAAAGAGAAGATTCAGCTTGGTTATTTATTTCAAGTATAGCAGAGTCCAATTAAGCTGATGAAGGTACAAAGCTTTGAAATCATGTAAAGAACTAATTATATCAATAAATATACGGCCAAGTTTCTAATTTGTTTGTAGCCCTATTTAGATTAATAGCAAGGTGTGGAAGCCAACCGAGAACTATGTTTCTGCTGTTCTTCAGGATTCACTGGAACTGCTTTTTTGGAATATAGGACTCCAGAAGGGCTAGCTATCATTTCTAGCTGAAATATTAATTTGTGATACTACACGTTGTTATGATCACTGTCCAAAAGAAATTAATGGTGGGGAAAAAAAAAACCCAAACCAAAAATGTGTGTCTTCATTATATGTAACATCTGTAGTGGAAAATTACTCCCAAGGCAAACTTCAGCTTGATCAAGGCTCCTTCTTAATTCCTACCATTATCATTGCTGTGGAAACAATTATATTTTGAAGAATTCATAGAGTTATGGTACTAATAACTTGATGAGATTACAACAAACTTTTTGGGTGGGTCAGAAAGGCAGAATTTTAGTTTCTGATGCCAAGATGAAGCATAGCATATCCTTGATTGATACTTGTTTTTGTGACTCAGTCTTGAGAGGTGGTATGGCTACTGCTTGTCCATTGAGATTGATAAATTAGATCAGATCTTATTTTGATGGCATTAACCTTCCCAGAGGGTTGGGTAAGGTACAAAGAAGTTTAATGGGTTTGGGCATGTTTTTAATAGGAGTTTGTGAGCCTTTAAGATGCTTATAATCTAGAGCTATGGAAAGTGTCTTGAATTTTTGTTGAATAAGGAGATAATTGGAACTGATTCTAAAACTAAATGGCATGTGAAGTTTACAGCAAGCAGGTGAATTCATTTATATTGAAAAGAATAAATTATAGTATGGAAAGGTATACCGCCCCTTAAATTAGCTACAGTTTTAAATCAAAACTAAGCAACTTTCCTGCTGTCAAGAAAAAAATAAATCTGAACAACATGGTCCTCCTGTTTCAAGAGAGCTCTGTAAGACCCCAAATTTGAGCACAATGCAGTGTCTGGAGCTGCTTAACTCTTCCTTAGGTTGTCAGCCACAATCCTGACTTGACTCCAGGATTCAGCCAGTAAAATATTTTTCAGTTCACCTTAAAACTAGTCTCACTTGGATGCCTCTTGGTCTTTATCACTGAGTTCACTATTCAGCTACTGTACCTTATAATGGTATCTACAAAAATCCTCAATTCTGGCAAATAAAATGACTAATAAGATAACAGAGACACCTGCAGGGTCTGAGGATGTAGATTGAACCTTCTGCTGGACAGGTTCCCTGCGGCTTGTTTGCCTGCACAGAGCAAGTTACATGTGTTTCTTCATTGCTGTGGGGTGGCTCACAAAGGTTGGCTCATATTTATTTTTTTTTCCATATGAAAATGGTGATGTTTCCCTCCACTTGAGGATAAGGCTGATAATCTGTTGTGGAGGTTCTGGTGTAATTCCTTTTGGGACCCCATGTAACAATTATGTAGAGCCCTGTCCTTGTACAAGAGAGAAACAGTTTATGGAACCTGATCAGAAAAGTTGCAGATCTGGTAATGGTTATTTGAGTCTGAACAGAACAGGCACTGATCTTGCATTTGTCATCTTTTTTTTTTTTTTTCTTTCCCCTCAGTTTCACTATCTTTTGCTTTTTACTCAGCTTTTCCATATCGATTTGTGTGTTCACCTTTAACATTTGTGTATAGAAACATTATTAATCGCTCCTAAATTTTTAAGGTCAAGAATATTTTTTTGTTTGTTTTGTTATGACTCTAAAGCATCCGGTTCCCAGAGAGTAATGATGTCATGTAGAACATGTAGAATAACAGGCTTAGAACAGACCTGATGAGGCGGTACACCTTTGGCTGTCAGAACTTTGCTATGAATATGAACTTGCTTTACTAATGTGCGCTTAGCCTCATGAAATGTGAATGATACAAAGGTAGTAAAACATAGTAAAGGGCAGTAGTAGGTTCCTGTCTGTGTTGGGTTTGCGTGGCAAGGTTTTGGTAGTGGGGGGCGCTACGGGGTGGCTTCTGTGAGAAGCTGCTAGAAGCTTCCCCTGTGTCTGATAGAGCCAATGCCAGCCGGCTCCGATGGCTAAGGCCAAACCAATCAGCGCCTCTGTGATAATATATTTAAGAAGGGGAAAAAAAGGAGTGACAGCTTTTGCAGCCGGAGAGAGGAGTGAGAAGATGTAAGAACATCTGCAGACACCAAGGTCAGTGCAGAAGGAGGGGCAGGAGGTGCTCCAGGCACCGGAGCAGGATTCCCCTGCAGCCCGTGGTGAAGACCATGGTGAAGCAGGCTGTCCCCCTGCAGCCCATGGAGGGAGGATGAGGGGGTGTAGAGATTCCACCTGCAGCCCGTGGAGGACCCCACGCCAGAGCAGGTGGAGACACCTGAAGGAGGCTGTGGCCTGGGGGAAGCCCATGCTGGAGCAAGCTCCTGGCAGGACCTGTGGCCCCGTGGAGAGAGGAGCCCACGCCAGAGCAGGTTTGCTGACAGGACTTGTGACCCCGTGGGGGACCCACGCTGGAGCAGTTTGTGAAGGACTGTAGCCCGTGGGAGAGACTCACATTGGAGAAGGTCGTGAAGGACTGTCTCCTGTGAGAGGGACCCCATGCTGGAGCAGGGGAACGATGAGAGGAGTCCTCCCCCTGAGGATGAAGAAGAAGCAGAAACACCGTGTGATGAACTGACCGTAACCCCCATTCCCCGTCCCCCTGTGCTGCTGAGGGGGGCGGAGGTTGAAGCCGGGAGTGAAGTTGAGCCCGGGAAGATGGGAGGGGTGAGGGCAGGTGTTTTTAAGATTTGGTTTTATTTCTCATTCCCCTACTCTGTTTTGCTTAGTAATAAATAAGATGAATTCCCTCTCTAAGTTCAGTCTGTTTTGCTCGTGACGATAATTAGTGAGTGATCTCTCCCTGTCCTTATCTCGACGCACAAGCTTTTTGTTATACCTTTTCTCCCCTGTCTAATGAAAGAGGAGAGTGATGGAGCGGCTCTAGTGGGCACCTGTCCCCAGCCAGGGTCAACCCAAACCCACCACACTGTCACAGGTGGAAGATAATTTTGAAAACTATGCTTGAATTAAAGCCAAGGTCAGCTGCAATTGGTGAAATTCAAGTGGCCATTTTTTAAAGTCTAGGTGAGTTTTCTAAAATTTTTAGATTTGGAACAAGTTTATGAAAAAAGGCTTAAATTGACTTATCCTTAATGAGGGGCTCATTAGAACATGCTTAGTACCTGCATGTTTAGAAATATGGATCTTGGGCTGTGGAGGACAAAGTATTGTAGAAGAAGCCATGTTGCATTAGCTTGGAGTACTGCTATATCTTAATGAACCTGTGGGTCTCTTCTGAGTTGTGGAAGGCTGTTGAATTTAGAATAATAATAATTTGGACATATGCCTACTTGAGGGCCAAATCTATGGGACAAGATTTTGGTAGGATACATTGCCATAGCTTTAAGTTTAGTTGAAAGTCCAGCTGAGGAAGAGGTTGTGTATTGACAATTTACTACTAAACCTGTTGATTGGATTCAATGTGCTTTTCCCTACGTGTTCATAATACACTTCTGGCTTTTACCTCATGTTGAGGCTTTAAAATACATACAAAAATTATATACATGCCAACACTCTTGCCAGGCAAAGGACATTACTGCTGCTAAAATACAGGAATTGTCATTAGTGACCTCATTCAGGTGTCAGCAGTCACTCTGCATCAATTCATTCTCTGTTATTGCCCGGACAATAGGAGTTGCTTCTGGGTGTGTGTCACTGTCTCTCAACATATTTACCATATTTCTCGGCAAAGGGGTTATGAGATTACTTTGACAAATTGCCTAAGCCAGTCTGCTGTCATTCTCTGTATGTGTTCTGCTAAGGTCACTTGGTGCTGCAACCCCATATACATAAAATCTAGGCCATATTATTTTATGCTGTTTTGTCTTGTTGGCTGTCTGACACGGACTCTGTCACTGTCTCTTTTGGGTCACCTTGTTTCAAAAATGACCTGACAGATTTGGAAGACTTTTAAGAGAAAAGAAAATTAAGATAAGAGGTGTTGATTAATTTGAAAACAGGGAGATGTGGAAACAACGATGTTGTTGAGAATGGGAAATATAATGGGGTGGTAGTTTGTGCCACCAAAGAACGTGGATGGGGAAGATTTCATGTCTCTAACATGAGAAAAGGAAGACACAGGAATTTAAAACCAAATAGTTCTGTTCAGTATAATATTATTTTAGTAATGGCTTCATAAACAAGTTGATAATGTGAAGTCAGGCTCACCTAGGGATAACAAAAACTAATTTGTCAAACTATCCAGCTAGTTCAGTTCTGCAAAATTGTACTTTCCTGGGACAATAAGGAGGTGTATGGATAACTAAGTTTTCATTAGCAGTGGGATGTTAGTAGAAGTTAGGCTTGCATAGATAAATTTTCTTAGTGGCATATAATTAATTTGCTCCCATAAAGTTATTTTTTTGGTATTTCAACCAAGGCTGTATGTAACTTCCTCCAACATGAAATTCATCGTCTATCCAAATTCTTCTACATGTGGTTTTCCTCCTATTTTTGTCTGGCTGACCAGCCACTTGCTATGAGAAATTCCGTATGTCTCTTAGTGGCTGTTGAAGCAGTAGTTGTCTCTCCCATGTCCTAGAGTGGGTTGGAGAAGCTATTTGCTTAACAGCAATGGAGGGTGTTTCTCAGCCGTGTTGTCCTGTCTCCTTCACTGATAACACTGGTGATGGGCTGACAGTAGTTAGGGAAGGAGGAGATGTATAGGTCTTTCCACAGTAGGAACTTCCCAGTTTCACTTGGACAGGATAGTTATTCAGCTTTATACGAGTGATGGAGAATGGCTTTTCTTCCACACTGGACTTTCCCGTATTGAAAATGTTAATATTTATAATTATTAATTGTTAATATTGATAATAGCTGTCTTTTCTGGTGCTGTCTTTACCAGCATGTCCTGGATACTTCTGTTTATCCCCTGCCAGGGTCTTATTTAACTTTGTAAAGACCTGTAAAAAACCCCAGTGTTTTCTCTCTTAGTACCAGCAACACTTTTCTTTAGGTGTTTGTTGCTATTCTTAAATACGAAGAAAAATGATACACGTGCCAGTTTCTTCTGGATTGCTTAAATACGTGTCTTAGTTCTACAGTCACTTAAGGTATGGCAATAATAATGTCCCTCTGTTTGTTATGAGTACTATGATTCCCAAACACATATTCAATTTTAATATGGCATACAGCTGGCCACTTGACCTGTTCTGCTATGCCTCGCTGTACCCTCCCAGACTTATCTGATGACTTCTTATATTGAATCAAGGTGCTCTTCTACTCAACCATTTAAGCAGTGTAGTTGGCATCATTGGTAGGTGAACGAGATCCCCAGGAGATTGCTGTATAATGCTGTGCATTTATATCTACATATCTAAGATTGTAGTATATGAATTAATGAATTTTTTAAGCAATAGCCAGCTTCGGTCATTTGCAGACTAGAAGTTCAGTCTAGGATCGCTGTAGGCTAAGGTAGGTGGGTTTAAACACAAGATCACGCTAGACCACTCTTACTGCCTGGTGGTAACAGCAGCAAATGTGCAATAACTGCTTAGTTACTGCAGTTAACTACCCAGCTGCTGGCTTAAACAGCTGATGAAAGTGGATGTGGGCAGATATCCAGCACTCTGAAATGAGGTGGCCGAGGCACAAACACATGCCTTATTAGTGATTGTTCACTAGCACAGAAGACTGAAGTGCGGTGGTTAAGGAGGGAGCGCGGCTCCAATTCTGCTGCAGATCTTCTGTCCTGCTCTGGGGATAGCAACTTCTGATGGGTAGACACAGAAAGCATGTGCTAGCTCCTAAGCTGCTGCAGTTAAATGTGATGGAGACTGTCAGAGCTAAAAAGCGCCTAACATATGGATTTGGGAAGTGTTATCTTCACATTTTGTTGGGGTTACATGTGTACTTGAATTGCTCATTAAGCGGCAGTGAACTTGATCAGAATTTTTCTTTTCCCAAATAATAAAAAATATAATTAGTCATTGCCTTATCACAAAATATTTAGGACTTTGCAAAGGTACATTAATTGCAATAATTAGGCAGTAAGGAAGCCGTAGGAGCTGGTAAAGTGTAGTACATTTAGATGAGGTTATAGCTGTAGCACCTTCTATACAGTAGTAGAGTCTTGATAACTGACACTGTTGATGAGGCTTGATGTTTTGGGTTTCTCATCTTTCATGTTGTTTAAAACCTTCCATACCATTTATTTCATAATTCAAAATAAGTATCTCATATTCTGTTTGTATGAGTAAGTCAATTTTTATTGTATTTACACTCTTCCTTCTGGAGAAAAAGCAGGTAGCTCTGTCTGGGAACTTAAAGCGTTCTTTAATATCATGGTACTGAAATATAGTTACTGCGTAATTACAAATGCATTTGTCTTTCCTATACCCGCAAGTAGGACAGATCAAAGGTGAGCAACTCTGGTATAGAGGAGGCAGTGAAAAGGAAGATCCTCACAAGTATTTAGGTACCAAACCTGAAGTTAGTCACCTGAAGCCCAGAGCGGGTTTGAAGCTAGGTGACCTCTCTGCTTGCACGCAGCAAAACAGGGTGTGTGAAGGCAGAGTCTTCTGACTTCTGGCCTGCTGCCATGATGTGCTGTGTGACACTGTGCCCATGGCATCTTCTGGAAACTCAGTGAAGGTTTTTTCATGGGTTACAGGTTACTGCTGGAGCTGCTAGAGCTTCTCTTTGACAAATTCAACGCTGTGGCTGCTGCGCATTCCGTCGTCCTTGGACACCTTCAGCAAACAGTGGCCTCTCCTTGCAGCCAGTATGATGGTGATATCAAGCTCTATGACATGGTTGATGTCTGGGTGAAGATCCAAGATGTCTTGCAGGTAAGAATCCTTCAGGTGGGCGCATTTTCAGCTTGTAACAGCTTTTATAACCTGAATACCAGAGAATAGCCATCATACACAAGAGAGAGCTGTGCTGGAAGTTGTCTTGATTTTTGGTAAGTGACCACATTTATAACAGACTGTTAAACTCCAGAGAGCTTAAATATCAGCAAAAAAAAAAAAAAATTAAAATCTGTAGATTCATCCTTATGGTGTACGGAAAGGTTGATTCCTTTTGCCTACCAAGTGATTTATCAGAAGCTTTCAAGCAGTGACATTTTTGTTCTATGTTACCATGTCATGCCTGTCTTATAAAGTGTCACAGCTCTAATCGCTTGTCTTCTCTTGTCGTTATGGCTTGGTTATAGTCAACTGAGACACTAACTGCCAGCATGTTTTCAGGGAATTCTTATTTGATTCTTACGCTTAACTGTAGTGTGCTAAAGCTGTACCTTGCTTAGGCTTTACTGTAGAACCATGCCTATCGTATTAGGATCCGAGACTCCCACAAGCAGCAGAGTTATCATCTGTCACATGTCTGTTCTCTCATTCTTGCTAATGCATGTACATTGGATATTTTTATTTATTTATTTATTTTGGAATTGCCTTTATATATAGTACACAGATGTAGAGCTCACCCAGTATTTGATAGAGGAGGTCAAAGAAATATGTCTGGCATTATTTACAAGAGGTGGCAAGATTTATGATGGTCATTCCACCTCTGGCCTGTTCATGAAAAATGCTCTCTGCCTTCCACTCTAACACAGTTTTTCATTGTAGGGCACAGGTCTATTTAGCTGTTGCTCTAAAGGTTTGTTTGGCTGTGTAGTGATGTACATGGGGTTTTTGCTTATACAAATATAGCCAGCTGTGTGCATCGTCTGAATTTAGATACTTCTTGGACATGGTAAACGTAAGGTATGGCCTTTGATCATGTCCATTGTTTCCTTACCTGCTTACTTGTCTTTCTAGAGGATTTAGTGTTTTTATTAAAGAAATCTAGATCAATTTTCTCCATGATACAAGTTTTCATCTCCCTTCAGTGTTGTTCTTGCAAAAAAAATGTTGGGGAATATCTGGCCAGAGGTTAATGATGGGTTTTCTAAGCAAAACAATGTCATAGAATTGAAGCTGTCTGGCCCCATTAAAGGAAAGAATTAAACTTAAGGACATGAGGAATGGCTTGTCATGGAGTACCTCCAGCCATCACTGTCATCCACGAAGTCTAGAAGAGCATTAAGAGCTTTGAGTTCTGCAGACTTTGCTCCAGGAGAATAAAGCCTTGGGAGTAAGAATCCTTCAAGATTTAACTTCAGGGAAGCAGAATGCCAAGGCTGGTAATTCCCCCTTGTCAGTGAGAGTTTGAGATGGTTTCATTCCTCCTGAGGGGTGAAATTGGGAGTGAGTTATACAGGCTATTCCAAAACAACGTTGATAAAACTATATGGAAGCATGTGTAGGTGTGCGC
This sequence comes from Balearica regulorum gibbericeps, assembly GCF_011004875.1. NCBI lineage: Eukaryota > Metazoa > Chordata > Aves > Gruiformes > Gruidae > Balearica > Balearica regulorum. The sequence goes on along the minus strand of NC_046184.1, from coordinate 2,658,110 downwards.
ACATAGAGAGTGAATGTGCCTTCCGTGTTGGGGAGAAGGTATTTGGCCAAGCTTTCTGTCAAATGTGTGCCAAGAAAAATATAACAACCCACTTGTAAAGGTTTTGTTGCTATTGGCCATACAGCACGGGTGTCAGAGGGAGTCAGAAAAGCTTCCAAAAGAGCTTTTACAATGCATAAAAGCAGCACTTTCAAGATCTATGATCTCTTGCTGCTTTAGGGTAAGAGATAGGCATTGACTGACGTGGAAAGGAGGAAATCTTCCATCTCTTTGTTCAAAATCTTGTGGATTTTTGGTATGTTAGTTTCATTGGAGATGATTACAATTTTTTTGACCTTACAGTATAAGAAAACCTTTGATCCCAAGACTAAATTATTTCTATCCTGCTTTTCCAAATAAGGATAACTTTTTGAGAGGAGATCTTATGTTTGTGGCAGGGGGAGCAGAAAACTCAGTTTTAAAAGTGTTTATTTAAATGTGCCTGCTGTTGGGGGAGGATGAAAATTTGGAGAAAGTCGGTTCGTGGTGGGGTGTGTGACAGAAACGATGTAATTCCTGCAGATTGTAATGAATGAAATTTATTCATCATGCTAGAACAATATCATGTGACTCTGCAATTCACATGGATAATCTTTTGCACATGCACATTGTGCATCTCGGCATGTGAAATACGTTACAGCAAGGTTATCTCTTTATAGTTCTGTACAAAAGTAATAATGTGTGCTCATGGTTGGCTCGAAATTGTCCTTTATGGGGAAATGTGAGCGAGTTGTTTTCAGCAGCTTGTTTTTCTAGCTGGATTTCTGAATGCTTCCTAATAACTGCACCAAGCAGTGCAGTGTTGTGCAATGTTTAGATACCAAACATGCAGATATTATATATTTTTGACCTTCTCTGAGAGTGGAAGAATAATACTGATCTTGTCAGAAGGAAGACAGAGTGACCTTTTAGAGTTGGGTACTAGAGTGCTAGAAAACAAACAAACAAAAAAATCAGTTTGTCAAAATATTAGAGCAGCCTTGTACAGGAAAACACAGTTTGAAGTTATTTACTTGTACTGGAGCCAGCTTAGCCCGTAGTTGTATTGCCGTACCAACAGGAGAGATTTGAAACTTGTTTCAATTTTAACTTGGCATTTTGTGCATGGAGCTAATTTAGCTCTTCAGTGTAGGAGTGGGTGGAATATCCTTCTGAAGAGCGTAATTACTGTAGGACCGAGTACTCGGCTGGAGAGAACTGTGAGCTGTGTTACAACGGCAGTTAGCAATGTACTGACATGAATAGTTGCTTCAGGACAATGCGGTGAAAGAATTCAGAGTTTTTCTGACACAAATCAGTGTGAATGCTGCATCATCCCATCCCAAATTGCAAAGGCTACGTTGTGTGAAAGGCACAGTGGTGTACGTGCTTGGGAAAAAGGCAGAAGGTTTTGGGTGCAGCATAGCTGTTCTGTGTTGGTTTACTTTTTCAGTCTAGACCACATCTCCTTAGCCCAGATAAGGGCTTTTCTGTCCTTTTGTATTACTGCCGGGGGACCGACAGCTGGTGGACATCCTGTAGCAGTCACTTCTTCTTGGTGTGATGGATCTTTCTTGCTGTTATCTATAGCACAGAACTTTTAACAGTTCATTCACCTTTTTTTAGCAGTGTCTTTCGAAACCACGATGAGAGAGAGACATCTGTCCCTGCTGAATAATACCACTGTTCATTCAGCTTCTTGAGAAATGTCACCTTTCTAGTGATAGAATGATCACCCTGTCAGCTATTTTGTATCAGCGCGGTACCCAACTGCTGGAGAAAATACCAAATATGTCTCCATGGGTGCTCAGTATCCCGTTACCAGCTTAGGCTGGTGTTGTTTGCCTCCAAAGAAGGGATCTTCTCTCCTTTTCTAGTGGTAATATTTGTAGTTGATGGATCTCAAATTTAAAGAGTGGTCTATATCTATTTTCTTCTACAGAAAAGAGGGAAAATCACATATATGCTCTGGGAGAGATCATATCTTTACCAGGCTGTCTGGTGGTCTGTCTGCTTACAAGACACTGACAATTATTACTTTCTTTTTCTGGGGTCTTCTGTCTAATGCTTTCAGGTGTTTTCGAAAAATGACGTAATTTAGCGGCTTAAACATTGCTGAAACACTGTGAGGAAACTGGGGCAAGAGAAATTGAAGCCTGCTCTCTGCCTACACACTACAGTTCTGCTGCTGCAGAGCTGGAGATGTCAGAAAGTGTTGGTCAAGAAAGCCTCTCTCTTTGCCTATGATGCTCCTCTGTCCTGAGCAGAAACAGTGGACACGATCAAAGGCCATATATCCTTCTGTATAAAAAGGAATGCTACAGGAATGCAGGATTTGAGCAGGGAGATGGAGTAGTTCTGCAGTACACAGCTAGGTCTGGTGGCCAGCAACGTGAGCGATCTCTCTGAAAAGCTGCACTTAGACTGTATTTGCTATGCCATAGTTCTCCAGGAGTACTGCTAGAGCACTTGGAGATACATTTCAAGGCTCTCTTGCTATAAACTGAGCCACTCTGTGACTTTGTAAGTGAACTAATGGCAAAAATTATCTATCCTCTTAGGCACGCAGGTGAGCAGAGGAAAGACAGTAGAGTTCAGCAGTCGTAGTACTCAATTTACCCCACTACATCCTTGTGGAAAAGGTGTAGAGGGTTCAACAATATGTCAGTCTGTGCAGATCTAAGCCAGCTGTGCTGCAATGCCATTTCTTCCTCTAACGCAGCCCAGGATGCTTTCCTTGCTCCAGCAGTGTTGCTCATTTTCCTGTCAGTAATTTAATTTGAGGGAGTTGATTTGGCCGAGTATTTTCTGCTTGCTCAGGTCCTTGGACTGTGTCAGTGTTGGCACAGGAGAGAGGGAGAGGGAATGCACCGCAGGGAAGCAAAGGGAAGGGTTTATCCTGGCAACTGCACCTTTCATCACCCTAAGCCGCTGCTAAAACAAGGTGGTTTTTGCTTTTGCCCTCGGCGCTAGTCTGAGTAAGCAAAACACTTACTAAAATGGTTTGTGATGTTAAGAGCAGGAGCTCAGGAATGATGTCCAGTCGTGAGCTCTACATCTCTCTGCAGTCGCGATGCTGTCTGACTTTTCAGCTAAATAAGTGTGTCCTAGAATAGGTCACTAAATCTCTTTTTGTTGAACCTTTGCATTTAAAGGACGAATTAACTATTTGTTACACAGTTAATAGTTGTAAAGTAAAATAAGACTCTTGGATGAGAGGTGTTATTGTTAACATGCCATAAATACTGGTTGAAATGTCAGAACAATATATGAAATTGCTGTTGCATTTAGGAAGTTCACCAGGTAATATTTTGAAGCTAGAGTAGTGTTATTTTTCAGAAAGTATCTCTACAGAAATTTAATGGTTTAGTGGTTGTCCTCAAAATAATGTGCCTGACAGTCTTTCTAGTTCCTTTTAAGTGGACTTAAATGTGTGGAACTGATGCCCTTGGACTCCTGACTGGTTTGTCTCATTAATGCTCGTCTCTTATTTAGCTGAGAGGACGATGATAATGAAAGTGATTTGTGTGCAGCTTTTGAAAAATACACTTTCAGTCAGTCTTGGGTATGTGAAGGAGGGAGAGAGACCATTCTGCTCTCCAGGATGCTGATATTTAAAAATGGAATTTAGATAATTAAAGTAGGTCACTTGGCACTTCCCCCCCACCCCCGTTTCTTGTTTGAAGGGAACTCAGAGCATGCATTAAGAAATCCAGTGCAGTGAGTGTTACACCACTCTCTTTTTTGCAAATACGTACTACTACGAGCATGAGAATTTCCGTGAAAGTGTATGGTCCAGGAAGTGTGTCATCTTTCTGAATCTAGGAAGGGATGAGTACAAGAAAGTAGAAGAAAGACATCGAGCTGTTGGAGCGAGTCCAGAGGAGGCCACGAAGTTGATCCGAGGGCTGGAGCACCTCTGCTGTGGAGACAGGCTGAGAGAGTTGGGGTTGTTCAGCCTGGAGAAAAGGTGGCTCTGGGGAGATCTAATTGCGGCTTACGAGTACCTGAAGGGGCTACAGGAAAGCGGGTGAGGGACTGTTTATCAGGGAGTGTAGTGACAGGACAAGGGGGAATGGGTTTAAGCTGAAGCAGAGTCGATTTAGATTAGATGTTAGAAACATATTCTTTACTGTGAGGGTGGTGAGGCACTGGAACAGGTTGCCCAGAGAAGCTGTGGCTGCCCCTGGCTCCCTGGCAGTGTTCAAGGCCAGGTTGGATGGGGCTTTGGGCAACCTGGGCTAGTGGAGGGTGTCCCTGCCCATGGCAGGGGGGTTGGAACTAGATGGGCTTTAACGTCCCTTCCAACCCAAACCAGTCTGTCATTCTATTCTATGATTCTAAGAGATTATTTTACAGGAAGGTATGTCTATAAATTTTGGTCTTGCCAAGAAGGTATGTACTGTCCCGCCTCCCCTCTCTGTTAAAATGTTTTATAGATTTGTTCCAATTTACCTAATAATTCAAGTCTTCTCCTTTCATTTTGCAACAGAAAGTAATGTGGTACTTTTCTTAAGCTCTTAAGAAGGTGCACGTGGAATTCAGGGTGGTGGAAGTGGCCTTGGTAAAGGTGAAAAAGCGTGTCACGAAGTACAGAGAGATTTCCTAGCATTGGGATGTATTATGCGGCTAGAAGGGGAAAGATCAAGATAGCAACGGCATACTGTCCTCTTAAAAACAAAGAATCTGAACTAGAAATGCACAAAATTGATCTGCTTTCTCTTTACCTGGATGATTCTGGCTGAAGTGAAGTATGTTTAAAACTAACTGAATTGTTTTGATAGCAGGTATCTGGAAGAGGTCCAGAGCTGAGCCGGCCATGAACATTGGATTATTGTCTTTCCCAGGAATGGTCCTTGTTAACTGCATTGAGCTATATTAGCATGGTGACACAGCAGAAGGTTGTGCGAATACTACTGCGTTAACAGCTTTTGTTTCGAGAGTAATTTTTATCCCGGAGCTGTTGATCCACTGTATTTCATAAACACTAACATTTACTCTAAAGTTCAAAGAGATAAAGCCCTGCATAAAAATGAATTGTTTGAACAGTGTACATTCACTTGTGCGGTTTATTGCCGAAGAGGTCACCGAGCTTACGGTTTGGGAGATTTTAAAAAAGATTAGCTCATTTGATGAAATGTTTGCAGGTATGTGAGCAAGGAAAAAACTCATCCTCTTCTGTCCATGCTGTAGAGCATCAAGCTGTTCCGTACTTGAAGGGCTCTTCATTTCAGGTGGATTTTCCTTTTAAGAGTTGAGCATAGTCACAAAGTTACAGTTTTAAAGGGGTTTTGGGGTTTATACCTAAATACATAAGTGGCTAAATCCACGTGAGTTAAAAGCATATACTTAAGAGGGTCTCCTGAAAGAGGAAAAAGGTGCACAAATTCTTGTAAAGAGCCCCATCAGTAAGTAATTTCAAAAAGCTGTTCAGTGTAGTTGTGAAAGTACAAGTCAGCTCTGCTAGGTGTTAGGCTGAAAGTCTGCACTGAGGAAAAGGTTGGGAATACAGAATGGGGGAATGACATGTTCCCTGCTCTGATATTTGGCAGTTGGAATGAAACCTGTGCCATTTGAATCCTGGGCCACTGTCAAATGCTTTCTAATTTATACAATTTGAGAGCAGAGAAATTTTTTTGCAGCCTTTGTTCCAATAATGTCACTTGGAAACCTTTCTTTGGCGAGCTGAAAGTTTGCTGAGAAGGGCTGAGAAGGTTGTGAAGTGGCCGTCACGGCTCGTGTGAAGTCTGTGTTTGAAATTGCCAACAGGAATATGGGTGTTCTGAATAAAGCCTGCAAAATTTCCAGCCTCTGAATTGCTTGTTAGCCTTCATCTTCTTGGAACTGTTAATTAATGGGATGATGTAGAAGAAATGGCAACTTAGCTGCAGATATGTGCAGTATCTTTCATTTTAACCATTTCCCTAGATTCTTGAACAGTTTTGTTAGGTCAGATGTGCTTTTTTCCCCGGTTACTATCAATGTCCGCTGCACTTTATTCCTGCTGTCAGCTAGAATTAGGAGAGACTACAAGTAGTTCATCAGCATTTGTAGACATGTTTTATAGGACTATAAAACCACGTCTCTCTTGATGTGCTGAGCTTATTCACACATAGTCCCTGTGTGACTAGCGTTAAAGGCAGTGAGTCGTACTCTTACTAGCATCATAAAAATACTGTGAACGGGAAAAGGCCAAACGCTCATCATGTCCTCACTGCAAGACGTCTAATCTGACAGCAGTGCATGAGGGATTCATGCAGGCAAATTCCTGCTAATGTTAGAGAGTAACTGATATCCGAGGGAAATGTTTGGAAACTGTTTTGCTTAAAAGCCTTTCCGCTCCCATGCTGTGTACTTGTTGTGTTTACCATGCATGACATTTACAAAACCATGAGGTTTTTTTTTTTCCTGAACTTTACCAGTTCTTGCCATTTCTTTCCTGATATAAAATCTCAACTTTGTTTTGGGGGCCTGTACGCTTTTTTCGCCAGTAATTATTTGTGACATAGGAAACTACAGCATTTCATTGGCAAAAATCCTTTCTAAAATTTCTTTTCCCATTATCTTATTTTCCTTGTGTTTCACTCAGACAGGCATGTTTGTAGGTGTGTCCCTAGCAATGAAGGGACCTCCTAGAACCGAGGCCATGTGCGTCAAGAAGCTCAGCCCTGCTTAGATAGGAACTGTCAAAGTTGTATCTGTCACGTTTAGAAGAGGCTGCAAGGGTATTAATTTCTTCTTTTCTTTTCTCATTCATTCTGCAAGCCATGCTACTTGCCTCTTGTTGCTCTCTGTTCACACACACGCATCCCTTTACACCTTTCCCCCCCATCTTTGTTCCTTCTTTACCTTTCTTCATCAATGCCACACTCAGCCTTGCTCCAGGGCCCAAGCAAGAAGAGAAGGTGCAGCTTTTATGGCCATACATATGTGAGGACCTAACACTGCAGGTGGGACAACTGTGTCCAGTTCTGGGCTCCCCAGTTGAAGAAGAACAGGGAACTACTGGACAGAGTCCAATCCAGGGCTATGAGGATGATGAGGTGACTGGAGCGTCTCTCGTATGAGGAAAGGCTGGGAGAGCTGGGGCTGGTTAGCCTGGAGAAGAGAAGGCTGAGAGGGGATCTGATCAACACTTATCAATATCTAAAGGGTGGGTGTCAAGAGGAAGGGGCCAGAGTCTTCTCAGTGGTGCCCAGTGACAGGACAAGGGGCAACGGGCACAAACTGGAACACAGGAGGTTCCATCTCAATGTGAGGAAAAACTTCTTCCCTCTGAGGGTGACCGAGCCCTGGGACAGGCTGCCCGGAGAGGTTGTGGAGTCTCCTGCTCTGGAGAGATTCAAAACCCGCCTGGACACAATCCTGTGCGACCTGCTCTGGGTGATCCTGCTCTAGCAGGGGAGTTGGACTAGATGATCTCCAGAGGCCCCTGCCAACCTCTACCGGTCTGATTCTGTAACAGCAGCTCCTTAGCACTTGGGAAGGCAGCTGCAAGTCTGCACACATACACTTGGAAGCTGTTGCTGTTGCAGCTCTGGACACGTAGGCACCACTTTGAAATGTGTTGTGTATCACTAGTAGTACACATAAAACATTTTAGGAACATCTACTTCACAGCATGGTCCTCATCATCAAAGTGACTTAGTCATCTGATCTCACCGGGGTGATGCCGTCCTGTATTTTACACATGGGGGAGCTAATGTTTGAATGAGTGAAACAAGCAGAAAGGTTTGGAAGTATTTCTGTTATTTTTGGTGTGCCTGGTTTGATACTGTAGAAGGAGGTTTTTGTTGGTTTTAGTAAGAGTTTCTAAGATTGTTTGTTTGTTTCTCTTGACATTATGGATTCTCTGTGCCACTGAGACTCAGGACGTCAATATGCAAACCACCTAACAAAAATTGGAGATGACTCTTTCGTTGATGATCTGCAGGCTTCGATATTTTATTTTGTACTTTTTTATGGTTGCGTTGACCAGCTGCCTTTTGAAGTGGTTTTATTTAGGAAGTCTGCAAATAGCTCTCAGTGTTTTTTGAGTAATATGTCATTGGGTTTATATATGCATCATTCTTTCAATGGATAGTGCGAACCCTGATTGTAGGTAGTGAAGACTTGAGTCTGAAGTGGTTGGGCTGTGATCCTTGAGGGTCTGTACATGACTGGCAGGACATGGTGAGGAAGTAGTTAAACAGAGAATCAACTTTAATATTTTTTTCTTAATTACTTAGTTTGCATTTATTCTTTGGCTTAAGCAATTTCAGCCAGAGTGCTCAGCTGTAGGAGAACATAGGCTCTGCTTCTATCTGTATTGTGCAAGATGTATGTACAAACCACCAGCAAGTGGTTGATGATTCACCGGTGATCTCTGGACTGAGAGAGGCTGAAGAGCTTGCAGCCTGCGTGCTTTGCAGGAAATGACAAACTCCCAAATTACGTTGAGAACAAACAACCCCCCCCTCCGCCCCCAAACCCTTCTGTTAGGCTGAGCGGTGTTCTGGTAATGGCATTGTAAGTCAGCATTTTTTGACATCTAAACATGCATTTGAGAAAAAAAAAATAAAAAAAGTCCCAATTGACTTGTCAGAAATAAACTTGGGAGAAGCTGCTTTTACTCTGTTCTGGTGGCTGAAATGGAAAATCTGAATTGCCCTTCATACCTCTGTTCCGTCTTGCTTCTTTGTGGGAAGCGCTGATGTTTTGCGCTTCAAAAGTGCCGATATGACATAGACAGACTTCCAGTTGGGCTGATTTTTATTTCTCTCTTATAAATGTTCTGATGTCATTTTTTCAAATGAACAGAAAAGACTATTTAAAAAATCAGAACTAAAATAAAAAATTAATTTTGTTTCATGTAGTTAACAATCTAGTTTTATTTTTTGTTAGTTTTACGTGTTTTTAGACTCTTTGGAGAAGGTTTACTAGTCAGTAACAGGTTTTAGCTGTTGATACGTAAAGGTATGACGGGCCTGCTGATTGGACTCTTTTGTCATTTGCAACACCAAACATCAAGGTTTAAATGCAAAATACGCACATCTCTGCCTTATTAAGTGTGGATCCTGATTTGCCTGATCATTTAATGGGTATTTCTCTAACTATGTAGCGTGTACATCTACATGTTTTGACTGGCCAAGAGCCAGCAGTAGGTAAGGGCCGTTCATGCAGGGATTTACATGAATTCTAAACGACCGTACAGCGTGTTTCTGCAAACCCCTTTTCCCTGGCAGGCTGCGTTCTCTGGAACTCCCAACCCACGTGCTTTAACCAAACACGACCACCAAAATAGGATTTAGAGAGATCAGGAGAAAATGAGCCTGATGATAACAGAAGAGCCCAAATGCTGAACTTGTGGGAGCGAGAAAAAGGAATTTATTTAGTCAGTACTGCTTCATTTCAAGGTACATGATTATTTTAATTCTCAGTTTGCCCCATGCTGGCCAGTCTGGTACGCCAGAGCAAATGCAGAATGGAAGAAATAGGCCTGATGATTTCCTCATGTCAGTGGCCCTGCAGGTTTGGTAGGTCAAGGACCCCAGTGGGTTTTCCAATCTAACAGAGTAAAATTTCAGTATGGAAATACACATTCCCTCTGTTTAAAGATTTAACTTTGAAAATTTTCTTCAAAAGTTGACCACTAGGAACCATTAAAAAGAAAGCTGAGAATCTTCTATAACCACCCTGTTTTCCCGAAAGTGATAAAAATAATGGTGGTGGTGCTTTAATTTTGTGGCCATCCTGTCTTCTGCCCATAGTAAATACCTTGCATCTTTAAGGAGAAGCAACTGGAAAACATTTTTTTTTTTAACTAATCTCTGTTTCTTACTTGTAGTCTTTCCCTTCTCTCCTTCCTCAATGTCCCTCATGTCTTCGTGTGCAGACTTCAGAGAGATGGTGAATCTCGCATTGGTTTCATGTGCTGATTTGTTCTGCTGCGATCATCCAGCTTGAGCTTCCAAGCTTGACAAGCCTGCTCTTCAGTTCCCCGTTATGAAATGAGTTTGCCATGTTTATGGTTGATCAGTCAATGATCAAAGTTGGCAGGACTGGATGTTGAAGCTTCCTGTTGCGTGCAAGAAATACAGGTGGTGGTAGCCTGATGTAAGGTTGCTGGTACCTGGTGCTCTGTAGACAAGTCCTTTATTGTTCTCTTCCCTGTTCTTTGAATGTGGGTCTTCAGCGCAGCCGTATATATATTTTCAAATGTTGCAGTGTTGAAGATCCACTCAAAGAACAGGAAGGACCAGTATCTATCAAAATAAAGAATATATATGCAAAAATAACGGCAGTATTTATTCTAGAATCCACATGTTAATTGTTGCTTGTAAACAAATGACTGGAAAAGACGGTAACTGTGTCCATGCTAGGAACCATGGAAACCCATTTTCACCTGAGAAAAGGGGGAGATGAGGGAATTAGTTTAATTAAATGTGGCCTGTATACAGTCATTCTACTCTTAGTATGTAATTAAATGCCTTGTAAAGCTCTTTGGGATCCTCGTTTACTGGAAAAGGCCTAAGAAATGTGTGATTGTTGGTGTACTCTTAGTGAAGCTGTGACTTGGAAACTGATTAAAATAATAATAAAATGTGTTGCATTGTTAATTCATTCTTTCCAGTAATAAAAGCTGGACTCCCTCTGCTTTGCATTTGCTTGAAAAAACATCAAAGAGCAGCACTGGGAGAAGAGAATGAAAAATACATGTGTGCTTGGCTTAGATGCTGTGGTTTTGAGTGATGTGGTTTTGGTGCTTTTATTTACTGGAGCATTGCCTTTTATTTTTAGTATTACAGTGCAACGTAATGTCGCCGATCACTTTTTACCGTGGGTGAAAAGTTGTTTCCCAAAGCTTTTTTTGGTGGAAAACTTGGTGGTGATGCCTACAATTCCCGGTGTAGTAGTGGCTGTAAACTGCTGTAAAAATAACTCTGAAACTGTGCTCAACTCAGTACTTGTTTTTCTGTAGTTTTTATTGAGCCAACCTATGAATTTCTGTGATGGATGGTGTTTTCCAAAAGAGCCAAAGGCATTTAGGATCTAACTCCCTTGGCAGTCGTGGAACTTGGACAACTAATTACTTTAGATTCTTTTGAAAATCCCCGATCTAATTTTGCATTATAATAACATGATTTTTAAAGGAGGGTAAACCTCCAAGAAAAATAACACTTTGTGTAACTTTTTAATTTTTTTTAATAGACAGGGGAACTGTTTGCCTGGCCTTGCTGGTTGCCGAATTTCTCATGTTGAAACTCCTTTGGAAGAGGCTCAGAGCAGGAGGTCAGGCAGCAGGATGGAGGACGAAGGGCTGGTTATTCTTTTCCAAGGGCTGACCTACAGCCTTGTGCAACACCCAAGATGAAAGCGTGAAGAGGACTCTTGTCTGCTGCTTGGTAGATTCATTCCCATTGCAGAAAGGTTAATCGTGTCATTAATTTTTTCTCCTAAGCTTAAGCAGTTGGAAGTTGTTGCATATGGCAGGGAGAATAACCCAGATCAGTTACACCTCCCAGTGGGTCGGTAAATAGATAAATCTGAGTGGTCCCTTAAGCATAATATCAAAAATCTTTCCTTTTTTTACTCACAAAGGATGACAAAATAAACCAGTAGATTTACACGTGATTAGCTAGGACACAATAAAAGGATGATCTCACTTTATTACAACGATTTGGTGCTATATTCCCTTGCTGTTAAATCAGTGTGTCACATGCCTGGTGCCCTGTTAGAAAAACTGCGTTTCCCAGCCACGTTATCTGCCAAAGTGATAAACGATGGTGCCTTTGAATTGTTCTCTCATGCTAACCTCTCTTGATAATTTGCCTTAATTCACGATGGTGTCTTTCCTTTAGAGTCCGTCTTGGTCCTAATGTGGAAAAATTAAGACATTACCAAAGATCCGTTGACGTGATGACTGCAGCGGAGAGTGTTCTGAAAACTTTTGTAATCTCCCCATAACAGTGCTGCTAATATCTCCCTGTTAGTACGTACAGATCCTTGCATTTGACTAGAGATTAAGCTAGTGATGTCCTTCAGTTTGTCTGCAAACACGCAGACACGCAAATCAACTCTTGCAATTCCAGCCATGGAAAGCAGCAGCGTATGGGTTCGTATCGGTACATTCTTCTTCTTAAAACTGCGTTGTTTGTAGCTCTGCACTATTGTGTAAGACAAGCAGTTGTAGGTTTCTTTCTTCTCATGTTAACCATATTTTCACTCTAGAAGCTTCAGCTTCCTTCTGTGTCGCAAGGCGAATGCAGTTGCATAACCTTTTGTAAAGGACACTTTTGTTTCCAGTGGGACAGGTGGAATTTTAAGGTGCCGTGTTTTTGAGGCATTCATCTCAACAACACATTGATTTTTCAGTGTCCTGCATGTCTTGCAGTTCTTTGGCGCTTAACATCCATTGCTTCAGCAAATAGAAGATCGGTTCTTAAGTACATTTCAGATAATCTGCACTTTTGCCTTCACACTCAGAGGAACATTGAGCAAAGCAAGGATTCCAGGGGATGGGACACTTGTATCAACAGTTAAATCGTGAAAATAATTTCCGGTATATGGTTAGGTTTTGATTCTGCTTTTGGTGTGGGGATAGGCGGAGGCCCCAGAAGATATCACGTTGCAGTCTAAATTTGAATATCCTTCTGATTCAGCTTTGTAGTGGGAAGTAGTACTGAAGGAGAGAGAGTTCTGTCACTAACTTCGTGCGTGGTGTGGCTAAAGACAGGACTGTTGTACCAGCAACTAGTTAGTGCCTTGCTTAAAGTAGAACTGTGGTTCTCTCTATGCTTATCCTAATTATTAATTTGTGGTTTTCAAATCTTAGTATCTCAGAGTTATTTGGAAGGATGAATATAGCCTCTGCATCCCTGGGCAATGGGTACTTGAATGCATCTGGGTATATGTAGATCAGAAGACGTGATTTGTAGAAATAGATACGGCAACTTAGAAATCAGCCTTCCCCTAATGGCAACCTGTTTGATTCCTTTAAATTCTCTGAGATTGCAGGTTGTATAAAGCAGGTTAGAATTTGGTCCTTGTATTCCCAAATCCCACTTTCCTTTCTTAGCAATGATTCTTTCAGCATAACGTTCTTTGGTTTAATATTCTTCAGAGGCTCAGTTTGAGAAATGTTCTTTGTTACTTATGCTTCATATCTACTGTTATGCCTGTATTCCCTTTACTTTATATATACTGCATTTTCTGAAAACTAGCTAGATGTTAATCTGAATTTTTGCATTGACAGGCTTAAATGTATTCTGTAGTCAAACACCAGCAGAAGCAAAATGATTTCCTAGTTCTTACAGTCCACCTAAACATGTATTGACATTCTCTGCAAAGTCATTTGAACGAAAATCCAAACATCAAATACCCGAGTGAAGGGATTCTGTAGGTGCAGATGAGAATGAGATTACGAGACTTATCTCCAAGGTCACAAAAATGTGTTCAGCCTTTTGAGAAGTCTTTATCGTAATGTTGAGTGGATCGTTCGTTGTGTGCTGTAACTGGTGCTATGCTTTCCCAACAGTTCAGCCTCCTGTGATTAGTGAGAAGTGCAAGCCTTGTATTTTCTGTTAGTGCTTTTTTAAGGCCAAGGGTTCAGGTTGAAGGTTTTGTTAAACATTCTTCTCTTTTGCATTTAGTTTTGCTGTGAGATATGTAATTAACAATTTCCTTAAAGATCAACTTAAAGGTTCACTTATTAATTGATGGTATAGAAACACAGTCTCCTGGACAAGTTGTAATTGTTCTTCATGGTCTGTGTGAGATTATTGCACGATCTAGTAGGGACATGTGCTTTTGGATGCATAATATTGTGCTGTATTAATGATCCTGAGAGTTTTTGGCTTCATTCCGAAAGGTTGTGTAGAAGGACCGTGAATCCCTTTAACATCTCTCAGCTGTAGCCCCCTCAGAATTGGAACTCAACGTCTGCTAAAGGGGTAAGTTGTGGAAAACAAGACTAGCGCAGTGAGCAAATACATTCAGGGTAGAGCAATACAGTTAATTTTGGGGGAAATTTATAAATACAGATTTATTTTTTTTTTCTGACTGGGGAACAGACATTAGGATGTGGTTTTTGTAGCATAAACCAAAGAGAAAACATACCTGTATGAGAAAAGCAGATGAGCTCAAGTTTAAAAGAGTCTAGAAGTAAAGATCTGTCAAATGACCTTTATGACACAAGCTGCTTTGCAGGATGGACATTCCAGAGCCAGGTTGAGATGAGCAGTTTCAGGTATTGGTCAGTCTATTTGCTCAATATAGTCCCAATTTATCAATACCCACATAACTCCTGTATCTGCACACGTAACTGCTAAAGTTATGTGCAACCATGTGCGTGTTTGGCAAGGGAAGAACAAGGGAGTGGGTGGTATTTAAGTGGGTTTTTTTGTGCTTTTACTCTTAGAATAACCTCTCTAGTGCCGGGTGGTTTAATCAGATGTATATGTTACCGGTTTGCATCTCTTTCAGCTCAATGCAGAGGTAATTTAATAATAGCACGATTCTAATCCCAATTCTGTGAAACCCTCCCTAGTGGAACAGAGTGGTGAAGCAAACTTTTTCAAAAAAATGATGTAAAATTTTTGCTATCTTGTGGACTAAAGATCTTTTGAAGAGGTCCTCTACTTCTCCGCTTTCCAATTCCTTTCTGTGTTGAACAGGGCTCTTTCACACCCCCAGCTTTCCTGTCATCGTGTGTCCATCCATTCCACCTGCTGAAAATGTCTTATCTCTTCACTGTAGTCCCAGCTAAGATATTGGAAAGGTAAAACTTCTTGATGGTGTATGCCATTATCTGCTTGAAAAGGCTCTATGAGGTATTGAAGGAGCTGCAATAGCCTGGTGAAAATGTTTACGTTGCACTGTGACAGTGTTTGCAGGGACTGTTGCTCCCTCTGAGCTTTGGAGTACCAAATTCGGGGATTTTTGGGGCGTTGTGTCTGTGTGGCGCTAAGGAAGGAAAAAAACAAAGCAGTGGCTAGTCCATCTGACAGGAAAGATTGATGGTTTTGGGCTGAATTTGAACTTAGATGCGCTGCGCTGCAATTGAGTTCGGAGTTGTCCTTTTTTGCCTTACTAAAGGGTCTGATGGTTGTGTTAAAATAATATCAGTCCCAGCACCTCAGTAAGATGCTGATGATGCTGGCATTTATGCACCTGCTCAATTTGGTTTTGCAAGTAAGGCCAGCAAGGCTGCCTGGGAGATTTCACTTAAATAATGTGCTGGCTTAGCAGAATAAAGCTGACTTGGTGTACTTAATGAATCTGAAATGATTTCCACCAAGTATTTGCTGAAGCTCAGCTTATTTTTGCAATCTTGAAAATGGCTCATTAATTGATGGGAGACTGACTGTCCCTTTGGACAAGAGAAGTTAGGTCTAAACTACAGTTTCTCTTAAACAGAGCTGACTTTCTCATTTGATCATTGGTAGTCGCCCCAGGTAGTTGCATTTGTTTTAAAGGAGCCTTTAGCTTTAAGACACTATTTTATTTTATTTTTTTCCCTCATCTGCCTCATTTTGTCTCTAAATTGTCACAGAATCACAGAATGGTTGAGGTTGGAGGTCATCGCGTCCAACCTCCCTCCTCAAGCAGGGCCACCCAGGGCCGGTTTTCCAGAACCATGTCCAGATGCTTCTGAGTATCTCCAAGGATGGAGACTCCACGACCTCCCTGGGCAGCCTGTGACAGTGCCTGGTCATCCTCACAGTGAAAAAGTGTTTCCTGACATGCAGAGGGAACCTCCTGTGCGTCAGTTTGTGCCCATGGCCTCTGGCCCTGGCCACCACTGAACAGAGCCTGGCTCCATCCTCTCTGCACCCTCCCTTCAGATATTCATACACATTGGTAAGATCCCCCTTGAGCCTTCTCTTCTCCAAGCTGAGTCGTCCCAGCTCTCTCAGCCTTTCCTCAAAGGACAGATGCTGCAGACCCTTCGTCATCTTCATGGCCCTTCACTGGACTCTCTAGTATGTCCATGTCTCTTTTCCACTGGGGAGCCCATCACCGAGCCCAACGCTCCAGGTGTGGCCTCCCTACCCACCCACAGTTTCTCCTCTACACCCAAACTTCTGGTTGCTTCTTCCTCAGCTTCTGAAACTGCCCATCCTTGGATGACGATCACCTTTGTTAGGTTAATGTGTTAATTTGCTTTTAGTGATTTTTTACTGTTATATTCTGTAAGTTGTATATTACTGTAGAGTAGGGTCATGCTGTAACTATAAATATTCATGCAAGTTGTATATACCAGTGTACAGTGACAGGCAACTGGTTGTTGCTTTCTTGCACAGAATGAGAAAAATCTTGTATTTAAATCTTAAGGGTAAAGCCTGTAAATTGCCTGTTCCTCCAAGGCATTACTCGGTGGTTTCAGACTCCTCTTGTCTGAAGAGGGACTTGCTGCAGCAGATACAGTATCAGATTGGAAAACAGCATGAGTCATCCTGATTCTGCGTTTGGTTTTCTGAACAACTTTGGACAAGTTGCTCGTACGAGATACAGAGATAGTTTGCTTTATAATAATCCGTGCTAAACCGAAGGCTATGGAAGGCAATGTAAAGGCTATTGTGGCTTAATGTTTAAATTCTCCAGTACATTATTTATATAGACTCTTTGTTTTCTTTTGGGGATTTGTTCGTGTAATATCCTTTCAGATTTTAGTCTCGTATTGTCTCGTTGCTGAAACAAATAGCCATGTTATTTTTGAATGTCAGATGGATGCAGAGGCTGCTCAGTAGCTGTGTTGTTGTTTAGCTCACTTTTTTTCTTCATTCCCCAAACTCCTATCTTCCCTGAATTTACTGTTCTGGTCCTTCCTTACTGCTGCATTATTGTCTGGAACACTTCCTATTGATTTTCTGTGTTGGTGATGATTTCCTCTTCTGAACGCAGTTGTGAAGAATTGAAAGTAATTTGGTCAGAGGAGATTTTGTGCTTCCTAAGATCTAGAGGACCATTTAAAATCTTTTCTGTAACCTGATTTGAAGAGGTTTGATATTCTTGTTTCTTGAATTGTCATTTTATTAAGCTCACTTTGTGCATTCCTGTCTCTTTGGTAGACTTTGTTTTCAGAACAGCATGAAAGGCTGTTTTGTTTTTTGTTTAGAAAAAAATCTTTTATTATGAATTCAATTTAATATTCCATTTTAGGGTTTCTCTGCACACTGTATACTGAAAGCAGAACACCAAAAGATTCAATTTAGTCATTGTCTGATCAGTAAACACCTTCATGTGCAGATTTTAAGGGAAGAAGGAGCATTTCTGAGGTGGAGAGAGATTTATTTGTGAATATTGACCCACAAGTTCTGAGTTGCAGAGATAAGTGATTAATCCATGTGCCATAATCTATGAGAATTTGAATGGGTTCTTGTTAAACCTTTCATTCGTAGGGTAGAACTGATAGTTTAGAGATTATCTGTTACTATCTCACGTTTAGACTCATAGACCAGCAGTTGGGAAGAGGCTTCAAGGGTGCTGCTGGGTTTTTGCGTGTCTGAGATTTGCATGTATGGGGATATCGGTGTTGTCAGTGAGGTCTTGATCTACAATGTGTTGAGTACTTTGGCCCTAATCCAGAAAAGCAATTAGATGTATGGCTTGATTGGGGCCGTTCACATGTTTTAAGTTACGTGTGTGCTTAAGTGCTTCGCTGGCTTACAGCCAGACTGCCCAGCACCTTGCAGGATGAAGACAATATTTTTGTAATAAGCTAAGGTAGAACCTGTCTCAGAACGTGACTGAAGCTGATTGCCGTATCTTTACTGGGAAACAGCCCAGCCTGAATCTCCAAGGTTCGGAGTAACTCAAGGGAGTTTTGTGTGTTTATTAAATATCTCCGTCACTTCTGGACTGTGAGGATAATGAATAAAGTTGTCATTTATATTCTGCTATTTGTCAACTTGCAGATGGGGTGATCTGTGGATAACAGTTCATTATCTGTTTAACAAAATCTGTCATGTTGGGGATTAAAAATGTCATTCCTTAAGAAGTGGGGGGTTGGGTATACTAATGGAGCCAGGCACCTGTGTCAGTGCTCTATTGTTTCCATATGCGAATGGATAACAACATTTTCTCCTATGCTTTCAGCACTACCAATATTAGTATGCAGTGAAAATGGGGAATTGATTTTTAAGACATTGGCATCTAATTGCTCCAGGATTTTGAGTGTTCTGTGTTGGCTTTTGATGAGGATAATGCACCAGGTTGTCTGCACCAACGCATCGGGAAGCTCCCGCTGAAATTGAAATCCTGAACAGATTCCCAGGAAATTATAGTCCTACCCGAAACCTAAATAGACAAGAGAAAAAATACAAAGAGAAGCACCCAGGTTGATGTACAGCAAGTACTGAAATTAAATGGAAGAATAGTGTGGGAAAAGTAGAAGATTTTGGAGGGTTTGTTTTGTTTTTTCTTAAATACAGTCTCCAAACCAGTGGGTTCTTCCCCAAAAAGAAAAGACTTTTTGAACCCAAAGGTTATTCAGCTTCTACGATATTCATGTTTAAGGTGTTTCAGAAGTATTCGGCTTAAAAAGCTGACTTGAAGCATGGTGTGGGGTTGAGGCAATTTGATTGAAATGGAACATTTTGCAGAAAACTTGCTATAGAATGTAAGTAGCAATTAAGGAAGACATGAGATATCTTCTTTCTAATAAAATCTAAGATAAGACTACTCAGTGACCTAACCGATTAAGGGCACAGAGCAAAGGGTATTTTTGCTTATTATTTTATAGAGAGAGCAAGTGTTTTGTTTTAAAGGTAAAAATGAATAATGGGCCCTTTCAGCGCGTGTAACTTAAATATGTGATTTTAAAAAGATACTGGGGCAGTGACAAAGCAAGCAGTGAGTTTTAACGTTTTCTCTGTTTCTTTACAAATGAAAATGTCTTCAAATATGTGATGGCTCTTCAGTCAGAGGTGGATGAACGGGATATTATGTGGACGTGGTTTATCTAGTTCTCATGATAATTCAAGAGGGACTATTTTCTTATCCGTATGAAAATTGGGTGACGATAGATGTCAAATATTTGTCTTCAGTAGTAAAGTAAATATTTGCTGTTTAACTGTCCCCATCAGTGAACAAACCACTTGCAAACAACAACATATTGCAAGGAGGAGGATGCATGAAATTACGTAAAAATTAAAGATGAAGCAACTGAATGAAAAATAGATACCAAATAAAACTAAAAACCAAGTTAAATAAAAATTAGGTGATTGGATTCCCTTGTGATTGAGAAAACCAAATTATAGAGTGCGCTACGGAAAGGTGCTGAAATGACAAATGTCAGTGGAAATCTGTAAAGCTGTTTGCAGACTATGCATGGAAGACAGACTTTTTGTAGGAGGTGGAGGAACATGCCTGTATTTAAAGAATTCTTCTGTCTAGTGAGATAAAAATTCAGACTAGAGAGGACCACATATAGGGAGAAAAATACTATGCTGTAAAAATTGGAAGTGTATTAGCAGGTTTTATTAGTCTGTGGATTGAGCATTGGAAATGGAGTGCAACTTTTTTTTTTTAATTATCTAAAAAGATCAGAGACCAGCACTTGTTAACAAACTTGTGGTGGCTGCCATCCTCCATTTCTGATGTTTAAGTTGGGTAAGTGGAAAAGTCAGAACCTGTTGATGGAGACCTTGACTTTGACTGGCTCTTGTAATGGCCAGTTCAAGAGCCCACAACAGGAGGGATGTGGTTTTTAGGTTAAATCTTGGATTTCTGTCTGACATAATGTGCCGTGGCTGGTTCAAAATGAGTAGATTGAGCTGCCTAGTAGTAGTTCCTAGAGTATAATTATGTTAAGCATAGAGAGAAGCAGGCTGAGTATCAAATAATCAAATGGACAGAAAAGGAGGTAAAGTAAAAGGCTAAATTGCAAAGACCTGAACAGGCAAAGGAAGCAAAACTCCTCGCTGGCTGCTGGTTTTCAGTTGTCCAGTCTTGGAATTATGTTCCTTTGAGCAGAAAGAAAAAAAGCAAATAGATAAACAGTATGGCTGCCAAGGTTGGAGGTGTGTTTATTTGGCGCAAATCACTTAAAATTTAGAAATCAAGCTTAGGAAAGCTAATGAACTGAAGTGTTTTTTTAGAGTAGGCAGTAGGAGGGAAGTGAAGACGACTGTTGTGGGTTTTAGGGATCAAATATATTTAATATATCTTTAGACTCTTAAAAGCAAGATGCCTGCAGAAGACATTGTGGTTTTGTTGAACTGTACAAGATTATGTGTTAAAAAAAAAAAAAAAAAAAGAAAACGTTACTGGAAAGCTAAATGATTTCTCTGAAACCAGTCTTTAGTTTTGAGAATGTAGACAAGGAAGCTACCCGGAAACTCTCCTCTTCTGATGATAAAGATGTACAGGCAGAGCTAAAGGCTTTAGAAGGAACTTTGAAATTAATTTAAGCTCAAAGGCAGGATGTCAAAAGACTTTTTTAGGAAGGAGAAGTATGAACTCACTGAGATGCCAGAAAAGATAAGCAGCCTCTCCTTAAAGCCTCCAGCTGAGGATTGGAGGATGAGCAGAAATGTCTTACTAACGTGTACACAAGATTCCACAAATTATTTATGTAGGGGCAAAATTAGCTCTTGTGAGTGGGTTTTTTTTTTGTTCTTGGCTTTTTGGTTTGGTTTTTTTTTAATAGTTAGTGCACTTGCAAGGAGTAAAGAACTTTCCAGCAAATCAAAGGAGCCAGTGGTTGAAATGCAGGGGTTTTTTTGTTTTGTTAGTTGTTTGGGTTGGTTTTTTTTTTTAATTGATTAAAAAACTGACCAGGAGATGTAAAGTAACAATCAGTGAAAAATTATCAGAATGGAAAGACGAAAGGTTAACTCTGTTTTTCGGTTGACCCTCGTCGTGGTTATCAGGCTTATTAGTGTCTTCAAAAAGGTCCGTGGAGGAGGACAGCAAATGTTGACACCTGCCAGAAAATCTTTTGAGTTATTTGGGACAAGAAGGGACTGATGAATCTGTGAGATATTTAAACAAGTTAGCAAGCGTGCATTGAGGGGGAAAATAAAATTATTTTTTGAGCTTCCTGGGTTCTAAATTAGCCAAAGGACGGAAAGTGGGTGTCATTTTTAGAAGGCTCAGTGGCAGCCTACTCTTAATGTACAAACTCTGGTCCAACTAGCTAAATGCTAGGGTACCTAAAGGATGGATATCAAATTAAGTTTTACATTGCCTTGATAGAAATGAATGCTGCAAGCCTCATCTGTAGGTCTTTGCCCTGAATTGCCTCTGCTCATCCTGAGGGATGCTGCAGAACAAGAAGGGATTAGGAGAGGTGCAGGGGTGATCATAGTGCACGTACAAACTGCCACCTGAAGGGAGGTAGGAAAAGTTGGGCTTGCTTTGGTTAGGAAGAAAATAAATAAGGAGAAGCACAATAACATAATGGGTGGGATGGCAGTTCCTTTTTCTTCCTGCTTTTAAAACATGAAACAAGGGTCTTCAGCACAGTTGAGAGGCAGATATTGGGTAAAATGTGGTACGTTTTTTCATGCAACTAAAGTTAAAGCAAAGAATTGCTGCTTAAGTCAAAACTCATTCCGCCAAGGTCCATGATCTTCATAATTTATTACCTCTTTACAGGTTTAACATTTATAACTAGAAGTGGACTGCAGAATGTAGGCACTTGGGTAGATCTTTGGTTATAAAGTATGTTGTAACAGTTGGTGTTTCCCACAAGCTTCTTATGGCAGATTTACACATCAAGGAAATGAATGAAACTCTTTGTCTACACTACCTGACAAACATCAAATTTAAATAGAGAAATCAAATCCATGTGTTTTAGATGCTTCTCTGTGGGTTCCACTTTCTGTTTGCAGAGAATTTCATCCAAGTCCGTACTAGCTGTCGTCCTACTCTCCCTCTTTGTGCAGTACCGTAAATGAGTTCAAGTCTGAGGTAATCAATACTTGACTGAAAAGTTGGACAAATCTGAAGAAAATACAGTGAAATCCAGAGGTGCAAGAGTCATTTAATTCAACAACAAAATATTTTTAATGTTTGTTTTGCATACACCTTCTTTAATGCCACTTGACAGGCCCAAATTGAGTAAAGATAGGTTGATGGGGACGAGGGGGAATATTTTCCTCTTTATAATCTCAATTCTGGGAGGTTACTACTGAATTAAGTATTAGAGAAGTGGCCACACTAAATCTGGTCCATCCAGAGAAATAAAGACCATTATCTTAAAGAAAAAAAACCAACACCTCAATGCAGAAAACATGCTGAGAATAGGAGAAGTAGCAGTTTAGATTTGGTGTCATTTTTATCCTTATTGCCCACATGAGAGCCTTGCTTTTGTGCTGTCCAAGTTTCATTCTCTAAAACCCTGAACCCCTTGATGATGCACATTTGACTGACAGGTAAAAATTTAGCTTTGGGCATTTCAACAGGTTTGGTGTAGGTATGTGACCTGGTTAGTGCCGCTTCTGAGTGAAAGACATAATAAAGGATAATAAATGTATAGAAACCTACAGAAGAGAGTGGTAGCGTGAATGACCTCACCGTGGGAGACGCTTCAGCCAGAGCGTATGTTTTGCGATATACATGAGATGAATCAACTGTGAGAACCGATGCCACGGAAAACCAGGCTTCTCGCATGCCATCTGCTAAGCAGCGGAGAAAGAAATGAATTGTGTATTGTCAGAGAAGTGTATGGGTACGTCGCACTGTTAACGAGCGACAGTGCCAGGAACCTCAGATACAAATCCCAGGCAAAACGTGTAGCAATTATGGGATAACTTTTTCTCTGCAATTCAGTAGTTTAAAGGCAGATTATGTTTTACGAGATGAAAAGATACAGCGCTTCCAAAATTCACTGATTGATTCTTTCAGCATGTGCATGTATTTCTTCTTCCCTTTCCCCCCTTTCTTTGTCATGTACTGACTAGAGATTCCTGTTCTACAAGGTGTAACCAAGGATTGAGTTGCAGCAAGACTTTATTGGGCTTTCTCAGTGGGTCTTGTCCGTTCTCCCCTTCCTTTTAAGAGCCTTGCTGGATTTAAATGAGGGTGTTAGAGGACTTGTAGTATTTTATTTTATGTTTCTCTCTGTCTTTTTTTCTTTTCCTCCCCTAACCTGCCCTAGGTCATCATTATTATTCTCCCTTCTGCTCCGTGATAATCATAGCATAAGCAACACCTTCATCCAGGAAGAATAACATATTTCAAAAATCTCAGGAGATTCTAGAAAACCATAAAAAGTAAAATCTAGACACAGCCTTTTAAAAAAGGGGTTGGGGAAAGGGGGGAGAACCCAGGGACTTCTAAAGCAATTGTTTTAACTCTGACTTTCCCCAAAAATGTCGAAACCCGTAAACTGTCTAAATAATATACAAAATCAGAGGAAGAATTACTGTTGCAGTATGTCACGCCAGTATGTCACGCATAAGATGTCAACTGATTTAATTTCCTTCCGAGAGCTGGTGATAGGGATTATGGAGGAGGGAGGAGCAGTGGGTGGCCTTTGTCCTGGCAGTAAGCCTTCTGCTGGCGTTTCAGATGCTTTTCCTCAGAAACGCCTTGGAGAACTACGGTCTAGAAAAAACTGTAATGAGGTGGGGTAAACAACTGGCTGGAAAAGGAGAAGTTATGAAGGGTTTGCTGTTAAGGGATTTATCTAATGGCTCTTTCGAGTGCCCTGTCTGAGGCTTGGTACTGTTCAATATTTTTGTTAATGTCTTGAATAATGCAGCAGAGTATCGTAAAATGTGCAAATACCATGCTGAGAGGCGGGGCTTGGAAGCATATTGGAGAATGCGATTAGAATTTATAAGAGCTTATAAGCTAAATTTAAAAGGTATGCATTTGACTGTTTCTGTGTATGGATGCGAAGAGTTGCGTATGTCTCATCTTTGGCCAAGGAGATCACGAACGAATGAATGTCACAAAAAAAAAAATTAGTATTCAAATATTGCCCTGCTGAGTACCAAAGGAGCATGGCCTGCAGGACATCTGGAAATAATCCTGTCCCAGTCCTTGTTGAAAAGATTTCAGGTGTGGTCCTATGTCCTCTTTGACTATGGTCTCAAGGAAGAAGCCAAAGAATAGGGGGTGGAATTCAAAGGAGATCAACCAGCATGATCAGAGATTTGAGAAAAAACTGGCTTGTGTTAAAAAGGAACAATCCATTTACTTAGAGATAAGAAGACTAAGGGGTGGAGGGAGGCCTTTGCTTTCAAATACATCAAGAGAGTTGAAAAGATGAGTGAAATCACATGTCTTCCAGGATATGGTCGGATAGGAAGTACTGAGCTTAAAGACTGACCGGGGAGACTTGAACATTTCTTGTCTTTATGTCTCACCTAATGGCTAGTGTATGTAAGCAGTGAATGATTTAGGGATGTTATATTGTTGTTGTGTAGCATCCTTAAAAACTTCCAAGCATCTGTCAGGCATGACAACATAACTGGTTCTTTGGGGCATTGGGATGGACGGTGATCTCTTGAGGTCTCTTCCAATTTTCTGTGATTCCAGAAAAATCACTGGGGTTACCAGCCTGCCATCCACAATGATGGATGAAATGCTAGAGAGCCAGTCCACCAGCTCACCGGTTATCAAAGCTTTGAAACTCTGCCTGTTTGATTCTAGTTGCCTTGCAAGTTGGGATTTGGAAGAACAAGACATTGCAATTAAATGTAGAATTAATGAAAGGGGGAAGGTATGCGTTGCATTTAACTTCACACTTGTGATTTAAGTGCCAGAATTAAAATCATCAGCTCCCTGTGTGGTCTCCTTATTTGTAAGAATTCAAGTGACATTAAAATTGGATTAGTAATGAGCTTTTGGTTGAAGGACCAGTATTAAAATCAAGGGAATCTGAAGGAGGAGGGAGGGGGAGTGGTGGTTTCCTTGTGAAGTCTTCGTTGGCAGTGGCGAACTGTGTGTGTGTTTATCTGGATGTGCACGCATCTTCCTCCTCTTAAAAGCTTTATCCTCATTTCAGCTGTGTACCAGAAACTTGCTTTGATTTCTAAATTATTTATATTTGCACTGTGATGCATTTAAACTTTTTGAAAA
Organism: Balearica regulorum gibbericeps; assembly: GCF_011004875.1. NCBI lineage: Eukaryota > Metazoa > Chordata > Aves > Gruiformes > Gruidae > Balearica > Balearica regulorum. The sequence goes on along the minus strand of NC_046184.1, from coordinate 2,633,075 downwards.
TAAAGGTATATGTTAGTCCTCCATTTATGACTGATAGGATCAGGGGGAAAAGCAGCAGGCTAATGGAAGGGAATAAGGAAGCACTTGGGAGCTGCCGGCTCATACTTGACAGTGATTTGTACATCTGTAGGTTTTAAAGTGCACAGTGTATTTTAAAATGTGCCTGTTGCCTTTTCTTTGTTTGACTGTGACCTACTCTCACCCACCATCGTACCTTGGGAGGGATTGCAACTGTAGGGGTAACTGTGGTCCTGGATTTTTGTGCCCTTTCTTGCAGCCACGTTACAGAAGCATCTATTCTCACTGCCATTTGTATTTGCATTTCAGTAATATTAAGAGACTCCAGCAAAGATCAGACTCCTAGTATGCTTGACACTGAGCAGATATTCAGCAAAAATTCTCTGTTAAATGTTGCTTGAGACAAAGAATGTGAGTTGAGAAAGAGAAGAAATGAAGGTTGTGCTGCAAACTGATACATGAACTGAAAATACCCTCTGGATCTCTTTAGTTCCTGGTCCAGTAGCTTTGTTCCATCCTGCGTGGTCTCTTCGGAGCCTCCCTGTTTTATCAGTTGTCAGTAAACGTGACAAAATCTCCCTGCCATGTTGTCCAGCTGAGTAACGTAACTTCTTCCATCCTCCCCCTCTCTTTTCTATCAACTTCTGTGGACTGTTGGTTTGGGTTTTTTTACTTGTTTTCTTTTTGTTTTTGCTTTTGAAGAAATGCTTTTCACTACATGCTGTGCACACTAAAAGGGGGAGGGAGAACTCTTTAAGCAATAGCTTTTTTTATCCATTAAGATAGATTGGTGTCACGCATCAATAAATAGGTAACTCTCGTCACTGCCAACATTGTTAGATTGCAGAAGATGGAAAATTTACAGACTCCCTTTTGAGTCACAAATGTCTTAAAAAAAACCCCTCACAAGTAATTATCTGAAATGGAGACACGTTAATGCAGGTTACATCTATACGTTTCTTCTAACTCTTCTTCCTGGTTAGAAACTGTGCAGTACTTTTAGCATATACATAGATAATTTTCTTTTTTTAGTGTACCATGGCATAACTGGACACATAGACTTGTCTATGATGGCATTGCTGAGCCAGGTTTGCATGTCCGACTGCAGTCGTGTGCCGTGAAGGATGGGCTTTGCGGATTAGAACGTAATAGATTGCAATAGGTAGGTAGTCCTTTCATCAGCTGAGTTGAATTTGTCCTCTGTGTGGTTTTTTTGTAGTGTTACAGGGGATGCAAGAAGGTTGTTTTAATTGTCGTGGTAGCATGAAGCGATGGCTGATGTCTCTGCAGTGTTCTGAGTAAACAAATACGCTTTTAATCGCTGAAATTTAGGAACAGGAGGGAATTGGTGCAGAGGGTTTGGTGGAATCTCAGAGGACAGAATTTGCCGTGGTAGCGGCAGCTTTTCTTTTGAGAAAGCCAGCACTTAAATGGTTGCAAAATTGGCAGAGCGCTGAAATTTATGTTGCAGCCATCTGCTTTATCCTGGCTCCACCCAGTGGCATTACCCTGCCAGTTTCACACGCGTCGCAAGGAATTCTGCGGGAACCTAGGATTTGATGTCCGTACAGGATTTAGTATCGGCTTTTTTTAAGGGTTGAGGTGTTGCACCAATGCACTCTGCCTTTTTGTTCCAGTCCCAGACAGGGTAGTTTTTGTTTGGATTTTTCTGTCCTGGTCCCTGTCTTTGATGCTGTTGAATACTGTGCACCAGTAAAATGAATATTCAGAGAGGTTGGGGCCAGAGCTGGAACCTGAATTCAAATATCCAGCCCTCTGGACTGGATTGCTTGCTGACTTGATACATTGCACTGGTTTTCTTTCATTTTTCAAAACAAACAAAGCAAATCTCCACCTCTATGGTGCAATCGCAGCGCAACCGAAGATTATCATTAAAAATTGACTAATGGCAGTAGCCTCAGGATGTTCACGTAAGCTGGAATCTCAGTAGAGAGGATCAGGCTCTGGGATTCCTGCTGGGGAAAATATGGATGAATTCACATCCTGCATCTCAAAGAATGAAGGAGAGAGATTTTGCAGTAAGGTAGTAAAAGGCTGGATGGAGAAGTCATGGTGCTGTTCAGGAGGGGCTCCTCTCTGAGCATCAGTGCCGGTATATTGTTTGCTTTAGATGCTATAAAAATACAAAGTGGTTTTTTTTTGTTTTGTTTTTGTTTTTTTTCTATCAGGCTCTTAGCTTTAAAATGGATTCCTGTTGCTATTGCATTTACACTTCCTTTTGGCAATCTAAAGAAATGTTTTTACTGAAGGAAACAATGACATGCATGATTGGTTTGGATATTGGAAGCCACATAGTGATTCCAGAAGCACTTACACTTTTCTGAGGAAACAAAAAGCAATGGTTGCAGGTCTTGCTGGAGAAATTTTATCTAAAATAATTTGAACGCTTGCCA